>NC_092506.1:24592995-25851329 GCF_047511675.1 Marmota flaviventris | reverse complement strand
ACATGAAGAGAAAGCCTACAGAATGTGAGATTTTTGGCAGCTGCTCCTCAGACATGAGATTAATATCTGGAATATATAAAGAACTCGAAAAAATTAACACCAAAATCACAAATAATCTAATTAACAAGTGGCCAAGAGAATTAAACAGATACTTCCCAAAAAGAGAAATACAAATGTCCAACAAATAGATGCAGAAAGGTTCATTATTATATATTAACAATCAGGGAAATGCAAATTAAAACTATATTGAGATTTCATCCTACTTGAATCCAAATAGTAGTAATCAAGAATAGAAACAATAATAAATGTTAGTGAGAATGTAGGGAAAAGGGTACACTCATACGTTGTTGGCGGGCCTGCAAATTAGTACAACCACTAGGGAAAACAGTATGAAGTTTCTCAAATAACTAAGCATGAAACAACCATATGACACAGCAGCTATTCCACTCCTCAGTAATTATCCAAAAGATCTAAAATCAGCATACTACAGGGATACAGAATATCAATGTTTATAGCACTGTAACTCACAATGGCTAAGGTTTGGAACTATTCCAGATACCCATCAACAGAAGAATGGATAAAGAAAACGTGGTGTGCATGTGCATATATATGCACACATAAACATATATATGTGTATTATATAAGTGTGTGTGTGTATATATATACAATACATTCACATAAGCACATACATACATACACATGTTAAAATGGAGTGTTACTCAGTCATAAAGAAGAATGAATTCATGGTATTTGCCAGCAAATGGAAAGATTAAAAAACATCATACTAAGTGAAATAAGCCAGACTCAGTAAAGTCAGACCAAGAAAGTCAGGGGTCAAATGTTTCATCTCATAAATGGAAACTAGACCAAAATAGGAATAAAAAATGTTGGGAGGATACAGTGGAAATTGAAGAGTAATCAGTGGAGAAGAGAAAGCGGATTACAGTGAAGGGAAGAAAAAATCAGAAAATAGAGGAAGGGTATCTTATGTACAAATATGAATATGCCACAATGATTTTTCATCTTTATGTATATCTATAAAGCACTGATTTAAAAAATTGTAAATAAATAGAAGAAAGACCACAAGAATAGTGGAAAATTAACAGGAGTAGCGAGGAAAAAAGGGAGAGGGTAAGCACTAGGGACTGAATTGAAGAAAATTATATTCCATTCTTTGTATAATTATGTCAAAATGAACCCCAATATTATGTATAACTACTATGCACTATTTTTTTAATTTTAAAAAATGTTACTTACTGTGCTGCATATGCAGCTTAGAATTAGAGTGCTTTAGGTGCAAAAGACCCTGGTTTCCATTCCCAGTGCCACAAAAGAGAAAAAAATGCTTACTAATAAAATAGTAAATTTATTATCATATGATAAATATAATGCTATGTTTTCCCATACCATCATGAGCAGAAAGTATGTAAATGAGATTCTATGAAAAAATTAATTAGAAATCATTGTCTTTTATTTGCCAATTTAATACTATTTCTCTTTGAGCAAGGATTGAGACATTTAAAATAGCTATTGCATTCTTCCATTAATAATACAGTGATGAGCTGGGGTTATAGCTCAGTGGTAGAGTACTTGCCTAGCACATGTGAGGCACTGGGTTCAATCCTCAGCATCCCATAAAAATAAATAAAATAAGCGTATTGTATCCATCAACAACTAAAAATAAAAAATAATAATAATGCATGTGATATAAGTGAATATGGAGTGAGTGGTTCCAATGATGGAAGGGATGGATTTCCCCACTTCTTGTCTAGGCCATGGTGCTCACAAGGTGTCTACTTATAATTCCATCTCTGGTGGTTTTCTTCATTCAGGATTAGGGCATATAGGATTCTCCTTGATATTTTCTTCTAAATTCTAATCACAAGTTTCAAAGTCTGCATTTTTCCCCATTCATCAAGGTTCTTATCTGACTGCATTGACAAATTGCAACAGCACTCTTTAGCTCTAAGCTATTACGACATCAATTAATACATTATTTAATAGATGATAACCTAATTTCATTCCCCTAATGGACTCAATAGTATTTTGAATTTCATGTTTCTTTGTTCTTCCATTAAATGCAAATTTTCTTACTTCATTGTATATCAAGGGATGAGAGAACCTCCTAAAAGGAATTAATTACCTATTCAGGAAACTTATCAAAAGAATTTGTTTCCTATTCTTTCAATCCATTGTAAAGTATAAACTTATCTGAGTGTGGAGAGCATGCGTCTCTGGTTTTTCAGAAAATTCTCTTTATCTCCCTCTAACAGTGGGCCACATATGTGATATACATCAGAAAACACAGAGTTGGTTTTTAAACAAAGAATCTCATAGGCATTTTCTGTCATTTCGTCCAGTCTAGCTATATTTTTGCTGTTTTCCTTTCAATCTTTGGAAATCAATTCTTCCAGATACAAGTTTGATTCATACACATTTTTCTTTTCCATAACTACCTTATTGCCTGTACAATATAGTCTTAATCTTTAGACTAGCAATGTACCTTTTCCTGCTTTCTCTTTCTAATGAGCATAAATCATCACTAATCTTTCTACCTCCACTATGTTAAAAAAAAAGCCTTCTAGATTAGAACAGTTTTCCTTATTTTGCTCTCTCAATTTATTACAGTGAAATTTTACTCTATAGCAGTTATCACAGCAATAATTAAAATAATTATATGTGTCATTTGACTTTGTGTTTAGCTTGAGACTCATTTGTAAACTGATGATCTCATATAATCATGCTTTGTCAATCAAAAACAATATTAATAAGAAGAAATAAAGTGATAACTCCAAAATCTAGTCTAGTGTGTCGCACATAGGAAAGACTCAACTTTCCTTAATGGATTTCAAATTAGGTTTTCTCTTCTTCTTCATCCCTATCAAATGCTGTTATTTCTCATACACATATTCTTTACAAACTTGATTCTTGTATTGAGTACTGGGCATTTCCCCCCATTCTCACTTTTCACTACAAATTTTATTTTGTTGATTACATAAGTAATATTGCTAGCTCAGAAAAGCAGCCTGTTGGACAGCTCTACAAGGATTTCCCATAGGTATTCCAACTCCATATATGTAAAACATAGTGAAGATATCACTTTCCTCCCCAAATCCCCACTCGGAGAACAGTTTATTTACTTCAACTACTAATAAAAACATCTTCCTTCCTCTCTTCCCTCAAAGTTTTATTCATTGACGAATATAGAAAATCTTGATTTCCTCTCCTCTTCTCCTTCAATGAGACAGTCAAGTAACAGGGCTTTTTACTTGAGGTTTCAACACATCCTGATTATTTTCTACTTGCTCCTGAAGTAGAGACACCCTCCCACTTGGCCTCAGTTTTATTAGCCTTAGAGGTTTCTTCTACTGTCATGCAAGTGTCTTATCCAAAGCTCAATTCTTATAATGTCACTCAAGTACTTAAAATATTTACACTTCATCATCATCAATAAGCTAAATCCAATGGAGTAACCATGGGAAGGTATCCGATCATTATCATAGCTTTGTCTTTACCAATCTTGAAGTTGCATGTTTTGCTCTAGAAACACCAACACAGTTATAGTTAGGGCACATGATGTTGCTTGTTCCTTAACTTTGCTGTACATTGTGCTGACAAAGCTGGTATCTCCTCTCCCATCACCTGGCTAAGTTCAATTCATCCATTAGGTCTCCACCCAGGAATCGTTTCATATAGTAAGCAAACCTGACTCTCCTTCCCCAATCACACAGTCCTTGTTTGTTGATCTTCTCTCTGCAACATGCAATGTGCTGCCTGTTCCAATTTTATCATACAGTATTTTAATATTTCAAGCTTCTTGAAAGAAAAGACTGCATCCTTACTCTTTGTATTCTCAACAATTTTATAATTGTTGGCAAGGAACAAACACTCATTGGGTGTTTCCCCAAATAAATGTATTCATGAATTAAAAACATATTGCATTTGGTCTGATTTAAAACGAACCACTCATTCCATGTTAAAAGGCTTACAGCTAGTGTCACTTTCTTAAAACTGTGAATTATGCGTTGTATGGAAAGAAAGATTTCTATCCAGTTTTAATGCTAGTTCATATTAATCAAATAATTCTCTCATTTCTTCATTAATTTTATGGTATCTTCATTTTGGAATTATTATTTATCAAACGTAATGCTTTACGAAGAATAAAAACTAACAAATATTGAAGTATAGATGATCAAATTTGTCAAGAGATGTTGGCAGGGAAAATTTTTTAAAATTTAATGAGCATTATTTGTTAGAACCCTTGATTTTTAGAAGTAAATCCTTTGTCTTTTAGAGTTATGTTTGTTCTTTCCCTCTACACTTCGAGCTACTTATCAAGTAACAACAACAACAAAATGTTAGTTTAACGGTGGCTTCTTAAATACTTTATATAGCTTTAAATAGCATGTTTTATTCTGAAAAGGATGAATTCAAAAATTTTATTGACTTTAGGAAAACAGTTTACATAATATTGGTAAGAAAATATTGAGGTTAGTAAAGAGGAATTTTTAATGAAAATGGATTAAAATATGATCCTTTTGCTACTGTGTTAGAGATATCCATCAGTGATATTTGATTAGAATATTAAAGTGAATCATAAAAAAAAACTGAGTCATAATGCAGCTCTAAAAATAAAACGCCTAAAACTGAATAATTGTGATAAAAATAGATTTGATTGATTTATTTTCGTCTTTGAATGCTAGCTGATCCATAATGTCTTCTATCGGAAGTCCTTCTGTGAAATTCCATAAAAGTCAATACAAAAATATTTTAAACATTGCCACATTAACCAAGCCACTGCTTCAGAGGTGTCAACCTTCCAATTTCATTAGTCAACCTGAACGGACAAGAATAAACTAACATCAATTATTAAAATGTATCCCCAGAGAAAAGGCTGTTTCCTAGGAGAATAGGATCTAATAGAACACAAGAGATGAAATATTCTGAGGAGAGTGTTAACAATTTTCTGTTCTGAACAATAAATGCCATTGCTAAAACAAGGCTTGCTGTAGCCATCTGGATTCTACAATTCTTTTGCCCTTGGATTTCTTTCTCTCTTTTTTTTTTTTTTTGTGTGTGTGTGTGTAGTGGAGATAACTCTTTCAATTTATTCATCCCTAAAATGGAAATAATGTGGCCTACCTTATGGGGCATTGTGAGCACTGGCAGGAATGCATGTAGTTTTCTTCCAAATGGTGGAGATGATACTGTAATTGTGACATCCCCACCTTTGAACTCCTCTTGAGGGTGAGCTGTGCCTTCTCTACTGTCAGATTGCACAGCGTTATCTAGAAAGCATTCCAGGACATTTGATATCACTAGCATTTGAACTCATTATAACCTTGCCCGATTTAGAAATTGGTGTTCTAGCCACTGGTTACCTGTGGTCAATAATATCTGGCATCGCCATTAACAATGAGGTAAGCACATTAATGTGACACAGGGAATCAGGGTGACAATGATCAGAAAGTAAGGTTCAGAAGAGACTGAAGAGCCATTTCAATAAGAAGTTTCAGGGAGCAGGATTTTCAGTGCTAACATCAGGAAGATCCAGGCCAATGTCATCAAAATAACCATGCTAACTCTTGGAACATAACTTGATTTTGTTCACCTCTGTGTATTCAAAGCCTCAAACAGTGCTTGGCAATATTTAGGTTGCTCATTTCATATTCACTCTTTAACTGAATCCATGCTAGTATAAAAATAATCTAGTCATTTCTTTGTTTTTCTATTTCTTTCTTTCTGTTCTCTAGTATTCTTTCCTTGTTTTGCAGGGTGGGGGTGGGAGGTTGCTGTGGGGTTTATACAGGAAAACTACAGCTATAGATCTACATCTACAATCTATATGCATATATCTCTCTATATACACATACATATATGTATATATGCAGACACACATATACACATGCATGCATATGTGTACGTTCACCAAAACATATGTACACATGTGTATGTATGTATGTATGTGTATTATATATGTGAAGGTACACATATAAAAACATATATATACATATATGTTTTTAAGTAAGAAACAGGGTCTCACTATACTTCCCTGGGTTCCCTTGAACTCAAGGTCCTCCCTCCTGCCTCAGTTGGCTAAATAGCTAAAACTATAGGCACACTATAGGCAAGGCATTTCTTTCTATATATTTTGCTTATAACTTCAAAGCATTAATAATCCTACATACTGAAAAATACACTATGCAGGAAATATTTGATACTTGAATTTAAAACACACCTACCATTCTTTGAAGACTCGACAAATGAGAAAACAGATGAAAGCACTTTCTAAGCCATAAATGATACTCATTTTACTTTTGCATTTCTCTTGAATGCCTGATGGAATCCCACTAATTTTGGGAGACCAGAGTTTATTTCTGACGTTAATAGAATTCTGGATTGCTTTTTCTTTTACTTCTTAACATGAATGCTTGCTATGATTATTAAAATGGCTTTCAAATAATTGCAGATAAGTCTCAGGATTTATTATAAATTGAGTTGCGTAGGGGTTTAATCACAATGTCAAAAACCAAAGTAATATTTTTCAATAAATAATATTTTATCTCAGCATATACTTTTCATATGTACATGTACACTTGTCTTTCATAACAGTCTATCAATATATTTTTTTCACATATGTAATCTTTAGCTTTCTAAGCATTTTTCAATATTATGAAATTCTTTCTTTTTTTCTTTGAGGTAGAAGTTGTATTAATCTGAATAAAAATATCAGATCTTTCAAGTGGGAATAAAATTAGAATAGAAGAGAGGCAGCATTCCTACAATGGCCAGGAAAAATTTACTTGCCTACGAGAGTTGCCCCAGTTTTGTTTAGAGTTGAATTTCAAGTTGCATAATTAAATGTTGAGCAGTAGTAACAGATTCTGATTTTACAGTTGCCTTGGAAAACATGAAAACATGCTGAGAAATTAACACCACGGATAAAATGTCCTCCTACATATGGAAGTACAGAAGGACAGGTACTGACTGACAAAGAAAACCCCGATTGAGCACAGACACTTTGCCGTTAACTATTTGTAGAATGACTTGTATGCAAGATTCTCTGGCAATGTTTCAGGTGTGAATACGTAGCTACAATAGTATTTTTAAGGTCAGAATTACCTGAAGTTCATTCTCTAGCTCTCCGTTTATGCTGAGAAACATCGTTCAGCATGAGTTAGCCTGCTTGAGGGCTACTGGAAAGAGAAACTTTATTACTTCTCTCCTTCATTTTGTAAAACTTTATTTTTTTTTAAATAGAACTAGCCATGAGACTTGCAAGTCCACTTCAACATTTAACTTGGAGGCATTTTACAAATTTTATTAAGTTTTCATAATGATTCCATTAGTTTAAAAAAAAACCAAGATTTTCCTAGTATTACAAACTATTAGACTTAAAAATTTTATAGTAGCTAACATAAAAAGTAATACCATAAAATATAATTATTCTGTGTATATTTTTATATATTTAGTAAGATTGGGGTTTTATGTATTTCTCTTCAAGAACTGTATATTTTATAAAACTAGCAATTGTGCTTAAATAGCAATTGCTAAATTCCATTTTGCTTTTATCTCTTTTAATGTAGAACTAAGGACTGAAGTAAGAAGATTCACTGATTGTCACTCTGAAATCTTATTGACATATTGACACAATAAATGTTAGGGGTACCCATATTGAGTTTTCTCCATAATAAATACTAGGACTGAACTAGGTGAATGTGTCAGCAAGTTTTCAAGGTTGCAGGTCTTAAATCAGAATGTGTTACCACAGAGATGAGCACCTCTAAATATTATTGTATCTTCCCATTCATCAGGATATAAAACTTATGCTCACTATTTCTGGTAACCAGATAAAGGTAGAATTGATGTTATTTGAACAAGTCACCGTCAGTAACTCAGTGTCAAATATATAATCAAGTGAAGCATTAATAAATGTGAAAATTGAATTATTAGATGGAATATTGAAAGATAAGGCTTCATGGTCTGCAGGTTTTTAGGTTCTTGCTTTCTGCTTTTGTGCAGAGGATATATGGATATTCTCACTTACTGCACAGCACAAAATTCACAAAACAAAATTTTTTTTCCATTGACAGGTGTCTGATTAAAATAGCTTCATTTATTGTCTTTCAGAAAGATTTTGTGTCTCTTTATTTATCCTTTGGAAAAGCAAAATAAACAGTAGCTATACTTACTACTGCTAAACACTAGTTATAAAATGCAGCCATATAATTTTATATATTATTTGAATATATTTCTTAAATGATGCTGAAGTTGGAATCTTAGATGTTCTGTCAGCCGTATGTCAAGATACAACATGACATATGTTGTGAGACTGCTTCATTCAGAATCTAAATTTGGATCGTAATTGACAGTATGCTATATTAATTTTAGAAGTTTTTTTTTTTTTTTTCATAAAACCTGATGCATCTTGCTCTGTATCCTGATAGAGCATAGGAAGATAATAGTGTCACAGCTGTTTCCTACCGCAGACAGAGTTTTCAGGAATTCATGCTTCTTAGTGGAAGAAAATAAAGACTATCAGGTACCTGGATTTTTGGAAGGTGTGTTTTTAGACTTACTCTTATCAGAAGAAGCTGTTGTACAGAAATAAAATTCTAATCAAATACAATGATGCATATATAGTTTTGTGAACACATATCTTAAAGAGATTTGTCTCTGTGCAATCATATCTTATTTAAAAAATATAAATGGCTTCCTAGAAGAGTATGACATATAACACAGGCACTCATACATTGTGTCATTGGTGTTTTTCTTTTTGTCGATTCTGGGGATTGAACCCATGGCCTGTGTACTCCGCGCAAGTGCTATACCACCAAACTACATCCCAACCCTTGTTGGTGATATTTAATAATTACATTATTCAAACTAGTAAGTGAAGCACCAAATGAGCAATTGAACACATTATTTAAAATGTATATTCCTACAGAGTACTGTAGTTTTATGTACTTATCTAAATCATTTAGTTACCTAAATGTATTGACAATTATTCCAAAAGAATGAAAGATAGGATTTTTTTTTTCTACCTTGGTAAATATTTACCTTGGAAATGTTGGGTACTCTGGTGCTACCACTTAATTTTTTTTTTAATGTTTCAGTAAGTCCTATTTTAAACACAGTGTTTTATTTGTGTTTTTTTTTTTCAAGAGAAACAAACCTTCCATTGTTGAAGTTATTTTCTAGTACATCTATATTGATAATTTCATGGTACACCATTCCAAAAGAATACTCTAATTTTAAATTCTCTGTTTATAATGCCTAAAATGTAATCATCAAAACTAGCAATATTTTCTTCCTTAAAAAATTTGAACACTGTTTCACATTAAAATGATCTATTTTAATCTTTTAAAAGATGATATTCAACTCTAGAATATTTGGAATCTGAGGGAAATTTGCGAAACTATATTGGTGCCCGTCTGTGTAAGCTGTACCAAATCCTTCCATCACTTGGCCAATGCAAATGTACATGGACATGTTCAGAAAAGTTTAAGAGACCCCACTCATAGTCAGGTGTAAAGGGTAATATTTTCCAACAGAAAAAGATGTGAAGAATCTTCTTTTTAAACCATCTCTGATGTTTCCCTAAGCAATATGCATACCATTAATAGGACTCTCTCTCTCTCTCTCTCTCTCTCTCTCTCTCTCTCTCTCTCTCTCTCTCTCATACACACACACACACACACACACACACATTTGTGTTACCTTCATTTGGTTAATTGCAAATGGCATATTTCTGGTGCACATATTTCAGAATACTGCCACATAGCTGTCCTTACAAAGAATAAAATAGAGCAGTGGACAATGGACATGGGATTGTGCTTTCCTACATGAATATCTCACATATGTAAAGCAGCATGTTCTGGGATCCAAGTAAGTCCACAGTGTATTTCTAAGATATTTAGTCAGGAGCTACCATACCGAGGAGCAAATACAGACACGTGGTTAGTCAGAAAAGATCTAGAATTCACTTCAGTTTTCTCCTAATCATATTTACATAGCACTCCATCCTCCAGTCCCAAAACCTGCAATGAGGACCTTTGTCAGAGAGTTTCTAAATTTACTGTAAAAGTCAAATTTGCCTCATTTAAATCTTACATCAAGATATTATTATTCTCCAAAATGTGTTTGTTCAGACTATGATAATCTGCTGGTGGCCTGAATCAGATGCTATAGATTATAACCTATATTTTTAGTGCAAATTCTCCTTTTATTTTGTTTAACAGAATTTGTGTAGCTGCAAAGTTGCCCCTCTCAGCCAAGGGTAATCACTTACTGGGATTAAACTCACATACGAATTATGAACTAAAAAAAAAAAACTACTAATAATTAAACAGGTGAGTCAGTAAACAGAAAAAGGCAGGCAAAACCAAACGAGATCCCTTTACCTGTTAACTTACATCTCTCTTTTCTATACTTGCCCTTGATACCATTGTAGATATCTTCTGTGTGTGCGTGCGTGCATGTGTGTGTGATTTCTGCAGCTTAGAAATACTGTATTAAGAATTTTCAATACTAAATAAACCAATAAATGACAGCCAACGTGTTTTTCTTTTTTTCTTTCTTTCTTTTCTTGGATCTTCTCCACAGTTAAAGCAAATCTGAATTACATTTCTGACAAAGGGAGGGAGGAGATAAAAAAAAATGTCAGAGAATGAGTGATCGAAAAATAGAATCACGACATTTGTACGCTCCCATTCATTTGCTATCCCTTCCTCCATTTCTCTGACCTACTTTGCTGGTAATGATTGGTTTTTCACACCTGGAGACCACAAAACCCTGGCGTGAGATCCCGCCTGCAGAATTAAGTGTGAGTATCCAAGCTCTTCATCCATTAGGAGCTGAAGCTTTCTTCAGCTTTGTCGATCCTTGTTTCACCATCAGGGTGGCTAATTTCAAGGCCAGTGATGAGATTTTTTTATATAGTAATTTTGTTTCACATAGATGAGACAGAATCACACACATAATATATTAAAATATCAGGAGGGGACTGAGGTGTACAACCAGCAATTTCCCTTTCTTACTTGGAAGTTTGTATATGTTTTCTTATCACAAATTTCCCTAGTTCCTTAAAAAGCACCCTTAATAAATTATATTTGTATTAGTATTGCTATCTACTAGTATGTATTTGTCCTTCAGAGCAAATCTATATTCATACTTCATTGAAGCTAAGCAATCAGCTTATGGAAGAAGAAATTCAACCCTTTCAAAAGGATGGAATGAACCACATGAGGGTGTTTCTGTAATAGCATAACCTGATTTTCTGAATTTTCAGAGTCCTAATATATAGCTTTCTACCTAGCAGAAATTAGAGCTGACACCCAGCAATAAACTGAGATTTTTTTTTCTTGTCTTTCTATATAGATTGGGAATGAGTCAAGGACAGGAACCAAGTCTTATCATTTGTGTACCCACAATACCCAAATTATTATTTAGCACATAGTAGGTCTTTAATAATTATTGTCAAATTGAACTGAATTTGCTAACACTCAGAATCAAACAATTTGCTTTCAACAGCAGATAAGGTAGAATACTTCTACCTTTTTATGATCATATTTCCTCTGGTCAGTGGAATTTTATTTAGGAGACAATAAATAAATTATAGTGATACTTCCTTCCAAGAGGAATTGAATTTATATCACAAAATCAGTTTTTGAAATCTGAGCATTCTATAAAGGGTAATTCTAATCAGAAGGAAAAAAATACCACAACATCCTTGGATATTGATCTGAAGTTCAAGTTAACTACTGAAGCAGGATCCTGTAGAGATTGACACTGGGACTAAACAATACTCCAGTATTTTCTTTCTTAGAAAGTAGGAAATCTAGTTAACCTTCATGTTTCTCACATTTGAGCCATACTACAAATGAGTTGTGTCCAGGTTACAGAAAAACCAACAATATTTTATTTATAATCTTATTTTAAGCTTTTGAACTACAAATTCTGGTTCTAGAGTTGTTTAAAAGTCATGGGTTTTATAGATGCTCATATGTAAATTAATCTGTTGTTTGTTTACTTTGTTTTACTTTTCTTTTCCATAGAATGGTCCTCCTCATAAATACAGAACAGATTATTACATGAAAAATATAAGATCTTGCATTTCTTTCTTGTTCTTTTTTAAAAATCTATTTCTAATATTGCATTCCCCATTGGACTACTTCATAAGGGTATGAGGGAAAAAGAAAAAAAGAAAATAAAAGAGAGTGAGCGAGAGAGACAAAATAGACTGGATCTCACCACTAGAATTCACCATAAAAATCTCAAAGTGTAACAGAATTCTTACAAAATTTCCTAGACCAGTTCTTTAGGGAATTGAGATCTATGAAAAATATGGCAATCGGGGAAGGGAGGGACGAGATGTGGGAAAATAGTAAATAACTGCAGCAAAAACAGGTTCTGAGGAATACACATCATTTTGTCTGCTTTAGATCACAATAGAATTTTTAATAAATAAATTTCTTTTTTGTTTTTTTTTTGTAAAGACACTTTTTTGAAACAGTAGATTTAGCCCAGTCATTTGTGTCATTTTTAATAAACTGTCTCTTTTTTTTTTTTGATTGTTTGTTTTCTGTAACTCTGTAAATGTTTTAGATTTGAGTCTCTTGTACATTGTCTTTAGAGTTCATTCGGATCAATAACGGTTCATGCACTGAACTGTGTATTGAATTTATTGTGTTCACTGTTGTTGTGTGGTTGAAGGGAGATTTGTAAGAATTATAGTGGTTTAGGTGCTCATGCTCGATAGCAGGCATGGGCAGGTGGCTTTCCATGGGTGTGTCCCCTGTGATCTCATCATCCACATTAATGATTTCAACAGTCCTTGTCGGAGCATGATGGTTTTGCCTATGGTGCTGCTTTCTCATCTTGTAGAAGATGACCAGCATCACTGCCGCCATGAGTGTGATGGCCACGAAACACCCAATGATGATTTTGGTAGTCTTCATGACCTCATCGATTCCTGGGATCCCACTGTTGATATCAGTCACTGGGATGGTGAATGTTTTTTCTGTTGACCTTGTGCTCTGTGGCATGAGAGAGGTGGTCACATTAGTGGTCTCCCAATCAATCACTGGAGTGGGGCCCACATTGTTGTCTGTGGTCCGTGCCTCATCCTGAGAAGGTTCCATTGTCTCTACTGTGACAGTTGAAAAGTAAGAGAAGGGAGTAGTGGTTGCTGCAGTAACATTCAGGGTGGCTGAAGCAGTAGTGTTCCCAACAGAATTACTCACCATACACGTATACATGCCTGTATCTTGAACGGTTACATTCGTGAAATTTAATGTACCGTCACTGAGCACAGCTATCCGTACTTTGTACGCCCCGTGTGTCATGACTGTTCCATTTGGAGTAATCCAAGACACGGACGTCAGGGACGTGGAGGCCCGACACTTTAGCTCAGCTGCCATGCCTTCAGTGACATTGAGGTCTGCAGGGGGCTCCACAATCACAGGAGCATAGCATGTGAAATAATTCTGGTCGAGCTCCCCAATGTACCTCCCTTTCAGATTGGGAGGAGTATTACACCGGGCGCAGCAAGCTGTGTTGGAGGGGGCCATGTCTTTTATCCACCAGCTGAGCCACAGTATGTCACAGTTACAGTTCCAAGGGTTGTGATGTAAGTGTATCCTCTCTAGATGATGCAAGGGTGTAAAGAGGTCATGAGGCAGTAATGTGAGATTGTTGTGGGCCAGGTTGATCTCCACTAGGGACTGAAGGTTATCAAAGGCATTCCGTTCAATCACTTGAATCTGGGACTGTATCATCCACAGTTTTTGAAGGTGCATCAATCCCTGGAAAGAGCCAGGCCTGATTGCGGACAAGTGATTCCCAGAAAGATCTAGCTCATCCAGTTTTATGAGCGGTGTGAGGTTAGGGATTTCCCGGAGGTTGCACATGGCCAGGTTCAAATACCTCAAGTTGGACAGACCTTCAAAGGCACCTTCTGAGATATATGAAAGCCTTTTCAATTCCCCTAAGTCTAGTCGCCGCAAGGAAGGGATTCTGTTAAAAGCATAAGAAGGGATGCTTTCAATGGGGTTGTTTCGCAACCAGAGCTCCTTCAGTTTAGACAAATATACAAAAGCTCCATTCGGGATGGTAGTAAGACGATTGTCAAAGAGTTCCAGAGTGTTGAGGTTCGCCAGACCATTGAAGGCCCCAATTTCAATGGTTCTAATATGGTTCCTACTCAATTGGAGGATTTCCAAGTGCCTCAAGTGCTTGAAGCTGTTCACTTTGATGATCTGGATTTGGTTCTCATGAAGGTTCAGCAGCCGCGTGTTGGTGGAGATGCCATCTGGAACCTCACGCAGGTTTTTACGAACACAAATCACCTTGCTGAACTGGTTGCTGCAGGAGCACACGGAAGGGCAGGTTTGAGCCCGCACCAGACCAGCCACCACAAGAAGTTGAAGAGCCAGCAGCACCACAAGCAGGGGGTCAAATAGGGCCCTGTTAAACCTAGGACCTATCATTATCTGCTGTGGATGTAAGGTCATCTTGTTCAACATTCATAATTTATCTGGTGTTGGTCCGTCTGGAGTTCAAACAATCTGAAAAAGAAGGAAAAAAGGGGTATTAGAGCTTCAGTAGGTGAGTTTCTGGAGAATGTTAGTGATACAGTATATCAGCTGATACCATTATTTGCCATATTGAAAGAGACAACAAATCTAATGTCCCTTATTGAGCTTTGTGGCCCATTATTCACGGGAAATATCTCTGCCTTCCAAATTAACAACCGTCCATAGCCGGCATTCTATCAGAAGTACAATCACAGAGAAATGGACCAATGATGGGAAGAGCCCTAATACAGTGCTCATCAACTGAGTGTGACCTAAGCTCATAAAAAAAGATGTGTTGAATTTTACAGTTAGTTTCAGTGTCCATGACAGATTGGAAAAAAATAGGATTTGGGGGTTATACCCTGCCAAAAATTAGTAAAGACTGATTTTTCATGGGAAGTCATTGTATATGCCAGGCACCATGGGCTATAGAATTAAAAAATAACTTTATCCAGTAGTGGCTACATAATTCATGGGCCCCAGTGTAAAATTAGAATGTGGGTGTGTTGTTTAAAACTTATAAAGAATTTAGAATCAGTGATAGCAGACCATTAACCCAAATAGGCCCTTCTAAACATGGGTTACCTTGTATTGGGGGATAATATCAGTTGTAGGTACTGGCATCTTAATTTAAGGTACCTTTGAAGATGTACTGAAATAGTGACGTGTATACATGTACATAAATTTCGTGAGATTTTCACATCCATAACTCATTATTATATAGGTAACTACTACCTCTAGGCAAACAAATCACATATTAAATCATTTCTAAAGCGGTATAATTTTTATTTTCAGGAAAAATTTTGTATAACAGGACTATTGTGCCTTATGTCTCTACTCTTACTGATTTGTAGATACAGCAACTCACTTTATTTCTTTTTGCTAGCAAAAGGAAGACTTCTAAAACAATATGTGTTTTCTAGTATAGTCCTCACCCAACTAGATTATCATGGACTGGGTAGTTTGTTTCCCCCCTAATTTCTCATCTCAATATGCATTGTTTCTTCTATAAATCTTTTAGAAAGAAAAAAGAGAGGGAGAGCTCACCACATTCTAGCAAAAATGCAATAATTTAGAACCTACTTTGTATCACCTTGGGCAAGTTACTAGTCCTTTCTCTTCTTCAATCTCCTCTTCTAATTTGCAAAAATAGAATGACAATTATACAGCCCTTAAGTGTATGAGAATAATAAAATGAGTTGATGCACATAAGGAACTTAGAGTAACACCTCCCACATTGTCGGAACTCAATAAATGTTAGTTGTTGTTATCATCATCATCATATTTATCATATCAAATAGTTTGCTAAGGACGGGTCATGTAAAGATAAAGAATATAACCCTAACCCCCAAAGGGCTTTTAGTTCAAAGGGTGAGGCAGACGGGCAAACATATAATATACAGTATTATGTGTTTCTTTCTATGCAACAAGCCACATTGGCACAAGGGCACTAATGTCAGAGTAAATTAACCCAAACTGAGAAATCAGTGTGTTTTAAAGAGGAAATTCAGCTACTCTTGGTTTTTCGGAGGCTGGGAAGAAAGTAAAGATGGGTATTTTAATCAGAAAAATCAACCTGAGTCAAGACAGAGACACATAACAAATGCTAGTATATCCAGGGAATAGGAAACATGTCCTCCTCAATAGAACAGAAGGATTGGAAAAGAGAGTGATAAAGGAAATGGAGATGAGATTGGGTCTAGATGTTGAGAGCTGGTCCCTTCAAACTTAAGAGTCCCCATTTCATCCTGCAGGCATTTGTTTCTAGAAAAGAAGGCAGCTCTCAGCTTTGTTCTGAAGAATAATAATGTTGGATTAATATGGGAGAGAGTAACTCTTTGGAAGGAACTACCAGCAAGAATTACTAGGAAGATCTCCCAGTTGTTTAAAGTAAGCCTTGGAAAGAAGCCAAGGACAGAAAAAGGTCCTGATCCATGGTCATCACTTCCATGTCCTCCCCTGGACATGAAGGGCTTTAGAAAAAAGGGCTATCTCCTCTTTAGGACCTAATCTTTCTCTTCTGGTGAGATTCACAATGTAAATGAACAGTTGTGAATAGCTACATTTCCATAACTTACACAAGATGCAGAAGTGGCTCTTTCCAATAATAGGAGATGTCCTCCACAGGAAAAGCAGCTGTCGTTAGCAATCCTTAAGCATATATTCAGAAAACTCCTCAAAGGGACTTTGGTTTCTGTTTTGTTTTCTTTTATTTATTTTTTTGTTTGTTTTGTTGTTTATTTTTTTTTAATTTTGTTTTGTTTGTGTTGCTTTTTTTGGTACTGGGGATTAAACCCAGAAGTGCTTTACCATTGAGCCACATCCCTAGCCCTTTATACTTCTATTTTTGATTTTAAGACAGCGTCTTTCTAAGTTGCTTAGGGCCTCACTAAGTTGCTGAGGCTGATCTCAAACTTGGGATCCTTCTGCCTTACCTTCTTGAGCAGCTGAGGTTGCAGACATGTACTACCACACCCAACTGGGACCTTGATCATAGAAGGTGATATTTAAAGTTCAACATTGTTTTCTGGCTTTAAATGCTTATTTTGGTCTCCTTCCCTATTGCAGCAAAGAAACTTGACTAATAGGTTCTGAGTTCCTCTTTCTTTCCCTGGCCTTTTATAACTGACCACCCACTTTGCTTCCTTTTTCAGGGCTGCTGCATTTCTAGATTGACTTTTCACACTATCTTATGCTGTGATTATGTGAACCACGTAAAGACAGGCCACATCTGATGGTTTCCTCTTAGTCTACTGCCAACACTGTGTCTGGCTCTAAATAAAATGAGGTTACAAATGTGTAGAATGGTTAATATCGTATTGCAGCTCTTTCTGTACATATAGTGATATGTTCTAATATAGTAATCGTGTCTTTTAATTTTCTGCACTTGCTAATGTTTAGATATCTGGAACTTTGCTGAGCATGGAACAATGGGCTGTATCATCCCTACCCAATTTCTAGAAATAAGAAAGGACTTGTCTATAAGCATGACTTTCCTATGCAAACCAACCAACCCAGAGCCAAAATCCTGGTCCCCTCCTTTATTGGGTTTTCAAAGAACCCTTGTATTTGACCAGTATCTCACTGTCTTAATCACCTCAGGACCAGCTACCAGGAAACAGGGGCAGCCCCTCTGTCCCAGAGGCTTTCAAAATTACCCAACCTACCCAATCATAATCTGCTTATCCTGTCTTGCCTTAAAAACCACATTGAAGATTCTTGTCCACATTTTCCCCTCATTTCTTCTACCTCCTGATGGACCTTGGTGGTTTCCAGCATGGCCTCTGCATGCTATGGTGTGCTCTCTCTTCTTGAAAATTATAAGCAAGAGCTCTCTTCTCATCAGCACTCATCTCCTGACCTGCTAGCCTCTCCATATGTGAATATCAAAAAACATCCATTTCAAACAACCATGAAATAACAGGGCCAAGGCACCATATTAACCCAGTCAATGGGTTTTATAGTTCTACTCCATTGTATAGTTCTACCCCTTTATGTTGTGCCAACAATGTGGTTGGTAGGCTCTATGTCTTGAATTAAATTTGAGTTTTCTTTTATTGGAAATTAAAACATGACCTTAAAAAAATCATTTTGGGCTTCCATTTCCAGTCGAAAACTGTCTACATTTCCAGTGAGGATGGTCCTAGGCAAGTTCTCACTTGTGAGATTTAGTATAGTTTTGCATATGTCACCCCCAACCCTCGCCCCCAACACACACCTCTTGGGGTTACTGGGAATGATTTTTTTTCCCATGTAAGGTCCCTGATACAAAAACCAATTAATATTTTTGAGTTGAAGTCTTAAGTTTTTTCTCCTCCCTTTTTTTTTTCAATCAGCCCCCATGTCATGATCTTCCTCAGAATCCTAGTTTCTGACAATACAAGTGGAAATAACTGGTTGAATGGAAATAGCACAGGAGGGAAGATGCTAATTCCTTACTTGGCTCTTGCTACCTTTTCCTTTGTTACAATAAAGACAGCCAGGTCTGATGGACAAGAGAGAAGGCTGTGATATGAGACTTTCTGTGTTCCTAGATCTGTATGAACCTCACTGAGATGGAATTGGGAAAGTTATTTTAAGTCTCTATACTTCACTCTTCCCGTCATGAAAGGGCCATAACTGAATCCACTCAAAAGCCTTTCATTAAGAAAGTTATTGCTTTGTAATAAGCAACATGCTATAAATATTTATTACATGTTAAAAATAAGGTGATAGGGTCCTCAGATCCCTCTTCTTCTGTAAAATAGAAGCAATAGCATCATCTCTTATTCAACATTGTATTAAGGAATAACTGCTGTGATCAGGAATACGCTGTCATTAAAACACAGGCAAATGTGACATTATTATTACTCCTTTTTCCCAGGACTTAGTTTTATTTTCTGCTTCCTGCCTGTTTCAAGGTCTCTGTGCCATTGCAATTAATGAGATTTCCTATAAATCAGTCATAAGTAATGATTTATGAATTACAGCCGGTTCAAAGCCAATTTATAACTTACAGCAACTAACACTTGGTACATTGCACTGAATCAAATAAACTACTATCAACAAAAGGTTTTCTACTTTAAAATCTAAATTATGTTACTTTACATCAAAAGCCATGCTTCAACCTCTCTTTCATAAGATGTTTTTATCACATCAAAAGGAAATCAATTTAAAGGTATGCACTATCCATTATGATGCCATCTAACAGCATTTACTTACAAATAGATTTGTGTGGGTTTTGAATTAAACCATGATACTTTTAGCCCTGTCCCAGAGGAGATCTTGACTCTGTCAATAGACCTTTCTTCCTTCCCTGTCCATGCTTCAGTGCACTGATAGCCTAGCGAGAGGCGTGGAGAGAACTGCATGAGGAAGTTAGCTAATGGAGATGCTTTATTTAGCTCAGGATTGTTGCTGACTTGGCATAGGCTGTGTATAGACATTAGAATTAGTTTCAAAGAGAGGTGAGATCAAACAAATTCAGCTAATCCCAACCACCTCCTTCCCCACACTCCCACAGAGCCTTAGCGCTCCTCCCTAAACCTAGAACAGCAAAACCACTCACCCCCATTCCCAGTCCTCCCTGAAAATGGAGCGCCAGAACTACTGGCCGCAAACTCAGTCTTGACTCTGAAGCTTCAACCCACACCTGGCCCTGGCCATCCACATTCAACATGGCTTTGCTATTCCACCAACTCGATTAAGCATCTCTTTCCTACTCTGGGGCTCTCAGGCCTAAGCAAAGGATTGCATTGATCCTTAGGGGAATTAACCCAGAGATCCATCAAGACTTTCTTAGAAAGGTTCCACCAGGTTCTGTGCTATGGGTTTCATGGAATCTCTCACCTCACCTTTCTGTTTTCACCAATACTAGATTGTTGCATCTTCATCTTAGGTGGTCCTAATCAAGTTCCTACAGTGAAAACTCTTCCAAAAATCAAATTTCTTTTTCAAATAAATTATCACCACACCTTCCCCACTGCCCTCACAGACACTGCCCTACACTGGCGAGGCACTGTCTTCTCTCATCAGAGTAAGCAATAAACTCATCAGTCTTTAACATTGGTTGTATAGGTGATATTGTAGAAATCAGTTTTTCACAATTCATTAAAATGGTTTGAACGTCAAACAAAATACCCGCTGCATCTGTTGCCTGTGTAACATCCTAACCCTTTTCCTTTTTTTGGAAAAAAAAATTATTCAGGAAATCTCAAGTCCCTAAAAAGTACTTTAGGCTATGCAGACTTGAGGTCCCTTGTTGCGACCCAGCACCGATTATGCTATGGTAGCAACCATACACAAAATATTTATAAATAGGCATAGCTGTGCTCCAGTTAAGCTATTCATGGGCACAGAAATTTGAATTTCATGTCACATCTTTCAAAATATTATTCTCCTTTTTCCCCCAACCAGCTTGTAGGGCATATAAAAACAGGTGACAGGCCAACTTGCAGACTGTCATTTTCCTGGGCTCTTGTCAAAGCAAACATTGTTAGTACCACTCATGTTGTCAGAGACTACTTAATTCTGGACATGTGACACAGTTTGGCCAATGAAACATAAAAACTCAACAGAGGGAATTCTGATAATTTTTTTTTTTTTTTGCTTTCTCCTAAATATGAAATGGGGGGGAAGTACTTCTTTATTCTGTTTCTGGGTACTGCTGACAGTCTTAGACATCTAGAGTTGCTGCAGCCATCTTGTGACCAAGAGGGAAACCAGCCTGAAGATAAAGCTGATGTGCCAAAGAAGGAAAAATAGAAAAATGGAAAGAATTTATATCCTTCAAATTTGTCATATGCAGTTTAATTAATGAATCTTGTAACTGTTCTTGCTCTAGATTTTCTTATTATGTAAAATTATCAAGTTCTTCAGTATAAAAAGGTTTATTTTTTCTTCTTCATGTATAGCTGGATTTATTTGGATATATTCATACATTCACATTCTTACCCCCCCATCCTTCTCTCTCTCTCCATTCCTTAGTGGAATATATAAAATTAAAAAAGGACAAATAAGAAAGTGGAAAACAATTCTGATTTCTTATACCATTTTAAGTCTTAGATCTTTCAAAGAAAGCAAATAAGTTAAGGCAACATGATTTTCTTAGAAGAAAGTTGCTGAGGCTTATTTCCATAATGCTAAGAAGGCATTCTAGGGCTGGGGATTTAGATCAGTAGCAGAGCACCTGCATATTGTGTGAATCTCTGGGTCCCATCATATTTAACTACAAAATAATAAGGAATTCATTCTACTGCACAATTATTTCCTTCAATACCCCCTTGGCTTTTATAGAATGACAAAAAAGAAATAAAGAATAAATTAAATAACAGCATTACCAAAGGTAATTCACTTTGTCAAATCAACTTTTTTCATTGTTTCACATTTTAAGTCTACTCTTGCAAATCTATTGAGAATTCTCTACCCCTCTCATGCAAGGGTAAGTTGTTCTGCAGTTTTCCAGGGAAAAAAATTGTATAATGCTCAGAACTGACCCCTCTAGGCCAATGTAATGAAAAGGCAACCACATTCAAATGGCTAGCTGTAACACAAGGTCTCCCATGTCAGGTCAATAGGCTGCAGCAGGCCAAACACACAGACTTTGCAATGGCCCTAAAATAGTTTGGATTTTAGGAGTTGACATTTGAAGAACAAAATTTGGCTTTGCCTTTGAGTTTTTTTAGAAGATTTATCTAATAATAGATGAATAAATGTTTAGTGTGTAGAAATGACTACATTAAATGTCATTAAATGAGAAGAAACAATAGCTAGAGAGAACTATGCATTTAAAAAAATGAAGACAAAGAAAAAAGAATCCATGTGATTTCACACAATATGGTGCTATCCTCTGGAGAGTATAATAAGAATCATAAAGGAGCTAAATTGGCCATGCCTTCTGGAACTTTCTAATCTTGTTAAAGCTGTAATGCAAACTAGAGATCCATGTATAAAATAAAATAATGTATATACATGCATCTAGGCTTTAATGCAATTCTGTGTGAGCAATATTTAAGTGACATAACTCATTGTCATAAATCAATGAAGGCATACCTCATCTTAAAGTTGTCAAAAGAGGATTTGGGATTTTATGTGGGTTTTAAGGGAGCACAGAATTGCACTGAAGCAGGGTGGTGGTGGAGGAGGTAAGAAATTACTCATAAAAGCAGAGGAGGAGCACAAAATAAGAAAACTGACTTAATGAAAGTAAAGGACTTACACACTGCAGGATTTAAATAGTTCAATTGGCCCAACTGAGGGCCACAGCATGCCTGGCAGAAGAGCTGGGATTTGCTTCAATAAAGACACTTAGGAAGAAACTTGAGGTCCTTAAGTAGGGAATGGAATTATAAGAGCTTTGTTGTAAAGTTTCTACCTTTGCACATGAAAGAAATTGGAAAAAGAAGAAAGGTTGTTGAAAAAGTAGGTGATTTCAAAAATCAACATCACCAGTGATATTTTTAAAACTGAAGGGAACTGATCTTCAGGGTGATTATCTGACTGCTGACACATGTACAGGTTCAAGTTAATCCATCTCAATTAAAATCCTGTAGAGCATAAAACACAAACAAAGGCAAAATTTGCTTCTGTGTATGGTCATGTTCAAAGAGTATTAACATGAGCAAAGGGAGTCTAGTATCATTTTGGAAACTGATCCTCAAACTGGGAAAGAGGTATGTCTGACCTATAGTGTTTCTCATATCTGTCTATGATATAGATGGCACATACATGAAGGAAACATAAACATGCATCAGGTTCTGGTTTTCTAACTTGGAGTAATACTGAAGCATAGATAGAATGTTCAATCTATATCTGTCACATTAAAGGAAATAAAAACCAGATTTAGAGTAAAATGACTTTTAGAGGATTGGCTTAGTATTCCTAACTATTCAATCCTTGTCCTTCTCTGAGCCACATCTTCTCAATTGGGAGTGATGTTAACACTTCATAAACAGACACTGTGAAGACTGTACGAATCAAATGGCATAGTTTATACCAAAATCGAGTCCCCTAACCTGCTCCGGCATCTCCACACACCCAGTAAGAGAAGGCAAAAATGTAAACTCTTTACTGACTTTTCTTGTGCTGAATTCGCATCCAGTATTAACTATTCTTTGACTTTATTTGTAAGATATAAGACAGACCCTTCAATTTTTCCTCATTGTTCTTTTCATAGTCAAGTCACCTTTTTTTCTTACTTGGACCACTGAAATATCTTCGTTATTGTATCGTCTACTTTCACAATTGCCTTGGCATAATTAATTATTCATAAAATATTTAGCAAGAATTTTAAAATATAAATATGTCGCCAGATGTGGTAGCACATTCCTGTAATTTCAGCTACTCGGGATGCTGACGCATGAGGATTGCACGTTCCAGATCTGCTAAACAGCTCAGCACTATCCTATATACACATACACAGACTCATATATATATATATATATATATATATATATATATATATATATATGTGTGTGTGTGTGTGTGTGTGTGTGTGTATACACACACACGCATATATATATATATATATATAACATATACATATATGTATATATATATATAACATATACATATATGTATATATATCTATATTTCCCATCTCTTTCTTCAGTTGAAACCCATATTAGCTCCACAACTTTTTATAACACAATGCCAACTGCATTGGTCTCCAATACGTGATCTGACCCCTGTTCAACTCTCCAACCTTTTCTCTTAACTTCTCCAACTTTTCTTCAACACTATTGACCTTCCTTCCTTCTTCAAATGCTCCAAGATTGTATCCCATTAGACCTTGGTAGTAGCATTCCCTCTGCCTCTGTAGGTATCCTTTGACTTTTTGTGTGGGTGGTTTTCTTTATTACTTAGAATTCCCTTTAAATTTTACCCTCCTAGAAAGTTCTTTCTGATCCTCTGGGACTGAAGCAGTTCTTCTCTCATATTTAATAAATTACCATATTTCATTTTCATCACAGTATTTACTCTATTTGCTATTTCTCTCATATGTTCAGGTATTTATTTTCCTACTGCCTGTCACATCTCAGTGGAACGTTAATTTCCATGCAGTAGAGATTTATCTACTTTATAGTCTGTGGTATTTTCTTGAAAAAAAGTACTCATGAAATATATGGTCACTGGGAATGCATGAATGAATGAGTTTTCAAGCAGATGGAAGCAGGTTGCACACACTTAAGGCTGTACAGATCAATTACAAAGTGGAGCCTCATTCAAAAAGTAAGAATTTCATCAATTTCTGTAATGATATCTGCCTGGTTTGTAGTTAGTTGCATAGAAGTATTTCCCACCATGAAAAGCCGGAAAGAACAAAGAAATTTACAGAGCATTTCACCATCTCTTTGCTCTTTTTGCACGTGTTTTGCGGGAGGTAGAGGAGGTTTCCCTGTTTTTTTCCTTTATGTCTATGTCTATTATTATCAGGAGCAACCCTGTTTTATGTTTGACCAAACAATGCCCCCTGCTGCATGTGCCTAAAATAACATGATTGCCTTGAAAGTTCCCTCATAGAGGATGCATAGTTGTTTTCTTGATTTGTTTATTCACATGATACCTCCCTGGATTTCAGAACTGAGGAAATGAACTTCCACTACATTAGATCTGACCGCTCTTCCAGCAGAGAACAAGCATCCCTGTAGAAAACAAGTCAAATCTTCCGTATATCCCCTTTAAAATGGAAGACCTTCTTGGTCTTCACATGTCTGCCCCAGGGACAAATTTGAAACATTTAATTAAAAATCCATGGGTTAAAAAGATCTCCTAATACTACTATCAATATTCAAAGCACAAAGATGGAACTGGCAAAGGACACGGTGGCAGCTCCAATCTTGTTTTAGCACCAAAAAGTCAAATCTACTTCATGCTAAAAAATCAGACCGAGAAATGCAGTTAACACTTGGCAGGTCTAAAAATAAAATTAATTTTTTTTTCCTTGCTTGTTTACCTTCTCATGATGCAGGAGAGATAAATGTACATGGCATGAGGTTTCTGGCTGTTTATGAGTCCTTTTGATCATCTTCACTTTTTGAAGTTGATTATTTATGAAAATATGAAATATAGATGACTAACTTGTATCTCAAATTATATGGTGGGATTTGTGGTGTTCAGGAGAATGTTTGTATTTTTATGACAGCTATTTGCTTGAGCAAAATGCATAACCAAAGAAAAGAACCTTGAAACCTCCAGCTCAAAATATTCCTTGATATTTCACTCTTTAGATTACAAAATCAGAATGCTCCGATTATCAGAAATGTGCCTCACTGGAACAATGCCTGCCTTCACCGCTTTACTAATATCCTATGTCTGAGCCTAAACAATGCATAAAAACTTATTTTCCCATTCTTTATTCCCCCCCTCCCTCAGGTTCAGGTGTCACCAGATAATTAATGCATGCCATTCCTTATCTGTAAAATTGGTCTTTATTTTAAAATATACTTTTCCCATGTAATATTTTCAAAGCAACACTTTACAGGATTGGTATAGCAACACACAGGCACCTAGACCATCACAGTTCCAAAAAAGTAATTCACCAGTGCCACTAGGACAAAGCTCAAGTCTCTTACTGCCTCTACCCACTAGATGCCAGCAGCTTCCCCGGTTGTGCAAAGCCATAGTGCCTCTGAATATTGCCAAATGTCTGGGGTTGGGGGCGGGGTGAGTGTGTGCAAAACTGTACCCTGAAAAACCAGTGCTTTAGTGTGAAATGAAAGGCACTTCAGGATCCTGTACCTGACTGTTCCCATTCTCATCTCCTATGACTATCCCTAACAGTCTAAAAATATTTCCTCACTCTAAAAATATGTCCCCTCCCCCTGGCCCTGCATCTTTCCCTCATCAGGGACTTCCTCCTTTCTTTGGCCTGGAATACCACACTCTGATTTTTCCACCAAAATTAAACCCAACCAGAGTCAATTTGATAATGACTATCTCTATTAGACTTTCATCCTTTTTATCAATCCATCTTCCCCCTAATTGTCTATAAGGCCAAGATTACAGCACTTACCAAATCCATTGGTAAATTGGTGAATGTAGATGAGAAGATGATCAAACTAATCTTGTTCATAAGCTTTTGAAGACTGAAACTGGATGATGCCTAGATATTCAGTAAACATTTGCTGAATTGAATTACCGAATGCATCCCCATATTTCAATTCGTAGTCAGGAGCAAGTTGATAGGGTAATTTTATAATAATAGAGAGACTATGAAGGTCTACTGATGAGACTTATGTAAGCCAAAAAGATGTAAGTGGTATACATCTTGTTATAAATTGTAAAGGGAGGCTCAATAATCACTCCTTACCACCACTCTCAACAGACAAACAACAGACAAACAAAAAAGCTTCTCAAGGTGATTGAAAACAATGGTTTAGGGTAAAAAGTTATCTTTACCAACAGTAAACAATATTCTAACTACACTATCCAGAGAGCCCAGTATATCATGTAAACTCAACATATGTGTATTAAATGAAAGAATTTATAACTGACTTCATGAAAGGGTTGATTGTTGTAGATTACCAGCTACTTACACAGCTAAGCTGATGTATATTGTATATAGAGTTTTTAAACCTCAGATATATAATTTTGTGTAACTCTGGCCTGTCAAACTGCCTAGGGTTGGCATACCTTAATTTTTGTACTGTATTATTATGTGGATACATGAGTTGATATAGAGAGAAGGATTTAGAATGATGTTTAGTACATAATCAGTATTGTATACATTTTTGTTCTTGTTTAGTTCAATATTTAGTTCTTGTTACAATGAAGTCCTTATATGAAGAATGATCCATAGCTTGACTATTATCTAATGTTAAATCAATATGAATCATACGATTAAGTTCTCTTAGCTTAATTTCTTATCAAAAACATTATTTAATTATTATTAGCTTTTCCATGAAATTGTATAGCACAATCCATAAATTCCTACAACATTTACTATGGGTTTCACCCCATTTGTGAACCTTTGACATTACATACAATTTTCTGTTCACTTGTGATTGTATATTTTAAATAAAGTTTAGTCATCAATTTTATCATCACATCCTCATGGAGAATTACACTAAACAAAGATTGTGAACAAATTATTTAAGACAAATTCCCATTGTGAAAGGTTTGGGATTCAGTCTACTCTGGTGCCATAGATCTTTGCCAAACACCTTATATTCAGGTAACGGTTTGTCACTTTGTCATATCTTTAAGGAATTTGTGGTAAAGGAAGAATCATATACAGAAAGATAATATTGGGTCCTGAACTTCTTCAGCAGAGAAGAAATGGGACTTTTCTACTCTACAACTCCCTCAGGGGAGAATGCACTACTGCATTATATAATGCATTAATGTTTATCTCTTTAAATGCATTCTGGATGATCATGATTGATACCAAAGGAGAAAATATCATGCATATTAATGTAATTGTAGAACAGGAATAAATGAGAAAAGATAACATTCCATTAAAAACTCCATTACATTTGTATTTAAAAAAGCAGGAAATAAAAAAGAAAAAATAATCTCAAATCTACTGTTTAAGAGAAGTTAAATTGCAGAAAATGGACATATATTTTAACCTCTCAGGATTTATAATAGGATCATTTTCTCTAGACTCTCAGACTGAAAAGTGGAGGCAAGAAAAGCTAATAAAAGAGGTTGGACATCTCAAATTATGTTTAATCAAAATTACAAAATATTATTGTTCTCTTCATAACATTTTCCTCTCAGCCCATAAACTAAGAGTTGTTTTTCCATTTTTTCTTATGAATATATATATATATATATATATATATATATATATATATATATATATATAACCTTATTTAATAAATGTCTTAGGAATTCATGAATTGTACTATACAATTTCATGGAAAAGTGAATAATAATTAAATAAGGTTCTTAATAAGTGAAATATATATATATATATATATATATATATATATATATATATATATGTATATTTGCATGTGTGTGTGTGTGTGTGTGTGTGTGTGTGTGTGTATTTTCTCTGACCAGGTTACTAACAGGGAAAGTAATTAAAGAAGCTTCGGAAAAATATAACAAGCTCATCTGGAACATAAGTTCTCAGCAAGGTAAGCAGAGAAGGATTTGATTTCAAAAAGTTGGTAATGCAGTCAAAGGCCTGGCTTCCCATGTTTCCTTTGGATTGATGACTGGGATGGGAAGAATTGGTAGTCATTAACCCCCAACTGCTCATTAATCCTTAGGAAATGCCCTGTTCCAGGGTCATCATTCCCTTTATATGTTGAAAACAAATAAACAATAGTACCCAAAAGGCATATGGATTTTTGTAATGAGAAATTCAATTTAAATTATCATGCAAGGCAATATGAAGAGAATAAATATCATTTATAGAGAGTCATTTAGACTTTAAAACCACCTTCCAATGTTTTACCAAGTACTTTCTTGTTCATTATTAAACAGTATAAAGTCTAAATTTCCTAGACTATAACCAAAAACGTGTGGTGTGTGATATATATATATATATATATATATATATATATATATATATATATATGCCAAACACTAAAGGTATCTAGGAATCATTTTATAGCAGGGTGCTGGGACCCTCCAATGCCATTTGAACCATAATAACATATTATGATAAGTCTGCTTGCCAACACTTTACCTAGGAGGAAACTTCTTCAACTTAGTAATTTCCCATCATTGATCATTTGAGGCAGGGTACTGAAATAAGCCTAGCACAAGCAACATAAAATCAAAGCCAAGACCATTTGATTCTGAGGATCATTGTAAATAGTCAGGATGTTCAGAGAGAATCAGTGAGATTTGACAGGAAGGCTGGCCAACCTGTGATCTGGTAGGATATGAAGATCTAGGTAAGCACAAGGGCTAGCATTCCAAGAGAGAAAATAACATAGGCATTTCCTTCAATAGTATTTGTTGGTTGCCTTCCAAGAATCATGCGAAGCATTTACTTCTTCACACATGGGACCAAGTGTCTCCTGTTAAGGATCCCACAGTGTACTATATAATTCATAAATTAGTAAGCAAAAATGATAATAGAGTGAAAAGCACTAGAGAAGATGACACAGAGGGTTCACAGGAGCACGGAAAAAAGAGCACACAGTAACAAAGAGAAAAGACTGTTTGAAAATAGGCGGGAGCTGGGGACCACAGAAGTGAACATCAGTAGGAGATAGAAG
This sequence comes from Marmota flaviventris, assembly GCF_047511675.1. NCBI lineage: Eukaryota > Metazoa > Chordata > Mammalia > Rodentia > Sciuridae > Marmota > Marmota flaviventris. Next base: position 25,822,093 of record NC_092506.1, on the reverse strand, counting down.
GAGGTGCAAGCTGACTTCTACCAGGAACCTATGCTTAAATGTAGTGGGATAGGCTGCTGGGAAAGTAAAATAATATCACATTGAGAAAAAAACAAACAAAAGAGTTGGATCCTATGTTAAGGCAGATGATTAATTGTGGGGACTTGATTTTTCTTTTTGTTGAAAGGGAAAAGGACATTGAAGAACATATTCAAGAAAAAGAAGGCTGTTGATGTGTACAATATGGATAGGAACAAATGAACAAATAAAACATCTCAATAAATAAGTTCTAAAATAATGAATGTATAGATAAGGCTCTGATTTAGCCTAAAACATAGGCAGATATGCATCATGTTTTTTATAGCTCTACTACAGAATTTTCACTCTGTGAAACTCATTGGCTGCCCTGACTTCTGTTTATTTTACAGTTCCTAAAGCACAGGAGCAAGTACTGCATATCTAACCCTGGCTCCTGCTGACTATCTCAGACCCACCGCCTTCCAGTTTTCAGCATGACTTAAGAGTTTAATAAATTCACCAAAATGACCCACAAAAACCTGATAAGGAAACTCTCTTTAATTGAGTCTGTGTTTATGAGATCTGAGCAAGGGGAGGAAACAGAGTAGACTCTTTCTGTGATTTCCAGTCAACGTCATTTAATCAGAATGCAGATAGCAGGGATGGCCTCCTAATTGAAACTGGAAACTGGTTTCAAGTAACCTCAACACTATTCACATTGCATAATGAGGAAGCCTTGGTGATGACATGTCAGATAATGGAAATGACTGGAATCAGAGATTTCTTTGTTTCCCCCTAATGACTACAAAAGACGGAATTATTCAGCAAATGCAGACATTTGGAAATTGGATTCTTATTTATTTACATAAGGCAGTCCTCATTTTGCTTGGTTCCATGTTAACCATAAGTCATGTATATTGGAAAAAGTCATCTTTCTGCAGTCTCTGTATTTGCTCTAGTTACCATGGAACCTTGCAAAATGATGACTGCTGTTCCAATATTAACAAACCAGTTAACATAGTACTATGCAAAGTAAAAACTCCCTGTATTTTCCTGTATTCATTTTGCCTACAAGGTACAATTTGCAAAAATATTCCATGGGGGGAAAATGAAACATATATATGAAAAGCAATAGGGAACTTGGTCCCCCAAGGTATGTTAAAGTGATGAGAATCAGGGAAACCTGAATATGCCCCTATTTAGGCCATTAGTACTTAACCTACTTTTTCCTTGGTTTGAATGATGAAGATTCCTTTTTGGTTTATTCTCCCACCATCTGTCTTTTTTCTCTAAAGGATACATTTTATAAAGAACAATTCAACTGTAAAAGCACAAGACTGACAGCCTGATTCCAATAGGGATATTAATTACAGTTGCAGGGTGACAATAATGTAAGTCACTTAAATGTACTACACCATTCTGTCAAGTGAAGACAGAATATGTGTCCTTTGTATGCCAAAGGCATAGGAGAGAGATAAAGGTTAATGTTGAAAACACTTGGGAAAAAAGTAAACTCTACAAAACAAGGGTAAATTATGGTAAGGCTGTCACTCCTACACTTTCCATTCCTGCTTTTCAAACTGTAAGTACCATGCCAACAGAAACTAGACGTGGGATGGGGATGTAAACAAAACTCTGGGATCAGTGTTTGGGAAACTCTGGTCTACAGGCAAAATCTAGCTCAACATTTCTTTTTGTAAACAAAGTTTTATTAGATGATCCTATGAGAGCTTGTGTATGTATTGTCTATGGGGTGCTTTCACACTGAAGTTCAGAGTAATTCTCATGGATAATAGGACTTACATAGCCTGAAATGTTTACTAACAGTCACTCGATGAAACAAATTTGAACTTTTCCTTCAGCACAAGAACATCTTTTTCTGATCTACTCCTTTCAACCTCAAGGTTGCCAAGAAAGATGATCTGTTAGGGAATGGAAGAAAAATATTGGGATATCTACTTATAATTAACCATCATCTAAGAAATAATAAAGGAAGTAAGCTTTGCTTGTGTGGAAGTGACGCCATGTGTCACATAACATATGTGAGGAATCCTGGGCAAAAGAATGGCTTCCTGTGGTGTTCATGCTTACTCACATGCTTACTACATGTTATGACATACTGCTATGTGTGTATGGTTGGTTAGGGTGACTCTATGCATTATATTATTTAGCTTTAACTAAACTAACACAAAGCAGATAAAGTGGATTAAAATATTTTTTCAAAAAAAAAAAATAGAGAATAAATGCCCTAATAAGGAAAGAATAGACCCCTGGACAGAAAAAAGTGGAGCCATATTGTGTGTGCGCGTGTGCACACATGCACCAGTGAAGAGTGTGCATATATGTGGAAAAATCACTCTTACCAGCAATTATGGCCTCTCAGAGTCTTGTCCTAGCTAAACTCCATCCTTTCTTTTCTGATTCACTAGATATCCAACAACATCTCTGACTTACTCCTGGATTCTTTTTGATATTTTGCTCTCAGGAAAACTTGAGAGGGTTTATGAATTTTCAGATAATTTTCAACTATAGGTATTAGATAGAGTTGGAAGACTGATTTTATTTTACATTGAATCCATAGTAATAGAAAATCAGAAATGTGGGGGAGCGGGAGACACAGAGGGGGGAAAAAAAAAACAGTGTGCTTTCTATGTGGTAGAGACTCTGAGTGACTTGCATATACAAGTTTATTTATTCCTCATAAACTCTTGGAGTAAAAGCCATTATTCTGGTATACAGATGAGAAACCAGATGCTGAGTTTGTCACTTATCTCAAATCACTCAGATAGTAAATGAGCCTGGGTCTGTCTAACCCTCCCTGCTGCCTCCTTTCCCCAGCTTTAACCATGGTGCTATATAGATTGCTTTCTACTAGCTCTGTATGCTTCGGATCAATGACTTATTCTTTCAGCAACTCATTTCTAAAGGCACCAAGAGAAATACTACTACTATGATGTACTAGCTGCAGTACCATCTTCAATCTTAACAAAACCTATTGCTTAGAAGTACTCACATTCACTTTGCCTTGGAGAAACCAAGGAAGAACATTTAAGATCTTCTCCAAGATTCAGAGCCAGCCTGGGGTAGACCAGCAGCTTCAGATTGATTTTCCTGTATATAATACCTGGCTGTGAAGTGTGAAGGATTAAGGCAATCTAAGTGAATTTACCCAGCAAAAAAACCTGGTACACAGTAGGTACTATCTACATAGTATATTTTGTCTTTCCTAAATCGGTTTCTTCATACTCCTGGAACATGACCAGAATGGGGATGTTATGCTCAAGTCTGAACACTAGGGCTGAGGAGGAATATCATTCTGTGCTGAATAAATCAAGGAAAAGCCATACCTGGGGACGAAGGTGGCCCTAATATGTAGATGGCAAACTTTTAACTGGCAGTGAAAGGTTCCTTCTTACCAACATGTGCTACCTTGGTATACTTCACTCCCAATTCTTTTATTTTTGAGGAAAAACATTTCCAGCTAATAACACAATTACACTTAAGTATCAGGCCCCATTTTAGTATTATTGCATTTGTTAAATCTAACTGAGTCCAAATTACTTCCTCAATGCTAATAAGAGAAAAAGGAGGAGGAGGAAATAGAGGAGGAGGCAGAGGATTTGCTGAGGGGGATGAGGTTTGGGAAGGTTAAAGGAAGAAAAGAAGACACATATACAAAGTGACAGAGAGAAAAACAGAGAGATATCAATGCTGCATATAGACTCAAGTCCAATAAATGTCAGTTAAACTTGCTGCCTACGGTTTCTATGGAAACCCCTTAAGTTAAGAGGGGAACACAGACATTTTTTGGACTGCAATTCACAAGCTGTTTATTTAATTATGATGAAACATGAGACTGTTAGGGACAATACTATTATCATACTGATAGCATTTAGGATTCAACAAATAGGTATTGAAAACTAAAAGGCTGATTTTTTTTTAAAGCATTAACTTCTTGCGAATGACATGCGATTAAAATGCATCTTGTTTTTACAGGACTTCACAAATTACTTCCCTCAGGCGAACCCCAAATTAGCAAAATGACATTCGTTTAAAAGGGAGTTCTTTAGAGTTTTCATGCCAATTATAACCCCCTATGCCCAGTGAACAAAACCAAGGTCACAGCATATTTTCAATTAAACCCAAGATAGCACCAAAGTGCAGCACAGCTGGAAAAGCAAGCACATTATTACCCCATAGATCATTTGTGAGCAATGAATAGGTCTCCGGTGCTTTTCTGTTTTATAGGCATTTGAATATAAAAATAAAGAAAATAGCTTCAGATTAGTTCTTGCCTTCCAAAATAAACAGCCACTTTTTTAGGGCATTATTCCTTTTGGCCTGAAGAAAAACGATTTGAAGCCATCACTTTTCTGTCTCTGATGGTCGGGAAATCATTCACTTAGCCTTTAATTTAGCCTGGAGAACCATCGGATTGATAGTCATTCATATCTTCATTAGTTCACTGAACAGACATGTCGTTTTCCACCTACTATGTGTCAGGCACTGTGCTAGGGACAGGAAAGGCAAGAAAATTAATCCAGTTCCACCCCTAAGGGTGGACTTTCAGGAAGGAAACGCATTAATAGGGAGGGCCAACTATGGCTCATAGGCACTAAATAGGTAAATGTAAATATGGAAACGCAGAACCTTCAAAGAGATTACCATTTAATGGATACAAAAAGACACATAGTCATAAATCATCAGGCAAAGAGTCATTCTTGCCTGCCGCCTACTGATCTTATTTTCCTGTAGGTAATATTACCACCAAGGATGCTGTGCTACAGCCCAAGGTAAATGGGTATATGTGTATGGCATCTGCTGGTTGGTAGAGGGTAGGCAAAGAAGGGAGCTTCAGGAATAGTCCCATAAAATAATGACATTTCCAGTTGTGTCCATGTGCTCCAGTAGCCTTATAGAATCTTTGGCCCATAGAAATGACTGAAGGAAGAGGCACAAGAGAAGTAAATCCCAAGAAGAGTCATTTCTGGAGTCAAGCTGGGAACATGAAAGCAATTTCTAAATTGGCAAAGAGAGACACACAAGAAATTTGCAAATATGACTCAGTGGATATGTTTTTCTTGCTACATTACAGCTTATCTTTTGAAGTGCAGTAGTGGTTTGCAGTGGCTGGACTTCCCACAAATTGCTCATGCTTGCAAAGCCAGTCGTTGTTGTTATCGGATTTGACAGTGTATAATGAGCCACTTCACATTAGCTGCTGTTGTAGTGTTCAGCATATTGTGGGAACGATTTAGCATTAATCATCACCCACCTAGCTCTCCATTGGGGTCTCTGTGCTGCAAATAGGCAATGTCTTTGCCAATCTAAAAAAAAAAAAAAAAAAGTGTCCATTAGAATAATTCAGCACACTTCTTGATCTGCCACCACCACCACCACCACCACCACCACCACCACAGACACCACTGGTGACAATATTTATTGAATCACCACTGTATTTTAACACTGTTCTGGGAAGGAAGCCAAGACAGCTATTTTAACCACTGGCCATTTTGAACAATGCATTTTTTTTAATGCCAATAAAAAAAAAAATGCATTTGAAGTCAAAAGATCTGGAGTCTACACTTGGTTCTTACTTATTAGATTCATGACCTTATGAAAGTACGTTTTATTTCTGATCCCGTGTCCTAATCAGAACTACCTCGTAAGATCAAATCAAACACTGTTTTATAAACAGGAATAGGAAATAATTAAACAGAATACTCAATTATTAAAGTCAGATGAGCTGTTCTGAGTTTGACATAGGCATCTGCTGGAAACTCCATTTGGGATTTTTTTTCCCCACATACAAAAGGAAGAGAGATATTTAATATATAATCTTTCCTTTTTTCCTCCCCTCCCCCCACTCTGGGATCACTAGCAGGATAAAAAATTAGAATCTAAGATTGAGGGCCACCTAGAACTTTTGAGCAAAGGGACACAAGAAGACAGAATCTGGATTTTGCAAAGCTTAATGAAATAAAAGAAGAAATATTCTTTACTTCCCACGGTTACAGAATTTTATATCCCCGAGCTTAAAAATACTGTTGTTGCAGACGTTACATAGGGGAAATCCTGAGCAACAGCAGATGGAACGATCCCACACAATCTGTAATCAGGATCAAGAGATGGAAGTGGATACTGAAATCACCAAAGATGGAAGTGGATACTGAAATCACCAAGAATTCCAGCAGGAGTAGGACTGGAGAAAACAAGAAGTAGGTGTTAAAAATCTTTAAAGAATGAGGAAGGGTAAGTGTGGATCTGTAGTTGGTTGCAGGAAGAAGGTACTGGAAACAGGGACAGTCTAAGGGTACAAGCGTCAAAGTTTGGTATTTTAGCAACGTAGGTGGTTCTACTGGGATATAAAATATGATGAAGTGCTTTTCAAACTTCAATGCATTATGGGTGAATATTATTAATCAAGTAAAACTATAATTAAAATATATTTTAGAGAGTATCTATTGATTTTCTGTCAATAGCTTAAAATCTAACTCAAACCTATAAAAATGTTCTTCATATCTCATAGTCTCAAAAAAATTTAACTACCTTTCAGTGCCACATGTGAAATATGAGTTACAATTTGATGAGCCTGGGATTCAAAAGACTATCCGGGAAGGCCATAGGTAACAGTATGCATAGAGGTGACAGTGAAAGAATTATGTTCATGGCTAAATCAAACAACTAATTCTCAATTCTCATTTTAGGCAAAACTTAGGAGCATCTGACACAGTAGCATTCTGAACTTTCTGAAAAGCGCCTTCCACTTGGTTCCTGGGAACTACTCTAAATGAAATAGCTTATTTGATGAAATACGTTTATAGAGTGTCTGCTCTGCTCAACCTCTATTGCTGGTTCTACCTCTTCTTCATCTATACTTATTCTCTAGGGAGGTCTATGATGACCATCTATAAATTGAGTACTGACAGACTCAAAGTCCAGCAGGCTTGTAGACAGGTACATAACTGTTTATGGAAGACCTGTACTTGGAAGAATTGAAAATTAACCTCTCCACAAAAAAACAAACAAACAAAAACTCTCAATTCCAACTCAATTACATGCTTGCTGACAAAGACATTTTCTACAATTCCATTTATTCACTTGTACAAGAGAATGATTCTCACATATTTTATTGGTGCATTATAGCTGTACATAATGATGAGATTCGTTGTCATATATTCATACGTGCACACAATATAATAATATAGTTTGGCCAATTCATTCCTGAGCACTTCAACAGACACATTTTAATCTCCTATCATGTGCTAAACACTATTTGGGGGACCATTCTCCTAAGAACACAGGTCAAAATCACCCTTGTAACTTTTTTCCAATCTCATTTGTCTCACCTTTACATCCTATCATCTCTACACCTTATCAACTTTATACTTAACAGATGCACAATGGAAATTCCAAATATAAAAATTCTGGTCATATCTATATAGCTCCATTACTACTTCCTGAATTTTTTCTTTGGATAATTGGACTATATCATAGCCTGGTCCAGCATCTTTCTCCTTGCTTCTATCCTTGCTTCTCTTCAATCTTTTCTCCAAACTGTGGTGGGATCCTTTCAAAACGAGTCAGATTATATTTTTCTTCTGCTCAATGTTCCAAGGCTACTCATATCACTAAAAGTAATCCATAGAACTTTTAGTGGCCTATGAGACCATGCATATTTTTGTTCTTCCTCCAACCACTCCTCTGATATCATTCTCTGAACATATTGCTTTTACTCCATTTTGGTCATACTGCCCCTTGATGTTTCTCCAACACACCAACCTTCCTCAGGCACCTTACACTAGATGGATGTTTCTGCCTGGAATATTCTTCACCCAGATGGGCCTATAGCTATGTATAGGCTTCATGACAATAGTGCTATCTTTCATCCAAATAACCTGTGTACTTTCCTTCTTCACTTCATCTAAGACTCTCCTAAATTACACCTTCTCGGAGAGTCCTTATGTAGCTATTGTACATAAGATAAAACCACCCCTGTCGCTCTTCATTCTGCAACCCTTTATTGTCCTTTACATCATCTTTCAACATGAACATGTTAAAAGAGGGAAGGAGGTACTTATGCCATGAATCCTTCCAAGATTCTCTAAATTTGTAGGAGTTTACACCTTTGTGTTCCTTAACACAACCCATGGTTCTTCCATGGGAAGAAGAGAAAGAATAATTATTGAGCATTCATCTACTGCTCTTGCCTGCTCATGTGTGTTTCTTCCTCATTAGGCAATATGTCCCATCAGGATATGCAATATATTCTGTTTGATGTTCCCAGAGACTGCAATGTAGTATGTGTTCAACAAATGTTTCTTGAATAGTAAATTAAATAGCTTATTTGATGAAATATGTTTACAGAGAAGGGGGCAAAACTGAAAAACACCCTGAATTTGAAATACACAAATCATTCAAACCACATTGCTGATTAGAGAGAAACTTATAAAATTACATTTTTGAAGTAAAAAATAAATACACACACACATATGTTTGTTATGGTTCAAACTAAATTTTCAAAGACAGAAATATCTTTAGAAATGCCTAGTTTGTCAATCAACTTTCTCAAACTTGCAGAAACATTCCAGATTACTTCTGCTTATGTGAACTTTTATATAGCAACCAAGAGAAAAGGAAATACTTTGATTTCAATGGATAGTTTAATTTCTAAAGTGTTTCAATTCATAGAAAGATAATTGAAAGCAAAACCAGAATAAATGCATTCAGTTTCTAAATTATTAAAAAAAAAATTATCTTTTAATTACCTGTAGCAAGGTCCAGAAGCTCAGAAAAGAGAAAGCATCTCATTTGCTCTTCCATTGTTTTAAAAATCCAATAGTACCACCATCTATTTATTGTAGAAAGCTAAGGTGTCCATACTGTTTTCTCTAATATATCAGCTCAAATAATATCATTGTTCAACAGTTCTATTCGGACTTTCTCCTTTCATATCACATCTGACTTGCTCACAGAAAAAATTAACCACTTATTACTTTTCCCACAGAATTGTCTTCATTATACCACTTATCACTGTGATGACTGGAACACTCTCCTATTAATCAGTACATTGCCACTGAAGATCTTTATGCTTGGCATTTATTAGGAACTAGATATTTTAAATTTAAAATAAAGTGAGCATCTATAGACATAGATGAAATTATAAGTGCTATCCAGTGGTCTCGTCTCTATAGCTGCTAGTCATGTGTTAATTTGAGATTGAAGGTCAAGGTTTGTGGGGTAAAAGATGGTATGTTCAAAGTGTTCTTGATTTTTAAGTAACAGCACCAGGTCAACCTTCTGCTCTCTCTGATCAGAATCTCTGGTCTGAAAGGACATGATAGCTGAGAACCTTTGAATGTGGCATTTGTCTTCATGAGTATAGTGATAAAGGATGGATCAGGACTGGCACAGTCATGAGTGACTTATCCCACCTCTCCTCACAAGTGAAGATAAATGACACAAAGCATGAGTCACCATGCATTATATCTAGTGATTCCATGTTTATTCTCATGGACACAAACACACTGTAGACCTTTCCTCCAACCACATTGTTTTTCATTTTCAAAACACCCAACAACAACAACAGGGAAGCCAGGGGAAAGTTGGAGGGAATAAAAACGCTAAACCCATTTCTAGGAGTCAAACTGTACCCTGTGAGAGGTGATTCAACAGACCCTGACTCTGGGAACCTCAGAATGCGACTGCCATGTGTCTCTGGCTGTTATCATTACGCTGATGCAATAAGAGAGTCACAAAAGGTCCCCAAGGATGCAGCACTAGAATGCTCCCCAACCTATGGAAAATTCACCAAGATGTTACTTCCAACAAAATAGTTTATAAGAACTCCCAGTCCCATTACGTATATAGTCTTCCTGACTTATTTATTCTCTGATGATATTCATTAGCCTCAGATGGTATACATTTCCTCTTTTTTGAGTTGGAAGAGTACATTGCCATAAAGCTCCTTAGATTTCTGATAAGGTGGGCAAAATACAAAATTTAAATAAAGCCATCGTCCAGGATGATGACCCTGCATATTCCTCATAGCTCTGTGCCTGCCTACCATTTGGACATAGATTGCACTATTGAGAGCTCACAGGGTTAAATGATATCATTGCATTCCAACTTGAACCTAAGCAACAGCTGGTCTTTTTAGGAAGGATCTATTCTCCTAAATGGAAGTAAACAGAAAATGGTTTTGTCTAGATCCTATCCAAAAGTCAAGGCTCCTCTTTGCCAAAGCAGTTGAGAGTTATATAGTCTTTCACGTTGTCTGTGACTTTCCCACCATCTTCTGTAGTCCCTCTCTTCAGTTAACACTGACCTCTGGCTTTGTCCTGCTGGCAGAACAAAGCCTGGCCATTTTATCTAACCTGACTCTCACTCTCATCTCATTCCATCATTGATTCAGCTTTAGTTCTGATCATATGCTCCAAAAGCTAATATTTTACATCTACATTACTTTGGAAAATGGGACCAATTTGGTTCCAAGACCATACTTTCGTATTTATTATAGATCTATTATGGGATTCATTTCTTTTCCATGATCTAGGTCTTCTTACAATAATAAAACTGAAACCACAGGGTTTTTTTGTGTTTCCTCCACAACTAAAGACCTGGGTTTTCCCTCAAATTTCTAGATCTTTAACATTTTATACTATCTCCAGAGTTCCTCATATGCATCTCATTCAACATTAAATTAATGGTTACTAAATATCAGAGATTGTTCTAATGACTACAGATTCTCCTACTGCATGAAGCCTAATTTTGGGAGGAAAAATAGTAAACAAGGAAAGACCAAATAGATGTAAGTATTGAGATGAAAAAAAGAGTGAAGAGAAAGGGAATCACTAAGAGAAAACTTTAATTTGATGGGTCTGAATAGATCCTTCAGTAAAAGGTGCATATAACTTGAAGAATGATAATAAGGAACTCAGAAATAAAATTATCTGGAAGAAAAATGATCTGGGGGTGCTGGAGATGTGGCTCAAGTGGTAGCACGCTCGCCTGGCATGCCTGAGGCACTGGGTTCCATCCTTAGCACCACATAAAAATAAAATGTTTTTTAAAAAATGATCTGGAAACCAGGCATAATTCCAGAAACATAGAGTCTGAGGTAGGAGAATCACAAGTTCAAAGCCAGCCTCAGTAACTTAGTGAGGTCCTAAGCAACTAAGCAAGACCCTATTTCTAAATAAAATGTAAAAGGATTGGGGATGTGGCTCAGTGGTTAAGTGCCCCTGGGTTTAATCCCTTGTACCAAAAGGAGAAAAAATAAATGATCTGGGAAGACAGAATCATTTAAAGACTCCAATTTGAAACAGTATGTTGAACTTAAATAATAAAAAAGGTTAAAAATAGGGGAGCCTTCTGGGGACAGTGGCACATACCTGTAATCCCAATGGCTTGGGAGGCTGAGGCAGGAGGATAGCAAGTTCAAAGCCAGCCTCAGCAAAAGCAAGGCACTAAGCTGTTAGAGAAGGTACAACTCAGTGAAACCCTGTCTCTAAATAAAATATAAAATAGCCTAGGGATTGTGGTTGAGTGCACAAGTTCAACTCCCAGTATCAAAAAAAAAAAAAAAGAAAGAAAAAAAGATAGTCTGTTAGAAATGAAGTACTCAAGCAAAAAGGTAAATATAGCTAGAAGAGGTATTAGTTCCTGTGGCTGCCATAACAAATTACATAACATGGTATACCAAAAAAAAAGAAAGAATTTTTTTACAAGGTTGAAAGCCATAGGACTGAAGTTCAGATACTGGCAGGGCTGTACTCCCATTAAAGGATCTAGGAAAGAATTCTCCCTTAGACTTTTCCAAATCTGAAGCCTTACGGTGTTCCATGGCTTGACTCAAATACTGGCATCCAACTTCAAATGGCCCTCTTCTCTTCTCCTATCTCCCTTGTGTGTCTCTTACAAGGGGATACTTAATAATCTATTTAGGGCCAACATAGATAATCCAAATGATCACCTCTCCAGATATCCAACTTAATTTTGTATGAAAAGTCACTTTTCCCAAAGAAAGCCATATTCCAGGTTCCAGGGGTTAGAATGTGGACTTTCATAGGGCAACTATTCAACCCTCTTTAGAGATACACCTTGTTGGCCAGGAAAAATCAATTTCTCCATTCTATATGCCATAAGAATATCATGAAGAACTTTTCACTGGAAAATAATAAGGTCTGGTTTAGACTTCTAAAAACTCATTCTTGTCAGATGTAAGAACTGATGAGGGGAGCAACAGTTGGTTAACAGCACAGATGAGAAATGTCTTGACATTTGGAATAGAAAGAAGCAAAAATTTAGAATTAGTTTTGGAAGTAGAGTCAAAAAGGTTTACTTAGGGATTATAAATGGGGGTGGTGGTGGTGTTGGTGGTGAAAGAAACCAAAAAATTGCCATCTGCCATCTACCAATGCAGCTGTCTCAATATTATCTGCTCTTGAGCTTCCCACCACCAAGCTCCATATGCCTGCCAGAGTATTTAAGTCACGGGATCACCTCCACTCCCCCAGCTTTTCATAGCCTTTTGAAAATATTACCCTCTCTGCTAGTTTGTTTCTCTTCCTAATCCTTATGGTGAATTGTACCTTCTCTAACTTTTCCCCAAGTTTGCCCTACCTGGTGACATATCTCCTTCCCATCCCTTTCATTCTCTTTCTTTTCCTATCCTTCCTTTCCTTACCCTTTCCTTCCTTTCCTTTATTTATCTTTTGCCTTTTCCTCCTTTCTATCCAAAGCTGTTCCAGTTCTTTCCTACTGCAATACAATTCTCTGAAGTATCCAAACCAGAACCCACGTAGTAGACACTGAAATGTTGGGGATTTCAGCATATTCCATTGTTGAAAGTGACTAAAATCTTTCCGGCAACAGAGCTAACAATGGTTCAAATTCCAATTTTATATCCATCAGCACCTCAGGGGCAAGAATTTACTGAAGTTCACTGAAGCTAAAGATAGGACATGGCAGTGCATCACACTTCATGAAGTGAGGTCCCTTGATGAAGGCCACAATTTAATAATGAGCCATCATAACAGAACACATTGGCAGCCTGTAAAATACTCTGGGATTTTGAGGGGCAACAGGGAAACATGAGATCTTTGTCATCATTCTCTGACATTAGGCTCTCCCCTTTTGAGTTGGTCATATAAGACATTCCTGAGAATCTGCGAAGTTCTTCTAGCAAATGACTATTAAGCTCATTTTTAAATATGCTCAAAATTTTTCAGGATAATTTCAACATCAAAAGTTTCAGTTATTTGTGCCTGTATTTTTAGTTTATCAATTTTGGAATTACGTACTTTTTTGTTCCATGTGAATAAAAAAAAAATTAGGATTTATTATTCAAAACCCTACAGTATTTAAAAATAGCACTATTAGAGCTTAAAGCATACTTATAAAGAAAATACCTTTCTTGGCATGTGAGATTTAGCAAAGGTGGAAAGAAGGGCTGATACTCTCTGGGCCTGGATTACAACATTTGTGCATTCAGAAAATGGTCACTGCAATCTATCAAAGTGGCACCTTTTAGAAATATAGGTCATCTATCAAATGACCAACAGCAGATGGAAAAGTTTTGTAGAATTTTAAGCTGCCATTCATTTCTAATCTTATGTTGGGTTTGTTTAAATGAGAACTGCTATCTTCATCACCATATCAAATCAATTGTGAACTAACAGTAGAAAAAAATATCATAAGAAAACCAAAACAAAACAAAAAATAAGATATCCTAGCTGATAAATATTCATCTCCTCATTCACTGGCTCATTTATTTATTAGCAAATATTTAAAATATTTAAGTCACTTACATCTTTTTTGAACATGAAACAAAGAAGCGGGAATTGAGCAGATGGTGGGGTTGGGGATGGATCATAATTAGGCTACACATTAAGAGAGTGAAATCTGTACTTCTACATAAAGGGGAAAAATCCCCTTGCATTTGGAAATTTAGTGACATTTTTTCCACACTGGAAAATGTCTCACATCCTCCTCCTCTTATTACTGCTTGGAGAATCCCATTCAGAACAGAAGTATCAGATGTTGGAGAGAATTTTCAAATTGGAGTTAGGGAAGCCATCCCCAGGTTAATGAGCACAGAGCAGCAGGCATTTTGAAGAGTTTATTTGGAGAAAGGAAACGTCTGCAGAAATCAAGTGATTAAGATGTGATACTCAAGCGAACTCCAAGCGATCTCATTAGCAGAGACTAAGAATAGTCTACAAATGTAATAAGAGCCCTGATACAAGGTCACACATATGCTAGTGCAGTCCAGCTGAGTGGAACCCACCGAAGATGAAGATGAGGAAACCTCATTGGACCAGATCGAGAAATTTCTTCCCATCTCTCAAGGGAAGAAGAACGATAAACGTACAAGAAACTTCCACGGCACATTTCATGTAATTTTCCAGATGTGATTACATATATTTTCTTGTGTGTTTTATACCACAATATAGATTAGATCACTCAGTTGTTCTGAATGACTTCTATAAATGCCCCTTTTCCCACAGATCCTCACAAACTTCCCTTAAAAGACACCCTATTCACTTGCACATAGTCACCAATCTCTTTTCTCTGAAATAACACTATTTGTCTGTGTGTCCTCTTTTCAGTATCGGATCCCTACTTTCATAGAAATGCACATTTCAGACATTATGAGGTTATATAGCTTTATTACTCAAACGTTTATTGAAGGAAAAAAGGAAGAATGCTTGATATGTGTTTATAAAAATCACCACCTAAACTATACCTCACATGATATTATATGAATATCAGAATTTTGAAATGGAAATTTTGGTTAAGGAATAAAGACGCCGTGAATTATGCATTCTAAAATGTTGTAAATTGGCAATTGGACTGATCATAAGTGGTTGCCCATGATTTTTACATGTGACAGACACAAATGGATTAGAGGAGGATCCTGAGAATTGTTTTGGACAGAGTTATGAGTCCAACTCTTAAGGCAAGTGATGGATGATGTCCTAGGCTGATCCTAGGCTTAAAAGAGAGATTTCAGGGGCCAGGGTTGTGGCTCAGTGGTACAGTGCTTGACTAGCATGGGTGAGGCCCTGGGTATGATCCTCAGCACCACATAAAAATAAATAAAATAAAGATATTTTTAAAAAGAGAGACTTCAGAAAGATTATTGGATGAGGATTTTTGTGAGAACCCTCTGGGGATTATGACTTACTGCCTCCACCCCCAGAGGTAAGAAAATCCTGTCCCTTATATCAATCCTGCTATATATATATATATATATATATATATATATATATATATATATATATATATATATACCTGGCTATGCTTTATATTTTGTAAATGATTTATAGTGAGCAAAGGTAGTGTTGAGATGGGAGACTAGAGTAGACCCAGGAGGATGGTGTCTAAATCTCATCTGAAAAATCTCCAGAGCAAATCTTGATCTTACTTGAGAGAAGGAATTAATGAGAAATCCTGGGAGATATTTTGGATCCTTGTACAGGAGAGCTGACAGTAGGAGTACACAGCTTACAGAGGGAATATGAAATTCTAGATGTATTTCCAGATGCATAAGGGGCTGAGGAAGGAGTAATTGTGTGGGAGAGAAGACTACCACTCTCATTAAGGCAAAGTTAGGGAATAGTGAGAAGGCATGGGTGAGTCAGCAAAGGACTCATAAAAGCCACCACAAGAGTTAATGTCAAATCAAGAATCAGTAAATGGGATGGCATCAAACTAAAAAGTTTCTTCACAGCAAAGGAAATAATCAAGAACCTGAACAGATCGCCTACAGAATGGGAGAAAATCTTTACCACTTGCACCTCAGATAAAGCATTAATCTCCAGGACATACAAAGGACTCAAAAACCATAACACCAAAACAAACAAACAAACAAATAACCCAATCAATAAATGAGCAAAACTACTGAACAGAAACTTCACAGAAGAAATACACATGGTCAAAACAATATATGAAAAAATGTTCAACGTCTCTAGCAACTGAACAAATGCAAACTGAAATTACACTGAGATTCTATGTCACTCCAGTCAGAATGGCAATTATCAAGAACACAAGTTAACAGTAAATGTTGTCAAGGATGTAGAGGGAAAAGTTCACTTGTACATTGCTGGTGGGATTGTAAATTGGTGCCACCAATCTGGAAAGCAGTATGGAGATTCCTTAGAAAACTTGGAATGGAACCACCATTTGACCCAGTTATCCCTCTCCTCAGTTTATACCCAAAGGCCTTAAAAAATCAGCATACTGCAGTGACTCAACCATATCAATGTTTATAGCAGCTTAATTTACAACAGCCAAGCTATGGAACCAACCTAGGTGTCATTCAACATCAGATGAATGGATAAAGAAAATGTGGCATATATACACAATGGAATATTACTCAGCCTTAAAGAAAAATGAAATCATGGCATTTGGTAGTAAATGGATGTAAACTGGAGAATATCATACTAAGTGAAATAAGCCCATTCCCCCAAACCAAAAGTTTAATGTTCTCTCTGATATGTGAATGCTAACCTGTAACAAGAAAGAATAGGGAGAGGAAGTATAGAAATTCACTGGATAGGACAAAAGGGAATAAAAGGAAGGGAGGGGGATGCAACTAGAAGAGGTAGTAGAATGAATTGGACATAACTTCCCTATGGTCTTATGTGAATACACTACCAGCACAACTCCATATCCTGTACAACCCACAAGAATGGTATCAACATTGTAATGGGTTGCACCTCATGTTTATAAAATTGGTCAAAATACACCCTATTGTTATATATATCTAAAAACAACAAATTTTAAAAAAGAGTTAATGTCCAATGTCCACTAGACTGAAAGATAGTGGTGTCAATCCAACAGATTGACAGTCAAGTAAAAGCTATTCTGCTCAACTCTCTCCTACTTTCCCTAACTATGATCCATCAAAGAAGAGTCAGAGACAGCAGTAGGCCCATGGAACTGGGGGAGATATAGAGTACTGTCTGTTTGAGAATCCAGCCATGTCCATGTCCCAGTCTATAACTTCAGGCTCTCCACCAGCATTCAGCCTCAGTTGGGAAAGGCTGAAATTTTAATATTAAAATAAGTTGAACATTTTGAATATTACATATTCTGAACACTTTGATTACTATATGGTCTCATATTACCTATTTTCAGAAAGATTTTTTTTTAATCTAAGAACAAAAGATATTAACTTCAAGTAGGAGACGAGAATTAAATTGTCCTACGATTATTTACAACACATTATATTAATTCAATATAATAATCAAAATAATTTTACTGACTTCCAAAATCATGGGTTCCATGCTTTGAAATTTCAGGTAAGAATCTCCTCCTCAAATACTAGCCTTATTTCTCTCTGACTATGCTTTATATTTTGTTAATGATTTATAGTGAGCATAGTAACAGTTAAATAAAACATTAACTTGATAATCAGACTCTCAAATTGATACATCCAAGTTGCTTTTTAAACTGGCAATGAATATTCCCCTGTATTTTAATATTTTTAAGGTATCTATTTTCTGGAGAGTTCATGAAAAGAAAGGCACATTTGGAAGTTAGAAAATGAGAGTGAATAAATTAGCATCAATAAATTATATTCTAAGAGAGAATATAATTCTGCTTTTTTTTTTTTGCCATCTCTACATCTGACCTTTATTGGCCTCATCTGGCAGGCTGGCTCTGGGCCCTTCACACTTTTCAGCCACCACCCATAAGGGTTTATGAAAGTACCATTATTCTGTGAGGGCCCACAGCCTGCTGCCCAGTCTTAGAGCTCCAAGATGGTCTTCAGAGGGCTCAGAGAGGAAGGAAAGAAGCAGACAGGAGAGGCAGGGTTCTTCAATGAAGGGGTGGTGTGGAGGGAAAGCTTCTGTCCAGCAAGGGCTCCTGAGGGCACACTGCATCCTGTGGAAGAATACTTGGGAATGAACGGAGCAGGAGATCCATGTGCTCAGCAGCTCATGTAACACGATAACTCTGAGGAGGCGCTTGATGTTGATGGTAGGAAACGTACGCTGTAGCCTTGGAAGAGCTTCCCTCCAACCCTGTGAGGAACTTCTAGAAGTTCCAGGACACATCTGAGCAGAGCACTGGACTCCACATGATGGTCTCGGGATTGGTCATGAGGGAAAACAGGTCATCAAAAGGGTAGGGGAGTGTGTCCTTCAGGTAGGCAAAGACAGGATGCTCATTCTTCCTATCTACCTCACACTTTGGACAGGAGTAAACGTGGGCTGGTGTCCACTCCTGAGCTGGACATACTTAGGACTGTTCCCAATCTCCTCATTTTGACAGTTCTCCTGATGTCCAAATTGGTTGCAAGGGAAGCCAAGAACCACCAGGTGCCTGGGAAGGTGGCACTGCAGCTCTCACTGAGTTGGGTGAAGTCCTGGGTGGTAGTGCCTGAGAGCAAGGCCACATTTTCAATGAGCACTGCCATGCCTTAGAAGGTGTTAAAATCTACCTTCTCGCCATCCAGGCTGATGGTACTAAGGTCATAGAAAGACTTGGCAATGTAGGCCATGGCGAAGTTCACAGTGAATCCTTCAGAGTGGTATGAACCCACTTAAGGGTCTCTCAAGGGAGTCTAGAATGTAATGCAGATTGAACAATTTACAGATGCTAGGGAATAAAAAAAAAATAATGGTTTTGTATGTGTGAGTGTAAATTTGAGAAGAGAGAGGTCTTAGTCCTTTTGAGTGCCTATGTAAAAAGTACCGGAGACTAAGTAATTTTTGAATTATAGGCATTTATTTCTCATGGTTATGAAAGCTAGGAAAAGTCCAAGATCAAGGTACGAGCAGATGTGGTATCCAGTGAAGGCCCAGTCTCTCTTTGCAAGATGGCACCTTATTGCTGCACACTCACATGGCAAAAGTGGAAGGGTAGAAAAATGACCTAGAGGGTTCCCACCAGCCCATAATTTTTCAAATCCATTCATAAGACCCTGCTTTCATGAATTAATCATCTCATAAAAGACAAACAGTACTATCACATTGATCTTGGGTTCCAAGATATAAATTTTTTTTTGCTAATTTCCCCATATTTTTATTTGAGCATTAAAGATTTACATAATGGTGGGATTTGTGGTTATATATTTGTACATGCAAAAAATGCAACAATATAATCTGGCCAATATCATTCCCCAGTGTTTGTCCTTTCTCTTCCGTTCTCTCTGCCCCTCGCCCCATCCTCCTGTGGCCCTGTCCCTTTCCTTGACTATATTGAATCTTAGTTTGAAAGTGCAGAAACCATGCATTCAAACCACAGCAGCAGAGGGAATACACAATAAGACATGAGGTTAGGACAACAGAAATAGTAAAATATTATTGGTGGAACATAGGCCTTTAAAGGAATTTCTCTCATTTTAGTAGAGTACTACCAGTTATCCTCAATAGGTCTTTCTGAGTTCTCATGTCTTTTATAAAATATTAAATGAAAAAAAAATTATGCCATGATTTTACCATTCACAGGGACCACACAGCTATTTTGGCCTTTACGTTTTGTTGTTGATTTTTCCTGTGTGTCCATAATCTTCCCTTTCTTCACTGTTTTTATAGGCATATTTAAAGTGCCAGTTCCATGTAAGACAGTGTAGTCAACTTATCTGACAAGATAAAATGTCAAAACAAAACCCAGTTCACCTGCCTATTCCAACTTAATGTTTCTAACAGGAATTGTATGTCTTGGGAGGCCTTTAAAAGCTCGCAGGCTAAGAAAATGCTACTTAGAAGCATTAGTAATTAATATAAAATAATTATTAATTGCTTAAGCTTTATAGATAAACCTGAAAAAAGGTCTTTTGTGCCATCTCATACGTACCTATAGCAATGCTCTGCTCAGATGTACAGAAAAGATAGAATCAATCTCCCTATCCTCCTATCACATTGAAATCCTCGAAACTATTCTTGACGGTGAGTAACAGAAATGAAAAGCAGAAGCAAAAACAAGGTAGTATTTTTTTCCCCTAACATTTGTCCCCTGAGACTGTGAAAATTTCTGGTTTGGCCAAGAACTCAGTACTATAAATATTCATGAATGAATGAAGGCAGGCAGTGGATTGCATTCATAGTCCAATGATTTAACTTCTTACTCATTATCATCATCTTTTCATTGTCTTGAAAAATTGATTCCAGGAAAAAGAAAGAAAGAAAGAAAGAAAAACTGACCATTACATTATGCCAGACATCATTTCCGGTCCCAGCTTTGCTGTCTCCTCTCAGGGACTTAGTCAGCTTGACCTTCATTAGCTCATGAGCATCACAGTAGCAAACCCTCACCACCTTTGCTTCCATGTGGACATTTTTTCATGGGTAGAAAGGTTAAAGCAAAAATGGATTTTAATAATATTTGATGCAGAATTAAAAAGACACAGATCAAATAAAGAAATTCCTTCCACGGACACAGGGTACGAGAGAGATAGAGAGCAAACAAGCACCTATTTGATTATTTCTGACCTCTCCCAAAGGCTGAAATTCCTTGTCATGCTTCCAGAACTTGGCAGAATGCTCTGTCATTCCTCTTTTGCTTGTGTGGGGCTCCCCTCACCCCATTAAGACTGAGATACTTGAAGAAATCCACAAGTTTGTCATCTTTGTAGCTTGAGGTTCATCTGCTTATGTCCCAGTATTGTCTTTATCAGGGCCAAATACTGTAGTAAACTCTTTAAGTGTGCCATTTAATCCTCTTCAATGATAAGGAAGCAGTGACTTATAAGGTTAAGTAACTCAGTCAAAATCAGAATAGTTGGTAGGTAACAAAGCAAGGTTTCTTGCTCAAGCTATCCATATCCAAAAGTAAAGCACTTTATATTGAACTTCTAAGAACCTAGTTTCAGGAAGAAAGATTTGGATAGTTTTTGCTGCAATCATTTTCATGACTTGGTATTAACTCTTAACTACCGCTCAGCTTTTCTGGATGAAATGTGCTAATTTGCCATCTCACCTCATCTACAAGCTCCATTATCCCACTAAGCACGTCCACTACCTATCCCTTTTGTCTTTTGTCTTTAGTTATGATTTTGTTAAAGGGCACCAACCATATTGCACCTAGTCTCGGTTAAGCAGGCATGCCATTTGTCAAGGAGCCAAGCAAGAAAAGTCCTCCTAGTGGCCCCCTTAAGCCACAGCTTGGCACATTTCCCAGAAAGCACAGTGCATCCTATCCATGCTCTGCCCACCATAGCATGGATAAGGAAGGACATTTATACCCATTAATAGTTTCAGATGAATTTCCAACCAAATTTTATAACAGTCCAGAAAGAACTACATTTCATATTATCTTGAAGGTTTGATCTTAGAAAGGATCGGCTATCTTTCAGAGGGTTTTGAAAAATGTGTGCTGCTTTTCAAAAGACGTCACCACCACCTTTGATCTTTGGAGTCTTTTCTTATTTCTATTGGAGGTGAGAGTAAGGTGATATAAAATCTCTTAGGAAGGAATCTCTAGGTTGTAAAATATCCACACTATAAAGACATTTGGTGTCAAGGTATCAAGTGAATAGGGTGAACCATGGTTGACTCCAGTCCAATGCCAAGATGTGAAACAAAAATAATACGCTAATAAGTGAGTATGTGTGTATTTTTAAGTTTGATATGTTATCTGTGAGTTGTACTTTATGCCGCTTCTAGAGTCATTTATCCTATGAGTAGCAATTTAGTAAAATACATAACAGCAATTATAATACCTCAATATAAATACCACAAAGAAGAAAATTCCAAAGCCAATTTTGGTAAAGAGAATTCTAAGATGACCCCAACACACTCTCATAGAATCCTTGATCTCACACTTTGAGTATCAGTAGGAGCTAGAACTTGCTTCTAACCAGTGAAAATAACAAAAGTGGTGGAATAATTCCTCACTTGAGAAATCTACACCATGTGCCAAAGGTGATAAGAGGTCATAGCTGTGATGTCATGATTTTATACAAGATCTGACTTGTCATACCAAAGCAAGCAGAGTAGAGGGAAGAGAAAGGGGGAGGGAGAAGAGGAAGGGATGCAGAGGGCTGGGGACTGAATTAGAACAAAGAATATCCCATGCTTTGATAATTAGTCAAATGATTACTATTGTTATGTTTAACTAAATAGAACCAATAAAAGAGAGAAAGGAAGAGATTGACTTTCCTATTGGCTTTGAAAAGTTTTCACATGGCTGCCAGGAGGTAATATGACAGGAGCTGGGAGTGACCTGCGGGAAATGAGTAGGTGGCCAAACAGAGAGCCAGCAAGAAAGCTCGGATGAGTCTTAAACTACCAGAAACTGAATTATTCCAAAAAAAAAAAAAATTAAACTTACAAAAGGGCCTAAGCTCCACCTAAAACTTGGTGGTCACTTAGATCACACCCTGTGAAACCTGAGAAGACCTAGCTAAGCTGTGTCTGATAGATTTATGATAATTTGTTATCCAGCATAGAAAAATAAAACTTAAAAGATTTTTTTTTCCCTGAAATCATAGGGTCTGCATTTCAATTTTTTGCAAAAGCATATTTTCTCAATAATGGAGCAGAACCTTAATGAAAAAGAATCTTCAGTGGGAGGAAGACCCATGAAACACGTTGTTTTTTTCCTGAATTAAGTGGACACAAGCATGTCCAGGACATTTTGTCAAAGTGGAGCATAAGTATTTTTCTTCAGATATTTAAAAGTTATAAAAGTGAAATAATTTTCATATTAAGTATACAGACAAGTATTTAGTAAGAAATCATGAGTCACACAAATGTACCATCAAGGAGGTCATTCTCTTGTTGAAAGTTAAAAAATATGACATTAACCAAGTAGCTTGGTTATAGTCTGATTATAGTTCTTTGTGCTCATCTTGACACGTGTTTGTGCATGTGTTTATGTGTCTCCAGGTGTGTCTGCAAGTTTCTCTGTCCATAGCTATGTGTATATGTGTGCATGTGTATACACATCTGTGTGTTGTACCTATGTGTATCTGGGTCTATGTATGTCTATGTGCATCTGACTGTGTTAATACCTTTTTGTGTGTTTGTATCTGTGAATATGTGTTGTGAAAGTGTAAGTATGTATCTCGTCAGTGACAGCATGTGTGTGTGTGTGTCTCTATGTGTGTTTGTTTATGTGTGTAAATGTCTGTGTTGGTGTGTCTGCCTGTGTGAGAAACTTGGAGAAGATGGAGAAAAAAAACCAATGAAGCCCTTCAAAGGCCTTTGCAAGTGTAACAAGGAACAGAGAGAAAAAAAAAAAACAAACAAACAATAAAAAGCATCAATTTTGGACTCTGGAGTCTAGTTTTAGTTTTAACTCTGTGATATATTAGTTCAATGACTTTGGTAACCTGCTTCAGTCCTGAACTTTGGGTTTCTCATAATAAAATAAGAATCACATCCTAAGAACTTTAACTAGCCCACTGGCAGGATAGTTTAGAAAACTGTTTGGCTCTCTGTAATAAAACTGGATATACTCATGCCCTGTGACCCAGCAATTCCTTTCGTAGGTATCTATAACCAATTCCAAAGTGTTCAAATATTAACGAAAGGCATGCATTAGACTATTATGGCAGCACTAGGCCAAAACTTGAACTACCCTAATGTCTATCAACAACAAATAAACAAATAATCTGTGGTATACATATTTAATAGAGTATTATACAGAAGCAATCTGTTGCTTACAAAAATACAGGAGAATCTCACAAATGTAATGTGAACAAAAGAAGCCAGGTACATATGAGTTATATAAAGTACATAAATAAGGAAACCTAAGAAATCTGAATCTACACTCTTAGAACCCAGGATTGTGTTATTCTTGACAAGAAAGCCCTGTGGAGGGTTCATGTGATGTGAGAGGTGTCATCAGATTTCTCATTCTGAGTCCTGGTTACCTGTGTGATCAATTTATATAATCTCATGGAGTTGCACACTTTTTATATGTGTACTTCTCCTGTTAGAATATTGGACATTGGGTTCCTGAAGATGGCGGCGAGGGGAGTGCATTGCCCCCGTGTGCTGCTTCACTGTGTGGGAGTATGACAAGTCAGGACAGCTAAAGGATATCTTGTTAGGAATTTCCAGCAATAGTGGGGTGCTCCGGAACCTGGAGGAAGGATTTCCATCC
Source organism: Marmota flaviventris (assembly GCF_047511675.1). Classification (NCBI taxonomy): domain Eukaryota; kingdom Metazoa; phylum Chordata; class Mammalia; order Rodentia; family Sciuridae; genus Marmota; species Marmota flaviventris. Next base: position 25,798,030 of record NC_092506.1, on the reverse strand, counting down.
CACGAGGATCAGCTACGGGGACTCAAACGCGAGAGGTTTGTCGCACGGAGGGTAACACTGCTTATTCAGCAAATCGCCCCGCGGCTAGAATCTGCAGCGTGCGCTGGGATAGAGACGCAGGGTTACAGCGCTGCAGTTTCTGCCAGCCGCGCAAGCACCATACTCAGGGCTGAATTCTGGGTTCGAGACGGGGGAAGGAAGCGGTCCATCTCGGTTCTCCACACCGGTCAGACCACAGAGGAGGCCAGCAGCCACCATGTTGGTAAACTGACGTCACCACCCCTGTTTTTGACTGACCGCAGCTCATTCAGCCATAGAACAGGTAATTTCAGGCTGCAATTCGCCTGCGGCTTGCAGACAGATTGCTAGGGCTCAGCGCCTGGGTGCTTCTTAGAACCTGATCTTATCAGAGTGAATACCGAGCGCGGGGCGGCCGAGTTCCGGCTCCTGGAACTGAGCCCGCGGGGACTGCTTCTTGGAGCTTACATTTATAGGAGCTTACACCGAGCACGGAGTGGCCGAGTTCCGGCTCCCGGAACTTCCCTGGCCCGGGGCTAGGAGCCCGCGGAAACTGCTTCTCGGACCGGGTCCTGCTGAGGGCCAGTCAGGACTCACCCGGTGCTTTGGTTGCCCGGCAAGTGGAATGAAATGCTGCCATTCGCATAGGATACCAACATGGCAGAGATCTGACGTCTGCAGAAAGCGGCGGAGGAGGGAACTTCATCAATACCAGTGGTGACATAAGCACTTGGTCTCCTGGTAGGGGGGGTGAGGCACAGTCACCCGAGTCTCCTCAATTTGTCGTCGAGCCAGAGGGAAGGAGCCAGGCCGCCGCCAACGCCCGGAGCAGGCCCAGCGGCTCGCCAGCGTGGTGACCGCGTGACCCCAATTGGAGAGGGGGCGGAGCGGAGCCGCCACCCGCAACCGCAAGGTGGGCAGACCCGCGACCCAGTGGTACATGGGCGTGGTAGGAGGGGCAGGGCAGAGCCGCGGTTCGCGCTTGCAAGGTAAACAGACCTGTGTCAGCCTGGCGGGTCAGGCCCAGTGGCCTGCCAGTGTAGTACACACGTCACCCCAACTGGAGTAGGGGCAGAGCAGATCCTTCTCCCACGCCCGGATCAGGCCCTGCCGGTGTGGTGGTCACGTGACCCCAATTGGAGTGGGGGCGGAGCGGAACCACCACCCGTGCCCGCAGGGTGAGCAGACCAGTGATCAACCTGCAGATCAGGCCAAGGGGTCCGCAGGCGTGGTAGGAGGGGCAGGGCAGATCCGCCGCCTGCGCCTCCAAGGTAGGCAGACCTACAACAGACCGGCGGATCAGGCCCAGGAGCCTGCCGGCGTGGTACAAACACCACCCTAATTGGAGTAGTGGCAGAGCAGAGTCGCCGCCCGTGCCAGGAACAGGCCCAGCGTCCTGCAGGCGGGGTAGCCACGACACCCTAATTGGAGTAGGGGCAGAGCAGAGCCTCCACCCGTGCCCGAAAGGTGGGCAGATCTGCGACTGACCAGCGGGACAGGCCCAGTGGCCTGCCGGTACGACAGACACGTCACCCCATTTGCAGTAGGGGCAGAGTAGAGCTGCCGCCCGTGCCTGCAGGGTAGGCAAACCTGCAACCGACCGGCGGATCAGGCCCGGTGGCCTGCCGGCGTGGTACACTCGTCACCCCAATTGGAGTAGGGGCAGAACAGAGCCGCCGCCAGCTCCCAGAACAGGCCCAGTGACCTGCCGGCGTGGTAGCCACGACACCCCAATTGGAATAAGGAGAGAGCAGAGCCGCCGCCCGCACCTGCAGGAAAGATACGCAAGCAGTATGAAAAGACAAGGAAAGAAAGGACCACAAGCAATGCAGGTCAACGCAACTTTAGAAGAGGTAACAGCTGCAGCAGATGGAATGTCAGATAAAGAATTCAGGATATACATGCTTCAGATGATCTGGAGTATCAAGGAAGACATTAAACAGCAAAATCAGACAATGAAAGATCACTTTGACAACGAATTACGCAAACAAATCCAGGAAGCAAAGGATCAACTATACAGGGAGATAGAGGTTATAAAAAACAAACAAACAGAAATCCTAGAAATGCAGGAAGCAATAAACCAACTTAAAAACTCAATGGAGAATACTACCAGCAGAGTAGAACACTTAGAAGATAGAACATCAGACAATGAAGACAAAGTATTTCAACTGGAAAAGAACATAGACAGCTCAGCAAGACTGTTAAGAAACCATGAGCAGAACATACAAGAAATATGGGATAACATTAAGAGACCAAACTTAAGAGTCATTGGGATACAGGAAGGTACAGAGCTCCAAACCAAAGGAATGAGAAGTCTATTCAATGAAATAATACAAGAAAACTTCCCAGACTTGAAGAATGAGACAGAACCCCAAATCCTAGAAGCCTACAGGACGCCGAATGTGCAAAATCATAAGAGATCCACACCTAGACACATTATAATGAAGATGCCCAACATACAGAATAAGGAGAGAATTTTAAAAGCTACAAGAGAAAGGAAGCAGATTACATTTAGGGGTAAGCCAATCAGGATAACAGCTGATCTTTCAACACAGACTCTGAAAGCTAGAAGATCCTGGAATAACATATTTCAAACACTGAAAGAAAATGGGTTCCAACCAAGAATTGTGTTTCCAGTGAAATTAAGCTTCAGGATGGAGGATGAAATTAAAACCTTCCACGATAAACAAAAGTTTAAAGAATTCGCAGCTAGAAAACCATCTCTTCAAAACATCCTCGCCAAAGCATTACAGGAAGAGGAAATGGAAAATAACAATGAAAACCAACAGTGGGAGGTAGGACAGTAAAGGGGGGGGAATAATCAAAGAGGAAAACAAACCATGTTTAGTAACAGAAATAAACAAATATGGCTGGAAGAACAACCCATATCTCAATAATAACCCTAAATGTTAATGGCTTAAAATCACCAATTAAGAGACACAGGCTAGTAGAATGGATCACAAAACAAGACCCAACAATATGCTGCCTACAGGAGACGCATTTGATAGGAAAAGACATACATAGGCTGAAGGTGAAAGGTTGGGAAAAATCATATCACTCATATGGACTTCGGAAACAAGCAGGAGTGTCCATACTCATATCAAATAAAATAGATTTCAAGCCAAAGTTAATCAAAAGAGATAAAGAGGGACACTTCATACTGCTTAAGGGAACCATACACCAACAAGACATAACAATCATAAATATTTATGCCCCAAACAATGGTGCAGCTATGTTCATCAAACAAACTCTTCTCAAGTTCAAGAGTCTAATAGATCACCATACCATAATCATGGGAGACTTCAACACACCTCTCTCGCCACTGGACAGATCTTCCAAACAAAAGTTGAATAAGGAAACTATAGAACTCAATAACACTATTAATAACCTAGACCTAATTGACATATATAGAATATACCACCCAACATCAAGCAGTTACACTTTTTTCTCAGCAGCACATGGATCCTTCTCAAAAATAGATCATATATTATGTCACAGGGCAACTCTTAGACAATATAAAGGAGTAGAGATAATACCATGCATCTTATCTGATCATAATGGAATGAAACTGAAAATCAATGATAAAAGAAGGAAGGAAAAAGGATACATCACTTGGAGAATGAACAATAGGTTACTGAATGATCAATGGGTTATAGAAGACATCAAGAAGGAAATTAAAAAATTCTTAGAGATAAATGAAAACACAGACACAACATATCGGAATCTATGGGACACATTGAAAGCAGTTCTAAGAGGAAAATTCATTGCTTGGAGTTCATTCCTTAAAAAAAGAAAAAAACCAACAAATAAATTATCTCATACTTCATCTCAAAATCCTTGAAGAAGAAGAGCAAAACAACAGCAAAAGAAGTAGAAGGCAAGAAATAATTAAAATCAGAGCTGAAATTAATGAAATCGAAACAAAAGAAACAATTGAAAAAATTGACAAAACTAAAAGTTGGTTCTTTGAAAAAATAAACAAAATTGACAGACCCTTAGCCATGCTAGCAAAGAGAAGAAGAGAGAGAACTCAAATTACTAGCATACGGGATGAAAAAGGCAATATCACAACAGACACTTCAGAAATACAGAAGATAATCAAAAACTATTTTGAATCCTTATACTCCAACAAATTAGAAGATAGTGAAGGCATAGATAAATTTCTTAAGTCATATGATCTGCCCAGATTGAGTCAGGAGGATATAGAAAACCTAAACAGACCAATATCAATTGAGGAAATAGAAGAAACCATAAAAAGACTACCAACTAAGAAAAGCCCAGGTCCGGAAGGGTATACAGCAGAATTTTACAAAACCTTTAAAGAAGAACTAATACCAATACTTTTCAAGCTACTTCAGGAAATAGAAAAGGAGGGAGAACTTCCAAATTCATTCTATGAGGCCAACATCACCCTGATACCTAAACCAGACAAAGACACTTCAAAGAAAGAAAACTACAGACCAATATCTCTAATGAACCTAGATGCAAAAATCCTCAATAAAATTCTGGCGAATCGGATACAAAAACATATCAAAAAAATTGTACACCATGATCAAGTAGGATTCATCCCAGGGATGCAAGGCTGGTTCAATATACGGAAATCAATAAATGTTATTCACCACATCAATAGACTTAAAAATAAGAACCATATGATCATCTCGATAGATGCGGAAAAAGCATTTGACAAAGTACAGCATCCCTTTATGTTCAAAACTCTAGAAAAACTAGGGATAACAGGAACATACCTCAATATTGTAAAAGCAATCTATGCTAAGGCTCAGGCTAGCATCATTCTGAATGGAGAAAAACTGAAGGCATTCCCTCTAAAATCTGGAACTAGACAGGGATGCCCTCTCTCTCCACTTCTGTTCAACATAGTTCTCGAAACACTGGCCAGAGCAATTAGACAGACGAAAGAAATTAAAGGCATCAAAATAGGAAAAGAAGAACTTAAATTATCACTATTTGCAGATCACATGATTCTATACCTAGCAGACCCAAAAGGCTCTACAAAGAAACTATTAGAGCTAATAAATGAATTCAGCAAAGTGGCAGGATATAAAATCAACACGCATAAATCAAAGGCATTCCTGTATATCAGCGACAAATCCTCTGAAATGGAAATGAGGACAACCACTCCATTCAAAATATCTTCAAAAAAAATAAAATACTTGGGAATCAACCTAACAAAAGAGGTGAAAGACATATACAATGAAAACTACAGAACCCTAAAGAGAGAAATTGAAGAAGATCTTAGAAGATGGAAAAATATACCCTGTTCATGGATAGGCAGAACTAACATCATCAAAATGGCGATATTACCAAAAGTTCTCTATAGGTTTAATGCAATGCCAATCAAAATCCCAACGGCATTTCTTGTAGAAATAGAGAAAGCAATCATGAAATTCATATGGAAAAATAAAAGACCCAGAATAGCAAAAACAATGCTAAGCAGGAAGTGTGAATCAGGCGGTATAGTGATACCAGACTTCAAACTATACTACAGAGCAATAGTAACAAAAACAGCATGGTACTGGTACCAAAACAGGCGGGTGGACCAATGGTACAGAATAGAGGACACAGAAACCAATCCACAAAACTACAACTATCTTATATTTGATAAAGCGGCTAAAAGCATGCAATGGAGGAAGGATAGCATCTTCAACAAATGGTGCTGGGAAAACTGGAAATCCATATGCAACAAAATGAAACTGAATCCCTTTCTCTCGCCATGCACAAAAGTGAATTCAAAATGGATCAAGGAGCTTGATATCAAATCAGAGACGCGCCATCTGATAGAAGAAAAAGTTGGCTACCATCTACAGTCGGTGGGGTCGGGCTCCAAATTCCTCAATAGGACACCCATAGCACAAAAGTTAATAACTAGAATCAACAAATGGGACTTACTCAAACTAAAAAGTTTTTTCTCAGCAAAAGAAACAATACGAGAGGTAAATAGGGAGCCTACACCCTGGGAACAAATCTTTACTCCTCACACTTCAGATAGAGCCCTAATATCCAGAGTATACAAAGAACTCAAAATATTAGACAATAAGAAAACAAACAACCCAATCAACAAATGGGCCAAGGACCTGAACAGACACTTCTCAGAGGAGGACATACAGTCAATCAACAAGTACATGAAAAAATGCTCAACATCTCTAGCTGTCAGAGAAATGCAAATCAAAACCACCCTAAGATACCATCTCACTCCAGTAAGATTGGCAGCCATTAGGAAGTCAAACAACAACAAGTGCTGGCGAGGATGTGGGGAAAAGGGTACACTTGTACATTGCTGGTGGGACTGCAGATTGGTGCAGCCAATTTGGAAAGCAGTATGGAGATTTCTTGGAAAGCTGGGAATGGAGCCACCATTTGACCCAGCTATTCCCCTTCTTGGTCTATTCCCTAAAGACCTAAAAAGAGCATGCTACAGGGACACTGCTACATCGATGTTCATAGCAGCACAGTTCACAATAGCAAGACTGTGGAACCAACCTAGATGCCCTTCAATAGACGAATGGATAAAAAAAATGTGGCATTTATACACAATGGAGTATTACTCTGCATTAAAAAATGACAAAATCATAGAATTTACTGGGAAATGGATGGCATTAGAGCAGATTATTCTAAGTGAAGCTAGCCAATCCCTAAAAAACAAATGCCAAATGTCTTCTTTGATATAAGGAGAGTAACTAAGAACAGTGTAGGGACGAAGAACAGGAGAAGAAGATTAACATTTAACAGGGATGAGAGGTGGGAGGGAAAGGGAGAGAGAAGGAAAATTGCATGGTAATGGAAGGAGACCCTCAGGGTTATACAGTGGAGGAGGTAGAGATAGAGGGGGGGAGGGGAGGGGAGAGGTGGGGAGGGGGGAGGGTGGAGGATGGGAAAGGCAGTGGAGCACAACAGACACTAGTATGGCAATTTGTAAATCAATGGATGTGTAACTGATGTGATTCTGCAATCTGGGTATGGGGTGAAGGTGGGAGTTCATAACCCACTTGAATCAAAGTGTGGAATATGATATGTCAAGAAATTTGTAATGTTTTGAACAACCCACAATAAAAAATTAAAAAAAAAAAAAGAATATTGGACATTGATACATTCTAAAAGCATAGTGTCAAACAACTATGATGATCTAGTTAGGATGGTATACATGACCATGACTCTACAAAGTTCAGCACGGCAGTTCTATGAGAAAACTTTTTTCAAACTGTGAACAATGACCACTAGTCAGTCATAAAATCAACTTATGGATTCTGACGTATATTAAGTAAGTGAAAGAGAACAGAACAGAAAATATCACAGTGGATCTGAGGGTGTAGCTCAGTAGTAAAATACTTAAGTGCTTGCTTAGCATGCACAAAGTTCTTTGTTTGATCCCCAGAACTGAGAGAGAGAGAGAGAGAGAGAGAGAGAGAGAGAGAGAGAGGGAGAGAGAGAGACAGGGGGGAAGAGAGAGAGAACATGCATTACATACAAAGATCATTTTGTGATAAAGACATACATATATGTGTTACATGGTTTGATATGTAAAATATACATTGTATTAAGCATCTCTGTTAAAAAGCATAAATGTTACTGCCATGTAGGGTCCCTGATATGCATTCACACAGCCTGTCCCTGCAGAATGACTCACTGAAGCAGTGAGCAGGTTTGATTTCACCTAGTGACATGAAGAAGCATTTCAACAGGGGAACTGTAAAGTACAATTAAATCATTACAAGCTTATATTCATAAGTAAGAGCAGCCACTGGTCACTCCTGGCCATTTGCCAGAAGACCTGGGGCTGTGCATACAGTGTGGGGCCTGCAGGCTATGGATTCTTTCCATAGTCAGGAGAGCTATGGTCTTCCAAGTGAAGTTCTTCAAAGTGCACAGACTTCGTCTCAACCAATTTCCTCAGGAACACTAGAGCAGATGCAGCAAGTGGTAGCACTGTGCTTGGGTGAAGATGTGGAATGGAAAATATTGTTCATTTGCATATTCTCAAAATAATGGGATGAAGATAATAATTAATAGCTATATTTATACCCCTTGATTTAATTAATTCCAGCTAAGATGATTGTAAACATGTGATTTTATGTTTGGGTAAATGTGTCAACGAGAAAATTAGTCACGAATACAGACACTGAGCAAAAATTAAAAGGCCACCCACAAAAGCCGGGGGACTAGATAGCTCTTGGTTTTCTACTTCGGGACAGATTTCACCCACAGAAATCACTAGCACTGTTTTATGACAGTAAGGGTTCTGGAGAAGTGGTGGGGAGAACAGTACACACAAAATTAAGAGTGAGTAAAGGGTAGGATGAGGTTAATGTTGGAGCCTGTTCCAAATTCAGATGATTGCAGCTTTAGAAAAGCAGGCGTTTGAGGTGGGGTCATTTCACAGCAGACCTACACACCTTAACATCTTTCCCAAGGAAAGGAAATTTGAAATAAGAATACCAGTGAGGAAATAGGATTAGAGATGAAACCTGCCTTATTTAGAGACAGAGATTACTCCAACACTCTGTTTTTTCAAAACCAAATGGGAATCAAATGGTGGAGAAGGGCTGTTCAGAGGGACAAATGTGCAATTTTATTAAAAGTCTAATTTAATTTTTTTTCATTGGGCATAGTTATGAGATACAGTGTGATAAATTGATGCATGTATAATTGATGGGATCAGCATTTCTGTCTCCTTAAACATTTATTATTTCTTGTGCTAAGAAGCTTCAAATTCCTCTTTTCCAGCTTTTTATAAAATATATAATAAGTTATTGTAGACTACAGTCACTGTACTGTGCTATAGAACACTGGAGCTTATTATTCCTGTCTAATGGCATTTTAGTACCTGTTACTCAACCATGTTCTATTTTCTTTATACTTCCTAAGCTCTAGCAATCACTATTCCACTCTCTGCTTCTGTGAAATCAACTCCTTTTAGAGTCCACATGTGAGTGAGAACGTGCAGTATTTCTTTTTCTGTGCCTGACTTATTTCATTTAACACAATGTCTTCCAGATCTATCCATGATACTGAATATGACAGAATTTCATTCTTTTTATGGCTGAATAATATTCCATGGTACAGAGGAAGAACTTATGTATGGTTGGTGGGAATGTAAATTAATACGGCCATTGTGGAAAAGAGTAAGGGGGTCTCTCAAAAACTAAAAATTTAACTACCATATGATTCAGCTACTTCACTCCTGGGTATTTATTTAAAGGAAAGTAAAACTATATGAAATAGATATCCACATGTTCATGATTCTTACACAGTATACACAAAAGCTAAGCTATGTAATCATTTGTGGCATCCTATGACAAACGAATGAAAAATAACTTAAATTTTTGAGAAGCCATTTATGGACTGATCTGGCCCAAAATACAAAGAAATGGCGTTCCAGGTAGGAATATCCACTGACCAAAGTTACACAGGTGGTTGGAACTGACTAAAGAGAGGCACATTCAGATTTGCTCCAGTCCTGACGCCTCAGGTCAGTGAGCTCCCTTGGCCTCTGTGTAGGTAGAGATCCTGAAAATCTTCCCCGTGAGCTGGGGGCCTTCCCTTGGGCTGGTGAAAGCTGGGAGCACACAGGACAGAAGTTCCCTGCCTTCAACTCTTCAATTGCCAAGTGCTCCTGTCCTGGGAAGGGTCAGGTGGAAAAGAGAAACTTCATATCAGAGATAACGATCATCGCCCTAATTAAGGCCACTGTCTCATGTGGTGACTGCAAACACAGCTTCAAAGGCTCCACATCAGGGAGAAATCTGACTGGGAAAGGAGAGGCACAGGGAATCCTTTACGTAACCAAGAATGAAGGAGAATCTTTAATTTTCTGTTAATTACATCTTTTAAGTCTATAATTTCTGAGTAGGGGAGATAGGGCCAAATCAAATCAGCGCTGCTGCCCGACACAGCAGTTCCATTTTAATTAACAGCCACCACCTTCAGATTACCTCTAGTAAGGGTAGAGACTGGAGTTACCCGGAGCCTCCGTCTTTACTTGAGCTTTTCCCTTTTAATTGTTGCCTGAGCAGTTCTCACCCTTGACTTTAATGAAATAACTTTGCAGTGCAGCATTTTAATTCATAATAGCTACAGAAACAAAGGAGAATGCACTCTTCTGAATCGCGCACATGCGCGCATAGACACACACACACACACAAACACAAATACACATATATCTATTCATAGACATGCACAGGTATGTATTAGCATCTAAAATATATGCAATATTTAGACTTTTTTTTGGAATAGGATGAGCTATGAATAGGATGACAGTATTCTGAAAGAGTTCATAGATACTGTTAACTGGCTCATTTTCCAGTAAAAATGTGAACAATCCACAGAAAATAAAGTCAGTATTATTCTATGTGGATGAAATTCTGGCCCAGGCAGAAGTGCAAAGCATTCATACATGGATAGTGGCACAGATTAACTCATCATGAGATCATGTGTTAATCAAGAAAACATGAATCAAACATTAATGAACCCTGAGGAAGGAAAAAGATGAAACTCATAAAGTTATTCTGGCTTTATTGAAATCCTAAATTTTCAAATATGGAATTATATTAGTGTATATAGTATATTAATGGGTACTCTATGGGATATTAACTAAACTATTCTTTTACTTGTATTTCTTACTTCCTTATGACTTAAAAGATATAAGTAAAAAAGTAATGTGGTACATTTATAGTAGGAGGCTAAATAAATGTGAGTGGGGGTTAACCTCATCAAGGATGTGGCTCAAAATATAGAGGTGGGGGAAAAAAAAGACTATATAAAATTCTTCCTAGCCAGGTGCAGTGGCATTCACCTATAATCCTACATACTTCAAAGGTTAAGGCAGGAGGATCAGTAGTTTGAGGCCAGTCAAACATTAAAAAATAGGAAAAAAAGGGGGATGGTATAGCAGTTGGGATGTAGTTCAGTGGTTAAGTGCCCCTGGGCTCAATTTCCAGTACTGGAAAGAAAAAAATTCTGCCTCCAGGATGAATTCTTATTGTATATTAAATTTTTGATGTGAAAATATTTGTAGGGTGGGGAGGAAAATCAAATTTAAAGTATAGAGATGACCTGAGACACATTTATTTACTTACTTCCCCAGTTTCACCACACAGGTTTGGTTTAGTAGACATATAAACACGGGGTATATAGAATTCACCTGTATTTTCACATATTATTGGTATAATATTTTGAATTGATAAAGGCTGCTCAATATGTTATTTTTTAGTTGGAATAAACAATGCATATGTTTGTCAGTTCAGATTCTATTTATGTTTCTGTTTGTGAAGATCTATGATTTGATAACTATTATGGATCTGATCTTACTCTAAGACTCTTGGCCAACTCTGCTGTCCCATTTTTAAAAAGAGGATATAAAATGCAGTATCACTTATAAAATCTCCATTTCACACCATCTTCTTATGGGCACCAATTATGTTTTCAACCAACCCCTGACCAGCATTGGTGAGCTGCATTACTCAAAATATTAATTTGAAACCTTTCTCCTTGTTCTTCCCTTTTGCAGATGTGAGCTAATATTAGACTTAGTTATGAGATGTATTTAATTTCTTTTGTGTAAAGGAAACCATGGTGATACTAGCAAGGCTTTACAATAATATAACACAGAGAGTTATCCCAGATGAAGTCTGAATTTGCAGAATTATTACAGAGTCCCATTTTGGCAGTGGGTAGTAATAGTGCCAGAATGCTACATAAAGGTCTCTCCACGTGACTGCACTTCTGCTTATGGATATTTGTGTACTTCCTCTTGTAAACCCAACACACAAATATAAACCATTAAAAGAATGTAAAAACAGTTTAGCCAATGAGTCATCACACAACCCCTGCTTTGTTCCAGTGTAATCATAGCTGCACATTAATTTGGAGGCTAACTATGCCCCTTTGGTAAACACAAAGGCAAAGGACCTTGTGCACCCAAGGAGATGCTTTAAAGGGCTCACTCAGTGAAAACATCTGCAGAGACTATTTTAAATCAGGGCCTCCAAATTACATCTTCAGGAAGAGTACGCTACTCCTTGCAGTAAACTAAAGTTTCACAGTGAAGTTACATTCAGAGGGGAAGAGGAAAAAAAAATAAACAAAACACAAAAGACAGAAATAACCAGAAAAGAAAGGACAAAGGGATGAAAGGAAAGGTGATAAAGAATGCAAGACATTCCACACCTATCTCTGGAGTCCAAGGAAAGCAAATGCTACCATCTCCAAAGTTAGATAGCTGCTATGAGAAATCCAAGCTATGTTGTAAACTTTTTGTTGTTGCTGTTGTAAAGAAATTAGAAATCCAACCTATAAGGAGAGAGAAGAACTGTCCACCAAGTGGGAGTTTCCCTGGGATTTTATATTTCTTCCTCCAGAAATTTCAGGCTCACCTTATCTTCCCAACACACAAGTAACAAAGTGAGAGCATTTCTCTTTGGGATGTGAGAGATACAGTCCAAAGTCAAGATTGCAAACTTTGGGTCAGGGGAGGGGGGTGTCTATAAACCAAAGCAGACTGTTCCTGCAGGACTTCTCAGAGCTTTTCACATGCTAATGAACATCACCATTTCCAATGTGAGGGAGGCATATTATATGTAGTGGGAAAGTAGATCAAGGCTTTCTTTAACCAGAGCAAATACACTGAGAGAAATCATGCCCCCTAAAACTGATTCTGGAAAAGACTGAATCAGACTTTTTTTTTCTTTCAGTTTTTATGTATCAGGTAAAATCATAACTTAAGAAATCTTAAAACAAAAATTTCAAACATATTGAATATGAGGTCAAGAAATTTTAAATTTAACTGCGGTCTGTCAATTTCTATATCCTCCTCTGCCTGTTTTTTATTTTAATTTGTTATATATGACGGCAGAATTCATTACAATTCATATTAAACATATAGAGCACAATTTTTCATATCTCTGGTTGAACACAAAGTAGAGTCACACCATTTGTGTCTTCATACATGTACTTAGGGTAATGATACCTATGTCATTCCACCATCATTTTTTACCCTCATGTCCCCTCCTGTCCCACACCTTTGCCCTATCTAGAGTTCCTCTAATCATCCCATGCTCTCCCTCCCAACCCCATTATGAAACAGCCTCCTTATATCAGAGAAAACATGCAGCCTTTGGTTTTGTGGGATTGGCTAACTTCACTTAGCATTATATTCTCCAACTCCATCCATTTACCTGTAAATGCCATGATTTTATTCTCTTTTATTGCTGAGTAATATTCCATTGTGTGTATATACACATTTTTTTCATCCATTCATCTACTGAAGGGCATATAGGTTGGTTCCACAGTTTAGCTATTGTGAATTGTGCTGTTATAAATATTGATGTGGCTGAGTCCCTGTAGCATGCTGTTTTTAAGTCCTTTGGTTATAGAATGAGAGTGGGATAGCTGGGTCAAATAGTGGTTCCATTCCCAGCTTTTCAAGGAACCTCCTGCTGCTTTCCATATTGGTCGCACCAATTTGCAATCCGACCAGCATTTATGTATAAATGTGCCTTTTCCCCTGCATCCTCACCAACAATTATTGTTGTCTATGTTCTTAATACCTGCCATTCTGACTGGAGTTGAGATAAAATCTTAGAGTAGTTTTGATTTGCATTTCTCTAATTTCTAGAGATGTTGAACATTTTTTCATATATTTGTTGCTTGATTGTACATTATCTTCTGAGAGGTGTCTGTTCAGGTACTTGGACCATTTATTGATTGGGCTATTTAGTTTTTTGTGTGTGTGTTTAGCTTTTTGAACTCTTTATATACTCTAGAGATTAGTGCTCTACCTGATGCACAAGTGGTAAAAATTTGTTCCCAAGATGTCGGCTCTCTATTCACCTCACTGATTGTTTCTTTTACTGAGAAAAAGCTTTTTAGTTTGAATCCATCCCATTTATTGATTCTTGATTTTAATTCTTGTGCTAAAGAATTATTATTAAGGAAGTTGGGGCCTAATCCGACATGATGGAGATTTGAGCCTACTTTCTCTTCTAATAGGCCCTGGGTCTCTGGTTTAATTCCTAGGTCCTTGATCCACTTTTTTTTTTTTTTTTTTAATTTTTTATTGTTGGCTGTTCAAAACATTACATAGTTCTTGATATATCATATTTCACAATTTGATTCAAGTGGGTTATGAGCTCCCATTTTTACCCCATATACAGATTGCAGAATCACATCAGTTGCACATCCATTGATTTACATATTGCCATACTAGTGTCTGTTGTATTCTGCTGCCTTTCCTATCCTCTACTATCCCCCCTCCCCTCCCCTCCCCTCCCCTCTTCTCTCTCTGCCCCCTCTACTGACATTCGTTTGTCCCCCTTGTATTATTTTTCCCCTTCCCCTCACTTCCTCTTGTATGTACTTTTGTATAACTCTGAGGGTCTCCTTCCATTTCCATGCATTTTCCCTTCTCTCTCCCTTTCCCTCCCACCTCTCATCCCTGTTTAATGTTAATCTTCTTCTCATGCTCTTCGACCCTACTCTGTTCTTAGTTACTCTCCTTATATCAAAGAAGACATTTGGCATTTGTTTTTTTAGGGATTGGCTAGCTTCACTTAGCATAATCTGCTCTAATGCCATCCATTTCCCTGTAAATTCTATGATTTTGTCATTTTTTAATGCAGAGTAATACTCCATTGTGTATAAATGCCACATTTTTTTTATCCATTCATCCATTGAAGGGCATCTAGGTTGGTTCCACAGTCTAGCTATTGTGAATTGTGCTGCTATGAACATCGATGTAGCAGTGTCCCTGTAGCATGCTCTTTTTAGGTCTTTAGGGAATAGACCGAGAAGGGGAATAGCTGGGTCAAATGGTGGCTCCATTCCCAGCTTTCCAAGAAATCTCCATACTGCTTTCCAAATTGGCTGCACCAATTTGCAGTCCCACCAGCAATGTACAAGTGTACCCTTTTCCCCACATCCTCGCCAGCACTTGTTGTTGTTTGACTTCATAATGGCTGCCAATCTAACTGGAGTGAGATGGTATCTTAGGGTGGTTTTGATTTGCATTTCTCTGACTGCTAGAGATGGTGAGCATTTTTTCATGTACTTGTTGATTGATTGTATGTCCTCCTCTGAGAAGTGTCTGTTCAGGTCCTTGGCCCATTTGTTGATTGGGTTGTTTGTTCTCTTATTGTCTAATTTTTTGAGTTCTTTGTATACTCTGGATATTAGGGCTCTATCTGAAGTGTGAGGAGTAAAGATTTGTTCCCAGGATGTAGGCTCTCTATTTACCTCTCTTATTATATCTTTTGCTGAGAAAAAACTTTTAATTTGAGTAAGTCCCATTTGTTGATTCTAGTTATTAACTTTTGTGCTATGGGTGTCCTATTGAGGAATTTGGAGCCCGACCCCACAGTATGTAGATCGTAGCCAACTTTTTCTTCCATCAGACGGCGTGTCTCTGATTTGATATCAAGCTCCTTGATCCATTTTGAATTCACTTTTGTGCATGGTGAGAGAAAGGGATTCAGTTTCATTTTGTTGCATATGGATTTCCAGTTTTCCCAGCACCATTTGTTGAAGATGCTATCCTTCCTCCATTGCATGCTTTTAGCCCCTTTATCAAATATAAGGTAGTTGTAGTTTTGTGGATTGGTTTCTGTGTCCTCTATTCTGTACCATTGGTCCACCCGCCTGTTTTGGTAGCAGTACCATGCTGTTTTTGTTACTATTGCTCTGTAGTATAGTTTGAAGTCTGGTATCGCTATACCGCCTGATTCACACTTCCTGCTTAGCATTGTTTTTGCTATTCTGGGTCTTTTATTTTTCCATATGAATTTCATGATTGCTTTCTCTATTTCTACAAGAAATGCCGTTGGGATTTTGATTGGCATTGCATTAAACCTATAGAGAACTTTTGGTAATATCGCCATTTTGATGATGTTAGTTCTGCCTATCCATGAACAGGGTATATTTTTCCATCTTCTAAGATCTTCTTCTATTTCTCTCTTTAGGGTTCTGTAGTTTTCATTGTATAAGTCTTTCACCTCTTTTGTTAGGTTGATTCCCAAGTATTTTATTATTTTTTTTGAAGATATTGTGAATGGAGTGGTTGTCCTCATTTCCATTTCAGAGGATTTGTCGCTGATATACAGGAATGCCTTTGATTTATGCGTGTTGATTTTATATCCTGCCACTTTGCTGAATTAATTTATTAGCTCTAATAGTTTCTTTGTAGACCCTTTTGGGTCTGCTAGGTATAGAATCATGTCATCTGCAAATAGTGATAATTTAAGTTCTTCTTCTCCTATTTTGATGCCTTTAATTTCTTTCGTCTGTCTAATTGCTCTGGCCAGTGTTTCGAGAACTATGTTGAACAGAAGTGGTGAGAGAGGGCACTTGATCCACTTTGAGTTGACTTTTGTGCATGGTCAGAGATAGGGTTTCCAATTTTCAAGCACCATTTGTTGAAGAGGCTATTTTTTCTCCAATGTATGTTTTTGGTGCCTTTGTCTAATATGAGATAATTGTAATTATGTGAGTTAGTCTCTGTATCCTCTATTCTGTATCATTGGTCTACCAGTCTGTCAGTCTGTTTTGGTGACAATACCATCCTGTTTTTGTTACTATTGCTCTGTAGTTTAGTTTAAGGTCTGGTATAGTGATGCCACCTGCTTTGCTCTTCTTGCTAAGGATTGCTTTAGGTATTCTGGGTCTCTTGTTTTTCCAGAAGAATTTCATGACTGCTTTTTCCATTTCTATGAGGAATGCCATTGGAATTTTGATTGGAATTGCATCAAATCTGTATAGTGCTTTACGTAGTATGGTCATTTTGACAATATTAATTCTGCCTATCCAAGAACAAGGGAGATTTTTCCATCTTCTAAGGTCTTCTTTAATTTCTCTCTTTAGTGTTCTGTAGTTTTTGTTGTAGAGGTCTTTCACCTCTTTCGTTAGGTTGATTTCCAAGTATTTTATTTTATTTTTTTTTGAGGCTAATGTAAATGGGGTAGTTTCCCTTGTTTCCTTTCCAGAGGTGATTCAGACATTTTAGATAAGATATCTAACAATATTTTATATTTAATAGAGCAGAATGTTTTTAAAAGTCATTACTAATAAACTTGTGAGAAATTTATTTAAGAATTACTTTAGGAATGGATTTTTGTATTGTGGGTAGAGATTAATAATTTTAACAAACAAATTGATTAGAAACTGCTTCTTACTACCTTTAAGTTTGGCCTTTCTGCATGTTGGTATTATTTACTAATACACCAAATAAAATCATGCAAGAATTCAGCATTAACTTGGCTTTAAAAAAATTAAGATATTAGATCTTTGAGCGTCAGGTGAGAATTTGTAAATAAAAACACCAGCAATAACTGGAACCCATGTGGATCGAGACTGATGGGGGTAGGGAACTGATGGTGTTTGCTAGACTTACTATTTACATTAGGCAATATATTAAAGTCATCTCCACTGTGCTTGACACATGATAAGCATCCAATGGTAGTAGCTATTTTCACATGCTGTTGACATTGTTATTTTATATACAACAGAAAAAATGAGATATTTATGAGCATGAAAGAAACCTCTAGAAGAAAGAAGACAAAACCAAGTGATGATTTCCGACAGAGTGATCCTCAAGTACAGAGGACAGAATGAGTTTGTTCTTGAACTAATTTAATCTAATCAATCCATTCCCTATTCTAGTCTAATGACCAGAGGTAGCTCAGTATTTGGATGGTCTAATTCAGCTGACATCACCAGCAGGTCCACAGACTTACCCAATTATTTTTCTATACCATCATGTACCAAAATGTTGGCCTGGACATCTATTTCCCCACAATCCAGACATTTCTCCTCCTACTAACCAGCCAAGTGATACTAAATACATCAAATAAATTAATTAATAAAAAATATGTCTTACCATCTACATGGGTTTTAATGTGTCCCCTCCAAACTTTATGTCAAAACTTAATCCCTGTTGTAATGTTATAAGGTATTAAGTGGTATTAAGGGGATGGGGACTTTGGGGAAGTAATTACAAATAGTGCTTTATAAGAGGGTAATAGTGTAGAGGTTCATACTCTTCCCCTTTTCTTGTCTCTTTTAAGACCTCTCTTAAATTGGGAGGCATGGAAATATTATAATTAAAAGCCCAGGTCCTGGAGGTGGAGAACCCTAAAGTTCAGGGTCCTTTAAATTAATAGCCCAATCCCCCCCAACAAACAAGGAACACTGACATCTATCCTAAAGTGTTGATGGAAAGATTAATAGAAGATGCATGCATGGAGTTAGCACGATTCCCGGCATAGAGTTGATGTGAAGTAAATGTTAGATGCTGTCAACCTTAAGAACCCACTGACCAGAGGTTCCACTGGAATGATTGGCAACTTGAAGCATGTGCAGAATACAAATTATAAATCGATTATTTCACTCACAAAAGATTATTTTGCAGAAGTATAATGTAAACCTATTTTATTTGGTTGTCCTGAATCATTGAAACAATATTCATTGATTTAAATGAAACTGAAAATCAGGAGTCACTTTAGCAAGTAGAAGCCACATTCATAGTTATTTTATCCCAATATAACTGATTTATCTAAGAGACTCCCTCTCAAAGTTATTACTCAAGTCTGTGAGAAGGTGATGATCATCTACAATTCATGATGATTTAAGGAGACTGGACTTCAATCTGTGTGAATACACATGTGCCTGTATGTGTGTGTGTGTGTTTGCATGTGTGTATGTTGCCCTGCATGGAACAATTTTTTTTTCCCTGAAGTAGCCATAGGAAGAGGTGTGTGTGTGTGTGTGTGTGTGTGTGTGAATTTTCTTCCTACCCTATATCCATAACAGCAGCTTAATATTTACACAAAGGAAAAAGTACAAGAGCAATAACAATAACCAATGGATTTTTTATTGCATTATAGCTTATAAAATATTTTCCCACTCATTATCTCACTTGATCCTCCCAGAGGACAGTTCAAATAATTGTAAGTAATATTTCCATTTCAAAGTAGAAGGAACTGAGATCAGATGTCTTAATTAAAGTCACAGAACTACTCTTTGATACAGGTGGTACTAAATCTGTCATTTTCAACTTCAAATATCCTTTACATTATACCTTGCTATAATAATTAGGTAAAAGCTAGATGGACAGATTAATTACCTAGGATATAGTTAGAAAGAGAAACTGCATTAATGCATCCACTCTACCATTTACATGTAAAATAATTTCTATGAATCTGTTTTCAAAACACTCCATCTTTTCCATCTTGAGTACCAATATCATATACCAGAGGTTGCATAATATTTGATTGTGCTAAACTTATCTGATGCTTATCTGATGAAACAAGAAATTTAATGTCCCTGGAAAATTTACCATTAAATGAAAATTCACAGCATTGTCTAGCTAATCCAAGTGTCTTTACACTTTGTAGACAAATAGTTGGTTTGCTGTCTTACTCAACATCCAGGCTGCCCACTGAATGAGGAAAGTCAAATTGGCTCATCTCTGGGAAATTCTCCACTTAGCCATTCACAGCTGAATTCTTCTATCCTGATGAAACACCCAGGCTAACAGGCCACAGAGAGAAACATTAGAACCCCATTATTCAGAGGGTTCTCATCTCATTTTACTAGCTTCAGACTTGAAACCATACTGTCCTCTACAGAGTGACGGCAGTTTTTTGCCATCTGGGCACAATATTCTGAACCTTTAAGGTGGCCACAAATATTATTAACTACAAAGCTGGCTTGTCCTAGATAAACTCACAGAAACAAAGCAATCTCAAAGAAACATAGACTCTCTTAAACCCTCTGGAACATAAGAAATGACCAAATTTATTCACATTCAAAGTGTAGACTGACATATTTGAGAATGTCAAGTGGTGTAATAAGACCAGACCTTGATGATGAAAATAGAAAACAGAGTGACATTGCATAGTTAAGGAACTTAAATAACTTAGATTGTCATCTTTGCTATAATGTAAGTTCACTGAGTGCAGAACCAATGTGTTTTGTCATCAGCATCCAGAATGTCTCCTGGCACTTGGTAGATATATAATAAACTTTAAAAAATAACTGTATGAATAAATAAGTGGAGAACTGAGAGACAAATACTTCCATGCATGATACTCAAGCAGGGAGAACAGCATGATTAGATTGGTCTTTTAAAAGACAACTTGCATCCTTCTGTGATTACTTCCTTTCATTTTTATGAGGATTCTTTTTGTCTCTCTTTTTCTGGTACTAGGAATTAAACCCAAGGGTTTTGTTAATTAAACTGAGCTACATACCCAGCATTTTTTTTTTTTTTTTTTGAGACAGGGTATCATTAAGTTGCTGAGGCTAGCTTTGAACTTGTGATCCTCCTACTTCACCATCCCAATTAGCTAGGATTATAGGTATGTGCCCCTGCTGTAAAAGTAGTTTTTGATAATATAAATTGTAAGTGTGTGCCCCAGTACAAGTAGTTTTTGATAATATAAATTTATTACTTAATATAAGCCTTCCAGTTTCTACTCTTCTCCTGCCATAATTTTTTCTCAACAATAAAAAGACTTACCTAACATACAAGTTACATCAGAACCTCTTCCAGTCAAAACCCACCATTGGCTTCCCATCTCACTTAGATAAAAATCTGAAGTTCCTCCAGTGTCCCAAAGTGCTTTGCAGCATTTCTATCCCCAATTTTCTTTATTTTCTTCCCTGATTGCCCTCCCTCCCCCTTTCCCTTCCAGACACACAGGAACCCTGATACTCAATGCATAATCCAGGCACACTCCTCCCTAACCTCCTCTTTATCCTCTCTACCATATCCACAGACTCACCTCTTTCTGTTTTATGTTCAAATGTCACTTTCTCATAATGACTCCCCTAAACAACTTACTGAAAATTTCTTACTGTTTCCATTCTCCCTTACCCAACTCTGCTTTTTCTTGTCATTTAGCCATTCTCTATAATTTACCTTTATTTGTGTTTATTTTCCATTTTTCCTCACTTAACAAGAACACATTATTGTTGTCCATTGATATGCCCAAATGTTTATGTCTCAAATTAGCCCAGCACATATTAGGTGCTTTATAGATGGTTGCTGAATTGCACTGAATGTTGAACTATTTGAATAAAGATTTAAGTTTTGATAAATATAAAGCAGAACGGGTGCATGTGACTGACCTAGTTTACAAAGTGATTCTCGGAAATGAATAATAAAAGTGAAAAATCCTCACAAGAGTATAAGATTGAATATGCTTATAAGGTTATTTATTACTGACATCACAAAGAGCATGAGTCAAATAGGCCACCAGTTCATCTTTTTGCCATCTGGATGTTGTACTCCCCAAGGACAGGGAAGAAAACAGGAGAGTAAAGTCAGGTTCTGAAAACGCAAATCCATTTGCTTGGTAAACACAGATAGACAGATGGATAAGTTGCGGCCATTCTGCTCACCTAAGCTAGATATAAATAAGAAGAATCAGAAATGTGGATGCAGGAAGATACAATGGCACCCAATGTCAGTGTGTAAAACTGCAGCTGCTGCCAACCGATGCACATGACATACACAGGTGCATTTGGAAAGTTGCATCTGGGATTACTTATTCCATTCTACAACTGCTTATATGGCCTTCTACAAATATCAAAATGTACCATGTGATTTATGTTTGCCCTCCTCCCCACCCCTTCTACTCTCCAACTTCTCCACCCTGGTAGAACAAGGGATTGTAGTACAAAATAAATGGCCTCCTTTGCCCTCTAGTTCGAGATCTTCTTCATCCCAGGAAGAGACTGGAGGTAGGGAGCAAGATAAAGGCAAGTCAATTATTCCCCCGGTTCCCTCCATGTGGGATCTGCTGGACTCTGTGACTTTCAATTAAGCACCTTTGCTTTTAAGGTGACTTCTGCCTGATTCCTTCCTTCTGACTCCTGGCATCCTACCCTTCTCTCTGTCTCTCAGGCCTATGAGTAGTGATCACCCTTCCCTTCCTAGCTGCAGGGTAGTTACTGTCTCCTCTGTAGTTCACCAAACCACCCACACTTTAAAAAAAAAAAATCCTTTATTGAACTTCATTTTGATTATTCTAATTTGAAAGTGCCAATCATTAAGGTCTTACTAAAACAAATTTTTTTTAATTTATATCAGTAAAAAAATAATATCCACCACCCAGGGTCATAGTGACCTGTAAACAGCAAAATCTTTATAAAATACTCAGCATAGCATAGTAGCTGTCCTGGGAAAAATTCAAATTATCAGAGTTTTTTTTTTTTTTTGCCTGCTTTGCTTGCAACGTATCACAGAGCACTCTAAACTTCTTATTTGTTTTCCTCTCCAAGGACTGAGTGCTCCACAAGGCCAGGGTTACAGGCTCAAAGATCAAGACTTGTGCAACCAGCAGAAAACCTGCAAATGTCAGTTAAATGATCACTGAGGGAATGTGGCAGCAAATACAGGCCTCCAGAACAAGCATGCCCAGGTCAGCAACAGCACGAGAATTTATAATTTGAAGATGAAGATGTTAGAATTAGTTATAGGGCTGAAGAGTAAAGGCAACTTTGATCTTTCTAGTCATTTTTGGTTAGTAACATGTTTGAGAATCTTCGTGTGTGTGTGTGTGTGTGTGTGTATGTACAAACATAGTAATAGGTAGATGGATGTACGGATAGATAGGTAGACACATGGATGGAGAAAGACAGAGGGGGTCCTACTCTAGTTACTTGACACAATTTTCTTAAGAATGATAACCTGGAAATGAACAGTAACTGAATAGAGGGTTCCACCAATCCATTATCAGTTGACTAATACTGGGGAACACAACTATTAAAGGGGTGATTAGACTAAAAGAAAAGTGCATATAATTTTTAAAATCTAATAGTGAAAATCCGACTTTTTATTTATGGTCCAAATAACATAATTACCAAATCTGTTAAGGCATTATTTCTAAAGAAATTTTAACTGCTTAAACATCATGCATTAAAGCACAAACCTATTCACATTTGCACATATGAGAAAATTAAAAGACAGATTTTTCTTTCAAGTTGAAAATAAGATAGCTGATGGTGACCTCAGCAATTTCCATTTCCATTTAGATGCAGACATGCATATTATGAAAAACTCTCCCTCTGGAGATCCACTGGTCTGTAGTAAAAAGGGGGCATTTGTTGAGTGGGAGGGATTCTGGCATAACAACCAGCAGTCTGTTCTGCATGTCAGGAACCAATTCAATAGAACTGGTGGACTACGTAACAGCATGTTTCTGGGGATGATTTCCTGTTGGACTACAGCCAGCCCCCAATTTTATCTCATCTCCCCGTTGGTTTCCTCTTTATTCTTACCTAGAGCAGCTCTCCCTTTTGTGTCTGCACCTCTGCTGACCAACAGGTGTGCCATCGTCAGTGATGGTTCCTTTGTTGAATTTTCTGACTGCAAACTGGTGTTTGCCTGCCTGTGAGAGTGAGTGCATGTATCTGCGAGTTTGCGGCAGAACTAAAGTACATATGGGTGTGTATTTTGTAGTATAATTTACATCCTATCATTTTTATTTGCACTTTTTATAAAGTCCCTGCACATTTTCATTCTGTAACTTCAATAACCAAAGAACTGGGTTGGATTAAAGACAGGCAGCATTTTGTCTCTGAATGTGTCCACAAGCAGCACAGAAAATCCATCAACGACCCTACTAGATATATGATGTATAGTTTTGTACCCTAGCAGGAACTTACATGAGGTGAACATGGACTTGGGTTTGAGATCTCTTTCTGACATTAACCTCTGGGTGGACTTGGAAAAATCACTCGTTCTCTCTCAAACAATCCCTTTAAAAAAAAACATATGTCATATAATTAGTTAGCTCATAGTATTATTGGGGGGAATATGATATGTTTGGTATGCTGAGGACATAGTATGTAAGAGAATAGAATGAAAAAGAAAAGGAGGGAAAAAAAACAACAAAACAATGATCCATCAGAATAGCCAAATCTGGGAAGAGGCTAAGGATAAACAAAGGGACTAGGGGAGTAGAAAAGGGGTGGGAGGTAGAGCTTCCGGCTATTCAATGGGGGTACCATTAAAGGAACCTCCAGGTAGCCTATGGGTGGCTTCACACAATGCTTTGTGTATTCTGAACACAACGTGTGTCTTTTAATAATTCCAGCTGTGCCCACACCTGAATGATATAATTATATCATTTCTCTCAGTCATTTCTTGCTAGTCACTGAGAGCAAACAGGCAAGAAGAAACATTTCCTCGTTCTGAATATGCATAGCCCTTTATCTGTAATTCTCAAATGAGATTTATCAATTTCTACTTGGGAATTTTCAGAATTGTGTACATGTCTTATCTTGTCCCCTTAAATTCCATGCTCCTTGATGACATATCCGTATCTGAATCATGTCCCTGTCCTCCTTGATGGGCCTAGTAGGCAATCTTCAGGAAGGAAATGCATATGTACATCAGCAATTCCAGTTTAGAAGCAAAGCAATGGACTGCTGGGGCCAGAGGTTGGCTGACTGTGGGACTAGCAAGGAGGCCTACAGCAAAGTGCCCAAATTTTCTAATTCATACAACTGAGAAATAAGTTTGCTATTAGGAAGGAAGGAACAAAGGGAGGGGCATCGGGAGGGGTAAGGAAGAAGGGAAGGAGACAGAAGAGACTGGGAAGGAAGAGTCCATGGCAAATAAGCTTTGCCTCTGTAGACAAAGGAAGTTAAGTCCATTTCTTCCTCTTATCTGTTCCTCAGAGCCATTAGTGTGCTTCTACTAACATGGTCACAAAGCGGATTTATATGTACCAGACCAGGAAGCCATATTTGACCAAATAGTTTTTAATCTCTACAATCCTGAAACAGTAGTACTGACTCTATCAATATAAAAAAAACAATACACACTAATATTAATTTTTTTTTCTATTTTAATGGTCAACCTAAAAAAATCATCTTTGCAACAAATTTAAATGGTTTATTATTACTACACCATGACTTTTTCTCTCCATGACAAAATCAAAATCAGGTCCTTATTTCTTCCTCAATCTTTTCCTCCCCCACTCTATCCCTCCCTCATCCCTCCTTTCCTTTTTCTCTTCCTTCTATGTGAGAGTGATAGACATGATACTATATACAACATGTGGTGAGAGAAAGAAGCGGTGGGAGGAGACAAAGAGAGTAAGGTGAAAAGTTACCGTGAATTTTTCCTCCTCTGTCTCCAGGGAATTTGAGGATGAAATTTGACACTGACTACACTTTATTTGAAGATAAGGTATTTTGCAAATAATTCCTTGATACCACTTTCCTTGGATCTGCCTCTATTATTCAGACAAGCTAGAAACATGGGAGAATAAGGCAAGTCTCAGACTTGTGTTTCACATAGGCGACGTGCTTTCTGCTGGACTTTTTATATAGATGGCAATCTTGGGTGTCATGCAGAGCTAGGCAAAACAGGACTTTGTGATCTTGCTGCACAAGACAGCTAGGCTGGTTCAGCTTCATTTGATATCAACCAAGCAAATAATAATGCGGGTAACTGAAGAGTGAGCAAATCCATTTCTGGTCCATTCTTACCCAACCATGAGGAGGAAGCTCAACAGGGAATCCGACGAGAAAGCTGGGGTGGCACTTAAATGA
This sequence comes from Marmota flaviventris, assembly GCF_047511675.1. Taxonomy (NCBI): domain Eukaryota; kingdom Metazoa; phylum Chordata; class Mammalia; order Rodentia; family Sciuridae; genus Marmota; species Marmota flaviventris. The sequence goes on along the minus strand of NC_092506.1, from coordinate 25,772,443 downwards.
ACAATGGGGAAATCAAGAGGGGTGGGAATGAAGCTTTGCCCATCCGGGCCAGAAGTACCCAGAGCTGGTCACTCAAGCAAGCCTAACCTGGACTCAGAAACTTGAAATGGCCTCCTGTGGCCAACCTCTTCTCCTCTCATATCCTCAAGTGGTAGAGAAGAAATAAAAGTGATGGAAATGTTCACTAATGCAAGGAAATGTAATTCTCAGGAAATTTCATTCCGTAATCCCCCCTTCCATTAAAGGTCTGAATCAGACTGAGGTAGATCCAAATATTTAGATTTATTTCTCCCTATTAATTTGGAAGCACTTAAAGTATAGTCTTTAAGGGAACAAGGAAAATTTATTAATATTAATAATGCTAATTACATTTTATTAACAATATGCTAAGCACATTATATGCTGGTTTTATTTAATTTAATTCTCATAACACTAATATGAGATGGATGTTATTCTGATCATCTTCTAAAACTCTCCCTCTCTCTCCCCCACCGAACAGACCATGCTGATGAAAACCCCAAAATATATATTTCACATACCACCCTTGCCCTCAGTGCCAGAGGAAACAGATAAACTAGAGGGAGCAAAAGAGTATTAGTTCTTTAGGAGACACTAACAAAAGTGTAACCCTTAAATTTGTGCTTCTCTTAATCCTCTCAACTCAAGGCATGATGCCTCACTTAAATATTGCACAAACAAAGTGCCACATAATAATTTCTCTAAATAAATAAATTAAATAATTTAATTTAGTCAGTCCCCCCAAAAAATAAAAATAATTCTATCTGAAAGCAAAACATTTACTGAATAAAATGTACAGTTAAAAAAAGTCTGGGCTGAGGCTGAGGCTCAGTGGTAGAGCGCTTGCCTAGCATGTATGAGGCACTGAGTTCAATTCTTAGCACCACATATAAATAAATGAATAAAAATAAAGGTCCATAGATATAAAAAATATTTTTGAAAAATTCACAGCCATTTTTACAGTGTGATATAGCTATGATAATGCATGATACTAATACAGTCTGAAATAGAATATATACATGAATATTTATATGTGTATTTATATATGTGTATTTGTAAACACACACAAATACATTACTTAAAAAGAAAGCATCCCAGATTTAAGTGTATTTGATTCTGGGTTGTAGGTGATTTGTTTGTTCTTGAGTTTGGTTTGTTCTTTTTGTCATGATCTCTTTGCAGCTTTACTATTCTATAATTTTTATTTTTGACATTTACTGAACACATATGATGCACTATTCTAAGAACTTTCCATATATTAACCAATTTAATTTTTGGTAGAAGGTAGGTATTGTTATTACTGCCACTTTACAAATGTGAAACAGAGAGGTCAGGAGGTTTGTTAAGCTTGTAAATGGCACCCCGGTCTGGGCTTTCAGGTGGCTGGGTTCAGTACCTGACTTCTTAACTGCCACATGGTACTAAGAATGTCAGCTTTATAATTAGGGGGAAAAAAATTAAGCAGTCTGTAATTTTAATATGATTTTGCAAATTTGTTAACAACCAAGGCATATCAAGGATACAGGTTTGAATGAGGACAGAACAAATTTAATCAAGTTTTTTTTAGATTTTTTTTTAATTTTTAAACTCCTTATTTCATTGGATTGCACTAGCCATTAGATTTGCTTCAGTCCATTAAAAGGCAAATTGGACATTAATTTTTGCATTTGAGTGCTTTTTCCTTTGCAATTATCAATAATGAGATTACCATGAAGTTCCTGTTTGGGAAAAAAATATCCAAAATTCTTTTCATTTTTCTTACATCTCCAGAAATGTACCAAAGAGCTGAGCTTGCAGATTTCAATGTGGGGTTTTTTTTGTTGTTGTTGTTGTTGTTGTTTTTGTTTTGTTTTTAAACAGTCACCTCACACAAACTGCCACCAAAGGGAACAGGAGAGTCAAGTCAACTGTTTATGGTCCTACCACTATTCATGTGGATTCTTTCAGGACCTTCTGTTCCACTGCAGTTTATGGCCTGGAAAGTGTCTTCCAAGACATGATCAAGCTAGGATAATGATCTCATTATAAAACCAATTGGAAACTCGGTGCAGATCTTTTTGTTCTTGATGTTGTTCATCAGAAGGTTGAGATAATGAGAGGAAAAAAGACAATGCTGTTTCAAGCATTTGCATTTTGAAAACGTGAACCTCAGCAAAGACCAACTTGACTCTGTATCCCTCCCGAAACCTCATCCTCATCCCTCTTGCACCTGTTCTGGAGTTAGATATCAGTTCATGTGATAAGGCTTTGAGAGTATGTATCGCCCTTCCAGTAGCCTAGTTTTTTATATCATCAGTTCAAGCCAAAGTTCATGAAGGGGTAAAAATATGAGTGTCAGAGAGTTCTGAAAAGGACAATAGTATAAGCAGACAGTGCTTCAAGTCAAGAATAAGACAGAAACTGCATCACAGCTAGAGTAATCAGAAGCAGGTAAAGAGAGCCACAAAAGTTCAATGTTAGTCTACCTGCTGGCTATATTGGTGCTATTTGTGTGATAATGCACCCATTTCCCTGGAACAGCTCTGGTTTGTAACAACTATCACTCCAAAGTGTCTTACATTGGGAGAGAAACTATGGGGACACAGTAGGAATCACTGCCAAGTGAGCTCAGGGGATTCAAGTTGGCTCATAGAATCAAGAGGAAAGCTGGAGTCCAAGTTCATGGGAGTGATAGAGGTGCTCCTCAGGAAGAGTAATGCTAACATTGATATTTCAAATGTATCTCATTATACAGTGAGTAAAAAAATCCTCTATATTGGGTCTGTCTTCTGAATGGGATCCAAAGGAGAAAAGTAGAATCAAGAGAGTGTTTCAGTCAATATGCAGATGGATACTATGAAGAAACAAGAAAAAAATCACAAAATAATAGAGAATAAGAAAATATCAACACATTGGAAACAAAGAGCCAGGAGTCTCACAGGAATGTAAATTCCACAGAAACCTGTGGTAGTCTTGGGAAGGTCATATGACTTCCAACAGTATTTACAGAGGAGGAGTCCATGAAAGACAATGTAGATTTTAAGGACAGTTGATCTCAGAACAAGTCAGAGTTCCATTTACAAACTCACACCACTTTCTTTCTTCCCTATCTCCAAAGGAAAAGAAAGGTAAGAATGGCAGATAAGCATTTCTATGCATGTGTAAAGGAAAGGAAATCAATCTCATGGGCAAGATCTCAAATCAGAACAAAGAGATTTTCTACCTTTATGTCAAGAAAGAGTCAATTATCTCCACTGTCCTCCTGTTAGGACAGTTTGTGCTCAAAGGCTTCTTTTCTGTAGCACTTCCTCTTATAGATTCCAATTCATCCCAGGAGAAAAATTTTTCACACAATAAAATTTAAATATGGTGTGCAAAATGAGTTTTAAACAAGTTTCATGACAGGTGTAAAACCATACAGGGGAAACCATCAGGAAGAATCTGTTACTGGCTAACACCTTGGTTGATATCCAGCTGAGGACAGCAAGGGGACATAGTGCGGGCACTTCCAGGAGGGGTTGAGTGATGTGTAGAGATGAAGAAAGAGCCTGGGAAGCTGCACAAAGGAACAGGCTTACCTCCCACATAACCATTTTTCCAAGCAAGAACCAGCCACTTTGATCTTACGTCCTCAAAGACAGAGCTGAAAATCATGCTTTCCAGCCTGCAGAGCTTAACAAAAATTGTAGACAGCTGTCAACATCATTTGATTTCAAGAGCCTGAGACATTCTTCCATGTCGTGCTACCCCCAACCACCACCTTGCCCAGACAGAGAGGACCAACATGGCACCATTAAAATATCACTATCTCTAGGAAGGGCTGTCACTTCTGTTCTACTTAGGAATTCGAAAGGAAGTGTTATGACAGAACTTAAGTGAAAAGTTTGGGAAGTGTGAAAAGGGAGCTAAGATTTGTTGCTACTACGAGGTACCAGGTACCATGGTGGTTTTCACTTTATGTTGAAATCCCACTCAACCTTTTCTATTATCCTCATTTTTTCAGACAAGGAAAGAACATGAAAGAGATGAAACTTGCCCAAGGTAACATTATTAGAAAGTAATGATACCTGAGAATGAAGATGGAAGAAGAAACAGCAGACGCACAAGGTCCCTGAGCAACTGAGAATACGGCCACACGGGAAGCCTAGAATGTTCTTCCTTTCTCCTTCCTGTGGTAGCTCACTGTCATGTTTCAATCCTCAATGAACCTCACAGAAGTCTTCTCCATCTTTCACTTCCTGTACTGCCCAAGACACCCTCTCAGCCTATTTATTTTTCATTTGGCACTTCCTACAATCTTCATTTTGTAGTTTGTGAATTTGTTTATAAAAATGGCTAGGAAGGCAATGGCCTGGTTGTTTCCTGGTCACTGTTATAGACTCAGGACTAACCTCAGCGTCTTGACCATAGGGGATGCCCAGCAGTAATTTATTGAGTGAATTAATGGGTGTTTTAATAAATACATGATTGAATAAAATAACAATCAAGGACACAAAACAGAGTCTAAGATATCATTGGAAAGACACTATTTCACAATTTTCATTTTTGTTGATGTTATTTCTCTGAGTGCTTGGTAATTTCTCCTAACACTCCTGTCTTCCAAATATAAGCTCGTTTCCCTCTCTTTTATCCAGCAAAGATGTCAGGGAGAAGAGTGAGACAGATACACTGGAAGAGTGTAAACAGGACATGACTAAGATGTTCTCCATTCCTCCTCCCATCTCCTTCCCAGACCAAATCTCCCTGAATTGAATATTGTTGGGGCTATGAAAAACAAAGCACAAAGCTTTTTCTTACAGTCTCTGCAGCTGGAGGCTTTAGAAACTGGAAGGCCCCTTTTGCATGGTCACACAAATGCTATGATGACCAAATCTATGAGTCACCATCACCTTTATGTTTTCCTCTTCCGAAGGCACAGGCTACACCATCATTGCTCTGCCAACAGTTTGACAACACTGGGCTGTTGGGAGCCGGGTAAGTTTATACTAGATTGCTTCAAGTCTGCATCACTGCTAGGGGAAGGTAGGTTGCCTAAAAGCCTGGCTCTCTCTGACATTTCTGCAGTCACCGGTTCATAAAGAAAAGATGATGATGGACGGATTTAGTTTCCCCCTTTAAGCAAATCCTCTCACCTCTGCACCTTGCCACTTGATCTCTCCATGTGGCTGGGGCCCCGCTGTCAGGAAGCATTTTGTACAGGATGCCCCCAGTGGCTTGAGAGTGGCAGGGCTGTGCCAGAGGGATGGCAGCAACTGCTGCCACTGACACATTTCAGTCAGGCCATAGCAGACCTCTCTCTGCCAGGCAGGGGTACCAACAAAGGAGCCGCAGTGACTGCCTGGGGCTCAAATCGGATCATCTCTCCCTGTCTGGGAAAAATCATAAATTCGAGCCACTCAGCAGTGGGGGTGGTAGGGGGAAGCCTAAGGAAGCCTGAACCCTGACTTCTCTCTTGGCTTTGACAATTGGCTTTGTGCCAAATGTAAAATTACATGTGAACTCTTAGCAGCGCTCCCGAGTAGCAGAGGCACACTCGGCTGACGATGAGAATCCTTCAAGGTGAAATGCCTTTCAGGAGGATTTTTGTTTTGTTTTTTTTAATTTCATTTTGTTCTGAGTGCTGATTCAATATTAGATACGAGCTGTAGATCCCACATTTCCATTGGATCTTCTCTGTGTGGTTGGATTGACAGCCCTCCTAAGGCCAGTTCCGACTATCAAACAGGAGCAACAGCCATGCCAGCTCACCTCCTATCCTCTGCCCACAAAGCTGTCTCAAAAGGAGCAACCAGTTCCCAGCACCACAGGATATCAGTACCACTGAGAAGGATCCTAGAGACTAACCAGCCCAGCAGTCTGTGGTATGCGCATGAGGAAAGTGAAGCAAAAGAGAAGTAAAGGGGATTGGGTAAGTTGGATGTTTTGATCATTTGCCCTCCCTTCAGCATGCTGTCACCTCCTGAAGTGTAAAATCCATTCCTTCAGCACTAGGTTGAGTAGAGGATTCCAAATGACTTTCATGGATGAGGGGCTTTTATACTCATTACCCTGGAAAGAACAGATGCAACTCTCTAAAACTCTAGAAATTAGCCCTGGGGTGGAGGGGGCGGGGAAGATGCTGGGGAAGAAAGGGAGACAGGTGAGTTGGGGGAGAGATCATTTTCAAGTAAGTCACAAAGGAAGTGGAAGAGGCAAAGAAAAAAGAGAATAATATTTAGGTTATCTCACCTTGGAGCGCTTAGTTTCAAGGATCTACTGTGCACAGCCCACTGTTAACTAAGTAATTAGATGACTCTTTTCAAACAGAATACTGAACAAAGATATAGAAAAAATATAGACCAAAGCACTTAGAAGCCGAATTTATCAGGATCTGAATAGAGAAGATGAATGACTAGCAGAAATCAAATGGCATCATTTCTTAAACTGAACCTTGAATTATTTTCTAAATGCAAAACCCTTGGTTATAAAGAGAAAATTGAAATTCTGACTTCCTTTTGGCCCCACAGCCCTAAATTGTGCTTGCAAAAGATTTATTCTACAGCTCTTTCCACATTTCAATAACTTTCTTTATATATTTGACTAGAAAGGACCCAGGCAAACATAATATATTTGGCATCAAGTAATGGAATTTTTAGTAAAATTCAGGATGGATATTTGTTCACAGAACTCCTATTATCAAGAATATAAAAAGAAATACAAACTGGTTTTTAGTTCTGGGTTTACAGATATCTTGTTGAATTGAGTTTGCATCATTTTTCTACCTTGCTTATCTCTTTTCATGTAGACTTTCATTGTTACCATCTTTATGATATCAAAAGATTTGAACAAAAAAACATTTAAATCAGAGAAGGATTTGCTCTTTAAAATTGGTGCAAAACGCAGTAAGATTTCTTTCTCATGCTCTATAAACCAGAGAGCTACAAACTCTTTATAGGAGAAAATATGTCTATTTCCAGTGCCAAATATAAATTTTGGTCCTGATTCCTGGAACGAAAATTCAAAGTGGACCTTAATAACATGAAATGAAATGGATGCATAGTTGTTGTCAAGGAAGCTTTCTTTGTGCACACCTGTGCACATCTTTGATATTTTAACGATTGATAGCTTCTGTAAAGATTAAGTTTTGGCATTAAATTAAGTAAGGCAGTCACATAAGCTTTCTTTCAATTTCTTAAATATTCATGCAGCAGGGAATATTTATTGCATAATGGGCATATAAGACTATTTATCAACAAAAACCAATCTGGCTCCTGCTCCTCTTTTGGATCTGGGTCAGGCATCTATTCTTGTGCTTGAGAGCTGGGTTGAAGCTCAGTGGTACAGTGCTTGTCTAGCATGCACAAGGCCCTGGGTTCACCTTCCCAGAACCACACACGTGAGAAGTATTCATGTGTTTGGGATCTAAAGGTTTAGATCCTCCACCTGAAAGTACACCTTGACCTCCCTGGTTATCTCTTTTCATTTCTGCTGTGGCCTCACAAAATAAAAAGACGTGATATCTTTGTTTCTCTTCTTTCACTTTTCCTTTTAATAGAGTCTGTTTATTTTTTTAAAGCTATTTATTTGGTCACTTTTTTACAATTCATCTGATTCTAAAATCTCTGTTTCTTTACCTACTTAGGCTAAAGTATTGTGTTGTGTTTTTTGCCTCACATAGATTGCCTGGGAGAAAAAAATATATAAAAACTACAACAATTAAGCATAATTTTTACGGTTAGAGAGATCTAGGTTCAAACTCCTATTCAATTCGACACACTGCTTATCACAGTGGGCCTCAGTTTCGCTGACCTCTTTCATACCAGTCTGTAAGAAGCAGTGAAGGAATGTGCAAACATAATTAGCAATCAACTCAACCCATCACATAGTAAGTAGCTACTTGACATGAGGAGGTTTAAATTAAAAACTAGAAGCAAAAAAGATCAAACCATAACCTGAGAAAGACTGGTGAGAGAAACAAGAGATGAAGAACATAGGATTTAAATTTTATTTTATTTACCCAAGGCCTCTCTGTGATAATTTGAATACATATGTCAACTTGAGGGCAGATTTATCTTTCGTACTAGAAGCATGAAAATGGTGGGAATATTTTTATGAACAAATACAACTGTGATGATAAAAACCAAGCAATTCAAGTTAATAATTTTAAAATTTAAAATGAACCACGTTGTTAGCATTATCATTATCATTTGTCAGGAATAATCATTGTTCTATGTGGGAGCTACCCACAGTTAACCACTATAAACTTCTTAGGATCATGCAAGAACTACAATAAGTGACATTTCCAAAGAGTAGACTATTATAAACAGGACCTTTGCATATACCAACATTGAAATAAAGCCAGACTCGCCTGCCTCTTCTGTGTAAAAAAAGCTGTGTAAAACACAGCTGCAGTTTTCAACAACTTAAAAATTACCACTGTGATGTCAAGCAAGGGGCAATAAGAAAACCAAAAGGACTAAATTAGGATTGTAAAGAAAAGACAAATGAAATTAAGAACTCTGGATCAAATAAGGCACTATTTTGATTTCATCAAAATACAAAGTACTATACATAATTTTCATTTCTGGTTGATGATCAATAATTTCATTGGGAGATTTAAAAACAAATCTTAGGGTGCCAAAATTAGGGGTGGGGCAAAGACAGCACTGCAGTGATTTTTTCATAGCTCCTGGTCTGAGATTTTTGCCACATTTTGAAACCACTGACCGAGGGACAAATTATGCACTTATGCCATCACCAATCAAATCTGCCAAGCAGCTCCCCTGGTGCACAGCTGCACAGCTGAATTCTAGATATGTTTTGATTAGACACAGATGCATTTAATTAGTAGTTTGTGTCATCAATTAGAACATGAACCCAAAAAGCCACCTTCTTGCTTAGATATGCTTTGAACATGAATTTTAATATAAATGACAATTCCTGAAGAAAGGGGCAAGGAGGGAAGAATTCTAATGAAGTCATTAAAATATAAAAAGTTTTTACCTTAGAATACAATCTAGAAGGATTCCTTGAAAAAGCAAATAGGGAGCCTTATACCTCTAGTTTTAATCAGAGAATCTGGGTAAATTAGAACAAAGGAAAAAAAAAAAAAAAAGGATGGTACTAATAGAAAAAAAAACACATTGCATTTTTTTTCTTATTTTCCCCCAAAGCATTTTCAAAAGATATCTCCCGTCCTCCACCTTCAATTTCCATATGGAGAAGCCTTACACCAGAGAGCAAGCTCACAGTGTTTGCTGATCCAAGAGATCTTTCGTTTCAGTGATGTTATGACTTGAATCTGAAATATCTCCTCATAAACTCATGTATTCAAAGTGTGGTCTACAATGCACCAAGATTCAAAGGTAAGGCTTTTAAGTAATGACAGCATCATAAGTGTTCTGACCTCAAAAAAAAAAAAAAATGTATAGATCTCTAATACTGTGGTGAGACAAAGAGAACATCGTATCTCCATCCAAAGGATTTATCCATTGCTAGCTGAATGGACTACTGGAAGGCAGGACCTCATTGTTGGAAGAGGACATTTGGGGCATGCCCTGAAAAAATTTATGTTTTTCCTGGCTCCATAATCTCTCTCTGCTTCCTTGCTACCATGAACTGAGCAGATTTTCTCATCCATGCCCTTCCACCATGATGTTTCTGCAATGCAGTCAACTGAATTGGAATGAGACTTCTAAATCCGTGAACCAAAAAAATATTTCCTCCTCTACAGTGTTCTTGTTAGCTATTTTAGTAACAAAGACAAAAGCTGACAGAGTCTAAGTAAGTTCATTTACCTTAGTAGTCTAGTATGGCAAACAATAGCTACTACAATTGAATGAATTGGTTGGGCATTTAGCATTATATGAAGCATCTCATATACCTCACAACAACCTAATTTTGTAAATGAGGAAACAGGAGCTGAAGAAATTGGCCTAAATTGGTGGGGTCTAGAATCTGAACTTAGGTTAATGTAACTTCAAAGCCAGAGGCTGACCACCTCTCATGAGCAGAACCTTACAACTTTAAGAGACCCAAGTTTAAATGACTTCACCAAGAAATTACATTCCTGTTTCTCTCCATATTATCAATAATATTCAACTTTTGAAATAGATCTTTGAGTTTCTTCAGTTCAAACTCCAAATGCACATTAATGACACACTCTAAACTTGCAAACTATATAAATTCTCTGTACCTCAGCTCTTTTGCTTTCATATTTGTTTATTTAATAAGCTATGTGAAAATCCCACACATGATTGCTAAACTTCCCAATCCTGTCACATCAAAGACATCACTACTTAATTGTGGCATTCATTCCTGGTAAAGTAGATAGAGCCAAGAATCCTCCTCAAAGCAACTTAGATAATTACATTTTATCAATCAGAGTTGGCATTCAGGGTGAAACCTACTGGCCATTTAGAGTTTGCATATTCCCCAAAGTTATTAATACTTTTTACCAAAATTTCATTGAGCTGTATAAATCTGTGAATCAGTTTATATTCACAGGTTATGGTAACACTGTATGGGCACTTAATAGCTCATGTGGCCATGTCATATTCTAGGGATAATTCATGTGGCCATGTCATATTCTAGGGATAATGAAATAGTTGTAAGAATTCCTTGACTCCCAGAGGACAAAAAAGCCTTTGATTAGTCATTCCAAATGTGTGTGTGTGTGTGTGTGTGTGTGTGTGTGTGTGTTTAGAACTTTTCTGAAAGGCAAAGAATAGGACTAAAATATGAAAACCTGAAGCATTTATAAGGCTGGGCGGTTTATCAAAAATCACTACTAATAAAATTCCAATGTACTTTAATAAAAATCTATACAGTGTCTGAAGTAAAAGTGAGTTTATGTTCTGGTTGCCAAAGACACTTTATCTGAAATATGGATATCCTAAAATTTGAGGAATCCCAAAGCTTCTCAGAAAGCAGTTTGTCTTTCAACTCAGGAAGTTTGGAATGCATTGCACACTAAAATGTGTCCAGTAGGAGTTTGTTTTTGTTTTGTTTTTTGTTTGTTTGTTTGTTTTGTTTTTGCTTTTTGTGGATAAGGATTAAATAGGCAAACAAACTAAGGCTTTAATAGTGAAATCTTAGGAAAGATTTAGCACAGAAACTATGAGGAGGGGGATGAACAAAATACAATGAAAACCTAAGACATTAAAAAAACACCCTTAGGAAACAGATATACATATTCTACAACATTATGTTTCCTGCCCCAAACCAGGTGGACAGAAAAAGGAAATCAGCCAGTACCATTCTGGGCTAGGCAAGGAGATCAATGAAAAATCAACAGCAAAACTCATTGTATCGTGGAAGGCTGTCAAAGTCTCGATTCTTTCAAAGTGACCTAGTGGGTTGTCACCGTAACCTGTGGCTTTATTCACCTTTTATTCCCCCTCCACACATGTGTATAGATATACACATTCACATACATAGATGTACAATGGAATAATGGCACACAAAATACAGAACATTTGGTTTTCACTGTGGGGCACAATTCTCTTTGGGGAAGGAGGACCAAATTAAGATTTTACTGAATCTCAATGTAGATAATAAATATGACTGTTAAATACAGTGCTCCACATAAAATAATTTATTAACTATCATATTAAAAGGGGTATTTGTATATATATGTATGTATTTACATATATTTCTGTGAATTTGATTACATTTTTAATGAGCCTACGACATATTAATTGTAGCAAAATAGGCTCAAGTTGTGACTGCCCCAATATCACTAGTGAAAACAACTGTAATTGAAATCCAGGACAGTTGGGCTCTGCTGCCTGCATTATATTCTAGTGAATTAAATCATATTTCCATCAGGTCCCTAAACATTACTGAGACATTGAAGGAATGAAAACCATACCCCCCTTATGCCCAAAATATAAAACAAAAATAATAAAACAGCAACATAACTAACCAAATCCAGATTTAGTTACTCTTTTATATTTATTAGCCTCACCTAGAAACACAAGCTACAGGATTGGTGGAGAAGTTTAATTCTGCTTGTAAATTTAAAGCTGTGTATGCTACAGCTTCCTGCCCCAATAATCCTCTCACATGTAAGGTTTGAGTTTGAGCCTCGATGAATTCATGCCCTTCATTCACCTGCTTATCTGTCCCATGGGAGTTTATAATTAATCAGACAGGCACTCGCCTATTATATCAGTACACAGGTTCACACAAACATGTCCTTTATTTGCCAACAGATAATCCATGCTGCACTCAGTCACCACATATTAACCTTATTAAAAGGATGATTCCATCACGTCCTTTCTTTGCTCAGAATGGACCACAGCTTCTTTATAGCCACTGAGTTAATAGCTCCACAGCTCAGCTCACACTGAGAATTTTCCACAGGATGAATCTATATTTGAATCCCACCACTAATTATTTACATGAACCCACCATGATGATGACTCTGAGCCATGCAAGGCTCCTGCTGTTCCACCACATTTTCCTTTTCTTTCCACCCAAATTTGGGAAACTATCTTTCCCTATAGTGCAGCCAAAGGATCAGGCTAATATCTGATCTCCAGCAATACTGATTATTGCAAGCATTTTGTTTCTAATAAACTATGGCATTACATTATGCTAGGAAAGTGTGTTTTATTTCCCCAACAACATTGCAAGCTCTGTGAGGGCAAAAACCATTTCTAATAATAAACATCTTTTAGAGTTTAGGAAAGTCCTTTATATCTAGCTGACACTGGATTAATTCACCTGTTCATTAAGCCAGTATTCTTAAGCACTTATTATGCCAAGTACTGTTATTACTTCAAAAGAAATTATGAATAAACTAAACATAACCAGAACTTACATCTGATAAGAATGAGACTATTACTATATCAGCACTTTCAACAAAGAGTATATGTGCTAAAGGAGGACATGGTAGCAGAAGAGATGGCAGGAGAGTCAGGAAGGACTTTTAGAACAGGTTTCATTTATGCCTTGAGTGAATAAATAAAGCAGAAAGAGAAGAGACAGAGAGAGGAGAGAGAGAGAGTGACCTGTCCCTGAATTTTTATTTCATTTGGACAAATAGAGATATAGACAAAGACACTCACACACACACACACACACACACACACACACACACACACTTACCACAATTATGTACCTACAAACTTTCAGCAGAAAAGTAAAGTATGATCTAGTTAACAATTGAGATATACAGATAAACTCCACAAATACTCTTTCTTATAACAGCAATGTCTAATGTCTACAATATGCATTTTAAGATTCACCATACCATTTAATCAGTTTTTATACTTATTTATTTTTTCTTCTAAGAGACTTAATGTCCATTTTGAAGCTCAAGTAAAGTCCAGTTTTATAGAGTTTAAAAGCCTCATGTGACAGGTATCCTTCCCAATAGGTTAAGATTTTTGCTAGTTCTATTTAGCACAGGCATCCATCCATGTCAAAAGACCTTTCTGGGATTTCTGGGTCTTTTTTTTATTATTAGTTGTAGATGGACACAATAATTTCATTTATTTAAATTTTTATGTGGTTCTGAGGATTAAACCCAGTGCCTCTCATGTGCTAGGCAAGTGTTCTACCACTGAACTTCAACCCAAGCCCCTTTATGGGTCTTCAAAATGGAATAATTCTGCTTGTATTTACGTTCTTGAAGCCTGCTTATTTATCAGACTTTCTAAACGGATGCTGATTTGTGCTATGGTAATGAACAGAGTCAATGTGGAACTTTTAGGGGGCCTCAGAATCAGGGCACAAGGTCAGATAGTAGCTGCCACAGATTAAAAATATAAAATATAAACTGTAGACTGGAATGCCTTCTGAAGAAATCCCCCGCAGAAGAAGGTGAGGAAATGCACTTGGCTGATATGTGGAAGATCATTGTTCTAGGCAACAGAAGGTATATACAAAGATCCTGAGGCAGAAACATGCCTGGCATGTTGGAAGACAGAAATGGAAATACAGAGAAGTTGAGGGCAAGGGATTCTTTTTGTTGTTGTTGGGGCAGGGGAATCCTACTGCATAGGAACTTGCCAACATTATCAAGAACAAGAATTTTTACCTTGGTTGAAAAAATGAGCCAGTGGGGTTTGAGCTGAGAAGTGATTCCACAGACTTTTATTTTTAAAGGTTTCTTTTTTTTTTCCTCCTTCATTTAATGGGCATGATTAGAATGCTTAAGAAACAACAAGGAAGAGAATACTTTACCTAATGAAATAGAAACGATTATTGAACTCTAATGAATACAAAGATATTAGGCTTCTAGAGTTTAAATATGCAATATTCCTTTAAGAATACTGAAATATATCTGATTATTTTCTAATGTGTTATTAATTTTCTCTCCCCAAATTGTTTCCATCCTGAGAAATTTTCTCGAAGAGAGTGAAAGGATCTACAGAACATGATTGTCAGATTCTCAGATATTCTGCTGAATGACTCCAAGAATGTTCTTTTGCTTAACCCTCACAAGAACCCTGCAAAATGGTGCTATATAGATGAGAAAGAAAACTTGGTGAGAGTAATTGGCTCAGGTCCATGCAGCTAGTTCTGACTGCCTCAGAGGGTGTTGGTCATTCTATGATGGTACAAGATTCCCTCTATGTTAATAATTCTTTTCTTTTCTTTTCTTTTCTTTCTTTTTTTTTTTTTTTTTTGTATCAGGGATTGAACTCAGGGGTACTTAACCATTGAGCTTCATCCCCAGTCCTTTTTATGTATTTATTTTCTTTTGAGACAGGGTCTCACTAGGTTCCTTAGGGCCTCAATAAATTGCTGAGGCTGTCCTTAAACTTGCAATCCTCCTGCCTCAGCCTCCTGAGCTGCTGGGATTACAGGCATGTGCCATCAAGCCTAGCAAAAACTTTTGGCATAATTGTTGTCCAAGCTCAGAACACACTACCCCAAGATATGGCATCTTAAAAATTTAGACAGCAACAAAAGCATTAATGTCATTCTCTGACCTTTTGCTACGTTCTGTGTGAGAGGTGGTTATAAAGGAATTATCTGACCCATCTTCCTGACAGTACGTCATAAAAGCCTCATGTGACAGGTATCCTTCCCAATACCTGGAGAAAAGAAATGCTACACAGAAATGTCAAGAATCTGAAAAAATGGGTTTTGCTAAGTTTTCCATAATTTACCACCATTAGGTCAAACCTTTTTTGTCTAATATTTTATCCCACTGTCCATTTGTCATGGAAACTAAGCATCAAAATACACAGTTTTCCCCCCACCCCCCTGGATTGTTTGGCCATAATTTAAGAAGGTTCTTAGGTTACATAAAACTTTGCTTAAAAAAATACGTATCATGCCTTTCTCTTGTTAATCTGCCTTTTGTTATAGTGTTGCAACTTAAAAATAAAATTTCTAGTTTTGAAAGCAGTCTTAGGCAATTTTGATAAGTATGAATCACAGGATCCTTGCTTGGCCAGATGAAGATGAATTACTAGATACATGGACCTTGAGGGTCTGATATTTTTCTATGGTTCTTCAACCAAGTTTCTATCTCAGGCCACTCTTGAAAATATATGCCTACTGCAAAGTAACCAACTCAAATCTTTAATGCAATGAGTTGGATAGGAGTATAGTGGTGTGTATGTATTCATGTGATGTCTACTTATGTGCACATGTGCAAGGAAGAAGAAGGAGAAAAAGAGGCAGAGTGATAGAGACAGAGGCAGAAAGACTAAGAGACAGACTGAGATCGTATATACAGAGAGACAAAGAGAAAGAAGTATCATCTTGGTTCCAGTCTGACAAATGTATGTATCCCACTGGTTCACAAGGCAGAAGGCACAAACTAGCCTGCACTTGCCAAACAGACCTCAAACTTGGCAGAGAGAAATGCATAATAGGACCAGCCTCACCTTCTTCAGAATCCAGTTTGAAAATACAATGTATCAAAACAACCTATGAAACTTCCACTTCTTTCCTAGTTCCCTCTCATTCTTTCTCCGATTTGTTATCAGAGAAAGGCAACTTTTTTTTTTTTTTTGAGAGAGAGAGAGAGAGAGAGAGAGAGAGAGAATTTTTTAATATTTATTTTTTAGTTTTCGGTGGACACATCATCTTTATTTTATTTTTATGTGGTGCTGAGAATCGAACCCAGCACCCTGCGCATGCCAGGTGAGCACGCTACCTCTTGAGCCACATCCCCAGCCCCCAAAAAGCAACTTTTTATATTAAAAAAGAGAGAGAGTGAGAGAAAGAGAGAGAAGGATCTGCATGGTTGTTACTGGATATCATAAACAAATATTTCCACCTACTTTGAATAAATGAAGACTTTCAACTTTTATCTTCCCAAGCAAAGAAATATTTCTGATTTTCCCCTCAGTAGTGGGAGTGAACCCCTTTAATTCATCAACTTCACCTATGCACCATGAACTTTCTTGTCAAGGGGCAGTGAAGGCCAGATCCCATGGAAGTGGCATGCAGATATGAAAATGACCCAAAGACCTCCCAAGAGCACTGAGATGTCCATTCTGATCAATAATTGCTTTAAGGACTAATAATGAGAAATAGAGACAAATCCATTCTGGTGTGGGGTAGAAAAGAGGGAGAATTACCAGGCAGCAAAGGAAGCCTTACATGGCGCGAAAAGCATACCAGTCTGAATCATCCCTTGCCTTTAGTTAGGTCAGCTGTTCAGATGAGAATAAGAATGAGGCCAAGTTCGCATGATTTTGGCTAAAGAGGCAAATGTAAGAATCACAAAGATCTGTATTCAAATCTCAGTTCCTACACTTATGAGGTGTGCAGTTGGGGCCTGGTGTTGAATACCCCTGGCCCTTTCTTTCTCCCGTGTATCTTATGTGATAATCAGAGTGGTTGGAAGCATTAAGGAGAACAATGCAAAGGGAAGAATTATTCAGAAGAGTACCTGAACAGCCTTTCTCTGAGGATATTTGTTTGATAATAATAAAAGGGGCAGTAGACTGGCCAGAGGGAGGCTCTCCTAAGAAGGCAGTATTTCGTAAAGAATCGCTGATTAACATGTGTGTTCCCGCTCACACATCAGTGACTTATCCCCTAACCTTGAGAAAATCACTCAATCACAAAGAAATGGTATTGGTCCAGGGCAAAGCCAGGCAGGGAGAGGACTAGTTGGGCTAGAAAGAAATGAGAGGCCCCAAATTCTAAATCTCTTCACGGCCCTAATTTCTTCAACAGGGAAGGGACCATTTCTAACTCTGTAAGGATGACCGGATTTTACAAATGTCCCCAGTTACCATGTGATGATGAGTTATCAGTTTTAATTATGAGACCAGTAGAGGAGCAATCTGAAACCAGCATGCAAGAATCTGTTCCTGAAGGCTTTACGGAGAGAGGGAATTACTAAGACTAGTAATTAAAGCCTGACCATTTATTGAGGAAACTATTAGGCAAATGCAGTGTCTTTCTTCAGGGACATTTCCCAGGGCCTAGCAGCTTACAGGACAAAACAGAGAAGATGGTCCAGTAGCCTCTTCTACAACGACAAATGGGTCCAGAATGATTTGCACTGAGTAGTGGTTATGAAATCATCTATTTACTTTTTCATCTTTCCTTGCAAATTGTTCTAAAATTAATAATATCATTTAACTACTGATTTTCTTGCTGTGCTAAAGTGAACTCCCCAGGGAAATCCCAACTACTATAAGATTTGAAATTGCCCCTCTAAATTAGCAAGCCTTATACAGACTCTATTGGCAAATTCGAATCGTCACTCTGCCACTGAGTATTGTTATTTGTGACTCCCTTAAAGGTCTGGAGTTTACCCATTCTTCAGTTTCAGTCAAAAATGATATAAAAATGCTTCAGGTTTAGGGCTGGCAACTCCATTGATATTAATATGCAACGAAGAACCACACTGTAAAATAAAAACAAAAGTTCCAAATAAAATCTGAAAAGCCTTGTAAAAGCAGAATGCTCTATTGATATGTTCAACACCACTTATCATCCAGCCTTGATAAACTGTTTTAGTTAATGCATTACAGTTAGACATAATAGCAGAGTTCATTTTGGCATATTCATATATGTGTATAATATGATTTGCTCCATTTCAATTCCTAATACTTCCTCTTTCCCTTCCCCCTTTCCTTCCCCCAAACTTCTTTCACTACTTTATTGTACTTCCTTCTATTACATTATTGGGTTTTATTTAAATTGGTGCATTATAAATATACATAAAAATGGAATTCATTGTGACATATTCATATATGCCCACTGCATAATTTAGTCATTTTCATCCTGTATCTCCTTCATTTTCCCATCCTTCCTCCTTCCCCCACAATCCCCTTCTCCATGTTACTGTTTTTCCCTTCTACTTTCAAAGGATCCTCTTCGTTTTTTGGGGGGAGGGGTGTCCTAACTTCTCTACAGCTACCACATATGAGAAAAGACTTTTGGCACATGACTTTCTGAGTCAGGGTTGTTTCACTTGACATGATATTGTCCAGTTCCATCCAAGACCCTTAAATGATAGTATATTATTTTTCTTTCCACTTTCTTTTTTCCATTCAAATGCAAAAGAAAACAAAAAAGAGGGCAAGTTTACTGAATTGAATTAGCTCTCCATAATGCCTGGGTTTCAGTGAGTGACATAATTTGCCACAAAATGTAGAATGTAGTAATTTTTTCATCAGAGACACCACCAAATATTTCTATGTAATATTAATGAATAGAAGTGCAAAGAGATGAAATTTTCATTCCCTGAAATCCTCAAACAGAAAAAAAAATGACTGGGTTCTTAAAGAAAATTCATTTAGGGCTGGGGATGTGGCTCAAGTGGTAACGTGCTCGCCTGGCATGCGCAGGGCGCTGGGTTCTATCTTCAGCACCACATAAAAATAAAATAAAGATGTTGTGTCCACTGAAAACTGAAAAATAAATAAAAAAAAATTCTCTCTCTCTTCTTTCTCTCTCTCTTAAAAAAAAAAAAGAAAAAGAAAAGTCATTTAGAAGCCATAAGGAAGGGAAATGAATTATTGTAAAACAGCATCTCACTTGGAGAGAGGGCTCTATTCTGGTGCTAGATTTAGACCAATAAAACCTACCTCCCTCACTAAAAATGTAGATGTTTCCCTAAATTTCATATGGAAGTACAGATTGAATGTCAACTAAATAAATGGAATTCCTGGTGAATCAGCCCTCCCATCCTGATTTTTTAAATTTAAAATCCTTTGTTATCTTTTTTTAGCTAATGTGAGGGCCAAGGAAATCTCAGATTTGACCAGATACTAGTATAATTAATTCTAATTACTCATTCTACATTGACTTCCAGCAACAACACTCCTATTATGTGTTTGATTATGCCAGTCTTACCCTTTCCTTCAACTTGACTAAACTTTAGGCAGGATTCCTGAGTCTAGGTCTCTAATTTTGCTTTCCTTAGATAATTTGCTTTATAAAATGTGTAATTACAAATCCCTCATCTTCTCCTTTGGATACGGAATAAGTCCATATGAGTGGTGGAAACACGGAAATTGAGGAATTGATTCTGCAGACTGGTCTATGTGCCATTGATATATATATATTTTTTTAAATCAACTTACACAAAGTCCTTCTGGTCTTGCTCTGGCTTAAGATAACAGCCTGTAACGAACAGCATATTATTTTCAGGAGTAAGAATTATTTGCCCAAGATTCCTCTTTCAATAACAGGAGGACAGATTGCCCTGACCAAAGGTTGGAGCGCTCAACAGTATCAAGGTCTATAAAAACAATTCCTGATAAAATTGGCAGTTGCAGATCAGGATGATCAAAAGTTCTCTGTGGGTCCTTAAAATGATTTCATTGTAATTACAAATTTTCTGCCCTCTGCAGATTTCACTTAGATACTTAAGGGTAAAAACATGGACATTAAGGATTTAGGACTTTGAGGCAATCCTACTGTCAGTCAAAAGTTCAGAAGTAGTATCTGGGTGGAAGGATCTAGAAACATTCCCCCCTACCCTATAAAATTAAGTACACAAAGAAGTGAGTAGTTGATCTCCTCTCCAAGACAACACCCTGTCTTCCTTGAGAGTGTTTTCCCCAACCCTTCTTTCTCCTCTAATAAATTTTGCTACACTTTTACTATATCTCATGTCTTGCTTGAAATCTTCTCTTGTGAGAATGTAAGAGTGGAGAATGTAATACAATCACTGGTAACATTTCGATGTATAAAACTTTTTAAAAGCCTCTTGCCAGTTTTATAGGCTTTCTTAGGAATCTAGGAACCATTTATTTGAAATATAATCACAAAAAAAATAACAACACTCTTGCCCAGTGTCTGTGAGAGGGTGGGGGATAAAATTCCTATGGGTGTCCTTCTCTAAGTTACAGAGCTACATGTCTTAAAGATAGGAGAAGTTTTTTTTTTTTTTTTTTTTTCCTTTGGATAAAGACAACTAACAAAGATAGATGGCCTATGACTACCTCTTAAAATTTTTCATGAGCTCACCACAGCCCTTAGAAAACCCCTTTCTTCTGTTCTTCAGAAAAGTGGAGTTTAGATTTAGTTGTAGCTATTGTAGTCAGTCTACTATTGAAATAACTTTGCCTAAAGCTGCCTTGCTCTGATATATTGATCTTACCAATGCTCAGAACTTTCTGATGATGAACAAGCATCCCAACACCTCCTTGAATTTCCATTTCTTCCTTAATCATCTCTGACCCTAGACAATTAATTGTCCTTTTAATGGGGCCAAAATACATTTTGCTGGGAATTCTACCCAGCAACCCTGGTATTGCCCTAGGGGTCTATTATGTATAATACACATAGGGCTGGGGATGTGGCTCAGGTCCTAGCATGCTTGTGGCTCTGGGTTTCACCTACAGTACCAAAAAAAAAAAAAAAAAAAGTAGAATAAGTCAATTTTACATTTCCTTTAAATACATAAAGAAAGTTTCTCTTCAGGATAAGCCCTCCCAGGGCCTGGATTGTCTCCCTGAAAGGACCTCCTAGGGGAATGCCTGGATATGTACTTCTCCAGGTCTAGCAGAGACAATGAAAGTGTTTTCTTCTACCTCAAAAAAATCAAAATGGTATGATATAATAAATCAAATTACCACACACAGTTCAAGAGTCATCGAATAAATCATAAATGTATTCATCTTTCTGTGCTATTTTCTTAACCCCTCAAATAAAAGCAAGTATTTGAGGTTTGAGCACCCAAGGGAAGGATACCAAGACTCTTTGGTAACTTCATCTCCTAAGGCCCATCAAGAAAAAATGTCATACATTCATCTGGGGGACGAGAAGAATAATGGCCGGACTACAATCAAGACTTTGAAATACCTATGAAGTTCATGAAGTTTGTCCTTGTGTTATTCTGTTGAGACACATAGTCATTATATTTACAGTTCCTCCTTCACTAGGTCCAGCTTCCTCATTTTAGGGGATAGCTGTTTCCCTATTCTGGGTATTCCTCTACATCTTCACCCCCTATTAAAACTTACCTACCCAGTGTCCTATTCTATCTGGGCATGGTTTAAAATTAAGGAGTACCTAGTGAGTCAAGCAGTTAACCAAACTCCTTCATTTGATTAAGTTGGTTTTTCACCCTAGAAAATAATATAAGATACAAGGATGTTAGGAGTTGACTCTGAGGCACACACTTGGTATATTCCTGAAGGAAGGAGAAAATCCCAATATCATCAAGGGCCTTTTCCTCTCTAAAGTTTATACATCCATATTCTCTACTTCTCCTTCCTATATAACCTTATATTGAAAATTATATGTTTCATTTCCACAATCACATAGAAGTTTATTAGCATCCTTTAGGATATGTTTCCAAATAATTTTATTGTATTATGTAGTGATAGTACCTTCTATTTTAGGCTTAGAGCTGTACATACACAAAATTATTTATCTTCTTATCCTATAATTACCAATATAGTACTTGGCTATTATTTTAATAAACCATAGTATATATCAATAAATATATTTAAGGTATAATAATTGAGAAGATAAATTAGGTAGATTATCCTAATAGTTATATAAGACAGAGAATGGTATTAAAAATTTTTGCCACTTTTCAAAAAGTTTAAGTGATTTCTCAGTGCTCAAGCTAAGAGGTCATCTCTTCTAAATATTGACAGCAAATCTGATTAGGATGACTCTGGGTATATGATTAGGCCTGAAGTCCCATAGTTCCAATTTATTGGGCCACGTTTCAATTCTAGTTATTTGGAGGTACAGACTAGAAGAAGCCTCAAACATGCTACTGTTAAACCTTAGTATGTGCCTGCACAATATGTATATGTGTATCTGGGAATGGGAGTCAAATTAGTATTTCACTAGTTCTCATTCATTTCAGAACTAATTAAACCTATGTGTGCACTCCATTTGGCTGTGGGAAGAGTCAGTTCTTCCTTGTAGGTTTGGAAAAGAGACATAAATCTGAAGTAAAGGGGACACTGCTCATACTCACTTACAAGCAAATAAATAGACAAAACCCTAGTCAGAATCCTTGCTTGAAAGTAACATGGTAGTACTCCATACACTAAAAAATTCAGTCTCTAAGACCCTAAATCTTTTCATCTCAAAAAAAAAAAAAAAAAAAAAAAAAAAAGCCAATGTGCATGAACTCATTCTCCAAGCCCTGATCAATCTTAAAATATTGTACAAAATTGGCAGTGTAGTGAAAATGGCTTCTTTTCTTCTCCCTTGATATTCTTGAAATGAGAATTTATTTGATGACAGAAATGAGGTGTTTGGATGAAGGAACACAGCTAGAGCTGATTACCAGGTTGTGGGAAATTGTGAATGTGGCACCATCATGCATAAAGCCAGATACTATGTTTTCAAAAGATAAGAGACTCAAGATATTTGTGAGAGTTACATTCTAATAATTAAAACATCCTTACTAGTCTCCTAAGAGAAAAAAAAAATTAAAGAATTATAAGAATCTATTAGTCACACTGGATATAAATAAGGTCTGACTTTATCGGCTAATTGTGTAGCCATAGATTCAACCAAGCTCCTGGTCATCCTAGGTTATTAATGATTCATTAAATGTTTCAATGACAGTGGATTGACACTCAAATGGAAAGTTAAAACCAAAAAAAAAAAAAAAAGGATTAAATTTGGCCTTTATTTATTTATTGGTACTAGGAATTAAACCCAAGATTACTTAATCATGAGCCACATCCACAGCCTTTTGGGCCCCACTAAGTTGCTGAGGCTGGCTTTGAACTTGAGAACCTCCTGCCTCAGCTTCCCAAACTGCTGGCATTATGGGCATGTACCATTGTGCCCAGCTTAAGTTAAACTTTAAAAGCATTTCATTCAGTTAGATAACATCCTCTACAAATAGCAATCAGAAACTCTGAGCCTCCATGAATACTTCCAGTTGAAGGGATTCAATTTTCATACCACTAGCAGCTGGTTCTCCAAATTTAACAACACTCGTAGACGGACTCAGGAAAATCTAAGCTTTTATAGTTCTATATTCATCTATGTTCTACCCTCAGAAACTAACCAGAACATACCTGAACTCTGTCCTGAGCCAATGAACATAGAAAAATTAACAAGTGTTTAAGAATTTATTTCACTCTTCTTATATTAGGGAATGAATATAATTTTATAAGATTTTTATAAGTTCAATGGAAAAGTCAAATGCAATAAAATTGCATGGAATAAAGAAATGCTGAGCTAAACCGCAATTGAAGGCAGGAAGAGAAAAGTCATCTGAAATTCTACTGAACAAGACTTAATTTGCATACCCATCAGTTATCTTCAGTTTACAGACTTGTGAAATAGCTCAAAGACAATAAACAGGCCTAGAATCAATAGGCTGGTTGGGTGTGCTATAGATCATGAATATGTTTTTTCCACTGAAGTTTTAATTTTTTTTTTAATGTTGAAGTAGAATCCTAATACTTTATATCCAATTCTAAATTGCAACAAAAGAAGAAAAAGCCCTGAAAACTAAAAGCTGTATTTTCCTGATTGTTGCTTATGTATTCTTCCTAGTGTAAACATTCATTCATTTTGCTTCAGAAATATTAATGCATTTTATTGCAAGCATTGCCCCAGATACCTCTGAAGGTTACATAATGCATACTTCATGGACATGCTAGCTTCTTAAAATCAGAATTCTTTTGAGGTCTAAAATTCATTGAGATTCCTATGCATGGTGTATCAGGGTCAGCCTATGTATTTGCCAATTTTACATTTCTCTTCCCAACTTCAGTGAAGTGACTCCAATTTGGCATCTTAGCACTGGCTAAGGAAAGAGATAGTCAAACAGTAGAATCAGGGCTTTTTTGTGTGGGTGTGTATGTTTCTGAGAGACAGTTGTTACACATTTGTCTGCAAAACACTACCCTGAGGGTTTTAGATGAGGGATTGTGAATCTGTACCCCAGCAATCTGCACAGGAGATGTGAAGATGACAAGTTATATTCTCTAAGGAATTCACAATTAGTGAAGAGGCTGGGGTTTAATAATAAATTTACATATTGACAAACATAAGGTTGTCCTAGGTTTTATGCTTCCCCCAAAATAGCTGCTTCATGACAGCTATGCCCACTATCCATCATAAAATGAATTAAATTTAATTGATTTCAATTAAAGAAATATGCAGGAGTATGAGGTTTTCCATGAGATGCTTTAAAGAACATAAATAGTAAACCATGTAGAAGACTTTGTTGAAATATGAAAGCACATACATTTTACTCAGTAATAACTTGTGATAAAGGCTAAAAGCTTCCCTTCAAATAATGATCTTTGGAAAGAAGAGATTACATAATCAAAACACAATTTGTGAATTTTCTATTTACTCCATGCTGTGAACATTAGCCTCATCTTTAATGGAGCATTTTTTCATCTCACAGAAAATATTTTCAAGCATTGACTATGTGCTAGGCCCTTTGCTAGGTATCGGAGTTTCAATAGCAGATAAGCTTTGCATTCTACTACTAAGGAACTTTGATTCTTGTGGGAAATAAAAAAAAATGTATGCATAAAATCATCATATTACACTCTATGATGCCTGATATAACAGAAGTACTGAGCTGAACACAGACAGAAGTAATTAACTCTGTGAGAAAGAGCTAGGGGAAATCATTTTAAAGAAAATACCATGAAGGAATAACAGGAGTTTGCCTAAGAAGGGAGGAAGGGCATGGTAGTCAGAGGCAGCAATGTTCGAAGTTATATACACTCACACTCTATAGGAGGCTGTGTTAACAGACTCAGGAATACAGGAGGGATATTAGATGAATGAATTTAAGAGTCAAGCTATAGTTTTCTAGGTTTTACTTTTTATATAAAGATTCTATTAAGCAGAAGAGAAAACCTAAATTGAAGTCACCTGCATATATAAAGTTTAGGGCATTAGCTTTCTGTGTTGATCTAAAGTCTCTAGAGAGTAAAAATGTGGATCTCAGAGAACATTCCTTATTCATGTTTTCTCTTCTGGACCTAATGAAGTATCACGTGCAAAGCAGTCTATCATTAAACCATTGGTGTAGTGAAGAAGAGAAAAAGAAACAGTAAAACATCAAAATGGCCATCTTCACTTTATATTTCTCTTTAGTGTTTGTAGTATCTGAGTTGTATTTTTCAAAGGGCTGAAATCATCTCTACTGTTGTCTACTTGGCTCAGATTCCTAGGCTGGTTGAATTCATGTCCTGCAACTCTCACTTTCCACCCTTGAACTTCAGCTTCCTGGACCACCTGGCTCTTCCCAAGCAATGCAAGAACCAGCCCCTTCCAGGACATTCCCCTGAGGACATTTGCATGGCCATTCCCTACTGAAAAGCCTACCTTGATCACCTTGATAAAAATAGTGTTCCTGTCAACCTATATTCTCTAGCCCCTCATTATGATTTATTTACCACATCCTCACTTACAGATGATTTTATCTTCCTATCAAATAGGTAAGCCCTATACTAATATATCCTTTGTGTTGTTCATTCTTATTCTCAGCACAAGAATTGGTACCCAGCCACAGAGAAGGTCCATAGTAAATTTTTGTTAGATGAATGGAAGAATAAACTGCTCTCTTTGACATGTGCTTTTATGGGAAGATTTCTCCAATATTTTTAAATGCCAATGCTATATATCAATGTATCAATAAACCTGAATAAGATGCAAACTAACAAAAATCACTAATTATAAACAGGATATGAAAAAAAGTACTTCATAGGAAGTATAAATAAAAATTTAATTATTAAGGAATATGAATGAAATTCCACATTTTTAAAAAGTCGATTTTAAATTTGATGGTTGTCCACCCAATGGCCATTTTCCCTTTCTTAATTAAAAAGTTTAATTTAGTTTGGGGCCTAGAATGAGCCCCAAATTAAATACTATATTTCCAAGAATCTTTTATACCTGGGTGTTGTTTTATGACTGCTATGACTGCATGAGACATAAGCCAAAGTGTCTTGGGGGAATTCCAAGAATGAAGCTTCCAAAAAGTAAAACATAGATTAGAGAAGAGTTCATAATGTCTTTTCTCTAGGTTTCCTTTGTTTCCTGGAATGTGTCCATGATAGCTGGAACTTCAGCAGCCACCGTGGATCCTGTTTGATTTTGAGGCTGAAAGCTTTATGCTAGAATGTTGGAGAAGAAACATCATAAAAGAAGCCTGGTAATTTTGTGTGACCATCATGTCTGCTCTGTACTATTTCCAGACTTTCCTGTGGGACAGCATAACCCTTGTGTGCTGATGACACTGTTCAGTTTTCTATATTTTGCATCAAAATAAAATTCATATTGCATGTGAATATCTTAAAATATTCTTATAGTCATGTCTGTTTGTCTGAAAAGGTGTTTTTCACATTGGGGAGTAAAGTGAAAACCATGTTTATCAGACTCAGGAGTAAGTCTGAGATCTAAAGAAGTACTACTGTGGCTTTGTTGCCTTTATTGCCATTGTTGATATATGCACCACCTGCTTTAGGTAAGGACATCTGCTAATTTTCATGATTCCCCTAAGTCTTGCATAAATATTAATTAAGCACGATAGCTCTGAAAACAAACTAAATGCTCACTGTTGTGGATTTAAAAGCAAAGCACTCAGGGTAATTACATGCTCAGATTAGAAACTTTTAGTAGTTTGTAAAAACACACAACTTATTCAAAGACAAAGGCAAACACAAGGAAAATAAGAGACGTGTAAGAAAGTTTAAAAAAAAAATCTGTGAATCTACAGTAAGCTGAATATTTGGGAATAATACATGAATTGGTATCTCTTCCAGTTTATACAAACAACCATATTTGAGCTTTGCTCCCAGGGAAAAGAGAATGGTACATAGCCAACACCTGTAACAGGTGGTCACTTCACATGGCATTCTACAAAGACCTTTACTTATATTGAATCACATAAAATCACTGTCATAGCCATTGTATGAGGAGGATACTATTTTCTTCATTTTTCTGATGCAGAAACAAAAGTGAAGAAATGCTAAGTAACTTACTCCAGGTACCATGTCTAGTACACAGTGGAGCCAGGACTAGACTCCAAGCAGGGAATGCTCTAGACTCCAAGTGCTAACCATCCATCATGCATTGTGACCACTGCAAGATGACAGTGAAGAAACAATAATTTGGGGAGAAATCACTACAAAGTCCTTTTGAAATGGCTGACTTGGAGATGCTGCAGCTAACTAGAGAACAATGCCCAGGCTAGAAAGCTTGGGATTTAAATCTCAAAGTATAGGTCAAGCATCTTGGAACCATGAGGCTAGCTTCACTCGGAAGTGCTTTCTTGTCCTGTGCTGGGAGAAAGGTTGTAGGTATGACAAAACTCAAAGGCTAAACACAGCTTAGCACAACGATTTTGTACCCATATCACTAAATGATAGTGGATTGATATATTGAGGAAAGTCTCAAGTAATTTGTTATAACAATAACTAGAATAACAAAGTTAGGAAACAATGCACTTATAGTGAGAGCAAGTTCTAAAACATATCTCTTATAATTTGTGAGAGTCACTTGCATTTTGATCTTCTTTATTGAGTAAGAGCAAGCAGAATAACATTTTGGCTATTTTTGGTAATAGCACTAGGCATTGCTGGCACCCATGGAAATCATTAGTTTTGTTTGTTAGGGTAGATGAGTATTTGAGAAATATTGATGTAGTCTGTAGTCTAAAGAATTTCATACTGATGTCAGAAGGCCAAGAATCTTGGTTCTGCTGTTTAGTAGATGAATTATCTTATGTAGGTTCCCTCAAACTATGGTGGCTTCCCTTTCCTAGTAGGCAAAACAAAGGGGCACACCCTGATCACCAAGATCTTCTTCATTTCATAAAACCATTAAATAATCAGATAATTTCTCTTCTCAGAAAGCTATGAGCATAAGTATATCTTATGTCAAGCAAGAGTGAAGTTGAACCATTAAGAGATTAGGTTTCCTTCCTACTGATGGTATATTCATTGTTCCACCTGGTCTGTGGTATTTTGTTTTGGCAGCCCAGGCAGACTAATACACTCCAAGGTTTCCTTTGTTCTCTTATTTCTAAGACATGCCTAGTCATTGCAATTCAAATATGCCTAAAAATTGAATGAAAAAATAATTGAGGCTTAGTGAGCTTACATTTCATCTTTAAGTTGCTACTGGTACCCCCTGGAGTTATGCTGGTACAGCTTGCAATAGAGATAATTTGTGGTTCTTGCTATCATCTGCATAATTAATATTAACCAATAGCATAGATGGGCCACTGAGTACCAAATATTTAAATTGCTACCCCCTAAAACTAGTATTTGATGCTAGTACTATTTTTTTTCTGCTCTTCTAGTCCAATTCTACTAGTAGTACCCCAAATCTGAGTAACTATTTTTAAAAATCACACTTTCACAATCCATCTCTAATTAAAATTCTTCACTCTGTCTGCAACAAAAGTATTATCTGCACATTACAGATGAGAAAGGTGGAGTTCAGAGCTGCTGAGCAGTGCTGAGATAGTAAGTGGCAAAGGTAAGGCACACAACAAGGTCTCTGGAAGCTATTTAATGCACTCCACCCCACACCTTCAAAATTTGCTTGTGCATCCATCTATCTAAACTAAGCACTTTCACGTCCAGTATTTTATCATTTTTAAAAAAAAAATATGTGCCCCAAAATCTAATGAGTTTCAGATTAGTAGGAATTCTTCCTAGTACATGAAATGGCCTCTCAAGACATGCCTAAGCAAACTAAATTCAACCCTTGGGGGTGCCACCAATTAGCTTCAATGACTGTTGTCCTGATAGCTCTTGGAGCTACAATAGTTGAACCACTTCAGAAAAATTCATTAGATTGATTAGTCCAATTAACTCAGAAAGTGACATACAAAAACAGGCAGGAAGCCCCTGCTGGGTCCAAGAAATAAATAAAAGACATGCCCCTGGCCTTGACTGCATAAATAATAATGGGCCCATGGAAATTTCCCCAAGGAGTGCAAACACAAAGACAGTCTGGGAAAGGCTCAAGCTCAGTACTGGCTCAAAGAAGAAACAAAGGCAAGATTAAGAATTGCTAGGAAGGCAAAAAGTCTAAAAAGAGCTCACAGAACAGGCACCCCTTTGGCAGGCCCAAAGGCCAAAGAGCCCAGAGGGAAATTTGCAAAGTATTCAAGAAAACTGAGAGAGAAAAGGTCTGCAAGTTGAGAAACATAGCCTTCTTCATTCAGAGCTGGTAATGACATTAATCTGGTTTTCTTGGGAACAAGTGGAACAAATAAGAAAAATAAGAAGGGAAATTCTTTGTGTACACTATCTTGGGTGCCATTCTCATTATCTACTATTTTTGGCAAAGCTTTAACAAACATAGTCCTGATTTGCTTTCCTTTTATCCTGCATGTCTTTTCTTGCTTGTTTTTTTTTTTTTTTCTGTTGGTGATCAAACCCAGGGCCTCATGCATGATAGGCAAGCGCACTACCTGGGAGCTACATCCCCAGTCCTATTTGTTTATTTGAAGAATATGTAATTGTTAAAGCTGTAGGATTCTGCTATGTTTAGAACTTCAGCTGTACTGTGACATTCCTAGTTGCTGCTAATAGTTGCATACTCAAAACTAATCTTATTATTTTATCACTTGTGATGGGGAATGGAAAAAGAGTCAGGTTATTCTTGTAAAAATCCCCCATGGACTCAAGCAAAAATGCACCCAAGTTAGCTTCTTCTTGATTGTTGCTGAATGTTGTGAAAGAGGCTTTGACCTAGGAGGTGGCACAAGTGAGGCCAGAGTTAAAGACAGGCAGTCAGTGTAAATAGGCAATCCTTTCAGATGGAAGAAATGGGGCCTATTTGGAAGCTGGAGACCACCCTGAGGAACTGAAATGTTAGTGTCTTCAGAGCCCTTCCTCCACCCTTATCAAGATAATCTGCGCCTGCTCCAACTTGTTGCTAAGGTAACCTGTCCCAGGGATTGTCCCTCCATTCAAGGAGTTGTAAAAGTTGTTAATTAATGCACCCTGGGCCCCCTTCCTGCCCAGATCACTCCACCTCCAGTTGGCCCCTCCAGCCTATCTGCTTCTCAACTTTTTGCCATTCAACCTGAGCATCTCCTGGGCCTAGTCACTTAGGCAGCAAGAAGAGAGATAAGAGGGAAGAGAGCAGGAGAACAAAAAAAATCTAGAATGTATAAAAGAGGCAGAACACCATCACTTCTTAGGATACCAGGATATCAGCTATGGCCAACTTCTTTCCAGGAGAAGTCTATATTAACCCTTTCTAAATAAACTCTGTGTTATATGCTTACCTTGGCATGCTCTCTAACGTTTTTCTTCAACATGTGAGGAAGCAGAACTCATCACTGATTACTGGTGGTATCACAAGGTGATACCTTCTAGAGTTTAAATTTTGTCCCATTGGACAACTTCTTCTAGGAGAAAAATAAGGTTTTCATGAGACCAAAAGGGGAGGACAAATGGTCCAGACAGAACACAGCATTCCAAGAGAAGTAGCCAGGGGAATCCCAGAAATAGGAAGAACAAGCATAAAACCTTTCTGTGAATGTTGCCAGTTAGTAAACAAAAAGTGAAAGGGAACACCAAGAGTATCATGAACATGCCTGTCAATACTCTGTACCACAATGGAACAGGGTTTGCTAACAAGTCACAAGAGCAATGGAAAGTCATCAAATTCTGCAGGGTATGGTCAGTGCAGGAGTAGAGAACAAAATGCCAAAGTCAATCTTTCTGAAAACACTGATTACAGACAGAGAGCAGCAAACACAGAGCATCCGAGGAAATCCAGGATCATTTTCAGTCCTGGGAAAGGAAGTCATTAGGATGTTAATCAATTTTCCTTTAAGCTCATTAATAACGGTATCTGGTTGCACATAATCTGTAAATTATGGAAGATCAAAATTAAGTAGTGTGTGGTTGCAAAGACTGAAGAAGCATGAGGTTTAAAAGATCTGGGCCATTAAGCCACATGGAATTAACAAATTTATTTCATTATTGTATGTACATATGCAGAAACTTGGTTAATAACATCTAACATTTATTAAATACTAATCATTTAAAGCATTATCTGTATGTTTTTACAAGAATTATCTCACATCAGACAATTAATTTATAGCATCATGATATTTGCCTCCATTTTCTAGATAATATTTTAAAATAGTATAACATAATTAATAATACCATACTTTGGAAATGGAAACAAAGGTTCAGCAAGATCATTACTTTAGTTAGAAATAATAAACACAGCTAACAAATGGCAAAGCCAGGAGGTAAATATATTATTTTTCAGATATTAGTAAATTATGATTAAGAAAGAAAATGTAACAGGAAAAAACATTGATTTTTAAAGTTAAAAAGACTTTTGATTAAATTCTGATTGTATTATGTACTAGTTATATGTGGGTGTTTTGGCAAATTTCTGCATCTTGTTAATTTCCTTCCTCTTGAAAATAAAAAGTATCACTTGTTACCTTGTAAGTCTGGTTCATAAATGAAGAGGTAATGCTTATGATGCTTGCTATATACATATAAAGTAATAGTAATAGTCATTCTTAACTACTTTTTTCACTAAAAAAAAATGCAGACAAAAATTACTTTTTTTACAGACTTTTGTACGTGTGGGCCCTTAAATGTTAGTGCTTTTCTTCTTTTTTCCTATTTCTCTTTATATATTCACAAGTGACCTAACTTGCTAACTAAATAAAT
This sequence comes from Marmota flaviventris, assembly GCF_047511675.1. Taxonomy (NCBI): domain Eukaryota; kingdom Metazoa; phylum Chordata; class Mammalia; order Rodentia; family Sciuridae; genus Marmota; species Marmota flaviventris. The sequence goes on along the minus strand of NC_092506.1, from coordinate 25,740,410 downwards.
AACATGAAGAAAGTAAATTAAAAAGATAGCAATTCCAAAATATTGGAGTTTAACTCAAGAAGAATAGGGCCCTGTTTAAACATTTTCTTGATTAAAAATAAACTTTGGAAAGAGGGCATTGTAATTATGCTTACAAAGCCATCAGATTCTTTTAAAAATGAGGTCATAGATAAAGCCAAAATCAAAGACAAAAAAAAAAAATCTATTTTATGGAGACTAAATAGAAATATGAGCTAAGAAGTTTTAAAATGTGTCAAGCATATTTCAGTGAGATTAAAATTCAAGAGAAACATGAATAATTGAAATTTCCTTAATATTCTGTGCAGTTTTATACGACTATTAGTTTTTATTCTAACATGTTTTGCTTTCAGAACTTCTTCTGCACTATGACTTGTAATTCTCATTCCTTTTACATAATTATCTGCCTATGGAAATTGGCATGTTTTCTTCCATATCACATTTACTCTACATTTAATGTTGAAAGTGAGCTCAAACTCAAGAAAGGAAAAGAACAAATGTGAGAGGCAAGCAGAGGCCTAGAGAGGGATGGATCTGTAATGTCACACACTAGGGTGGAAGACTGCAAGCCCAGGAGGTGCTTAGAGTATTAGAGAACATTTAAAACTATAAACTTCATAATTGGAAGTTAAAATATTATATGATAAAATATTATAGTACCATCCACATCAGGAAAGAGCTTTAGAGGAACTAAGAGTTTCTTGTAAATTCTGAATTATAAAGTTTGAGATTGAGAATACACATAACCAACAAACCTAGGGTAGCATCCCGCTCCTTCATCACGGGCATGGTCCTTCTCGTCTCATCCTTTCTTGTGCCCAAGTACCCACTCACTCCACTGCATCCATACGGGTCTCCACATCACCTCTTTCAAGCCGTGTGGCACCCTTCATGTTCTCTATACTACAGTCTTTTTGTCCAGGACAGTTTTCTTCTAGGTATCTATAGTGCTTGTTCTTTTGTCTGTCTCCCACCTGCCATCTCCAGTACTGGAAATTGAACCTAGGTCCTAACATACGATAGGCTAAGCAATCGTTCAACCACTGAGTTACATTCTCAGACCTTTTTTTAACCTATTTTTCATATTTATATCTCCTCAAGATCCCTTTTTGACCAGTCCTTAACTATAATCTCTCCTCTCAAATAGCTCCAAATACATGTCTTTTCTTTTATCTACATATTTATATAGATCTGCATAAACATATATCTATATAAATATGTAGCTATAAATATATTATATATGTAATTATATAATCCATCCCCTCAAATACATGTCTATATTCTCAACTATGTATCTACGTATTTATACAGAAGTATATTCTCCAATAAGGTAGGCACTAGACCCATGTGGTTATTTAAATGAGTTAACATGAAAGTTTAAAACTTTGTTATTTAGTCAAAGTTAACTTATTGCAAATATTCAGTAGACCTCTGGAGCCAAGGGCTACCCTATTGTAGAGCACAGATATACAACCTTTGTCAGTGATGGAACTTTTATGGGATACTGCTGCTCTTGACACATATCTACTTTGTATAATTGTTTTCTTTCATATATTTTTCCCACTAATCCATCCAGGTTCACTCTACATTATAAACTCTGAAAAGGGAGTTTTGTCTATGTCGATTCTTGCTGTGTCCCTAGTATTTATAAGACTCCGTGGCCCACAGGAAATACTCAGTTAAATATCCATCAAATTAGCAAACGGACTAAAACAGAACCATTCGTTATTCCTTTAAAAAGAAAAAAAGAACTGAAGTAAGGGAGAAAGAAAGAAAGAGAGAGGAAAGAACAGTTGCATCACTCTTCCATCCAGGGAATTTCAACATGCCAAATTACCCTCAGCTGCATTCACCAGAGCCACTGGTCTGTTGCTTTTAATTGTCCAAATACCTCTGAATGGTGAATCTTTTAAGACTATGGCTTCCTATAATCATTTATCTTCTGAGCTGGAGTGAGAATCGCTGAAATGTGTTGAGTTTTATGGTAGAAAGCCTGCAGTCCCGGAGCCTGCCAAAAATTGTAACCCTCACAAAAGTTTTAGAATTCAACAGGCTTTTTGTATCCATGCTATTGTAGATACCTAAAAGATTACTGCTGGAGAGAGGGCATCACTCAGTCTATTTGATCTTCCAAACTCAGATATGCATTTATCTTGTGAAGATCATTTTGTTCCTAATTGTATTAATTAGAATGAATGCATGGCTACTGTGTGTGATCGCTACCTTTCTTGGATGACCTTGCAAGGAACACAAAGTGCTCCTGGGGTAGGAATTCATCACTGTTAATACTGTAGAAGATAATTTGATATGTATTAAAGATTCAAAGCAACAGCTTTCAAGATGAATCTTAGCTTTAGAAGTTCTAGATCCACAGCTAATGAATTCAGTTCTTTAGGTTTAAAGACCTGACATTTTTAATCATATTTTTCTTAATATAAAGATAACAGAAATTAGAATAATTAAAAGTGCACAGAAATACTTAAAATGTTTCAAAAGGAGATTATACATAATTTTATTATCAAAATACAATCTCTCTTAACACTTTGGTATATTTCCTAGTTCTTTTCAGTCAACCTTTCTCTATTTTTGAATTTTAAAATATTTTTATTTTTCATTGACACATACTAGCTGTACATAGTTATGTAGCACAGTATGGTAATTCTATATGTGTATACATTGTATACATGAACAATACAATGATGATCAAATCAGTATAATTACCATTTTAGCTCCCCAAACATGTATCATTTCAATGTGTGAGGAAACCTCTAGATTTTTCTTTTCTATCTATTTTGGAATATATATAATAAATCCATCACTACAACTCCTCCTAACTGCATTTTGGTGCACATCATCCCACCTTTCTATCCATGCTACCCCTGCTAGCCTCTGGTGACCATTGCTCTACTCTAGGCTGTGAGATCAACACAACTGTTCTTCAAGCACACACTTAGAATCCTGTGTATACAATATACTTGCAGCTTTCTCCCCTTAGCACTATAGTAGTCCTTAGAATTCACATATTAAACTGCTTATACTTTTTTCTAAATGTGCCTGACATATAACAATTTGTATTTTTCTAAGAGACAAATCTGAATCATGCAGGATGAACATAGTTTAAGCTGATGAACAAATCTATTAGATTGACCTTAATTTGGACAGCAGTTTCAGATTCTTGTTCTATAGTCTTTGCTGTGTATGTAGTAACTCACCAGAATAGTAGGGATGTCAATAAGAAGAGGATGGGAAAGCCCAGTGAAGAACACCATCCAGATTTGGGTTCCAATACTACTTCCATTTCTCACTTAGTCCACAGATGTTTACTTAACCAAGTATGATACTAGCTTATGGATTTACAAATAGCTGATTTTAACTTGAGCTTTCTACATTCTGATGTTACTTATTGGATGTTCACAACTATATTATTTCCCTTACATAATAATAAATCATAAATTGAGGAAAAGTAATAAAATGAGGGATGGAACAATGATTTGATTTCAGGTGTTCCAATTTCAGTGTCCATAATCATAATATTTCATTATTTCACTTAAAGTACTTGATCTTGGGGAAAACCATTTAGCTGTTTTGAGCCTCCATTTATTTTTTCTATATTAAATAAGGTGCAAAATAACTGAAGATACCCTGGCACATTATAAATATCCACCAAGTAAGATTCAACAATTATTATCATACCATTATTAAAAATTCTGGGACCTCTGAAGGAAACAGAAAGAATTTCTTGGGTATATCAAGAATGTACTTTAATCATGTTCCCAGGGCATTAAATTTTTTTTGTAAACTTAATTTTAATGACTAAAGCAAAAAAAAAAAAAAAAATATATATATATATATATATATATATATATATATATGGATGTATATAACACATTTATCCCTTTCTACTACCTGTGGACATTTTGATTGCTTCAGAATTCAATTTTCACTTGAATAAAGCTATGTGTTTCAAAGAAATAATTCCTGTACATTCAATACACATTCATCCATCACCTCCTATGCTGAAATTTGTGCTGGAAATTAGAGGTAACCCAGTGATTGCTCACAGTGAATTAGGATGTGTCCATAGGGAAGAAAACAAGGTAAATGACATGCAGGCTTAAAGCAGGGAAAGGGTTCACTTAGTACGAAAGATCAAGGTCTGTTGTTAGAAAGTGGTGGTGGAGTTTCAATACATTGATAAATGTGAACAGACCAGAGAAAACCATTTGAGTGACAGCTGAAAAATAATGGAGCATAAGCTGGTGTTTAGGGACAATGAATAGTTACCAGTCTGACTGGAGGAAAGGCATATTTAGGATATAACGGAAAATCTCCAGGCCACAGATATGTGTGCCTGTAAATTCTAGCTACTTGGGAGACTGAAGCAGGAGGATCACAAATTTGAGGTCAGTCTGGGCAACTTAGTGAGACGGTGTCTCGCTGTCTCAAAATAAGATGGAAAGGGCTGGTAAAGCATTTGTTTGGTCTGTAAGAGGACTGGAGTTTGATCCATAGTACTGGAAAAAAGTTAAAAACAAATACAAGAAAAAGTTAGAAACACAGACTGTCTTTCCACTGTAAAGACACAATGGGCTGGGCATGGTGGTGGCACAGTCTTGTAATCCCAGCTGCTTGGGAGGCTGAGGCAGGAGGATCCTGAATTCAAAGCCAACTTCAGCAACTCAGCAACTGAGCAAAGCACTTAGCAACTCAGTGAGATGCTGTCTCTAAATAAAATACAAAATAGGGCTTTGGGATGTGGCTCAGTGGCTGAGTGCTCCTGAGTTCAATCCATGAACCCCACTACCACCCAAGGGAAAAAAAAAAAGACTGAATGAAAGGATAATAAGTCCAACCCTCAGTATGGGTGAATCTGTGGGTATCTGTTCACATGGCAAAAACAGTATCATGTTTTTTCATGTTATCAGAGAAGGTATGAGGCCTGGGCTAGTTGAGGAGAAGGAATAGGAAATGGAAAGAAACCATTAAAAACCAAAAGGAGAAAAGATGCCAGACTTAAATATGCATTAGGCAGGAGAAAATGAATATTAGTATAACCCAGGGATCCAGAGCAAAGTACCCAAAAATGTCAGGCAAGCTGGATGTTCCCTTTCTATAACATGATTTTCTTTTCACTGCTGAATAAGAAGCATCCAGGGGGATTGGGCAGGATATACTTATATTGTGAAACCTGAAACTTCTACCTACCAAGTTCGGGTAACTACTTTGGCTATTTCCTTTCAGACTTAGTCGAGAAGGGAAATCAAGACTGGGCTCATCCAGAGTGAAATATCTGAAAGATGACTTACTTTTTTTTTTTTTTTTTAACTAATTATCAACCTTTTGTTTAAAAAAATATTATTTTAGTTTTACATGGACACAATATCTTTATTTTGTCCTTATGTCGTGCTGAGGAGCTAACCCAGTGTCCCACACATGCTTGGTGAGCACTCTAGCACTTGAGCCACAAACTCAGCCCATAAAGGTGATTTTCTTGATTGTGATATTGGACAATCATTAGCACATGCTAATTCAAAATGTCACCCAAGAGAACAGTCAAGATACCAATAAGGGATGTATCTGCAGAACAAGATGTGCCAACCATAATTTTACCTACAGGGCCTTCTGGGAAATTAATTCTTTGCCTCCTTTCCAAGACCATCCATTCATGTTTTCCTTTAGAAAACTAATTATTTTAAAATGATTACATGTTTCCCAATTCACTCTAAGGAGTCTTCAGTTTCTAAAACATATTTTATAATAGTTTAGCTTCTACCTGAAAATTAATTTCTAAAAGATATCCTCTTCTAAGTGCTTTCCTTCTTAGATTAAAAATCATTATTTAAATGCATTGAAATATGTATTTTGTAAAAATTAAGCCTTTGAATGATACGTGTGTTTGTGCATACAATTTAGGCAGAGAAACCATTTCAGATATCAGAGACATGTTCTATCTAATTTAACTTTACATCCTCAAGTGATTAAGTTTTGAGTATTTCCCACAAGATAGCTTTGAAAATGCAATAGCTTTTTATTCTATAGAGGCTGTCAAACCTTTAAAATCATTAAAATCCTTATTACATAATGATCTGGTTATTTATAATTTAAGTTACATTTAGCATTCATGTCTTTTGCCATGTATGTTTAAATACATCTCTACAAGGTGGACTTTATTCAATAAACTTTACTCTGTCTGTATATGTCCCAAAGTCCAATTCTTTCATTATTTGTCTACTTTTCCAGCTTTCTTTAATTTATGCCTTAAATAACTTATGGTGCCCATAATAAATGCATGATGACAAATGCAACTGAACATAAAAAAGGACAATATAGCCCAAAGATGATGATATTTCGACTAAAATAAACCAGATTCTTAGTCTCAACCCCTCAACTCAAAACTGTGTATATGCAATTTCCTGTAAGCTTTTATTGATTGATTCATTTCTAAAACTGGCATAATTCTGAACTCATAATTTTGTTGCAGGGGTTAAATAAGAAATGCTATATGTGTTAGCTTTGTGTGACTATGACCAAAGTACCTGACAAACTTTGAAAAGAAAAGTTTATTTTGGGCTCATGTTTTAGAAGTCTCAGTACATGGTCAGCTGACTCCATTTCTGAGGTGAGACCAGATACCACAGTGGAAGAGCATGAGAGAGGAAAGCTATTCTGTTTAAGACATCAGGAAGGGGTGTGGGGGTGGGGGGAGGTACACAGATATGGCCCAACACTCCCCACCAGACTACAATTACCACCCAGTAGTCCTCTCAAATTATCAGTCCATCAAATTGATTAATTCATTGGTAAGGTTACAACTCTCACCAATCATTTCCCTAATGTCCTACCTTTGAACCTTGCTGCACTAGGGACCTTGATTTCAACACACAAGTTTTGGGAGAGGTGCTTCATATGCAAATAATATGTAAAATTCCTAGCTTGCACAGAGTATGGATTTCATAAAGGATAGCTATATTGCAATTATTTTCACTCCAAAATACTTTTTTTCCTTCTATATTGGCAGGTAGCCCTCAGTGTCTGAGTTCCTGATTCTAATGCTATAACCTGCTTTGTTTTCTGTTGCCCTCTCTCAGTTGTTATTTAAAAGGCCACCAGAAAGTGTAATGTTTTATGGCCTTCCAATGCTGGAATAAAAGACAAAAACTCTATGGAACATAAGTTAACAACTCATATTCCTTGAATCTTTCTTTCCTGGCTAATTCCTGTTCCTTTAAGTCTTACCTTGAGCATCAGCTCCTTGGGGAAACATTTAAACACACAATTCCTCCCCAAGTTCAGTTAAGAGAATTTAGCAAAGCAATTAGTTCTACCATGATTTGCATTATACCCACCACATTATAACACAATTACCTCTCCAGGTTCTGTGCCCCCCCAAATACTTAAAGCTGTTTCATAGAAAGAGAGAGTCTGTTTTAATTTATTTTTTTGTCTCTATCATTAATTCATTTTGTGCCTCTTTATCATTTAGTACCAAAATGTTAGCACTAAAAAAATTAAGGAATTATTATGAATGGAAATCATCAATAACTTAATATGACTTCTGATATTCATTCATCTACTGATATTACTCTTATAGCTTTAAAAAGTTGGAATGTTCCCAAATGTCAATTTGTTTATTATCTCCACTGTGCTCTTAGGCAGAATCCCACCAAGACAATATTAGACAGATGGAGGTCAAAACTGTGCTCTTAAAATCATACAGTCAATACAACAACTATAAGAACCTGCTATATAGGCCACTATTATTGACTCAGAACAAGTAATTGTAAAATGTGGAGAGACTAATAAAACTATTGTGGAAAAGAATCCCTACAAGCTGCCTGCATAAAAGCATGAATTATCCAGACAGCTGGGTTACCTGAATCAAGGGCCTAAATTCATTATTTCTAGAGAAGCAAACAGGAGCTATTTGAATAGTTAAAACCCTGTCATGAGTGCGTGTGGTCTCCACTGGGAGGGAAAAGAATAGTGTTTAGTATGACTTCTTGGAAACTTTGGAATTAATTGATTAAGCTGATTCTAGTGCCAAAGTAAAATTTTATACTTTACTACAACAAAGTAAGCTTAGGAAGAAGGATTTTACCATAAAAATGAAGTTTTAACACAATGAGGTCTATTGTTCCCTTCCTGTCTCATGTGTTTAAAAGGTTTTATTTAGCCAATCAAACGTGAGGAGGTAATGGATGGAAACATCTAGCAGTAAGATCATAAAATCTTAGAGAAGTTCCATGATTACTAGAGGATATAGACATCCTAATTGGTAGCATAAAACCCTTCTGGAGGATTGTGTCTATGTAACAAACCACAAACATACTTCCTAATCCTTACTGACACTTTCTTTAGATTTAGATGAAGACTGAAAGACCCAGAAAATTAACAATTTACTAGAGTCATGTCATAAGCACTATTCAATTCAACTTACCCTAAATTGTCTCATTTTAATTCTCACTAAATGTACATGATCTGAAAAATCTAGTTTAGTTTTACAAAAGCACACATATAGACACAGAGAAGTTCTGTTATTTGCCCGAAGCCATGCAGTTAATAAAGAGAATGCTGGTTTGGATATTCTATCCCAAGTTATCGCATTCAAAATCTAGAGCTCATTCTATTATGACTCAGACTACTAACCTATCCTAATAGTAACAATTTCAGACTAGATCAGTTTCAAGCCAATAAATTCAATCTTCTGGCCTCCATGTACTTCCTACAAGCAATTTTCAACAACGCCTTTTCAACACCACCACAATATTACATTCAATTACAGGTGGTTGCTGCCTGGGCAAATGACATGGGTTGTTGCCAGTAATATTTCCCTAACATAGAGCTGGCTTCAAATCCATATCATCTCCTATATCCAATGGTATGAAAAGTTATTCATGACATTTTATACAGCAGTAATAACCCTGTTTATATTTAAAAGTGGGTTGAGGCCAATCACAAACCATCTCTCTTTCAGGGCTTGGTCAGATTGCACTTATATATAGAATATCTACACCAAGATTATCTTCTATATCATGCAAAGCACAGAGGCTAACAGATACCAGGTTTCTTCTAGATTGTGGTCCTAATATGCACTGTGATCTTGTGAAATTCCTTCTGAGCCTCCGATTTAAAATAGGTAACATGTAGGGGTAACTTTCATACATGAAATAAACAGCATTTTTACCCTGAAATGGAACTTTCAGGATTAAAATGCTGTTTATTTCATATATGTACATATGTATGTACACATGCTGCACATTTTGCATTTCAATAGTTATTGAAATGCCTGTTGGCTCTACAGGAATTGATTTAAGAACTAGGGAAATGACAGTTCTCCAAGGTTATAGTCTTTTATCTCAGGGTGCTAATGGATCTTACAGAATTCATTAATTAAATTCCAGTCTCCCTGTCCTGAAAGGTGAGACCTAAAGGCTGTTATTCTCTGTCATTATGCATAGGGCACCATCACATAATATAAATTTTGGAACATAGAGCACTGATAAAGTAGTCCACTCTTAAGAAGAGTGATCCTTCTGAAAACAAGGCTAGGTGGAGGATACCACGCAAATGAACGGAACCTGGAAGCTACAATCAGCAGGCATGGTGCATAAAAGTTATGGTGGGAATCCGTTTTCAAATTAATTAAATAATCTTTACCTGCCTCCCCTGCTCCCCCTGGGTGATCAGGGGTGTGTTAAAGTCATCCTATATTTATACTTCCCATTCTACATAAGTAGATGATGTTCCCTCGAAGGCGATGATTACGACGGCGGCAGTCCTCAGCCTACCTGCCTCTCTGTTCTCTCTCCTTTAAACACAGCTTCTTCCCGAAGTTAGAAATAGGTCAGTCAGTTTACCACCGACACTCTTCCCCCCAAAATATTATTTCAAAAGGTCATAGAGCTGAAGCACAGTTTTGTTTGTTTTCTGGAAGGAGAGGAGAGAGGAGGAGGAAAGAAGGGCAGCAAAGTCTTCTCATTTAAATGCAGGATCACTCCCCTGCGTTCTTGAGTCAATTATTCCTTGTTGAGAGCTGGGGTTGTGGTTATGTAAACTTTAGAGACAATGGGTACTAAAAAGAGAAGGAAAGAGAACAAGAACACTGGGAAAAGGGTGGGGGTGGGGGTGGGGAGCACCAGAGTATATCACAGATTTCTAAATAAGGTTATTTGAAAAAATAAGAAACCTGAAATACAACAATAGACGGTGGATTTTTATTTTGTTGAAAAATTTAAACGATTTGTTAGGAAGGGGGAAAGGTCCACCATTGAAGGCAGATCCGCTGCCTGCCAAGTAAGGAAGGAGCAAGATGAGTCATATGTTAAGCAGAGTCATCCAGGTAGCAATCTGTAATGTTTATTTTTATTTTTAAAAAAATATTTTTAGTTGTAGATGAACACAATACCTTTGTTTATTTATATGTGGTGCTGAGGGTTGAACCCAGCTCCTCACACCTGCTAGGCAAGCACTCTGCCACTGAACTACACCCCCAGCTCCAATCTGCATGTTTTGATTGCAGAGAAAAGCAGTGGCTAATAAGTGGGAGGATTCAAATCCAGGACTGACTCCAGAGTCTTCCTCCTCCAGCCAGAAGCACTTTCTCTTTCCATTAACTCTTGTCTCTCTCATTGTTCATTTTTTTCTTGTCTCCCTCAATGGTCTCTTCTAAATGCAGTCCTCTTAGCCACTCTCAACCAAGCATTATCAGAAAGGCTAGGACATCTACTACATAAATTTCACATTTAAAGCATTGCATTCTTCCAGTGGGGCCGAACCTATTGGAATTTAGGATCCCATGTATGCCCATGTTTCTGTAGATTCCAGATAAATTGGCAAAGAGGAACAGACTACAGTTTGGACTTCATTTCAAGGAAACTACAAGGTGCACTGTGACTTGCAAGCTTTTTATGAGAGTATACTTCAAAGTGAAACACATACCTCTTAGGAAGAAGGAGAGAACAGATAATAAACTGTCCTTCTACATCCATGTTAAAAACTATTATGCTATCCAAATAATCCCTCGTTCATCTGGTTTACAGAAAGCAGACTAAATGCCACATAATGACTAGCATTCATATTTATCTAAAACACCTCACTGTAAGTTATAAGCTGCTGCAAACAATGATCCTCCGCTTGTTGTGAGGATGTGCACAGGCATCCTTTCAAACAGATGATTCCTGCTCACATCAACAAGTGAATGTGAATAAGGAGACTTTCCCTTGGTGCAATTTTTGCCTGTTCTCATTTAAAAGATATGATAATATATTGAAAAGGGATGTAGTAAGGCCCTTTGTCAGTATTTTCCCTTGAAACTCTGAGAAATGATTTTTTGGGGGGTGGCTGTGGTAGGGGACAGACAGATGTGAATAGTGGGAACATGAAGTTAAGGGAATAATTTTATAAAATGGGCCGACTATGCTGACCCTTTCACATGCTTTCTCTTCCAATAAGCAATTTACCTGTAGCTCTGCCTGGCTTAAGTAGAGAGGATATGTCACATTCTTCAGAAACTATTCCTTATCTGCAGGAGAAATGCAGACCCAAAATAACAAGAGGAACAACCTAGTTATCCTGAAAGGGGAGACTTTTGTGACCCTTTTCCTAGACCAGATCTCAAAACTCAGGGAGAAAAGGATAATTCCTCCTAACCATAAAATCTGTAAGAATTTATGCTTATGAACCCAATCAGAACTGATTCCATGGGTCAAGGTGACCTAGAGTTGTCAAGGCACTGGGGACTTGAAAGTCTGATGTCATGCTGCTGTCAGTCAAAAGTCAAAAGGTGGACCGGGGTGACACTCTCTGGAAACTTCTCTGGGATCCCCAATAAAACTGAGTGCAGGAAATGCACCTTGTCCCCCTGCTCTCTCAGACCACCCATTCTCTCCCGTGAGAATGTCAGGTCCTTGCTTAGCATCTGGATGGCCATCTTAAGTGATAGCTGCCATTTTAAGAAAAAATTCACTTTCTGGCCCAAGGGCATACCACCACTTCCTCATACCAACTCCTCCTTTAACCACAGGAATTAGGACCCACCCAGCTCTTATCTCTGAGATTGTCCATAAAAGTCCCTTACCCCAAGTCCCTTTTGCCTCTCTCTGTCTCTGGAGAGATGTTCCTTTATTGGTCACCTCTGACAAATAAGCTCTCCCATGTATCTCTGCCTGATCTCCATCTTACATTTCTCGCTTGCCCATCTCCCGGTTCCTTGCTTTGTTTTTAGAGAGTGTCTGCTTTCCCTTAACACTTCAGTAAACTCATGCCCTCTGTGTGACATGTCTGAAATCTTTCTGACTTGATTGTAAGAATTGGGGTTTGAAGATGGAGTTTTTGCGTGTCCTCAGTTTCCCAGAAGGCCCCAGTCCTGTAACAGCTGCACAAAATCTTTTTGCTCAGAAAATCTAATTTTACCTGAGGACCAATAAATGTGCATGTTGCAATGACCCACTGCTTGCTAACAATGCTAGGTTACCACGCCAGATCAGGATATGCAGGCAGAAAAAGATGTGAAATATTAAGGTACATCAGACATTTTAATACATGCCAAAAGAGAAGGGAAAAAAAAATAGTCACTTGGGAACTCAGAAACTAATAACCCTCTTACTTAAGACATCTTCAAGACAAATTTAACTTTTTCTTTTTACTACCTATTCAAGGAACAACTGTCTTCTTTTTTTTTAAATTCCTCCCCCTCCTTGCAGCCTTTTCCTCTGTAGCTATGGCTCTATACCATTTAAAACCCACATTGTAAAGATGTATTTGAACTGCTCTTTTTAGCTTATAATATTAATGTTACTATCACCCTCACCCACATATTTGTCAGGAGATTAAACTATTTGAAAACATAAAATAAAAAAGAAGGAAAAAAAGAAATTTTCATATTTCTCTTTCCAATATATTTAATTTAGGGACTTAGGAACATTTCCCCAGGTTTAGGGGTTTAAGCATTTACTGCTATATCTGTATCTACAGATTGAGAGGAAATAGGATGTGCTAATTACTGTAACACTACTACTATGCTCCAGATCGTTTTTGCATTTATATTTATGAATAAACAAATGATTCTTTAAAGAGTATGGATGAAAAAGAAATTTCCAGAATACTCAGAAACAAATTATGACCAGGGCCAAATTTGTGATATATTTCATTGTTATGTTGGCTGGGATGTGAATCATTTCTTTTCAATGATAACATCAACAAGCAGTGTATTTCTCCCTAAGTCTGAGCTGCAGTACTAATTAATGTCCCTTCCCTAGCCTAAGCAGTTGGATCTTTGAAAATGATGCCAATTCATAGTTGGAACTCCCCTTGGAAGAATAAGATACTAGTGATGTAAGAGAAAAACAAATGCAGATAAGAATATTGATGCAGAGATGTGTATGGGGCTGTTTTTAAGGTTTACAGATCAATAGAATTTAAAACTCTAATTCCATGTTAAATAGAAAAACATTTACAAGCACAGAAAAAGAGACAACAGAGTGATGGTACTTGACAACCAAGTCACTGACTTAATTTTCTGAGCTTTCTCTTCATCTGCCGCTGCCTAGCAACTTGAAAATTGCTTTCTTATCCTACTAATTTGGGGCACAAGGGGTGTGTTTGCATGTGTTTACCCAGGAGAATGAAAAAGAAAATTGGCAGAGGATAAGGAAGATTTGATGACCAGTCATCCACATGGTGCAGGCACTAAACATTGAACGAGATTCCTAGACTCCAGTTGGAGGAATTTTTCAGGAGCTCATATATTGAATAGGCATTGAACATATGGAAGAAAAACACTTTTTGTTATATGGAAGGACACAATAAATTCATCATAAGCAGAAAGAATTTTAGATACCAATGAAGCATCTACCTACAGATTGCCAAATATCAGATGGAAATAGGATTCTGGGATAAGAAAAGGTGTTAGCAATTACTGATAATCATTTGAACGTCTTTAGCAGCACGTAGGTGGTAGATGAAGACAAGGAGATAGATAAAATGTAGAATGGAATGCTCCTTGATGTTTGTTCTTTTTAGCTTCTATTCTTCTCTATTTACCTTAACTATAGGCAAACATGTCCACAATAATAAACCAGGTGTCCATCTGAAAGAGTAGATACCTCCTCACTGTAAAAGGCCCATGTGTTGCCCACGTTTACACTGTTTTATTGCAATTGTTTGCTTCTATGTGTGTTCCTCTACAGACTGCAAGATTCATGAAAGCAGGTGATAATGGCTGGCACAAAACTGAGATCCAGTAAATCATTATTAAATGATGTGTAGGGACATGAGTAAGTAAAGGAGGAAAAGCAAGATATAGAAACCAAGCTTGAATCTCAACTCAGGTGAAGTCAGAACTTCATGGCTGGCATCTAATTTCTGATTTACAGTAGCTTCTGAGAGTAGAAATAACCAAAACAAAATGCAAACCCAAGCTAATTTCATCAAAGGTGGCTCTAGGACTATCTGCCTAGTGAAGCTGTCATTGTTAAGAGAAAAAAGCTAAAAGTATATATATGTGCATATGTATGTATTTATATGTATCCAAAAACTTGTATTACCAACATGCATGCTTATAATAAAGTATATGATCAATTTGTGATAATGCAAACTATATTTAAACAGTATATGCATATTTAAAATTTACTGAATGCTTATTAAGTGCGAGGTGCAAAATCAAACACTTTGTCTGAATTATCTCACTTCATTCTGCCCTGTAAGATAGCAATTTTTAAGCCTATTTAGAAATGTAGTAGGACCACTCACTCAGGCACATTTTAGAAATGACATGTAAGCAGGCATTGTAGATGTTCAAAATGAAAAGTTCAATTTCCTAAAGTGTGACATTCAAGACTTCACACAATCGAGCATATATATAAACACATACATTAAATTTTTACATGGTTTGTATTTTGTATAGCACATATTTGGAATGCATACATATAAGTCACTTTCTCCTTATTTAACTATCTGAAATTTGATATCTGTAATAAAGGCACTAGTGGTTAAAATCAAGAACAGATGAGTCAACCTTTTATATAATCTCTTTCTATAATGCAAGGGACAAAATGGAAGATCACCACTATTTCTCTCAATTCCAACTTTCTCTGTAAGATGGGACAAACGAAATTCTATTATGCATCAAAGCTTATTGAGGTAGAAATTCCCTAATGTCAATAAATGTTCTTGGACATGTTCTTGCTAGAGAGAGTGGGAACAAAAATTACTTGAAAGGAAAATTTGCGGATCAATTACAGAAGTAGTTTTTATGTACTATAGAGGTACATTTCATTTTTTAAAAAAATTTCTGTGCATTTCTATTTTCACTCTTTAAAAGAGATGCTTATTCATTAATAGAATCCTCTGTAATGTGGACAAGAAGAAAGTAAAAGATAAAAAAGCCAAAATAATTGAAACAATTCTTTGCAAGTTCAAGAGCCTTCCTTTTGCAGGAGAGGATATTGGTCTTATTTGTAGAGACTGATTTCTTCCATCAGAGATACGATTTTAACTACTTTCATACCATCTTGCCTGGATTGTGGCAGTTGCTAACTGGTATCTCTGACTCCATTCTTTCCTCTTTCCAAGTCATTCAAAAATCTATAATATCATTAGAAGCTAATAATATACCATAGAAAGCATTTTGTATGTTTCATAAATGTTCTTGATCACCCATAAAATAAAAATATATAGAAAAGACAAAATGGAGACTGCTAGACTCAGACAACTGATATTTGAACATGGAAGAAGCAAATTTTAAAAATTAGACAAAAGAACTATGGCATAATTGATTCTTCCACTGGATATTTCTGTGTAAAAAGTGAACACCTTCTTGGTGCTTTTAATAAACACAATTTAGGTTGCAGTTTCATATAATTATATTTTGGTTTTGTGGATTTCCATACATTTAGAAACCATCTAAATATTTTATAACAAGATAAGAGTTGACTTATTTAAAATAGGTCAGAAAGATGTGCTGTGGTCATACGACATTGGACATTTTCTTTAACATCTCTTTAGTAATAGTCCCCATCACACACAACTACACAGATTAAATAAAAATATGTTTGTACAACACTTTGACTAAACCTGAATTCTAACTATTAAATATGTTCACAATTATGTCATTATTATCATGAGAGCTATTTGTGTAATTTTTCACAGTTTGCCTTTCTAGAATATCTTCATGTTTTCAGAAACTATTATGCTTAGTCTTCAAATTTGCTGAAAGCCTTTACCAAACCCTTATGTCCGAATGCCAGAGCAAACCAATTATATGGGCATGACCTTGAAGTCAAAGAAAGTTGAAAATTAAGACAAATTAAATAAGATATAAATAGTAGAAATACTTTTTACTACAAGAAAAACTGTTTTAAAAAATGGTACAGTTTTTTTTTCCATTTCTTACAAATCAACATGATAATCTCTAATTGTGATACTTCTTTACCAATTATTTTTCAATAAAAAAGATTCAGAGAAACTTTTGTATCAGACACAAGAAGAAAATCTATAAACTTTCTGAAGTAATGTAATCTTCAATCTAACTCATTGGACCTGTTCATTCTCTGAAGTCTAAACAAAACACAAGGGACTTTTTATTATTTTATTCTGATTTGTTCTCAAAATGTAGATCTTTCCAAATTGCCTATGCTTTGCTGTTTTGCATGGCCCAGGCCACCAAACTGTCTCAGTATTTGTCCACACCCATCACAAGTTCTGAGACAGTATAAAGAACAAGTGCCCAAGAAAGAAAGAGCTATTAGGGTGTACAGCTTCATCTTGCCCTTCAGGGCTGTAGGCACAGTGGGGTAGAAAATTCCCTTCCTCCTATGAAAAAAGAAAGAGCTGCCCCTAGGCCACTAGCTCATTTTTATTTTTATTTTCCAAAGCTCTAAGACCAAGGCTTGGTTTTTAAATATATTTGACCCCCATTTAACAGAACAAAGAAGGCAGCAGGAGCATAAGATAAAATGGGCATTTTTAATAATCTCAAGTTAATTACTTCAGATGATAAAGGAACTCTCTTAAGAAAACAGTAGCTGCTGGCCTAAGGAACTATAGGCCCTGCCAAATTGTAATATGGTCCTAAATATTCCCCTGTGATTATTATTTTCCTCATATGATTTTGTAGTTCTCATAGAAGGAGATCACTTTTAAAATGTAATCTTTGTAGCCTGCTGTGATGGCCTATGCCTGTAGTCCTGGGGACTAAGGAGTCTGAGACAGGAGGATCTCAAGATTGAGAACAGCCTCAGCAATTTGGCAAGGCCCTAAGCAACTTAGTGAGACCCGAATTCAAATTTTTATAATATAGTAAAAAGGGTTAGGGACGTGGCTTAGTGGTAAAGCACCTCTGGGTTCAATCCCAGTCTCCCATCCCCACCACCACCACCACTAACAACAAATTTAATCTTTGTTCTCTCAAGAACTTGTAATACACCAACAGCTTCATGATCTCTCCCACCCCCCTCCGTGTGGTGTGTGTATGTGTGTGTGTGTGTGTGTAAATGTAAATATATAATTTATTTTTAGTTTCCTGTTTATTTTGTTTGTTTTCTTATGTGTTTGTTTTACTGTAGTTCTGGGTATGGAATCCAGAACTCTGCCAACACTAGGCAAGAGCTTTAACATTGAGCTACAGCCACATCCTACTGGTATCTGTGGGTTCTTTCTTTAGGGTCAGGTCAGAGAACACTATACTTCCCAGAACACTCCCTCCCCATGATTATCAAAACAGTCAGGTAGAGCCAGATAAAGTGTTCTGAAAAACAAGAGTATGTGCCTATAAGCAGGTGCATGGAAGGGAGGACAATAAAAGATACCTACAGGAAGGACATCAGACATACGCATCAAAGAGAGTCCTTAGTTCGCAGGACTGGGAAATCACAGGGAACTTTATCAAGGCAGGCATGGGTCTGGGAAATGGGAACAAGTATGCCAAATCTCTTCCAGCCATAATTAACGATAGCCCCTTGAAGGAATCATTGACTGAAGACCACGTTACTACATCCACTCCTTGTGACCAGGCCATTACCACTCTCACAAAGAAAAAGTACCAAGGGCTATACAAAATGTAATAAGCTGATAAATCAGAAATGAGAAACTAAGGCGAGAACAAAGGAATCCAAACCCTTAAAAAATCCAGACTCTGTAAAAGCTACACCATTCTCTCCAGAGGCAGTCTGTTTGGTGCCTGTAGTGGACATCTATACTCTCACTTTTTCTAATAAACTCCTGTCTGTGGTCTGGGTAACTCATTTGAAATCCTTCCTGAGGGATTGCCAGAATGGGTTATTGTGTACCCCTGCTGTTGCTTTGGCTTTGTAGGCAGGTTTCTTCTGTAACAGTGAACAGAATGTAGTGTGTCAATTGCAGGGTATGGCAGAGAAAAGCCCCTGAAGCATACGGAGCTCTTTCCCCATGGAATAGACATTGATTCAGAAACCACATATAGAAAACATAAAGCCCACAAATAGAAACAGACTGCCCCCTTGACACGTCCCTCCAAAGGGAGATGCCTTGGAGAATAGCAAAGCCCACAGTCTACTTGCATTCACAGAAATTAAACTTCTATTATGTTATTCAGGGATGATTTGTTATAACAGCAGAACTCAGATAGTTCTGACTGATACAACTCCTCACACAGTAAGTGCATAATAAAGAGATCTTTAAAATAACAAATGTGCAGAGCTGAGAACACATTTACTAGTAACACCAAAATCTATATATGCATTACATACCTCCAATGTGACAAAGACTTTGTCTAAAGCTATTTTCTATGTGCAGGTACACACACACACACAAAAAAAAAAAAAAAAAAAAAGAAAGAAAAAGAAAAAAGAAAGAAAGAAAAGAAAGTCATTTTGATTTGTTTTATAAAGCAATGTGTGCATATTAAGCATGTACAGACTATATATCAGCATTCTAAAGAGCTTGATAGTACCCAGTATGATTCCATGTCACTGACTAGGGTACAGACAGGTCATATTCATGTAAAAAGATTATTACCATTATAAAACACCTTACATATGTTAAGTTCAAAGTGAATGAAGAAAATAATCTGTTTGGAAGGGAGTTGATCTGTAACTTTTACTCAATTTTTACCCTCTGTCCTTTATCTCAATTGCTTATCTTGGCATAGTTCAAGATACTTTGTGAAAATGGGATAGAATGGTACATTACAGCAGCTATGACCATCTCACTTCTGGGCCAGGTGGTGGAGTAGTGGGAGATTCAGACCTTTAGCTCAGCTCTGCTGGGCATGGCTGCAGGACTTTGATTTTGGATTGGAATCTCTCTTTGTTTCACCCACAAATGATGTGCATCCAATGACAAACTCTAACTAACAGAAAGTCATAGCAAGGGTTAAGTACAACTATGCATATGTAGAAACTAGAAAAGCATTCAGAATTGTTAGCATACAATAAATATTTGTTTTATTTCCTAATTCCCTTTCTTTTCTATACTCCCCATATTTCTTTCCAATGTCTTATTTTATTCTTTGCTTTTAACTGAAAAACAAAGAAAATGAATGCTAGATGGCCAGCAAAACTCCTGTCAGTATGAAATATCTATGCCTTCAAAGTTTGGTTATTATATAATTTGGAACTGACATCATGAGTTGGCAAAAAAAAAAAAAAAAAAAAAATCAAAGTATCCCAATTCCCATAGTGCCAAACTTGGTGTGTTGGGGAGGAGATGAGTTAAAGACGGTAAAAATGATAGAACAAACTTAAAAGAATGCAAATAAAGCTGCAAAGTGTTGTAGCTGAATGTAGTTTACAAAAAATTAGAGTCTCATAGACTCACAATTGTCTGTGTCCACGAGACTCTAATTTTTAATTGGATAAATTTTAAACAAACTTAGTAGGAGTGGTATATTATTTTGTTTAATGAAACTCAGAAGAATCCAAAGTTTCTATTGTAGCACAAGTTCATACTGTACATCTGTGCTCTTAAGAGTGTATTTTTCAAGGGTGGACAATAAGGAGATACAGTGGCAACCCCCAAAGTCTTTAAAGTAGTATCAGTCAACACAGTCAATATCCAGTGAGAACAAACACCTCACACTGTGAATCCCTGGCCAGGTCTTGCTCTAGTCACTCTTTATTCCTGAACACTTCTGAATTCTGAATTTTTTTCAACTCATGAATATGACCCCAAATTTGCCCTTGGGTTTGATAATGGTCTCAGTTGTTCCTACACCTGATCCTGAGACTGCACCGGCTCTGGAGATAGTACATAATAAATACCCCAGACCCATCCTATCGAGGCAACAGCAGCAGCCAGGAAAATGCAGAATCAGAAAAGCACATCAAAGAAGGGGAGATACAAAAGGCTTTTCCTTTACCACCAACCAATACTCCAAAGAAACTGTCATGGCAAAAATTTATTTGAGAAAATTCAAATTCCCCTAAGTTAGAGAAATGAAAATCCTTATCAGATCTGAGTGGCAGAGTTGAAAAGAAGGAATGATGACCTATTGAGTAAATATGGCAATATGGAGATGTATTTCTTCTCCCCTCCACTGACTCCCGTGCCTACTGAAGTACTGTGTTCCATATGCTAAAGGGAAATGTTTACATAAAAGTGATCTTTTTCTTGCAGGGTCCAAGGCACATGAACAACCAAAGTTTTAGTGAAGCCACAGTTAAGGCCTGTACCTGCTATACACGGATTTCCTCCATCTGTCCTTCACAAAACCTTATCTTATGCTGATTCCCAAGACATTTCAATCTCAGCATGGAGCTAGGTGAACTAACTAACCTGCATGTCTTTACTTCTATTCTCCATTTATACACCTCCAATATGACAAAGACTTTGTCTAAAGCTATTTTCTGTGCGCAGGTACAAATGACCAGGATCAAAATCCCCACTTGAATTCTTTCTCCATCACAAAGCTAACTCCTTGGCGGACCTGATTTCAATTTGCTTCAGATTTTCAGATCTCCAAGTATGTTGTTTCCAAATCTAGTATTATCTAAACTTCAAGCGCCTTGTGTTTGTTTTCTTTTCCTTTTCTTCCCTCCCTCCCTTGTCTTTATCCTCTGTACATAAACTGAGAATACTTAGAAATTAACTTCTTGGTCATTATTAGCCTCAAAGTATCTTGTCAACTATGTGGTAAATAAGTAATCAGTACCTGCTTGAGGAATTTAATTTCAAAGATAAAAGAAGAGGGAAAGTCTCACATCATTTCCTTCTGTTCATATTTATTTTAGAAAATTGAGGTATCTAACCCAATATAATAAATACAGGGAAAGAGACGAGTTAAAACAAGCAATCACATACTCAAAATGCTTGGGTTGGCATTCAGTATTCAATCCATTGCCTTCTCTAATAGTTTCTCTATTAGGTAAGACCTTGTGAAGAAACAAGAAGCAGCTCTACTGCCTTGGCAATACATAAGCTCTTTGGATCCTGATTATTCCTAATTCTATTGCATACAAACTCACACCTTGCTTCCATTAGCCAGAAAGCCCAGACAAGCAGAAGTCCAGTGCTTTCTCAACACATAATAATTCTGCAAATACAGAAAGCTCCTTTATGGTGTGGCAAGATGGGGCTTGGCCAGCCTGGATGGTACTTTCTTGATAAACAAAGCCCCCCAAATGTGTGTATATTTTATGGTAAGATACTTAGTTGACCTTTGATTATACCTATTAACCTGCAGGGATAATATTGTGCTACTCAAGGCTGGTGACCAGCAGCATCAGCATCACCTGTGAGTTTCTAAAACGTGCAGAATCTGAGAATTTATTTCAGACTTCTTGAATCTGAGTTTACATTTTAATAATATCCCCAAGTAATTCATATAGAGGTAATATTTTAAGAAGTATGAACATTGGATATTCTGGCAGCAATATTGTACTTACTCCTTCCCCCCACCATGGGAAAATAAAGTATTTGCTTCCCATACCATTTCTTTCTTGATTCCTGAATTTTTTAAATGCAGCCATCCATTTGTTTTAATATGCAACACAAAAAGATGAAACATTTCATTCACATGCTTCATATATCATTTGATTCGTCTGATGCCCCTGTGAGTATCACAACATGTAACTATCACATGTCATTTATGTAACAGATGTCTAACACCTACATATCCAATCTTTGAATATGCAGAAAGCTTCCTCCATTACTATCCAACTCTCCATCCCCAGGATTCTAGTTGAACTATACATGGAGCCAAAACCTTAAAAACCCAAGTCTATCTTATTTTTGAATCTTTGGCTCTTTTGACTACCATAACCCAGTTTGTTCCATGTGAAGACACCAAACACACACACTATTGATGGAAGCTTTTATAAGTGCCATTACATAATGGCATTGCTGTCAGTCTGTCTAAAGTATTTGTGCTGCCGATATAAAAAAGAACATATAGTCCATGCTTGCAGGTAACGAAGTTCTCAATTAGGACATTTTAATCCTTCAAAGCATGTCTTTTTTTTATTGTTGTTGTTCCTGAGGATTGAACCCAGAATCACTTAAGCCCTGAGCCACATCCCCAGTCCTTATATATTTTATTTACAGACAGGGTCTCACTAAGTTGCTTAGGACCTCAAGAAGTTAGTATGACTTTTTTAGGAGCCGTACCCATTCAAGTGACTTGAACTTTTCAGCAATGAATAAACAATAAATAAAACAATGGAGGCAATAATATGAAACCTGTATTACAGTGCCATTAGAAAATATCATATTAGGCTGCAATACAGTAAAGTCAAACACGTTCAAAATCAGGGTGCATTCTCAGAATTTTTAATCCTAATCTAGGTCAAATTGAAACAAATATTTATACACAATGTAGAATACTAACCAGAATGTTAGCCTTTAACAAAATGCTTTATCACAGCCAGTGAGAAGAAAAAAAAAAAAAAAGAAAGAAAGAAAGAAAGAAAGAAAAGGA
Source organism: Marmota flaviventris (assembly GCF_047511675.1). Taxonomy (NCBI): domain Eukaryota; kingdom Metazoa; phylum Chordata; class Mammalia; order Rodentia; family Sciuridae; genus Marmota; species Marmota flaviventris. The sequence goes on along the minus strand of NC_092506.1, from coordinate 25,717,504 downwards.
AAAGAAAAAGCCTCTTGGTCACTGCATCTGAAATTTTAAAGTCAGAGAAGCAGAATACTAAAACAAGAAGGAATCTTAGATCTTAGATCATTTAGACCTATTCCAATTCCATTCTATAGATTTGTAAAGAAAGGCCCAGAGAGCCTATACAACTTACCAAAAGTTCCACTGTTGTCTGTTACTGACAAGATGAGTAACTTTGAGCAAATCCTTTCTCTTTCAGCCTCAGTTTCTAGATCTGCAAAATGAGGTGATGTGACTGCATGACATAAGGTCCATGGAGCCCCAAAATGCTATTATTCTGCAAGACTAGAAACCACATGCTAGAATATCCCTGCTCCAAAAGCAATATACAAGATGAAAAGGTCCATAAGTGACACTTGGCATCGCTGATGTCCCAGAGCTTGTTGATGGTATAATCTCAATACTGCAGAAGCACAGGGGTTGCTGCTACCCATCACAGACAAACAAAACCAGGAGAGACTGTCTGTTGGCATACTCTGCCTGAGAAGAGCTGCAACTGAAGATCTGCTGAGAGTGATGGTAAATGTTCTCCTCCCCCTTCCCAGTATCTAGTGACTCCCTCTGTCTGTCAGAGTCCTGCCTCAGGAATTTCTCCCCAAAGTTCACTGGAGCCCTGGGAGTCCAACCCGAGCCTAACCCCAGACAAAGATGCATTTCCTCCTAGAAGACTCCCTGCCTGCCAAGTCATTCAAAATCAACTTTAAAAGGAACTCTAGGCTCCATGGAGCTGCACATTTTAGCATCTTTTTATCAGTTGTCTGGCATTGTCTGGTCTTTTGTGAAACCTTTTTCTTATTTTATTACAATATCATTATGTTAATAAACAAAGAGTTGGTATGCATAATAAAAATGATAAATTCAGTCTTTACGGCCTCTGTCATGATCATTGGTTATGCTTTAACTACATTTACTTATCTTTCATGCCTCATTCTTATATAGAGTAGTATCTTTGAAAAGGCTTCTATTTTTTTCAAATGAGTTCCATCTTTCCCTTTCCTCTTTTCATTATTACTATTTTTTTTCTATTGGGAAATATGCAGTCAGGCAATGTTGCAGCCTTTTTAAAAGGAGATGCAAATACAACAACTCAACAAAGTACAACTCAGATATTATGCATGCAAAAGTGGATACCACCAATGTCCCTACTAATTAAGCCAATCATTAAACCAAAGGTTAATTGATTGAACTCATTTTTGTGATATATACACAATGAACCTGAAGTACTGGGTCTTATTAGCACCGGCATTTAAAGAAAGCTAGGGTCTACACCTTAATAATTTTATACAAAATTAGGTCAACCAGCAAATTAAAAATTTTAGAAAAAAAAATGCAATCATCCCATAAAGAACAATTATGTTATTAGTATCATGATTATTGTCATCTACTAATTAGACAGCTTATTATGTACTGGACATTTTCCTAAACACTTTACATTATTACACAATTTTAACCTTATAGAAACATTGCAATGTTAAACCTCCTCCTCTCCCCCCAAAAGAGACATGGAAATGGAATGGAACCAAAGAGTCAGTTCAGAGATGGATCAACTTCTTGAAAAACATTGATAACAAATGTTAACTGGTTATGTCAGCTAAAACTGTTTATGGATAGTACAGGGAAACAATTGGGTTCAACTTCCATCTATACCAGATACCCCCTGCCTGAAGGGCTGTAGCTTGCTGCCAAAGATCTTCAGTAATAGACCTCTGCTGAAGCCTGTTTCAGGGAAGTTACTAATATTATTGATATTAGCAGTGGATGAAGATAGTGGAAAAGCTCAACATGGAAATTCTGTAATCAAAAGAATATTATGAACATAATATTAATAAGAGTATAGTGGCACAAATTGACTAAATCAGTAAGGGGGGATTGAACAACCTTAAAGAAAATATGTGTGTCTCTCAGAGTATTTATTACATTCTAATTTACGAGCAATATATGTATGCCTTTTCATTTAAAAAAACTTTCTTAGTTGTAGATGGACAAGATGCCTTTATTTTAGTTATTTATTCTTATGTGGTAAAGAGGACAGAACCCAGTGCTTCACATGTGCTAGGTGACTGCTCTATCACTGAGCCACAACCTCACTCCTGTTCTTTCATTTTCGTTCTTATTAAACTACAAGTTCATAGAATCCTCATTCATAACATATTAAATATCATTAACCTTAAGAAAAGTGTCCATCTTCCTTTCCTATAGTAATGGAAACTGTCACAAAGGGAAAGCATGAGAAATAAATTAGACCATATTTAATGAACTGAACCCAGTATGTGACATCAGAAAGCAACAAATAAAATTAACTAGTGCTCTTAATAATTACTATTGTTACTAGTATTGAGATACAATAGAAGAAATAAGTAAAAAGGAGACATGGAAGAAAAAGGAAATAAGATTGTAATTCAGAATTTTGACTTGACTTTTCCAGACCTGTCACTCCCTAATTCCTGGAAAAACTACAAATCTACCTGTGCATTTTTAATTAACTCCCCACCCCAATAAATATTGATTGTGTGCATTTTCCCTTGAATGTTTACCTACTTCCCTAAATAAACCTCTGTCTATACCTCTGACTGGCAAATGCTGGAATTCCTTATACATAAGCTATGGAATCCACTGGTCCTGAATGGAGTTCCCACTTCCCAAGAAACTCCTGACCAGTGACACTATTATGTGCTATTAATATTATTGTGATTAATACTAACCACAGATAAATGTCTCAGGCCCAGCCCCTTTTATTTTAAAGTCTGGTAAACACCCATCAATTGTCCTTTTTACATTCTAATGAAATAATCAAGGTAGCAAAATTTTGCTTTCATACTTGCCAATCTAAATTAGAGAGAAGGAAGCAAGTCTAAAACACCCAAACCTTCATTAAAGAAGCAATTAATAAAATGTTTTCATCCTCCTCCTCTTTTAAGTAAAAAGAGAACAGAGAAGGATAAAAGGGGAAAAAATAAAGTTTTTTAACCAATTTTTAAAAATTTTACCCTTTGAAACTTCTTGTGGTATGCAGGACAAATAAACATATATTTATTTCTTTTTGCAATAACGGTACTGTTTGTGTCTTTATAATTAATTAAGGCTATCTCCAATATTACCATAAAAATCAATGTCAATTTATGTGAATGTGGATTCTAGAATAACAGAATCTCTCGTCCATTGCTTTGTATTATATGGTCATATAATGACAGCAAGATAGACTTTTAAAATAGTTTGTGTTCCAATTGATATGAAAAAGACAAAATTTTACACTAGGAACTACACAGATATTTTTCAATTTTAGCAATGTTTTGCTTACTTTATTTTTTTAATTCATGCAATTTCCATTTAACTAAGCCCAGACAGTGTTTTTGGTACAGTGTTCTGACTTGTGGAAGTGGACGTAAGAGTTGCTATCTGCCACAGACACTTTAAAAACTAGTAGAAAATGGACCGAAGACATAGATAGCTGTAGTAATTGACATACTGTAGTTAATACCTAGGAAAGCAAGAAAATTTGATGAGTTAATTTAATTATTTTCTAGCTATACATAGGAAATTTGTATCTATGAACTGATTACCAAATCTGTACTCATCATGTAGCAAGGACAAAAAGGGGGAATGTTGTCAGAAAAAGTCAACAGCAGCTAGAAATTTACAATCTGTTTATGGAGCATAGTTGCAGAAACAGAAATTTGTTTTAAAAAGTCAAGACAATATTTAAGTGCTAAATACAATGCAGCAAGGTGCATGTTAGAAATTCTTAAAAAGAGAGAGCTTTATGGGCTGACAGCAAGTATTTGAATAGTTTTAAAGGAAGAGGTACAATTCAACCTCAAAGTATTAATTTGGGGCATATATGAGAGATAGTGGCATATGCCAATGTACCTGGATTTCTTAACATATGCTCATTGGAGTGAAATTACATATAAATTACTTAGAAGCTCCTAAACAACTAGAACAAAATTGCATTATACTATCAGTGGGTTCCTAAAGAGTCATTGAGCATTTAAATATTTCATTCTTCAACCTCTTTGCTTATGATCTTTGTTGTGACAATCTTGATTTTTCTCACCCGTTCATCTAGAAAGCAGGTTAAAATTCACCAAACGTTAAATAATCTTGGCCATATATTGAGATCACTTAAGTGTACTAAAATTCATTTCTTCCACAATTCCTTTACTGAATTCTCCCCTAAATCAAAGTTACCTTTCCTTTCTCTAATCAATATCACTGTCCATTTTAGTTGAAAACTCTTTTAGACTTTTAGCCTACTTTTTTAAGGAATATATTATTTAGGGATAAGTATCTTTCTTTTTATCTGTAGTAGAAGGCCAAAATAGTAAGAAGCTTGGCTCAAACATAAACAATAGTATTTCGCCAAAGAAGCACTTAGTAAATCGTCACTGTTGTAATTTGATTGTGATGAGAGGCCCACATGGTATAGATGCAATAGTCAAGGAGTAGTGTTTGACAACCTGCAACTGGTTATTTCTGATGCTTTATTAATATGATCTTCAACTTCTAGGAAAAGAAAAAGGAAAGAAAAAAAAAAAAGCAAGCACCTAACCGTAGTAGGCTACTTAATCAGGACTTCACAATATGCCACTCATTAGTTGTGCCACCTTGGATTAGAATACTAGTCCATTCAGACCTCTGTTCTTGTTATATAGCTCAAGGGAACTGGCTGAGATGGTGATCAAGATGGTGATCATTCTTTCTGGTCTTTATATATTCTGAGTCAATCAAGAAGACACAAAATAAGAATTTATATTAATTCTGTTTAGATTATATAATAACAATAATATAATAACGATATTGGGACAGTGTGGGCCACAATCTCTGCTAGTGTTGTTGCTCCAAAATTTCTGGAGCAAAATTTTGTGTTCCGTTTGTTGTAAGAAATCCATTTAACAACTACAACACAACTCACATTCCCCTACCTACCTCTTTGTTTTCTACATCCTAAAAACTCTAAGAAAAGTTTCATCAATCAAACTTTACAGCAAGCATTGCAATTTAATAGTTTTCTGTTCTACTCTAGCCCATTTCAATCTATTTCACTGAAAGAAATAGCAGGTTTGTGGAACAATCAAATTGATTTTACCACCATCTCTGGCACCAAGAATCCAATCACATTATTAATCTATTCTAAGGATTATTCTCCTTGTAGAATGTGGATAACGATAATGTCTCTTTCATAGTCTTGTTTTAGTATTAAATAAAATACTGAAAGTAGCACTGTTTTGGGTTAGTGTTCAATATAGGTATATTTTATAGTTATTATTTTAACTATATTTATTATTATACCACTGTTATAAATCTATGTATTTTTAAACTGCTAATTTATGTTGTTGTTATATACAAGCTATTCATTTTTTTAAGTTCCTGACTGTATTGCAATTGTCAGGGGGGGAAAAAGAAAAAATAATAAATAAAATTGGTTCATACATTTTCCATATATCCAAATACTCATTATTATGTTTTTGGTCAACTCTGCAGAGTTTTGATTTAGTACTTACTTTTGGTATTGATTAAGGGATACGGCATTTTGTTTAGATACTTCTATTGATGCAGGAGAAATGGGAACCTCAGAAAATTGGATCCTACAACCCATATTAAAACTCTAAGTTAAAGCCTGTTTTCTTTTTTTGTTTTATTTTGTTTTTTAGGCCTGTTTGTTTCATTGTATGGGGCTGCCTGACCAGAAGGTCCCACTCACACTTAGGTGCCCATACACTCTGTTGTTGCTCCAGGCTTTCTTGACTACTCTAATGTCAACAACCCATAAGAAGTATCTTGAACCCAAGCAATTGTTTTGCTTTAAGGAACAAGTACAGGACAAACTCAGGTTCTCAAACACATTAAACCATCCCTTTCTGGGAACAAGAAATTGAATCAGAGAAAGAGCTATCAAGAGAGACTCTTCAATGAAGGTTAGTTCATCATCAAAACAGCATAAAAACCCGTAGACAAAGAGCCATCATGTTGGGACCCCCTCCCATGTTGCAGGAGCTTTCCTTGCTTGCTTCTCATCAATCTGCTACTGAATTCTCACTCTCCATCATCAGACTCCTGGGTATAGGAGACAAGAACCCTCTAGTGCTCACATGCCCTTGTATAACAGGATGAGGCGACATACATGACAGATTCATCTCCTAACCTAGCTGTGATGCTAGTCATCTCATCTTTTAGTAGAAGAATCAGGAACAGAAGTGTGTGGGCTCTCTCATCCCCAGTATTTGTACCAGAGAAAAAGATACTAAAAGGAACAAAGATATGTCTTCTTTTTTGTTTGTTTTGTTTTTAAAAATTCTGGTTTGAACTTTCAAATTACTGTTCAAAAAAGAAGCTATAAGTAAAAGTATCATCTTTTTAAAATCATGTAAGTATTTTCTTCATGATAAAATTTACTATAAATATAATTTTAAACTAAAAAAAAATATAAGGTATGTGTGTGTGTGTGTGTGTGTGTATAAAATATTCATTTATATTCCTCCTAGTATTTGTGCACAAAGAAAGTAGACAATAATCTGTTGGTCCTTTCTACCATGATTTATCAGGAATCTGAATGAATTCAGACAGCAAATAGAGAAAATACCCACCAATCAGTGAAGATTAAGGGAGGCTGTTTTCCCAGGTAAAATTTATGGTTGTCTTTTAATCACTGGAGAAACTGAAGTAATTCCTCTTTGCTTACTTTCAACTCTACCCACCTGGAACCCATAACTCCTTCCTGTTCTCATTCCTTTACTAATTTAAATATGGATCTTTTAAAATTAGGCCTGCCGTGGGCATCAACATTTCAAAAGACATCTTCAGAGCGCCCACTGAGGGTACCACACTTTGCTTCACTTTGTTAATTGAATGGTTCTTAAACAACCTCATTATCTGCCCACAGCACTTGGCATTTTCCTGTTGAAAAGCTATCCTTTGCCCTGTCCTCTCTGCCATCCAGGAAGGCTAGAATCCTTCCTATAGCATCACCACAACACAAATGGACTATTGTTTGTTTGTTTTGTTTTGTCTTTAAACAAATCCCCAGGCTTTTACACCTCCATGGGAAAACTAAATGAACTAATATTGAGAACCTGCAGCATGCCAGGCTATAAATTGTGATATTTAATTTTCAAATGAATGACATGATATAGATATGATTAGATCCAATTAATGAAGAAGAAAGTAGAAGTATAAAGAGATTCTATGGCTTATCAAAAATCACAAGAAGTCCAGGCTCTTGAGATGGGCTTTCTAGAGTTCATGCTGCTGGACCACAGAACAGTCTCCTGGGAGCTAAGGAAGAGATTGTTTTTGTCTGTCTTTTTCTCCCATCAGAAAAGCTTTGGAAGATCTTGATATTCTTTGTCCAGCTCTAAGTATAGCGATCATGTTGTCTTCTACATGGCTCTGTTTGTTAAAAGCCCTTTCCCAGAGTTGCAGCCCAGGAAACTTGGGAGCATTAAGTCAATCTGCAGATAGAATGATTTTACTGTAGGGCAACTGAATCCATGGAGCTGGAAAGCTTCCTTCTTGTAGTATAAAATGATTTTATGTCTCTTCTCTTACAAGGTTTTACATATGTGATATAAAATTCACATTTAAAAAAAAACCCTTCCTATATAGAGTTATGTTAACTTGATTTGTAAGTAACCATGAGTCCATGCCACCTCCATGGTAAGTACATATGGTATAGCCTTGGGGCACAGTTAGTTTGGAGTGCTTACCTGTCTTTGCACCTCTACCCTGAATGCCCCTTTGCCTTTCTCACACCCTCCTGGCTCAAGCAGCTTCACTGCTCTGGGTCAAGTGCAGATGAACTTCATCCACAAAGGTTTTTTCAGCGAGTTCCCCCAGCATATCAGTCACACCCCTAGAATATCACTTATCACAATGCATTATATATTTATCCCCCTGTAGACTGTTTTCAAACTTGACACTCTTGACTTTTTGTCCTATGTTTTTTTTTTCTGTTGTAGGATTGTCTTCTGTGCTGTGAGATGTTTAGTAGTGTTCTTAGTCTCTGATTACTAGACCATAGTAGCAACTCTTCTTTGACTGTGAAATCAAGTATGTCTCTAGACATAAGGGGAGGGAAAAGTTACCCCCAGTTAAGAACCATTGCTCAAGATCATAGTAATCAAAAGGGTGAAGACTCTTTTGCTTTTTTTTTTCTCCCCATCATATAAATCCAGGAGTATCAGGCCCCAAGCAAACAGTCGATTAGTCTGATGGTTGTATTAAATCAGTCTTATTACTCAGTTATAATACACCAGATTACAAAATACACTGAAATCACATCTCATTCAAAAGCAAAAACAAGTAACTGCTAAATTACACTACACGGTCTAAGAAAGTGAGCTAAAAAGTTGTTGGATTTGAATGAAAGAAAATAATATTGTTTCTATATTTAATAAATAAATATATGTAACATTTACATAATCATTTATGAAATATATACGTTAGTGTGTACACATACCTGTACACACACACACACACACACACACACACAAATAATGACCTTGTCTTGGAAACTGCATTTAGAAAACGAGATAAGAGTAATCTCATATCTCTATATATACAATATCTAAATGCTCTGATCAATAAAAAAGCTTCATGAATCTCTTAACTTTTTTTTTCTCAAAGACCCACTTATGAAAACAGAGATACTTGTTTCAAAATTTCAAAATCAGAGTTGATTCAATAAAGTAGCACAGCTAATTTGATATTGTCTTTTTTCCCTGATAAGATATTCACCTCTTCCCAATTTAGTGCAGAACAGTTCAAAGTCATCTAATTTTGCAGATTTCTATAACTAGTTAACCCTTTATTTGGACTGTAAACCAGAACCCTGTGATCTTAATGCCAGATTGTGATGAAAGACTTTTTCTCACCACAGAAGTGAACAGGACCTGCATGTCTTTATTTATTTCCAGAGCTGATGTTTTAATTAAAAATTGAAAACTGAAATAGACTTTTCCTTTCATGTTTAGGGAGTTTTGAATCCACAAAGATTCTTTTACTCCCAGAGGATGCTACAAATACTAGTAATACATTTGGTAAGACTAAATCATTTTGTGAGGATGAAGTTCAAAAACAAGACCAGCTCCTCTTAAACAGTCACAAAGGTCCCTTAGAAACTGCATAATCTCTTATAAATTATAAAGGACCCTTATTTTAGCGGTTAATTTTTAATGGTTGCATCTTTTCAGTTTTAAATAAATTAGTTACTTTTCATGTAAGATTATGAAATATAATATTATGAGGTAGGTTTATTCTGGTTCTTATAAAAAGGAGGTAATTAAATATCAGGACAGTAAGAAACTATGTGATGTCATTTAACTATATTCAGTGGGTGAGGCAAAATTCATCCACTGACTCTTCTCTGATAATATCTGAGTCCACAGCAGTTCCCACTGTTTCCAGTCTTCTGCATATTAGTCACATTTAGACTCAAACCTACAGAGATATTTCCAAAACTCCACGCACTCTGACTCTGACTCTTCCCCCCAAGTCCCAGGCCCCAAAGGTTTGCTCAAAGGAAAGTAAAAATAACCAAAAAGCAATTCCATTTGTAGAGCTATTCAATTCAGAGGTCAAGGGGCCTGCACACCTGAGATAAGAAACAAACAGAGAAACAGCACCTTCACCTTCTTATTTTGCGTCAAAGTGTCTTCTTTCTTCTGATCACACCAAAGACACTCTTGTCTCCAATCGTTTAATTTAAAATAGCTTACATCATGCCTTTCACAAATTTCAGTCCTTAGGATGCATTGGCAAGCAAGGCACTTCCTGCTCTTTCCACTGCAATGTTTGTGTTGTGACACACACACAGACCACAGGGTCCTCTGGCCTCTGCCCTCTAGGTATACCTGGGATTTCAGTGTTGGGAGGGGCACTTATCCTTGGACCTTGTTTCTCATCAGCCACTTTGACCTATCTTCTTTGAGCTTTCATGAGCTTGCACATACAGCCTATGTACTTATCTCCCTTTATGTATGGAGATGATACAGGCAAAGGCTTTGTGAGAAGCAACATGTAGTGATGGTAGTGATGTTGCTGACCAGGAATGGGCTGATCACCTAAAGAAGTGTCGTACATGCCTACACACACACACACACACACACACACACACACACACTTAACACATACACATATACACACAGGTATATATCCACATCATACCCGACACACATACACATATATGTACATATACATAAAACACATGCCTATACAGACATACATGTGTCCATGACAAACACTCTTAATACATAAACACATGCATGCATCTTCCTAACACACACTTAACACACAGTACAAAAATACATATATCTAGGTCTCACATGCACTCTTAACATCTATAGGTACAATATGCATACCTGTATCCACCTACAAACACTTAACACACACATGTAGACATATGCATACATCCACCTAACATACACTTAACACATGCATACATATATCCACATCATACACACTTAACATACATAGATATATATATCCACCTAACATTCACACATGGATCTCCCAAAGGAGATCTCAAGAGACAGAGCTCTCAAGACAAATGGATTTTAACCGATACTTTATAGCTCCAAGTCAGCACTAACAGACTCCATTTTATCTTGACAGGGTGTGAAAAGGTCAAGTATTGATTTAGGTTTCCAAGAGAAGACAAATAATAAAAACCCCCCTTCTGAAAAGATTTGCTGCATTTTGCCTTCATTCAGGGTTTTTGCACGGAACAGAAATGATTCGAAAAGATAAAATGGAGCCGCTCATAAAGGTGGTCTTAAGATCAATTTTACTTATTCCTCTGACCTTTAATCCATAAAATGGTAAATTCCTCTATAGTTGCAATAGAGATTATATGATATGAAAGTAAAACAATCAAAAGCCTTATGTAATCCATATATTAAAACATATGGCATGTTTTATATTTATTCATCTAGATAATGTACTCCATAAAAGCACTTTTATATAGGCATATCACTTTAACAAACACCAGTACTTTCTTTTTGAGAAATCAGAGACTGTAGGATCATCTTCCCAAATGCTCAGTCTCTCCCCATGACAAATGAATTGCTTTGTACAGACACATTCACGAGCCTGGGTGAAGTTTTAGAGATATCCATGATATTGGAAAGAGAAGAATTTTGGATGACAAGAAATTTTACTGAATCCTCAAATGATCACCCCATTTGGCATTTATACAGATTGTGGCAATTCCTCAGTACATGCATGGTGTCTGCTGAAGCATGCTCTGCTCATTTCTGTAGCTATCATTCAAACAGATTGTCATCTATACTCTTCTCCTTTGTCCAAATATCTAAGGCTACTCCTGGACAAGGGAATATTGTGAGTTGTAGAAGAGTTTCAGTCTCTGGAATATGTTTGACTCTATAAAAGAGGAGTATATATCCTGTCGCTCTCTAGATCCCACATTTGTTTGTTTACTTGTCATTTGGGCTAAATATCAAGCAAAGTGGCAGGTGGCATACTGAGCTGGTTCAGAAGCCAACACATTTTGAGTTACAGGACTAATAGTTCGTAGCTGAGGGACCTGAGGTTTATTACTCAATTTTAATGAGTCTGTTACTCATATAGTGAGAATAATTACTTCAAAAATATTTGTGGTGATTAAATGAGATGATCGATATACAGATGACTTCCACCATTGCATGTTTTGCATTTGTCTCTGCAAAGGATTTGGGTGAACATGGTTTGGTCTTTGTAAGAGAAATGAAGGAAATGCACTGATATTTGTATTATCATTCTTAACACTCAAGATGTGCAATATCCCCAAAAGATAACTGCAATGGAGATAATAAGATATATGAAAGTAAGAAAATCGAAAGCTTTGGGACTCATTGGTTTGGAACTAATTCCTGGATCTGACCTGAATCACCTGCAGAATTCCTTGTGAGTCATTTCCACTTTCTCTGTCTGGGTTTTTGTTTGTTTTCCTGTTTTTGGCTGTGCTTTGTATTGAACCCAGGGCCTCCTGTAGGCTAGGCAGGTGTCTTATCACTGAGTTACACCTTCAACCCTTGTGTCTCAGTTTTTTAATGACAAAGTAGGATAACAATGAGGCTTTTCATTGTATTATTTTAAAAAATTAATTAAGTTAATATCTGTAAGTGCATATCACACTATGTTATTACTTTGAGGTCCCTGCTACATTATAAAGAGTTTATTCCCACTGTATAACTTTTCATAGTAAAATACATGCTCTTTTCCTCCTATATTAATCTTAAAAGCAGACTATCAAACCACAGGAAAAATTTCATTTCTCTGGATCTTATCTTTAAAGTAGATACCACAAATAGCTGTCAGCTACCATAATTCAAATACAAACCTTTCTGAACCTTCTGATACTCATTAGCATGACACTTGGGTGCTGGATGTGTTTCCAGCCATGAGTGGCAATGCCAAGGAAGCCCCAAATGGCCATCAAGATTTGCCAAGGAAAATATTTTTTTTTTTTTAGATTTTGTCACAATTTTTACTGAAAAGTAGGCAAGACTAATAAAATGCAATTGTGTTAGTCATTTACACTTTGGATAAAATAAGTATTTGAAAGTAGACTTTGATGGAAGATAGAGCAGACAAAGACCTTGAGATTCTGAATTAAGCATGGTGATTCAAGGATTGGAGAGGGAGCAGAATGGAAAGGCGGGGCAGAAGAGTTTGAACCATTTGCTTCTTCTTTACAAATTTATTAGCCTATATCTCATATTGTCAAGGGTAATGAAAAAAAGAAATCATATATCAATGTTTGAAGTTTTTATGGCCATATCACTTTTAGATTTGGTTATGCAAGTCTTTCTTTCCCAAAGAGCGTATCATACCATAAAATCACTTGAATTATATAGTGTGCATACATATATCCCATGTATAACATTTCAGAGAATTTATCAGTCAGCTTTCTGTCACTATAATGAAATACCTGAGACAACTAACTTATTAAGATAAAGGGTTTATTTTGGCTCACAGCTTGGGAGGTTCCAGTAAATGATTGGTTGGTCTCATTATTTCATACCTGTGGTAACAATTATTCTGGAGGGTCAACATATCAAAAGTGATAAATATGGAAATTCTCAGGTACCTGTCCTACCACTCAATATCCATGAAATTCACACAATTTCTGAGAAAGAGTTTTTAAAATAAAACGATCATGCAGAGTAATTTACACAGGCCAAAAATGGTTAACCCAAATAGTGTCTAGACATAATGGAGAAAGGTTTAATGCACTTCTCTCAGGCTATTTGAGTTTACAAAGCCCTTGGGCCTCTCTCAACCTCAGCCTCTTCACTCAAACAATGAAGAGTAGACTCTTCCCTATGATGTCACTGTGCTTATCGAACCCTTGGGAAACACTTAAAAATAATTTGCTTACTCAAATACAAAATATTTGGGCAAAACCTCATTAATACCAAGGTTGTCTGGCAATCTCTCTTGTATGGGAGATAGCTAAATCTTAAGGGGAAGTTAAAATATTTTGCAGAAAATAAATTTAATATCGTAAATATACCAAATTCATTTTTTTTTTACTTCTAGAAAAGTTGCAAAGGTTTTCCTTCAGAGTCTATTTACTCATTCCTTAAACACAATTCTAATATTTCTGAATATATATTTCTACTACTAGCACCAGTTGAATTCTGCTCTGAGATGTATGACTCTTGTAGTTGTGGGTAAATCAGTGCTTAGGGGAGAGAACAAGTTCCTTCACTGTGCAAAGATTCGAGTTCTGGGATAGGATAATCCTGATTTCAAAAGCCAGGAATCTCATCAACCATGAGAGTCCCATTTAACAGGCTGCACAGTTTCTGAGCCTCCATATTCAGATTATGATATTAGACCTGCAGAGTTGTGGGAGTGCTAGGATGCAAGTGTATAGAGGGGATCTTGGCAGAATCACATAGATCTCCTTGCTTCCTTCATGGACCTGCACATGACTCAAACCCAGGACCTTGGCCTCCCTTCACATCCAACAGTCTATGACTTAAGTGTGTCTGAAAAAGATCAGCTTCTTAAGAAATCATATAAATGTATGAATGAATGAATAAAAAAAAAGGCAGCAGAATACAACAGACACTAGTATGGCAATATGTAAATCAATGGATGTGTAACTGATGTGATTCTGCAATCTGTATATGGGGTAAAAATGGGAGTTCATAACCCACTTGAATCAAAGTGTGAAATATGATATATCAAGAACTATGTAATGTTTTGAACAACCAACAATAAAAAAATTAAAAAAAATCACTGAATGAAGGAATAAAGAGAACTTCATAAGTCAACCTATTCATTAACTGTACAACGACAACTCCTAAATCCTTGCAATTCAGGAGAAAGAGACCATACCCATTTGTCATATTATCTCTTACTTCCCTTAGCTCACAGCACTCACAACTGCAGATGTGCAATCTTTCTAAGCTTCATAGGCAGAATCTTAATTTAGAAAAAGGCTCAAATATATCAGGCTGAGAAATATGCTCCTAGGTACCCTGGCAGAAAGTAGGAAGTCATTTCCTTAGACTAGAGCTTTCGCTTCAGCCACAGTTATTCATTCTCTTTTACAAGGAGAAATCCATTTATGTCTTCAGGAGACAGATGTATCAAGCCATGGAGCGTTTCTGCCAATCACCTCCTGCCAAAGTCTTGATGTTTTATTTCATTAGTGCAGGCACTTTCCATTAATTTAGTTACTGATTTAAGAGTGTTAGTTCCAAAGGACATTGCTTTTTTGGCTCTTGTATTTTGAAGGGTTATTTAATGCATTACTGCAATAAGTTGACCCCTTGCCAAGAAAGAAGCAGTGGGCACCCAATGCTAATCAGTTTCTGACAATATGATTCTAATGCTTGGCCCAATGATATGATGACTGTGTTCTATCTGGAATTAACAGAAGAAAACCAAGTTCTATTGGCTGAGTAGAAAAGACTAAATAAACATTACACAAGAATTTCCATTCACTCTCTTCCTTTAATCCTCTCTCCTCTCCTTTTTTCTCTTCCTTCCTTCAATAAAAATAAGAGCATAAGCATATTTACTATACGCCAAATATAAAGACACAAGAACCTATAAGTACTTATTATATGTCAAGTGTAATAGACACCATTGATACTTAAAAATTTTCATCCTAATCCACATACTTTCTGATTCCTGTGCAAACCCAGTTATATTCAGGCATTTACTCTCCTCCATGTAGTCATGGTTTTGGAGAAGCCTCTGATGACAATCCCAAAAGGTAGGCCCTGACTCATCTGAGATAATTACGGTTGTTTCATTTCCTTTTTTTTTTTTGGTGATTGGTTTTGGGTATAAATTTCTAGCCAAGGAAACCTAAAGAATGATTTTGTGGGGATTTCTGAGAATATTTCCCTTAAAGACTTAAAGAAGCAGCTAGGTGCAATAGTGCACACCTGTAATCCCAGCTACTTGGGAATCTGAGGCAAGAGGAATACAAATTTGAAACCAGTCTGGGCAACTTAGCAGGACTATCTCAAGTGAGTAAATAAATCAATAATAAAATTAAAAAAAAAAAAAAATGAAAGGGACTGGAAGTGAAGCTCAGTGGTAGAGTACTGAAACAAACAAACAACAAACAAACAAATAAATTAAAGACTTCATGAAGAGGCCCTTCTCACCTGAACTAGGTCTGAATTTGACAACTATGACTATTATAAATTTTTGTGACCACAGGTTTAGTTTGCTTAAAGACAAAGGTGGCAAATGAAGAACAGTGAAAAGAAATGATGGGAAGACATTCAGGATGCAACTGTTGATGTAGTGAGATGAACCACAAAGTGAGATAAGCCAGAATTACTCTCTCAATGGACTCCTTGTTCTATGTGAAAATAAATTTCCTTGCTTTTTAAAACCCCATAGAGATAAGTATCGCTGAAGGCTCAGGGTGGAACATCCACAGAGCACATGGTTCTATAGTATAATTAGCCCCTCAAAATTCTAGAATTACAAAGGAGCACTCTGCACAGTTAAATATTACAATGATGTGCCTCTCTCTTAAAACTATAAAATGGAACATGATGCTTTATTTGCATTCTGCTTGCATTATCTAACTAAATTTTTCATTTCCATGTATAAATGAATAGGGGAAAACTTTTGTCCTGGTGATTCCTACTCTGGTCCTCAAACTTGGATTTGGATCCAATATAAATGTTCAGATGCTTGTATGAACTCACATCAGCCACAACTTCAAGTTGGGAAAGTCAAAATTCTACCTGAAGAATAATTTCTGTCTAGACTCTGCAAGTCTTCCAACCCTTATTGGTTCTCAGTTTTCCCAATGTATTTCTGGAGAGTGGTAATTATTTGAGCTGTCTAACTCTGATGCTATGTGTGTGCATATATATGTATAATTCATTTCATATGTGTTAGTCTTTTGGAATTGACTAGAACTTAAGATCCCTAGAAGCAATTGCCATATTCTTTTTTTACCATGTCAGCTTCTTGCAAAAAGCTATTATATAGAAAATATACAATCACATTTCATGACCAGTTAACTTATCATACATACATGGAAAATGGCAAAAATCTCAGGAAAGTTTTCATCCTACCCTGAGTTTTCTTTAGTTTTTCATCTATAGAGGTACAGAAAAAAAAAAAAGGAAAAGAAAAGAAAAAAAACCTTCTGGAATCTTCTTCAAACTACTCTTTACTTCTTTACCACCTGTCCAGATCAGATCAAAGTGGATGAAGCAAAAGAGCATTTCACTTGCTACAGCTGGACTTCTCTAATGCCAACTAATCAATACATCTAGAAACCAATTCATCATTGTAAGGAATAACAGAAATATTATTAATCAAGGCCACAAGAAGATGATGATGGAAAAAAAAGATGAATACCTAAGCTGTATAAGATGCTTACCATGTGTCAGACAAAAATATACATTCATCTCTGTCATCCCCATAACACCTCTTAAAGTTGAATCCAATTGCCATCCCTAATTTTCACATAAGGTAACAAAGACTTGCCCAGGGTCTCTTAGCCTACCAGTGGAGTGTTGGAGTTTTAGGAAAGCAACTGCCTTTCAGCCTGCACTCTATTCATATACCCCTCCTGCAAAAGTATCCTGTTTTCCATGAAGGCAAATGATCTATAGGAATAAAAGCTGCCCCAAAATCTTTCCTGAGAGTGCACAGGGAACAGTACCAGAGACCATCATTGGAGTAACCAAATTATGAATTGAAAATAATACACAGGAATAGAATAACCCACTAATAACCAACCATTGACATTTATCTTTCTTCTTCTTCCCGTAAACTATTACTTTAAAAAATTTATTGTGCCTTGTTCCCCAAACAAAAAAGTCTAAAAGAAATACAAAATGTACGGCATACACAAAACTATTAACAAAATACATTAAAAAATGTAATATTGTTTTAAAACACATAGCAAATTTAGAAAGAAAAAAAGCAATCACTAAATGCTAGTGGTAAAAAGAGAAGAAAAAAATTAAACTTTACTATGATTTTTTATTTTTTTCTGATGATAAAGTATTCAAACAGCATTTAGGCGAGGATTATGAAGGGAAGACCATTTGTTGGGGTTGATACATTTTTTGGAGAGGAGAGAATGGCAGCTTGGTCCATTCTTCAGTGGGGTAGCAGAATGTGTGACCTTACCCAAAGATGACAGAAACCATTTTCATCTCTCATCAACAGTCAGCAAGATTACAAATCTGGGCAATACAACTGAGTTTCAGAAGTTATGAGATGTGGGAGGGTTGCAATATAAGCAGTCAGATTCAATTATGGAAAACACACCCCAAAATAGAGCAGCATCATAGAGCACTAGAAGCAAAAATATCAGGCAAAGTTGAAGCTGAAGAAAGGGCCGCCTTTGGAGTTTAGAAAACTTCAGCATAAACTCCACGAATTAAGCCACCCTACTCCCTGGCTGAAGCAAACAAATAAAACAATCAAATACTACCTAGATCCCTGAACACAACAGGATCTTAATGCTGATGTATCCACCAGCTCTAATTCCTGTAGTAATAACTGTAATATGAGGATCAGAGTTAGAGGGGAAATGGAGGGGTAATTCATTACACAAGTTATGTATCAGATGACCTGAATGTCCTGCTCTGTTGGGTCATGATGCAGTGATTTTTCACAACACTGTGAGTGAACAGTCTATAGGAATGAAGACACATTGATAATTTTCTGGAGAATTAAATAAGCTAATATGTTGAGAGTCATAATGTTTCCCTATATCCATTCTTGAACTCCAAGCAGTTACAATGATATGCCTCTCTCTTAAAACTATAAAATGGAACGATGCTTTATTTGCATTCTGCTTGCATTATCTAACTAAATTTTTCATTTCCATGTATAAATGAATAGGGGAAAACTTTTGTCCTGGTGATTCCTACTCTGGTCCTCAAACTTGGATTTGGGGGTCAGCTTTGGGGGGTCACCATTCAAATAGTAACTCATAGGAATGGAAGTTCCAGCAATCATATCATGTGGTGGTAACATGACCCATATTTTAGCAGAGGATAGGGCAACTGGAGCAGAGTCTAGATACTTGTCCTGCCCCATAGGGAACACTGTTTATATGACTAAATTCTGGGTGACAGAATGTAAACACAGAGGATGAGCACTCTTCCAAGGACAGATTCTTTAAATGAGGCTCCTTGTCCTATGGTCTGACATGGGGACATGATTTTGGAGAGCTAACGTTACACAATGAAGGTGAAATCAGACATGATGGGTAACAACACCATAAAGGAAGCTGGATCCTTGGAGGACCACATGGAGAAGTGCATATGCACCCTTGCCCCTATACTGACCCTGATCAGTCTATAGACCTTTGTGTTACTATGTGAAAAAGGAAATTCTAGATCTTGCTGAGCCTATTACACTTTGGATGTCTGTATTATAATAGCTTTCCCAATACTGTGTGTAAAGAACTTAGAACTGCCCTTGGCACATAGTAATCTCTCAATAAATATTAGCTACCAACTCAGTAACTGAAAGAGCCAGTGTTTGGAACCAGAGAGTACTGTGTGTCTCCAAATACTCTGTTCTTTCTTTTCCAGAAGGGAACACTGTCTCCAGGGCACAGAAACAGAAGAAGAGTTATTTTCTAGAAGCAAATCAATTGTCAAAATCTTAAATTTTTTTTATGCTTAGTGAAGTTGTTTTTAACTTCATTATCCCCAATTTTAAAAACTACCCTCAATTGAAAAATCATGATTTTGACTTTAACTTAGTGAAAATTAAATTCTTCAATGCTTGTACTTCTAACTCACTTATTTTAGTTGCCTTATAAAATATAGTGCAGTGAGAAAAATGAGGCGCAGGAAAGAACTACCCACATATTTTTAAGCTGAATTCTTGGACTGTTAGATTTAAAGGACTTGTATCCTTTAAGCCATAAAAGCTTTCTTTTTTTTTTTTTTCTTTCTGTGCTGATGCATATATCTAGACTCTTTGAAGAGCCAGTCTGCAGCCTGATTTGGATAGGAATTCCTGTGCCATTATTTTTTTCTCTCCACTCAGCACTTATTCTGGGCAAAGCTGCCAAGGAGAAGAATTTCACCCTTGGGATGAATTGTGCTTGATGTTTCTGAGCCTTTTCTCATTCTCCATCCAGTCCTGGGGAAGAGTGGGGACACTTCCCACATCTTCTTCCAGATATTCAGCTGCCATGGTCCACCTACCTTTTTGGAATTTCACAGATTTGTAACATGCATACACCATCCATTTCTACATATGTGGCGTGACTAATGAACTGCATCAGGGAAATAGAGAAACACACTGTTTAGTATTTCCTTACAACACTGAATTAGATGGCTGAAGGTCAGGGGCTTATGCCATACATTTAAAAGGGCAGTCCAAATGCTTTTGCATTCCACTGGGAAATCTGTTGTTCTGAAGGCAACATAGATTTAAATAAAAACTTCTCTTCTTCTTATCCCTCTTCTGTTTCTACAACAATGATAGCTTCCTCTTTCCATTTTCCCACAGCACCTTGTGCAAAATTCTATCAACATTTCTTGCATTGTGCTATAAATATCTTCTCCCATGTCTTTTTCCCTGAGTAGGCTGGAAAGCTCTGTCTTTCATTACCCTCTTGGCATGATTGATCTCATTACTTTGCCCTTTTACTTTGCCTCATGTATTACATGTTGGTACTTTCCAGTGTCATTTTATTATTGCAGCTGTTGAAGTAATTTAAATGGGCTTTGAGAATAGACATAATGTGGGGAAACTTATTCTTCAAAGTGAACCTCACAGTTTTAAACATTAAAAAGGGACATTAACTTTGCCCTGCTTTCTAAATCCTACTGAGCCTAAAAATTCTGTTATTGCTTTTGCAACCCCAAAGTGTCTCAAATTAAAAACTACACTTCGAAGGAAGTCATAGCCAATGAGGAAGATTGGATTATTCTCTTTGCTGGAGGATAGACACAGCAGGTATTGAATATTTCAAAAAAACCCTCAACCTCTAACAGCACTAATGGTGCCATTTGGCACTAATGCATTGTCAGGAATTAAAATCTGAACAGTAGAGTTAGGAGCAAGAAAAATAAAACATATCAATAAAATTCAGCTCAGGCAGACAAGTATGCGGTCTGCATTTGACAGAGGGATTATATGCATACATAAATAAATCATTAAAATCCACCCGTTAGGAGTCTGCTCAATTCATGGTGATTTGAGTTGCTGCGGGGGCAACAGCAAATCTAAACATAATTTGTTTGTTTGTGAGATGAGAAGGAAGAATTTGACAGATTTTCAACATATACAGACAGTCCATTTCTACATTTGGGGAATGGTTAATAAAATATTTCAGTAAAATATGTGAAGCACATTTTCCAATATGTCTTTGTTAGAAGCAGGAGGAAGAGGAGGGGAGAGGGTAGAGAGGAAGAATTAAACTGCTTTGGTAGAGTTCTAGTTCAACAGTTCCCAAGGCATCATTTAAATTCTGTGGCAAGTCTGTCATGTACTATAGTGCATACAATATTTCTCTTAGTGATTTGGGAAAGAAAGAGGCAAATATATACTGAATCTTCTGCATGGTTATCTTTTGAATCTTTATGGCTGTCTATGGCAGGTTTATTAACTACATTTAAAGGTGAGGAAACTGAAAAGTTATTCCTATCTTGCCCAGTGAAATATACTTGGCTAATTTCAGTGATAATATTTATCCTGAGATTGTTTTGGTTTTAATGACCTTGTTCTTTCCATTACCTCATGCTGGTTACTATGGAATTCGCTTTCAGGATTTTGGATTTAAAAATCTGAATCACCACCTCTCTGTTGAACACACACTTGAACCCAAGTGTGTGCACACAGGCACATTACTCATTTATTCTCTCTGCTAATCTCCAGTGTAAGATTTACTTTAATCTTTGGATAGATCATTCCCTTTTTGATCTTCAATGGTGGGGATTGGTTCTACTATACAATTTTTATCTTAAAAATATACCGTCACTGGTAAGGGAGGAGGGAGAGATAATACTTCCTCAGAAGCTGTTTTCTGGTCTCCAAATAGAATAATTCTCAACCTAAGAAATATATCAAACTTCATTTGTATCCTCAGTGGCATACATGATCTTATCTCCTAATAAGCATTTAATGAAAACTTGTTAATTTATTAAGTTGTAAGTGAATTACTGTATGATATTAGTGAGAAGCACTTTATTTCACACATTAGAGCCGCTTCAATGAAGTTAGGTCCAATAATAATTTTTATGAAGCATATGCTTAAGTGGGGTGCTTAACAGAATCTTGTGGGGGCCTTTTTTGTGTTTAAAACTAATAACAGAAACTTAGGTATGTTTAAGTCTGAATTTGCAAGTATTAGCTTTGCTTCAAATGAAGGGGGACTTGTAAGCTTGAAAAGAAGGTAGAGGACTACAGAATGAAGTCTGATGAAAATAATATTAGGTTTATATACTGGAAAGTGTGATAGACTCATTGCTATCTGCAGAAACATATTTAACTTTCTGCAATTATTGGCTTTCTGCTTCATAAACTCCCAACTTCAAACCTTCAATGCTTTCCCTGTTTTTCTTCCTTCTGGAGATGAAATTATGTACAGACAGCAAGTCAATGGGAGAAAGGAAAATTCAATCTTTTATGAAAATAGTAGAGAGGTCCCCAGTCAGCAAAAGGCTCTGAATCCTTGCTGTATCACTAATTTTCCAGGGTACAGGAAAGAGCAAGAATACCTTTCTAGGAGTTGGGTAGAGTCATTAAAACAAAAGTTGATCCTTCTATTTGGTCATCAACTTGCCAAATCCCCTAGGACACACCATTTCACCATGGAAACAAGTCAAGACCATTAACTTCCACAGCCTAAGACCCTTCAAAGTGAAATACAAGGTCACAAGGTCATGTTGTATCAAAGACCATCAACTCGAGAACACTTAAATATCAGGATGCATCCCAAATTGAACACAAAGGAAACTCAGAGGTTATATCAAGGAATTACTGCATATGACTTTATGTAGAAGTTTCTACTTATATGACTTTATAGAGAGTCTTAAAATTCATAATGATACTATATTAATGTAAATGTACTATGTATTTAAAAGATACGAATATGGAGAGATACTGAAAACATAAATGAGAATTCTTTACAAAAACCTCGTGATTTTCAGAGATTGGATGAGAATTTGTGTAATATCAAACTGAGGTACTGGTAAAGAAATAAGTACAAAAGGGGGAAATAAAGAAAGTTAGAATATACAGCTTTTTAACACATGACATTTTGGAACCCATGATCCTTAATACAGTCTGTATGTACTTCAAACTCACCTGTGGAATTTGTGAAAACCTGCCAATATATCCTGGAGCATCTGAATCTGCAGGGGGTGCTCCCATACTGATGATTCTTAATTTCTTTAGGAGAACCTGATGCACAGCTGAGATCGAGAACCCCACCGGGTTAGTCTCTAGGTAGAATCACTTAAGTATCTTGCTTTACCAAGCTTGCCATTGCCCCTCTATTTAAAGCTATTTCAAATTCTGTACTAGTCAGCTTTCACTTTCTGAAGGAAGAAGCTAATATTGGTACTTAAAGGCTCTGTGTTTTAGATAGAACCTTAGCTTACAGGTCTCAAATAGGATTATTTTGAATTCATTTAAAATCTACAGCTGATGTTGCTATCTTAAAGAGTTTTCAGAGTCTCGACTCAGCTGTACGCCCCGCATGCTACAAAGGCAAGGAGCAATAGCCATGGTGCCCAGCAGTGGAGTCAACATAAATATCCATCTTTATGCATTTCACTACAAAGAGCATGTTGAGAGTAGACATAATGAATGATAACAATGGTTAATATTCATTGAATTATAACTATGTACCAAACAGGTGCACATTCTGTTTAACAATAGGATGAAGTGGGTATTCTTATTCCTATTTATAAAGACAGATACTATGCTTATTTACAATCATCCACATTTAGGATAAGGAAAGCAACACTTAATAAATTTAAGTCATCAAGTAGTTCTGTTGATAGCAAACAACTTTGATTAGATTCAAGGTCTATCTCACTTCAAACTAGCTCTTCATTGTCCACCACACCACTCCAAACCGACAATTGCCACTACACTATAACAAAAAAAAAAAAAAAAAAAAAAAACGAAACTAACAAAATTCCACCTTTTCATTCTCCTTTATTGAGTCTGAGTACTGGGGTTGTACAGGTTATAGCAGAAATGATAATGATAATGATAGTATAGAAATGATAATGATAACAGATTATTAGTAGTGAGACATATACTTGGTTTTGTGTAATCAGAAAAACAAGAGTTCTTATCCCTGGCCCTCTCCAAGAGTGAAAGATCCCTGATAGCAAATTTTAGGGACTCAGAAGTGGTTATAAGCAATGTTTATCTTGGAGGCAGATCCTGGAATCTCTGGCTAATACGTCCCTTCTTAGGACTCAGAATTCCTTCTTAGAATCTACTTTTACTGGAAGAAAATTAAGGATGGAAGAAAATTATATTACTCAAGTCATATGAAACTGAACCACATGTAGGGCTTCCAGGGTTAAGCCAAGGCTCCTCCTGAAAGAGCAGTCTGTATGTCCCTCCATCTCTCATTCTAGTGGATAGTCAAGCTGAAGGTTCAGACTTGCTGGAGGTGAGAGCAGAATGTATCCCTCAGGAGATACAGAAATCAGACCATTTCTTTTGCCATGTAACCAGAGCTCTCCAATCCATTTAAGGGAAGCACCTTACCATCACTGTATTAGTTTGCCAAGGCTTCCATATCAAAACACCAGTGTCTAGGTAGGTTTTAACAACAGAACTTTTATTTCCCCACAGTTATGGAGGGTAGAGGTCTAAGATCAGGAGTTGGCAGGTTTGATGTCTTCTGAGGCCTCTCTCCTTGGCTTAAAGATGGCCACCTTCTCATTGTTTTCTCCCATAATTTTTCTCTGGGTGGTCACCTGCCTGTGTCCAAATTTCCTCTTTTTTATTAAAACATCAGTCATTTTGAATAAGTGGCTACCCTAAAGACTTCCTTTTGATTATTTCTTTAAAGATATTATCTCCAAATACAGTCACATTCTGAGGCACTGGGAAATCAAGACCTCAACAACATATAAATTTTACCAGATACAATTCAATCTATAATATTCTTTCTCTCCCTCTCCCCTCCTCTCTCTCTCTCCCCCTACTCCATCCGTCCCTCTCTCTGAACAGAAAAAAAAAAAAAAAAAGTTCTTTTGTTGAATTCATACAAAAAAAAAATTTATAACCAACCTAAGGAGCCAAATCCCTCTTATAAGGAGAGAGAAGAGAAGGAAAGAGAAACTATCGACTTTTATTTTCACAGTTGTTCTTTGCACAGTCGATTGGAAGCTGGAAATTCAATAAACAAAGATTTCCACTACCACTGGGTCAACAGCTGCAAGTAACCAGATCATTGGCTGTTTACAGGCAGAACAGAGTTAAGGGTTATCATGCATATCTGGTACTTTTGATCACAGTACTATGTACAAACAATCTGGGTGCACCAGCTCTCCTATCTTTTCTACTTTCCCTTCCCTGATAAAGTGACTGGTGGGGAAGAGCTGGGCACACTGACATTTGAGCACCTACCATAAGCCAAGTGTTGCCACGTGAATGTAGATCCCTAATGTGAGCAGCTTTTAAAAATCCTAAGAGATTTTCATTCACTTAAGTAGATGCACTTTGGGTATTCCAAAATAATTTTCACTAACCTCCCATTCCCAACCACCTTGACAGATATATTCTACCTAAGGAAATACAATAGACTGCTATTCCTGAACCAGTTCCTAAGACCTCTTTCCTTTCTATCTCACCCCAAACCCCAAGCCCTAATATAAAAACAAGTGTCTGCAGTTTCCTCTGCTTTACCATCTGTTTCCATCCTTTTAACAACATTGAATGAGGAAAAAAGAGCAGAGCAGCTACATTTTACAAATTAGAAGAGAGAGATTCAGGAAGGGTTAAATGACTTTCCCTAAATCACAGAATGCAAAGGTTGGAAATGTTAGTTAAATTTCTTCCCTTACTAACCTTTAAATTCTCTGTAATAGGGAAGAATCCCAAACTGGCATAATTTGATAGTGGCTAGCATGCCACATAGCAAACATTTAATAACTTGAACAGAACTGAATTACGTCAAATATGCTCAGATCCTGGTCTGGCTGAAACAGCCTCAATGAAAGTGAACTGAGTTTTTTTCCTGCCAACTGGAGCTACTAAGGCAGACTTGATGCTAAACCCTTCACTGGTGCATGACACCTCGTTCTTTAGTTCCATGAACACCAACTGTGGACCCCCACTTGTCAGTGTAGGTGAGGGCACAAGAATGTCTCTCAGGGAAGTGTTTTTTTCATGGCGCACATCTGTGGCTGACATATACTCAGGGAATTGCAATGGATTCACTTCATAGCCACATCCTAGAGCCAGGGAGTCACATTCAATGATACTGTGAGCAGGCAGCTTACATTATCTCCCATTCATTCAGGTATTAATAAAATTTCAGGCAGGCTAGCATTCAGTCTTGTTGTAAAGGGTTTTGTCTGAAGTTCAGTGTTC
Organism: Marmota flaviventris; assembly: GCF_047511675.1. NCBI lineage: Eukaryota > Metazoa > Chordata > Mammalia > Rodentia > Sciuridae > Marmota > Marmota flaviventris. The sequence goes on along the minus strand of NC_092506.1, from coordinate 25,691,443 downwards.
TAAATTAGCATGAAAAACTTTGGAATAAGGTGCCAATGCCTGTCTATACATTACAATTAACAGTCTTCAAATTGAACTAAAATAAAACAGAGCTTTCCTCAGGAGTTGCAGAAATTTGAGAGGTTTTCACTGTGAAGAAGTTGCATAACAAAATGGAACCAATAATGGAAATAGGTTTTGAGATTTCTCATGAGAAAAAAATTTGTGTAGTGGCCATTTTGAAGTCAATAAATTTCTCCAGTGATTGTGATAAGTAAAAAATAGAACTCATTCACAAACTACTGAATACTGGGAGCCTGATCCTTCCCCTCAAGGAACAATATGAGGTGAATGTATGAGAACATAATGAACTAATAATATCTTCCTTCATACATTCAACTCTAAATGCTTGATTCAAAATTTGAATCTTTATGAAAGCTATGATAAAGTAGCTGTGAGTTCTGCTTTTGTAAATACTCTAACTAAACCCATTCCAAGAGGGACTTGTGTTTAAGAAAGATCCATGAAAGGATTCTGTGAACTCTTTGCAATAATTGAAAAATTACAGGTGTGTAGGGGAAGAATGAAAGTCACATTGCTTTTGTTTTATCTCTAAGTGTATAAGACTCCATGAGGAAAAAAAAAAAAAATGACCCAAGGGCTATTGAACTCTTAATGAATTAAAAGAATAAAATACTTGCTAGTGAGAAATCATAGTTTCATTGAAGCATCTTCTTTGAAATGAAGTATCTCCATTGAAGCATCTCAAAAAAAAAAAAAAATCTTGGAGGAAAGTGAGTTTTATTATGCAAGCATCAACTAAACCATATGGACTTTATGAAGAGAGTATAAAATTAGGATTAATTTTCTTTTTTCTGTTCCTGTAAAGATCCCAAATAGATTCTTGCTTAATGGGGTGGAGGAAGATCTCTGGATAACAATTTATCTTTTATAAAAACATTGAGTATGAAAATGAAAATTCCTTGACTCAAAATTGATATTTGTGTTTAGTATACCTCTTCTATCCTGAAATATAATCTTACCTTCCAAAATGAACCCATTTCCTTAACCCACAATTATGTAATTGTATCAATATGGTCCAAGTGCCTAAAATTAATTTGTGATAACCTATTTTATTTTCATCAGTTTTAGGCAAATGCAGAAAAATGTCAGAAACTAAAATGTATCGCTATAAAGTATGTATGTCTGTGTATGTGTGTGTGTGCATGCATACATGTATTTTGTACTGAGGATTGAACCTATGATCTCACACATGTTATGCCAGCACTAAGCTACATCAACACCCTGTTTTGTTTTTGTTTTGTGATTATAGGTATGCACCACCATGTGCCAGATTTTTTTTTTTAACTTTGGAGTTACATTTTTTTTTGTTGTAAGAAACAGTTAAAACAACAGTATCTTTCAAAGGAATGAGATTTTGAAAACACATTTTGTAAAATCATTGAATAAAAACATTATATTACACTTAATTAGAACTCTCTCTCTCCATTAAAAAAAAATTGTCTTCTTGTACAAAGGCAAAAATTCTCTTCATTCCCTTCTTATCTTCTGCATTCTATATGTACTCTTAATTTTTATTTTATTTATTCATATATTGGTCCTGGCAATTCAACCTGGGTATTCTACCCTTGAGCTACATTCGCAGATTGTTTTTTATCTCTGATTTTGAGACAGGGCCTTGCTAAGTAACTGAGGGTCCTGCTAAATTGCTGAGGCTGGCTTTGAACTTGTGATCCTCCTACCTCAGCCTACATATTAATTGCCATCACAGTGTCATCACTATACCAGGCTTTATTTATAGGCTGTATGTATTTTTTAATGACAGTATAATACCTCATAGAGGACAACACTGGCAGTGTATCTAGAAAGTCTAAATTATTATCAAGGGATATGCATGATATCTGTCTGTATATAAATACACATATGCAGATATATATTTTTATGACTGTATAAAAAACACATTTGCATACATCTATATATCTTAAATATGAATAATTGAGAGATATTTTTAAATTTTAATGTAAAATATTAGGAGAGTCTTGAATGTTTTATGTTTATACTGTGAATTAGCAAGGACCTGACAATTATCAATTCAATTTTATCCACTTAAGATACGCCAAAATTGCCATATTTCTTCCATTTTAAAAATAAACTGATAAATACAAAATGGTTGAAGTATAAGAAATTGAACTTACTGATTAATTTGGGAAATATTAAGTAATTTGGGGGAGGAAATATATTAAGTTTATTTGAAACTAAGTGGTTTCTTGATTTATATTGATCCATATTTTAGAAATTATGAGGAAATATGATAAAAAACTCAAGACTATTCTACACATTTATGGAATGATTTTAACAACACAATCAGACATGATAATTCAAAATACTATGATATTAATTTTTGCTAAGGAAAGATTTATTTAAATTTATATTATTATTATCATCACAAAATTAAGTCCTGCTTTAAACCAACTCTAAGCTAAAGGTATTCACTATTTCATTCATTTTCTTTAAATACTGATTACCTACTGTGTATCAAAGAGGTACACAAAGAATGCATCTGGTTTTCTACACAAAGGAAACTCAGAATCGTGGGGAGACGATGGATAATATACACGATTACTAAATGTGCAATAATAATAACCATACTATGCGGTAGTATAGTTGTGTATGAAGTGCTGGAGAAAAACAACTGAGGCAATTATTAACACTGCAATGGAGAGATACGGTCAAGTCATCCCAATTACCAGGTATACAATTCAATGCAAAAAAATAAGGTGAACATTTTTGCATGTGCAATGCTAGGGATCAAAGCCAGGGCCTGGTGCATGCTGGGCACGTGCTCTACCACTGAGCTACATCCTTAGCCCCAAATAAACTATCTTGAGAAATACCACTTAATTCAAGACCTTTAACAGGACATAAAGTACAGAAAGTATAGAAAAATCAGAGAACATACATTTAATGCCACACTTTTCTTTTAATCCAATTACTTTATACAAGTAACTGAATTGCTTGGATGAACTCCAAGAAAACACCCCTTTACAAAGGCTGCTACTCTATTACAAACTATGTTCCACATTACAAAATATGTTTACCACAAAACATATTTTATAAGCTAGATATTATTTGCAGGGATTTGAAGGAAGCCCATGAGTCACCACAAAAAAATGTGAAAAAATACATAAACAATTCCATGGTCACTATCCCTGTCATTCACTTATGATTTTTTTTTTTTTTTTTTTGCAAAAGAAGAACATAAACTATGATTGTTGGAAACAACAACAACAACAAAAAAAAATAGATTTTATGCCAATACTTTTCCGGAAAACTAGTAGATGGCTCTGATGTGGAATGTAGAACCGTATGACAGCTTTTTACCTAAGTTCCTCCTAATACAAAAGAGGTGAAAATTTCATCAAAGTGTGTAAGTGTGTAGGCCTATTTTCCCCAAGAGGTGGGTGGAGGTGGGAAGTTACTGTGGGGGTATCAAACTATGAAAACCTTTCACTTGCATGTCTTTGCATCCAAAGAGAATTCTTTGGGATCAAAAGCAAAACTGGAGCTGTGGCTAGCAAGCTGGGAAAGGAGAAGAACAAGAAATGATTGTTTCCATGGTCACAAAGAATGGAATTCCTATCGGACACAGCTCCGGTCATTTGGCTGGTCCCCAGATGCATGAATACTTCTGAGAAATAGCACGATAGATATGTGGTGTGGGAAGTCAAAGGAGATTTCTGGGGGAGGGAAAGATTCCCGTCAAGCCTCTGGCCACATCCAGGGCTTCCTTTTTAATGAGTTAATACAAACATCAAACCAAGTGCTGAATCAATGAATTCACCTACTTAATTTCCTAGTTAATTAGTGGCAGCAAGTCTGAAATTAAGTGCTTACCCTGTGGAATAGCCACACATGCACAAAAAAAAAAAAAAAAAAAGGCAACTATAATATGAAGAAGGACTTGGCTAGACAATATATGGAAGAGGAAAGAAATGCATTTGATAGCATGATGAAAAAGTAGACCGAGGAGGGCCTGATAATATAAAGAAAGGAAATAAGCCATCCAGAATATATGAGAAGAGGAACTAAGAAAATGCATCTCCATTCTCTGTTGCAAAGATAGCCCTATTATCTGCAAATAGTTCTATGCAATGCCTCAGAATCTTACAGAGCTAAAAGGAATATTGGAGAGCATCTGAATCAAATCCCTCATTATACAGAAACAGAAGGCTCAGAAAATGCAGGGCATTTGCTTGGAGTTCTGCAGCTAAAGGGCAACTGTAGAAGCACTGGAATGCTCCCTTGGACAAAGTCATTCAGCTGTGGGAAACATTCCACTGGGAAACCTGGGGTAAAATGGGTCCATATTTCCAACTCAACTTGCAGATACCTGCTCTGAGTTTCCCCTAAGGCTCCTAATGTTTATATTCATGGTAGTGCCCAAGACTACTGAGAGAATGACAGACATGGTAGTCACTTGTCAAAGAGCTATGTTAATCTATCTGTGTAATGCTGGGGTATGATATTGGCCAAATTATATTGTCATATTGTGTGCATGTATGAATATGTAACAATGAACCCCATCATTATGTACTAGTATAATGCACCAAAAATATAAAAAATTAAAAATAACAATTACAAAAATTAATGATATACATGAATGACATACATATGTATATATAAATTATTTTTCCAAAGTAGTAATACCAGGAGATAATTTTTTTTAAATCTACTTTCGTAATCATTTGCCTTTAATATTGACATTTTGACACCAATGAAATGACCAAGTCAAAAACATAATGAGCTAGTCTTTAATACTGTACACACTGAAGTTTGTGAGAAACTCACTATGCTGTGCTGTTTTCCCCCATTTGTTATTGCAAATGTCATCTGCTCATTTGATGGATTAGTTTTATCAAGAATCACTGTTACATATTAGAATAATAAGCAAACAACAGGGCAGGGGATTTGAAACATTAAGAATTACGGCTTCATCCTGCTCCTTAAAACATTAATAGAAGGGGAAGCTGGAAAAAAACAAAACCCCTTGTGCACACAAGGAGTTGCTTTGGGAAATCTGTCCACCCTGTCTCAGCATTACAGAGCAACCAAAGCAGGCTCCCTCTGAGGAAGACAGGGGCATCACTGCCCTCAGAAGCACATTCCTTCCATTAAGGAGCTCCAAGTCTCTGCTAGGCACACAGCTCTGGACACCAACAGCTCTAAACTACTGCCCTCTGAAGAGCAGCTCTCTAAAGGACCCTATAGAGAACTGAGCATAAGGGAGCTCCTTTTATTTTGGTCATGCCACACTGCCAAGTTGATGCCCCTAATGCAAAAAAAGACTGCAAGCCCCAAAAGGAGTCTCTGAGGCCACTAGACAAACTGAAAGAAATAAGAGTAAAAACCACAGTAATGTTTTGGTTTTAATTTTTTTTTTAATATTAACATTACCAGTTAGAAACTAGTGAAGAACATTTTTTTAAAAAATTATGAAGATATATTGAGTGATGTGTATGTGTGTAAATCAAAGGGCTGACCTCAGGGAGACTTCATGCTAGGTAAGGAAACAAATAAGAAGCATATAAAATGATAATCCATACAAAGCAGGATAGAAAAAAAAATGGAAGAAAACATGGCAGAGCAAAGAAATGCATGCATAACTGAGAGATGAAGGGCTGAGAAGCCCAGCTCCTCTGGAGGAGAGCCAGGTCCCAGGGTCTGGAATTCTTTTCACAAGAGCTGGCTGGTAGGAGCACAGCATAGTGATAAAGATGGACTGGAAGGAAAAGGGCAAACCAGGGCATGATTATAGTTACCTGGGTTTGAAAAGTGCTCACAGCCCAGATCAGGGTAGAATGGAGCATACTGGAGAGACAATAAGAAGCAAAGAGTCTGCCTTGTCAGCCCCAAGGGACAGAAAGCAAGGGTTCCCACATTATACAATAGTGAGCAGCAGGAAACCTTTTCTTTTCTTTTTTTTTTTTTTTAAACCTTTAGATTTGAGTATAAAAATCCACAAATGATGTTAAAGTCACTTTCTATTCTTTGTACAGAAGGTGTTGGGTCTAACACGTAGTAGGCCATAAGAAGAATCATCCTCTGGACATCACACCATGCCTGAATCTACAGTGTATTGCCCCAAAGTGCAATCCTTTCTCTTGTACCTTGAATAGCAGAGAAAGATAAGTGGCACATGTGATTAGAAGGCACTCTGGCAGACGTCATGGGGGAATTCAGGACACAGAGATAAAGGGATGGTATCACACATGTGTGGATAAAATGGAACCAGTGATCGTATCCATAGATCCTGCAATCGCACGGTGCTGTGGCCTCCTTTCCTGCTATTGCCCTACGGTGTGTCATAAAGAAAATAAAAGGTAGTATGCTGAAGACTGAGGACTGACTGGGGGCATTGCTCCTCTCTGGCCCTATGCCCAAATAAGCCAAGAATTCTAATTTTTCCCATTATATTGGTAGGGAAAAAAATAACAAGGGTTACCTAAAACTATATCTCCTTTAGCCACACAACTCCACCACCACCATCCTGTAAGGAAAAGAGTCAAGTCTTAAGACCTGCGGAAGAAGGACCCTTATTTCCATTTTCTCCACATGAAGGAGGATGTCTTCTACCTGTTAAAGTAAGACAATAAATAATTGGGACAGACTTATGTACCTAAGATGCTGACATTAGTAACACTGTATCTTAAGGAACAAGGCTTCCAACTGCTGATATCTATACAGGTACTGAAAATCTCACTGTTAGAGACCTTTGGGATATGAAATACTTCTTCACTCTTGCCCATGTAAGACAGAAAAGAGCTATAATAAACCAACAACAGAGCCTCCTACAAGACCCCTGCAGATTCTGCGCGGTGATCTCAAATGGGTGTTAGGTTTAACAAACGTGGTACAGGGAAAGTTTTACTTTCAAACATGGCTGGGCAGTGACCCCATCAAACTAGAGGATGCAAAATACTAGAAGAGATAGTCAAAGCTGAGAACACCAGGAGAAGACAGGAAGAAAGAAAGGAAAAAAAAAAGCAAATTTGGGTTTCTTTCAAGAAATCCAGTTACAATATTTTTGTTAAAGAGTCCCATGGGAGAAGCAGTACAGCAGAGTAGAAAAACCACCAGGATATACAGAGGTTTAAAGCAGAGTCCAGTTGTTGACTGACCCTGTGATCCAGAAGTTATCAAGCCCACCCAAACTTCACTTTTCCCACCTTTAAAAACAGTGCTCTTTTGCATGTAGACTACTAATTATAAGTGGGAAAGTATTTAGAATGATGTCTATACATATTAGTCATTCAATAAATGTTATCCATTATTGGTTTTTCCATGCTATTATTGCAGCTGTTAGAAGGTTAAAATTAGATAAAATATATAAAATAACCAGCTACAATTCCAACCATTTTACAAATGATCACAATGGAATTCATCTTTTATTTTTTTTTTAACTTTCCACGAAAATCTTACCCCGCCATTCATTTGCTATCCAATGATATGAATTTGGTATAATTATTAATTGTGATCATATCACTATACCAATATAAATGAACTGTCTGTGGTGTTTCTAGTAAAGAACACAACAGTATTAATTCAACAAAAAAGATAACTCCCAGTCTTTGAATGTGGTAAGCAGCCATGTGCTATGAAGAGAACTTCTTAGCAAAGATTCGACACCAAAGACCAGGTAATTATTTCCTCCACCTGCCTAGGAAGAAACAGAGGGCCTTGGGCTTCATTTGATCACTACCCTGGGTAGACAAAATGAAGAAAGCAACCTCTGCTTTGATCAATTAGATTGAATCCAGACTGGGTGGGAGAAGCACACTCATGGCTGGTGATTCATCTACCCAGGCATGCAAGTGACCAGGAGTGTGCCTGAGGTAGTTTGAAAGACCTCTCCCAGCGGCCTGTAATTGACTGAAGAAAATTCTGTTTTGTTTTGCTTTTGTTCTTGTTTGCTCATTACCAGACGACCTGCGTATTCCCGAAGAAGAAGAAGAAGAAGAAGAAGAAGAAGAAGAAGAAGAAGAAGAATCTATTCCTAAGAGAAGAACAATGCCAAAATAACACATCTGTAGATAAAGTTGACCCAATGAAAACTAGTTACAGCTAGTTGATTTATGGGGAAAAAAGGGAACTCCTTGGATGGTTATGGAAACCTGAATATCTATATACAATACAGCCTTACAGAGAAGTGGAAACAACCCTTGCAGCAAGTTACAGTGTGAAACAGGTTACATTGTTCTTGCAACTTTTCACCACCAGACATAAGGAAGATATTTGTGATTTTTCTCTCCAATACTTGATTTCTCTCTCTCTCTCTCTCTCTCTCTCTCTCTCTCTCTCTCTCTCTCCCTCCCTCCCTCCCTCCCTCCCTCCCTCCCTCCCTCTCTCTCTTTTAATAAGACTCCAAGTTTCCTTCAGGGATGCATTTGATCCTCAATTCCATTTCCTTAAAGACAATGGTGGTTCTTGAGTGGCATATAACCTAAGCTAGTCCAGTCATCCTAGATCTTAGGATACTCTCAGGGTTTGCTAAAACAAAGACTAAGCTAAGAGAATTAAAGAGAAAATAAAGCAGGAGTCCCAATGCCATTGTGAACATCTGGATCAAACTATCCCTGAACGTCATGAACAAGAGGACTTTTCAGTAAGTTGTATCAGACTTTTTTCCTTACCCTACAACAATTTTTTTTTTCTTTTACTTAGACTAGACTAAGACATCACTACTGAATCAGGTCCAAGTTATCAATCCCACAAGAAAACACTAATATGCATAAGTAAAAATCATGTATCCAAAATGAAAGCAACAAACATTTATTTTATTGGTCCTTTCAATTCTGCTTCCCAAATTATACAGCTTATATAAGAAACATCAGCAATTTCACTGTGCCAAATTCAGAAACTTAACAGATTATTTCACAGTATTGTAAGAAAAATGCCATTTACATTTTTATCAATAATAGCCTGAGTATTTTCATGTGATAAGCACTCTGCTAAAAGCTTTACAGGCCTTATTTCAATTATAACTCCTCATACCCTTGTCTTGTAGCTATTTCCACATCACAGATGAGAAAGTTGAGGTTCACGATGGAGAAATTGCTCAAAACCACCATCGAAGATGCGAGAAGGGTCAGATCAATCTGGCTCTTATGTCCGTGTTTGAAATCACCAAGCTTGTTGAATCATGGGATGCTCTAAACAAGAGAAGGGCAAAGCATCTGACATGCAGCACTCAGCATTTTGCAGCTGCTAGAACTCATGGTTGCTATGTTTCAGGAGGTTCAATTTCATTGGAAAATATCTATTCTGTGAGTCTGAGAACAAGTAAAGAGCTCCTCTGTATCTAATAACACAAAGGTCCCTGATGACTCATTTGGCCCTCTCTGTCAGGAGGGCATCTGGGCATATCTGCAGGAGCTTAGGTCCAGCTTCAACACCAGATCTGGGGAAAAGACCATGTGAGGTCAGCAACCACGAGCAGTATCAAGCCCATCAGCTTTAAATCCTTAATATTTCCTCTCAACAAACACCTAGGGGATGTGCTGTGCCTCATCCCTAGCTGGACTGAAAGGCTCAGAGCAGGCTTACAATGAACAGTAGACACAGACGATGGGACCCAAGTCTTTAATACAGACAGAGCCTCTGTCCCTTCTTGGCTGCAGTGATCAGCAGCAGGGTTGGACCTGAAGTGATGGCCCTGTGCCGGCAAAGCACTTTGGCACATGCCGGGATGTGAAAGGCTCTAATGAGACCCATTTCACAATTCACTGGCCACGTGCATTAAGCAGGCAAAGATTTCTTCCTAACATCCCTGCGCTATATCCTATGGCCCAGGTCTGCAACAGGGTTCCCCCACCAGCCCAGGAAACCAGATCTCTTGCTTCTCTTTCCTTGGCAGTGAAATCAGCGAAGTGAGAGGCAGCAGCCTAGCTTTAAAGAGACAGGACGCATTTCCAACCGCAGATCTCTCTCAGGGTCTACAGGAACCTTCCAGAGACCTGCAATGCATGCTAATCCTTTCACTGGTGAAGAGAGTGGGCTCCTTCATAGTAAAGTCATTGTTCTTTCTAATTGTCAGAGACTGCTGCTCTGCACTTGCCTGGAGCGATCCAATTAACATATCACCACAACACCAACCATTATAATATGTTCTGTGTCCTACCAACAAGGGAAAGCCCCAACCCTGCCTCCATCCACAGCTTCCGTCTAATTAGGTCTTTAATACATAAACAGAAGGGCAAACAGAAACCTGGAGAGAAGACTGTATGTCTGCTTCACTTTCTGCCTAAAAGCAATGTCTTGGAGTTGGAATATTACTGTTGTCAATGGGGAATGAGTTAAAGGAAGTGAGAACAAAAGAAAGAACAGAGGAAGGAGGGAAGGGAAGGGGAGGTGAGGAGTAGGGATGGAGGCAGATAGAGAGGGATGGAGGAAGGGTGAGAAGGAGAGGGTAAGGCAGCTTGCTGCTTTGGGGAATTGAAAAACACGTAACTTCTGCTGGAAACGATTGCCATGGCAACCTTCAAACAATACAGAGAAAGCCTTCAGAGTTCCATTCTTGCCTTCCTGAACACCACTGTGTAGACCTGAACTCTTTTAGGGTGGCTTCTGACTTTTCGCCTATTCAATTAGTAGACACCAGAGTTCCCTGGATCTCTCCTATCATAATGGATTTGAATCCAGTCACTCGTACACATGCTGTGGTCCCTGTTGGGGGGACTCTGTAGAGATAACTAACTTAACTCTCAACATTTCCTCTGCCCAGGTTGGAAAAGCCAGGGTAAGATTATTCTCCTCCCTTTCTTTCTTGCCCACCATCCCCTGCCCACCTCATGCCAAGTTTGGGAAAACCAACACACTCAGAGATCTGTCTCAGATTCAATGTCAGACCTTTCAGGAGAAAAACATCTTACGCTTTCAAATGCCAGGCACCTTTGTTAGAAACTCCCTATCTTAGATACTGAAGTTCCTATTATCATTATCAAGCAGTTCATTTCAAGAAAACATGTCTAGTGTCTTTAAAATGAATTCCTTAGTACTACAGCTCTTAAGCCAATAAACAAACTACATACAAATGATCAGCCACATTGACAACAGGATATCTATTAACACATCACAAATAAGTCAACCAACCTGGCAGGGCTACATCTACAGTAACAGATGAGTTTAATAATTAAGAGACTGTCTCAAAAGAAAAGATCCTATCATTTTTAATCTGTGAAGTTCCCCACCTTCCCCCGCCCTCCCTACTCAGCAGCAAACAAAGAAATAAAATCAGATGGCTGAATTCTTACATGAACTATGATGACTTGGATAAGATTGATGAAATAAAACAAATGGGGCACTCCCCCCACAAAACAGTGTTGTCTCAGCAGTTTGTAGTTTAGCAAGAACCAAGGACCACATTCATCACTACCTCTTCGTAATAGGTCTTTGCCCATCTTCCCAACATCTTAAGCTTTATCATAGGGGGTGTAGTAGTGAAGGCATCGTTGCTTTGGAAGTTTGGAACAAAACTTGTTGAGAGGATTAAGAGGGATTTCAAAAGCATTGTGACTCTTTCTATTAATACTCTATTGTCTACTATTATTACTATTAGAGATTAATAATAACATCTCAGTGGAAAGAAATCATCTAACATGAGAAAAAAACAACTTAAAAAAAATGACTTAATGAAGACCAGATATCCCAATGTAATCTTTACCTTCAAAGATTGAAGAATAAAAATTAAAGCATGAAATTAAAATTAAAGCATAACTGAATAGTATCTTACCATTTAATACTTTCCTTTATCTAATTTAGTGTTTTCTGCTGCTCCTTCTGAAGCATGAAGCCAAAGCAACATGAGAATGTATGGCTGGATCTCATAAAACTAGGTGTTCAGCCAAGCATGGTGGCACATGCCTGCAAATCCAAAGGCCCAGGAGGCTGAGGCAGGAGGCTTTCAAGTTCTCACCTAGCATGTGTGGGGCCCTGGGTTCAATCCTCAGCACCACATAAAAATAAATGAATGGAATAAAGGTATGTGTCCAACTACAACTAAAAATATAAATATTAAAAAAAAAAAACCTGCCTCAGCAACTTAATGAGGACTTAAGCAACTTAAGAGAGATGAAGAAACCCTGTCTCTAAATAAAATATAAAAAAGGGGGGGCCCGGATGTGGCCCAGTGGTTAAGTGCTTCCCTGGGGTTTAATCCCCAGTAAAGAAAAAAAAAAAAAAGGATTTCATTTGTCATGAAATGTAGCTCCAGCTTACCTTTTCATTTTTTTTTTTTTTAAATCAAGGCAGTTTTACTAAAAGAAGATCTTTTTCCAGTTCCATCTTTCATGTGTCCATTTATGGGCATTCCTTAAACTTGCAAATTCAGTTATTTCTCATAGTCATTCATGAAGAGGAAGGCCTACATCATACATCTGTGAAGATTGTGTAGGTCAAAACTCTAAGGAGCATCTTTATTTTTGTGAGCAATGGGGTCTTGGTGAATGTTGCCAGTGAGCATTATGCATTGCAAAACCTGCAGTCAACTTATCAACAGCTATAAATTAGAACATAAAACTGTCACTACAAGATGTTTAAACCACTATTTTTTTTGAAACAGCATCCTTAAAAGTAGCTATCACCAATATGTCAAAAAGTCAACCAGAAATCATACAGGCATGCATCGAACTGCATAAAGTAATTAAAGCACCTTGATTTTTGCTTCAATTTATATCAACTCATGGTAACATATTCATCTTGTATATTTTAAGAAGTGATGATTGGCAGCTATGCTTTCTGTTAGTTAAAATGGAAAAGCAAATTGCAATGTGTTTATTACACAAAGTAATTCTGAGATATGGTCCCTAGTGGAAAAATAATGAAAGGTGATCTTAATGGCAAAAATATTGGAAAAATAATGGCCTACATCATAAAAGAAACTGAAGGAATCTCTTCTTGCTAAAGATTATTTAGATCATCCACTCATTTACTGGTTCCAGCAAAATATTTTGAAAACTCCTAGTTTATTTAGATGTGGGAGATGATAAGGTTTATAAGATCCATACCCTTAAAGAAGTCATCATCTAGTGGATTCTCGCCAAATAAGTAGATATGTTACAATCAGAGGTATCGAAGGTGCACAAACAAGATGTTCATACACAGGGCACAGGGAGACCGGAGGACCCAGAGCAGCTGGGAAAGGTTCTCCTGGAGGCATTAGCATGTTCTGACACTTAACATACAAAGTCTATGCTAGGCAAACAGAGTAGCCCTCACAAAGTTCAAGACAAAACTAACCTGGCCTTTGAATACCATTCATATGCCAAATACGTGCATACCTCCAGAGTGGAACACTTAGTATAGCAGTGAGATAAGAGAGACTGGCCATTTGTAGTGTCAAGAGAAGAGTATAGATTTTATACTATAAATACATTTATGGAATATAGAGAAAGGGATGTTCAGCTTCATTTCTTAAGAGGATATTTCTGGAAGAAGAGTGAATAATGGATTACACTGAAGAATAGTTGATGCTATCAGAAAGACTAGCTAGAGACATCTAGGACAGAAATGATGGGATCTGGACAATGGCAGTAATAGGACACACATAATCTAAGCTTAAGGCTGGATTTGAAGATGGGCTGGATAAGAGGGAGGCTAAAGACAAGGATATCACTGGAAAGAGAAACTATATAGGTTCCGGGAAGTGAAAAAGATGGGTAGTAGTTGTTGTATGAAATTTGAGAGGCCAGCAGGAGACTCGGGTGCATTAACAGGACTGAAGGAGATTTAGGAGTCTTGAGAGTATATGCAAGGTGGCAAAGAGTTCAGTTTCACCTACAAAACCAAACTCGGATGACATCGCTCAAAAACGTGGAGAGACTGAGAACAGAAGAGTCAAAGGGAAGGCACCAGCATTTAAGGAGTACAACAGGAAAACAGAAGGAGGATAAAGTAAAATGAAAGGAATGATCATGATCAATGCCCAAATCCCCCAAATCTCTGGAACAGTTTCAGGAAGCCAGTGGAGGGAAATGGTATCCCGTGCTACAGAGAGATCAAAGAAGAGGAGGACTGCAATCAGGTGTGGGGTCCACGCAGTTAGGATCCCATCTGGGGTACAAGTGTCACATCCAAAGTCCAAACTTATTAGCACTGATGGTAATTCTCATTTTCTAGATAATATGATAGCATTTCCCCAGGTTTTCTCTATAGTAGATATGGTGGGTCAGTTCAGGCCATTCTTCCTGGATCTTTCTTAGAAATTGTCCCCTCCTTACTTAGGGTCAAACTTGGATATTACTGAGGACTTACGAAATTATGCAAGGTATATGAAACTTGAGGACTTTGATTTCAGGAAACAGGATGGAGGGAAACAGCAGACATCCCGACCTCAGTGAAAATATTCAGATCAAGCACTAGATTCTGTGATAGTGAACTATCATGATATTTGTTACCACTTCAACAAATTTGACTCTACTGATTCTGATCTTGGGTCTTAAAGTGAGGAGGTAAGTAGCTTCCATTTCCAGCCCCATCTTTTTGATGCTGTATAACCTAAGACAAATCACCCAGCCTCTGTTCCTTGAGTGAAGATCAAGGAGAAAAACATGTTATATTCTCAACACAATGTGGTGCATATCAAATGCTCAATATGTGGTAATTATTATTGTTATTAAGTTATGCTTCTAAACCCCATAAATGTTGAAAACATCTGTAACCATCGAAGGCTGCCATAAATCTGTACATAAGTTGAAATAAAATTGTTAGTCTTATATAAGTTTTTTTGGTCATTTTAGACTTCATTATGAATTTACTGACAATAATATCAACAATAACATCACCTACTTTGAAAGTAGATTTGGCAAAAAAAAATTATTCGCATACTCAGCAAATGTAATGCAAAACACAGATTTGATAGTTAAATGTTTCTATTTCTATAGAAAATAAGCACAGATTTCAAAATAAGGCAAAGAAGCTATTACTTGTGATTGAATCCCATTCATATGCCAAATACTTGCATATCTTAATGCTCCTAAAATAACTAGAAAAAAAGATTTATAATTTTACAGTTGAGGCACTGAGGGTAGCAAGTTTAAATGGCCAAGGTAGAAGCCACCAGCTAGAAGGTGGTAACATAAAGGCGGAATCCAATGTTTGCATTTGTAATTCTCATAGTATAACTCCTACAAACCCTTCAGCCATTTACTCTGGCTTTTTACCCACATAGCTACCATTGCAATGCTCATTCTACTTTTCTCCCATAATACTATGCTATTCTTCTTCACATTTGAATAACCAGTTTCCTGCCATTAGGGATTATACATTTTTAATTCCTAGAAGTGCTGAACTTCTAAATTGTCAACTATCAACTCAGAATCCTAGAATCTTAGTACTTGGAGCAACCTCAGTTTTTACCTCTAATTAAAAGAGGAGAATATAAGACCTATGGAGGTGAGGTAAATTGTCCAAAATGTCATAGTCCATTAATAACACCAAAATTCAGAAAAGTATGCTTTATTCAGACCTCAGCATTTTCAACATAAGGAAGACACACAATGGTGGTGGGAGTGATGGTGGTGGTGGTACTGTGTGCATGTGTGTGCACGCGCACGCGCGTGTATATTAATTGACATTTCTCAGGCAACTTCTATAGATTCCTAAAAACAAGACTTGTTTATATGTGTGTGCCTACAGGTGTGTGTGTGCAACGGTGTACACACTCAGTTGAGTCCATTAGAGGGGGTGCTTCTTAAAATAAATGAAGTTAGTCATTCAAGGACAACTGATTGCATGCACAGTATCTATCAGGTACTCCTCTGAGGAGCTGAGGACATTCCAATAAAAAAAAAAAAAAGTACTCTTGCCCTCAG
This sequence comes from Marmota flaviventris, assembly GCF_047511675.1. Classification (NCBI taxonomy): domain Eukaryota; kingdom Metazoa; phylum Chordata; class Mammalia; order Rodentia; family Sciuridae; genus Marmota; species Marmota flaviventris. Next base: position 25,675,577 of record NC_092506.1, on the reverse strand, counting down.
AGAGTGTTATAAGCACATTGTCTCAGCCACAAGATCTGTCTAACCAAATTTCAACTGTCAAATTTACATGTCTCCCGAGAAGTCATTTTGAAGAAAATAAAGATGTGGCAGATTCTTAATCCCCTTAGAGAGTCTCCTTAGACACCATTTACAAATCATTCTTTTTTTGTGCCTATAATTAACAATTGATAATCTCACCAAAGTTTACATGGACACAAAATGCATTTTATAGAAATCACTGAGTATATTTCCCATTCTTTGCTGAGGGAATGACATTGACTGCACTTCCAAATATATGGTAAAACTGTACGACCTTGCAAAAAAAATGGTTGTAAGGACTTATGTCCTATTTCAAACTTAATCCTGTCTACACATTTCGCCTTTTTAATCTATGTCGGTGAAAATGTGAATTTACAGTTACCTCTCAACAAAGACTATCTGTTTTTATTCAAACATGCATTTCATAACTAAAATCAGAGATGATCAATTTAAATGTGCATTTATTGAATGCTTGCTGTGCATGACATATGGTTTCTGATTTTATTCTCACACCAGCCAGTTCCAAGCAGTTCTATTTTACAGATAAGCAAACAGGCTCAGGGAGGCTAAATGGTGCATGTAACATGTGGCCCAGTGAAAAAGCTCAGTATTTGAATCCACTTTGGTTGATAGCAACCAAGTTTCACCTAATTTCTTTGTTATCTTTAAAAAGCACATAAAAAAATAAAATGTATCAAATGCTTATAGGATGTGCATACACAATTTCCATCTCTCCTTAAGAGAAAATGATCAACTTTGGAATACTTTTACAGAATTGATACCAGTTTTAAATTATTTTCAAAAATATCATCAAAACGCAACAGACAACTTCCCAGTCCAACTCTGCTATTTCACAGATATGACATCAAGGATAACAATAATTACAATACTAGAAGTCCTTTTCTCCATGAAGGGAGAAGAATTCCTTAGAGGCATATTGAGGAGATGGACAGAGCCCAAGGCTACTACTGTAGAGAGTGAAATCTTGAACAATGACCATGATTGGCTCCCTCAGAAAAACCACTAGCAAGTTGGTTTTGGAAGATTTGCACATGTAAGCAATAAGACGTGTACATATACATTAAATTATCTTGATCCCATGCATTCTATTGAGGTTTTAGCCTATCACAAAGTAAAGACAGTTTTTTAGGTAATATAGGATTCATCATGAATAGCCTTCTAGTGAATCCAAATCATGAACTTTGGGGTCTTAGTAGTAGTAAAGGAATTTTACACCTTTAACTTAAATTATATAATTGCATAGACTTTGTCTTTATTTTGTGCATTTCAGGTACCCACTATGTCCTATATAGCCAAAAGGATACATTTAATACACAAGAGCCATGCTGTGCAACTTTAAGAACAAAACTATACAAACATGATTTTTATTTTCTCCTAAATTCTCTTCTATGTTTTGCTAATGGTTTTCTATACTTTTTAACATAAATTCATTATTCACAATTTCTGGTCTGGAACAACATTTTATATCTAAAATGATATACTTCAGACAATCTGTCCTGATAAGACCTAAGACAAGGAACCTGACTACTAATGTAAGGTCACTTGCACAATCTCAGGAAGCAAATACAAATTAATTAATCCAAGAATAACCATAACAAACAGCCATCCTTAGAGGGCCTATTATGCTTGGGTTTTGCATAACATTACTTTTAATTCACAAAACAATCCAACAAATTAGATATTATCATTCCCATTCCACAAATGGGAAAATTGAGGGCCAGAGAGATTCCAAGTATTGCCCAAAGGACACAACAATTAAATTGCTGGAGGAACACATCTGCAATGTTAAAAGCAAATCTTGTAATACCTAGCAGATTTGGGCCTGTGCTTCTACCTATTCAAAAATGCTCCTCAGTGGGCACCAGCCTCTGCCTTGATATAAACTGGTCAGGTAAATCTCCAGTTCTACCATAGCCACAGTTCTTTCAATAGCCCATGAATAACTTGCTCTCAATGCAGGACCGGCTCTGGCTGCCAAGTCAAAGGAGCTTCAACCCAAGCTGAGTCTGCGTTCCTAACTGTAATGCTGGTGAAATGATTCACCACATGAAAAACATCCTTAGATGCCCTATTTGTGGAGGAGGGTGGGAGGACACATCTCAGCTCACAGTTTTAAACAGATTCTCTTTCCCTGTCTTTCCTTCCCTCCCTCCTTCTCTCTCAGGAATGTTGCATGTGTGTGTGTGGAAGGTTCAGTGACAGGTGCAATGTCAAAAAAAAAAAAAAAAAAAAAAAAGTCTTTGAGGTCTAACTGGAATAAGCACTGAGGAAATGTTGATGTTAAGAAAAAATTAAAAACAAACAAACAAACAAAAAAACAAAACAAAACCTCCACCAATGGGCAGACCCATCCTAATCCTAATCCTAATCACAAGGCCAGTTTCCCATATGAAGCTTAGAGTTGAACTACAAAGTAGAAAGCATCAGAGTACTTTTTGTTCCCCCTTCTTACTTTTTGGTCTGTTGTGCTAAGTTGTAGCTGATCAGAACCTTAACATAACTTGAGTCCTTCCATGACCACAGATTGTGAACTGACAATGGTCATATAAAACTAAGCAAGCAAGCAAACATACAAAATGATGCTGAGAATTATGGTAAAACTATGCAGAAGACTTTAGGGAAGAGCTCAAGAAATAAACAAGAGTCCTGCAGGAGTGTTTTCATAGGTTGGGAAAGGGATTACCTGAACTGGGTCCCAACTGGAAACAGGTGCCCAGAAAAATAAATTAGAGAAGCACTCAGCTATTGGCTACTTTAGTTAAGGAGTAATAAAAAGAATAAGAATAGGTGCTGTGAGCAAAAGAACAGAGGCAGAGGCTTATAGTGGGGGTATTTCTAGTGTCTGTTACTGCCTCCCTAATATAAATCTAACTCCACAGTTTTTTTAACAATTCTACTAGGTCCACCACTCAACAGGACTGAATGTGCCCAACACTAAAAAGGAACCCAAGGGACAGCTGCTGTTCATCTCCTTTGGGATATGCCAGAGTTGTGGCTCTTATTTAAAAAATAAATAAATAAATAGTATCAAAGCTAGACTTATGTGAATTATGAAAGAGAGAAAGAAAGAAACAAGGAAAAGAAAAAAGAATGAGGACAGAGAGGAGGGAAGAAGGGCAGGAAGGCTGGAGTTTACAATCCTTGAGATCTACACTGGTAGAAGTTTATTTCATTCTCTTGGGACTAGTGTACCCTCCCCTGACCCCTCCTAATAAAAATGGGAGCTGTGGTAACAGAACTAGCCATGCTGTGTATGCCTGACTCCTATCCAGTTTGGGTCTGAAACTTGTCTGCTGTTCTGAGGCTGTTGGTGAGTCACCTGTCTCATACTGTTTGGCCATTAACCAAAGAGTTACAGTTTCTCTAGGCCTCAGATTCTGCTTTTATTGGCATGACATCTCTGAGGACTCTTCTGGCACTAGTTATATGAGTCCATGATTCTGATAGAAGGCCCCAGAGAGGAACAGACAAGCGTGAAGCAGACTTTTGTAATAGAGTTGAGCTCCAGGACTCTGGCAGCTGTTGGGGAGGGAGGAGGTAATCCTGCAAGCCCTCAGGCTCTCTAAGCATTTTCAACCTCTCTTTCATCTTTATTTATTGACCCAACCACCCCTACCCCCAACAAAGCTGGCATATGACAAATATTGGTTCTCAACACAACAAACCTTTCCTTTGGTTCTAATTCTAAGTTACCACAGGACATTAGATTCTGCTTATTTCTCAAGAGCTCTGTCCTAGTGATGGCTGGGAAGATTTCTGACATAACCCAAGCCAATTGCCCAAGTCCTTTACAATTATGTGCAATCTATTAGCCAAGGAAGCCATCAGTGAGAAGGGGGTTCTGTTGAAGAGAAGTGGGTCCTCCTTATTTCATTCTTAGCCCTGGTGAGAACCCTGTAAGGTGAAGACCATATTTAGAAGTGTGTGTGCAAGAGAGACTGTGCAAAGTGCAACCACCCCTTTCCACCAGTTTCCTCCCCCATGCCTACTCTCCAGCCTACAACTCACCCACCAGGCAGAAGCCATCCTTCACCTGCTTGGTTTATTATCATATTTTTGTGTGAATACATTCTGTTGATCTGCAATGTCAGATTGGATAATGAAATTTAAATTGGGTCCCTTGGATTTCCAATAGCTATACTTTTGTGCTTCTAACTCTGGTGCTCCCATGTAACTTGAATATATTCTAGAGTGTCAATCACACAGTACCAGCACCCCACACTGCAGCAGCTTTCTTGGGGATATATTTTTTTTTTTTCTTACTGAACATTTGCAAAAGCGCTTCCCCAGGATGCAGACAACCTGCATCATTATAGCAAACCAGCTTATCGGTGAGCACAGCCTGATGGAGCAAATGCGAGGGCCACTCTGTCCCTTATTTTCTGTGCCCCAGTAGCCAGATCTTTTAAAAACCACAGGAGAAGGGGATATAAGGAGAACAAGAACACCAAATTAATGAACATTGTTTTACAAATAAATAAGAAAATAAGGATCACTCACTGTATTTCAGACTCATCACAGCAACATCCAGATGGAAATCCAGGTGGTTAAGAACAAGAGAAAACGCATGATCTTGACACCAAAATGAGAGGGAGGGGAAAAAAAAAAAAAAAGGTTGATAAAAAAAATCCAACTGCAATTATCCGTCAATTTTAGTCAACATAGGCACAAATCCAACTGTGCTTTGCTGGTTTCTCTCCCCCAATCAATGCCTCATTCTGCCGCGGTCAACTTTTCTTCTCTGAAATTTCTTTGCAGATGTATTATTAATTTCCTCTCCTCTTGTGGGAAATTCAAAAAGAAAAAAAAAAAAACAAGAAGAAGAAGAAGAAGATGATGATGATGATGATGAACCACCATATCAGGTCTTTACTTTCCTAAAAAAGCCCCAAACTTTTCACTCCAAAAATATCTCCTTGGCGCACTTTCTCCTTTATAGAGAAAAATGAACATACTTTTCCTTCGTGGATCCGCGTTTTTTCATTTCCAATCATCCTTTTGGGGAGGGGGAGCAACTGTCTTATTATTATTTATTTGTCAGAAACACACCAATTCCCGCGGGTCTGCCACTGGCTTATTTCATTTTTCAACGCTCCCGGTGTGCACATACACACATTTGGGTTAAGATCCAGGTCTCAGAAGAAAAAGCTTCGTTCTTCCTTCTCTCTGGCACGATCAGTTTATCCACTGCGTTCGGCTCCCAGAGAGAGCTGCGTCCCGCATTCTTCATTTTTGCAAGGCACCCAGCAGCCACCGCCACCAAAAAAGTCACCTCTTACATAGTCGATTCCTTTTTCTACACCCCCCTTCCAAGAATTTGGGGATCAACTCCCCCCACTCGCTACCCTTCCGGCCGGCCCCTTTGCCAAAGATCTGATTAGATTTCGCATCACAACCCAGTGCGCAATTGGATTTTTGATTTCAGCCACCCGGCCAGCCACCTTCCCCTCTCCCCTCGAAACTCCCGGTTATATCCTGTCTCCTTCCCTCCACCGCCTCTGCAATTTCATAATCTCACGTTAAATGGAGTGCGGGGGGCGGGGGCGGGGGCGGGGGCGGAGGTAGTGGAGGAAAATTTCAAGGCTCCGTCAGCTGTCAAGAAATCCATTCCTCCCCCCCGCTACTTTTTTTTTTTTTAAAGGCTCGGGGTGGCTTTCACTCTGTCCCCGCCCCCACCCCAGCACCCGGTCCAGATCTTCCAGGTGTGGCAGAACTCCGCGATCAGGGCCAGGATCACGGGGGAGACGCGTGATGCGGTCCCTCGCCGGTGGCCCCTGCCAGCACCCAGGTCCCCTTCTCCTCCATCAGCGGACAGCAGATCCAGGGGCGCCAGCGATGGAAGTTCGGACTGGGCTTTTATTTCAAATGGGGAAGGCAGTGGTGGGACCGACGCGGTGTGGAACAAATTTTTAAAAGAAAAAAAAAAAAGGAAAAAAAGAGAAAGAATAAAAAAGAAAGAAAGAAGAAACAGGAACGAAGGTTTTTAAAAAGAAAAAAAATTCCCTAATCGCTGGCTCCTCTCATCCTTCTCGAATGAAACTGCAGCTTTGATCTCATTTCCAGCTGCGTTGGGTACATTTTGGAGCCACAAGTTGGTTCCTCTTGGCGCAGACCTTTCCGACGCCGGCAGGTCCTCCGCGAGGAGACGCGTTGTCAGGCGCACAGCCGCTCCGCGCCGACCTTAGCGCCATCGCCCTGGTTGGCGGCTCCCTACTCCGCAGAAACCCCGGTCCCCTTCCATCCACTTCGGCCGGAACCCTCTTCTTACCCCTTGCTCTCCTCCCTCCCCTCCTTTTTCCTCCAAATAAATAAATGCGCTTCCTGCGCCGGCTGCAGCTGCCTCCAGTCTAGGCTTTCTCTCGACCAGTTCTACGTCCTATCATTTAGGGTCCTTGCTCCCCAAAGGCTCCCTTTCGGACTGCAGTCCCCTTCCCTTCTCTTCCCCTCTTTCTTTCCCCTTTCCCTTTCCCTTTCTCTGCTAGTGATCAGTAAAATACAATTACCCAATTACCTCCCATCATCTTAGCAGTGATTGGTCAATTGCATTAACACTTGAAGTCAGGGAAGAGGGGGTTGGAGCCTCTAAGGTGTGGCACTGCTGCCACCTGGAGGGCAGAACCGGAACAGCGGCATTTCAAAGCACCCCCCCCCCCCCCCCCACACACACACACACACCACCACCATGCACACACACCCCATGCTAGGAGGTTAGTATTAGGCAAAGAAATTCAGGCTGTGAGGGAGAAGTTGTCCGTTTTTTTCAAAAAGCCTGCTTGTTTTCATCCGGAAAGCTAGGAGTTTTGAACTACAATGTGGAAGATATTGAAATCAAGTCACCATTAGGATTCAAAATGATCACCAAACACACAAAGCTGTTACTTTCAGATTGCAAGGTGAGAGCCTCTTGGAAATGAAGCAGGCTGGTCCCAAGGCAGGGATTAACATAGTACTATTCTTTAGAACTGGTTCCTCAGAAAGAATCAGAAGTAGCTCAAATGCTACTGGGGAGGGAGCCTGTGGTTGGGCAGAATAATCTCACCAGAAGGAAGCAACTGTAAAGGCCAGATAGGAGCCTTCAGCCTATGCAGTGTTGCAATAAATTGGCCTGTTCAGTTTGTACAAGACATCCACGACAGCTTGACAACTCAATTCCACATCCCTTGCTCCTAGATGTGGGCTTTCCCATCACCTAGAGTTAGGGAGGCAGTTGGCACATTTCAACTTCACTGGTCTCCTAAGAAGAAGGGACATGACCCACAAAACAAAGATATTCACACTATGTTTATATTTGCTTTCTCTTTCCACTATGTAATACTTATAAGGTCCTTTCTATGAACTATGGTTGTTCCTTTTATGTCATTCAAATAGGAAACCTTGAGATTAGAAGTGCATAAAACTAGGAATGATAATTCAAAGGACAACAAAAAGTTAAATCTGTGGCGAAGGGGGGAGTTGATAAATATTTCTGTTTCAAATTTTCTATATAATGATCTTTGTGCTGATTTTCTTTGTTTTTGAGAGATCAGAGTATGTACTTAGTTTTAAAACAAAGAGAGCAAACCATTATGAGAAGTAGCATCAGTCAGAAAAGCCTTTTTACTAAAGGAACATCAGAGGCATATCCAAGTTCATACCAAATGTTCTTTCTACTTTTTTTCCTGTTTCCTTTATAGTACAATATATAATCCCATGCTCAGACTTTAAAAAATTTTCATCTATAAGTTTCTTAGGGGGCTAAAAATTTGCTGTAATATGGACCTTAGATATAATAACCTGCAAACAAAAGACCTTTCTTCACACATGGATTGTAATTCATTAAAATCCCTCCACCTTTTTGAAGGTTTTCATGTAATTATTAATCATGTCAAAATGCATATCTGTTGAGGGGGATAGGCATTGCTTCTATTTTTAATAAATGCTGCACTGATTGAAAACATTAATAGGCAACTGAGTACAACTTCAATTTTTGGGTTTTATTAAATATTTTTGATCTGAAGGGCAATTTTTTAAGAATTTTAATTTTATGTGGTGTTGATGATCGAACCCTGTGCCTCCCACATGCAAGGTGAATACTCTACCATTAAGATACAACTCCATCCCTAATTTGTGTTTTTTGATTGCAGCTTATCAACAACTAAACCATTGAAAAGCATATTCACTATCTTCTCTAGATGGCTTCAGAGGAGTCTACACTCTGTTTCGGAACTATGCTGGAAAACATGAGAAATAAAAATGTATATTTTAGGGGTTTTGACTGCAAGGGAAAAGGCCAGTGATTTGTTTATTCAGAGCTGGTTAATAGCTATCTACCAGACATCTTTAACACCTCTTAGAATGAATTAATCTATTGAACAAAAACAGCAGGGAAGTATCGGTGTTAGTTAATCAAAAAGGAAAAGCAAGGAGTCCTCATTCCTGTTAGCTATCACACTGGCAGCAGCTGCAGTACCTTTTCCCACATCTGCTATTTATTTGCACTATAAGAACTTGACTTAGTTATTTGACTTTCATTTTTAGATTTAGCTTCAACTGATAATTATATGTACAATATGTTGCTAGATTTCTCACATTAAGCCCACTGTTAAGGATTGGGGCAGGGCATCCCACCCTCAATGGAAGGTCCCTGCAAAGTTATATAACACAAGAGAGTGAAGAACCAGGGTGGTCATCACAGTCAACCACACCGTCTATCTCTGACATCACCTTATTTAATACTCAAAGCCACCTCCTGAGAGGTTTTGAGGGTGTGGAAAGTGAAATGCAAAGTCACATACTTGGTAAATGACAGCCAAGCTTTGAACCCAGACCTATGCAATTTCTAATTTTCTAGTTTTGCTTTGACTTCTAGGTTGTGGGTAACATGGGGAATGCCTCTAAGATAGCCAGAATCACACAGTCATCAGCACTGATTCCTAGAGATGAACTTGTAACCCTGTGGGGAAACAGCATTGTCATATTTGTCACTGAATGACCTTACTAAAAAAAAAAAAAAAAATGAAATAAATAGTGAATAAACTAAATGTCATAAAAATACAGGAGCAAATTTAATCATTGTTAAGAACAATGTAAATATAGATAGTTATACAGTAGAGGTTGCTAGGTACTGTCAATAATGACAGGGTCTGTGTTCAGGTAAAATTCATCATAAAAGCTCTGTTAGAAGAAATAATTGTCTAATCAGTAATTGGTCACATCTTCATACTCTCAATTAGTCTGTCTAGTTATCAGGGAAAGGACAAAATGCCATTGGAATGAGATGAGTTGGAAAAGGAGAGGCAGGGGTCAGCATGACATGTTTGTCCCATGGACATACAGAGCTCCACCCCGATTCTCTGATTTCCAGACTTTTGAGTAGTGAAACACAATTATCAAATTATTTTACTGTGTCTTGGTGACTCTAACTGGTGTAATCTTTAGCAAACAGCAGGGGACAGTATCTTGTAATCAGAAATACAAAATAGGAAATAGAATGAATTCAGTAACTTTGCTTAAAAATTAAAAATATAGAAGTGTGTATTGTGTTTATTAATTAGATTTAATAGTCTGTAGGCTACTCTATTGAAGAATAATACATTCTTAAGCAGTGAAGCTTTATTCTGTGTTATTAATTCTGGAAATTGATATTCACTTTTTACTTCCAACACTATTACACTAGGACCAGAATAGCCTGTAAAATAAGTGCATCAAGCTTGCCTCTGTAGTTACACAAGATGACATGAGTTAACTTCATCAGATTCACTTTTATTTATTCATTTATTTATTTTGTACTAGGCCTTGAACTCAGGGGTACTCTACCACTATATCTGTTAGTCTTTTTCCTTTTTATTCTGAGACAGGATCTCACTAAATTGTAAAGGTTGGATTTGAATTTGTCATCCTCCTGCCTCAGCCTCCTGAGTGGTTGGGATTTCAGGTATGCACCACTGTGCCTAGTAGATTAACTTATTTTTTTAGAAATTACTTTGATGTTAAAACACCAAAATTAGTGGGGATTTACAACATGTGTGGTGCTAGATAATATTTCATACATGTTGTATTCCAGAGCTAGAAGATCCTAACAGCCATCTATTCTTTATTCCTTGAAAAAATGGATAAGGAGCCAAAGGTCCCAGTACATTTGCAAATCTCTACATTTTTGAAAGGTCTACCCTTCATGATGACTACCCCAATATCAGTCCTCACCCCATATAGTCTTACTTTCCTGTGCTCTTATGCTTCTAAAAATATGTACTAAATTTGGGCTGGGATATAGCTCAGTTGGCAAAGTGCTTGACTTGCCTGCACAAGGCCCTGGGTTCAATCCCTAGCACCATAAAAAACAAAACAAAAATATGTACTAATAACTAGCATTTAATGAGAGCTTACAAATACCAAGCATAGTTCTAAGTAGATTACAGATTTCAGCTCATGATATTGTCCAACCATGTAAGGTAGATAGCATTCCATATCATTTAAGAGAAATTGGGGTTGAAGTTAAATAAAAGCACCCAGCTAGGCAGGGAAGAAGGCAAGATTGTAGCCCTGATTAATTCACTTCAGGGACTGTGGGTGTTAACAAATACTTATAATGGATAGAAATAATTTGCTCCCAGTCTGTATTCCCCTGTAAATCATGATAGATCTCAAAAGTGCATTTTCACATTTCTAATGCTTTGTATATTTTTGAGTGGATAAATGTCTAAGATTATGATATTAGGAAATGGAATGGCCTACATATTTTCTCTCTTATCCAATATTCTTTCTACTGCAGTATACAAAATGTTAGAAAGATGAGATACTTTTTACAATCATTGAAATACAAAAAAAAAAAAAAGAAGAGAAAGAGAAAATGAGACCAAAAGAGATGATTTCATCAGAGAAGTATATGACTTGTGAATCAGTTAGCAATCGATTCTCGATAAAGCAGGCCATGACTTAGTAGCTGAAAACAACAATCATTTATTTCTCATGAGTCTGAAGGGCAGAGACTGGTTAAGTGGCTCTTCTCATCTTGGCAGGCTCAGTGTTTGATGATCTAGAATGGTCTTGGCTAGGGTCACTGGGCCAACCAGTACAATCCATGACTCACTCTCCCCTTTCATCAGTTTGGCCCAAGCATAATTCCTGTCACTGGCAAAATTCCAAGAGAGCCAGCAGAAAAGGGGATGAGTGTTTTTTCAAACTTCAGTGTGAATTGGATCAGTTGATTTCCCACTGGACAAAGCATATCACTTGGTTAAGCCCACTGTTAAGGATTGGGACGTGGCATCCCACCCTCAATGAAAGGTCCCTGCAAAGTTATATAACACAAGAAAGCGAAGAACCAGGGTGGTCATCACAATCAACCACATCCTCTATCCCTGACAAAGAGCATATTTCTTTAATGATTACTGGGTTTTACTGGCAAGAAAATTTTCCATGTTTGGCACAATTTAAACAAATTACTTATTCCAACAGATGAATCATAACTCTCCCTTATGTGCAAGGTCTGATGGAAGACCTAACTACTCAGTTGTCCCAACTTTCTTGATGACATTCGTTGCTGCTGTTATAGGAGTGGTTCACACATCTACCTGTTGTTTTGTGTTATTTTGCAGAGACCAGTTACAACTTCCTATGCATACTCTTTGCCTTTAGTGTTTCTTCTTACTCATTCTATATCCTCGCTAATACCCGCTAACTTGGGAAAGAGAAGAGCAGATCAGAAAGTCTAAGGGAATAAATGATAAAGAAAAAATCCATTCCATATATAACAATAAACTACAACACCGGGGAAACTATTTGCAATGTATATTTAAAAAAGACCAAACAGATTCATACTCTAAATACATGAATAGTTTTTATAAATAGCTAAGATGAATGGAGAAAACCAGGACTAGTCAATTTGAAGAATAAATCCCTACTTTAACACTTATTAGTACCTGCATTGCTTAGCACAGTGCCTGGCATTTGGGCCTCTTAGTGAATTTTGATTTGATGAACTGTCTTACTTGGTTGGGGGAGTTTCAATTGATAGATAGTAGTTATGCTAATTCAAGAAATGATATTATATGATCCAAATTTTATCAGAAGTAAGTGTAAAGAGCAGGACCTGAGGGACAGAGGAGGCAATCCAAGAGGACTTTATGAAAGGAATAGCTAATGTGATCAAAGCTTCATAAATGGGAACATAAAATGGGTGGATACAGAATTGCCCATTTTGCAATCAGAGGACAAAGAACAGGATACGTGCATTATTAAAAACAACAGGAGGGAAAAAAGTCATTGCCCAAAGATGAGCAGAGTTCAAGTTTAACTAACTTACATATTCAGCTAAGGGAGAAGTGATCAATTATTTGGTGCCACACAGAAATCCAGACAGTCCATATTTTGAAAGTAGTTTTAAAATATTCTTTCTAGGAAAATGTAGACAACAAAAGAAGTCTGGAGAGGAAGGCATTAGCAAAGCAGGTTTTTCTACAGAGGGGTCCTTCTCTTTCAGACCATACTAGGCAGGTTGGCAAACTCTAGGACTGACTAAATAAAAGATGAGAGTAACCAAGATATGCCAATTTGACAACTGATTCTGAATTGATTTAGACCTGATTACATTATAGCAATCCTTTTTTCTATCGTGACCATGGCCCTTGTAAAATACCATCTCCTTTATCAAATGTTTCTAAGGCCTGTGGTATTTGTGGATTGATTTTAGATGGTGGTATTTTTGTATCATCTAACTTGGAAATCTTTGCACTGGGAAGAAAATTGCCTGTAAAGGTATCTTTAAAACTCCACCAGGAATTAGTAGATGGTGTGAATCCAGTTGTGTAATTTGAGAAGATAGCTGCATTTATCCAGCTAAATCAGCACTTGATACTAAACAACCCCTTAAAAATGTTACTTTATTTCAACTTTAGCCACACAACACAGATTCAAGCAATGGTCACCTTGTTTCTCAACCACTTCACTATTGTGTTTTCTGGAAACCAAGTGCATGGACTTAAAATTCAGTTCTCTTCATTAACACATTAGCACATAATTCGGATAACATCAAGTAATCTGAATTTTTAAATGTGCAGGTTGCTAATATGCACAAATTTTTCAAGGGAAGAAAATGACTGCCCAAGAGATGCTGCAGACTTGTGAAAAAACAATCTCTGCTATTTACAATGAAAAAGAAAACACTGTTACCATCACATGAATGAAATATTACACCAAGTAAATAAGCATAGTTTATATAAAGAAATGTGGGTTTTCAAAATGGGAGTGGACTTGGAATGGGAATTCTTTGACTCACTACACTGATCTTTTAAATCCATCAAAAATGTGTTAATTTTATACATTCAATCAGAGTTAAAATAAATATCCTGGTAGAAGGTAAGGAACATGAGGCATGTGCCAGACTTGTGGTTTCATTGCACAGAATAAACAGTGAGTGATTGTTAAGTGATTGAATGCTTCACACTGTAATAAAACCTTCAGCTGATATTCTTCCTGAAAAGGATTTTTAATGAACTTTTTAGAATTTTTATGGGAATTCACATTTTCATTGGGATAACAATTATGCCCGGTTAAAATTTAATTTTCTGCTTTAATTAATTCTTGCAAATGATTCCATGTATTTTTGTGACCGTTCTTATGGAGTTTTAGGTTCGATGTCAAAAAGGCCATAGAGATTTCTTAATTCTTCAGTCCTTGATATTGTTTCTTTTATTTCTACGTTTAAAGGTTGGCAAAATTATAGGGACAGAGCTTCTATGAAGAGGCCCATCTTGCTTTTTCATCACTTTCCCTTTTTATTTGCCTTTGTATAAACAGAAGGCCTCAACCTTCAATACCCTTCTTCCTGCAGAAGGTATTGTCCTTCTACAGGAAGAATACCATTCTTCCTGCAGAAGGAAGTTGAATGAGCAAGTTTGCACAAAAGTACTAGCAATTTAGTTTAATCCAATCCAACTTATTTATGGAGTATCGATTTTAGTGCATTCTGTATAGATAATGATGGGCAAAATACTAGACACTTGTCATCACCTCCCAGAGACACTTATATTTTTAGGAAGGGTTAGTGCATACTCAGATAAGGCAAATGCTTGGTCCACGGGAACAGCATGGAGTTGAGCCAGGTGCAGCAGCAGGTTTGAAATTTCATAGACCTGAGTTTGAACTTGACAAACATTCTTTGTTTGTGTGTTAGGAGAACTGCAAATACTTCTGGGCTTGAGCTTAAAGGGAATGTGTGGCAGGGGAAGGAGATGAAAGGCCAAGAAATGGACCCACTTATATCAGCCAGATGGAGCATTCTTTCTTTTTTTTCTTTTGAAGGGGTTTGTGTGAAAGTAAAGGAACATCATTGAAGGATATTAAGTTGAGGGGTGACATGATAAATTTGGGGTTTACAAAAGACATCCCAGGGGCAGGATGCAATTGAATTGGGAAAAGAGGAACAAGGGGCCACAGGAGCACAAATAAGAGGTTATTGAAAATTATTAGGATTCAAACAAAGGCAGCAACTTTGGGGTTGGAGAGACAGAGGTGGGTCTAAGGAATGCGAAGTGCCAGACCATACAAAGTTTTACTGATTTGCATATTTGTTACTTGTGCATATGTGTGAATGTATGTACATGTGCAACATTCTAGTTGGAAGCTATGCACAACTCTCATTTAATGTATTTAAATGCTTTCTGAACATTGAATAGACGTTCTAGGGGAGGTGGTCATTTTCCTGCCATCTGAGTTACTCAAACAAGGTCACCATGGGTCTTTAGGGTGGTTGGGTCTTTCAGGCAAACTTAAATTAGCAGTTCTTAAACATTTTTCTCTAGTTAAATATCCATGGGCCTACTAAAGTGAAATGCTGGTCAAAACAGAGTGGATATCCTATTAACTAGTCAAAAGTAATGAAAACATCTTCAGTTGGTGACAAATATTTCCTATATTTTTACAATTAAATTATTTTTAATTTTTAAAAATTTTTATTCAAAAATATAATCACTTGGCAAAGTGCAAAACTGCAAACACCATATTGAACCACTGCATATTTATCCATTTTTTATGACATGAGAGGTGTTAAAGTCTGAGACCTGCTAGACTGATGACCTTTGAGGGCCCTTTGGACTCAGATTGCATGCTTTTATCAGAATATTTCTGCGTGGAGAAGTACTTTCGTGTAGATCAACAGAATGATATGATTGACTTTATTTAACCTTTAGAATAAAACAAATCAGTTGTCTCCAACTCTAACTGCAGAAAATGCTCCCAAAGTTTTCAAGTACAGTCTTTTTCAAAATCCAAATTCTAAAGTGAAATTGATGACATCTTACAAACACTTGCTTAAATGTTCCTTTCGCAGTAAGATACAACATTGGAAAAATGTTAAGAGCCAAACTGCCAACATCACTCACCAAAGTCAACTATTTTAGAAACCTTTCCACATAGACCTTCAGGCCTGCGTTAAGCCATTTTCCGTATGTGACTTTGGGGCCCTGAAACTGCCCGCTGCCCCTTTTCCTTTATCTTAAGGTACTGTTGACTAGCATTGCATTTAACTAAGCTTCCAGTCCTGTAAGGGTGCCTCTAAGTGTCTGTGCAGTCAAATGCCACAGGATTTCAAATGGAAATGACATGAATTAATTTCCTGAGAAGAACAAAAAGAAAAGGAAAAAGTCAAGAAGAACAGCAGCTCCTTGTAACACAGTATGCAGATTAATAGCACCCACTGATTGATTGAAGTGTCAGAAAAGTACCTTTCAAATATAAATGAAGGCACAGAGAGTGTTTGGGGGCTTTTTCATTCTCTCTTATTCATATGAAATATTAACTGATAAATTTTAGGTAAAATTAGTTTTCCTAAGTATTTAGCTTTTTTCCTATCACCAAAGTCACCTTTTGGGACAAGAGTCCCTTGCGAAAGAGGACAAGGTCCATGCAAAGTCACAGAAAAAAAAAATTAAAATGCCTCACACTGATGTATAAAAACCTTCTTTCTCTGGTTTCAACCTCCTCTCAGTCTTTCTCTGACCTTCTCCCATGTCACCAGCTCCTGCATTTTGTCCTCTCCAGTCACAGAAGCCTCTTTCCATGTCCAAATAGGGTCTCTGCACTCCCAATTCCCTCTGCTTATCACCTTTCCCCTCTGCCTTTTGCAGGTGATAGTCTTTTGGACCATCTCTTCCAAGAAACTGAAGTAGCCTCCCAATGTCAAGTTACATCACTATGTTTTAATTTTCTGCAGAACTGTTATCTGATGTCTTCTTTTATTTGTAGAGATGTTTATCTGCCTCTGCTAGATGTGCTGTCCCTGGAAGCATGGACCTTGACTTTCTTGCTATGACTGTATCCTCTATTCACTGCATGGTCCCTGGCACAGAGCAAGTGGTCAATTCAAATATATGAAAGGATGAGTAAAACAGTAAATGTTTGATCTGGAGCCAATTGTACAGCATTGCTAAGGGTAAAGGTAGGAATCTGAGAATGAGGCATGCCATTCCTTTAGCAAATGCTTCTGGTCACCCTTAGGGCTTAATTGAATGGTAACTTTATGTCCAGTGTTGGTTAGATCCTGTCAAATACAAAAATGAAAACAAAAAAGGAAGAATATGTGTTTGTAACTTCTCACCATGTATATTTAATGCTGGCTAAAAGTTTGGATCTTAAATCCAACACCAGTGTTGAAACATTGACTGTACTACTTCCTAGCTGTGCTGCCTTAGCTGGGTTACCTAACCTCATCAATAACAGGCCACATCTATTCCACAGTGTTAAAAGAATTAAAATGAAATAGTGCATGTGAAATAACACAGTGGCTGACATCTCATGAGCACTTGGTTATTACTGGCACCTGCTGTTACAAATATGTGATACAAAGTTATCAGTCACTGTAGGTCCTCTTCCATATATTCTTACTTCACCAGCAAGATCACTGTTGGGCTCTCCCTTAACAATGCAGCAAAGGTGGAAAAGAAATCAGACTCTTGCTCTGCATTCTTTGGACAATTCTTCCTTGGTATCTTTACCTATCTCATCCAGCCAGACTTCCCAACTAGAGGTTAAAGTTAGTTTCTTCTACATGAATATATAGCAAAACAAATGTTAATACTGTTTCTGGGAGTATATTAAGGAAAATGTCATTTTGCCCTTATCTTTCCTATAAAGATTTAGTTATTGTATCTTTAAAAAGGTCAGCCTTTTCCTTTTCCCGAATGTCAAAAGAAATCTCCAAATGTGGTATGACCTTGAACTAATTGCTTTCCCTTTCAGTGTCTCAGTTTGTCTGTTTTAGGTAAGCATACTCATTCCTAATGCTGCAGTTGCTCACTTCACAGTAGCAAGGTGAAAATTAATGTATCTTGTTCTAAACCAGGTTCTCCTTTGAAATCCCCCCCCCCCCACAACTCTACATATTCATTCATTTGCATTACCCCTTACAGGTAACATTTTTTTGCAAGCATCTCTCCCTTTACACTCCATCTGGTTTCATTTCAGTTTAGGTCCAGAAGGCTCTCCCTAGTCCCAGACTGTCTCTCAGTCTTTAGTTTGCTCCACCTTCAATTCAGCCCACTCACAGCTGATACATAGCTGACAGTGCCAGCTATCACACAAGGTTGCAAGGCACATTTATTGAGTACTTACTCTGTCAGGCACTGTGCTAAGCACTTCACAAGCACTGTCATTTAGCTATAGCTGTAATGACTGCCATGCCCACACTCAGAGATTCTAATTAGCTACTTGACTATATCTACATTCATTATTCTTTATAACATGGCCCTCAACTTGGACTGCCATTTACTATTTAATGATTTTGGTAAAGATATGCAATCTTAAAAGACATCAGTTTCCTCATATAAAATAAGGAAAGTAACTGTAAAACTTCATAAGGTTATACAGGGAGGTGTGTGTGTGTGTGTGTGTGTGTGTGTGTGTGTGTGTGTGATGTATGTGTGTGTGAGATAGGGAATTCTGGGAATTGAGCTCAGGGTCTTGGTCATGCTAAGCACAGACTTCTATCACAGACCCATATCCACAGCCCTGTGGAAATTTTTGTCTGTGGCACCATTGGTATTTTAGGTGAGATGCATTCCTCGTTCAGGGAGGACACCCTACCTTTGAATGATGTTTAGCAGCAACAGTAGCCTTTACCCACTAGATGGCAGTAGCACCTCTTTTCTCCCCTCCCCCCAAACTCCTGAGCCCCATTTTTTGACAATCAAGGTGTTGACCAGCATTGCCTAACCCTCCCCTCTTTCCACCCCTTTGAAAACTACCAGGACATTATGGTGAAAAACAATATACTTTTAGACACTGGACATACTGGACATACACTGTCCCTTTCCAGGTACTGGTGTGCAATTTGATGCTCTAGCTTCCCTGAAAAACCAGAGGACCTGGAGTTCTCAAGATGAATCCTGCATTTTTCCTCCTCCTCAGCTTTGGGGTTCTTACTAGTGTAATGTTTTCCTACCTCACTTCTCCCTTACAAATCCCTATCTATCCTCCAAAATTCCTTTCCTGCCAGAAATTTCCCCTAATTTTTTTTCCCCAAATATATGGTATTTCTCCCTCTAAACACTTTTAAAGAATCACTTTCACACCCTAATTGTGACCTTCGTATTTTGTCATATTGTATAGTTATTTGTATGATTGTATCATCTTTTCTGTTCGAACTGAAAATTCCATGACAATGAAATTCTTTGCTTCTGTAAGGAAACACAGTTTCTGGCATGCATTAACTGTTTATTAAATATTTGTTAAGTTAGATTCAAGATGCAAAATAAATAAATGACTTATTATAAGGCAATGACTAAAAATGTTAGAGTGAACTCAAAATGATTAGAGAATAAACATTGAAAGTGTATGTAGGTGCTTTTAAAATAGGCAGATAATTGAGCCAATAGAAGTTTATTATTTAGACTATTCATGAGACTGCCTTGGTTCTCTGTTTATCTTTGCACATGTAGGAATAGCTGGGAAAGAATTATAGTTATTATTTGGAAACTATCAACTGATTTGCCTACTGATAGAACTTTTATTCTTCTGTAAAAAAACAGAATTTATCAAATAAAGTCAGTACAAGCAAATTCACATTATTACCTTTAATAATCAAGAAGGAGGGTCGGGGAGGCCACTGTTAATGTGGAATGATGCGAATGAAATGGAACAACATTTTCCTTCCTCTGTCTTCCTGTAGTTTTGTAAAAAGTACCAACACCCTCCCACACACACTTGTTTGCTATAGTAGGTGAAATTCCCAGTTTTCTTAGAGTTTCAAATACAGATGAGTCTATTCACAGCCATTGTTATATGATGCAGTTATAATAAAGTAGAAAAGACAAGCCCAGTAACATTAATACTTACTATCATTTGGACTATGTCAGGTTGAACAATGGGACCCCAAAATGTCCATATTTTAATCCCAATAACTTGTGAATATAACACCGTACTTAGAAAAGGATTGTGACATAAAATGATTATCCTGGATTATCTGGGTATCTCCATTATAATCCCAAGGGTCTTTACAATAGCAAGGCTGGGTGACAAGCAACTTGGTCTATCAGTCAATTTAAGAGTGGTGAGGAGGCAACTGATTCAAGGCAGACCAAGCAGAGATTTATTAAGAACCCAAATAGGGAGGAGACACCTTGGGTTCACTGATGTTTCCAGAGTGATAGAACATAAGCTTGCAGTTGTTTGGGAATTTCTTTACCACCAAATAGTAAAGGCTGACTGAGAAAATCGCAGCACTGAGGAATGCAGAGTTTTGAGCATACCACTTAACACCATGCATCAGTTGACAAGCTATTCAGCATCTTTATCTAGCCATGCCTGAAGCTATCCTCTTCAGAAATTGTTTGGTTATATGACCAATAAAATATGTGTTTAATATATATGGATACATATGTACTTATATTTAATATAGCATGGGTATACATATGTATCATGTATGTGATATATTGATAAGCTGATTTGGTTGGGTTTTATTTATTGGAAACATAAAAAGTGATGACATGAAAGTGTGGAACAGAGAACATGACAAATATATAAAATGATTTTATTTGTGGATTATAAATACTTATGGTACAAAGTCCAGATAATATTAATAAGTACATTAGCCCAAACATGAAGCCTTTCAACACTACAGAGCAAGACATAACAACTGCTACTATATAAGCTTTTTCTTTAATGGACCATAAATACAATATAGTAAGTAGGAGACTGGGGGAAATTTTGTAAAGAATGAGGCATCTAAACTTGATCTTGAAGGACACATGGAAGTATGGTAGGCAAAGAGAAAGTAACCTATACATATATGGGCAATTTTTTTTTTCAGTGTTGAGACTTGAACTCAGGACTTCAAGAATGCTGGTTAAGTGTTGTATAACTAAATTCTATCCCTACCCTGAAGTACTGATTTTTGACAAAGGTGGAAAGATAATTCAGAGTAGAAAGCAATTAGATAATAGATAATAAAGATAATAAAGCAATTAGATGTACATATGCACCACTCTGAACTTGAGTTCATACCACATGCCATATGTTAAAATTAACTCAAAATGGATTATACTTAGCTGTAGAATGTAAAATCATAAAACTTCTAGAAGTAAACATATGAGAACAATCTTTTGTGACCTTGAGCTCAGCAGTTTTGCCACACATTTGTTGGACCCTCAAGGTTCTATACACCCCTGTATCCACAGTTTTGCTGGGTGCATGTGAATTGGAGTCCTGTTCCTGCAGCCCTTCTGGGCTGCACTTGCATGCTATTTGCTCCAATGGTGTGGGATTGTGGCCCCATCCCTATGGCTCTAGTTAGCATTATCCTAACTGGAGTATTTGATCACCTGTCCCTGCTCTGAATCTCTGCCTGGTTGTGTACCCGACTCTAAGTGGTTCCATCTTTGAAACCAACTGGTGGAAACAGTCTGACCCTACAGCTTCATGGATGTAGCACATGCCAAGATGGAAGTTTCAGGAGCCATACCTGTGATAGCAAAAGATTGTGGCTACAGAGTACAAAGGAGTAGAGCTCACAATGAGAGGTGTACCTGAGAGCAGCAGTCTCTTTGAAATGGCCAACACACGGACCCTTACACTCTGGCCCCACAATAGAAGAGGCAGCCCCAGTTACAACTGAAATAACTTAGAAGTTATTCTTCATTATCTGGAACAATAGGTCCTGGCTTCTACTTAGATGGCTGACTAATCTCCTTATCAGATGGCCATTTGGCCAAATTCTTGGTGTTCATTCCTGAACATACCTTTTCATTCTCTACAACATTGATACACTGAGAATTTTCCAAATTTTTTTATGTTCTCTTTTCCCTTTGATTAACAGTTTCTTCTTCGAGTTATTCATCTTTTCCTGTATTTTAATATAAGCAGTCAAGAGGAACTGGGATCTTCAACACTTACATATTTTCTCAGCCAGATATCTAATGTCACCTCTTTTATGAGTTAAACCTCCACAAAACATGAGAACATGAATATGATCCACTCTGATTCTTTACCACTTAACACCATGGATGGCCTTTCCTCCAATGGCAAGCTCCTTACTATGTCTGAGTCTTCATCAGAGTGGATTTTGCCATCCATAATTCTAATAATATTTGGCTCACAACTACTTAAGTATTCTCTAAGAATACTTTCTTAGAGAAGGGGATAGAACAGCATAGGGATAGAACTTAGTTAAGGAACACTTGACCAGCTTTCTATGTGGCTCACCTCTTCTCTTTCTGAGCCTCACCAGAATTACCCTTTGCATTTTATTCATAGCAATTTTGCTACCAGGCACCTCAGAACTCTTCCCGCCTTTACCCATTACCCAGCTCCAAAGGCACTTCCACATTTCATGTATTCGCTACAGCAACACTCCCACTTCTTGGTACTAATTTTACTTACACAAACCAAGTAAGAATTTAGTTGATTTCCCATCTGTTTAACTTCTAGGGACACCATGACTAACTAACAAAGCCCTAAGTTCACATGAGTCAGACCATTCTGACTGCTGCTGTGACTCTACTGTCCATTAGAGCAACTATGTCCACCTTAGTTGTGGTGAGCCCCAACACCTGACCCCTGACATGCCAGGTTCCCATTATGCCCATTGCCTTTAGTCTTTCCAATTGAATGGTTGCTGTCACTTCAGGCCTACAGAAAAGGGAGATCACAGACCTCCTCAAGAATGCCAGGGCTACCGTCACAAATATAATTTTCCAAAGTGTTGGTCAAAGGTAAGTTCTCTGAACTATTCCCAGTATGGAAGAGTAGGGCTTAAATGATAAGTTTATCCTAACACCCCAATCTCCCCAAACCTTTGAAACCTTATCTCTTTATTAAACAAAAGGTATTTGGGTATTTTCAATTTGCTCAGAGTGGGCTTTTTTTGTCCATGATTCAACCGACCAAACAAACTGTTGAATTCCTAACTTCTTGGGCTGGAAAATTAAATGCAGAACCTTTGCTTACTGAGTCCATATCAGTAAATTCAGCCCTATTATACTTTGTGTTCCTTCCACTGTCCATTCTCATACATCTTTCCTAGAATCAAAAATACTTATTTTGGAGTATAGCATATTCCTCTTGGGTCATACTTTGTACCTCACCTTGGTGTCCTGCTGGGACTTAAGTTTAATTATAGGGAGATGGTGACAGTGTGTCCTAAAGAGTGTTATCATTGTGTTTCTTGGCAGTTACTTCAGGGGAGATCCTTACCTCTTCCATAGGCAAGGCAGGGTTAATCCCCTCAACTGAAGGTCAAACAGTCAATACCATTGGAGTAGGAATGCTGTTGTCACATTGGGTAAAGAGGCCACTTCCTCTGTGGTCACAGAGACCACTTTGGCTTGAGGTGGGGATCATAATTCCTGGGGTTGGCTTTTTCTAGCAAGCATCTCAAAACTCTTTCCTTCTTACCCAAGATCCTATTCCAAAACTGTTTGCATGATTTAGGTATTTACTACTGCAGGACCCATTTTCCAGCACCGTTTTCTGTCTTGGTCTAGTTATGCTGCTCTGATAAAATACTGCAAACTGGGTATTACTTATAAACAACAGAAATTCTTTTTTCTCACAATGCTGCAAGCTGGGAAGTCCAAGGTCAAGTCACTGACAGATGTGGTATCTGGTTGTTCTCTCTTTATGGTTCAGAGATGGTGCCTTCTTTCAGTGTCCTTAGAGGAGCAAGGACAGTGTTCTTAGGAGGAGCAAATGAGCTCTCTTGGATGTCTTTTATATTTCAATTTACAAAGGTTCTGCTCCTATCCCCTAATCATAATCCCTTAAAGCTCACCTCCTAATGGCATCATTTTGGAGACTGGAATTTGAACATAGGGACTTTAGGGGTACAAACAGGGTGCTAAAGCCAAACTTCCTGAGTTTACATCCTAAGTGCCCTCTAGAAACTGTGTAAAATTAAGTTTGTTCTTCTGTTTCCTCATGCATAAAATGGGAATTAAAATAATATTAACCTCCAAGTGCTGTTTTGAAGTTTGACTATATACACAAAATTAATACGTGCAAAGTTGGTGCATGCCACATATAAGCTGACATAGTTAATATGATTTTTTTGGTTATTATGGTTATTATTAATATTTTAACAAGCTTTCTGATAAAAAACTCACACACTATGCAATTCAATTATCTATTTGTAAATTTACTGTTTTGTTTTGTCATATTCACAGATGTGCAACCACAACCACAGTCCCATTTGAAAATATCATGTCAACCTAAAATGCAACTCTGCCCATCAGTGGTCATCCCCCAAGCTATCACTCCACCCTCAGCAACCACTAATCTACTTTCTATTTTTGTAGATCTGCTTATTTTATATTCAAATTCATATAGATCTATATTCATATCATATTCATATTCAACATTTCATATAAATGAAATCTCACCATATGTAGTCTTTTGTGTCTGGCTTCTTTCACTCGGTAGAATGTTTTGAAGGATCATCTATGTCAAAGCGTATATCAGTACTTCATTCCTTTTTATTACCAGATAATATTGCACCCTATAAATATACTGCACTTTATTACAGTATTATTTTTTCAGGATGGTGTGCTTTAGAGTAACACGGAGAGAGAAAACAGAAGCAGAGGTGTGTTCTTAATGGTGTCCAGGCTCCAGAGCAGCAAGGAGATATTTTTAACTAGAGAAGGGTTAGGGTATTTGAGAAGAAAAGCTGAACATTTTGTGGAAGCATGCCAGAGACATATCTGCTTCCTTAAGGAGGGCCCAGCCTAGAGTCCAAGGACTAATAGGTGATTTCTTCCATTAATAAATAGACAACTTAATGCGGAAGGAAGTCCTGCCTTCTTACTAGCCTTGTTAGCTTGGGGAAGCGTTTAAATCCCAGGATTGCCAATTCTCTGCAATCCTTCTCCCCTTTCCATTCCCCTGGTCCAGGCCCATTCTTACCTCATAAAGCCTACTCTGAGGATCACATCTTAATGATGGTAAAAGTGTTTTATGAACTGGAACATGATTTTTAAAGTCCAATTATACTTCCATAGTACAATGTACTAGTAGCATTTTAAAATGTTTTCTGATGGCAGAAAAATGCTTTAGGAATACTTTAAATTCTTAGGAATTGACAGGTACATACAGAAAAAAAAATCAAAAGCCTCAAGTAGTTATTTTGGTTGGTGAAAATGGGTCCTAAGAGATTCTGGGACCCTTTTAGGTAGGAAACTATCTTACTCATCTTTATACCACATTGCCACAATTTATAGGATGTAGTAAAATTTCAATGAAACTACTTTGTTGAAGCAAAATGTGTATTATTGTGTATTAATCAGTGTGTATACAATTTGAATGCTATATTCTTCAGTCATATGGAAGAAGCAAAGTATTATTGATACTAACCTGGCTTATATTGAATGAGAATATACTCTATGTCAGGCAACACGCTAAGCTCTTTGGGTACATTAACTCACAACAACCAAAGGAAAGAAAAATAAGACCTTTTTAAATTTAAAAAATAACTCACGAGGTTGGGACTTTAAGTCAATTTGATCTTAAGTCAAAGCTTTTAAAAAGGACATTTTGTTTGGGTTGGGGTTGTGGCTCAGTGGTAAAGTGCTCACCTAGCATGCATGAGGCACTAGATTCAATTCTCAGAACCACATAAAAATAAAAAAAAATAAAGGTACTGTGACCATCTACAACTAAAAAATGTATACATTAAAAAGGAATTTTTGTTTGCTTTTATTAATCAGTGTTAAGTATAATTACCTATGAACTCAAATCCAAAGACTTAAGATCCTAAAGAAATATTGGGTTAAGGGAGAATATATTGTTTTGTTTGGATTCCATTGAGAAATATTCTGAAAAACAGGCATTAATCCTGAGTTTGATCTTCCACTAAATGGCTCACCTATGCTGATTCTTAATTAATGATAGTCTTTAAACACACCTAGCAGTCCTCAGATTCTTTATGTCATTAACTCTGCAAAACCAGAAAATGCGTCCATATACTGTGCCACCATATTTTATCTTGTCATTTTTTCCAAAACTTTTCAAAACTCAACTCATCCATGAAATCTGCGATTGAGGCGGAAGCCACCCAGACATTCTGTTAATATCCTCAGTGTGATTGATATTTCTCTCCTGCAGTGTGGCGAGATAGCATATGCGTATATGTGGGCAAGCGTATATATCTTTATGTTAATGTGCATCTGTTCCTCTCCTCTCTATCATATACAATTAAGGTATTAAGCTCCTAAGGTCTGCCCTTCTTTCCCTCCAGGAAAGGGAGCACTATTTTTACCCAGGTAGCCACAGTGCCCAGCTAGCGCCATGGCATGATGTACACGTTCAATAAACATTTATTGAATGAGCGAGTGAGTGCTCAATGATGACAGTGACAACTTTGAAGAAAAATCTCTCCTCGCACACAGAGAAAATAAGATCACGTACAAATATAACTGCAAATAACTTGCCTTCTCGGGTATTTTATTTTTAAGCATTCTCAGCTGAAATGTGCTGTGGAATGGCTGAGACATAACAGGTAATTTTCATTTCACCTCTGTTTTCCAAATGGTTACCACTTACCAAATACACCATACTTAAAGTGTGATTTTTCCCCCCTTTGGGTATGATATGATGCTGTATTCTTTTCTTTTCCTCTTGCTGTTAAAGCTCTGGATTTCATTAATGTCTTGCTATTTATCATGAATGTATTTCTTGACTTGGGCAAGAGAAGAATATATATATAGATAGATACATATATGTGTATATATATATTCATCTAAACATTCCTATAAAACATAAAACATGATATACATTTAACTAATTATATATATATATATATATATATATATATATATATATATATATATCTCCCCAGATAGTCCCCTGTCTATACATAAAGAGCAGAGCATAATTATGAATGATTATCTAGTGGTTTATTGTCTCCACAGAATGGAACATGATTTTAAAAGTCCAATTATATTTTTAAAGTCCAAATAAAATGTTCTTTATTTTTAGGTATTGTGGTTCATCCCAATATATTGCAACATTTTAAAATGCTCCAATGATCATACATATACATTTATCTTCATTCATTTATCCACTGGTTTTGTGTGGGTAGGGTTTGAACCCAAGCCCTCATACATGCTATGCATGTACTCTACCACTGAGATACAGCCCAGACTTTCCACTGGTATCTTTAAGATAAATCTTTGAAAAGGAAATATTAGGTCAAGGGCAGGAACCTTTTGATATGTATGCCATATTGGTTTCCAGAAGGGTTATATCAAATTACACTCTCAATAGCCGTTTATAAAAGTGCTCTCTCACTCTGCTCTTGACACTATTGCGTGTTTTAATTCAGTTTTTAATTTAAAGAGCAAGGAGGAGGCATCCCACAGGGCTTGAAACCTCCCTGAGTAGGGCTATATTAGATTTATGGTGAAAGATTTGTTAACCAGGGCCTGAGTCATGGGAGTGTGGGCATGTTTGTTCTATTACCAAGAACTCTATGAATCAGATCTAATAACTATTTCAGTCACTACCAATACAGCCACATTGCAGAGACAATCCAAACTGGAAAAAGCTATGTATTTTTTATTCAAAAAATTCCCATGGATGTGATAATGGCAAATATACTTTTAGTTCTCTTTAGATTGGGGCAATAATATTGCTTCACTGGAAATTATGTATCTCATTTTAGACACCGGGGATCTAATTTATAGATATGTTTCCAGAAATAAATGAAGCTCTATTTGTTTCTAAATGAAAATGTCAATCATAAAGTAACAACTACTGCAACTTACCCATGTAGATGTCTACTTTTTGTATATAAACCAGGAACCTGACAAGGCTATTTAGAACTTTACACGTTCCAATCTGTTGCCCTGTCCATTTAACAACCACTCAGAGCACAATAATTCTCAGCATTTCCATTAGCAAGGAGAAGGCAGAATAAACTTCAGTGCTGACAGGACCAATTCCTACTAGAGTAACAACTACAAATGGGTCAAAAAATCTGCATGCCAGTGCTTATACATCCCATAAGAGGAAGACTGATGACAGTTAATTAAATAATGGTTGCATTTTCTGATTTCCTCATGGTTTCAATAAATTTTTGCAAAAGATTCTTGGCAATTTTCTTTAAATATCTAGACATTCCTATAGAACATGATATGCATTTATTTAACTGATTCCCAATATAACTTGAAACTTCATAAATCTCAAGGCAAATTAAAGTTAGAGTGTTCCCATTATGATATGATTTCATTATGCTGTGATTTTTATTGGTGCCTGGAAACTAGATAACCTTGAGTTTCTGAGTGTAATGTTTTAGGGTAGACCTAGTGCAGATAGGTATAGGTTTCCCTTCAAGTATCAGGGCTTTTAAATTATTTCTTTGGTTTTTTAATATGTTGAAGGAATGATGATATATAGGTTTTCAAAACATCAGGGAAGAAAACTGGTTCATTTCAAATTAGGTAGGCAAATATGTATATTTTAAAAAATAGTGCCAGAGAGGTGTAATTAATCTAACCAATTCAATCATT
This sequence comes from Marmota flaviventris, assembly GCF_047511675.1. NCBI lineage: Eukaryota > Metazoa > Chordata > Mammalia > Rodentia > Sciuridae > Marmota > Marmota flaviventris. Next base: position 25,647,546 of record NC_092506.1, on the reverse strand, counting down.
CATTCAACTAATATTTACTAAACATTCAAATCAATATGTATTTGTTTGTATTCAATTTAGAGAGATCCTAAATTCTTAAAATTAGGGTCCTGAATGAAGAATTTTATTCTTTCTGGAACCAGAACTCCTAATAGGCCTGGGGCTGCTTTATCCCTCTTTATAAGTCTTTGTTTTATGAACGACTCTTAGGTATGATTGCACTTTCCATTTCTTTGCTATTCCTTATCTTTCTTTCAGTGTAATATTGTTTATTTTCTAGGAGTAGGAAATTTCTCTTTACTTAATGGGTTGCAATTTCCCAAATACCAATTAGAGCTATGGGTATCTCTGATTGGCATCCTAGCAGAAGGAAGCTGTGCCTCTGAAATCTAGAACTGGTAACAGAATTGCTCCCCTTCCCCCCGCCCCAATTCATACCTTACAGATAATAGTAAACATTCTGGCCAGTTCTTCTGTGTGTATTTATTGGTATTAATTGGTATTAATGCTTCCTCTCTTGCAAACCCTTCTATATCTTCCATCTAGACACTGATAGATCTTTGGTCCACTCTACATGTCCTTCCTGACCTCACCTTCTTAACAATCATATTAACTTATCCTCTTTCATGGATTCATTAGTTCAAGCATGCTTTTAGTCACTTATTACCCAAATTACAAAATTATGCTCCTTCTTGGTAAATATAGCTAGCAGCATATTCTAAGTCAAAACTATTCCCATTCCATACTTGAATGGGCCAGATGAGAGAAACTAGGCTCCTCTTTTAAGTATCAGCAGTCTCTATTCTCTGCAATAGCAAAGGCCTTCTCACCAGGAATTTTCCCTTCCTTTAAGAATGAACATAAGGTCGGGTCAGGACTTTTATAGAGTTAATCATACATTTCAGCTTCATATTAGCATACAGGAGTTTAAGTTTTGAGTGTCAAATTGAAAAGGTTAGTCAATCTAGTAGGCCTTTGATATTCTTGAAAGATATACGCAAAAGACCTTTGCTGTTAATCAACTTTGCAAATGTCACTGTATCCATTACTTTTTGGAGATTACTCTTTTATCTCATACACCATCTATGCCACCAAGTGGTAAATAAAAAATAATACTAATGCAGATTCTATCTCTGAGACTAGTTCTCTCTGGTTTTGGACAATTAATTATTCCCCATGCTTTGTGCCTACAATGGAGTAGTAAATACAGATGAGTGACCTTTCATAGTAAAAGCTTAAAGGATTTGATCTGTTAGATTTTGTCCTTTGCTATTTTAATCTAGCCAAGAGGACAAATCATCAAATTTTTACAAAATCAAACAACCTACATAAATTAAAAATTTTCTTGCTCAGATGAAAAAACACAAATAAGAAGTAAATAGGGTTAGTACATTGTACAGGCACTATCCAGTTGAGAACATTCAGTAGGTCCTTATACCGTCTTTTATACTTGACTTGATTCATAGTCCTTTACCAAGTTATTATTTTTTCTTTTCTACAGGTTTATGATTTGAGTTCTGTACTCTCAATACATTATTTTTCCTTGGTTTGTTTTTACTCACAAATAAATCCAAGTGCATAAATTAATTACATTAGGGCTCCAGATTCCCATAAAGTCCAGTACACTGAGGACATAGTGAGTTCATATTCTACCTAAACTTCCACATACTCTTTAAAGAATATTTAATTGTACTCCCAATTAAAAATTATATATACATTGGACTTTTGTTTTTTTAAAAAAACAGTTACGATTACAAACGGTACTCAATCAACTTGATGATAACACAAAGAACATACTCATGGCACCCTGAAAATATGTGACTTCTGATCTTTAGTTGACAAAAATTCTTGTTGGAATATTGCTCACTTTTTTTTTTTTTTGGTACCAGGAATTCAAGCACCCAAGGGTGTTTAAGTGCTGAGCCACATCCCCAACCCTTTTTATTTTATTTTTTTAATTTTGAGATAGGGTCTCACTAAGTTGCTTAGAGCCTTGCTAAGGCTGGCTTTGAACTTGTTATTCTCTTGGCTCAGCCTTAAGAGCTGCTCAAATTACAGGTGTGCACTTCCTAAAGGAGGGGAAACCTCAGTGCTACAGATGCCTCTATCCTCCCAGCGAAATTCTCTTGAGTTGGTAGGTAGGATCTAAAAATCTTGGTGCAACCAGTCAACTGCCCTTCCTCTTGGCATGTTTCTTCAGTGGTAACAGGGAACAATAACCATCTTCCATATGTTTTTTTTTTATTTTACCATGAGCAGATAACTCCATTATAGTATCTGCCCTGGTCTCTTTTGCTTTCTTTCCTCCCTTTTCTCTTGCTTCTCCAAGGCAAGATTTTACAATTAAAGTTGACCCCATCCTCTTCCCCCTCATCTTTGTATTTGCTGCTCACAGGAAGATTTACTGCTCCATAGAGGAGGTTGGGAGGTCTTCTCCTTGGGAGAGCCCACAGTGGCTCAGCATTTCTTTTGCTTCTGTGAGTAAATCTTCCTAATTCTGGGATTGAACATTAGAAAGCTTATTTTTTGCTACATACTGAAATGACTTTTCCAAAAATCATTAAGAAAAGTGCTAGCTGACTCTCCATTTGTCTATTCTTTTGGATTATTGAAACTCGTGTTGTTCTTAACTTGAACAATTATAATGGAAGCCCCTAGAAAACAAATTAGTGGTGCTTGGAATTTACCTTATGAAAATGTATCCAACAGGTCCTTGTCTTCCTGAGAAAATCCAAGGAAGTTAAATAAATGCTCTGAGTTTCTGCAGATGATGGTTCTTTACACCTGGAGGAAGATAACACAAACATTTTTAAATCATACTATACAAATGAGAACAAATTTAGGCTTAGATATTTCTGCCTGCTACACTCCCCAGTAGAATTTTGTAACTTGAATAATGGAATATTTATATTTCATGTGCATATGCATGTGTGTGTATGTGTTTGTATGTTAATAACAAGTATAGAGATAAGTTAGACAGAAGCTATATATATTTATCCATAAACATTTAATACATATTTATATTTGTATTTCTTTAGCTTATCTATTTTTAGATTTGTTAGTCTTTCATTTTTTTGTCAATGTTCATTGCAGTTGGTTATTGAAATGTATGATATGAATTTTATTGGGAAATATTTCATCCATAAATAGCTTCATATATATGTATGTTTGAGAAAATTCTTGCTTTTACCTCAACCAATTGGCCATGAGCTCCAAACAGCGGAGATAATTATCAGTTTATTTCAACTCTAATAGCTAGACTTAAAAAAAACAACTAGAAAATATGCAGTGTAATTATAGATTCTCAGATTGATAAAGCTACAGATAATATAGGCAAATATAGGCATTATATTTGGAATTAGAACTCAATTAAATTCATAAACCTACCACAATTTGCTAGGCAATTTTTGGCAAGTATCCAAATCTTGCTGAGTCTTAATCCTTTCTACATGTAAAATGAAGGACTTTGTACCATGTTTTCACTAGGGCCCTTCCTTCACTCAAGTTTTATGATAATTTTCCTTCTAAGAGCAGGGTTCAATGAGGATAAAATGATCAAGAACAATTTGTGGAAACAAAGCCCACATATTTAGATCAAAAGTGAATTTTTATAAACTTATATGAACTCAGTTACTAGCTTTTCTATCTGTTGAGCGATTAGTTACTTGTATATAAATGATAGTAAAGTGATTAGAATCAATTAGTTTGAGGATCACCTATTGATTGGAAAAATCGATGATCCACCTGATGGGACATAGTAACATTTGACATTTAAGAAAATAAATTAATCCTTTAGGGTATGATAACTAGTGGTTCACCTGTCTAACCTTCAGCAATCCTGCTGTTGAAGGGAAGAAGTTGGAATTCTGGAGGTACAGGAAAGACCACAGGCAACTTGCAAAATACCTTATAGAATTTAGCATGATATAATGATTGTTTTTTTCCTCACATTATCTTCCAAGGCAAAACACATTTCTGGAAAAAAATATTTGTGTCTAGTTGATGTTTCATGTGTCACTGTCTCATAAAATCAACAGTTTCTGAAATTGAGAACTAAGTGATAGTTGAAACCATTAACTAATCTCAGGGATGATGATTTAAAAACTGACACATCAGATTTGTTTGTTGATGTCATTTGAGTAAAGAAGATTAATTTAAATCTGTATTATACTTCTGACTCTGGGCTAAACTCTCTATAATTTTTTTAAAAAAACTAAGCCTTATAACTACTCAATGAAAATTTTAAAATATGTTTCCCATTTTGTAGATGAAGAAACTGAGGCATGAACTTTTTAAGTCAGTTACCCAGAAAGCGGCAGAGTTGACAGGTATGTGGATTTCAGAGCCCATCCTCCTTACTACATACTATTTTCTGCATTCTGGCTAGACACAGCTTGATGGCTATACATGGATCAGTGTGTCTTCAATTTCAGGTGGTTCTTTTAGACCTATGTTACTTGTGCCTTTGAATATATCATTCAATATTCAGTTTTTAACATATTTGATAGTCTTGTATCATTGCTCTCAAGGCTCTGATTTTTATACTTCATTTCCATTTTAGGGTCAACAAATGATGTTTCTTCCATGTTTCATTCTGCTTTTCCTACCTGTAATTTAGCTTATTGCAAAGGTGTTGACAGCAGGATGTCCACTTTGCCTGTAATATGATTCAGAGAACTGAGCTAGCTAGTAGGGCTACCTGCTGGGGCACAGGCCTCAGATATGAAGAAGCATGTAATGGGTGGCTGCTCAGAGAAGAACTGTGCGGAGTATTTGCTGACCAGAACAGAGTGAATATTATCATTGTACAAATTCAGAAAATGTGGCTTGGACAACGCCTCACTTATCAGCTAACACAAACTCTACAATGTGCAAGTAAAGGAGTCAGATACAAGATGTTGACAATCTAAGAACTCAGTTTCCGAATCACCCACCCATTCTGCTTCTCGGTAGTAGCATTTGGTCCTCACCTGTATGTTTATACGCATCTCTTAATCATGAAAGTCCTGACTCCAGGTGTTTTTGTGTCAAACAATATGCCCTGTTTAATACCCCAGACATCATTTTGGCTACCCAAAAGATCTCAAAATCAGAATAACCCAGGCCAGCATCACTACCTGGATGTGGAACTTTTGTAAACTGGCTTAATATCTCCATTGATCAATATCCTTATTTATAACATAGGACAATGAGAGCTCTTCCCTCTGCATGTTACTTTGGAGATTAAATTACAAAGTCTTATAATGAATTTTGCATCAATGTCTGACCCAGAGTAAACATACAAAAATGTCCAGGTATTGCTATCATCATCACGATTTCTTTCATGTGGACTTAAGTAGTGGAATATTCTTTGTAAATTTAATAAAAATTTTAGAATAAGACACAAAATTTATAAACTAGTTTATAAATAAAATATAGACATAATTATTATATTTAAAAATATAAATATAAAATAAAATTATGGCTAAACTACTAACAAAAGGAACTCAGTAAACTAGCATTGTCATAGTGACTTTACTTTTCTCATAGCAAAATGGAAAAGACACTAATCTCTCTACACATGTGAAATTAAATGTTCAATACCCTGAAAGAACAGATTAAAAAATTGATCTTTTGGCTCAGACTGTCCAAGGTAATTGCACTCTTCTCATACCTAGACATTTTAACTGAAACAAGTGATTTTGCATGACAAAAAAGAAAATAAAAAGGAAAGCCTCACTTTTTTTCTTAGTTGTAACAACTTGCAAAAGGATGTCCATTTTGGATTCTGCTTTTAGAGAATTTAGTTACTCAATATTCATATAAAAATAGTTCCAAATCAATATGACATGTTTTAAATTTACATTAACATTTAAATTAATGAGAAGCTCAGTGTGAATTATGGAAGTTTAGTTGTTTAGGATGCTGTGTATTCTTGCCAAATTGGAAGAGAGTCTATTGACTCACCTACTTAGTCTCATAAACAGTCGGCAGACTTGATGTATTTTCAGTTCCAAAGGATTTTTCAGGCTGATGAAAGGCACCATATTGACCTCACCAGGGAATGAAGCTGGACCTGTCCACTAAACATGCAAATACTTTCAGCAGCTGCGCACACGCACCCTGTTCTCCCTGCAAGGGTAGACTGCCATAGAACTTTGTCTGGTCTGCAAATGCTTTCGGATCAGAACTTACTTCTTTTCTTTACCATGAGTTTTACTCATCAAACATTCGTAGAGCCCCTACCCTATGCAGAGAACTGTGCTAAAGCAACACAGATCCTACTTCAAGGAACTCATTTTCTATTGTATGATTGTACTTATGTACATAAGCAGGCATAGAGTAATGAGACATGGTTGGTAATGAAAGAATCTTCACACGGAGTGTTCTCTGAATAATGTTGGAGGAAAATAAAAAAGCAAATTTCTGAAGACTTGAGACTTAAAAGACAAGTAAGCATTAGTCAAATAAGGAAGAGCAGAAAATCTCACCTTGAGGAAAGACTCTGTAAGATTGCTTGATACCTTCACCACAATGAATGAGAAATTCATAATTTATAGTGCTAGAAATAGCAAGGGTGTGTGCATCCTGTGTGTATGCATGTGTGTATGTGTACATAGATGCACAATACATGATGAGGATATAACAAATTGACATGCCTGGTTACTCAGGAAAGAAATTATGAACAATCCAAACTAGCAAGCTAAGGACTTTGGACATTGTCCTTAAAATTATGCAGTTGCAGAGGTTCTGATGGGTTTTAATAGACTTGATTTAAGAGGTAAAGCCCATTCAAATAGTGCAGCGAATTAAAGAATGGCAAGCAGGGTTCACTCTATATATGCTTGAATTACTATGATACTAGATGCAAAACACACATAGTGAAGAAAGTTAAGAAACTTAGCAATTTTCAGTTTTCTTTTTTGTCCTCTTGATGGTGGAGAAAAAAGGGTCATAAAAGTCTAGAATTACCAATGCTGTGTCAGAGTTCTATCACCCCCACTCATTTTTCCAAAAGGTGTAAAATAAGCACCAAATCTGTGCAAGGACAGAATTAGACCCTGTGATAAAGTGTTGAATAAGACAAGAAAGTCTCGTGAAGTGTGAGAAACAGTTAAGTAAAAATATTTGTAGCTTATAGTAAGAATTATCAATAAGTAAACAGGGCAGTGCAATACTAATTCAGATGGGGTCCAACTGGGTCACTTAACTGTGAAGAGCTTTGGACTGGGACTATCAATTCACATCTCAACCATCACTCCTTATTTTGTCTTGTTGACAAGATCGTATGCCTATATTTTGTAATCCGTAAAATGAAGATAAATATTTCACTTTGTAGACATGTTTTGATGATGAAACTAATTAATTTATGTAGAGCAATAAGCCCGCCATTGCACACATTTTATGCTCATAAGTATTGTGGTCATGGTTACCATTATTAATCAATTCCTTTCCTACTCCATGGATAGTTTGGGATGCCCCAAAGGAGGCCTCTTTGAAAGGGTGAAATTTGAGCTTAGGCCTGAAAAATGAAAAAAATCTAGACATGTGAAGAGCTTTAGGCACAGCCAGACTTGGTGCAAATAAAATGTTTTCAATTTAGTTGAAACTACTTCAGTGTAATAGATATTGTATAAATTCCAGCTTAAGCTTTGACATCAGGAAAAGGGGCCATTTTTCTCAATTTGAAGATTATATGAAGCACTTATTAAATCACCTGCTGGGATTATGTAAGAAAAATCACATTCCAGAAATAGTAACCAAATTTTTTTTTGTCTCATCTTTGACCAATACCAGTCAGCTAATGACCATAGTTAATGTCAGAAACTTTTATTTTTAATCAAATAAATATGGTACTAATTGCACTTTGAAAAATTGAAGTAAGCCTTCTTTTCAAAAATTAATAGTATTTAACATCTGTGTGTTGACTTGCACACCTTTGAGACACTCTGCACACTTACAATGATACAATTTAGGGGACTAGTAAGGTCAGAAGTGTGTATTACTAAGTTTTGCATGACACCTGAGGCCTTGACTCGTTCTATGTCCTGCCATAGGTGGGAAGGACATATAATGATCTAAATGAATCCTGCCTCTGGAGTGCTGGGTACTGAAAGATAGCATTCCAAGAACCAAAAAGAACAAAAAGTGGAACTTTGTTGCACTTTCAGAACACATTGCAGAATTTTTTTTTTTTTAATTCAGTATTGTAAGAATGTCTGTCTAATAAATGTCTCTGTGTTTGGCAAAATGAGGCCAGTGGTATTCCTGTACTATAAAATGGTGCTCAAATAAAGCTATCCCTCACCTAAGCCAGTCTTCTTTGGAAATTATTCACAATATCCTTCAGTAGATGAATAGATTTAAAAAAATGTAGCATTTATACACAATGGAATATTACTCAGCAATAAAATAGAATAAAATCATGGCATTTGCAGGTAAATGGATGGAGTTGGACAAGATAATGCTAAGTGAAATTAGCCGATCCCCAAAAAACCATATGCCGAATGTTTTCTTTGATAAAAGGAAGCTGATTCATAGTGGGATAGGAAGGGGGAGCAGAGGAGGAATAGATGAACTCTAGATAGGTCAGAGGGATGGGAGGGGAAAGGAGGGGGCATGGGGTTAGAAAAGATGGTGGAATGTGAGGGACATCATTATCCAAAATACATGTATGAAGACACGAATTGATATGAGTATACTTCGTATACAACCAGAGATATATGAAAAATTGTGCTGTATATGTGTAATATAAATTGTAATGCATTCCACTGTCATATATAAATCATAAAAAATTAATAAAAATACAAAACCAAACAAACAAAACAAAACAGAAGTCCATTATCCTACATGTTGTGCAAGACCAAAAAGCAGCTTCTACAACTTTACAATGTTTTGCATATCCAAGGAGCAGCAGGAAACCATTACATTTGGAGTGTGGGAAGGAAGATACTGCTAGAAATTGAAACTAGAGATGTAGACAAGAAACAAATAATGAGGGGCCTTGCGGCTCCAGGATGATATTGCTGAATTTCATTGTCTTCATTATAGGAATCCTCCAAGATGCATGCAAAGACTGTCACTGAGTTGTTCTGAAATTTCTAAAGATGATAATAACCAATGTTTAGAAAATAGATGATAATAATAATATTAAGGGCAGAGAGGGAAGTTTAGGAACATTGCAGAAGTTCAGGCACCAGTGAGAAAGATTCATACCATCCTGATAGAAATTGACCCTGAGAAACTTAGCTGGATTTTGAGATATATTTTGGAAGAAATCCAAATAGGATTTATTGTGGATTAGAAGTGAAAAATATATCAAGAAAAAAACTCATAGTTAAGAGCAACTTCTGGGAAATCTTAATGCTGAGTGTGGTGAGTAGAAGAGATGTGATTGACGGCAATGTTCTCTGTTGTTGCTAAGGGACATCTTTAGAAATGACAGGAAGAAACGAAACATGAACCTTCTGTTGACTTCCATAGGGCCATTCAGAAAGCTGCTGATTTCAACAGGGCTTTTAGCAGAAACTACCTACAGATGCACATGTACCCTTTAGGTCATGTGAGATGCCCTTCTCAAATAGGGGGGCCACTTTTCATGAACAAATAAGCAGATCCAAATGAGAAGTTTCAGATTTATTTTGAAAATATTGAAACCTTGCTGTTCCTTTCAAGAAAATGAAAGACCAAGAAGAGTCTTTTGTGTTAATATGCAACAAAAGCTATGAAGATTCACCATAATCATAGGCTCTTTGTGGTCACTGATTTAGTCAGTTATCTGTCAGTCTGTCACATATTCAATAAACATTTACTATGAATTAGCCATGCACTGGTGCAGGTCTTAGAGATGACTCTCTTTAAGTCATCTTCTGCTTATACATTTTGCAGATGTTTAATATACTTAGCAAAAACAAATATCTGAAGAGCAACAAGAAAACAAACTGACTTCACTCCAATCTGCATCAGCTCTGTGTTTTTGACAAAAATAAAGATAAAGCAAATAATTACTTCCATTATTTTTCCATTTAACTATGAAAGCTTCACAACTTTTAGGAAAAAAAAAATTAAACTTTTCATTTCGTTCTTTTTTTCTGAATTTTAATTGTGGATGTGTACAATTATCCTTTTTCTTATTTTTGTAAAAAGAATGGGGTCAATCATTATGTAAAAATGATGTCATGGTCTTTACACATGTTAATGAGTATGTAGCACTGAAGCTGACTTGGTTTATAGACAGATACTTCTCAAGATGAACTTTTTTTTACATACATTTTCAAAGAATTTAGTTTGTACAGGATGAACTAAAATGAGAACATTTACATCCAAACGTGATATTTTACATTTCCATGGCCTGTGCAGCTTTGAAAAGAGACAGCTCAACATTCTGTGCACAGTATTTTTATCTAAAGTGAAGTTAATTTCTTATGTAGTCACTATTTTCTTATTTAACATGGGAATGAGAAGCCTGGTGTCCAGGATATCTTCAAGGCTCTTTGGTTTTTTTAAATAAAAATAAACAGAGTATATCACTACTGTTATCAAATCAAACATTTAAGCATCAAGAGATGAATTGTCCAGGAGAATATATTTATATAATTATGAGCTAAATAATATTGTATGATAAATACACACAATGATTTTCTCATATTTGAGAAGTTGAGAGTGTATGTCAGCCCATGAATTTTTATGTTGTGTTGTATTTTTGTAAGGCAGACAAGAGTAGTCAATCATTGGAAAAGCTACTGTTGGATCAATATTTCTTGAGAATTTACAACCAGGATAAAAAATTAGTAATTCCAGGGGTACCTGGAGGTTATCACTTTGTGGTTTTTTTTCCCTACTGGATAGTAATAAACTTGAGGATTATTTTGGCCATAACTTAAAACTAAGAGCAAAATTATATCAGATTAAACACAGAACATTTTATGAATTATTTGTTTTAGTGTGCTCAGAAGATTAGTGATTTCAATTTAGACAACTCGTGAATGTGGAAAAGGTAACCAGATAACAGGAGAAGTCAGGGGAGGGAGGTTCCCCAAACTTTCTGCACTAAATATGGCTTCTTTATATATAGGTATATTAATACATCTTAATATTTTTAAATAACTTTAAAACTTAAATATTTTAATAACTTTAAAAAGATATGGTGTCACTCTCCCATCTCAACAGGAACAAATGCTGTCATAAATATAAGTCTCTTTGTCTGGAGTGGGTGTGGGAATGAGGCTTCTATTTTGAGCCGGAAAGTAAGCTCAGTGAGAGAATGAGAGTGACAAAATGCTACTCTGCACGTGGGGCTGATTCTGTACCCCATACGCTCTCATTACGCATTCTGCTAATAGCACATGGAAGTGAAAATAACTGTTAGTTCTGTAGAGAGTGGGCACAACATTAAGATTTAATTAAACCTTGTTTCACTTGGGCAAACTAGTCATGCAGTGATGTGACAGGAGAACAGCTCCCCAACACTTCCATGACTGGAAGTAGAGGGACTTGAAACTGAGATGCCTGCAAACAGGGTAAAAGTAAGCCAGGTGAGCAGAGCAACAGGGCAGGGCTGTGAGCAGAAGCTGTGTCACGTGAGCTGGGCTGGAAGGATCTGAGGGTGTGATTCTGCAGAAAGCAGGCAGACTTGGTAAGCAATGGGCAGAAAGGAGTCAGGATTTCTGGGTTATTCTGGAAAGGTTTGATTAAGATTCTTTTGTGTGCCTTAAGGTATAGAACAAGAACCAAAGAGTAATGAGGGAAGATGCAATTAAAGTTCTATGTTTTTAAAAGAAAAAAATAAAAAAGAAAGTTTCCAGTCCCCAAGACTAGCCATGGGTAGAATGGACTGCCCTAGAAGATAGTTTATTATCACTTAAGGTTTCCACACGTTCTTGGTAGTTACTTTCTAGCTCAGTAAAATCATTCTCAGAATCCAATGTGTCTGCTGGTTCAATCAAATTTAATAAAGGAGCAGTTGCATTTGCATTATGAGTATATATGAATTGCTTATGTTGCTTATGTGGTAGAGTGTGAGATGGTATGAGGGACAGTGTTACCTATCAACTACTTTAAAGGATTCCCAGATAGTTGGTAAAACATACCTCAAAATGTGTTTCTGAGGGTATTTCTGGAAGAGATTGGAATTTGAGTCATCAGACTAAGTAAAATAATCCTGTGCCAATGTGAGCAGGCATCTTCCAATCCCTTGCAGAAAAGGGGAAAGGAGAGGTACATCCATCTCTATGTCTGTATTTGTGTCTGTCTCTGTCTCTCTCTCTCTCTCTCTCTCTCTCTCTGTCTCTCTCTCTCTCTCTCTCTCTCTCTCTCTCTCTCTCTCCTTGAACTGGGATATCTCTCTTCTTCTAGCTTCAGATATCAGAGCTCCAGGCTCTTGAACCTTCAGATTGTGGGACATAAAATACTGCTCCCTGTTCCCACTTCATTGTTCTTAAGACTTGGACTGAATAATATCACAAGCTTCCCTGGTTCTCCAGCTTACAAATAGCATATTTAAGACTTTGTGCCTTCCAGAATCATATACATCCATTTCCATAATAAATCGTATATGTGTATATCCACACGTGCCTACACATTCTGGAAAAAAACTGACTAATACCACGGGATTATCAGCATTAGCCCAAATGTCATAATGTCTAAAGTAGCATGGGAGAGGTAGCTTCTGTTAAAAACAAACAAACAACTCTTCTCCATATTATGCAGTTTCTTTAAAAAAAAAAACTGAATATACTTTAGTAGTGTGTTATTTTCCTAAGGCTGTTTGTAAACAGAGTGGCTTCAAACAACAGAAATTAATTCTCCAAAAAAGGAGGAGAAAATAAAAGAAAAAAAAATAAATGTATTCTCTGGAGATCAGAAATCACAAATCATGATGCAGCCAGACCACAAGTCCTCCGAAGTTTCTATGAAAACATCCTCCCCTGTCTCTCCCAGCTTTTAGTGGCTCCTGGTGTTCCTTGACTAGTGGCAGCCTGAGTCAACTCTCTGCTTCCACATCCATGTGCTTTTCTGCTCTCTGGAATTTCTGGAATTTCTCTATCCTTATAAAGGTTCAAATCATTGGATTTAGTGATCCACCAAAATACTAATCTCATTTTCTGCAGATCACATTTGGGAAGACCTCATTTCCAAATGCTAATCATTTGTTATCTACAGTCCCATGTGGTAAAGGCCTGGTCCAAAGCATGGCACTCTTGGGAGGTGGTGCAACTTTTAGGAGGTGGGACCCAGTGGCAAGTCTTCAGGTCCCAGGGAGCAAAAGTATTGTGTGATACCAGACCTTCTATTTCTCATATTTTCTCCTTGACCATGAGGTGAGAGTCTTTTTCTCTGCCATGTGTTCCTGCCAGGATAAGCTGCCTCTCCACAGACCTCAAGTGAAGGGACCAACTGATCATGGACCAAAACCTCCAAAATTACAAGCCAAATAAACATTTTATCCTTATCAGTTGATTATCACAGATACTTGCTATAATGATGGAAAACCAGCTAACACACCAAATAAGGTCACATTCACCTCTACTAGAGGTTAGAACTTCAATATGTGTTTTTGGGAAAAGCAGCTCAACTCTCAACAAGGAGTTTTGCTTAATTTCATCACTAACATTTAAACGTGTTCTCTTATATTTCTTTTTTTTTAATTTATTTTTTATTGGTTGTTCAAAACATTATAAAGCTCTTGACATATCATATTTCATACATTAGATTCAAGTGGGTTATGAACTCCCAATTTTACCCCAAATACAGATTGCAGAATCACATCGGTTACACATCCACATTTATACATAATGCCCTATTAGTAACTGTTGTATTCTTATATTTCTTTTTAAAGATTCTTCCTTCCCTGAAATTTCATTCTTGACATCTTGTCTATCTCATTTTCTAACAAAAGTAAGGCACATCAAGTTCCCTGAACACATTATCTTCCATCATGATTGTTCATAGATAGAAGTGTTCTCTGCTGTCTACCTGACCACTCTCTAGTCTTTCATAGATTGTGTTTCCATGGCTACTGTTGTATATCTAATATGAAATATTTAGCCTCCCTCATCCTCTGTTCTCATTATATATAGTACGTATATCTCCACTAAATAAATTATCAAACCATGTCCTGAGCATGGATTTATATTTCTCTCTGTGTATGAAACTTTTATTTAAAAGCAGAAATGATGTTTATCACACAAATATTTATAAATTCTAATATTTATTATTTATCATTGATCATGAATCTATAGATTAAAGGATGACCAAATGAATACATGATCTGATGACCCATGCTAATGTTCATATGAATCCAAATATGCAGCGAGTGCCGAATATTAAAATGAAAATATTTGGTCACCAAAAAAATCCCACCTTTAAAGCAATTTTTGGTAGGCTTCTCCTATGGGTATAATAAATCATAAGGCAATCCTTGCTCCATTGGCTCACTTATTTCTAGTAGGCAAATGTAATTTTTATGGATCATCCTCATTATAAATACATTAATATTATTTAATTATATATACATATGTGAATGTAAGTAATACATTAATATTATTTAATTATGTATACATATGTGAATGTAAGTAAGCATAATTAAAAAATAAACCAAGAAAAGATAACTTTCTTAGATGGTGTAATTGCTTGAGTCCATGGCTCAAGATGTAAAACCCTAACCTGGTATTTATCCTTGCTGTGTTTCACTACGTACGAAGAGGAAACCACCAGGGATCCTGTTCCCTTCGATATTGAGGGGCACCTATCAAGCATTTAAAGGTCTTTGGTAAGACTATCACACAATTTCTAAATATTAAGGCTGTGGCCATTGGGAACATTTTCTTATTACCAAGGATGCAGTTAAAACATTTTAGTGAAACTTTTAATAATGGTTTCAGAAGACAACAACAAGAAAAGCATACCACTGGGCACCATTATGCATAAGGACAGTAGGTTAGAGTTTAGGAAAATAAGTCGAGGACATAATAAAACGTCGTAAAAGCAGTTTATATTGCAGCAATACACCACCAAGTGTGAGTAGGGGAGGAAGGTAATTAACATTTTATTTGGCCATCTACAGTCTATCTCATTGGGGGTGTTAACTTATAACTGTTTTGTGGTTACTTGCAAGAATTCAGTGATTATGAGTACATTAATGAACAGAGGATTAAGTAGAATACTGAAGTCACCAAATAAACATATATATGTGTGCATATATTTTTACATATGCATATACATGTATTTATAAGCAAATCATCCAATAAGTAAAGAGGGAGGTATGATAAAAGACTAATGTAATTGTAAAACTCTGTCTTAAATTTTTACTGTTATTTTTTTTATTCTTTTCTCTCCCACCCTCCCTTTCTTCCTTCCTTCCTTCCTTCCTTCCTTCCTTCCTTCCTTCCTTCCTTCCTTCCTTCCATTACTCTAATTTCACTTAACAACATAGTCTTCATTAATAATAGCTCCTTAGAATTGCTAGCAAAAAATATTTTTTCCTCTCCAGTTTTGAAAGAATTGAATATATTTTCAGACATGAAACATTCAAAAGGCTTAATATTGATGATAGATAGTTCAGAGGTCCACAGTTAATCTACATCCCGAACTCCTAGCATAATTGTGAGAGAACAAAACAAGAACAATAGCTCAAAACATGGAGGAGTAGTTCAGTGATAGAGGGCTGGAGGAGTAATTCAGTGGTAGAGCACCTGCCTAGCATGTACAAGACCCTCGTTTGATCCCCAATATTTCAAAAACCCAAACATACAGGATTGCAGTGATTTGGCCACTGGTAATCAATTGGTGTCACTGAAATAATTTAATTAGTCATTATCAATATTCACTGGGAGTTAGTTTCAGTATCTGGTTGCTCCAAAGATCCCATGTATTCAGAACTTAAAACAACTAGGGAACTACCAATATTTCAGTCATAAAATATGCTTGATATTACATTTAAAATATATAAACAAAAAACTCAGGGCCTACCTAAATCAAAAAGTTGTACACATTTTTTGGTTTCATCATTGTCTTGTTTCCTGAGTTGTTTTTTCTTAGGAGAGAAACCATACCACATACACAGACATCAGGATGTGACCTGTGTCTATGCTAGAAGTTTAATTCACAGGTGTTTGTATTATATTGAGAAAGAGGTATGTTTCTATAGGTGACATTTAAAGGCATATCCCCCAAATATATTTCTGAATTAGGATTTAGGCTTAACATTTCTCTTTCAGTCGATAAACCCTACATATAAGCCTTATTTTATTGGCATGTAAAACAGAAGATGAACTTTCTTATTAAAGGGCATTTTAAGCATCATACCAAATGGAAGAGCCAAAACAATAGAAAATTTTTAAAGAACCCCGACTTTTAATAAACATGAATGGACTCTACTTGTATTAATTTTCAATAGCATGAAAAATTAATATGTGGCCAGAATAGAGAAGCAGAAAGCCTTAGAACTGTTGGCTATGCCTAGTTCAGATGTCTACCAAGAGAAGAAAATTATATTTTATCATCCTTGTAAGATCACAGCCTTTTTTCTGATTGTGTACCTGTCACATAGAAGTGAATTTTATGAGGGGCTGGGGTTATGGTTCAGTGGTAGAGCGCTCGCCTTGCATGTGCGAGGTCCTGGGTTCAATTCTCAGCACCACATATAAATAAAGTTATTGTGTTCAGCTACAAATACAACAATAAATATTTTTTTTTAAAGAAGTGAATTTTATGAGGATGCCCATCCCAAAGAGAATAGACCCATCTAAACTCCTTCCTTATGTGGTTATTCTTTCTTTATTATTTTTCTTTTTTAGATATATATGACAGTAAGATGTATTTTTACATATTATGCAGTGTGGTTACTCTTTCAAAACATGTCAAGAGGGACTCTATGTGAAGCAGGTAAGAACTTGAGTTCTTGATCCAAGGACCCTGGATTCAAGTCACTTTTCCTAGCTTCATGACCTCAGGAATGTTTTTAGTTTCTGTGATGCATGGATGTCATCTGTAAAATGTGGAAACTATTAGTGCCCTATTTAAGTCTTCTGTAATGTGGACACTAATAGTAGCTACCACGTAGGACCATTTTGTTGGGCATTCTATGTCAGTCACATAGACCAGTGGCTCCAGTGGCTGCACATATGAAGCATTAGCTATGAGGTTTTTAATATGCATTTATATATGTATATACGTGTGTGTGTGTGTGTGTGTGTATGTGTGAGAGAATAATATACACCAGGAATTGTTGCAGGTCATGGGATACCAAAATAACATATTTTTTTTCCTACACCAATAAAATTTAACTTGAATGGTTAAACCTTTTTTTTTCCTTTTCTTATCTTTTTAAAACTGTACTACAGATGGAAGAGCCCAGTAAGTGCTCCACTATTTTCTGCACTCTAGCCACTCCTTTTCCTTCTTGACAGATCTGAACTACACATCTCAGTCTTCCCTGCAATGATATGTGTCCATAGGACTGAGTCCATAGGACTGAGTTTTGGCGGAAGGATTATGAAAAGAAGTGAAGTGTGCTATTTTTAGCACTGTCCCATAAATATTTAGCATATACCCACTTTTCTCTCTTTCCTGCTTATTAGCCATAAGAACACAGTAGGATAAACTTGAAACCCACCCTCTAAAGGGGCCAATATTTCTTCCTATATGTATCGTGCAGAACTCCAAACTCAAATCCCTACTGCCATTGACATTCAGAATTTATTTACATAAGAAAACACTCTTCTACTGTAGTATGCTGCTAACATTTCAAGGTTTATCTCTTAAAGCATTTGGTATTACTTCCACTAATATGGAGAGAGTAAGTAAATAAATGTACAAGTTAGTATCTGCTAGGGCTGAGTGTTCTGTGGAAAAGCGAAGTCTGATAGAGGAGCAGAAAGTGGAGGAGAGTGGTTAGGGAAGTCCTCCAGAAAAAAAGAGAGTGAGACTTCTGTACAGGTATTGAAAGAACATTATAGGTAGAGAGAACGAAGAGCAAAGACACTGATGTGGGAGTATGCTTACAATTTTTAAAACACCATGGGAAAACCACTATAAACTGGAGCAGTAAGAGTGAGTTCAGAGGTAATCAGAGGGCAGATCAGAAATATTTCACAGGCCATCGTAAGGACTTTGGATGTTGTTAAAAGGTTTTTCAGGAAAGACATGCTAAAATGTAATTTACATTTTTTTTAAACAAATACTGTAACTCCTGTGTAGAGGATGGTTAGGGAGGAATGCAAGTTGATAAGTCATTTATAAAGCTATTACTGTAGCTTTGAATACAACAAATTGGCAGCCAAAGTCTTCTTATGTCAATGTTTTGCTCCCTTGGTCTTTTGGTTCATTTATCATATAACAAAGCTTATCAGTCATCCACCATCATCTTTATTTCTTTCCAAGATGCACTTGAACCCTGGTCTGACACAGCGTTCCTAAATTCAGCCAAACTTAAATATCCACCTCTAGTTCCACATCTCTTACCCTTGTAAAGTTAGACAACATACTGTTGCATAATTCATCAAACTGTGGAGATCTTTGCTTACATTTTCTACTCTTAAATCCTGTCACATGTATTTTTAATTTCTAAAACTGATACTTTTTTTTTTAGTTGTTAATAGACCCTTATTTTATTTAATTATTTATATGTGGTGCTGAGAATTGAACCCAGTGCCTCACCCATGCTAGGCAAGCACTTTACCACTGAGCCACAACCCCAGCCCCGCTGAAATGGATACTTTCAAAACAGTTTTTTAAAACTTCTTTTGATATGGAGCTAGAATGATTTAATATTGACCATATTTTTCCATTTGAAGGTGTGGCTATTTGGAAACTTAGCTCAACTTCTTTTTATCATGATGACCAAATTCTGACCTCCAAAGAACATGTCTTTAAGGAAGTCTACAAATTTGACATGAAATGGGGTCTGTAATCAAATATGTTTGGGAATTATTGAATGAAATAACAGGGTTATTGAACTATTTTGAGAATTCTGACTCTCCTTGAGGTGGGATAATATGGGAGTAATCAGATTTGATTGATAAGTGAAGTCTCCCCCCCCCCCCCCTTTTCTTCTTGACAGAATATTTCAAGATACTAAAGTTCAGCTGAAAGCATGCTCCTGACTTCCAGAGGACAGTTCTAAATATATTTTAATTGGATATAACCCAGAGCAACAACTTATACGATCAAAAGTGGTAATTCAATCTTGAAATGGGTATGAAAATTCCCTATCAGTTTGTAGACCCACTATAATTTTATATCTCAGAAAACTTTCTTTAGTAATATTCTCATGAAAAAAAAAAACTGAGAATGTGATTTTTTAAAAGAAGACAGTAGGTTAACTGAAAAGTAAAATTGTTCCAGAGGTCTTCATAGAATACACAAGAGTTGAATCTAGTCTCTAATCTCTTCATTGGAAATAAAATTTGGAAGAGCAAGATAGGAAATTTGATATTTTTTGGTCAGTACAAAGAAAGAGTTTCCTGTAGTTACAGATTTACAATGTGGCAAAGATGACTCACCCTGTCACCTGGGGCCTCCAGGTAGCCACAGATGATTGTCATGCACTGGGTTTACATGTTCACTCTTTTCCTATTCCTGTCTCAAGATGAGTAACCAGGTACAGAGGACCAGAGGGTGTTTTCACAACTTTTCCTCCTTATTAAAGCAGACTTCACAGCCCAAGTGTGACAGGTAGTGTTTTGAAACACTGGAGTCCTCCCAGGAACACATTATCTAACTCTGTAGGAGCTAGAGACCTTAGATTGGTTCAGGAGTGATAGATACCACTTTGCCATCGGCAATCTTTGTACCCAGAAAAGAAGGTTGCAGTCAGGTGTGCTATGTTTTCTTTGGACAGTCAGTAGTAGTTATCTCAAAACACACAGTGCTTTAACTTTTCACATCACAATGAAAATGGCACGGATTATAAAATATGAAACACCTCAAATTCCACATTTGTTAGTTAGAAAAGGTACCTTTTGTATGTAGGACTGTTATTCTATCTTTGAAATGGGCAAAATGATGGTGATGATGATGATGATAAATTCACTTCATGAGGCTGTTGTGCAAATTAATGTGACTTAAAATTAATTTAAATAATAGTCTAGAAGTCAAACTACCTTCACCACATTGTTCTCTTCCCTACCCCAATGCTTTGGGCAATAACTTGCATAGAATAGGCATCAGTTTATTTTAAACTATAGTGATTGAATGTAGGATAATGAAGCAATTTAGTCATGGGTTCCAATGAAAATAAAGTCATCAATGGTAAGACATGTTTCCAGCAGAACGTTTTTATTATCTTAAAATATTGCTTGAAATATTAGACATGTTTTAACTGAATAGCAGGTTTGTTACACCTTACTGATAGTAATAATGTTAAGCTCTTCTCTGCCTTATTTTGTGAACTTTCATCACAGGGGAAGGATAGATGCATGTTTTTAGACAGAATTATAAAATGTGAAGGTGATTTCAATAGTTTAAGTTGAAAAGACACTGACATTTACTTGGAAATTTGACATATGTGGTTTCCAGAGAATAAAAATCTGAGGATTGCCTGGCTTTATGGCTTTTATCACTCTTCACTGTAGTGTTTTTAGATGAAAAACTAGAAAAGATAACTGATAAACAATTTTATTAAAGTTTTTTTTACTGTTCTAGCTTGCAAATTACTGCACTTCAATTTTCCTTAGTATCTATTCTAAACCACTTCCCATCCTGCCCAAGCTCATGTCTTATTTTTTTCACATATAAAACCAAAAGCTAACAAAAGCAAGCAAACAACAACAAAATAAACACAGTGCATACAGAATTTTGATTTCTGTTTTATTCCCATAGCCATAAACACAAGAAATTCATCATTGGACCAGTGGAGAGTTCAAATATTAGTATTGCTTGCATTCTACTCTTATAGGAAACAGAAAAAAAAATAAGAAGCAATAGATTAGGATGCTATTGCACACCGTCTCTCATCCAAACAAGCATGTTGAAAACTCTTCTACTATATGTATACTGGGATTGAAGAATCCTGTGTGGTCAGGTGCTGGAGAATGGGAATGAATGATAGAGAGGTTTGGAAGGCTAAGTTTTTCCAATTACATACTTCCATTATAATATAATGTATAATTATAATGTCATAAAAGCAGCAATAATAATCTTTATTGACTATTTTCAATGTTCAGGTACTCTTGCAAGTACACTGTAGATATTCTCTCCTTTCTTACAGTGACACAATGCAGGAATTTTATCTTGACTTTACAAAAGACAAATTGTAGATTGCAGAAGGTTAACAATTTATGCAATTCAATGCTGCTACTAATAGTGGAGCTTGGGCTAAATCTCAGGTCTGTTTATTCCACTTCTCCTTCACTAAGCACAAATGAGATCTGTCTCTCATAAATACTGATAAGAAACAAAGGGAAAGGATTTTAATTTGCAAACATCAAAATTAAGCCCATATGGTGACTTGTCAATGATGGGGAGAATATATGGAAGTTAAGATTCTACAATAGGGATTACCATCCAGGGATTTCTGTTAGTTATGATATTCTGGTGGTAGACGCTTCTCAAAACAAACTAAGAAAACCTTGAACTTGCCAAAGCTCCATTGCAAGTTGTCTCTTGGTGTCACATCAAAGGCTGCTGTATAAAGCTTCAGCTGTCAGAAACTCTAAAACCAACTGATGCCTGATGTTTCTCATTTCTTTCTTCACTTAAAATATATGAACTGTAAAAAACTTTTACATTTATATTAATTTTTACCTCGTCTTTTTGCAGAGTTCAAAATATAGAAGCAAAGATAGGCATCACAGCTGATACATCACTTCTCATATCTTGTCTTGCCTTTGCCTGAGTGGCAAGGTTGGGTTTCAGTTGTAAAAATAAATATAAATTGTTGTTGCTTGTACTTGGAAAATGTAGGGATGATATTGAACATTTGATCTTTAATATGGAGCTTTTTTGTGGTTTTCTTTAAAAATTATAGCTTAGTGTTATGCTTTGGAGTTTGGTAGATATCATGTTACTGGCACATTTTTAAAAAGCAAGACAATTAAATCATTCTAAAGAAAGTATAGCAAGTCTTGTCTGTTTAGAAGCCATATGGTTATGAAATTAAAGAGTATTATTATGAAAAATTAATCATCTTCAGTTTTTTTTCCAACATCTTAGTGCACAAATTGGGAGCAAATTTAAATCTTGACAATTCAATTAAAGCATTTAAAAGAGTAAAGTCTTATTTCCTATAAATCAATGAGGAAAATATCTACAGCTTAGCAGAAAAAAATAGGTGAGGATGAGAGCCACTTGGTGGAAAAAGAAAAAAAATTGTTCAAAAACAATGCAAAGGTATATAACGTAATTATTTTAAAGAAACAAACAATAAAGAGACACTGATTTCTTGTATCAGTTTGTAATTTTTGATGTAATTATTAAAACTTCAATTGAAAGCACCTTTTCAGAGATTACTTGTATTTAAAAATATAGATGCTATATAAAAAGTTGTTATACTGTATTGTTTATGAAAGAGTGTCAGGCAGTGACTAGGAAAAGGGAGACTCCTATTCCTCCATCTATACTGCATATTGATAATAATGCTATATAATTTCTATATCTACCTACTTATCTCCCCTCTTACCTATTCATCTTTTGATCTATTCAGATTTCCATTCATTCACCTAATGTTCTGTAAGTTCAGTGTTAATGTTTCTCTTATTTGTTACCATATTCATTGCCCAAAATAGTGCCTAATATTTAATACATACTGATTAAAACGGTCATTGAAGAAATGAAAATATGCTACAGAACTGAAGACAGTATAGCTAAGCTGGCTTATTACTGTTGACAATGTTTGTTAGTAGAACTTGGCTTATAAATATAGTCATGACTTGGTGACTCTATAAGATTGGTTCCAGGACCCCTACAGGTACAAAAATCTATACATGTTTATTCCCCTTGTGTAAAATAGTGTAGTTTTTATGTACAGTCTATGAATATCTTCCTATAAACTTTAAATCATTTCTAGATTACTTATAATAGCTAATACAATGTAAATGTTATGTAAATAGTTGTTATACTGTATTGTTATGGAATAGTGATGAGCAAAAAAATGTCTATACATGTTCATTACAGATGCAATTTGTTTTTTCAAATGTGTGTTATCTGTGGTTGGTTGAATCCACAGATGCAGAATTCCTGAATATAGACAACTGCCTATACTTTGACATATTACAAATGATTGTCACCTTGTACACACAATGAAGCAACATTTGTACTATCAAACTATGGAATTAACCTACATTTATTAATAAGAGACTACTTAAACACATTACTTGGCATCCATTAGATAAGGACACTTTTAAGCACTAAAGTCAGTATGCTGATCTATATGAAATGAAGCCTAAATATCTTCAAGTTCTATCGCTTAGTATTTTTAAAAGGAAGTTGCAGCACATTTGTTTAAATTTGTATATGCAAAAGTCATTTTGTACATACACATAGATGTATATATATGTACAATAATTGTAAATGTCTGGAATTATTTATATATAAATGGAATTATTTGTATATATATATACATCATATATATGATATATGATATATATATATATATATATATATATATATATATATATATATATATATATTTACACACACACATTTAATAGTATGAGGATTAATGAAAGGTGAAAAACAGACATGTTTTGCCTTTTGCATTTTAGGCATTTTTTAAAAATTTGAATGTATTAATATATCCATGCAGTATTACTAATGATGCTGCTGCTGATAACTATAAAACAATACCTAAAAATGATCGGAGGCAGACCTACATATGCTATTGCAAAAGGCATCTTTTTATTTCCTTATACACAGATGCACACACACACATACACACACACACACAAAAAAAAAAAAACTTAAAAAAATTAAAGCAAGTTGTAGAAAAATACACTTAAAAAAAGAAGCACAGAAAAGTAAAAGATTCACACACACACACACACACACACACACCCACACACACCATTCTATGCATCTTTAAATAGATTTTTCAAAGTACAAAGGCAACCAAAAAAAGTGCATTATTAGTTAGCCTTACTGAGTTTTGGAAAACAAATTATAAGTTAAGCTGATGGGGGAGATTTTCTTGTTTTCATTAAGTTATGTAAGTTTGAATATTTTAATAGTGAGGATATAAAGATATATCCATGCCTAACTTTGTAACTAAAAAAAAATAAAAGGAGGGAATTATGAGTTTTATAAAAACCCATTGTTGGAAGATTTTGTATGTGTTCACCTCCTCATATTTTACAAATGAAAATAAAGCATCCTCATAAGGAAAAGTGAACTTAGAAGATAAATATTAAATGAGATGTGAGCTTAGAAGGTCAAAGTAAATTACTTTATGTCTCCAGCAAGAGATGTACTATCTCCTCATGCCAGGTTACTTCCCTAAATAAATGAGGCTCTTGTAATTCTCTGGTCTTATTCTCTGCTAGCCTTTCAATCCAGAGAGCTCACCCTACCTATTATATCAGGCATTTTGATGTTTCTTTCTCTAGGATAACTCCATCCTCAACACTCCAGGGAAGAATTACTCCTTCCAGATTCTGGATTGCTCCAGGATTTATTGAAATGACTCATTTGAGATTATTTAACATTATATTTTCTGAGGATCTTAAAGTTAAGATCTGTGTAAGAGACATCTTGAAGTTTCCATCTTGTTTAATAACCCTTGATAGTTGGTCTGATTCTTGACTTCAGCAAGAGAAGACTTCCAAAGGCAAATATACAAATATCATTTCTATCCAGAAAACGAAGCATCACCACTACTCGCATTATACTGTTGAAGAGGTAGCCAGTATATTCATCTTCCCTGGACCTGAGATTTATCTTCCCATAGGTCCTGCATCACACAAATGGTACAGCTGAGCTTGGCTCTTAAGCCATGTGAGCCCCAAGTCACAGCCAGTTAGTGTAAACTAGGGGGAGAAATGATACTTCCACCACTGTCACTCTTTCTGTTTGTAGATTTATTTTCATCTGCAGCAGTGACTGGGATATTCTCAAAACCAGAATGGCCACTTCAGGTCCCAACAGCTCAGACAATAGACAACATGCACTCCACTGCCTCTTTCTCCTCCTATGATACTAAGAGATGTCTATACAAAACTATTGCTGCTTTTAATGATTACAAGGTATGACAGAAATAATAGTAATTAAAAAAATAATTCATTCTTCAACATACGGAGTCAAGAAATGAGATTGAGAGATAAAGAAAAATAACAGAAGGTAGATAAGCAATGAGGAAATGGCTTTTTCCATGTTAATAATAGCTAACATTTTTTGAGTACTTATCATGTAGTGAATTGAGCAAATGGCATCGTAGAAGGCTTAGTACATGAATTTAGAAATCAGACACAGAATGAGTTTGAATCTCAGCTCTGGCACTCATTAACTAGTCTGGGGCAAATTGTTTATTCTTTTAGTCTTTCACCTGCAAAATGGGGTTGATGATTATGGTACCTTGTTCAGTGGGTGGTACACTTCTCCTGATGCCTGTTACTAGCCATTAACAGTTTAACAAACAGCTCACAAAGTTCTTGAATATTTAATAACTTGCTGTCATGAGTCAATCCAGCAAAACCCTGTTGCAATGATGATTAAATCTGTTGTATCATAATCACTTAGAGAAATGCTCAGGACATGATATGCACTGTATTAGGCAATTACTTAAAAAATGCATTAACTTAATTTTTCCTGAAAATTATTCTGAGGTTGGTTTTATTATAATTCCTATTTCATGAGAGGTTAATGCAGTAGAGAGACTTTCAGGGTCTGAGAGCTAAGGGTAAAGGTAGAACTTGAGTAGCATGCTTTGTCATGTTGTGCTTGTCTTCTTCACTGGGGGATCCCATTTCATTGTGCCTATGTAAGGATGTGGCTGTGTAGAGGGACACCGATGATCTGGTAAAACAACACACAGTGACATGTAGAGGGTTCCGTGGATCAAAGAGTTTTTGTATTGCCTTGGAAGTAAATTATTG
Organism: Marmota flaviventris; assembly: GCF_047511675.1. NCBI lineage: Eukaryota > Metazoa > Chordata > Mammalia > Rodentia > Sciuridae > Marmota > Marmota flaviventris. Next base: position 25,621,564 of record NC_092506.1, on the reverse strand, counting down.
ATCACTATGTTATAAGAAAACCATACTATTATGCATTCCCAAGAAAGGGACAGGAATGAATGAAAACTTATCTTTAAAAGTGCCTAGTATGTGCTTGACATTTTCTGAATCATTCAACATGAATTACCTTACATAATTATAGAAACATTCTGAGGAAGGACTAGAATTGTTCCATTGTACAGATGAGGAATAAAACTCAGAAATGTTAAGTAATAAGCTCAAGGTCACAAAGCTGCTATTAAACATCAGTTCTGTTTGAATTCAATGTTCATGTGTACACTAAAAACCATGCATTATCCATGTGTCCCTTAAATTCATGTAAAATTGTCAAGAAATCTAGCACCATGTTATGCTCCTTGGAGGTGAAAATATTATTAAGAAATGCAAGGTTAATGGTGAAATTTGTTTGAGGGAGAAGGAAGAATTGTAAGACCAAAACTGATCAAAGAAAGGGCTGGCAGAAATTCAAGCATTCAGTGTGACTGCTATTCTATTAAAAGTATCTTATTGTAAAAACTTCTTTTTCTTTTGAATCTGTATATACCTCTGAGACTACAGAAGAATAGGAACATGCTTTCTTTACCTGCCAAGGAAGTCACTTTAGGAGATAAGCAAGGGTCATCTAAAGGCTACTCTACATTCTGCTTGGCACTTCCATTGTATTGGAAGAAAAAAAAAAAGGAATTAATTGGTTCATTTAGCCCTTCACTTAATTCAGCCTTTTATTGTGCACTTCAGTGCTTACCCAAATGAACAGAGACAGTGCAGGAAACTGAACACACTTAATGGAGCTCTCAAAAATGTTCAATTGTTGCTCTTGCTTCTTTAATAGACACAAATCATTTATTTCCATCTGTAAAACTCCATTAACCAGCAAAAAAATAATAATAATAAGATAAATGTATATCTTACCAAAAATGGAATATCTCTCTCTTTCTGTCCCTTCAAATCATGGAGACACATTCACAGTGTATGGCTCATGACAAGCCTGCCCACCAAGTTCTACAAACTCCTCCTCGTACATGTGAATGTCATAAAGATTTGGGCATGAAACAAAGAATCAAATTACATTAGAAGTAGAAGGGAACTTAGCTCAAATTAAATCCAGTTTTCTCTTTTAAACATAAAGAAAGTGAGGCTTGAAGGGATGATGAGATAAGCCTGGGGTCACGTCCTTAGTTTCCTGATCATTTTGGAATTTAAATCCAGCCTCCTTATTCCAACTCTTAACACAGCCTTCTCCTTCACCTGCCAGGCTGACTGCTTAATACTGATTAGGGCCATGGTCCCTCAGGGTGATCTCCTTCTGTGTCTATCATTTAAAGCTTTCCAAAGTATGCAAATGAACCTATGGAAACACTGGGTACCATTCTATCCCCACAGGTAGCCATTTCCTTTTCTTTCAGAAAATACTTCTTGCTCCTGTTTTGATGGTGATAGTAGGTTAAGATCTGGTCCCAGCATATCACCAAGGAAGTGATGATTTTTTTTTTTTTTAAGTGGGGTCTTTCTATGTTATCCATGCTGGATTCGAACTTCTGGGCTTAAATGATGCTCCTGCCTCAAGCTCCTGAGCGGTTTGATTTTTTTTTTTTATTCAAACAAAAGCTCACAAATAACATGAGCTAGAGGCTCTTCTGAGTTTCTACTGATTTTCCTGCTCATCCTTCTTCCCCACAACCACAAATAGTTCCTTTGTTTTGTACTAATGATTTTCATCAGCTTAAAGGGCCAGTTTAATTAATCTTCTGTTTAATAAAAGTCTATCTCATAGAAACAGAGTGGAAAAATGGTTCCCAGAGATGGGAGGAGAGAAGAAACAGAGAAATGGTAAATGTTAGTAATAGAAAGTTTCGAATAGATGTCTATTGAATGATTGGATCTTGAATGTATACATAACTCAAAACATCACATTGTATCCAAAAAGTAATAAATTATTATTTGTCAATTAAAATAGAAAGAAAAAATAAATTAAAAACAAACAAACCCCTAAAACCGTACAATAAAAAAAGTCAATATGATTAAAGAAAAGGGAAAAGGAAAGCTTTTGTTTCTCCTTTAGCTAATGTGTCAAGTAGATATAAGGAAAGGTGTTGGCTAGTGATACAGAGGAGTAATTCATTATTGATAAGTGGTAGAGATGTATGCTCATCTCAAAGCTCAGTGCTACTACACAGCCCTTATTAGAATCACTAGCCAGTGAATAACACAAACCGAATGTCCCATCTTCTGTCCAGAAACAGAGCACTGATCCAGTGGTGGAGTGCATATCACATTCTAGTTGCTTCAGAAATAAGCTGTCATAATATTTTAGACTTGCTAGTGCTATGAGTCCATCTTTCTCAGTAGGGAGAAATCTCCACTCCCCAATCCCAAAGCCATTCATTATTTGCAATGAAACTGTGTTAATTTCATTGCTTGTCAAATAAACTATTTCTTAATTTAGTTGAGATATGTATGTGAACTATCATAATTAGGAAGAATAAGCTATATTTTTTTTGAGTATTTTGCCTCTAGTTTCCCCATCTCACTGTATTCTATGTCTGAAATAATCCTTGCACATATACTTTTGGTGGGAACATCTGCCTGCTTCATTATTTCTTGGCTTCCCACTTGCTGCAGGATATACTCAAGTTCTCTAACATAGCACTGAAAGCTGCAAACAATCAACCCACCCCAATGAGGCTTACCTCTTACATAGCATTTTGAAACCCTTTATGCCATCTAAAGTTGTGTGGCAGAAAATCAGAATCAGTATTAAAAGAACGTCTGACTAGTTGTGTTGGTGTGATCTTCACCAATTCTACACTATGTCTACAAGATCCAGGGAAAACAAACAAGCAAACAATTAAAAAATAAAATTTGCTCCTGGGGCTGGAGTTGTGGCTCAGTGGCAGAGCGCTTGCATAGCATGCATGAGACACTGAGTTCGATCCTGGGCACCACATAAAAATAAACAAAAATAAAGGTATTGTGTCCATCTACAGCTTAAAAAAAATTAAAAAAATTTTGCTCCTCACCCATATCTAATAGAACTCAATTTTAAGCCTCTTAAACCAGAGTTTTATTTTTTCCAAAATGAAAGAAAGAGTTCTGAAAATTAAGATGGTAATTTTCTACATTTAAACAAACATATATTGAAAGCATAATTTGGTCTTAAAATCTCATGCATCTATAACTTTTTGGGGGGGAGGTACAGGGGATTGAATTCAGGTGTACTCAACCACTGAGCTATATCCCCAGAACTATTTTGTATTTTATTTAGAGACAGGGTCTCACTGTGTTGCTTACTGCCTTGCTTTTGCTTTTTCACAATCCTCCTGCCTCAACTTCCCAAGCCACTGGGGATTACAGGCATGCAACACTGTACCAGGCTATCTATCACATTTTAAAAGAATTCAGCCAGTGAAATGGAGAAAATATATAAAACAAGGGTTTTCAGAACTCCGATTACAGGTAGTATACGTTACTGTCTGAAGGAAGGTAAACAAATGAAATTATTCCTATGCCATTTCTAACTGACCACTTACAGGGAAATCCCAGGTCACAGTGCATGGAGAAGGAACCCAAGCAGAGTCTGCTCCCCGAATTAAGAATTTGGAAGACTGAAGACTAGAATTTGAGAGCTACAACATCGAAAGGGAAGAGTGTTCTGTCGAGATGCAGAGCCTTCCTGAGGTTTCCCTGAAAATCATACAATGTGCCTCAGTCTGGCTGGGCACAAATCATGAGCCACTGAAGCAGGAACAAACTTTATTTTTGAACTGCAGGAAAACACTTCACACAGCTCCCGGGGAATCCTCCCGAACGCCATGTGGCTCCTCCAGGAACCCCCACCCGGAAATATCTCTCCCGGAAATCCCTCCTCCTGCACTTCCCCAACCAATGGGAACTCCCGGGGAATCCCCGGCAATCCCCACGAGAACTCCAAAATAGTGCGAGAACTCAAAAGTTGCGGCAGAGGCGGATAGTAATGCCTCGCCTGTCAATCAATACTGTTGGCAAAATGCCAGGGGCCATACAGACTCAGCAGTGGCTCTCAGCAACAATGAATACTGATTAGCCCAGGAGTCTGAGGGAATCAGCACAAAGGAACAGGTGGAGAAAACACCAGAGCTCACACAGGAACAGAAGAAGTTCATGTTTCCAATGGACAGAATGGAAAGATTTCCTAACAAACAGGCATTGGATAGGGAGCTCAGAGGTAAAGTCAAATAAATTCTAGACACTTACCTAGCATGTGTAAGACTATAGGTTCAATCCCCAGTATTGTAAATAAATAAATAAATAAATAAATAAATAAATATACCAACAAGTTGGAAAATAAAACCTCAACTGGGTGCATGGGGGCAGTTGCTAAAAATAGAACCTGAACTGACTTAAAAGAATTAATAAAGTTATTACACCTTTGTCACAAATATATCCCATATATTCAAGAAGCCAGAGTTAAAACATGAACATGTGAAGAAATATAGAATATTAAAAAATGACCCAAATTAAAGTTCTTTCTTTCTGTTATTTTTTGTTGTTGTTGTTGTTGTTTCTTTTTTGGAACTGGGGATTATCAAATCCAGGGCTTCTTGCATGAGAGGCAAGCAATTTACCACTGAACTACATACACCCCAGCCCCTAATTAAATTTCTAAAGAAAGAAAATGTATTAACTAGATGAAAAAAATAAGTAAATAAACTGGCTAGTATGAAAAGTTGTGCTGCAATTGTGTACAGGAATCAAAATGCATTCTGCTGTCATATATACCTAATTAAAAATAAATAAATTAATTAAAAAAGATTAGACACTGTGGAAATAAATATAACTTAAAGACATAGAAGCTCTCCTGAATGAAATTCAGCTTAAAAGAACTAAAAATAAAAGACACTTGAACAGAGAATAAATTAACTATATGATAGCTTAAAGTATGCATGTGATGATGTCTCAAAATGGGCACAAAAACTTATTTGTAATAACAATGCTCAAAAATTTCAAAAATGTAATGAAAGTTATAAAATCATTGTTTGAAGAAGGTCAACAAACCTGGGAAAAGTTGAAGGAAACAAACATCAAAATCATATCACTGATGACTAGTGAAAAAATCTTATAAATGACCAAATGAAAAAAGATCCATTTCCTACAGAGAATCCAAAATATTAAAGAGAAAAAGAGAGAGAGATGGACAGATCTATTTTTGAGGACAAATGTAAGTCAGAAGAAAGTGAAACAATACCTGTAAAGTACTATACTGATAAAAAATAAATAAATAAAAAAGAAGCACACTTAAAAAACCTGTTACCCTAGATCTATTTTCTGTAAAAATATCTTTCCAAAATGATGGTAAAATACATCATTTTCAAAAATAAAAGACCTGGAATTGTTTATTCATCACTATCAGATGGGAACCAGAAGAATTGTTAAAAGAGGCATATCAGGTAGAAGGAAATGGCAGCAGATGGAAATGTGGATCTACACAAAGGAATTAAATATGTTGGTAATGGTAGATATGGAGAAACTTGAGGCTATTTCAGAAAGCTCATAAAGTTTACTTGAATCTATTAAAGAATTGTGCTGTGTCAAATACGTATATTTAAAATATGATTTAAAAATACATAGGAGATTTAAACTGTTAAGGTGGCATCTTTCCTTTTTGCTGGGTTCATTTCTAGATGGGCGTGCATATTTGAACCAGGAAGTTAGATAACATGAGTCTCTCCGGTTCTACTTGCGACTATGTGTCCTTAAGAAAGATGCTTCTTCTGGTGTGCTGCCATTTCTCATAGGCAAAGGAAAGGTATTGGCTTCCATTAATTTTTGTGGTTCTTTCACCTGCTGATACATTATCCCTAATGTCTTTTCTTGGCAATCTCTTGCCACAGGGTGCTAAGGGAAAATGAAGGAAAACCTGGGGAAAGAGGAAGCTCAGGGATTTTTATTTTATTTTTTTTAAGCAGGAGGATATATTAATCAAAGAAGGGATGAGGGATAAGCTTTCTTTTTTTCTTTCTTTCTTTTTTTAACAATAGCACAAGAGAAGAAGTAAATGTCATGGGTGGTGACTCAAACTGATGATTGTCAGATCTTCACGATGCAGAACAAAAATGCCAATCTTGACATGGTGAGAACAATTAACTTCATTGTCACTTGTAATTTTTTTCAAATATTTATTCTATTTAAAGTACCTGAGTGGGTTGTAAGAGGTATAGACCTCTCTCTTTTTACTTATTATATCTGACATTGCAAGCCAATAATACTATCAATAACATTTAAAGTTTACCCCAGTATATGAGAACACACATTACATATACTCTCATGCATGCACTAAAAAAAATAATTCATTCCAACAAATATCTTTTGAATAAAAATTAAGGGATCCACTATATTGTATTAGAATGTTATGAGACCAGGGTTTTAATCTCATAAAACAACTAGCTCCACTACCTAAAACAAGCTTCATTTTATTTTTAAAAATTTCTCTCTCTCACAAAATGATGAATTTAAAACAGATTATTTTAAAGGTCATTTCCAGTTAAAAATTCCTGTTTGTGTTTATTTACTCAAACCTGTATCAGAAACTGTGGAGAAAATAACCTCATAAAATAAATGATTCCTACTTATGAGAAAATTATGGTGTATTAGGGTAAAACATGCACACACACACACACATACATCAGAATTAATTACTGAATGCTCATTGTGAACAAGGTACAATGCTTGGTACTGGTTGAAACAATCATAATAGGCTTAAATGTCTGAAGATATTGTTAAACAGGATTTTAGGAATACATTTATAAATAAGTTGAAATTTAGGGTATAATTTGTAGAATAAATAACATTATACTGAGGATACTGTGAGGATGTGTATGAAGGAGATAGTGATAATTCAGAGACAAGTTATAAAAGACTAGTGTTTACCAATTGTGCATAAAGACAAGGCTTACATGAATGTACTATGTTTCTCTGAGTGTTACAGCATACATATGCATCAAATATATATATATATATATATATATATATATATATATATATATATATATATATATATATATATACATCTCAAATATAGCTGTCTATGTGTGTATTCTCATATACTGATACAAATTTAAATGCTAGGCACACACACACACACATAACATTTATGTACATCCATACAAATTTTTGACTAAGACATTTTAATGAAGAGAAAGAAAAGGAAGACAGATTTGGTGGTATGATGTGGTAGAAATAGCACCCAGATGTTCTCATTTCAAGTCCAAATATTGTAACTAGGTTGCTGATTTTAGGCAAGTCTATATACATTCCTCAGTTATCTATAAATATGATGGTGGGGGTAGGTAGACTAGATGAATTCTAATATAAATCCAAGTTCTATTGTTCCATAATAGCGATTTGAGTTGTCATCCCACTCTATCTCTGTTTCTGAGATACAGAGAAACACATCTCCTTTCAGAAGAAGAATCTAATCTGGTTTGGTAACTAAGACACAGACATAAAATTGATACAATCAAACATTATTTAACACCTGCTTTCCTACTGTATATTATATCCCTATTTATGTTGCAACCATGTTTATCTTATTTGCTACTATATTTCTAGTTCAAACCATGAAGTCAAACTCACTGTAGATATTAATTTATATTCTGATTTAAACAATAAATTGATAAATGAATGAAAGAACACAAGTTAAGTTGTACTATATTTAGAGCTCTATTGACTGTTTTCTTCCACTGATATATACAACACAGATGCATACCAATTCAAATGCAGTCATTTCTCTAGTGTGGCAAATTCATTTGGTAGAAACTTTTTCAATGGTAATCCACATACAGATCATGTTAGTTAATCTCATCATTAAAATGCATAATTTGCAGCATTTTGACATTGCAGTAATATTTCTTGAAGAATTATCCTCATAATTTCTTCCTTATTTTATTACAATGAAGTGCTTTGAGGCCTCACTGAAAATATGGATGCTAAATGAGAATGAAGGTGGTGTCACTACATAGAAGTACAAGTATGAAAAGTGATGGTAAAAGCCAAAATATTATATGTAAATTTCTTTGGCTGTCTTCCAGGCCATAAACTTCCTGGTTTTAGAACTTAGTTATCCACAGATTTTGCATCCTCATCTGCTTTAATCTATTTAGGAAATGGCATATTTTCATGAAGGCCTTCCCTGACTTTCCTACTTAAAATTACAAGTTCTTTTTTTCCCTTTCTCTATAGCACTTATCTTCCAGAATATTGCATTTGGTACAATTTTATTTAGTTATAATATGACTGCTTCTATTGAATTGTAAACTTTTTAAAGGTAGAATCTTGCCTTTAAAAAAATCGATAGCCTAAGTCTTTAGCATAATGCCTTCCACATAGTAAGAATTCAACAAATATTTAAAATTTCAAATATTAACTAATTAATTTCCCTCCAACCCTGTACACCTTGACTATCTTGGTTGCCATGTTGTTTTAGGATCCCTGCCTTTTGTTGTAGCTGACTCGTTTAAGACAGCAGCATTCTTAAAGGCAACCCAGATATTTGTATTAATTATAGAGTAGAGGGAAACAAATATATATTTTAAAAATAAACACATAAATAATATTAAATTGTGCTAGAGATGGATACAAAAAAAGTATAGGTTATTTTGAATAATAGTTGAGATACTATATTATTTAGGAAGTTACATGATGATATTTTAGAAGTAGTTACTTGAGTAGAGTTGAAAGAGGGGTCTTTGCCTTAAGATGTTCTCCTCTGAATCCTAGTTAATGATTCTTCAATGTTCAGATATGAGCACATGAAATCTTCTGTAGAACACTGAGTCAAAACTTTTCTCATGACATCTTGAAATTTTTTACAGTGGACTTAATGTAGGGGCACTTGTACTTATGTTTGTGTGGCAATTCAACTAATGACTACATTCTCACTAGACTGAAAGCTTTATGTGAGAATGATCTCAGTTCCTGAGGTCTCCCAATTCCTGATTTTAGTTTCATTTAAGGCATGATAACATGTCTGCACATGGGTCTTAGAATATAATTCTGCATTTAAAAATCAATTTTTAAGTAAAATATTTGTACATGTTTAATGGATTTTGGGTGATAATTCCATAAGCATATCCAATATGCAATTATCAAGTAAGATTAATTGGCATTTCTAGCTCCTCATTTATCATCTCTGCATATTGGGAACCTTTAGATTCTTTCTTATAACTATTTTGAAATATACAAAAATTACTGTACACTATAGTGACCCTACTGTGCTATAGAATGCAGAAACTAATTCATCCTATCCAACTGTAATTTGGTAGCCATTATTTAATCTCTATCTGCCCTTCCCCTTCTCCTTCCTGGCCTCTAGTGATGACTATAAGAATTAATTCTGCATTTTCATAATATAATTCCTGTTGGTTCATTTGTTTTTATAAGCTAGCCTAAGTGAATTTCTGTTCTGTGCAAATAAGAGCTTTCTATGAGGTCATATATTGTTCTACAAAGATAAGTCTGGGTTTAATAGTGCTAGTATAATTTTACAATTGTCTCATGGGCATTGCAGACAGATCAACCAGATGTCAAATTCATGTTCTATCATTTATCAGTTATGTCACCTTGGGCAAGTCTTCAAACCTCTCTAGGCTACCATTTTCTAAGCAGCAACAGAATGATAATGAAGCTGATTTTAAGGGATACTGTAAGATTAATTGCATGTTATAAATAAAGTATCTACACAAAAAATGAATAAGTCTTATGCAATGGTTAATGAGATAACAAGATAATGGTTATTCAACTTAATAAGATAAAGGCAGTGGGATTACTATTGACTACTTCCACTCAGAATTTGACTATTGGTCACCTAGTATGTATCAAGTACATATGTACATATACAGTGTGCACATTGGAAGATAAGACACAGTCTGCTACCAAAGGAAAAGCAGCTAACTCCAAATCAGAATTCCTTAAAGATAGGTCTTGGGATCAGTTCTGCCTCCTTCAATTTAATTGTTCATACTTCTATTCAGTTAGCAGGACATTTCAAGGGCCCAACTTTCTCTCTTTTTTTTCAATACATACTTTTCTATTATCCCATTATACTCCATAGTTTTGGAAATTAATTAATATTTAAATTGACAAATAAAATCATATATATTTATCATGTACAACACCTTATTCTGAAATATGTACACACTGTGGAATGGCTACATCAAGTTGATTAACAAATATAGTAACTCTTATACTTACCTCTATTTATTTATTTATTTTTTCCGTGGTAAGAACACTTACAATCTACTGATTTTTAAGTTGATATCAGAATGGTTAAACAGAGGAAGTAAATATGCAAACAATACTTTTAAAATTTTAGTTTAAAACAAAGACGTACCTTTCAAAGAGAAAAGGGGAAAAAATGGCAAACTTGCTGAATATTTTATTGGCACTCCATATTGATCAGTAATTTCTGCTTTGTTTTTTGCACTTTTCTTTTTTGTATATACAAGTCAAAGAAATTATTTTAAGATAAAAATGGCAGCGTGTAGTCCCAAGAATACTTCCATTTGCAGGAGGAACTTTTAAAAGTAATTTACTTTAGAATTCTTATATCTGAGTAAGAACGGGGGGTTTTATTGGATTGCTGAGCTAAATCCAAGCCTGAGGGATCCCCTAAAGCCAACACCTGTGAAGACAGAGCTGAGAGCCAGCTTTGGATTCTCTGACTGTCACTAATGCTGGCCCAGGTGGGATCTCATACACAGCATGCAATATGTCAACCTAAGGCCCAGGGCAGGGACCTAAGCACTGACTGCATAATCTGAAACATTCACCAAACCACCACTGCAGATGGCACAGCAGGTTCTTCTCATCCTCATTAGGATAGATGATAAGAGAAGGTGTCATTCTGTGCAAATTTTATAATGAAGCCACCCTTAGAGATTAGATTAACTGGGAGAGGGATAATATGAAAAATAACAATAGAAAAAAATGCATGAATTTTATACATATTGTAAACAACCTTAATATGCACAAAGAATATCAAGGTCCTAAAAACCAGCTAATAAAGACTCAGGGTCATTAAACTGTAATTCATAGACACAAAAACCAGAATCAAAGAAATACATTGAGAAGACTTCTGCCAGGCTATGCTCTGAAACCACAGCTAAAAGAAGGTAGCACTTTCTTAATGCTCAGACAGGACATTATGTCAAGGCTATGTGAATAATTCAAAAATTTAGCACCAAAAATCAAATAACCCAATTAATAAATGGGCAACAGAACTAAGCAGACATGTCCCGAAAGACAAAATAAAAATGACCAACAAATATATGAAAAAATGTTCAACATCTCTTGCAATTAGGGAAATGCCAATCAAAACTACTTTGAGATTTCATGTCAGAACGTCAATTATGAAGAACACAAATAATGGACTGGGTTCGTGGCTCAGCAGTAGAGCACTTGCCTAGTACATGCAAGGCCCTGCGTTCAATCCTCAGCATCACATAAAAATAAATAAAATAAAGGTATATTTTAAAAAAGAACACAAATAATAATTAATGTTGGTGAGAATGAGGGGACAAGTTATACTTGTACATTGTTGGTGGGACTGCAAATTAGTGCAATCACTCTGGAAAGCAGTAAGGAGATTCCTCAAAAAATGAGGAATGCAACCACCATATGATCCAGCTACCCCACTCCTTGGTATATATCCAAAAGATTTTATACCTGCATGTTACAGTGATGCAGCCACTTTTATATTTATAGCAGCACAATTCACAATAGCCAAGCTATGAAGCCAACCTAGGTGCCCTTCAACAAATAGATAAAGAAAAATGTGGTTTCTTTTATACACAATGGATAATCTCTCTCTCTCTCTCTCTCTCTCTCTCTCTCTCTCTCTCTCTCTCTCTCTCTCACACACACACACACACACACACACACGATGCAGATGGAGTATTACAAAGCCATGAAGAATAAAATTATGGCATTTGCCAGTAAATGAATTGAACTGGAGAACATCATAGTAATTGAATTAAGCCAGTCACCAAAGACAAATGTTGATTTTTTTTTTTTTTTTTTCTGACAGGCAGAACCTAATCCAAAAATTGAGGAGAGGAAGGAGGGACAGGATGAAGGAAGAATAGTGGAAAGAATCTCACTGAACTTTCATGTGTACATGCATGGATCTGCCACAGTGCATCTCAACATCAAGTATATCCACAAGACATTAATTTAAAAACAAAGTTATAAATAAATTACAGAAGAATCAATAGAGTAGAGGGAGGGGAGGGCAAGGAGAGGGAGGGGGAAGGAGGGAAGTGCTGAGGAGTGAATTAGAGCATATTATATTCAATGCTTTTGTGATTATATCAAAATGTTCCCTATTGTTATATATAAATAAAAAAACAATAAAAAAGAAGGTGGCAAATATTTTAGTAAAATGCTTTATTAAAATCATCTTTGTGTGGGGTTTCAAGGAGAATTAAGACAGTTCTCATACTGTTCAAGTGTTTATTTTCAAAGAGATGGAAAACTGTCTGCAAAATAAAATAAAATTGTCCAAAAATATCCAAATAATAAAATAAATTAAAATTTGTTTTTAATGCACTGCAGTTGCTTAGGAGTTTTATAGGACCACCTTTTTAAATGCATCCTTTATAAGCTCACTTTAGCAAATCTTTGCAAAGTTTTAACATGGGATGAATCATATTTAATTGCCACTGTACATTGTCTTTTTGAAGAATCTTGTCTAAATACAACCCTCAGACATAGAGACACTCTTTTTGCCTAAGATGTATTGCTTGCTAGATCACAAAGACATCAATGAAAATAATTTTTTAAAACCACTCATACTATAGGCACTTTCTCCCCATACACTGAAGCAGAGGGTTGTTAGTTTTTATACTGTTTACTTTCTATATTAAAAATCCCATAGACATCTGAACTCATGAGGGTTTTTTTAGTTATAAGCAATTCACCAATATTACAAACCACAGTTCACATCTACTTGAGATTTTTCAGCTAAAGTAATAAGACTTCTGACATATATTCTCTACAACGTTGGGGAAATGGTTCTTTGAAAATAAATAAGATTTTTGACACTTATAGATTTCTGACACTTCTTCTAAAAGACAATATCTATTTCAGATCCAGAGGTTTGGACTCAACACCTTTGGTCTGAGTAAATATGTATTAGTTTAATCATCTATTCATTTTGTACAAACTAACTGTTGCCTACATCTTTAATCAGAGTATAAATGACTATAGACTATGTGAACTTTTTTGTTTTTGTATCTAAACCTCATCTTCATTAAGTAAGTACTTTGGCACATCAACTCTTTCAGATAGGATCACAGATACCTGTTTACCAAGCTATGTACTTGAAGATGATTACATGAGCTAAATCAGACCAAGGTTCTGCCTTCAGGACTTCAGAGAAATTCTCAGAGAAACCTAAAACTATAAACAGTGCTAAGGTAGATGTGTATGCATAATAGTAGGAGATGATCAAATGGATCAGAACAAAGGTTTAATGAAGGATGAAGCTCCCAGCTGGACAATGTGACTCAGGAAAATATTGCTCTTTCATAGAATTTGCTATTAGTTGGATGGTTATATGGTATTAAGAAATGGGAAAGATGGCAGTATGTTTCATTGTTATGTCTGGAAATTTAAGAAACATTTGTTGAAAACAAGCCATGGTTGTGGGCTTTAGCTCATGATATTAAAAGCCAATTAGATTTCTAAAATAGTTTTTACTCTCATGAAAACTACCAGTCTATAACTACCTGTTACTATGATTCAACAACAACAACAACAATTCTTGGGACCCAACATGCAGGAAACAGGTTGAAGAACTGCCCATTCCCAAAAATTGTTCAATGATAATTTCTGATATTACCAGCATAGAAGGAAGAAAACTCTAGAAGATTTTAAGGATCTCTAACAAGTAATGGACACCTGGTAACAAATACACATATCTTCTTTGGATCTCCTCTCCTAGAGACAGACATTTCTTTTAAGAGCTTTTGAGATTAGTTTTGTACCATTAGAGAATCAAGTAGGATCTGTGTTTTTAAGGTTTGCAATTTTAATACATGTACAAAATCTCTTGCCATGAAACTAGTCTGTTCACAGGTTCTGGAGATTAGGGTTAGTGGGATAATTAGTGGGGTGGGAGGGATGCTTTCAGCCTGTCATACCAGTCATCCTGGATTTTGTGCTTGATTCCAGCCTGGGATGGGAATTTTGAATTCTCTCTCTCTTGGAAAGAAAGAATATATGTCACTACCAAGAGGAATACTGAGCTCAATGTGTAGTGATTGGAAGAGCAGTCTGTTTTGTTATTAGTCCTATTTAACAAACATGCTTGACCTTTTGATTACATAGTGAGATTGGATATTTGGGTCTGACATGATTATGTAGATCGTAGGATCTATTTTAGCAGAAACTCTTTGTGGAACCACAAGGGATTCGTTTTAAGTCAGAGAATGTGGGATTTTTTTAAAAAAATTACAGTAAGTTGAATAACCTAGCTAGTCATAGCTAGTTATGTTAGGTATGTAACTCTCATCTGTGAATAAAAGATTACTATGTCTTGTAATGTCTGGTAGTTTTCCCCACATGCATCCCTTACCTTTTCAAAAAAGATTATTTAATAAATAATATTTGAAAGGCAACATGATAAAACTTTTTTAAGATAATATAGGAAAATATTTTCATGACATTAGTTAGGATGGGGAAGTATATTGATAAAACAGGTATACAAAGCATTAACCATGCAAATTTGGTAAATTTGATCATAAACCTCAAAAGTGTCCTAAAAAAGACAACATGCAGTAAATAAAACTCATGTGGTGAAATGAGCGGAGACATTTGAACACCTACAATCAGCAAAGAATTAATATGCAGAATATCTTAAAATCTTTTCAAGAGGTTTAGGTCAATGCCAAAGCACATACTTAGCATCCAGGAAGCCCTAGATTCTATCCCCAGCATAAAAAAAGGTACAAGTCAAAAAATTTACAAAAGCATTGCAAAATCCATATACAGAAAGAATCAATAAGTGTACACTTCATTAAGCACTTTCTAAATTAAAAAAATCAAATAACCAATATACTTACAAAAAATGCTCTACTAATTAGCATACAAGAAAATTCAAATGAATGCACAAGAATGTATCATTATTCCTTAGGAAGATTGCCAGAGATTAAAAACGTTAACAATAACAAGCATTGGAAAGAATTTTGACCCAGAAAAATTCTCATTCATTGTTGTTAGGAATGAAAATCACACAACTATTTCATGATAATGAGTAAAAAAAGGCTTAATAGCCATCCTAGAACACTGAAGTTGCTAAATAAATGTTTGTGGTTGTTGTTTGGTGGTTGTAGCAACCATTATGTCTTTTCTGACCCTAATGAGTATAATTAATGCTATTCATTCATTCAGCATTCATTCATTAGTTTCCCACTCTATACAAGATATTGTATTAGACTCTGAAGAAACAGAAATGGATGGCTAATGTGTGTAGTTCCTGAAACTGAGTTGCTTACCATTTAATGGATTTAGTAACTTGTTACTTTTTAACTTCAATGTTCCTTATGTAGATTCTTGTCAGAAAAAGTAATATTTATAGTTTACTGAATACTTAACATGTGCTAGAAAAACAGAGGAGGGATTCACAAAAACAAAACAAAAACAAAAATTCTGTAGGAGTTTAAAGTTTAAAAATTCTTAGCAAGTACTTCCACATTTTTATCTTATTCCACTCAGAGATTTCAGATGTCCGTAGGTGTTCATTTTGTACCCAGGAAGCACAAGAGAGAGCAGGAGAATCAGAAAGGAGATGTGCTAATTCTAAGACTCCTCTTTCCTCTGTGGAACATACTGTCATGTTATTAGCCAGGTTACTATATTTACCTCTCTAAGTGGTTCATTTGTCATCAATGAATTTCACCATCTTTTGAAATTTAATGTTGGGGGAAAATAAAGCCCCCAGTTACTTTGAGGTCATTTATTCAATCCCTTTATTTTACCAAAAATGGAAAACCTGAATACAAGGTGGCTAAAGGAAAGGTCTGCAGTCACATATCCAGCAAGCAACTATGCTAAAGTTTTAACAATTTTTATGTTAATTTTTGAAAAATAGTAGGTTGTATCCTTATGGATTCCCTGAGGTTTTAAAGATATTATTCAGTTGAACAGAATTTCTAGTAATAGAATCAAGGTAACAGATTAGTTTCTAAGCCATATAGCTGACTGAGTTATGAAATCTTAACTTTAAGACTCTGTAGTCATACATGGTAACACACTTTCCATTTTATTAGCAACATATCCTCTTAGAAGGGGAAAAATAATACTGGCAAACAGATTTCAATATCCCTTTCCCAACAGCAGTAATTACACTGAAGTGCTCTCTGTAAATGAAAAACAGGGAAGGGTTTGGGTATTTCTGAGATCCATCCAACATAGAAAATGAACATTTTCTTTAACAACTGGAATGAATTTAAAAAACTTCAAATCAAAACACCCTCCCTGACAATTGACAGTATTTGAGTGAAATAAGAGTAGCCAGGAATGTGAAATTAACAACTTATTATTTTTCTTTTAAGAAGCACCAGATTTACTATCAGTAAAATGCAATAGTTTCACCAACCTATGACATTCTGTGACGTGCCACCAAACAAGGAGGGCCAGGTGGCTATTAAATGTCAAGCTTTGAATGTGCCAGGCTTTCAGGAAGTTTAAGTACTTAATATAAAATATTTTATTGTGACCCACACCACAGTTATGTTTCTGGAGTAATCTTCGGCTTTTCCTTGAGCATGTATAACAGCACATATAGGTGGATCCACATTCCGCTTAGAAATAAGCACTGTTGTCCTCATTAGACTTACCAATTAACTATTGGGCAAAGATGGAGTCACAATAACATGGAGTTAAGGGCATGATCCAGTGGTCTCTGGGGCATTGATGAAGCATTTATTTGAGAATTCTTAGCAGAGACTAATGATACACAATACTTGTCTATCATGAAGCCAACCTTAAAATCCCAATCTTCATTTCCTAAATGTGAACATTTGTCAAGTCATTTCCTCTCTACATGACTCAGCTGCTTTTAAAATGTGGACCATATAAATAATCATTTTAGGATCCTACTTAAACTTGAAGTATTTATCACATTAATATTTTTAGAAATAATATTTATTTCTCTAAGCTTGTAGTATATAGCTTATATGATTCCAACTAATGCACTTACGCAGGCAAGATAAATATTAACCAAGTAACAATTAATTAAGAGCAAGTTTCATCATGTTTATTTCTTGTATGTTTTTATAAATATCTTTAATGTGTAGTAAAAATATAAGATATTTAAAAAAACAAAATTAAAATATTATCCACTTACTAGAACCTGCCTTGTCAGCCCCTGTGAGGTTAAAATGGAAATTAAAGCCTCCAGCACAGTAACTTTTTAGAAGTTTTCCAAACTTCTAAAAAAACTTCCAAAAAAGTTTTTTAGAACTAATCTTATAGATCTGATTCCTTGGTGCCCTTATATGGAAACCCAGAAAGTAGTGGAGCTGACCAAAAAAGAGATCTATAGGAATATCTTTGGCGTGTGCAAAAACCCAAGAAACAGGAGACATACGTACTCCAGCTTCAAAAGAAAACAAAACTATAGAAGTTTATGGGCATCTGATTTGCCATATTTTAGAAATTTGTTAGTCATGGATTTAAAACAATAAACTCACAGAGAGATTAAACAGCTTTGCAGCCAGATGCTGGAGCCTGGTCCTGGCATAGAAGGACTTGATGAAATACCAACTTTAGTGAGCAGAGGAATTTGCAAGTGTTCCTTTGGGGCAAGAGACAAAAGGGATCATGCAAGCATTTGTGTGTGGGGGGGGGGCAGGGGTAGGGTGTGTGTGTGTGTGTGTGTGTGTGTGTGTGTGTGTGTGTTTGGGGATGGAGAAGTAAAAATGTCTTCTCTCCACACAGTGCTCTGTGTATTTCTAATAACCTAAAACACCATTTGTACATAAGGAAGGAGCCACAGAGAAAATTAGGACAGTCCCTGAGGAACAGAATAAATGCATGCTTAGAAAGGCCGTGCTTGGAGAGGCCTCTCATCTCATACATGATCTTTCTGGCTTTGCTCATAATTTTTTTTCCTCCTAACAAAAATGCCATTACTACCAGAGAGACTTCAAATTATATTTGGTAACAGGTCTTATTTCCAAAATAACACTTACATACCTTTACCACTTATCTAGTGTTCTATAAATAGCATAGCATAAGAGAAGCAATGAGACTGAAAGCCAAAGAGAAGGCAATGAATAGAAAAAAAACAAGAGGTCCTTTCAATCGTAGCTTCAGGCTCAAGTGGATGGTCTTTGGGGCCACTAATGAAGCATTTATTTGAAATTCTTAGCAGTGTAATGACACAAAATGATTGTACAACAGAGGCTCTTATCTCATCTCTGTCTAGTATCACTCCATGTCACCAAATAGACAGTAGGCAAAAGATACAGCTCATTAGCTGATCACGGGGATGACAGTGAAATGTCATGTCCTGTAGATCCTTATAAATAAACTGATTATTGGCACTTCGTGAGCTGTTGATTAACTTATACTATCAGCAATATTTCTCCCGTCAAGGTTTGGGGTACTTGCCTGGTTTTTGTTGTGGTTTCTATGGGTCACATATGTAACATTTCTCTTAAGTTTTGTAATCAGATCAATTCTGTTAGATTGTACGGGGCAGGGAATAAGAACAAATACTCAGTTTGAATTTTAAAATTCTTAGTTTATATTTTGGTGATTTGAATCTACCTTTTAATCATTTTCTGCAATAGAATACCCTACAGATTGGAATCACCTTCGCACTCCTGCCAGCTCTGGGAGAAATTCTTGGATTCTAAAAGTTCTTGGGAGAATGAATAATTATGAAAAGAATCTTGAAGCTTTTTGGGAGGAAAAAAAATAAGAGGATACCTCATTCTTTAACACAGTAATTATCAGTCAGCATCAATTTTGCCTCCTTTGGAACTTTGAAAATATCTGGAAGTATTTTGGGTTGTTACAGTGGTGGAAGTGCTATTGGCATATAGTGGTAGAGGTCGGTGATATTTCCAAATATCCTACAATGCACAAAACACCTTCCCAAACAAAGAAGTATATATTCCAAAATGTAAACACTATCATGGTTGAGAAACTCTGTTTAACATAAAGTAATAAAAACTTATGGGATAGCTGAGAGTTTCCATGATATATAATGAACTCAGTAAATAGCAAGGGAGAGAGTTTTTGCTAAATCTGGGCCTATTAGGTTCTTGAGCATGATACTGTGGATTTACTTGGTAGGAACCAAACTGTAAAGATAGCCATCCCATTAGGAAGGCTATAAATTCAGCAGATTGACGTAAAACAAATGAAAAAATTGATTCTGAAGATTTGGGTGGGGGTTACTTAATGAACTGACTTATTTCACTTGATTAACTTGACAGCTTATTTTCTTTGGTAAAACATTTATTATGAGAAACCTTTAGAAGTAATCACAGAAATTATCATAAGAAGAATAAAAGTTCCTGATCAAAAATATTCATTTTCGACTGGTATGGTGGCTCACACCTGTAATTCCAGCAACTCGGGAGGTGGGGCAGGATCACAAGTTCAAAGCCCATTTCAGCAACTCAGCAAGGCCCTAAGCAACTCAGTGAGACCCTGCCTCTAAATAAAATGTAAAAAGAGCTGGGAATTTGGTTCAGTGGTGAAATGCCCCTAGATTCAATCCCCAGTACCAAAAAAAAAAAAAAAGGCATTTCCATGAATAATTAAATTGACTTTTTTTCCTTGTAGGCATATTAGGACCATGTGGGGGTCATCCAAAAATGGCTAATTAATATTGACGCCTATCTTTTATATGTAGCACTTGAGCTATAGAGGTTAACTATTTCTATGAGGCAGAAATAATATTAATGGATAGGTAAAATTTAAATATTGCATTTCTAGAATTAATTGTTGACCGTGGATCAGATAGCCTTATGAAACAGTAAATGTGTCATCATATGAACTGTTAGTCATTTATCTATGTAGATGTCAGGTTTGCCTTACACACCCAAACCTGTCTTCTCCAAGCTGGAATGAATGATTCTGGTCATATGCCTTTATTGTGAAAGGACACAGAACTAAACAGTAGGAACAAAAGTTGTTCTGACATGATAATTGATTATAGATCCTCTGTCATGCCTGCATGAGTGGAACTCAATGCAAATCTAAAGTAGTGTTGGAACTCATACGAGCATGGAGTTAGAAATAAAATCAATGTGTGTGTCTGTGTGCACTTGTTGTGCTTCCCAATATTTGGTATGTACAAACCCATCATTTTTTTCAACTCTTTTAGATAAGTAAACTTCAGATGAACATCAAGGAAGGAACTATGAATTAAAATCATATTAAGGTGAAAATGACTTAAATCAGAACCTTATCTAAAAATTGGTTGAACAGAAAAGGAGATTAAAATGTGGAAAACCAAGATAACTGAAAGATATATGGAGATAGGTATAGAAATTATAGGAGACTCTAACATAATGTTTGGGAAGAATAATTCCTAATGAGTAATGATAATTCCTAAATAATATTTATTCAATAATTCATTTGGACTACTTACAACATACCATTCTAATTATGATATGAAATTACTGAATTAAAAGATACCCATTAGTTTTCATGTGGTTCCAAAAAAACTATTTTAAAACTAATGGTTCTATATTAAGCCTAAAATATATGTCTAGTTTCTATGGTATACTATTTACTCACACCAAAATAATCCTAACTGCTATTAGTTGTTACATTTTTGTTAAGTGAA
This sequence comes from Marmota flaviventris, assembly GCF_047511675.1. Classification (NCBI taxonomy): domain Eukaryota; kingdom Metazoa; phylum Chordata; class Mammalia; order Rodentia; family Sciuridae; genus Marmota; species Marmota flaviventris. The sequence continues at coordinate 25,600,719 of NC_092506.1, read as the reverse complement.
TCAAAGTAACTGACTCAAAGCAGAAAAGAGAGAAATCCGAAGTTTCTTTTATATTTTAAAGCTGAAGATTTGCTTTTCTACTTCTTTCTCTTGGTTCTAAATAACTAATTAGGAAAATTGAAGAGGGAGACAAAGCATAATGCCTAATTCCTTAATTTCTCCAGATACTCCCTTTTTTCCTGTGGAAATTAGTATCATATCGGGTGGTAAGTAGTACATCAACGTTAATCCCGCATACATTTAATTATAGCAAAATGTTCTAAGTAATAAAGTTCAGCCAAGAGTAAGGTATATTTTTACCCAAGTGCTTCTCTAATAGTGGCTTCAGGCACTCAGTATTAATGGCAACTGAGAACTGTTGGAAACACAAATTCTTGAGCTCCATCCCAAACTTACTGCATCAGTATCTCTGGAGGAAGTACTCATGGATCTATGTTTGAAAAGTTCTCTGGATGATTCTGAGAAAAGATTTTAGAACCATTGTCATATGGAGGTTAGAAAAGGGCCGCTCACAATCTTCACAGGATTCATGTATTATTAAGTTAATTATGAAGCCAGGTGTGGTGGCAAATGCCTGTAAACCCAGCAGCTCTGAAGGCTAAGGCAGGAGGATCATGAGTTCAAAGCAAGCCTCAGCAACTTAGTGAGGCCCCAAGCAACTCAGAAAGACTCTTGTCTCTAAATAAAATATAAAAAAGGGATGGGATGTTGTTCAGTGATTAAGTGTCCCTGGGTTCAATTCCTGATACCTGATACCAAAAAAAAAAAAAAAAAAAAAGATAATTGTGAAATCACTTATATTTCAGTAAAGCCATGTGTAGGATGTAAAGTTTATATAAAGGGAAAGGATATGAGACTGAGATTCATATATATATATATATATATATATATATATATATATATATATATATATGAAATTACAAATAAAATATATATGAATATATATATGTATGTGTTAGATTTGCCATATACAGCTAAAATGTATGTGGTCTCTGGAGCTAGTGACATACATAAGTGTAGTGATTATTTACAAATATACATAGGTAAATAACTGCTACAGTGAGATTCACACATGTATAATCAGCAATGTCCTCAAAGAGAAAAAAATATATCCTTCTCTCCACCTGACAAAATTTAACAAACTGATTGACAGCTATTTTTATGTGTGTTTGCACATGAAACACAAAGAGAAAGAGATAGGTCACACATGTACATGCAAGCATGCACTTAGCTCAATATTGCTGCAGATTGGATATTCACATTGTTTCCCTGACAACCACTCAAGCATTGTTTTAAGTATCTCATAGCTATGCATGATTGTGCAATATGCATTTAATCCCATGGTTAAGAGAATGAACGCCCACATGATTTGGGAGAATTCATCTCTACTGAGAAAAGCATTAACCAGTTTAGTGATGAAGTGATTTTAAAAAGAAGGAGGAAAACTACCTTTTCCTCTTGGTAATAAGAGAGCAGGAAGCATCAGTGTGGATTTGGCAAAAAAGTGTAGATAATGGATTTGGCAAAAACAATCTATAAATTTGCAGTTAACTAATTGGATATGCCTTTAAAGCCTATTTCATAATCCTGAGCTAGAGCAACTGCAGCCAAGGTGGTATTTAATACATCAATTTATTTAACACAAGTATAGGGAAATATTGCATGTTGAAATTTGGCATCCATCTCAGCATTTCTTATCACTGTCAAATAAATATTGTCTCTGGTCTTAAAAATCGGTTGGATAACTTTATGTCATAACAAATTTTTTCATGAGAGCAGAAAGAGAGCCAATGTCAGGCTGCAGCAGCATAAAATGATCATCTGGGCCTCAGAGAAATATGACATGTGTAGGGTAAACTGTTGTCTCTGAGCCTGGAAACCTGAGTCTGTCCTCATTTGCTGATGACAAAGCCATTTCTTTGCCATTGATGGCTCTCTCTTGGTGCTGTTGCTACTATTATATCCTTCTCCAGGCATCATATTGAGTCTAGTTGTTGTAAAGACATTAAAATTTTGAGCATTAAAACATTGGCTGAAAGTCTCACTGCTTTACAGATATGCATGATTGAAAATAATTCATTATATAAAGATCCTATGCAGAGTCTTGCACTTTGATTTTAGGGAACAAATAACTGAGGATACCCAAAGAACTAACATAGCATATATACAAAATATTTTGTAAATATTAATTTTTAAAATTTTTATTTGCTTATTTATTTATACCCAAAATTATAATTATTGATGGCCTTTTTTATTTTTTAAAATTCCTCTTTCTCCACATCCTTGCCAATACTTCCCTTCCCTCCTTCTTCTTTCCTTTCTGGTTATTCATGTAACATACAAAAGGTGATATTTTACTATGGTTTCAATGTGCATTTCTCTGGTCATTGGGGATGTTAAGCACCTTTCATATACATGTTGACCGTTTGTATGTTTTCTTTTGAAAAATTTCTATCCAGGTCCTTTGCTTATTTGAAAATCAGATTATTTTTGCTTTTTGCAATTGAGCTGTATGATTGATTGCCATATATATTAGATATCAAACATTCATAAAATATATTATTTCCAATTTGCCATTTTTTAAAAAATCTTGTTGGGCTGGGGATGTGGCTCAAGCGGTAGCGTGCTCGCCTGGCATGTGCGCGGCCCGGGTTCGATCCTCAGCACCACATACAAAGATGTTGTGTCTGCCGAAAACTAAAAAATAAATATTAAAATTCTCTCTCTCTCTCTCTCTCTTAAAATAAAAATCTTTGTTAATTTTCTTTTCTGTGGAGAAGTGTTTTAGTTAGATATAATCCTACTTGCCTATATTTTGCTTTTGTTTCTTATGCTTTGATGGTCAAGTACAAGAAATCATTGTCTTGTGTTTTCTATAATCAATTTGTGTCATGTCACAGGGGAATCTCTCAGAAATATCTGTGTTCTGTAGTGTAAATAGGAAAGTAGAAATGATCAACAAGGAGAATGGAAAAATTAGGATTAAAATTAGAGTGCATTGAAATATTATTGTGTATCAAACTTTACCACTAACAATAGCTAAAATCAGTTGGTAAATACTAAAATTATACCAATTTCTGTTTATTTGATTCCATTTGATTTTGTCCTATGAGGTAGGTACTCATTAACATTATTATGCAGGTTAAAATTAAGTAGCTTCACATGTCATGTACCTGATGTATAGTTCAGCCATTATTAAACTGTTCTCATAGTCCTATGCTGTCAGAGAACCTTTTGACAAGAATACTAGGAATCTGCTCAAATTAGCTCTCTCATATACATTGAAGAAATAGACTTCATATTGCCTGTTTCTTTCCACTATTCTCTCAAATTTTGATCTTTGTAGTCAGAACTGGCATAATCTCAGCCTTCCTTTTGTTTTTCTTCTTCAGCACAAGAGATTATTTTAATCAAATTAGAAACCCACTTTCAACAGGTTGTTTCAGTCAGCTTTGTGTCACTGTGACCAAAGGACCTGACAAGAACAATGTGGAGGAGGAAAAGTTTATTTTAGCTCATAGTTTTGGAGATTCAGTACTTGGTCAGTCCACCCTATAGCTTTGGGTTTAATGTGAGGAAGACCCTCATGATGGAAGGTGTGGTGGAGGAACACAGCTCAGGACATGGCAAAAAGGAAAAAACTGACTAGAAAAAAATGTGCCCAATGGCATACCCCCAGGGACCTTCCTCCTTGGGACACAAGCTCTCACCCATTTATTACCATGTTCATGGATTCATCCACTTATTATTTTGCACCTCTCATACTCTAACCTCTGAACCTTCTGAGAATTTGGGGTACATCTCATATAAAAACTACAACTCAGGTTTATTATATTTTTTATATATAATATGACTCATTACCCATTAGAATTCCATTTGGTACCTTCTGAAAAATTGTGCAAATTTCCAAGCAAAAGAACACTATGAGTGGCTAATACCCCATACTTAACAGAATCTTTATAAAAGCTATTTCTTACAGCACTTTTTTTTGTATATTTGTGTTATTTTATGTGTTAAGTCTATTTCCATAAGTCAGTAGTATAATATAAATAAATATATTAAATCACACCATTTGTCTACAATATTGCAGTATAAGCACTTTGAGGAACACACTCAAAGTTATCCTCAGAGCCAGAGATGGGCTTCCATAGCCAGGTTTCTCATATATGCTCACATGGACAACAGTGTGTGGGCCTGCCATTTCAGGTGATGAATGAAGTTCTCCTTCTGACACTGAGAAAGAATCTGAGATAACAATGATTTGTTTTTCTAACTGGGAAAAAAAAATATTTAACTAAGTCATCTCAAGGAGAATTGTACTAATAATCAAGCACTGATTGAAATGGAAAAAAAACTTTTTTCATCTTTTTAATAGGGCTTTTGTACCCAATGTAGTTAGCTCAGGTGATCCTGAACATGTGTCCAATGGGTTAAGATTCAGAAACATTTAGAAAATTGAAAACCACATGAGTAGACTATGTCAAAAGGCATGGGATAAACATAGCCAAATGGTCCCTGAGATATTCTCAGTGTTTAGAACTTGCATTTGGTAAATCGTGACAGGTCAAGTTGTGGTGGGAGCAAGAATAATATAATACAACCTTCTTAATCTTAAGAATCAGACCATTAAGCATTCCCAAATCTGCTTTTTATCTGTGATCTGGAGTCAAGCATACCAACCTCATGGAAGTACTGTGAAGATCAAATGAGGTCTCTCTAGCAAGTCTGTTCAGTCACATTAGGTCTCCTTTCCTCACTAGTACTTCTGATGGACTGCAAGTTACCATCGGTACTCAAAAGGAAATCTATGCTAGCGATTTTTCCACTTTTCCGATTCTTTCTGTCATTTGCTTTTACCTTCCTTTCTTCTTCCACTCTTATTATCTCTTCTAGCTTTCCTCACTTTTATTTTTATAATCTCAGATGTTACAATGTCTCAGTAAAATACTCTAGGCTCTTTGGAGTAAAAACACCATATAACTGTAATGAACAAATACGCGGTAATAAGAGCAAAGTGTCTCTCACCAGATGGGGCTTTTCAGCTCTTCTTTAATTGGAAATCCCACATATATAATTTTAATGTGGGATGCTTCCTTGGGTTAATCATTCTGGAAAGCCCTTAAGTTCCACTGGGGTTAATTAAACTCTTCTGCATTATTTTGTCACATATATCTGTGTCTGTTGACTCACTGCTTTGATTCAATGTGTAATTAATACTGATGCACTTTGTTGGGATCCAAGACATCTTGGATATTGTTATTTGGATACATTTTTTGTTTTAAAACATAATTCTGCCTTTGGCTACAAGATAAATATTCGGAGAAAGAGAATCACATGAAATTGACCTTTTAAAATTCTTATTCTCTTTCCCAGTTTCAGTTTATATATACGGATTTGCAATGCACATACACTCTTAATAATACTTAAACCTATCTAATAATACTAAAAAGACAAAGACTTTTGGTCTAGTTTTGAGTGGGTCACTACTCCCAATCACTCCTTCTCATTTCCTCATATGGTTGCATATTAAGAGAGCAAATAATTTAATTCAAGTACCCCCAGGTTTGTGATGACATTTGTTACCTTTCTCTGGCACTTTCTTGGCAGGGATTACAAAACAGTAAACTGAGGATAGTCTCGCTTGTGTGCCCCCTTCACTGTGCATTCACAAGACCCATCCATGCCTAACTTGAAAAGCAATAGCTTATAAAGGGCCCCTTGAAGTTCCCCTTAGTTTTGTCAATTTCTAACTCTTTATTTACTCTTTAATGGGGAGTCCAGTCATGGTGATTGCTGTGGAAACAGAGGCAAACCAAGGACTGTTTATTTCCATAAAGGTGAGAGTTTCCCTGGGGCTATGATCGTATTTGGATCAAAAGCAATAGTGCACATGTCAGAAAAAGGGATGGGAAAGCAAATTAGTGATTTTTCCTGCTAGCAACAGTACTACTCTAAGTGGAATGAATAAATTCTCTCTTTTTGCCTTAGCAACTTTGTAAATGATTGCTGTAATATTTGCATTTGTTGTCCTTTTTGAATGCTGACCTTCAAATCTGTAGTTGAACTGCCTTGCTGTTGGCAGCATTTTGTTTTTTAAAGGCTCTTTTGAGGCCAGGCTAATTTCCACTGAGATTTCCTTTTGCCTCAAACATTCCATCTCATTTTACCTCCCATGCTTGGTGCTCATTACAGCATGATTGACTCAAGGATGAAATATGGCAGCTCATAAAGGAATTTTTTTTTTATCCCCAATAAACCTCCTCAACCCTTCATCTGATTTTATATATATAGTAAAAATCTGCATTGAGAAAAGCAGCCTACAACTATCTGCTCCTATTGAAGTGCTTCTGACTTCTGTAACCTTCATTTGAAAAGAGAAACAGCTGTTTTCTGTTGTTGTTGTTTTGTTTTGTTTTTCCAATTAGATGCATTTCTATCTTTTGAAGAGGGTGAAAAAGGAGACCCCCAGGTAAGATGTATTCTCAGGTTGTTTGTCTCTTTTGTAATTTGTAATCCCTTGGGGCCTTTCAAAATGTGACACCTCTTTTAAAGAAGAAATTATGTCAACTTCAATTGCCCTGGTTTTATGGAGCTCATGGCACCCATAAGTACACTATAAAAGTGTTATAGGCTGATGGGACCAGTTCAAAAGCTATTATTACTGGGCCAAAAAAAAAAAAAAAACCTGGATGTTCAGTTGATGCTTGGAGTGATGAATATTTTGAAGACACTCTTCCTGATAGGTCTTCACAAACTCCCTAGAGCTCCCTTGTATCATGAACACACAAGAGGCCAAGTATATTATGGAACAAGGAATTTACTGATATCCTAATGCCATTGCTGACAATTTAATGGTTCCGTGAGACATCCAGGTACCACATTCCAATGATTGCTGCTTACGTTGTATGAACACACAGATAGCAATCCTCTACACCAGCTTGGAGGCAACCTGAACTTAACCTAGAGAATTGGTGCAAATTGGCCTCGTAAATTTGGGGCACATATTGAATCAACATGTAACTCGTACTTGTGTCAGTAAGTCTCAGGTCTGTGTTTTTGGCTTTGCTGAGCTCTCCTTAATTGAAGATATCCTGAAATTCAGAGGACAAAGGGCTGCAAAGGGGCAGATTTCAGTGTCTCCCCATTTCCTAAAAGAATAAGATTTTCCCAATGTGTTTATTTTGAATTTTTATACATCTGTTCACTTAGCATTCGTTCTCATGCTCTACTTCAATTTCTTAGGGTTTGAGGAGGAAGAGCTGCACGTTGTATTTATTTTTCCTTAAGATATACTTTGAGTAATACCTACTGGATGCTTATGAAAGTGGAAAAAATGAGTCATGTATTACTTAATAAACAGAAGGTGTACAATGGAGAAATTGGACCTGCAGGAGGATTCCTTTTTGAAAAGAGAAATAAATCAGAGATCCCAACAGTACATTGAAGTTGGAAGAAGTGCTGGAGTCACTGAGAAAGCAAAGCGAAGTGATAGAGACCTGCCAGGGCACAGTGGAAAAGCATCCTGTGCCACTGAGAACAGATCAGGACATCATGCCTAGCTACATACTCAGCTCCACCCCTACAACACTCAGTCCTGTTTATGGTACTCAGTTTAGTCATTGAGAGCTCATAAGGGATTAGCATGGGAAAGCATGCTCTTTTTCATGTACTGAATGTTTGTAAATTGTCTTATGTATGCTTCCGAAAGCAGAATCAAAAAGAAAACAGAAATGTCCTTAATTTTGTACCACTGTTGCTCCCATTTTAAATATCTAGAAAGTGGAAGATAAATTTACTTTGTCCATCTTTCACCTTATAAATCACAGAGGTAGGATTTTTAATAAAGGGGGGAATAAAATATTCCTCTAGACCCAAGGAATTCTTAATAATTCCTGTGGTACCCCTTGAGTATAGTCTTCCAAGGATAGAGTGAAGGGTATTCTCATAAGAGCAATCAGATTGAGCCATACTGATGTATTTGATTGATATTTTACTAATGTCTACCTGCTGGGACTTCAGCAGAACCTTGGTATGTGTGGCTGGACCAGGTGCTGCTTTAGAGGAGAATGGGTTACTGAACATGTAAGTCATCAAGAAGGACTTCTAGTGAAAAGATCTGAGCAAAGAAATAAGATGTTCCTAGCACCAAGAATTCCAGACTTACAGAGTGTTAAAGACAAAAGTCACCCCTAGTGCAATAAAATGACTCAGGGTCATTATATTTTGCTAGGATCAAAGGATCCCAAATGCCAATTTATAATTGCATCAATGAGCATTTATAATTTATGCCTCTATTTATAGGGAGTTATCACAAGGCTAAAATATCTACTCTGATCTTATAGCTGACATGTCGAAAAATCAAAACACATCAGCTCATGCCATGAATAATCTCTGTTTAAACAGTAAAGCAAATAACCTTTGATTAGTATGGCTGGCATTAATTTAGACATCACACTTCTGTCAGTGTTTAGCTGTACAAGACAGTTACAGAAGCATCAAACATGTCTCTTTAAATAAAGGAAGGAATTCAGCTAAATCTTAAATGTTAAACTGATTTAAATGAATCCAAAATAGACTTCTGATCTGTTGATCCCCAGCTCACAAGTTACTCAGAATATCCTAAACTTTTGTCTTTGAGGCTAGGATCTTCATGAACAGGAAACCTGAAAAATCAGTTGCTTTTTACAACTAAAAATCTATAGAAACTACCTGATGAAAATCCATGAATTATTAATATATAGCTAACATTTACACAGCACCTACTATGTACTAGGTGACATTAGGAATATTCTATTCATTGTGTCAACAAATCTTCACATCTTAGGAGTAAATGAAGTGCTACTAAAAAGCTGGAAAAAAATGAATTAAGGTTTGGAATGGATAAGGAAACTGCAGAAGTTTCCATGGTGAAGTGGGAATAGGAGTCTGTGACTTCACAGATAGCTATGTGTCTTGTGCTAGGAAATAGACACTGTCCTCATGAAAACCAAGCCTCCTTCACACTATATGAATATAGCCTCGTTTCCTTATTGTTCTTGGGATTCTGTCTTTCCTATTGATATGTCAAATATTGGCCTAATCTGGCGCATATCAACAATAGTTTCCCAGAATGCATGAACAAATGACAAGCTTTGTTTTTGAACATCACCAGTGACACTTTCCAGTTTCTTGCATTCACAAATTTTATTTCTGTAGGAAGATTTACACTAAGATAATAATCCCCATCTTTAACAGCTCACTCATCCAGTGCTCTTCTAAGCATTTTGTGTTCTTCCCGTTTTATCTTATATAAATGATAGGCCACTTATCATCCCATTCTGAGTCAAAGTAAGAGAGTTGAGCCACAGTTAAGCACCAGGACCTTAGATTGAAGAGATAAAGAACCAAAACTTGAACTCAAAAATCTATAGGGCACATATTTTTTTTTAAGCTTACATTTTCAACCACTGCATGATGTTTCACCTCTAACTCAAATCTATACATGATAAACCTTTCTAGTGTTGAAATATCTGTTTTTACTGAGCATATATTGACAAATTATATACTCAAAGCCACAACATTTATTAGAACTTGTAGTACATCAACAGGAGCAGTACTAAAATATTAAATAAGTGAAAAAAGTAATTTCCCCAAATGTGCAAATATCTATGCCCATGCAAAAACTTCTCCACAAATTATTGTAGCTTTTTTTATTCATAATTGCCAAAGTTGGAAACAATCTATCCTTCACAAGGTAACAGACATTCAACCTATGGAAATTTCAATGGGATATTATACATCAATAAAAAAGGGATGCGTTACTGAGCCATAAAATGACATGGGTTAACATTAAATGAGTATTGCTGATGGGGAGAAATCAGTATAAAAAAGCTACATACTTTATGGTCCCCATTTGAAAAGGCAGATGTATAGAGACTGCAAAAAGATAAATGGTTTCCAGGAATTTGAGGTGGAGGATATGAAGAGAAGGATAAATATTTGCAATATAGAAGAAAAGGAGACTATAGAGTAGGAAAATGATTTTGTATAAAACTGGAATGGTGGATATGCGACATCGTGCATTATACAAAACCCACAGAGTTTATAACATAAAGACTGGATCTAATGTAAACTATGAACTTCAGTTAACATTAAGATATCATTATTGACTCAACTCTTGTCAAACATAAATAATATACTATACTAAATGGGTGTAGTGGTATATGCCTATAATTTTAGCAACTGGGGAGACTGAGGCAGGAGGATTGCAAGTTCAAGATCAGCCTCAACAATTTAGGGAGATCATCAGTAACTTAGTAAGTCCCTGTTTCAAAAATCTAAAAAAAATGAATAAATAAATAGGAAGAACTGGGGATATAGCTCCTTGGTAAAATGTTCTTGGGTTTAATCTCTAGTACTAAGGAGGGAAACTACTCTAAAATGTTGATAACTGTCAATAATAGTGAAAACTGTATGTATATGGTAGAGAAGGGGAATATGGAAACTCTTTTTACATTCTGAACCATTTTTCTGTAAAACTAAAATTGCATTGAAATAAAATCTATTAAAATTAAAACTTAAAGATAAAATATTCAAGTGTTTTTGAAGGTATGGACCTTTATGTTTGATAATGTTAATAAAAGTGTGTCTATCAATAGCTTATCATAAACACTTTGTTCTAATTGTTATTTGAATGTCCAGCTTTATGTAATAGAAAGGATGATACAACATCTAAATTGATTGCCCTGAAAAAAACATACACAGAAGAAAACAACCAATGGGATAGAAACAATTATTTAATATCTACCAGGCACCTTGGTACAGAGAGAAAAAAAATTAAATGATTCCTTCCTTTCAACACAACTCTTGGACAAGAACTATTGGCTGAGTAGCTCAGTGAAATGAATCTGACATAACTTTCTTATGTACATACATGAATCTGCCACTGTAAATCTCACCATGGAGAACATCCACAAGAAATTAATTAAAAAATAACTCTATGTTAAGAGCATAAAGATTAATAGAGGAAAGGGAGCAGGGGAGTAGAGAGAGTCAAGAGGAAGGAGATGTACTGGGGTCCGAACTACAACATGAGATATTCTATGCTTTTATTATTATGTCAAAAAGGATCCTACTGTCATGTATAATGAGAAAGAACCAACTTAAAAAAATGTAGCTGAGTGTTTCATGATGAGACTAAGGACAAAGGTTCTATCCTTGTTCTGGAGAATCTAACCATCAGAAATGGAGAGCAGATATCAATGCATAACCTACTATAGCTCATTTGATTAAAATAAAGGAATATATAAAAAGCTATAATGGTAGAGAAAAAAACACTCAGAGGACATGTAGTGTTTTGAGGGATAAATGAAAGATTATAATTAAGATGGATTTTTCCCACATAATATCCTATGTACAGTGCGTGTTTTCAACAAAATAATGTTATTATATATCATTTTAAATAATATTTAGGTAGTTAATTTAGTAGCATTTTCCTTTATAAAATATCCAAGTGAGAAAATTAGGCTTTCTTAAGAGACACTGAAGATTTATGAAGAACCTGAAATTAATATTGACATATTAATAGTGTACTCTGTTTTGATTCTTTCAGTTTTAGCTCTCTTTTGAATGAATAATTTAGTAGACAAAATCTAAAGCCAGGAAAAAGAAAAATGATGCATACGCAATAATTCTTTGGAGAAAAATAAGATGGCAGTGACAAAAGATAACTGGGTATTTAATTTCCAAATATGTGAACATTGACTTTCAACCTCCAGCAACAAAATCAAGGCCCAAAGAGTAACCTCATAACCAAAGTAAAAAGAGGATTGCAATGTTGATTATTATGACAGGATACAATGGTCCTTTAATGAATTCTACATATAATCTGTCACAAACTATTGGAATTACATGAGATCAGTGCTGTGCCTTTTGTCCCCAAAACAAAAGTTTTCAGAACAAGGCACTTCATGGAATTTGAGTAGGGATTCTCCAGGAAACTTATAGGGAATCTAAACTGATTTTTTTTTCTGTACATACACAGGACAGGAGGAACTAGATTCATACATGTTATTGAGAAAAGAGGAAAAGAGTGAATCAAAGACCCAATTTGTGGATGTATTTTTTTAAAAATTTGGCAATAGACAGGACTAGTAAGAGTTAGAAAGGGATATTATTAAAGCAAACAGAAAGGGTACAAATGCAAGTGAGAAAGAAAGGGTAGATAATCCAGTATGGAAAGGGCTGGGGATTTCTATAGGAGATAAAAATCACAGCAATGAGGCAGGTCAGAATCCCATTGCACCAGACTTCTAGGAATCTTGAGGACACAAAGACCATGACAAATAATAATGTTGGAAAACTAAGCACCCAGTCACATCCCACCCTGCCAAGGAGGAAAACAGCTCTCATTTATGTCCACATAATGACTCTTCCTGGCAGAACAACCTTTTACTCCTAAGAGAACACGGCAAACCACTGACCTTCAGTTAAGAAACGTGTTCAAGAAGACAGGACAAATGAGTAAGCTGGAGACGAAGGCATGGTGAATTAAGAGTAAAATCCTCCCTTTGAGAGTTCCTTATTCATTATTCTAGGTTGTAGATGCTTTCCAAAACAATGTGTTGATAGCTGGCCTTGGATCCCTTCTCAGTCTTTCTTTGATGATACTTTCAGATAAAATAACCAATTAGACCCACCCACAAGGTGACCTCCCTGATCCATCCAGATCTAGTCCCACCTGACACTTCAAACAACCCTCAGATACTCTGCGGTTGGTGGTTCACCTTCTTGACTTGTGACCAGGCAATGCAGAGCAGGAAGAGAAGAGAGGAGATGGAAGAGAGAAAGAGAGAGTGCATGACATAGAGGAAACCATGGTTTACATATTTCATGTTCTCAAGTGTGCCTCATTGTAACCCCAAAATCAGAGATTTTTTTTTTTTAATCTGTTCTCTATCAACTTAGATGGCCTCAATAGTAGCCTTGAACCTTTACTAATTGGGCAACTCTTGGCCTAAAGAGACTGATTTCTGTTTTTTTCATCCATTTATTGGAGGCCTATAATGATATGATGTAAATAGATGAATTTTACAGATAACTTAAAAGAACGCACCCCGTGCATTTTCATAAGTGATGTGTTCTAAAGTTAAAAGTGTGTCCAGTCAGGGAGTTCCTTTATGTTCAATTCAGACACCTTAAACACCAAGCAACCTTCCTGAGCATAAGTATTTGGTGAGAAACCTTTGACACCTTGTGTTTAAAATTACCTCTCTAAACTGTGACATTATCTCTTGGGCCTCTACACCATGAGACCCTGTATTGCGGAGGTCTGCTCAGCCACTCCATTTTGCCTGGTACATTCAGAGTCTTCTGGGTGCCAGGCCCTGTACCAGGCATTTGCTTTCATACAGGTCACATTTTCTGATTAGATGGCATAAATTAGAAAAATTAGAGATCCATATCAAAGCTAAGAATATCTGAATATATATACAGTGTTGCATTGTAGAAAAATCAACTGACTGGAAATCAAAGACCTTTTTTTGGGTTTCAACTAACCACTTGGGTGTATAAACATTGAAGATACTGCTTAATATTTTTGACTATTTTCTAAAAATTAGAGTCCAACATATTTGTTTGTGCTTTTCAATTATTTAGGAATTCTCTGAAATATGGATTAAAATATAGATTTCTGGGACCTATGCTCAGATATCTTGTCTGCTTGCTCTTAGGTACCATGGAGATGGGTTCCATGCCATTTTCTGATGGGTGCAACTCTGTTCACACACAGTTTTGAGTTGTCCTGCAGCAAATCAAGGTCCATATAAGAGCTGGTCATCCTATACGGTAAGAACTATTTATGTTTCTACTCCTGTTTCTTCCTCACTGTTTATAGTACTTATCTGCAGAAGCCCCAGTTCAGAAATCTCCAAGTGATTTAACTCAGTATTATAAAATTTCTACTTTTCTTCCCCATTCTTTCTACCATCTACTTTACTGCCAAGTAATTATGATACCACTGTTCCCTTAGTAGGTAATGTCACTTTTACCTTTATATTCAAAGTTAAAATATTTTTTTAGCTCTGTAACTATCCTTACTCTACCTAGAGAAGTATTCATAAGTACTCAAATGGAAAGAGCTTGCTGTGAATAAGAGAAAGTAAGAGAGAGGATTTAAAAGGATATTAAATATAAAAATAGTAATTTGCCAAAATATGACAGAAGGCATAGAATTATTTAATGGAGAAAATATTTTAAAAATTGAACATCTACTTTGCATATTTACTAGGCATTTATGTTTTTCTTTTTATTTATTTATTTATTTTTAGTTGTAGATGGACACAATACCTTTATTTTATTTATTTATTTTTATGTGGTTTCTCAGGATTGAAATCAGTGTCTCACACATGCTAGGCAAGCGCTCTACCATAAAGCTACAATCCCAGCGCTTATGTTTTTCTTTTGGATGATAAAATTAAATTAGATAAAGAAGAAAAACCTGACATGTTTTTTTTAAGTAAATTTTTCAGTTGTCTTTCAAAACATAATTTTAAGAATCTGTATGCAAACACATTCCAGTGACCTCGAGATCATTTACAATTTGTCAAAGATGTAAAAATAGAAAAGAAATATAAGGTTTCCTAGAGGGCATTCAGTTTGAGTTATAATGCATCTTAATGTTCTGTATAATACCGGTATTAATAAAATGCAGATGTTTTTCTAATATTAATACATTAACCATGGACAGAACCAGCACCAATATATTAGGAAAAAATAATTTGAGATATAACATACCTATAAATTGAAAATATGCTTAAAATTCAAAAGATGTCTAAATCCCTTAAAGGTTTATTGGGTTTGCCTTTTAGATTAACTCAATCTCATGTACTACAAGATTCTGATATCTTGTGATTTATAAAATGGATTTAAATTATCAGGGTGTTAAATCATTCTCTACCCAAACTCTGGAAACATTTCAAATAGATACAATTTTAAAAGATGTTTTATCTTCTAATCTCAGTGTGACAAAGTGTGTTCATAATGTTTTGATGACGAGGTGGAGAAAAATTTTAACTTCAAAAAATGAATTCAGGAAATAGTGTAATTAAGCAAAACATATGGGATGATATAATATCATTGGCAGTCATCCTAGATATCAATTTTGAAGTTAAGTAAAAGCAAAGAAAGTGAAAGATCTCTGCTGTAAAAATAAAGTTTTTAAGAACTCAGAGACTGGGAAATTTATAGCTCTGAATAAAAGAACAATGTACTGAGGTAATTATTTCTCTATGGTTACTAAACAAAAATTAAAATAAAATGTTCTTTGCCTCTTTTGTGTTAAAGGGTGATTATTGCCAAGTTGAAAGGTTTGGTAGTGGTGAGTGGACAAACAGAACTTTTAGGGGAACTTCATTTAGGGGAACTTCATTCATGAAGACAGAAAGGTGGGAGCCACTCTCATCTTATGTGGGATGAAGGACAATTTTGTTTGACTGGACAGTGTCCTAATGAACACTGTCAACATGACTGTATAGAACATCAACTACATGAGTTCTATGACTGTGTTTGCCTGGGTTACAACTGTACCCCAGTTTCTAATATGCAACATGCCTAGAGCTTAATAAGTTTGTTGTTGCTTTGATATAAATGCTCAGTTGTAAAACCAATGTGATCCTGCAGTCTGTACACGTGGAAAAAATAATAATTCATACTCCATTTGAATCAAATGTATGATATGTCAAGATTATTGTAATGTTTTGAGCAACTAATAAAAAAAAATAAATTAAAAAAAATAAATGCTCAGTTGATCTGAATTGAACAAATGAGTAAACCAGCAACGTTGTATCCAGGAATAAAACACACAACTGAACCTCTTATGATTTTTGACATCTTATTTTGAACTGCTTCTGTCTTTTGACTTTTTAAAAACTCAGGTATTACCTATGATGGAGAGAAATTATCAGGGTCAAGCCAAGGACCAGTACAGATGAAAAAACTCAAGCACGAATATGCAAACCAGGGCTCAGATTTGATTTTAGAAATCCTAAGACTAAACCAAAGTAAATGAATGCATGAATAGCAGTGAAAAAATAAAGATTCAGAAGAGAATCTAATAATCAGCCTTCCTAACAAATCTCTAGCAACATTCTCATGATTATTGTTGTCAATAGTTGTGAATATTTCACCGATCTATAAAAATATCAATTTCTATTCCAATTCCTTATGCTGATCAAAGAGGCTTGAAAACTTTCAGTCTTTCAGGTAACTCTCTGATTAATATACTAATAAAAATGCTATTTTCATTATTGAAATTATATCCTAACAGCATTTTAAGGAATGAGATTTTTGAATTGCACTAAGAAGGATTAAAATGTATTCAGAAAACAGTAGCTAAGATGTTAGGGAGATTAACCGAGACAATAATTCTCATTAGAAGTTACAATGGTAGCTGTGCCCAGTGACCCATGCCTGCAGTAAAAATACAGTTTTTAAGAACTCAGAGACTGGGAAATCCAGAGGCTCACAAGGCTGAGGCAGGAGAATCACAAATTCAAAGCTAGCAATTTAGTGAGGCACTAAGCAACTTAGCAAGACCCTGTCTTAAAAAAAAAAAAAAAAAATGAGGCTGGAGATGTGGCTCAGCGGTTAAACACCTAAGTTCAATCCCTTGCACCAAATAATGAATGAATAAAGTTACAAAGGTAACAGCATGTGCTAATGACTTTCTCTGTCAGTTTTTCAGAAGTAATGGAAGGGAAATGATCACATGCTTTCATGTCATGAAAAATAGCTGGAAAAACTGGGACAGTTTACTCTATAAGACTCTAAGAAAATAATCAGAAGGGACAATTCCTCACTTCAAATACACAGCAAACTAATACATGGAAGACATTTTAGACTTTGTAAAAAATATAGCCACACTAGACAAAATAAAGACGAATGGTGGGAATCCCAAAGAAACTGACTAAAGTTGATGCCACGTGAATACTTTGTAATGCTGGAGTTATTTATAAATACATCGCATCCAATATTTCTGTATGAAAAAATGTAATTATTTGCCTTGGAATTCTCTTAGATGTAGCAAAGTCCAAAGCACCTCACAAACTCACACAATCAACTCAGGGCATGAGCAGAGGTTTCTCCATTAGTGTGATGCAGCTGCAACTTAACTGCAAAATCACTCAGTGCCAAAAGTAGACAAGGACTCTCCCTTCAAGACCTAAATTAAAATTAAATGTTTATTTCCCATAAAGATTTCATCAAGTCTGCCAAAAAGCTACCGGCTTCCACTTTTGTGTTCCTCTTAATTGCTTAATTCCTAGAAATTATAATATATTTAATGCATATGTGTATCTATACCATCTGTATCTGTATATCTAATATATGTTTACTTACAGTGATTATTACTGTTACTATACCTTATCTAACTAAACCTTGTCACAGTTCAAAATTCTTTACTACCTCCTCAGCACTCACTGGCTAAAGCTAATTACATTACCATCTGGGATGGGTCCTCTGCCTGCCTCTGAAGCTCTGCTTTCTGCTCTTCTCTCACTCCTGCCCCACTGACATTCTAAATATTTGCATGTTCTTTAATTATTCTGTTTTCTTATCATCATGTTTTCTTATCACCAGTACTCTGCTGACTATAATTGTGAGAAGTAATCATTATTTTACCAGTTTATTGGGTAACTCTTATTTGTAGTTTAGGTCTTGATTTAGGTATCAGTTCTTTCTAAAACCTTCATTCATCTAAAAATCTGGATTTCCAGATATGAGAGCATCCTATACTTTTTCTATTCCATACCATAATTTTCAGGTATTAAATCTTTCTTTCTCCCTTACCAAACTATAAATTCCATGAGGATACATATTATATCTGAATTGTTTAATTTTATATCTCCATTACTCAGCAAAGAGCACCTGCACATAGCAAATGTTCAATAAATATCTGTTAAATGAACAGCTGATTGTAGGCTGTTTGTAGGGCATGAGTCAATAAGCTCCTAAAATCGGAGTCTTTGTTGTCATCTTAAACCTTATTCTTTTTTAAAGTATTTTTTTAGTTATACATGGACACAATATCTTTATTTTGTTTATTTTTATGTGGTGCTGAGGATCGAACCTAGGTTCTCACACGTGCGAGGTAGGCGATCTACCACTGAGCCACAACCCCAGCCCTTAAACTTTATTCTTTAGCACAAGAAACAATCCAAATGGTGAGTAGATTAGATTGAATTATTTAAAAAATATTTTTCTCATGTTTTGTGTTTTGGAGTCTGCCATCCATATACCATCAATCAATATCTCTATTTCTTTAATTTTCCCTTTCTCTCTCCTCTCTCTCACACATATACACAAATATCCTCACAGTTATTTTTCTGCAGACATCTGCATCTGCTCTGAGAACATGGTATGAACAGTGCATTCACCTGAAATGTAATATTGACAAAGCAGTCTGTCATTTGGCGTTGACTTTGAATTCACTAATAGGTATGCAGGATGTAGTTCATGAAATCATGTGACTTATTCTGGCTATCACTCACCCTTTGAGTACATTTGGTAATTGGCCATGTTGACAGAAGCAGTCAACATTTCGAATTCGAAGTTCCAGTGGGTGCATCCAATGTCTATTGCTTTCTCTGTCAATTCACTCTGGTTGTCCAGTAATGAAATAAAAATGAAACTATCACAAATAAGTAGCACATCAAATCTAAAGAAAGACAGACAGTTCATTTTCTTCTAACTGGGATATATTCTACATGTGTGTTTTGCCCTCTGTAGTCCTCTACATGTGCACAATTTCTGGTCAGAAGGGGAAAACATTAAGATAAAAAGAGTTTGAAATATCCTTTGGTATATGAGGATACTGTGTGTAAATTCACAATCTCTTTAGGAACTAAAATAAAATGTTTTATTGTGTATGTGTGTATATATGCATTTTCTTGTTGAATTTGTTTTCTGCATCAGTATATATATATGTATATATATATATATATATATATATATATATATATATATATATAAAAAATATATTAATATCATATTTTATCTCATATATCTTTTGGTACTCAGACAAAGAAGAGGGGACTTTAAAGAAATATGTAAAAATGGGTAAATGGACCAAAGGAGAAGGAAATGCAGTTATTTAAACAGTAGGTATTGGATTTTCAGTGCTCACAGAATGTACAATAATTTTTCTAAAAACTTAGATAAGCATTTTGGAAAAGAATATTAAATAGAAATAGGACTAAAGGACACACTCAAATTTTAAGACTTTAATTTTTCTGGGCCGTAATGGCAAACTGGATGTCACTCTCTGTCTCCCTTCAGCAATGTACTACATATTTCCCAGATTTCTTTCAAATTATTTATTCTAGCTCTTTAAGTAATCACTTCATGTTTTTAGGATATTATTTTTCAAAATGATTTATGAATTCAAAATAATTTATAATAGTTTTCAAAATATATAGGTATATATGTTTTACTCTCATTTTAGAGGTAAAATCAGAATCTTACAACTACTGGGCTTATTCATGAAAGATGGGATGAGAATTTGTGTTTATTCATAAAAGATGGAACTAGAATCCAGCTCAGGACTCAAACTATTAATATTCCCAGAGGATACATATAGCACTTAGGGGTGTTGTATAGATTCACTCGGACAGCTATCAAATTTGGAGCATAAAGCCTTCATTATCAAAATAGATACTGATAATTTATTCATTTTTACAAATTCTCCCTCAAAGTTATAATCCAAGACCACTCCATTGAGTCAGAGAGTTGATGTATATGAGAAAAAAATATATTTTTTGTGTAAACTTTTATGGCCTGAGTTCTATACCAGGTGTTTTTTAAATGTTAACTTATTTAAACCTCATAAAAATCTTTGAAAGTTGAAAATATTTCTTTTAATTTTTTTATATGAAGAAACAGAGGCATTTGAGGACATTGAACAATTTTTCCTTGGGACTGTAAATCAGTGCAACCATTTTGGAAATCAGTATGGAGCTTCCTAAAAAGACTAGGCATGGAACTACCATATGACCCAACTATACCAGTCTTTGGAATTTATCCTGAAGAATTAAAGTCATCATGCTACATAGATATATGCATATCCATGTTTATAGCAGCAAAATTCACAACATCCAAACTGTGGAATCAGCCTAGGTACTAGGTATCCATTAATTTATCAGCAAATGAATTGAAATAGAAAATATGATTTTATATATATGTGATACACACACACACACACACACACATCAAACTCAGAGGGCAAGTCTCCTGTGTTTTCTTTCTTATGCAGAAGCTACAGAGGAAAAAGGAAAACAAAGATGGGGTCTATGGGTCTCAAGGGGTTGGAGGTGGGTAGGAAGGGGAGAAAAACTGAGGAGTGATGTTGGCCAAATTATATTGTTATATTGTGTACATACAGTAATATATAATGACAAATCCCATCATTATGTACAACTATAATGCACCAATTAAAATTTGAAAGAAAGAAAAAACTAATTTGTTCTTACAATTAGTTGGTGGTAGGTCTGTAGTGACCAGTCCAATTCTTTACACAACTTTATTTTATATCACCTCACAATGGTTTGACCGAATGCACTTATGCACATCTTGATTACTATGGATAACTAATGTATTCTCAGTTATAAGCTCTAGTATAGGACTAGTTTTTTCAATAAAATTGCACTTGGAAGTAAGTTACAATACATAAGGCATTCTCAGCCTATAACTTTTCCAAGATGTCTCCATGTTCTGGCTACTCATTTATTTAAACAGAGAAATCACAATAAAATGAGTGATTTAAGTACAATTATTTCCATAATCCCTTTTAGCTTTTAAGTCATAACACAAGATTCTATTATATTTCCTTTACCTACACTAAACAATGTAAGCCATATCCCAGCAGCTGATGACATTATGATGTACGGATTAAATGCCAGCTTTAGATAAACCAAGTCAGTTAGTCAAAGATTTATAATGAAAGTCACTAAACAGCCTGCAAACTATAATTTAGAAAAAATGTTCTTTTATATTTTTCCTGTCATCTCAAACATTAAAGAACATGTGTTTTAACAGTGTCACTTATATAGTTTTTAAAATTTAAAGTAATACATAATGGATCATTTATGTGTTGAGTAATGATGATTTTATAAAAATATTGCAATAACAACAAATTGCATATCACAGTTGGCCAATCAATGCCAAATTCTCAGATCAATAGAATAGGAAAACTCAACATACACTCCAATTTTTTTTTCTCCTTTTAAAAATAAACCATATATGACAGCCCAAATTTCAAAATGGTCTTTTGTTTCTACACTGGAAACAAAATATTAGTCAATTTATATCATAAGTGTTTGAGAATAAATACACTGGAGCTCATCAGGCTTAATCTCTACAAGTATAAAAATTGGAGTCCAAGGAAATAAAGTGATGTTCAAAATTATGCAGACTTGTTTGAAAGAAACACCACACTCACTTTCTCCAAAAGTCAAGTCCAATGTGATTTCTCTACTGCATCATATGCATAGCTCCCTCCTACACATGGCCATGTGCTTTGCTTTATGTGGCTTAATAAGACCAAAGCACAAAGGGCATAAGCAGAGATTTTAAAGTTGTTTTGCATAGTTTTTTTTTTTTTTTCTCTTTCTGCTCTTGGAATCTGCTAGCACCATATTAATAAGTCCATGCTAACCTACTGGTGGATTGGAGAATTTGGGCCAAGGTGCCCTTGGCGTGCCAGGTTCACAGGCAGGCAGTCCCAGAATCCTAGCTGACCCACAGATGGCCTAAGATGCATGAGTCCAGCTGAGACCAGCAAGAAACAGTTCTGCCAAGCAGTGTCCAACTGACTCACACCATCAAGAGCTAAATAAAGAGTTGTTATTTTAAGCTACTAGATGTTGTAGTGATCTCGAAAACAGCACAAAATCCACGGGTATGATCAGTGAATGGCACCATCCACTCAGTTGCCAACTAGACATCTTGAATTTTCAATCTTTCATCATCACCCTCCATATTAAACTGTGCATTCAGACATGCAATTCAATTAAATGGACTATTCATTTTACTTTATAAATTAAATACTTTCTTTTCACAGTTCTTCTATCTCTATCTTAGCCCATGATGTCTTTACCCCTTGCCTGAATTTTTGCAATAACCTCCCATATGGCAACTTCTATTTCCTGCTAGACTACAATTCTTCTTCTATTTCAGAGCCATCGATAAGTTCTATAATTCATATCTGATAATAATATTCCTTTGTTTAAAAATTTCTATGACCTTATGTAATTCTCAAAATACATTTCGGTCTCCATATCATGGTGAGGTAAATATTCTGCTATTTTTCTATTTAACACAGAATCTTAATTTCAGAATTCATGGTAAAATGCATTTGGTCACCCAACTAGAGATTGTGTTTCTCATAGGTGTCATGCGACCAAATTATTACTAATAGAATGAATATAATAATTTCATGCCAAATCCTCAAATAAAAATTGTGTGTTGTCCACATCCTCATTTTTCTTTTAGGTTTAAAACTAGATGTAGTACAGGTGACCTAACATGGACTATGTGCCATATAAAGAACACTCAGGGGAATAGATAATCCAAGAAAAGGAAGGATTGTGGTATCTGGATGATTGGGTAGAACAGAATGGCCTACCCACAATGGGCCACTCACCTTTTTCTCTATGATTATTTGAGAAATAACTTAATTTTCATCTCTTTTGCAATAGTTTATGTAAGGTCCCATTTTATAGAATCTTGGCCTATTGCCTAATTCCTATATATTTATTTGATGGATCACTGTGTAATGGACACTATTTCTTAGTTCCACTTTCTTCAGATGTCCTGCTCACTCTCTAAAAACTATAATGAATTTCTATGAATTTCCTAGAATACCCACCAGACCTTTTACCAGGGCCCTTACCCTGGGTCCATGCTTTTCCATTTCCTTTCTCCCGATTTACCTGACTAAATGTTATTCAGTCTTAAACAAAAGCTTAAGACATACTTCTCTTATAAAGCCTTCCCAGCTGTCTCCCGGGTCTGAACACATTTTTTCTCTCCTGAGTGGCTCTTACATTTTCATTCTTTCTATCAAAGCATAAAGCACGTTATTTTCATTAATTTTTCTCTTAAACTAGATGATAAATTCTGTGACTGAAAAAACAGAATCACATGTATTCACCATCACCTTCCCCACTGACAGTATAGTACTTTATATGTATGTAAATATATGAAATAATTGGATAAATTAATAAAACTAGACTGGAAAGATGTATATTTAAAAAATGGAACATTGTTGTCTCTGGATAGTAGGACTATAATTGATTTTTTATTTTGTTGGTTTTAATATATTTTTATAGTCTCTAGGTTATGTGTATATTACTTTTACATTTACAAACCCAACAGAACAAAAGACATTTTTTTCTAAAATATCATATTAAAAAAGTTTACTTTTAATTTTGATTGACAATCAGGAATGTAATTATAAACTTAAATAAAATATATGCCTAATAGTTGGGAAACTTGTATGCTCAAACCAGCAACAAGGAAATATGAAGTGCTGTAATTGACAAGTTCTGAATTTCTATCCCCAGACAGATAAAATCAACATGAACTGCTCCTCCCTCTCTTGAAGAAAAAATTATGTGCAATAAGAGAGACACTGAGAATGATGAATGTGGGCTCCATATATTCTCTAAAGTCTTTTTCATAAAGGCTTTTTTGTCCTGCCTCCCATCTACATTTTTGTAAAAGCTTTAAGGGTTATGGTTGTTTTGCAAATGAAAATTTACCCTCTAGAGAGATTACAGGAGAAACTCTTGGTCTACTCCCTAAGGACATTTGCATAAGATTGAATTTTATGTTCTAAAAATAAAAATTCTTCCTAGACTCCAGAACAAAGTTGTAAATTTGCAGGCCATGTGGATTTGAGAGAGCAAAGCATCTATTGAAAGAATTGGCTCTTTAAACACTGGATGTCAGGCATGTTGATTTCTGACAGAAGCTAGAAGATACTCTGCATTGTCTCCTTTTTCTCCTTGAAATAGGTTGATTTGATTAATTGAGTTTGGTGTGCATTCAGTTATGGGATTCTTATTGCTAAACTCATTCTTCAGAAAGGTAATGTTTCAATGCATTGGGTATCAAAAGAAGTCTCCCTGAAAGTCATCAGTTTAATAGAGACTGGTCATTCATTCTGATGAGTTTTTCTCATCCTCTCCTGGAATGAGGATAAATGTCATAGGTATATTATACATATAGAAATGTTGGACTCAGGCAACAACAGAAATTAATTTAATCTCTTGCTATAGCTTCGACTACCTACATCATTCAAACAACAGCAGCAAAACAAAATTAATAGTTTGACATACTTTTGTATTTAACCTTGAAATATGGGTTGGGCAATTTAAAGCAATTCAACACACAAATTCAATCAGTATAAAGAATCCATTAGTGATTGAGACCAATTTATTAAAGAAATAAATATAAACTGAGTGTAATTGCATCACACATTCTATAGTTATAACTCAGCCAAAGAGCATGAAAGGAATTGGTAAAGAGAATAAAAACTTTGTAGGAGTATTTATTAAAAGTACAGTGTAAAATACTAATTTTCAATTTATTTCCTATCACTGGTTATGTGCCCAGATAAGATGAAAATAATTCATTATTAGTACATCGATAGCTGAAGGAAAAATTATACAAATTTTCTTACTATAACCCCTTACTTCTTTGTGTTAAAACCATACAGTATTCTACCATGAACATAAAAAAAGATGTGATCAGACTTGAAGTTACTACTACAGCTTTTTGATGAATTGATGATTTTATATGTAATAAACTATTTCTGTGAGAGCAGTCAGAAACTATACCAAGATCTTTTTTTTTTAATTACCCCACACACATTTCAACTAAAATTGTGTCAATATGTAACAAAACAAATCCTATGTTTAGGATTTGGAAAGAAGTTATTATACTTCTAATTAAACCACACACCTAGTGTTTAATTTTCATAAAAAACTTTTGTGGTATATACCCTATATTTAAATAGAAGCAGTGTCAGAAAATTGCTACTTTTAGAAACAGTTTATCTATAGCCAAATTTAGTCTTCATTTGTGGAAAATTATAATGTCACTTACAAGCTATATTAATTGAATGTTCCAGGAGGGAATACTTCTATACCAAACTGCATATTAACACACACACACACACACACACACACACACATATATATATATATATATTTTTTTTTTTTTTTCACTAAGAACTGAAACTTATAAACATATAGCAAATGTTTAGAACAGAAAATGGCAAACTATTTCCACAGCAGCCTATTTTATATGCCAAATAATGCTTTTTCAAATTGTTAAAAACAAATTTAGAAAACTATAATATTTTGAGGCACGTAAAAACTGATGACATTTAAATTTCATTATTTTGGCTAACTATAAAACATGGCTGAAATTCATGGACGAATACACAAATAAATGGAAAGAGAGACTATGTTCATGGATTGGAAGAATCAATATTGGTAAAATGTCCCTACTACCCAAAGTAGTCTATATAGTCAATGAAATGCTTACCAAAATTCCAATAACACTTTTCAAAGAAACAGAAAAAAAAAATCCTAAAATTCCTTTGAAGCCACATAACACACAGAATAATAATCTTTATTTATTTATTTATTTATTTATTTTTTAAATTTTTTATTGTTGGTTGTTCAAAACATTACAAATTTCTTGATATATCATATTTCACACTTTGATTCAAGTGGGTTATGAACTCCCATTTTTACCCCATATACAGATTGCAGAATCACATCAGTTACACATCCATTGATTTACATGTTGCCATACTAGTGTCTGTTGTATTCTGCTGCCTTTCCTATCCTCTACTATCCCCCCTCCCCTCCCCTCCCCTCCCCTCTTCTCTCTCTACCCCCTCTACTGTCATTCATTTCTCCCCCTTGTATTATTTTTCCCTTTCCCCTCACTTCCTCTTGTATGTACTTTTGTTTAACCCTGAGGGTCTCCTACCATTTCCATCCAATTTCCCTTCTCTCTCCCTTTCCCTCCCACCTCTCATCCCTGTTTAATGTTAATCTTCTTCTCCTGCTCTTCGTCCCTACTCTGTTCTTAGTTACTCTCCTTATATCAAAGAAGACATTTGGCATTTGTTTTTTAGGGATTGGCTAGCTTCACTTAGCATAATCTGCTCTAATGCCATCCATTTCCCTGCAAATTCTATGATTTTGTCATTTTTTAATGCAGAGTAATACTCCATTATGTATAAATGCCACATTTTTTTTTTTATCCATTCGTCTATTGAAGGGTATCTAGGTTGGTTCCACAGTCTTGCTATTGTGAATTGCGCTGCTATGAACATCGATGTAGCAGTGTCCCTGTAGCATGCTCTTTTTAGGTCTTTAGGGAATAGACCGAGAAGGGGAATAGCTGGGTCAAATGGTGGCTCCATTCCCAGCTTTCCAAGAAATCTCCATACTGCTTTCCAAATTGGCTGCACCAATTTGCAGTCCCAACAGCAATGTACAAGTGTACCCTTTTCCCCACATCCTTGCCGGCACTTGTTGTTGTTTGACTTCATAATGGCTGCCAATCTTACTGGAGTGAGATGGTATCTTAGGGTGGTTTTGATTTGCATTTCTCTGACTGCTAGAGATGGTGAGCATTTTTTCATGTACTTGTTGATTGACTGTATGTCCTCCTCTGAGAAGTGTCTGTTCAGGTCCTTGGCCCATTTGTTGATTGGGTTGTTTGTTCTCTTATTGTCTAATTTTTTGAGTTCTTTGTATACTCTGGATATTAGGGCTCTATCTGAAGTGTGAGGAGTAAAGATTTGTTCCCAGGGTGTAGGCTCCCTATTTACCTCTCTTATTGTTTCTTTTGCTGAGAAAAAACTTTTTAGTTTGAGTAAGTCCCATTTGTTGATTCTAGTTATTAACTTTTGTGCTATGGGTGTCCTATTGAGGAATTTGGAGCCCGACCCCACCGTATGTAGATCGTAGCCAATTTTTTCTTCTATCAGACGCCGTGTCTCTGATTTGATATCAAGCTCCTTGATCCATTTTGAATTCACTTTTGTGCATGGCGAGAGAAAGGGATTCAGTTTCATTTTGTTGCATATGGATTTCCAGTTTTCCCAACACCATTTGTTGAAGATGCTATCCTTCCTCCATTGCATGCTTGTAGCCCCTTTATCAAATATAAGATAGTTGTAGTTTTGTGGATTGGTTTCTGTGTCCTCTATTCTGTACCATTGGTCCACCCGCCTGTTTTGGTACCAGTACCATGCTGTTTTTGTTACTATTGCTCTGTAGTATAGTTTGAAGTCTGGTATCGCTATACCGCCTGATTCACACTTCCTGCTTAGCATTGTTTTTGCTATTCTGGGTCTTTTATTTTTCCATATGAATTTCATGATTGCTTTCTCTATTTCTACAAGAAATGCCGTTGGGGTTTTGATTGGCATTGCATTAAACCTATAGAGAACTTTTGGTAATATCGCCATTTTGATGATGTTAGTTCTGCCTATCCATGAACAGGGTATATTTTTCCATCTTCTAAGATCTTCTTCTATTTCTCTCTTTAGGGTTCTGTAGTTTTCATTGTATAAGTCTTTCACCTCTTTTGTTAGGTTGATTCCCAAGTATTTTATTTTTTTTTGAAGATATTGTGAATGGAGTGGTTGTCCTCATTTCCTTTTCAGAGGATTTGTCGCTGATATACAGGAATGCCTTTGATTTATGCGTGTTGATTTTATATCCTGCCACTTTGCTGAATTCATTTATTAGCTCTAATAGTTTCTTTGTAGAGCCTTTTGGGTCTGCTAGGTATAGAATCATATCATCTGCAAATAGTGATAATTTAAGTTCTTTTCCTATTTTTATGCCTTTAATTTCTTTCGTCTGTCTAATTGCTCTGGCCAGTGTTTCGAGAACTATGTTGAACAGAAGTGGAGAGAGAGGGCATCCCTGTCTTGTTCCAGATTTTAGAGAGAATGCCTTCAATTTTTCTCCATTCAGAATGATGCTAGCCTGAGGCTTAGCATAGATTGCTTTTACAATATTGAGGTATGTTCCTGTTATCCCTAGTTTTTCTAGAGTTTTGAACATAAAGGGATGCTGTACTTTGTCGAATGCTTTTTCCGTATCTATTGAGATGATCATATGGTTCTTATTTTTAAGTCTATTGATGTGGTGAATAACATTTATTGATTTCCGTATATTGAACCAGCCTTGCATCCCAGGGATGAATCCTACTTGATCATGGTGCACAATTTTTTGATATGTTTTTGTATCCGATTCGCCAGAATTTTATTGAGGATTTTTGCATCTAGGTTCATTAGAGATATTGGTCTGTAGTTTTCTTTCTTTGAAGTGTCTTTGTCTGGTTTAGGTATCAGCTTGATGTTGGCCTCGTAGAATGAATTTGGAAGTTCTCCCTCTTTTTCTATTTCCTGAAGTAGCTTGAAAAGTATTGGTATTAGTTCCTCTTTAAAGGTTTTGTAAAACTCTGCTGTATACTCATCCGGTCCTGGGCTTTTCTTAGTTGGTAGTCTTTTGATGGTTTCTTCTATTTCCTCAATTGATATTGTTCTGTTTAGGTTGTCTATATCCTCCTGACTCAATCTGGGCAGATCATATGACTTAAGAAATTTATCTATGCCTTCACTATCTTCTAATTTATTGGAGTATAAGGATTCAAAATAATTTTTGATTATCTTCTGTATTTCTGAAGTGTCTGTTGTGATATTGCCTTTTTCATCCCGTATGCTAGTAATTTGAGTTCTCTCTCTTCTTTTCTTCGCTAGCATGGCTAAGGGTCTGTCGATTTTGTTTATTTTTTCAAAGAATCAACTTTTAATTTTGTCAATTTTTTCAATTGTTTCTTTTGTTTCGATTTCATTAATTTCAGCTCTGATTTTACATAGGCTGAAGGTGAAAGGTTGGGAAAAATCATATCACTCATATGGACTTCGGAAACAAGCAGGAGTGTTCATACTCATATCAAATAAAATAGATTTCAAGCCAAAGTTAATCAAAAGGGATAAAGAGGGACACTACATACTGCTTAAGGGAACCATACACCAACAAGACATAACAATCATAAATATATATGCCCCAAACAATGGTGCAGCTATGTTCATCAAACAAACTCTTCTCAAGTTCAAGAGTCTAATAGACCACCATACAATAATCATGGGAGACTTCAACACACCTCTCTTGCCACTGGACAGATCTTCCAAACAAAAGTTGAATAAGGAAACTATAGAACTCAATAACACAATTAATAACCTAGACTTAATTGACATATATAGAATATACCACCCAACATCAAGCAGTTACACTTTTTTTCTCAGCAGCACATGGATCCTTCTCAAAAATAGATCATATATTATGTCACAGGGCAACTCTTAGACAATATAAAGGAGTAGAGATAATACCATGCATCTTATCTGATCATAATGGAATGAAACTGAAAATCAACGATAAAAGAAGGAAGGAAAAGGCATACATCACTTGGAGAATGAACAATAGGTTACTGAATGATCAATGGGTTATAGAAGACATCAAGGAGGAAATTAAAAAATTCTTAGAGATAAATGAAAACACAGACACAACATATCGGAATCTATGGGACACATTGAAAGCAGTTCTAAGAGGAAAATTCATTGCTTACAGGTCATTCCTTGAAAAAAGAAAATAACAACAAATAAATGATCTCATACTTCATCAAAAATCCTAGAAAAAGAAGAGCAAAACAACAGCAAAAGAAGTAGAAGGCAAGAAATAATTAAAATCAGAATAGTAATCTTGAATAAAAAGAACAAAAGTGCAGGAATTATAGTATCTGACTTTAGTCTATACTACCTAGCTATAGTATTCACAATAAAATAATACTGGTATAAAAACTGACAAATTAATAAATGGGAAAGAATAGAGGTTCCAGAAATACATCCACATGTTTACTGTCAATTAATTTTTGACAAAGGTGCCAAGAACACACTTTGGGGGAAGGACAATTTCTTTAATAAATAATGTTGGGGCAACTAGACATTCACATACAGCAGAATGAAATTGTACCTTTATCTTATACTACATACAAAAATCAACTCAATCTGTATTTAAAACTTAAATATAAGTCTTAGGTTATAGAACTGCTAAAATAAATCAAGGAGAAAGCACCATGACATTGGTTTGGACAAGAAGTTTTTTAATATACTCCCAAAGCAGAGAACAAAATAATAGACAAACATGATTCTATCAAGTGACTAGCTTTTTAAGTAAACAATAAACAGAATATAGAAACAACCTTCAAAATGAGAGAAAACATCTGCAAGCCATAAATCTGATAAGGAGATACTATCTAAAATATATATGAAATGTAAACAACTCAGTAGCAAGTCAACAAGTAACCCAATTAAAAAATGGGCAAATGGGGGCTGGGGATGTTGCTCAAGCGGTAGTGCGCTCGCCTGGCATGCGTGCGGCCCAGGTTCGATCCTCAGCACCACATACAAACAAAGATGTTGTGTCCGCCGATAACTAAAAAATAAATATTAAAAATTCTCTCTCTCTCTCTCCCTCTCTCACTCTCTCTTTAAAAAAAAAAAAAAAAAAAAAAAAAAAAAAAAAAAACGGGCAAATGACTTCAATAGGTCCTTGATCAATAGGTATAACATTTTCAAGGGCACTAGCAGGGAAAATAAAATTAAACTCACTATGATATATTACTTTATATTTGTTAGAATAGCTAATATCAAAAAGAGGAAAGATAAGAAATGTTGGCAAGGATGCAGAGAAAAAAGGAATCTTTGCATACTCTTGGTAGGAATGTAAATCAGTTGAGCCATTATGAAAAACAGTATGGAGGTTCCGAAAACATTGAAAATAGAACTTCCATATGTTCCAGCAATTCCACTACTGGGTATGTATCCAAAGGAAATAAAACCAGTATGTCAATGAGATATCTGTACTACTTTTATGCTTAATGCAGCACTATTTTAAATAGCCAAAATATGGAATCAATCTATGCCCATCAGTGAGTGAATAGATAGATACACAATGGAGTTCCATCTGGTCTTAGAAATGACGGAAATCCTATCATTTATGAAAATTGACAACCTTAGAATAATTTTTATGTGAAATAAGAAAGGCATAGAAAGAAAAATTCCTCTTGAACCAATTTACTTAAAAACCTACCCCGCCCCAAAACCTTGACTTAATAGATTTAGAGAGAAGAATTGTAGTTATTAGGAGATGAAGAGGTATGGTTTCGGGGAGATGTTGGTCAAAGGATGCAAAATTTCACTGAAGTATGAGATTCCATCCCAGAGATCTATTGCACCAAATGGTGACTATATATTATAACATAGTTAATAACAATGTATTATATTCTTGAAAATTGCTAAGAGAGTAGATTTAAGTGTTCTGACCACAAAGAAATTATTAAGTATGGAAGATAACACATATATTCATTAGTCCAATTTAGTCATTTTACAGTATATACATATTTCAAAACACCATGTTGTGCAAAGTAAATATAGGTAATTTAATTTTTCATTTAAAAATAAATTAGGAACAATATATTTCAGCACCCATGAAAATTTTTATTGCAACATAGTTACATAAATTTGTGTACATTGTCTGTGACTGCTACCACACTGCATTAAAGAGTTAAATAGTTGATTCAATGATAAAGCCTTAAAAACTTAATATCTAACTAATCACTAGAAATATGTTGAATACTACTCTAGAAAAAGAATGTACAATAGAAATATAATATTAGGTACATATATGTCTTAAAATTTTTCAGTAGGCACACGGTAATCACTGAAACATTATCATCTTAATACAAATAAATATAAAAATTAAAAATAAAATATTTCACATTCCTTTCTTGGGCTAAATCTTCAAAATTTAGTGTGTTTTGTATCTATAGCTCCTCTCCATTCAGACTAAACATATCTCATGTGCTCAGATAAAACACCTGGATAGCAGCTAGCATATGTATTTCTAGGTGATAGGACTTCTAATGTTTAGTGAGGTCCCCAGCCACTGAAAAGCATGCTTGCACTTTACTATATTCCTGTTTCCTGTCCTGTTCTCTCTTTTCTGCTGGCAGAATTCCTGGCCAACAGTATTTGCTGGGGTTGAGTGTACTGATAATTGGAGAGCAGGAATGAGGTGCCTCTTAGAGTCATTTTCCTTCCTGGTAATTGTGACAAAATCCTAAAAGTCTGTTTTTTTTTTTTTTTTTTTTAAATTTCTACCCAAGCTAACATTCCAAACTCTGAACCAAATCAAGTAATCTAGGTGTTTCCTTTCCATTTTAGAACAGGAAGAAATGTCATCTCTTTTGCTTCAGAGATAATTTTATTGTTAATGTAGTCTAAGTCCAATTAGTTTCCTTGGCAGCCACATCTCACCATTGATTCTTATTATACCCATGGGAAAATATCGTCTCCATGTCTTTTTTTAAAGTGTTGCAATTAAAGATGCATAAACATATCTTATTTAAGTAGGGCTTTTCCTTTGCTTTCTTAGTTGCGTGATGTGATTCAAAGGCTATGCTCACAGGGAACATTGTTGGTTGACAAGTAGATCATGTTCTCAGGCTACAATAAAAATAAATAAGTATTTTTATTTTGTAAGCGAGGTAAAAGAATATTATTTATCATATTGACTTAATTTTATATTACTTTACTACCTATTTAAAAATGTTATTGCTGTTGAACATCTTGAGCATTAAAAGAAAATAAAAAATGTAGCAAAAAATGTTACTGGAAGAACTCAGAAAAAGTCACTCTTTGGTTCATTTATGTTCTGTGGACTTGTGTTTACAGAGTTGAGGATTTAGAGCTTTTAAATTTTGTAAATTAATGTTTTAATGTATTAAAATTGATTCCAGATTTTAAAATGGAATTAAACACATCAAAAATGCATGTCATTAAAAAAATTCCATTTGAATGTTTCAGATAGTAACATTGTATTTCCATGTGCTACATTTTCTGAACATGTGGAAGATGGACTGCTCTATAATATATTTCTTTTCCTTGTGTTCAATGCTATTTATCCCTTCTGTCTTTACTCTTTCTACCTCAAATCATAAGATAAAGTAAATCTTTAATGTTATAGGTTTTAGGAAGAAAGAATTTAGGATTTCTGCAATTGTGGCTATAAAACATTTTATATACTACCTTGAAATAAACTACCTTGAAATAAATATAAGCTACTCTTATGATTATTCTTTAATATGTAAAAATGTGGATGTGTAACCGATGTGATTCTGCAACTTGTATTTGGGGCAAAAATGGGAGTTCATAACCCACTTGAATCAAATGTATGAAAGAAGATATGTCATGAGCTTTGTAATGTTTTGAACAACATATATATATATATATATATATATATATATATATATATATATATATATATATATTCCAGTATATATTCTTTATATATTCTTTATATATACTGGATATTAGTGCTCTAGTGAACACTAATTATTAAGAAATCCAGTAAAAATAAAACTGGCAATAATAATATAACAATAGTTGCTAATATTTTGATGAGCATAATATGGTCTAAAAGCTATGCTAAATATTTTATATATAATATCTCATTTTATCCTGTCAAATCCATGAAATTGCTCCAAATATTGTTCTCATTTTAGAGGTGAGTAAATAATTTTTTTGAGTTTGAGTAATTTTTTTTTCAATATTATATTTATTTTTTAAAACAATGAATTATCTTTTAAATTACTTAATTAATTTTAATTAGGTACATATGATAGCAGGATGCATTTTGATTAATTGTACACAATCGCAGCACAACTTTTTATTTCTCTGGTTGTACATGATGTAGCATCACACCATATGTGCAGTCATACATGTATCTAGGGGTAGTGATGTCTATCTCATTCCATCATCTTTCCTGCTCCCAAGTACCTTCCCCACTTCTCCCTTCCCTTTGCCCAATCAAAGTTCCTCCATTTTTCCTATGACTCCCCACCCTGTTATGGATCAGCATCCACTTATCAGAGAGAACATTCAGCCTTTGGTTTTTTGGGGATTGGCTTACTTTGCTTAGCATGATATTCTCCAACTCCATCTATTTACCTACAAATGCCATAATTTTATTCTCTTTTAATGCTGAGTAATATTCCACTGTGTATATATATCACAGTTTCTTTATCCATTCATTTATTGAAAGGCATCTAGGTTGCTTCCAGTTTAACTATTGTGAATTGATTTGCTATGAACATTGATGTGGCTGCATATACTATAAATAAATAAATAGTATACTGATTTTAAGTCCTGGTATAGACTGAGGAGTGGGATAGTTGGGTCAAATGGTGGTTCCATTGCATGTTTTCTAAGGAATCTCCATACTGCTTTCCATATTGGTTGCACCAATTTGCAGTTCCACCAGCAATGTATGAGTGTGCCTCTTCCCCCACATCCTCTCCAACATTTATCATTGTCTGTATTCTTGATAACTGCTATTCTGACTGGAGTGAGATCAAATCTTAGAGTAGTTTTGATTTGAATTCTCTAATTACTAGAGGTATTGAACATTTTTTTTCATATATTTGTTGTGTGATTGGATATCTTCTTCTGAGAAGTGTCTGTTCAGCTCCATAGCCCATTAATTGATTGTGTGCTTATGTTTTTTTTATGTTAAGTTTTTTGAGTTCTTTATATATACTGGATATTAGTGCTCTCTATCTGACGTGCATGTGGCAAAAATTTGTTCTCCAAATGGAGTCTTTCTTTTCACCTAATTGATTATTTCTTTTGCTGAGAAGAAGCTTTTTCACTTGAGTTCTTCCCATTTATTAATTCTTGATTTTATTTCTTGCACTTTAGAAGCCTTGTTAAGGCAATTGGGGCCTAATCCAACATGATGAAAATTTGGGCCAACTTATATTAGACACAGGGTCTCTGGACTAATTTAAATACTGAATTCTTTAAAAAGTATACTTTTTTTTTTTTTTTTTTTTTTTTTTTTTGTAATAGAAACTAATGGTAAAAATCCTTATTTTCCTATGGTGGCCTGAAACTTTAGATTTCTTTCTAAACCTCACACATACAAAAAAATACTTTTACACGTGGTGCTTATGTTTCAAAAATAAGTCAGTTTCGACTTGAGGAAAAAACTCTGCAAAACCAGAATACAAATGGCAACAATGATAGCCATAATAAGCTTTATTGTAAATAGTTATTTTTATCTATGAAGTAGCCTCACAAAAGGATGATACATTCAGACTTTTATAATTTATGAATCTCCAATAAACTGTACTATTGATCACAGAATTACCATCTTCCCTATTGAACTTGCTTATTCTGTGCTTTTATGTCTTTTTGTGAATAATAAGAACACACTCCTCCCAGTTGCAAGAGTTCAACATTGAATGATCTCTTACTCCTATATTTTCACTTATCCTCATGTAATGATTTAGCAACTCCTTTAATTCTGAGTAAAAACAAACACAACTCTCCTTTTAATTGTTGCCTCCATCACCATCATTTAGACACTGTGTGTGTGTGTGTGTGTGTGTGTGTGTTTTCTATTGCATTCACTTCCAAATTGAAATGCTTGACTTTGGTCTTCCCTCTCAGATTCATCTTGGGTATTTCTATCAAATTATTTCTTTTGAAGAACTGTTCTCCTTCATAGTTTGTGAGCATTCATTTATCCTATAGCCAGGTAATGAGAGTTTCAATTTTGTCTTTACCACTGAGTCACTTTGTCATTCTGGAACAGTCCCTGAATCAGCAGGACTTGGCATCCTTACTTTATCATGGGAATAATAATATCACCTGTATCATCAGGTTGTTATAAAGACTAGACTATATAAAATATTGTCTAGTATGAAATATGCATATCACTTAAAATAGGGACCAGAACAAAATGATTTGCTATTTTTATTATATTCAGGGAAAGGGGGCATCATAGCTTTAAATTTCTTGACAGACCATGCAAAATTCTTGGTATCTAATTTCAATCCATTTTAACATTCACATTTTCTCTTGACTCCAAGTCAATTTAATTTAACATTTATTTGGACAGAACCAATCTAGACAACAAAAGGGGATAGATACAGTGCTTGTCTTGAAGGAAATTGAAATCTAGTAAAACTAACAGCCTCATAAATAAATAGCCCCGTAATAATACAGCCATGCAGTGGCACAACACAGGAAATGGTTGGTTTCCTCATAAAAGCCCTATTGGGGAAAGGTAGAGACAGCTGTGTTGGGAGGGCAAGAGAGGCCTGGCCTTGTTGTCCATGCAGATATCAATGGACCATGTCATTAAAAGTATGCACACGAAGCATCCAAATCCCCTGTACTTAGCCATATGGGATTGTATCATATACTTGCATGTAGTCTTCACAACTTTAAGTATCCTCCATTCTCTTTCCTTATAATTCCCATTCTTCCTTTATCTCAACCTTCACAAATTGCTTACATCTCCTAAGGACTAATTCAAACATTGTATCCTCAAGGAAGCCTTGTTTTAATTCTTTCTTATTTAGAGAATATAAGGTCCATAAAATGAATAGACATATAACATTTCTTTTCTTTTTACTATAATACATGGAAGTTATGTTTATAATTAAGGGAATCAAGATGTTATAAAACAGAAGACTCGAGAGTGAAAATGACTTGCTGCCCTGGTCTCCTCACTGACTTTGCCTGTCCCTACTCTAAAGAGAGAACTCATTTTCAGTCTTCTTTATTGATATGATCATTAGTAATTCATATTGGTGGATAAATGGCAACCAAATACAATCTTCACAATTCCAATGTCATTATACTCTCCTTTAAATGATGAATTTCATTGTTATTGGAAATCTAACAACTATACACACTTTCCATTATTTTGTATTACTTTATCAAGTAACATGTGATTGTGATCCATTCATTTGAGTCTACAGAGGTGATATTGCATCAACATTTATACATTACACATGTCTGCTCTTTCATGGCTAAGAAATCATGAAAGTATATTGTGCTTAAGTCTATTCTTTTCTATTGAAAATTCATGGAAATTCTAGACTTACATGTCTGGATGATTTTCTTTGAAATTATGTTGTAAAAGAAATGATACACAGGCAGTAGGTACCAGGGGATTGGTATTTAAATGAATAACTTCTGCAAAGAAAGTCAAAATGTGAGATTACAGAATTTACTGAACATTATATTTGGCTAAAAAAAATCTCAGTAGTTTTGTTTATTGGAATAATGTTTCCAAATTCACTTTCATTAGCTAGTATGCTGCAAGATCCAGCAGTTCATGCAGGGAATCCATTCACAGTAGCTTAGAGAGATAATGATAAACCATCTTAAAGTCTAGGCTTATTAGAAATGACTGAAATGCATTACAGGGCAGCAGTAACTGTAATGGTTGGTTTATCAACCAGTGGGGTGGAATTAAAAATGCATTAAAATTTACACAAAAGAAAGTAAATAGCAATGAGTCTCTATTGGTTTTGACATAGTTAAATGAACTGTTATTTCTCTTTGTGTGGTTAATAAAGTAAGACTTGTAAAAATAGAAAATGCATTCCCTTTCGGAACTTGAGCAATGTGACAATCTATTATTAATGAAATGGACAGCATTTTTCTTTATGTGTGTTAGTCATGCATTCATTAACACACACACACACACACACACAAAGTGACTCTTAGAATGGATGGCTATCTCATTTGTTTTTTACTATGGGTTGACCAAGCAGAACATACAAAATTAGGAGGTAATACAACCCCAAAGAGAAAAGGAATTGACAGATAAGGACAGTATTTATCAATTCAAAGTGAATATATAAATATTAACCCAGGTTTTTAATTTCAAGTCATTCCCTGAAAGTTTGTTCAGGGAGAATTCAGACTTCTTGCCTACCAACCTATGTATGTTCTGTATCTATTCCTATGATATTCCTATAATTTACTAAGAAGAACTGAATAGGAAATATACCTTCACAGATATATAATTGCAATAATTGTGAGGACTATCCTGGATAAGTTCATGGTGCAACAATCAGGGACAGCTTCACAGGTAGAGTGACTCTGCAATCACATGGGGGCTCCTGCTCAGAGGTCTGGGGCCTTCCTTTATTGCTATCCCTTGCTATCTCAGTATTATTAATAATATCACCTTTGAAATTACGTCTTACATCTGTCATAAAATTGTAAATAGAATATGTGCATGAGCAGAAGTGACAGTGCAGTGTGAACCTCCTCCCTTCATATGTAACATGGACTCCAGTGGACCTACAATATGAATATTCAGTGAGACTTAAAATGAGTACAAAGTAAGTGTGTTATATCAATGACTGAAGAGGCAGGAGTACTGACAGCTCACAGAGGCAACACCTCTCTTCTAACCAGTACTTGACTTCAGAAAGAGAGTAATACTATTGAAAGACACATGAATGATCAAAGGGCCCTATCATATTTCTTTGTTCTTACTTATGCTACTTCTTTGTGTTAGCCAACCACTTCTGAAAAAAAAAAGACTTTGCAGCAAAGGGGAAGATAGGGCAACCCATAGTTCATTTAAGGTTACTTATCAATCAGTGAGCTGAAAATAGAGAATATTGAAAGAATGTGTGCATTTAAGAAGTGGAATTAAAACACCTATTAGCTCTCTGAAGTAATTGCAATGTTCTGGTAGGAATGAAATACACATGCTTATGAACTATGAAATTGGAGTTGCAATTCCCATTACCTCATGTGTTAAAGGCTTTTATGATTCTATAAAAACTTCCATTGAACAATATAAAGATGGATGGTAAAAATCCACACTAATAAGTGAATGTTTAAATTTTTCTTTACTTGGGACAATATTACATATCAAACAAAACAACATGAAAAGTTGAAAAAGAGGTGGTAAAAGGAAGGGAAAA
Source organism: Marmota flaviventris (assembly GCF_047511675.1). Taxonomy (NCBI): domain Eukaryota; kingdom Metazoa; phylum Chordata; class Mammalia; order Rodentia; family Sciuridae; genus Marmota; species Marmota flaviventris. The sequence goes on along the minus strand of NC_092506.1, from coordinate 25,561,785 downwards.
TGTTTTTAATCTAATACAATTAAGAAAGCTCATTCCTTTTTTTTTAGTGCTCAACTACTGAACCACACCCTCAGTGTTTTCTTAAATTGTCCAGGCTGGCCTTGAATTTGTAATCCTTCTGCCTTAGCCTCCCAAAGAAACTGAGATTGTACATTATACCACCAGAAACAGTTGTGTTTTGATTTTCATCTTTTGTCCCTGGGGATTGAACAAAGGCATGCTTTGTCACTGAGCTACATTACCAGTTTTTTTTTGAGACTGGGTCTCAATAAATTCCCTAGACTCGCCTCAAACTTGGGATCCTCCTTCTTTAAGCTCCTACATTGTTAGGATTACAGATGTTTTCCTTTTGGAACACAAAATCAAACATTTTCATTTTGAAGTTATTTACACAAATTTTGTAGTATTTGGCTCTGGTTGTAAGAGTCTGCAAAAAAGAACTAACTCAGCCAAGCAAGTGAGAGAAGAATTCATTTTCAAGACAATTAAACTGAGATAGAAACATGAACAGAAGTAGAGAAAGATGCGAAAACAGAAAATGGAGGTGAACATTGGGAAAGTAGGATATTCTAGGAAAAGAGTCATAGGCCAAGGTGTTAGAGGGGGGCACCAGAATGTTTGTGAAAGAGAGTGAGTGTGGCTGCGACGTATAAGCAGGAGGGAATTTCATCACTCTGCTTGTATCACACTGCATCTTTTGGAAGAGGAAAACTGATAGGACTGACCCCGGGATAACAGGAACACTAGAGCTGATGACAACAAAAGCCGTCCTGTACCAAGTTATTATGTGACTGGAACTCTATTAAATGATGCAGTGACGTTATGACTTTGGTTTTTCCAACCACAAAGAAAAGTGGATTACCTGGTTTTCTTATTCAAGTAAGTAAATACAAGATTATCTAGTCAGTGAGTGACACAGTTGTATAGGGAACACTCTTCCTGAAGAGCAACTAGAATGTAAAGCCCAGTAGGAAAGGATCTTCCCTGTTTTGCTTTATTCTTGGACCACATAGTAAGCTCTCAGTATTTGCTGAATGGATGTGAGAATGTGTATCTTATTTGGCAAATGCTATCTTCATGACTGTGGATGGCTGATGGATCATGAAGATGAAGTTTCTATATACTTTGAGAACCAGTAAATGTTCCTTTTCAAATAAACTATAAAATATGAGAAAGTAAAGCAGTGTGATTTAGTTTAGAATAAAAGAATAACAAGGAAGGAGATTGACTTTACCCTTGTTGGCTATATGACCTGGGATCAGTCATTTCCCTTCAGAATTCAGTGTTTGTTTGTTTTTTAAGTCACAGAGAACATTTGCTGTGTGAGGATACTTCCAGTTCTCCTATATTAGGATTTGATTGTTCTAGGAATTGTTTGTTAGCAAATGGACTCGATTCATAAAGATTCTCTTTTGTAACAAAGAGGAAACACAAATTATGATGCACAGTATTCAGAAAAACATATTCACCAGACAAGTTTGCACATTTATTCATTTATTCCTTTGAACAACCTTTTCTGAGAGGTATCCTATATCACTGCAAGAAGGCCCTTGCTAAAATGATAAAATGATCTCTATTTCTGGAAAGAGGAAGATCGTGAGGCAGTGAAACATGGTTTGGAGCTCATCTGCTGCTCAAAGATGGTAAAAGCCAAAGCTGTGTCAATGTTGGGTCCTGACTCAGGTATCGAGCGGAGCTAGTGCGGCTATAACGTAGAGTAATGTTGCCAGCACCCTTCAGAATAAATTCCAAAGCATGACTCGTTTGATTACTTTCCTCACTTTGACTTTCACTTGGCAAAAGAGCAAAGGTGGACAGCTAAACAACTTCCTACACCAAACAAGGTCTGTGCCTTCCACTAATAAAAACCAGACCCGTAGACCCAGAGGTACACATGTGATCAAGAGGAGCAGGACAAGAATACATAGGGGCTGTGGATGGGGGCTTGAACTTCCCAGGTCACTAGAGGCAGGTACCTCCTGGTCCCCCCTCCAAAAAAAAAAAAAAAAAAAAAGAGGCAGGTCCCTTGGAGCCCTGACAGGCACAGTGGCCCTATAGCTATGTTCAACTTTCCCAGCAGAGCAGCCAATGTTCCTCATAAGAAATGAGCATCTCAAAGGACTGAGGAATGAGGTACCAGGTCTGGATATTTCCATGAACTTCTGATGACTCTTAATGTTTGGAAGAATAAGCAAGTAAAGAAGGTGAATTTTCCTTATTAACTGTTTATGAAGAACAGAAAACATGGGAAGGATGAAAACAACAGCAAACATGAGCCAGCACCTGGAGCAGCCTAGCAAATATGATGAATATGTTTATTTTTGAATTGAAGGATTGAATGAATTCATGACAGTAAGAAAGCAATCACAGTATTCAAAGGCAGGGAGATTGTGGCCACCAGATTGCCTCACAGATCTCCAAAATTAGGAAACCATTGATCGAGCCAGGAACTCAAATGTTGTACACTGAAATTGGCTGTCACGTTGGTGTTAAGGCTATGGTTCCTTTCAAGCTACTTTCCCCCTATGAATGAGCATGATATTCCTATTTTTGGAAGGTAAGGGGCTCCTCTTGCAGCCAACTTTGTCTCAGTGACTACCTGATAGACTTGCTGTGCCTCTTTTAGGCACCCCAGCCGTCTAGTCACCAATTTCCCTTCCCTCTATCCTTCTCTCGGCACACTATGCTGATAGTCCTCCTACTCTTCTGCTGAACTACATCCTCATTCTTTCAAAAGCCCTTATTAAAAAAAAAAAATCCAGCGTTGGTTTCTTCTTCTTGGGAGACCAGAACTAATGCCAAGATTAAGACTAAGCTAATTATTTTTATTATATAGTCACAAATCATAGTTGTATATATTTACAGGGCACAAAGGTGTTAGGATTTTTAACACAATGTAGAATGGTTCAATTAAGCTGATCAGCACCTCAAATATTTAACTTTTTTGTTTTGTGATGAGAACATTAGAATTTTGCAATCTTAGTAATATTGAAATATACAGCATTCAATTCTTAGCTATATTCATCAGGTTGTGCAATCAATTTTTTAAAAAAGAAAAAGGACCATTTCTCCTATTGAACCCAGGCTTTGTATCCTTTCACTATCTTCTCCCCACTCTTCCCACATGCCAACCTCTGGTAACCACCATCCTACTCTCTGCTTTGGTTAGTTCAATTGCTTTAGATTCTACTTATAAGTGAGAGAATGTGGTATCTACATTCCTGTATTGGGTTTATTTCACTTAGAAGGATGTTTTCTAATTCCATCCTTGCTTCTTTGAATGATTAAACTCCCTTTTTCAAGGCAAAATAGTATTCTATTTCTGTATTGATAAAGAAATTGTGAGCCGGGCGCAGTGGCATACACCTATAATCCCAGTGGTTTGGTAAGCTGAGACAGGAGGGTCGCAAGTTCAAAGCCAGCCTCAGCAATTTACAGAGGCCCTAAGCAATTCAGTGAGACCCTGTCTCTAAATAAAATACAAAAAAGAGCTGGCAATGTGGTTCACTAGGTAAGTGCCCCTGAATTCAATCCCAGGTACCAAAAGAAAATAAAGGAAAAGAAAAACAAGAAATTGCAATTCACTAGTTCATGAGCTTAGAGACAAAATTCTAAGCCTGCTATTTATTTTACATTATTTATTCAAAATTTAAAATGTATGTTTTTAACTAAATCATTATTCAAAAATATCCTTAATATACTTTTATATAGTAAATGGTAGAGCTTGTTTTTGGAATGTCCCCCAAAGGCTCATGGAAGGTAGGACTTTTGGAAATGATTAAACTATGAGGGTTCAGACTTCATTAATAATTCACTGAAGGGTTCAATTCCATCAATGAAATATTGGGAGGTGGTGGTAACTAGGAAGTGTGACCTGGTTTAAGGACATAGGTCACTGGGGAAATGCCCTGGAAAGATATATCTGGTCCCAAGTCCCTCCCCCTTCCCTCTCACTTTCTCTCTCCTTCCTAGTCACCATTAGGTGAGCAGCTATGCTCTGCCATGATGCTCTGCCTCACCCTAAGCCCAGAAACATGGAGCCAAGTGACTGTGGACTAAAACCTCTGAAACTGTGAGTCAGATAATCTTTCTGACTTTAAGTTGTCTGTCTCAGGTAGTGTGTCTCAGTCATGGAAAACTGACTAACACAATAAGAAAACATTAATAATATATTTGCAGGGGAAAAGAAAGTTTAATTTGACACCATTAACACTAGGATCATTCTCATCATGATTATTCTCATCTTCATCTTTAAGTTAATCAAGCACTTAAATATACATTCTGCCATTTAGTTCTCATTATACCCATTAGGCAAATCTTGCAATTGACCCTCAGAGATACCTTTCAACCTAAATCAGCTTTTTTTTTTTTTAATTCATTATGCCACTTCTTCCTCTATGGTATGTCTTTACTCAAGAATAAAATAAAGATGTTAGAAATGTAATACTTTTTAAACTGCCAGTAAGGACACTTGAAATCTTGGTTGAATAACTGCATTCAATAGGACAAATCTAATGTTCTTATTCTAGAATTCATCTATAGGACCAGGAGGATTGGGCAATTTGGGTGGTATTATTGGAAACCTTCTGCCTCTGGGTCAAAGTCACTGGGCTCTGGACCAAGTCAGTAATGATCAAATGCTAGTCTGTCTGACAGCTGTCTGGTGGCCTTTGTGATAAAGCCTCCAGCCAGTCACTTGTCGGCAACTTTCCATGCTGCATTCTGTGCCTGTTGCCATTTGTAATGACAGGCACAGCAGAAAGGGTGGCAGTTCAAATAGGCGTGGAGACCCTTGGTATCCATCATTCAAGGCCAGCACTTAAACCATAATTTAATAACAGCCCTACAAACAGTAGTAATTTCCTTCTAAACGAAGGGCCTTTCTCCGGCCCATCTGTACCACTTATAGCCCCACAACTTTCTCTTTTCCAATAGTGAGATTCAAATTTACCTTTGAATTAAACACAAGGTCAGATAAAATAAGTCACTGTGAGTAGTCATTATATTTTCTGTCACTGGACCAATTAAGATTTCCAGCTGTCAGTTTCTGATGTTGCGGCTCCATAAAAAACGACACTGAGACGCATTGATCTGTGTCAAAGCTGCTTCAGAGGGAAAATTGGACCAAAAATAATGATAATTGTCATAGGATGTCACACCATTAAATGAAAACATAAAAAGCAAAATGCTGCGGAGAAACTGCAAAGTCACCCTCCTTGTCGAGGTGAAACTCTGTTAAACCAAAGCGAGCCCACTGTTTTAGTGAAGGCTTCGGCTCTGCAGGGAATATCCTCCACAGTCCCTCGCAAGGTAAATTCTGCCCAGTTCATGTAATTTAATTCCAATTGGGTATTCCGTCTGACCACATATAGTTTAGTTCATGAAGTTTCACATTCACTCACAGTGAAATGAGAAGTAAAGGAAGTTGTGAGCAGATCATAATAAACATCACAAGAAGACATGGAGTGTCACAAGGACAAGAGGCTAAAAGGGGATGCTTGCCCCCAACTGAGTGAAGAGACATGGAGTAGAACTCAGTGAGCAAAGGTATAGCAGTGAGATGAGATTGGTTTCCAAAATGACCAAAATACGGGATATGACCCTACAAGGCCTTTATTATTTATTTGCATATTTCTCTCTCGGAAGATTTTATTATTATGCATTTTTCTAAGCTTGGAAATGGTCAAATTTTGAAATAATTTTAAATTCAATTCAAAAGTCCTTTTATTGTCTAAACACATGTCAGGTTCAAAGTTGGTTTCCTGTTGGAGGGTAGAACACAACTCTCCATGGGACAGTTCCCTCTGTGCCTACTCATTTTAGCCTCATTTTTCATATAATACGAATTTGAATAAAAGAATTTTGCTAGCATACCAAGATCTAACCCAATAGGTCACCCTTTTCTATTATTTAAAAACACAAAACCAAAAGATCAAACATAACAAAATTTTAGCCTATTGTATACATTTTACCAAAAAGGCAAACACAACAAATCTGCATAATTAGAACTTAAAAATGTTTTGAGCCATCTTGAGGGACATGAGGAATATTACACAGTAGTAAAATTTACCCTTTGGAAAGTGATAAAATATAAATCACTAGTAAGCTGGTGCTCTTGGTATGGGCTCACAAATCCAATTTAATTTCCGAAGAATTTTGTGCATCAGTTTTATATAAAAATATTAATAATAGTAAAACTTTTTATTAGGGGTTAGGGTTACGGAAAAAAAGAAAAAATGTAAAATTGTATAAAAATAAATTAAATAAGTTTTATTAAAAACAAAATTAATGCATATTCAAAACACATCACTTCCTAACTAGTCTAATGCTTTTTACCGTTACCTATGTCCCTTGTACCTGTTTGGCAAAAATTATATACAGTGGCCTGTTACTGCACATCTCTTCCCTGCTCTTTAGTGACCTCACCTTGATAACATGAAGTGTACCATGGTGTGAATATTACCAAATGCTGAAGATCAGGATTAACTTGCTATTTTGCTCATTTCTAGATTAATGGAAGTGATAAAAAATGATAGTGAAGATTAAATTAAAAAATGTCTCATAGCTGTACATACTACATTGTGAATAGCACATGAAATTGAGAATAATAGTGTTCCAGTATCAAAATGGTGTTATCTGAATTTATTCAGGAAGTCAATGGTTCATTTTGTTGGTGATCACAATGACAGAGATTTTCACATGGGTGTTCATTGTTTCACTTTTGTATTAATTTTAATGTAACTAAACTCATATATATATATATATATATATATATATATATATATATTGTAGATGGACACAATATCTTTATTTACTTATTTATTTTTTTAGTGGTGCTGAGGATCTAACCCAGTGCCTCACATGTGAAGCAGGTGCTCCACCACTGAACCCCAGCCCCAGCACGATAACTAAACTCTTAACCAATGTTTTTGTTTAGAACTGTATTCATTAGAATTGCAAATATAAGTTGGTTACTGATACAACAGTTTAACAAAAATTTATATGAGTACTGTATGAGAATAATTTGTTATTTGGAATAAAGCATAGTGAATATTTTATTAAATTATAAATTTTATATAATAAAAGATACATACAGGTATACATAACCCCTAACCCCTAAAGAGACATGTACCTTATGTATGATGTCCTCTGTATGCTTTACATCAATAAATTTTACAATGCCCTTGAATATGTGTATATTCATACTAGATATATATTTTTTACTTTTGGGTAGGGGGAATCTGTTGTTCAATTTTACCAGAAAACCACTTGATAAAATCGGCTTGCAAGGTAACATAATATGAAAGGCCTTATAAACCAGGAAGGTGAATCCATCTTACAGCAGAGAAGAAATCACCTTAATTAATCTTTATATAGATTCATGACATTGAAGTGGCCTCCAGGAAAGTAGGAACATCTGTTCTGAAAAAGCTGGAAATGCATTTCACTATCTCTTTCAAAACTGGTACTCCAGTGAAGCATGAACTAACAAAGATCTTCTGATGAATGGAGGAATGTAAATGAACTTCAAATTGAGGAGGAGTTATATTTTCATGTTTCCTTTTTGCATGTTAAAGCACCTTAAATACTTTCAGCTTACTGTAATTTGCCTCTTCTCCAAGAAAAAAAAATAATATTTAGGAACAATCTGCCTGTTAGTGTCTGTATTTTTAGGAATACATGAAATCAGTAGTATTTTGCCACTCCCTTTTTATAGATTTCTATACAGTTCACTTTTAAAGAAATAATTTGAAGTGCTTTTAAAATAGATTTCAATGCATAAATATGTATACGCAATAATTTTTGCATCATTTGCAATAATGATAAATGGAAAGAACATCAAAAAAAGATCAGCTAAAATATCTTACAGCATGTCTACCCAAGCAATACTATGTAACCATTAGAAATGAAGTAGATCTCTGTGCAGTGACTTGGAATGATGTCAACCACGTCTGCATAACATGAATGGCATTATTTAAAAAAAAAACTGTAAGTACATTATATTTGATTATGCATAGAATTTTTTGAGGGTTGACTCCAAATTGTTAACACTGAAAATTCTGAGGACTAGGGAACTTTATTTGGGGCTTTTACATTTTTAGTTTTTTATGTAATGTTTGATATTTTTTAATGAGCAGGAACTAATCTAAAAAAATGTTAAAACATCATATTTTTATTAGTCACTTTTAGTTATCCATGACAATAGGATTTATTTTGACATAATTATAAAAATATGGAATATAATTTATTGTAATTTAGACTCAACACTTCCCCTTTTCTTTTCCTCCTCCATCCCCTTGTTCCCTTTTCTACTCTACTGATCTTTCTGTTGTTTACTAATAGTTTTTTAAATTAGTGTATATAGATGTACATGATGGTGAGATTCACTATGATATATTCATAGGTGTACATAGGAAAGTAAAAACTCAGCTCAATAAACAAATGATCCATGTAGATTTTGATCTCTAATTCTTCTTGCAGGTGGAAGGTAGAGAACAATTATAATATTCACTCTCCATGTTTTCTAGACAAATAGTTAGCAAGGTATGCAATATTATCAGCTCCTTTCAAAATCATTAAAACCTTACATTCAGAAGATAAATGAAGAAATTTCACCTTTACACAGAACAAAAACAACAAAAAATATCTTACACTAAGTGAATGGGGGATATTCGATCATACCAGGATTTAAGTTCTCAAGAGACATAGTAAAATTCAATGATTTCCCTTTCTTTTTCATAATTCAGAAACAGCTGGACTAAAGATTGCTTCATGAAATTAGTCAATGGCAGATAAATTAAGAACCCATAAAAAGACCAACCCTGTGTTTATCAAGCAGGGGGATTTGCACTCTCCTTTAAGGGCACCCTGAGACAAATAGAAAGGAATGAGATATTCTTGATAAAAAAGAAATTAGCTTTTTAGCTGTTAGCTTTCGAGATGTCCACAAGATGCAGTACAAGTTTTTTCTACCTATTTCTCATGATCTCAGCTCTATCTTGGAATTCTTTTGGTGTTAATCAGAGACTCTGTAAACATAAGTGCACTATTGCTACACATTGTCAGCTCCATAAACTCAGATAACCATTGGGTAAGAAGTTGGAATGGATGGGATCCTAATAAGAATAAGTTATATTTTATGCATATATAATATTTCAAAGTACACTCTACTATAATGTGTAGCTAAAAAGAACAAACAATAAAATAAAATAAAAAAATAAGTTAGAATGGAAGAGAAATGGGAGTTGAAGTGAAGAGAACAATAATTGAAGGGAAAGTGAGAATAGTGAAGAGCAAAATTAAAGCAAGAAATAACTCAACCAGATCAGACATTGTGACACTAATTATCTTATATCCTGATGTGCAACACTGGAACTAAATTATTGTCTGATCTCTTTCAGTTTAGAAAAATTTAAAACAAATCTAATTCATTATCATGTTAGTATATACACAGATACTTAGTCATCTTGGACAGTAGATGCAACTTCACCCTACCCAGTTTTCCCCTTTAAATGACAGGAAGTGCTGTTCAATCCTTCTCCTCTTCCACTTGTTTGCTTGGTTATTCTTCTAACTCTATGCCATGGACCTGTCCTTAATGCTGGAGAAGAGAAAACTATGTCTGACACATATTCCTATGAGCTCATATCCTGCTGAAGCCAGATAGGCAAGGATCAGATCCAGAGAATGGTGAAATTGAAATGTTAATGCCCTTCCTCCACCCTTATCAGGAACCTGCCCCTGCTCCAACATTTTGCTAAGGTAACCTGTCCCAGGAATTGCCCCTCCCTACAGGGAGTTATAAAGTTGTTAATTACTGTGTCCAGGGCTGCTCCATCCTGCCCTTCCCCCTTCAGCCCACCTGTTTCCCACCTTTTGGCCATCCCACCCAGCATCTCCTGGGCCTAATCATGTATGCAGAAAGGAGAGAGATAAGAGAAGAGAGCAGGAGAACAAAGGAAGCCTAGAACATATGAAAAAAGGCAGAATGCCTCCCTTCTTGGGATACCAGGATACTAGCTATCGCCGCCCCCTCCCAGGAGAAGTCTATGTTATCCCTCTTTAAATAAACCCTGCTTTATAGGCTTGCCTTGGCGTGCTTCTCTAATGTTATACTTCAGCATTTGAGGGAGCAGGACTCGTCACAGGTAACTGGAAGTATCACTGCCACTCTCCCCTTCCTCACTTTGATTTAGCCACTTTCTTTTTTCATAATACCATCTGCTTTTGCACATTCAGGAGCTTACACTTATTTGCTGTGATTAGGGTCCCCTTTCCAGAGACACCACAAAGCTATCCCCTTCACCCCATCAAGTCTTTACTCAAATGTCATATTCTCAAGGATGACTTCCCTGTTCAATGTACTTCATTCTGTGGCTACTGATCTCCTAGCACAACTTTTCCCTTAGCATTTGTCAAATTCTGATATACTATATACTTGAACTATTTATTCAGTTTGTACTATCTCCTGACTTCAGAATGAAAATTCCTTAAAAGCAAGTATCTGTTGATTTTGTTCATGAATATATTCTGGACATTTTAAATAGTGCCTGGTACCTAGCAGTTAAACAGTTAATAGTTTTAAACAGACAAACTCAAGGGATTTTTTTTATTGTATAATCTTTTTAGTGACTGAAAGATTTTTTATTCCTGTTTCTCTATATACTGACTCCAATCTTTCTCCACTTATAGTAGCAGGTTATCTTTCTTCTGGTCAAGTTTTATTTATTTATTTTTTGATATCTAGATCTAGTGGTTTTGTTAACTGAATGAATTGTCAGAGTCTTCACATAACATAGTAAGTTTTAAATAACCTTCTGAGACATTTAGGTGACACAGCAGCAGCGTATATTGTACAAAGTAGATGCATACAAGAGCTAATTGGAGAAGATATGAGTAAGGTCTAATATTTGTGACAATATAGAAGAAAGGACAGGGATTAGAGAAAGATCCAGAAAATTGGGGATGGAGAACATAGGAGAAAGCAAAACAATAAGTTGTTATTAAAGGGAAGTTAAATCACAAATTTTTAGACAACATTGCTTGTCTTAAATTTATAAAATCTTTATTTTCAAAGATTGTCTGATTAAAAGACAATCTAATAAATATGCTATGAGGAGTGAAAAATTTCTAAAATGTATCACAAGGATTTCTAAGCCAGAAAGACTTCTTTCCCAAGAATTGCTCCCTATTAAAAAATAAAATTCAAATCAATACAGGTAACAGTCCAGTGAACACCAGCTCGGTCTGCCCCCAGAAATAGAATAAACAAATTCTATTAAAATTAGTTGTTTCTGAGCTATTATTAGATTTCAGTCTCAAAATGTTAATTTTCAGGCATGATTTAGGCAATCTTGATTTCCTAAACTTGTACTCAGGCCTTTTCTGATTATAGAAGGAAAGTGGTATTGATAAATTGGCTTGAAATATTAATAGACTTTTATAATTTTGCTACAGACTTGGTATATGGTTTTGGCATATGAAATATCCTGAGTCTCAGTTTTCCCTAACTGTAAAATGAGTTTATTTGGAATAGCTGATCTCTAAGATCTCTCTAATTTCTGATATAAAATTTTAGAAAACCATTAATAAGTGCCTGCAAGATTTCCCACAAAACCAAAGTTAAGATACTTTATGGAAAAAAGAAGTCATGTGCATAAATGTCTGCATTCATATTTCTTATTTGGCGAATCGAGACACTATCAACTCTTCTATAGTTCTGGTAACACGAGCAGAAAACCTTCTTTCTTGAACAACAAGTTCTTTGAACAAAATCATTGAATTATATGCGTGTCAGGACTTTCCACCCATCATTGGTTATATACAGAGAACATTTTTTTTCAGTGGGGTGCAGTCTTCAGAGATCAAAAAGTAAAAAAAGAAAAAACATCCATCTGAGCATGGGAGGAAAGGTAGTTACACTTAAGTCAAGGTTAAGAGCTTGCGTTCCCAAATATTAGGAAGGGTTTGAAGCAAGGAGGAGATAGCCTGTGGGTAAGCTGCTTTCCTTCAGTTAATACATCTCTAACAAGTAGAAAGGATGGCCTCAACTGTGAAGGCTCTGGCATTCTTCTTAGAACAAGAGTACTGCAGGCCAAACAGTGCAATAATGAAGACAGCCACACACGCCTCGTGGGAAATTTCCTCTTGGAATGGAGGTTGAAAGTTCTCAGCATGAGGCTGAATGTGCCTCCTCTGGCTTCCTAGTTGCTGAGAGCAAAGACTTCTAAAGTTTCGAACTAAAGCTACTTCTGTTTTATGTATAACCTTTTGTCTCAAAGCAAGAGACCTTGAGAGCAAGTCTGTTATATTAGAGCCAAGTTGACCTTGGACAAGCAAATTCCCCTGAGACTCTGTGAAATAAGAATGCTTAGAATAGAGTTTGGATAAAATGATTTTTAAGAGGACTTTCCTGCTGTCCCATTCTATGAATCTTGGAAACTTAATTTATGGTAACACCACCTTTTTCCTGTTCACAGTAAGAGAGTTTATGTCATTGGCAAAAGGTCCTGAGAAGCCCTGAGAAGCCACCATCACTGGATCAGGTGCCATCTCGTCCCAGGTTTGGCTGCTCTGTGTCATGCACAGGAGGTTACGACCCCATATTCACCACCCCTTCTGTACATCTCTGTCTTTAGGGGACAGAAAGCAAGTTCACACCACAGGCAGTAAATTGTAGAGGAAACTGACCTCGGAGGCTGTCTTTGCAAAAATCATGACAGGGAGCAAATGTCATTTCAAGGAAGATCTTGGAGACAGTAAAATGACTCAATGTAAGAAACTGATCTGATTTATTCATTATAAATGACACAAAGGATATATTTTTTTGGAAATCAAACTGCCATACAAAGCTGCAGAAAATCCCACTGCATTACAGGAGATGAAATTGTGAAGTGCGATGTTGTTGAAAACACAAAGGGATATTGGGAACAAGCCCTGGGTGGTTCCAATGCAAGACAGTCATTATGCTAAAGAGCTAAATATTTCACACTTTCTGTCCTCAAGCTTACACACACAATTGCCAGCAGAGTTATGAGAAGATACTATTGAGTAGAATAAAGAAGAAGAAAACAGTGTTCTATAAAGCCTTGACTCCTAAAGTGCTAGGTACCAAGACTCAATAGGTTTTGATCACAGTCTTCTGACTCACACGTAGGCATAGGCAGGCAGTAGTGATGTATGGTGCTGACCATCAGCCTTAGGAAGATGACATAGACTAAGTCTATCTACTGGATTATGGACCAAGATTCTATAGTGGGTGTATGGAACTGAGGAAGGCAAAAAATCAAGATGAAAACAAAAATAATCATTATCTCACATCAGGAGCCCTGTAAGCCTAAATACCCTGCCAGATACACAGAAGTCCCTGTATTACTTGATGTCATGGAAACAAGAACATACAATATGTACTAGTTGAAGATATTTTACTCCTGACGCTGAGCATAGTCTGGCTTCATCAATCCTACTGCTGCTGAGGATAGCTCTTTAATAAAAATCTCATGTGGAATCCTTCATGTGGAATTCCATCTCAAAACTTGCTTTTATTCTCATTTACTGGATAACTATAACTATGAACTGTATTATTTACATGTCATGCTATGAATTGCTGGAATTTTCTCCCATAAAATGAATTTCTCTCAAGTAATATCAAGCAAGATATGAACAAAGCTTATTTCTAATTAACATACCCTTAACAGTTGTGAAGTTGTTCGAATCATGGTAAATTACTATTTTCATATAACATATTTATTTTAAAAACTTATAGGGAATATAATTAAGATTGATTTTTTTTTTACTTTATAAAACAATAAACCTGTAAGCTCTTATTACTGAAGATCTTAAGTAAATGTAGATCAAGTCATTTTTTCCCATGAAACTCAAGGTCCTTTTCAAAACCATTTTTTTTTCTAAATCTTTAAATGGATTAACAAAGTAGAGACAATGATAATAATAAGAAATAGAAAATACTAATATTTATTGAGTTCTAGGCATGGGGATGACCTCTTAAACTACTTTTACCTATTCAGTCTTTTGCATCCATCTTAAGAGTTGGGGACACTTATTTTCATTCACATTGGAGTTACTTTGACACTGACTTGCTTTAGATTAGGAACCCTTAGACTAGCATTCAGGGAACTAAGTATTCATCATGGATTTCTTATCCCCTTCAAATCAGGTCCAAAAATATATAAGGAAGTATATGTGAATTCCTAAAATTGAGGATATATGGTGTTTTTCAGATTCACAAAATACTATTACCTTTCCCCTTGAAAAAGTGTTAAGTATCTCTTTGACAGAGATATTTTAGATTTTACAAGATGATAACACAAAGTTTACAGAAGAAATGGTATGCATTGTTTGAGATTTTAGCTAGCATTTATTGCATTTTTGCAAGAACATTAAAACATGTCCTTTGATTAGTGATGTGTGTAGGTTTTGAAGGGTATGCCAACTTTCTCCTTTTGTTCTTTTTCTCCAGTGTTAAATATAATACATGAAATATGACCTAAGCTATTAATCTAAACATTATTCTCATTAGTTTCACAGCACAGTTATTGCTCCAAAGTATTTTAACAAATGGCACCCTGCTTCATCTTGGCTCTGCTTTCACATTCAACACCAAACAAAGCCCCCCCTCCTCCACTCTTCAATGATGAGCCCAAAAGCAAAGCTTGGTATCTCTAATTCCAGCTGTGCTTTTGTTGTGCTTTACATCAATCAAAGCTTCAAAAAGATCATGGAAAGATTTTTCTCAGTTTTCACATCAGAAGGGTTAACATAAAATCACTGTGCAGTGGGGGGAGGGGGGCACTGATAAGGAATCTTAGAAGGAAAGAAAGTGCATATAGAATGGGAGTATCTGGAGAGAAGGTTGGTGAAATATTATCAATGTTCTAGAAAAAAAAAAGTTTTCTGATGGAAAAGCCTTACAATATGAAATACCATGGAGTTGTTTACAGAGTTTTCAATATTCTAAGTACCTCTTGATTTTTCAGTGGGCATGCTAGGGAATAAGAAGGTCAGATTTACATGTTCAGATGAACCCATTTGAACTGGTGTTTTTGTTCTCCTGAAGAACTGGGGCCCCTGTAGTCCTCTCAAATGGGCAAAATGGTGTCTCCAGCTGTAACTAGCCCAGTCACTGCAGGAATTCCCTCCCACCTTTCTTCAGGGATATATGAATGAAGTCCTTTCAGCCACTGGTTGCCTTCTACCACACATCTCTCTCTCTTTCTCTTACTCTCTCCCTAATCAAGGTGTAATGTTATCTTCAATATTCAGACATCAAACATTTTCAATCATATGATACTTTAAAGATTTTTAGTTATTGCTAGGCAACCAGCCCCAATGATCTAGAATTATCTATTCCATTCCTTTATTTCTACCTTGATCACTTCCTTTGAGCCTTCATCTACATTTTCCCTCTCCTCTCCTTTTTTAAAAAAATTGATATTAAAACCCTCCCAGATACTAATTCCTTGATGAAATGTTTTATCTATGATATATTGAATATCGGAAATGTCCTAAGAATTGTGGCAATATTTAATATGCATCATCTTTTTCTCAAAGCAATACCAATATCAGACTCATTATCCTCATTTTACATTTGAGGAAGCTGAGTTCATTATGTTATAATAACTCAACAATCCTGAAGAAGAGCTACAACCTACCTGTGTAGGCCAGTTACGAAGAGGTATGGCAGGGAACTCAATCTCTTGATTCTCAGCCCACCCACCACAATGGAGACTTGTATATGAGCACTAATTCTACAAGCAGCTCCTTGGCCAGCAGTCAGACCACCTTAAGTTTCCATGCCAGCTGACACAACAACTTTTGCTTTATCCATACAACATTGATAGCTTGTCAGACTTATATCCCATTAACCTATCCATGCACACATGCCATGCAATTTCAGCCTCATTGACATGCCCCTTGCTGTTCATTCTGCCCAGGATTACTCTCTTCAGGTTGCTGCATCTGCCTTTTAAGATACAGATGAATTTGCAACATCTCCTTGAAATCTCCTCTGATAATCCCAGCACATGCCATTCTTTTCTCCATGCATTGAATAATCACAATGTATATTGCTGCAATGCATACCTGGGCATAGTTGGATAAAAATTCATCTTTGATAAAATTGTGTCTTGAAGAAATAATTTTACATGCTTTAGTCTTTCCCTTTGGCTCTTAACATGGTGCTAAAAGCACACACTGACAGGACTGGAGCTTTCTCTCTGAAATCTCTGTTATTTTGGAAAAGACAAGTTTGCAGAAAAGTGACAGGAGCTGTCCAAGTGCTGAAACATTTTTTTTTTATTTTGGAGGCAGGACATTTAATATGAATTGATCTTCTTCACATTAAGTAATGTGCAGATATCTTCACGTTTCTCAGTATCTAATGATTTCTTTCTTTCTGCACTCTTTAATCTTACTTTTATCACCTGACTTATATCCTTGTAGCCATTCACAAAATAAATGTGCTGTCCATTTTTATTTTGTTAAAAAATAAATAAGAACTTAATTGATGACAACAAACATGCAATGACAATCAAAAGTAAAAAATGTTTTTCAAGTAGTTTTCATTTTCCCATGCAGTGTACTTTTCTTAAAACAAAACTGGTGGTTCCATGTTAGCACTGAATGTCAGATCAATGAGTTCATGTATTTTTTTTTTTTAAATCTTAGGTGGGTAAATAGTTTTAGTTTCATGCAATAATTAATAAATTATTATCATAAAAATTTAGAATAGTACAGTAAATAAAAGTAAAAACCCAAGGATGATTACTTTAATCATTATATTGCATATATCTTCAAACACATACATTCATAAAACACCAAGCACCAAAATAATATTACATTGTAGTGTGTATATTTTTAACTTTTATTTTAACTTACTATGCAAATAACATTCAAAATGCAAAGTTAACTATAATTCCATAATGGTTTTAAAGAATGAATTGTGGATAGAGTCAATTTTGATGTTAATTTGTTTTCAACCATTTTATGTTACATACCATGACAAATATTATATTATTGTGTATTATAAATAATACAGAAATAAAAGAGCTTGCTTGTCTGTTGTGCTTTTGAAATTGAGAAGAAAAAAAGTATTTTAAGCCATGGATTGGTGATATGATATATAGGACTGGGTGGAGAGATTGTTTGGAAGGACAATAAAAATACCAAGAAGACTATTTCAGAGCCTCTAGCAACAACTCAGGTAAAAGAATATAAGGGTTCATAAATCTTAACTTTCTGACTTCCCACAAAATCAGGTATACTGAGGAGAGAAAATAAAAAAGGTGAAATATGGAGAAAATTATGTAACCACTAACTCTGAAGATGAATTCAGACTGACAGGGTCCCTGACCAATATTTGCCTGTCAGCAGGTAGCAGACAGGAGAGGGAACACACACACATGTATACACACATATATGTGAAATTTGACATGTAAATATATGGTATTTATACAATGGTCAACAGAAGATATGTGTATGTGTGTGTGTGTGTGTGTGTGTGTGTGTGTGTGTGTGTGTATTTCTTATCTATCTATCATCCAAGGATATAAAGTTTGTGGAGATAAGGAGGCTGATAAGCATCAACTATGACATAAAAAAAAAAAAAAAAAAAAAAAAAAAAACACAAGAAGAGTGAGGTATGTTCCAAACCTAGAAGAGACAAAAATATTTCAAATAGAAGGGATGACTTGCTTTGTGAACTTTAAAATTGGGCCAGCAAATATGAGGACTGAGGGAATTTCAAAAAACTTAAAGATATACTTGATTAAATACTTCTAAAAATTAAAGCCTAATAGGGAGAATTAGGTTCAGAGTAAATGCAAACAGTGACTTAAACACCTTCTTTTCTTATTTCTTATCCAGTAGTTAGTTGAGAATTTCAGCAAATCTACCACCTGTGATCTTACTTGTTTAGGTTCTGTCTTACCTAGCATCTCAGGATTTCCCACCTACAACATGCTGACAATCATACTTGCCACTTAGGATTAGTGGATGGAATGTTGGCAGAGCACCTTGGAGTCTGAGGATGAAATATCCATGCAGGCACATTATTATTATTATACTCAACACTACTCTCCTTCCTATTAGAAGATTGCTTATTTCTCAGCTACCCTGGAGCTTTAACAGGGGCTTTTGGAAGGGCAAGCTTCATTCTTTTTCTGTCTGGTAGAGTGTGATAACTGCTAACCTTGCCAATGAGGCAAAAATAGCCAAATCCAGAGCATTTTTTTCATCTCCTTGCTGGTCTCCAAAAGTTGCAAGGCACATAATGGCTTAGTATTGCATAAGTGGAGAGGTCTAAGCATGGTGCTTCAAGAAAACAAAGAATCAAAACCAAAAACTCCAGGGGAATCTTAGAAGCAATGGTAGTCCATGATTTTTAACACAGGTCCACAGACCCAGTCAGCTGGGGAAAGAACATAAGACTTACACTTATCTTTTATGCTATACCTGCAGGCTCCATGCATACATTCTTCAGAATGATTGTTGGCTGAACATAATAAAGCTCTGTCTCCAGAACTGTGGAACTAAAGGGAAAAACAAGCAAACTCTCTGAACAGTTTTGACTGCAGTATTATATTTGGTTTATCTGTACCTTTCCTGGAAAAGGTATGCTTTATTTTGTTTGAATTTTAAGAGTTTCAAGAAGAAACTGTGAAAGCAGAAGAATGATAAATTAGTGGATATTTATTTGGTTTGTTTAAAAATGTGGTGATATTTTAAAAATCCTTAGAAGCCTTATTAATTGACCACTATCCTATTTTTGCAAGGCATCAAATAAAAATCGACATACTTTCCCCTACTCAAATCACAAGGGCATTTTCTACTACCTTGTCTGCCAGATAAAACTGAGTGCCAGGAGAACTAAACATCTGGGTGGGAGCAGTATAAAAATATCCGGGACGCCACCACCATATGTTGCAATAAAATGGCCAGCCCCACACACCCAGGCTTTGTTTATGCTTTATATTAATGGACCCAGTCAGGGTAAGCAGGCAGCCAACTAGCAGCATATGCTGCTCAGACTGTGGCTGCCTCAATCCCATTTTCAGAGGCAGTGCATGGCACCCATCCCCTCTGTGCCCACCACCTAAGTTGCTATAGCACTAGGTACTTGACCAAACTTCTGAATCATGAGATATTTACTTTATCTGCTTCCCAAATAGGTAAAACTTTTGAATTAGTATTGATATTTTGTAAAAAAGCTTGGAAGAAAATATGGGGAGAGGTAATGGGAGGATTATGTATAGTGTTCCATCTGCATTGATTTATTAGACTTTCTCAGTGGCAAAATCCCCAGGTCTTGCAGGATCAAGACCAAACCTTCATTGCAAGGACCATGGTTAGGATTTGGGCCTCCCTTTCAGAAGATATTGAAAGTGATTACAGGGTTCTGAATGGAGGAGATAGTCCTTGACTTAATATTTAGTGGAAATTGAAAAAAATAGTTGTTGGGGCAGAAAGAGTGGGAACATGTAAAGTCATCAGTGATTACAATAAGAACATGAAAAAGGATTTGCACCTTAAGGTTAACCCAACTTCTAGAGGAGGATTAGTAGGTGGTGGGGAGGGGAGAAAACCTCCAGAGATCCATATATATTTTGGTTGCATCTTGCTCATTTATTCTTACTTCTCTGGGCTCCCTGGGGTTAGTTACAATGATGTGAGACTCCTCCTAACTTTCATTACCTTAATATGCCAAGACCCTTCCCCACACTGAGAATTTGTCTGTCTTATTCTTCCCACCTGAAAATCCTTTCCTCTGCTTAATCAAACCCCATCTATCTTTAATTTTCCAGCTCAAGCACTATTACATAATAAAATCTTACCTATCTGCTGAAATCTTGTTACCCACACAGTTTGTAATCATATCCACGCCTTATGTGTTGATCCCTCAAAAATAAATGTTACTGTACTCCAGCTTGGATTATCAACATGAAAAAATTAGGATATTCTCATTTACTCAGGAGCCTAAAATAATAATTAAGCATTAACAGAAAGATTTGTGAAGTTCCTGAGTAGGCTTTTCAGAAAGCTTGAGGAATTTATTCCTCAGTTCCTTTGGCTTTTAATGAAAGTGTATATATGCATAACAGGGATACAAGGCACATGAAATGCTGCTCTTGTCCAAAAGTCAGTCTAAGGAAATAGGAGTATGACCAGAGGAATGCAAAGCTTCCTAGAAAATGCTCCAATCTAGGCACACAGGGATAACAAGAGATAATTAGAAAGAATCTGTCAGATGTCATCTATTCTGTCCCATTTTAAAGAGTCTGGTGTGGGATCCAAGAGGAAAAACTCCATCCCCAAAGCTCTGCGGCTCCACAGAGTTATTACAGATTGAACACAAGGCTGAGATGTGTCTTCAAAGCTTGAATGGGAAGAGACTGAGACACCATCTGCCAGAGGCAGCCCAAACTGTAACACACCAGCTGAGCTATAGAGAGTGGCAGCAGGGACTGCAGACTGCTACACCCAGCACAGTGATGAACTGCCCTGTCAGCCAGGGCTCCCTTGAGGACTTCAACTACAGCTGGACTTCCCAGGGGAGGTTGGAGGTTTCTGGTTGCCCAGGTACAAAGGAAGTGCTTGCTGATGGAAACCCTCAGTGAGACACTGTCAGAAATATAAAAGAAGGGG
This sequence comes from Marmota flaviventris, assembly GCF_047511675.1. Taxonomy (NCBI): domain Eukaryota; kingdom Metazoa; phylum Chordata; class Mammalia; order Rodentia; family Sciuridae; genus Marmota; species Marmota flaviventris. The sequence continues at coordinate 25,541,124 of NC_092506.1, read as the reverse complement.
AAAAAAGACTCAGACCTCTGAGGCCAGAAGGATTAACATTTCCAGAGCTCAGGGGAAGTCTGCTCACTTTAAGGACAGGGCAATCAGGGTAAGTAGCTGCTATGGATTGAAGGTAGTATTATTCCTTTTTTTTTTTTTTTTTTTTTTTTTGAGGGTGGGGGATAGTTAACTTTCTGATAGTTGTTTTTGATCTCTGTATACCAGAGCAAATCATATTCTTCCAAAAAATAATGGAAGTAAGAAATGTAAGTTGGTACTGATCCTAGGGTCTTTCTTTTTTCTCCACTACATGAAGTAACTCAAGACAAGGATTAGGTCAGTCTACATAGTGTCGCCCCATAGACACATGGAAACTGGACAATTCACATCTGTCTTATCTCACTGCAGTCTACTTTCCACAGAGAAGCCATGGTGATCCTTCTATAAGTCTATCCTGTCTGTTCTCTGCTCATAACCTTCCAAGGCCTTCCCATTTCCAAATTTCCTTAGAGAAGCTCCCCAGCAACCCCGCCCACCAGCCCTTACACTTCACTGCTTGGTGACTTCACCTGTAGCTTCTCTTTCCTTGGCTCACTCTGCTCCCAGTACAATGAGCTACTGTTCCACAAGACTAAGCATGGTAACACTCTAGGACTTTACACCTCTTGTTTGCTTTTGCCTAATATGCTCTTTCCCAAGCTGCCCTTGTGACTCAGTTCCTTGTCTTCTGCCAGTTTTTCTCACATGTCACATTCTCAGTAAATCCTTCCTTGTCTTTTTAAAAAATTAAGGAAAAAAAAAACACAATAAATATCACCCAAACTCCAAAAACCCCTCCAAAAAATATTTTCACAAGTATCTCATTCTCTCTTTTATTTTTCTCCTGAGTCATTCTCTATAATAACTTGTATATTCTGTTTCTATCTGCATTCTTCCACTAGAATTTTGGCTCTGGAAGGGTAGGGATCTTTGTATTCTTGTTTTCTCTGCTCCATCCCCAATGTCTACAACAAAAATGGATGATGGTGGACACTTAATTAATATATTTAATAAGTTAAAAGCTTGTCTATCTGACCAGACTGGGAGAATTTTGTATCTTTCTTATGCTCTGCGGTGTCTCACACAGTGAAAGATCCAGATCCATCATGAACGAGTATACCTTGCCCTCTCAGGAAATATTCTTAAACCATTTTTTTTTACCTACTCATTTTCTTAAATAAAAAGCAAGAAGCTGACTTTTCTTATTTTATTTTTTCAAGGTTGTATTAAAAACTTAAATAATCATGTACTTTTCACATTTTTTATCTGTACAACTTGGAAATCAAGTTGGGATTAAAAAAAGTCTTTGATTTTCAAATCTACAAGGTTATTTTGAAAATTGCTACCTTTTTATTAATAGAAGTTAAAAAGTAAGGAAATTCATAACTTCTAAAGGTTTCAAAGATACTGTAGTGAAAGTTGTTTTTATTAACCCAGTATCCATCCCTGTTTCTCCTGGAAATAGCACTCCGGTTTCACTGGGAAAGTATACCTCCTCTGTTCCTACTCTGGGCTGTTACTCTGGGCTTGATGCTACAGTAGTCTTTCAGAATCATTCCCAATATAGCTATTATTCATCTCCAGGATTTGACTGGTCAGTGGTGAATACATGACTTTGACCAAGCCATTGAATGACAATTCTTAAATATTTGTTCAACAGAACTCTTGTAGTTTCAAAATTGTGATAATTCTGTAACTATCCACACTTTGCAAGTTTGGGTGGGGGTAGGATATACTTCTTGAGATTGAGGCCAACTCAGAGAAGGGAATAGATAGTAAATAAATAAATAAAGGTCCAAAAGATGGGGAAAACCAAAGTATGATTTCCAGTAATCTAGTTTAAACTGCTGTAATTGAGTATGCCTGCAGTTATTTCCCTAGACTCTTTTGTAATGCAGTAAATTTCTTATTTTAGTTATAGCAAGTTGATCTGGATCTACCAATTGCAACCCAAAGAGACTTGACCAATTTAGAACACAGATTCATTTGAGAATTTCCTTTTCTGGATAGTTCAAATGTTTTAAAAAGTTATCATATTAGAATTGAACAAAATCTAAATTTAGACTTAGAAAACCTCATTTCAAAATTGTGGTTTTTTTTCCAATTATCTGAGTTTATTGAACTCTTCTTTGAGAAAAGTATAATATTTGTTCCCACCAACATTACAAAGGTACTGTGAAGATCAAATGAATATGAAAATTCTCCAGAAATTGAAAGTATTATATACTAGCAATGGTAGATTAACTTTCTTTAAAACACATAGCAGATCATTGTGTTTCATGAACAGATGAATTACGTGAACACTTTTATTGGAAGAGTCATTAGAGAAGTATAAAGTGCCTCCTCATTAAGTGTATGAATTTAATTAACGTCACCAGTTTTGTAACATGGAAAGAAAAGGTGGGAAATTTTCAGGATTTGACCCACATGAAAACTTCATTCACTCATTAATTCAGAAAAAGAATTATGAGCCTCAACTACTAAGTCAGATACTACAAAAGGGTCCTGGGATTCAGACAGCAAAAACTCTCCAGGTACAGCTGGGGAGACGGACAGACCTATCAATAAATCAAATACAGTAACAGAAATCCTATGACAGAAGTGAGAATCAGAGAGAGGGAGTCCACTATTGATATTTAGACATACTGGGAAAAGTTTAATAAAAAACTCAACCTTTAAGTTTATCCAAGGGGATAAAATGTGGTTCTCTAGGGAGACAAAAGTGAAGAATATTCTTCAAGTTTTAGGAAACTGTGGGGATCAAATAATCTTTGAGCAGCATGTGTGTGTGGCCTTGCTCATGTTTTCTTACTTCTTTGCTCCTTTATTGAAATTTAGAAAGAGGGAGGACTCATCAGTATATGTTCCAGATAAAATAGCCTGTACATTATGTCTGAAATCTCACTTAATAGCTACAACATTTTGAATGTTAAAAAAAACAAGTTGCCTTAAGAATGGATATGAATGTAGAATACGAGAATGATTTTAGTCACGCACTTCAAGAAAAAGTACTATGAATCCTGAAATTATTCTATATAAAAATAATTTTATGTTCTGTTTTAATCACTCCACAGAATTTTTTTTTTTTTTTTTTTTTTTTTTTATGATTGGCTGACTAAAGCTCACAAGAAAGGCTGGTTTAATCTGAGGGCCATCAGGTTTCTGAATGTAGTCTGTGTTTCATATTCTTTGACAAATAGGAGAAATGATAATAATTGCCTGCTATCCAAGGAATTGCACAGTTGTGTCCTGGCACCTTAGAAAGTTTCCCATAGGTTGTGGAAATTCTGGGAATCAGCACTTTCCATCAGATCCTTGATATGTCATAAATCCTCCAGGGATTATTTTCCCAGATGACCAGTTGTCCATACTCAGTATAGTACCCTGAGAAGGTAAATAAGTTTTCACACAGCAAATTTTCATCATTAAGTGGAAGCTCACTGAGTATTAATTTGATTAAAGTGCTACCATTTCACTCCTAATGAGCACCTATAGAATTTAGCGTGCAAGGTAATGTAAATACGATATAAATAAGTATTCTTTTTAGTACAGGGTTTTGCCAAACATCTTTCCAGTGTCATTCACATTTTGAGAGTTGGTATAGCTTAAGCATCATTAACTATCCTTCATCATTATATGGTATGTTAATACTGTTTATTTTTTAAGAACATAATCTCTAAAACGTGAAATTTTGCAAAAATGTAATTTAGAAAATTCACATTATTAAAGTTATCTCCTGATGAAGATTTTTCATTTGAGATCTATTCAATACAACAGAAACTATTTAAAACCTTATTGTGGGAAAGTCATTAAGGGATGGCTTCCACAGGATAAAAAGATCAATGATATACCTGATGTATACAGAGTGTGGCAGGTGCTGGTGAAACACAGCAGGTGCTGGTGAAACACATTATTTCATCTAGTCTTCTGATAAACACTTTGAGATACATAGTATCATTAATTTGTTTTTTTCAAGTGAGAAAATTGAGACCATAACTGGGCTTACATAAATTCCTAAAGTGTACGAGTACTGAGATTTTCTAGGCAGTCTGTTTCTAAAGCTTCTTCTCAACCTGTCTTAACATTTCTAAATTAATTTTAGAATTTCAAGTACTAGCATTGTCTTACCCAATGACTTTTCATTAAGTATATTTTGGTTAATAAATGAGTTGAGTTCAGCTGAATCAAAGTTATCTTACCTTTATTTGTTATATAGAACATGATAATAAAACAAAAAATATAGAAAACAAAATAAACCCGTACTATATCTCAGTGGCCTATATTTTTATTTGTATGTATTTTACTTGTTTTTAAGTGGATTATTTATCTGTATTAATTTGGCCTGAATTTAAACAACCATTGCTGGCATCCAATTAATTTTACATGGTATGGTTCTTTCAACAAACCAGGAATCAAATTTTGTTTGTTTGCTTACAAGGCAGACACAAAGGAATGTCATACTTGGTGCTATAGTTTCAATATGATTCGTCTTCCAAGGTTAACAAGCTGACTTTTGGTTAGTTCTAGTAAGCGTGAGTTGTTTTGAGGCCAAGCCTAACCCCTGAATCACTTCTGGCTTCCTGTCTCAAAAGTGATCTCTTGTCTTCCTCATGCTCCTGCCATTGCAATGCCATCTGCTGCTAGGCTCCCACTGCAGAACAAACATGTGGTATTGCCTGATCTTGGACTTTCAGCCTCCAAAACTATACATAACTTCTTTTTTTCCTTTTTTTTCTTCTCAAAAGAAGTAAATAGTAATGCAAAACTGACTAATGCATACGAGTTGAAAAATAAATGTTATAAAAATTATACAGTTCAAGACTCAGGAAACTTATGTTATTTGGAAAATAAGCAATAAAGATAATAACTGGTTAATTTTTCTATCTAAGCAAACACTTCTACTTCCAAGTATAGACTTCTGTCTGGATTTTGGCCCTATTACATATGGAGAAACTGGATCCATCTCAGTAGCTCCATTGCATAAGTTTGATTGCCAAAGATCCACACCAGCAACAAATTCATTCTGGATAATCCTGCCAAGGTACTACCATTTTTGTTCCACAAAGCATTTCTTAACTGGTTGGAATGCTTCTAGAGAGATCCATAAGACACATTTTATATAAAATTGCAGAAACTTTTGGTCTTATCTTCCTGTTCACCTCTCAAGAATTCAGTTTTACTTCTGCCAAAAATTGGAGTGCTTTTTTGTTTCTTTTTTGTTTGTTTGTTTCTTTTTTGTTGTTGTTGTTTCTCAACTAAAATATAAAATAATACAAACAAGCAACAAATAATCAATTCTACAAAAAAACTAAATCAAATCCTCTGGGTTCCTAGAAGAAAAGTCTCTTTTGTAGTACAAATAAATAGTAAAACCTTTTATTTTTTAACACCTTACATTTACTGTAAGAGAGTCAAAAGTTCCTATCCATGGGGTTAAGTGATTAATTGATCCAAGCACTTTTTTCAAAGGTAGGAAACATAAGGCCCTAAAGTTAAGGGAATTACCCAAAGTCATGTGCTTATTCTTTCAGAATCAAGTTTTGACAACTGAACTCCTGCTCTTCCATGGGTTGACTTGTGATTGTGGCCCTGCTCCTATGAGCACATGCTCCATGCTCCGCAAGGAGAGGGACCAATACACTCAGCTACTATGATTCTCCTGGTTTTATCTTTTCTTCAATAGCATCCCTAAAGAAAAGACATCAGTACTGTCTTAAAATCATATGTTGATCAAAATAAATAGAGTAGGTGCTCTTGAGAAGAGAATGAAAAACATCAGTGAAGTCCAATGGAAGCTCATTATCTGGAGAAATATATATTCATCTAAGGGAAAAGCTCTCAGAACTCCCCCAGAGAGAGACGAGGAGGACAAATTTCAAGTTTAATCTCTACTTTGGCAATTAACATGCATATTCAATAAAGCCTCATCAATTATCCTTAACAGCATTGTGTTTTCAGATAGAGTATTTTTTTTAAATGCTTCACTAATTCTACTTACCATTAGGAATAAAATAATACCAACAATATATTGTCATTATAGCAATCCTTCATTATTATGTGTGCAGAAGTAAAATAAAGGTCATGGAGAAGACCCACTCATTAAATATGTCCTTCCCTCCCCCACCTCTTTTTGTCTATCTTTATGCTGGTTAATTAATATAGACATTCTTTATACTCAGCAGTGTTAATAGAAAAATGTTAATGATGCAAATGAACTTCCAGGCCATAGCTTTTGTGTGTATGTCTTTAATTGTTAGGTTGTTAATTATGATTCTGGTTATATAAAGTATCTGTTTCTGGTAGAATAAGAAAAAGGAATAAACTTAATATAATATATATGCATAATATGTGTGGAAGTATTTATATACATGTATAGATATATGATGACAACATATAGACATGTTGATATAAAATTTTATTTTTATATTATTGATATAGATGTCAATAATACCAACACAGAAGAAATAAAAGCTCAGTGATCTTGAAATTGATTTTGCTAAAAATATTTTTTAAAGTTTAGTTAATAATATGTTTTATGATGCATATATAACAATATTTTTTTTAGGGTTATAACCATTCAGCTAAGCCCAGGCAAGAAGACTGTTGGGAAAGATTAAACATTTTTTGTTTCAAAATATTATATTTATAAGGACTTAAAGCATGCCTGAGGCTGGGGATGTAGCTCAGTGAGAGAGCATTTGCCTAACATAAGCAAGGGCTTAGATTTGATCTCCAGCATTGAGAACTCAAAACAAAAGGAAAATCCTTAATATATTTAAAGAATCAAGATCTTACAGAATATATTCTCTCAAAGTAAGATGAGAAAATCAACAATGGAAGGAAAGCTTGAAAATCCACAAATATGGTGAAGTAAAATAATGCACTTCTGAACAATCAACGAATCAAAGAGAAATTAAAAGCAAATCAGAAGATATCCAGAGATAAGTGAGAATGTATGCAAACATACAGACCTCATGGGGTGCAAGATAACAGTGCTCAGAGGGCAGCTAATAGGTACTAGGTACAATGCCTTTTATTTAAACAAACAACAGCAAAAAAAAAAAAAAAGAAACACTCAAATTAAGAGCTAACTAAACCCACAAAAAACTAGAAAAGAAAAAGCAAACAGACGGAAGTAAGCAGACGGAAGAAAATTGTAAAAATTGGAAAAGTAGATGATGAAAAATAAGAGTAAAAAATCAATAAATCTAAAGGCTGATTCTTTGAAACAATCAACAAAACTGATAAATATTTCATTAACTAACCAAAGCAAAGAGAATACTCACATCGCCTGAATGAGGAATAAATGAAGAGTATTCTTATTACCATTACAGAAATAATTATAAAAAATGAGGAAACACCACAAACAACTATATGCCAATGAATTAAAATACTGAGATGAAATAGATGGATTTGTAGAAAAACAGGAATGACTGGACTGACCAAAAACTAGTCAGCCTGAATGGCTTCATAATAACTAAATAATAGAATTAATAGTTTTATAACTTGCCATGAAGATGCGTCCCAAACCATATGGCTGGTAAATTCTACCAGATACTGAAAGAAAAATTAATACCAATTCTTATTTGTTAATACTATTCCAATTAAATATCCTCAAATAATAACAGGAGACAGAACATTTACATTTCATTTTTTTTGTTTCCAGTATTACTCTAATAGCAAAACCTAGAAAAGATAATCTAGGATATCAATAGGCCTGAGTTCTTTAGGTACAAAGAATTTCAAATCATCAATGAAAGACTAGCAAATCAAACCCAGTAACATACAAAGACATTTATACCTGCACATTATAAGAAATGTGCAGTAGAGAAAATGTATATAAAAAGATTAGTGGTTCCTTAGGACTATGAAATTACAGCTAATAGGTACAAAAATTCCTTAAAAAAATTTAAACTAATTGGCTATTGCTCAACTCCATAAAATACAAAAAAAAAAAAAAAAAAAAAATTAAGGCATAGATTTTATATTTTATTATTTTTTATTTGTTCTTTTTAGTTATACATTATAGTAGAATGTATTTTGGCAAATTATACAGACTTAGAGTATAACATATTCTGTTTAGAATCCCATTCTTGTGGTTATACATGATGTGAAGTTACTCTAGTCATATATTCAAATATAAGACTAGGAAAGTTATGGACAATTAATTCTATTGTCCTTCCCATTCTCCTTTTTCCTCCCTTTCTTTCATTTCCCTTTGTCTATTTCAATGAATTCTATTATTCCCTTCCTCACCCTGCCTTGTTTTGGGTTAGCATCCACATATAAGGGGAAATATTCAGCCTTTGATTTTTTGTGATTGGCTTATTTCACTTACCATGATAGTATCCAGTTCCATGCATTTACTACAAAATGCCATAATTTAATTCTTCTTTATGGCTTAGAATATTTCACTGTGTATATACACCACATTTTCTTTATCCATTCATCTGTTGAAGGGCATGTAGGTTGTTTCCATAGCTTGGCTATTATGATTTGAGTTTCTATAAACATTTGTGTGACTGTACCACTATAGTATACTGTTTTTAAATCCTCTAGGTATAGAGCAAAGAGTGTGAAAACAGGATCAAATGATAGTTCCATCCCAAGTTTTTTAAAAAAAAATCTCAAGAATGCTTTTCAAGTGGTTTCACCAATTTGCAGTCCCACAAACAATGAATGAGTACCTTTTTCCCCATTTCCTCACCAACATATATTCTTATGTGGATTCTTGATAATAGCCATTCTGACTGGAATAAGATAGAATCTCAGTGTAGTTTTAATTTGCATATCTCTAATTGCAAAAGATGAACATTTTTGGGGGTATATTTTTGACCATTCATATTTCTTCTTCTATGAAATGTTTGCTCAGTTCTTTGACCCATTTATTCACTGGGTTATTTATTTTTCTGGTGTTCAGTTTTTTGAGTTCTTTGTACATCCTAGAGATTAATGCTTCATCTGAGGTGCAGATGGTAAAGATTTTCTCCCATTCTGTAGGGTCTCTGGTCACATTCTTGATCCCTTTGATGTGAAGAAGCTTTTCAGTTTGGTATCATCCCATTTATTGATTCTTGATTTTACTTCTTGTGCTTCAGAGGTCTTATTAAGGAAGTCAGTTCCTATGCTTACATGATGGAGAGTTGGGTCTACTATATCTTCCAGTAAGCTCAGATTTTCTGGTCTGAGAGACATACATTTTAAATGCGTGAATTTTATGCTATGTAAATTACATCTAAGTAAAGAGTTAAGATATTATAGCTATAAACATCAAAGGCCTCTAGTAACCTGGTTACTCTTCAATGAGTAATGTTAAAAAGGGGATTCATGAGATTTTTTTGGAACTTTCATCTCTAACACTTCATACTACTCTTACTTAGCTGTTTCACCAACACAGATTATAAAGAGACCACTTCTTTGGAGTTATTTTTGTTTAAACAATGAGTGATTTGTTCCCAGGTGCAATGCTTATTAGAAACTAACTTACTATAGTTAAAATATTGTTTTACATAAGATTTAATGATACCCATATATTTTTTTATCAGCCTCTCTCCTTTATACTCTGCTACCTTTTCTAATGTGAGAACACTGTAGGATAGGTGGAATTATACCTGATAAATACTGGGAAAATAATTTTCTGGTGTTTTTCCCAAGCATTTAGAGTAAGACTGACATCTTGCTATTTTTGAGAAGAGATTTATGCCCATCCTTCTAACTCAATTTGACTCAAGGGACTACAAGTAATTTATCTGAAAGGCAAAAATAGAAGAAGGAACTCCTATCACTTGTTGGTTCTGCCTTTGGAGCTTGCCTGCCTTGAAAGGATAGGTATTTCTTTTGATCCTTCTTCAATGGGGGCAAATATATCTAGCCTAGACTTCAGTTTTTCTTTTATATGTAAGTCTGAATACTCATCACTCTCTATCCCTAAAATTGAGGCTCAACACTTGAAGCAGATATTTTCCTTTTACCTTTCCAGGTATAGATCTAACATACAAGATACCTTAAGAGTGAGCTCATCCAAAGATCAGGCGTTGGGTAAAAAGCAGAACAGAGAGAATTTTCTAAAATTCAATGTTTATTCTCAAATCTTTACCAGTAGTGAAGCCAATATTTGATTCCTATTTTGATATTCAAATGCTTCCAAAATGGGAGTGGTAAAGTGGGTGTTATTCAGAATCCTCTTAAGTGGGAGTGGTGTGTCACAAGTAGCTCAGAGCCTTGCTCTTCTGGTGCATGGGAAGGTCATCTGTCATGTGTATCACAGCAACAAAAGTGGAGCTTAGCTGACTCAATCTCTTGTGTACACTTGAAAAAGTGGTGTGTGTGTGTGTGTGTGTGTGTGTGTATACACACATACACATACATACATACATACCAGATACAAATGCATGCCCTAAAATATAACTAACCTGGATCATCAGGAAAGGATAATGATCTCAAAGCATATCCCATAACAGTTATGCAGAGCATTGTGTGAGCAGAATGGTTACTAACTTTGTACAAAAGGAAGAATTCACTAGTTCCAGATGGAAGCAGCCTGGCACACAACTTCTGTGTCCATCCTCAGTCCTAACTGTCCCTGCTCTCCCAGGATAGGCATCCATCTGTCCAGAATTATTTAACTAGAGCTCTGCCTGGAGGCAGGAAGCTGGGCAACACATCCAGCCTTATGTAATACTCCCAAAGTATACTTCTACCCTATTTGTTTCAATGCATGCTTTGAAATTTCCCAAGAGAGGAAGGGAATGTGAGATGGGGGAGGGGGGCGACTAGGTTCCTATTTCCTGTGCACTTAATATTCCATACTTGAATTGTTCATTTGTCCTTATTCTTTTTTACCTGAGTCCTAATTTCATTTCATACTCTCATGACAGACAGGGGAAAAGTCCATTCTATCACCTTTCCCCAGGCACATTCTCTTTTTGCAGACACTGTTGCCTCTAGAATTCATCAAAATCATGTATGAATGTCTCCTTTAAATGTCCCTTTGCACCCTTTGTATTGGTGACATTGGTACTGCTACCTCAGACCTATAATTGAAATAAATAGTGCAGAACTGTATTCTGGGCATATTTCTTTTTCTCTGTGCAGGCCAACTCACTTTATCTGCAAAATTCAAACTGCATAGAGATGAATATTAATGTCCATATTAGTATGTAGAGGTGGCATTGAGATTGATGCATGGTAACTGTTCTAGCTAGGAAGTGTGGAATTACCTATCTCTTTGATAATGCCATGTTTTCAGTACTTAACTTGACACTCTAGACACTCATATCTTTTACTCTTATTCTACTCGCATATGACTTCCTCTCATTGAGGGGCTATTTGGGGGAAAAATGTCTATCCAACAATGCCCTCCACCTAAATTAACCAGCCTGAAGATTCCCTTCAATTCAGCATATAAATCTTCAATTTAGGGTCACCAGAAATGTGAAGGAAGCCATTAACTTTAAAGAGAACTCTCTAGATGAACAGAATTAATTAACCCTGCATGAAGTTTGATTTAAATTAATATTATCTATAGGTTTATTACAGCAATTTACTAAACACAATGATACTATTATAAGACAGGAAATTCTATGAATCCAAATTATGATTTTTATCAATATTTGAGTGGGATCTTGAATATGATTTTAGAGTTGGAGATCTGAAAGACAAAACTCGTGGAAAGCTAAAATTCAGAAAAAAAATAGAGATAAAGAAGTAAATGTAGAAGAACTATAGATTTGGGAACTTCAAGGGACATCTATAAGGGATTTCACAATTAGAAAATATAGGCAAGAGAGGGAAAGAGGTTATAAAAGACAGAAATTTCCTATGTTAAAGAAAATTGTCACTGGGTTAGGTGGTGCACGCCTGTAATCCCAGTGTTTGAAAGGCTGAGGCAGGAGGATCACAAGTTCAAAGCCAGTATCAGCAAAAGCTAGGATCTAGGCAACACAGTGAGACCCTGTCTCTAAATAAAATACAAAATAGGGCTGGGGATGTGGCTCAGTGGTCGAGCACTGCTGAGTTCAATACCTGATACCCCAATCCCCCCTCCAAAAAAAAAAAAAAAAAAAAAAGAAAGAAAGAAAATTGTCTACTTCAGCATGAAATATTCTTACTGGGGCCTAATAGTATCAGTATAAACAGTTCTGTACTCTGACTTAGGTTGGGGGGAGTTTAATTGTGTGAAAATAATTTTAAGAGGTTTTAGAATAAGTATGCAAGAAGTGAGAAGAAAAGTGATGGTCTTATAGTTTGGAGGAAGAGGAAGAAGAAAGAGGAGGTAGAGCAAGAAAAAAGAAAGGAAGAAGAGAGGAAGAAAATAAATTTATTTTCTTAAAATCTTCACAAAAACTTTGCTCATAAGACACTGTTTTCAAAGTTGAAAACATAATTCAGAATCAAGAATCCAAAATCTAGTCAAAATGAGGGAGTTTAAAGAAGTCAGTGGCTCTGAATGTTTGGAGTTCTTGTGTCTGTCTGAAAAAAAAAGTTACTTGAGGCTATACCATGCAAATTTAGGAAATAAAAAAATACAGTGAAAATAAATCCCATGTTGACAAATAACAACCATAAAACTAAAGAGTTAACTATATAATGAATGCAGAAATACAGAATAAAGTTATTACCTTCAGATCTTTGATAATCTTTCACAAGAGAATCAACAAATATGGTTATAACCCTATGTCTTCAATGGATGTTCAACTTATACAGGGGTTTCTCTCCATTTTCCTAATTTAGTCACTAATTATTAACTAAAGCACTGCTCCCAGAGCATACCTGTTTTATTGATGGGTTTCCCTCTTTAACTGCATCATTTATTTGCAAAGATTTGATATTGTGTCATGTAACATTTTCTATGGCATTTTGTTGAAAAATCAGTAATTTTCTTGCAGTATCCATTTACTTTTATTTCTACAGCAATATTACACTATTCTCACCTGGTCGTGTGATGGAATAGCACAAAAATTACCCTTATTCTTCTGTGTAGATAGGTGTAGCATGTTCTGGGTAAAAGAATGTAAATAAAGGTGGTTTGTGTGACTTCCAGGATATGGATTTAAAGAGCTTATAACATTTGCTCTTTTATTCATTTTTCAGAGACCCAAAGGGAAATATTATCACTAAATTTAAATAGCCATACAAGATAAACAGTTGTGAACCACACATTGAGGATGATAACTTGGGTCCTTAACAAACACTATCCACACGTTGCTTATGTTTGCACATAGAAGAAATTAACTGTTATTATATTTAAAAATTGTATTTCTGGACTCTGTTATTCATGTAAATATTTAAAACAACCTACTATACTTAACTGAATAACATTCAAACTCTTGTCATGAATATCAGGGTTCTTAATAACCTTTTGTCTAATAACCTGGCTTTTTACTGGGACATTATATCCCATAAAGAATACATTCTCTTTAGGCATGGAAGTGCATGCCTATAATCCCAGAGGCTTGGAAGGATGAAGTAGGAGGATGTCAGGTTCAAAGCCAGCCTCAGCAATTTAGCAAGGCTGTAAGTAACTCAGTGAGACCCTATCTCTAAATAAATATATATAAAAGGGCTGGGGATGTGGCTCAGTGGTTAAGCACCCTTAGATTAAATCCCTGGTAGTAGTAGTAGTAGTAGTAGTAGTAGTAGTAGTAGTAGTAGTAGTAATAACAACATTCTCTTCATTCTCTTCACTGCAACTGCTCTCCATTTTTTATTCTTTCTATCATCCATAAATCTTCATGATTCTTTCTGTTATCTTCTTTGCCTACTTCCTCTCTAAGCCTTTGGATTTCCCATCATACTCAGGACACTATTCAATGGGTAAATTGAGTAAAAATAAAATAACTTTTCTCATCCAAATTATTTTATTTCATTAGCATGGATTTCAGCAATCTACCAAAAGATCCGGAAATCCAGAATTCCAAATCACATTAAAAACCCTAAAATCCCATTGGATGGGTATTCCATTGAACAATTACTATGTTCTAGCACATTCACTTTTATGTGTTTAAAAAATTAGTTATCAGAGGTGAATTTATTTCCATGGCTTTTGTTTGTTTGTATAGTCAACTACATTATCTCTCTCAGAACCATGCTTCCTGAGAGTCATTATAGTTAATCAGTAGATTTTTGATAATTTAAATGTAGAGAGATAAAAAGCAACTAGATAAAGGGATACGTGAAGAGATGAACACACACACACACACACACACACACATAGGTAGGCAATACCGTGTATTAAATGTCTTACACTTTTCGTATTAGTTGTCTCTAGATGTGGAATTTTAGCCACTGAATATTTTTAGCGACCTTTTCCCCTCTGCATGTATATACACAATCAATGACTCCTATTTCCTAAGTGGTCTCTTATTCAATATTTCAATACTAACTTCCTGTTACTATTGAGTCCAAATTCAAAATTTGATGAATACATCCCAATTACATCCAATTTGGAACCCTTTCGCAATTTATTTTAAAAATCTATCACTTTCATTGGCATTCATTTGCAGCATCATTGTCCTCCTTCTCATCTGCTGGAGCGGTGATTGTCAGCACTCAGGAATCTGTCAGTCGGCTTAAGGGTGCCCATCTCAATCAGAGGGGAAAATGACAAAAGGAAGCATTATGCCTCATTAAATGACATTACAGACACTGCCGTGCTCTAATCTGTAATTGAAAATAATTTTGAAGCCACACAAAGAATGGCCTCCTGTGAATTTTCTAACACCTTCAAATTCAGACTCAGTTTAAGACACTTAATGATTACATGATACAGCCAATCCAGCCAGCCAGCCGCGCTGGCTCTCTCCATTCTTAAAGCTGGAACAGACACACTACAGACAAAGCAGAACCACTGGGAAAGGAAAAGAAAACATGGTGACTCAGGAGGCTCTATTGGGGAGTCTGAGAGGAGAAAGTGTTGCTCTAGAATGATGTTCACCACACAAAGCCTTCTATTGTTGGTGCCACAGAACCAGAACAGCCCCCACCCCCTTTGTGTGCTGACTCCCCTTTGACCCCTTGAGTTGTTTGTGCCAGGTGAAAGTTGAATTACATCCCTGACGCAGCACGAAGTGTGCATTATGCCGGCAAAGGCAGTTGAGGATTGGAACTAGACAAAAGACTTTCACTATCTCTGGCTGACAATCAAGTTCCTTTCAGCAACAATGCACTTCCATGGGAGGAAAAAGCTAAAAGAGGAAAGCAGCAAGATAATCGCAGTAGTCATTTCAATAGCTACAAAATCTGGGTGCTCAACTCTTCCTCAAAAAATTCCATCTTATTTTCCTCCTGGAACTGCTGAGTGGCATCACTGGGACCGACTCCAACAACCTGAATTGCACTTCTCTTTCCATCTTGAGTTATTTGAGCAAACACTGTACATCAGACACTGTGCTATATGTTAGCAATATATGGCTTCTCTACAGGAGAAACTAATATCTGAAGGAAAGGGAAAAATATAAAAATGGTGGGGTATGAAAATGACCTCTTGATATTAAAATTTGCTCATGATACAGACAAGAATTAAAAGAAATGGCGTTGCTACTAACAAATATATTATGACCAGGGATAACAAAAAGAGGTAAAGACTAGGGTGAAGTTTACTAAATAATATCTAGAGAACGAATATCTGGATCATTCAAGACATTCCAGATGATTTGGAGGGATCTTGTCATATTTTTATAGATAGAAGTCTACCAAATCCAAGGAAAGTACACATTTCTTCAGTTCACAATCATACCACATTTTAAATAAATTACCCAAAAGCTTCTGTAAGCAACAATAAGTTCACTAAAATTATATCACTTCTGAAAGTTGTGATGAAATAAAATCTACAAACCTTTCCAAGAACAGATGTGTACTAAATGATGCTCCAGAGGGAAGGGGCTTTGCTGTCTTTAGTGTTGGACTCCCAGAACCCAAAATACTACGAAGCACATTTTAGGGTCTTGAAAATGAGTGAGTGAGCCAATGACTGAGTAAATAAACAAATGCAACAAACCTCACTATAGAAACCATTATAATGAGACACTGAAGCAGCAAAGTACACTTCCTTGCACTTGAAAAGAATGATAAAAATAATTTCTTTTCCAGTTCAGTTCCAATAGCCACAAACCCAAATTCTATTTCCAACCAAATACACTTATGGTAATCACTGTATCCCCAACAGTATTTTCTATTATTAAATACCCAAGTCTAAAGTTTGAACTAATGGGCATATGTTTGGATAAATTTTAAAAAATCCAAAAGTTGAAAAAAGGAAAAACAAACTTTACGGGTGAGATGTATCTTGTTACCCCTCAGGGTTACCCAGCCAGATCAAAATTATATTATTAATGGCAAATCTAGAAACATAAATAAGAACCTCTGAATGCAAGGTCTTTGGTAGAAGATTATGGAAAGAGTATAGACTTTAAATTCAGATCAATATGGTATCCAATGATGATTCTTCTGTAAATAAACAAGATACAGTCTAGCAAAGCTAGCTTTGAATCCTAGGTCCTTCACTTATTAACGACATGATCTTGGGAAATATAATTTTCTTTCTAGAGCCTTTGTTTCTTCATCCATAAAATGGGGATAATAAATAAAATTGTTTCAATCAGTTGCTGTAATGATGAAATAAGTTAATCCAACTGAAATATTCAGTATAGTGTCTGACACATGGTAATTGCTCAATAAAGAACTAGAAGTAATTTGTTTTACTTCCCCAAACTGTTTGATAACCAATGAAATGATCCTATTAGACCCAATATCTCAGTGTCTAAGACATGTAATTCTTGTATTCTCTTATTATACCATAAAAATCTTTCTAAAAATCTCTGCCTGTAGTCTTACAAAGATCTTATATTGGGTGGAGATAATTATTTTAAATTTTATAGTAGATGTGAAATTCCCAATTGAAAAGTCACTTATTAATTAAAGTAATACTTGAGAATTGAAGATGAGTTTTGTGATAAGCACATATATCAATTAAATAAAGAAGAAAGCAGAATGAAATGAGGGAGCAGTAAAAAGGAGGAGGAAGGGGAACAAAGGATTTGGTGTCCTATTTGCTAGAATCCATAATATCTCTCAATGTTCTCTTCTAACACTAAATGCTTTTCCTAAACAAGGAGAAGTTTTCAGTAAGTTGCTTCTAAATGATCCAAATGAAGTGTTCTTAGCATTCATGATACAAGTCTATGAATTCCAGTTATCAAACATTGACAATGCTAATGAAGGATGAAGTTGACCCATTTGATCCACAACTTGAGTTTACTTAAAATCCTGTTTAGAAGCAATCATATAAAATACCAGTGCCACAGAAGGAAGAGGTAAGGCTAGGAGCACTTTATTTGGCTTATGTATTTATTTTTCAGGGATAACTGGAAGCATAGACTTGCTTCTGAACTTCAAAAAGAACAGAATCTAGATAACTTGATGTGACCTAAGTTAAAAGTGTAGATTTTATATTCTTTGTTCTTTTCTCTTTTTTTAAACATCTTATTTGTTTTCTTAAGTTGTCAAATGAAATTCCATCACTTATTTATAGAGAATATGTAGAGCATTAAAAGGGATATGAAGGGGTTGAGGCTGTAGCTCCGTGGGAAAGCTCTTGCCTCGCACATGTGAGGCACTGGTTTCCATCCTCAGCATCACATAAAAATAAATAAATAAAATAAAGGTATAATGTCCATCTACAACTAACAACAACAACAACAAAAAAGTGGTATGAAGCTCTGATAAAGATGAACATAAAGATTCATTAAACAAAATATTACCAAATATTACTAATTGTAGGCCAGGAATTGTGCTCTGTAATAATGTTGTGGTAAGAAAGAGAATTTCTGGTCTCCCAGACCATATGAAGCACAATGGGAAGAGAAAAACTGACACACTAAAGTAAATATGTATTATACAGAAATAGCAGTTATTTCTGTTATGAGATTTTTAAAACCAATCATTAAACTAGGGATATAAAAAGGATGGAGAACAGAAAGGAAAATTAATAGCTTCTACATCCATAAAACCCAGATGTAGAGTTGGTATTAGCTAAGATTGAGCCAATGATACCAAATAACAGGTTTAGTTCTTTCTTATCCTATCATTCTTATCTCCAGAAGCTCTTTAGGTTCTACCCCAAAATGCTTCAAGCTTTAACAACAACAAAAATAATTGGAAAAAATGCAAGCTCACATCATCCTTATCTAAGATCATTGGTAAAAATATAATGTGTTGTCCCACAATCACCAATGAAACCTATGATTTATTCTTTTATTACTTTTACTTGTGCCCATAAATGATCACAAACTGCGGCCAAGGGGAGGGAACATACTGATCATCTCCTGGAGCTGGGTGTGGCTAAATCTCTCAAACATCCTAGTGGACAATGGAGGAGAGGCATGTTAATGTTGAGGTGTGACAGGTATGAGTTTGAGTGTCGTGTGTGTGTGTGTGTGTGTGTGTGTGTGTGTGTGTAGTGAAGGGAAAATTCTGGCAGCAGAATAATGTGATACCGTATGGATGTGAGGAAAGCAGCTGACAGATGTACACTGTAGCTACCGAGTTCAATTTAAAATAGTGACAGAGAAAGTGGTCTCAAGATTGGTAGGTAAGACTAATGCCATGGGAGATTAATATTTATGTTTTGTTTTTTAAGGATGAGTAGGACCCCATACTATTATTTTGAATGAAGGACTGAAAAAATAAGTCGAGGCACAGAAGAAGTTTGTAAAAGTTTTGCCATTTATTTCAAGAACAGCTTGCAAAATTTCCTAACATATGGGCTAAGGAACTTTAGACCGTCAAAAGGCTGGATGAACAGAAGGTCACTTGATCAAATGCATTAGAACCACTGCATTCTATTTCTTCTTTGGAGATTCATATTTGAAATTAGCCTATTAAAGGCTTTAAAAAGTCTTATAGTAAAGAAATGAGTTTAATCCACCATTTCTAACCTTATTTGACCATATAATCTATTTGAGGAATATCTGTAACACTATAGAAGAAATGTTCTAGGCACTCCACTGAGCTTCACAATCCCTGTCTTAAAGTATTAGCAAGAGAAAGTATTCTAGAAACATTTTGCTAGTAGAATAAAAGCAGACAGCTAATAATTATTAAGTGCCTACTATGTTACAGATAATATGCAAATATATTACTGATGATTTTCCACTTAATCATTATAATAATTGTGTGTATTTATGTGATTGTTATCACTTTACATATTACAAGGTATTAGAGATAGCAATTAACTTGAATACAGTCACCCAAGACTTATATAATTTTGATTTGGATTTGAATACATCTCTTAATGACAAGATAGCTGGTTTTTTTTTTTGCAATGTAAAATACCAATTTATTGTTAAAATAAGCTAAAAGGGTCTTTTAATAATGCCTTTGTCAAGATAATCCAAGTCATTTTTATTATGTATAGGATTCCTTAATTCCCCTTCTCTCTTTCTCCCAAACAAACTTTGTCCCTTTTAGTTTAAATCACAATGCTTTCAAGTCACGGGCCTGGACGTGTCATGTTCAATTTACCAAATGAATATATGATCATTTACATTTTCATAAACTATGCTTTTGTTTGATGAGGCATGAACATTTGAGTTGATTCATATGAGCTTCAATTTTCTTAAAAGGAAAAAGATGCAGCCACAGTGCCATTACTGAGGAGAAAACATCTGTACATCATTCTGCACAATCTCAGCATTGGCAGTGCTACCGGGTATGGACTTAGACACAACCTCCGTGGAGCTGAGCTGGATGTGTGGAACAAAAGTAGAACACTGTGTCAGAGGTGAGAAATCTCATAGTTTAAGTTGAAAAGCCTCCTTCTTCTCCTTCTCTGCTTAAAAATCTCTCCCTTCTCCACATCCTCCTTTAGCATTTTGTTGCATTCCTTTTGGGACTGATTTCTCCTTTTTAATCATTAACTGAACTAGATTAACTGCCATATCTACTGCTACAGAGACTGTGTGGGGTTGATAATTATGCTGCATTATTTTGTTAGTACTAGTACCATATTATTAAAGAGTGGGAACTCACATGTGTTTATGTAATTAATTTCTATAAGAATGAAGGAGTAGCTGAGAGAAAAAAAAGCTTTCAAGACACTGGAAATTAAGCACAGTAGCCTTAGTACTGACTCGGCTAAATCTCCCAGTAGAGAATGTGGTCATACTAGGCCTCATTTTTCTTTCTCAAGAATTAAGATAACTGAATGTTTGCAAACATGTCCTTACACAGAGAGGAGTATAATGTTTGTGTTAAGTTTGCATAAACAGATAGTAATGTTGGAAGAAATGTGCTATTTTCAAAATTGTAGCAGAACTCTAACGTGCAGAGAATACAATCTCTTGGAGTAACACAGCCTGGGGAAAGCACAGAACAACAGAAAAACAGGCAAAGATATACCACACTACAGTATTGGTTGGTTGCCCTCCTGGGATACCACACCGGAAATCATTGTTTTGTCTTAATGCTTGTTTTGGCTGTTCAGAAAGTAGAAATTCCTAGAAGTTTACATATGATGAGGCTGTGCACATTAGCTGCTAGCAGGCATTGGAGTGGACCTATACACTAGGAGTTTCTGCATAACCTGTTAGTCCACAGCCCAGGTTTAATTGGCAATACAATTGAGAGGTGTTAAAACTTTGCCCCTACATATTATAGCCACTTTGCTATTTTTCTAATATATTTAGTTAGATAAGTTATGGAATGTATTAGAATTTTGCAGCAAAAAGAAATAAGGATGGATGTATATATAGAAATACATATAAATGTAAAAATATAGGGGATGGGGAATGAGGATTAGCTACATATGTAATTTGCAGGGAAGTCCAGCAGCCTGGAAATTCTTATTGGAATTAGTGTTGCAGTCTTGAGTTCAAAAGGAGCTTGGCAAATGAAATCTTTCCTTCTCTGGGAGACTCTGGTTATTTTCTCTTAAGGCCTTCATCTGATTGGATAGGGCTGACATATGGTTGGTAATCAGCTTTACTCAAGTCTATTGATTTACATTTTGACCTTATCTTTAAAAAAATGCCTTTTCAGCAACATCTAGATCTGGAGTTTCACCAAAAACTAGACACTATGACTTAGTCAAGTTGACACATAAAATTAACTGTCATAGAAGCCATTAGCTGAGATGTGCATGGGTATGTGCTTGTGCCTATGTGTGTAAAAGATAATTCTTTACATATATGCTGAAATTATCAGTTATAGTTTATATTGTGTATGGATGTCCTTGACTTATCAATCTTTTGAAATAGATTGCGACATTATGACTCAATTTCAAACTCATATATCAAACTAAGTGACATTTTTGTTTTGTTTTGTTATTGTTATTTTAAAGAGAAACATATTGCCTTACACCAGAGCAGACCACGGCTGCAAACTATTGCCTGACCTCTATGCCCAGAGGCTACTGGAACTGAAGTGGGTTGTACCATCAGAGAAAAAACGAGGAAGTTGCATAAAATACTGGGGGAATATTCTTGAGTATACTTTCAGTTTACTTATCATTTTTGAAAAGGCTTATAATTTGCTAGACTATATTCTAATATGTAAAGATTGAACTGATGAATGCAGATTTTAAAAAATTTAACTAGTTTCAAATGTGTCTTCTCTGTCACACACTCTTCTTATTTCTGAGATGAAAATGATAATACAATATCAGGCAGTCAATCCCACAAAGCTGAGAAAAGTAAAAAAAAAATTAGGTACTCCTATAGTTTAGATATCCATGTCCCCCAAAAGCTCATACATGAGACAATACAAGAATATTCAGAGGTGAAATGATTAGATTACAAGAGGTATAATTTAATAGATGAATTAATCCACTGTTGTGGATTAAATGATTTGTAACTGCAGGCAAGCATGTTGTGGATGGACGAAGTAGGTACTGGGGGTATGCTTTTGGGTTTGCATTTTGTTGCTGATGAGAAGAGCTCTGTCTCCTTCCTCTGTTGCCATGTCCTGTGCTGCTTTCCTCAGCCATGCCCTTTGGCCATGACGTTGTACCTCATGT
Organism: Marmota flaviventris; assembly: GCF_047511675.1. Taxonomy (NCBI): domain Eukaryota; kingdom Metazoa; phylum Chordata; class Mammalia; order Rodentia; family Sciuridae; genus Marmota; species Marmota flaviventris. The sequence continues at coordinate 25,519,094 of NC_092506.1, read as the reverse complement.
TGGCTCAGAGCAATGGAGCGAGCAGCCCATGAACTGAACCTCTGAAACCTTGAGTCAGAATAAACCTTCCCTCCTCTAAATTGTTCTTGTCAGGTATTTTGGTCATAAATATTATAGTTTATTTAAATTCTTCTCCTCTTAGACAAACATCCTACTAACTGGCTTCTAATTTTTTTTTTCTGTCCTGGGTTCAGCCCAATTCATGTGCATCAGAGAAGTTCATCAAGCTTTGCCACCATGAAACACAAAATGCAAAAGTGTATTAATGCTTTTTCTTTTTTATCCTTTCAAATTCCAGCAATGATTCAGTTTGGTTCAGCATCTAAGGCCAAAGTGATTTGATTTATCCAAGTCAGAAACAGCCTACTCTGCTCATGCATCACTTTCATTTTCTTCAGCTCCTTCCATTAATTTTCTGGGATTCATCTGTGAAGGGAGGAGTTGGAGCAGGGTGCCATTGAAAGTGAATTTTTTTTTTTTTTTGCTTTGATTCAGAATTTGTAGTTCTCAAACATGATACAATTTTAGGTGTAAAGGAAGAATGCTGCCCTCTTTCGCTTAAAGATGGAAGTACTGACATTGGGAGATGATATTTTAAAAATTTGGACTAAATCAGAATAGGCTGCTTGACTCCCTTTTCATAGCTGCTTCCTAGGAAAGACTAATTAATATGTAGAAGGGTGACCGGGCTTGGGTGTAGCTTGTCTTCTCTGGGCAGTGCTGATTCTCTCCTTAACAGGGGTGTGTCAATGTACCCCTCAACACACCTGCCTTTATTTCCAGAAGAATCCAAGCCTTTTTGTTGTTGCCACCCTTTGTATTATTTCCCTTGGAGACAAGTCCTCAAATTGTTCCCTTCCTTGCTTTTTTAAAAAATATGGTTAGATTTCCTTCACCTCCTTGATTTACGATGACTGCCATTTTATTCTTTGCTTTTCTCATTTTAGATCCCATGTGGTTCTGAAAATTTGTAAATGAATCTGTCCTTGTGAAATACTTATTTAGCTGCTATCTCTACAGCCCCTTGAAAAGAAGAGTAGTATTGAAAACCATCTGGAAACTTGGGATTGAGTCTTGGTTAATGACTTACTGGGAGACTGAGAACAAGTTGCATTGTCTGGCTGGTTCTCCTATTAGTTATTAAATTTTGTTTTTCACTTTCCAACCTATATAAAAATGGAAATTTAGAAACATCATTGATCTAGACTAAAGAAATAAATTCTCTAAGATTGTGCTTTTAAACTCCTTATAGTTGAGGAAAGTTATCCTATTAACTCTGGGAAGACAATTCTTCAACATGAAAGTCGTGGTTGACACTATGGCTTCCTTTGCTCCTTTCATGCAACTGAGGTCATATGTTGCACAGTCAGGATTTTTAGCATCAGGTATGGCCCCAAGAATGAGGCTGGAAAGAATACAACACAATATAGGTTTAGTAATTTCAATCTTTAGTCTGGGACACAGAGAATCTGGGGAGAACCTATTCAAGATACCAAAGAAAAAGACCATTGAGCAAATACAATCTTCCCCAAACAAAGTCCTAATTAAAATTGTTATTTCATTTCTTCCTCTTTCTTCTTATTGTCAAGTAGTTGTGCATCGAGGGTGAGATGAAAGTATTGGAGGAAAATGGCAAATTGAGTCTTGAACTATTAACAAAACGTTTGTGAGTTATACTCTATTCTGTTAATGCTGAGGACTTCAGGGAAGGAGAATTACATTGCTTAGTATAACAAAAGGAAATTTTTAACTTTTAAAATACTTTTCAAAATATTTGCTTTATTTCAAGGAAGGATTACCATACTCAATCTATTTTTTTTTTTACTTACAATTATGTGATCTATTTATTGTTATATATTTGTAAGAATTAGGCTTGGACCAGTATGTTCAAGGTTAAGGATCAATAAAGACAGTGAATATAAATGTATTCTGTGATTTTGTGTATTATAAAAATGTAAGAGTTTATTGTCCCTAGAAGCTCTTATTAAAAATATGGCATTATAATGTTTAATTTCATTATATTATTCATATTTCCTGGAGGGTGATATATGAATTTTACTCATTTATTCATTTTTCTTTAACAATATTTAGTTGTTCAAGTAATCTTCAAAAGGATCAGCTATGTAATGCACTATATTTTAGGAAAGAGGCACATGGTGAGCAAGCCAGACCAGGTTCCCGTTCTCCTAGAAGTTAACTCCCAGGGAGGAGAGTCAATCAATGTGCAGGTAGGAGAGTCTGACAATTACAGATTTTGTGAATGCGTGAATAATGGTGATGAGATAGAGAGGAGCCAGGGAGAACCACATATAGGTGGTATGTATGTGTTAGAGAAGAATCTAAAGGTATTCATACAGGCTGGGCATGGTGGTGCACGCCTGTAATCCTAGCTGGAGACTGAGGTTGGAGGATCAGAAGTTCAAAGTCAGTCTCAGCAACTTAGTGAAACCCTGTGTCAAAATAAAAAGTAAAAAGGCTGGGGATGTGTCTCAGTGGTTGATCACCCCTGGGTTCAATGTCTCGTACCAATAAAATAAAATCAAATTAAATTTTTTTAAAAATCATGTGGTGAAATGAAGATAACAAGTTGGGATAAGTCTACCTACTAAAGGAGGTAACGTCCTCACAATGGCATGTGCCTATCACAGACTATTGCTCTTGTATCCAAGGAAGATGTATTCACTTAGAGTTGAGGTTACCTATTCATTCTCTTTCTCCAGAAAGAAAACTATGTTTAAAAAAAAATCAGCAGAGAGACTGAGGGAAGGTAGTTATGCAGTTTTCTCTGCAGGAAGAGCAGTTTGTGATGTTGAAGATCCAGGTTCAGGCTTGCTGCTTCTCTCACTGTGATCTTAGGAACGGTTATTTTCTGCATCCGGATAACGCAGGCATTTGAAAAGATGACCTCTATTATTCCTTGCTTCTACTGGATGTATGAGTCTGAATATAAACAAATGGCTGTTCTGTTTAAATTGTTTTTCCTTGAAGAGATTTAATCCTATATCAGAAAAGCAATTAAGCTGAAAGCAAGGACCAGGATTAAAGCAGCCTCAAGTACCATAAGGAAAAGCACCCTCAATAAAAGAGAGATCTAAAACTCACTAGAATGCTCTTTCCTTAAAATTGTTCATGGCTGAGACTACCCAATATAGAGGAAATACCAGGGAGGCTTCCACATCAAATACTTCTGCGTTAAAATCTGAAATCATCACTTGACCAGCTATGTTACAAAGTGCAAGACATTTTGCATTTTTTTTTTTTGTAAAGCTATTTGAGCCTCAGTTTTCTCATCTCATGTCCATCAACTAGTTGCTAGGAATGAAGGAGGTGGAGTTTATAATATGCTCTACACAAAGGTGGTGGTCAGTAAATGCCAACTTTGGATTTATTTCACTTAGCCCTATGTGAAATAGTAATGTTTTTATTGCACTAGTCAGTGAAGACAGTATAGTTTACTCTCTTGTATGCTTTCATTTATCATAGCTAACCATTCTTTCCTCTCTTTGTGTAGCATTCAAAAGAGTGCTTCTTTATTTCAAACACAGATGTCTTTCTATCTGTCATTAACATTGTGTTTTCTAGTCAATGGCCATGAATATCAGCAAATATTTTGATGCTTTTCCAGGGCACAGGTTAAAAATAACCCTATTTTACTGCTTACCATATGTACTGGATATGAAAGTCTACTCTTTTTACAGCCACAGAATCTTATCAATCATCTGACTCTCAATTTAGTATCAGTCACCATAGGGACAATTTTAATGAATGTTCCAAAAAGGCCAGGAACGAAACTCCTCCAAATTTCTGTTGAATATGGGTAGTACTTTTTTTTTTCATAGGGATTAGTTTTATAGACTCCATATAATACTGATTCATTCAACAGTCTCATTCTCAGGAGAATATCCCCGTGGTAAATGAGGCAGAACCATTATCCTTTTTAAATGTGGCGTTTCTCTTTGTTATGTTTCTTTTCTTTGGTAGGAGTTTACTTTTTAGGGTTTATTTTTCCTTTCTTCTGCTTTGACTATTTTAAAAGAGCTATGATATTGGGTGAGTCTAAAATCAGAACAAGTATAAGAACTTTGAAATTGGATGCTTAAAACAGAGACCTAGTTGGTTACCTGTGTTAGTTGGTAAACATCAAACAGGTCACCTGTTACACAAAAATTATATTTGCTCTTTACTCCCTGGTAGGAAGGAATATCATGAAAATGCAATTGAGTAATATTGGTGAAAATGTGTATAAATTAGAAAGCACCAAATAAATGAGTGACAACTCCCAAGAGAAAGAATGATATAAGCTCTAATACTATGCTATTAACACTTGGTTTATTACAGAAGTAAATTTAACTTTCTAGTTTGGTGATAATCATATATGATTTTTGATTCAGGAATAATATTCTATCACTCAGAAGTCTGTATTCTATGAGCAGTGGAGCACATTCAGGGGTCTTCACAGAAATTAATGACCTCTAAAGAAAAACACCTGTGACTCAGGTACATTGGCCAAAGAACTTTGGGCCAATGATCCATCCAAAAAAATAGACTAATGCCTTAGTACTTTTAGATTAATTTTGAATCATAAATAGAGACAATTTTAATTCTTTCAAATAAATTCTTTCAGTTTTTAGATTGACTATGGAAGTTGAATAAGGTTATTTATCCTACCCTACTAATTAGAAAAAAGAAAAAAAAAAAGTTGAGACCCGTGCCAGAGCTCAGGCCCAGACCCAGGCCTGGGACCACCCCTACCTACCTCTTTGGGAGCCTAGGCTAATGTTTGCCCTAGGACCACCCTGCCAATCAGCAGACTTATGCAGGAGCCCAAGCCCGAGCCCAGTCCTAGGACCACCCCTACTGACCTGCGTAGGAGCCATGGCCAAGGTTAGGTCTAGGACTGCCCTGACTGGCAGACCCTTGCTGGAACCCAGGCCTAGCACATCTCCTCTGGGACATTGCAACTATCGCCATATCCTTCCCCATGCAGTGGCTTCCACCTTGAGACAACAGTTAGGCCCTGGAGGCAGCTGCATCACCAAAAAAGTAGCCCAACCTTTCAGCCCCATCTCTGAAAGTGTTTGCAGCCATCTTGGGGCACCCCCACTGCTATCTTGAGTTACCTGTGCTATTGCCACCACCACCTTTAATTATAGTAGCATTTATTGTGAGACACTGGCTGAGGACTAGAAGCCCAACACCAAAGTGAGGTAATCCTTGGGGGAACTACAAGATTATAGGGTAGAAACTTTAATGCCTCAGAACCATACTGCAAGAAAAGGAGACACATAGAAAACATGAAAAAAAAAAAAAAAAAAAAACCAGGGAGGAAACTGTCCCAAACAAACCAAGATACTACAATAATAGTATTATATACAGTGCAGTTGATGACATATCAGAGAAAGAGTTCAGAATGTATATAATTAAAATGAGCTACTAATTAAAATATGACCTAGGTGAGCAAATACAGGCAAAAATTGATCACTCCTACAAAGAGATAAGGGAGCAAATACAGGTAGGAAAAGATTACTTCAAGAAAGATAGAGATTCTGATAAAAAAAGTAAAAAATCTCGAAATGAAGGAAACAATAAACAGAATAAAAAACTCAATAGAAATCTTCACCAACAGACTAGATCACTTGGAAGACAGAACATCAGATAATGAAGACAAAATATACAATCTTGAAAATAATGTTGAACACACAGTGAAGATGGTAAGAAACCATGAACAGAACATCCAGCAATTATGCAATGTCATCAAAAGACCAAATATAAGATTTATTGGGATAGAGGAAGGCACAGAGATTCAAATAAAAGAAATGGACAATCTCTTCAATGAAATAACATCAGAAAATTTCCCAAACATGAAGAATGAATTGGAAAATTAAATACAAGAGGCTTACAGGACACCAAATGTACAAAATTACAACAGAGCTACACCAAGGCACATTATAATGAAAATGCCTAGCAGACAGAATATGGATAGAATCTTAAAATCCACAAGAAAGAGGAATCAGATGACATATAGGGGGAGACCAATTTGTATCTCAGCAGGTATTTCAACCCAGACTCTCAAAGCCAGGAGATTCTGGAACAACATATACTAAACTCTGAAAGAAAATGGATGCCAAACAAGAATCTTATATTCAACAAAATTAAGCTTCAGATTTGATGATGAAATAAAAAACAAAAGTGAAAAGAATTTACAGTGAGAAAGCCTGCACCACAGAGCATTCTCAGCAAAATATTCCAGGAGGAGGAAATGAAAATCAGCAAAGGGAGAAAAAAAAGGTAAAGAAAAATTAATTATAGCTTTAAAAATACATCAGAAAAATGAGGGCACAAAGAACTTAAAAAAAAGCTAAATTTAAGAAAGGGACAGATCTTCCTAGGAAGGAAAGACCTGTGTCTGATTTTACTTTTAAATAGAAGAGTGCAAAGAGAGAATGTAGCACCAATGAGAATAATTAGAAGTAAGGCCAACTTTTAGTAAACTATGAATGTCTCTTTGGTTAGCACACCAAACTGCAACCTGAAGGGGCCTCATGTGCAGAGAAAATTCCACTCACACAAACTTCTGTCCATGGGGCCTTGACTGAGTGCACAGTCGGAACATGTACAATGTGGGGCAGAGGGAAGTTCCTTTCAGATGTACGGAGACCTTCAAGTGGACCATGTCAGGCTGGGGCTAGGGTTAAGCTAAGAGAAATTCCTGAGGGACTATGGGGACTCATCTCATACATGGCAACAGCTCCATGAAGCAGGGACAAATGAAGCTAGAGGTAGAAAAAGAGCACTCTTGATGTAATGACAGTCAGCAGGAGAATGAAGAGGAATGAAAATTTCTTAAAAGCTTGAAATATTTGGTTACTGTAATAGGGAGACAGAAGGAGAAAGAAACAAGGTAAAAGGCTCTTAAAGTATTGGGAATCATGGGCTGGCCCAAAATATAGTCTCCTGTGTCTTCCTGCAAGATAATGTGACTCACGATTTAGAAAACAAAATCAACAGATGCAACCAGCATGAATTAAACTATTGCAGATGTGAAAAAAAGAGCACACGTCAGAAACTCAGATAGTCTGAGTAAAAATGAATAGCAATTAGCAAGACTGAAATAGTTGCTGATTGATTACAGGAAAATATGAGGGAAGGAGAGATACAATTAATTATCTTTAAAATAAAATGTAACCAAGGGAATGCATATTACACCAAATGAGTTGTTAAATTAGTAATTAAAAGATAGTCTAATAAATGAAATAAAAAGAAGTAAATAGGTAAAACTTATTTTTCAATGTAACTTAACATAGAAGATAAGATAGAGATATCCAAAATACTTATAACATGATTTCTTGGAGACAAAAAAAATTACAACAGCCAAATAGAATTAATATTTAAAACAATAATCCAAAAACATTTCCAGAAATAAAAACAATCTACCATAAAAAAGCAAATGGTTCTAAATGTATGAAAAGATGTTCTTAAACTCATAATATCTAAAATAAAGTGATACTGAAATACACATACAACATTTGAAAATGTTCTTATATCTAATAAAATATTTTCTGCCTTCTGATGCAGTCCAACTTCTAGGAATCTAAATCTTTAAGGTACAACTCCACAAAAAGAGGACAAAATGACCAACACATTTAATAATCTTTGTTTATAGAACAAGAAAATAATATAAATACGAATATGCTAGTCAAGAAAGATTACAGGAAACATAAACAAAAAATCCCAATAATCATTTGATACAGGAATAGGGTTGGTGGGAACTGGGATGGAAGATAAGGGATAGAAACAAATCTATTCTGAGTATCCCTTTCTGAACTATTTAAATGCATTATATAGCCAAAAATAAAATGAGTATGGTACAAAACTTAGACTTGGAAAAAACTGAATAATTTATTCTAACTACATATCAAATCACTAATATGTTCATGAAAAGAAAATAATTATTAGAAGTTTAATATAAATCTCTGTAACATATGCAAGAGAGACCACCTGCCAAAAATTTAAAAAAAAAATAGCAAAATAATATAAAAAAAACTTAACTTGGCTTAATTTTACTATGCTATTGATAGTATAATTATATATATATATATATATATATATATATATATATATATATATATATATATATATATATATATTTAATTTCATGGAATAAAATGGATAAATACTTAAATATGAGTAGAAAACTATTTTGGTGCAAAAGAAAATGTACCAATTTGGTAGCTGTGTTTACTGGAAGGGTCTACAAAGGCTAGCTCATTTCAGAACACCTGGAATTCAGAGACTGGATGAATCCAAGCAGGGAAAAGAGCAGGTGAACCTGGAATTTCTTGCTGTGTCTGATAACAGGAGGGGCTCAGAACCTCAGGGGGACATTTCCATAACACTCAGAAGCCAGCTTGAAGCAGTAATTCCTGGCTACATTTGACATATTTTAGCATTAAAAATGACTATACATTTTTAAACATGGAATAAATAAATATAGGTGATTTTAAAAAAAGACAGAAACACACACACACAGATATATATATATATATATATATATATATATATATATATATATATACATACACACATAAGTATAAGTTTGTCACCAGTGGGGGGGACTTTTACACCAACCCTTACTACGAAAATCAGTAATAGAAAAGTAACTTTTTTTCCTCTCTGTCCTCTCAGTCATTTTAGGATTACATTTTTACCCTCAGTTTTTGTGTTACTTCTTTTTCAAAAAAGAATCAGCTTACATATAAAGCGAATATGATCAAGAAAATAATACCATTTCAATTCCTTAATGAACTTACAGTTTTAGAAATGGATGGGTGCTAAAACCATTGTAAATGGTCAAACACAAGGTGCCTAAATAAATAAATAAAAATAACCATTTAAACTTTTTCAAAATGATGTGATAACCAGGCCTTAACTAAACAATCAAACATAGAATCACCAATATTGACACAACCAGACATTATGTGCCTCCTGAAAAGATTCAAACAGCATATAGGATTTAATTGAAGTCTTTTTTTTTTATTACCAAGGTTAAAAATCAAGCCAGTTTACAGTTTACCATATAGTAATGCCCTTCAAATAATATCCACATCTTACCAAAAACCTGTGAATGTTACCTTACATGCAGACAACGAACTTTGCAGGTGGGTTTAAGCCAAGGATTTGGAAGGAGGAAATGATCTTGGACGGACTTGGTTGGTCTTATTTGCAATTCTCTGTACTCTTATAAAATGGGTGCAGGAAGAGTTTAGAGAAGAGGAAAAGGCAGTGTGACTTTGGAGACAGAGATTGGAGTAATGCAACCACAAGGAAAAGAAAGGCAGGCCGCAGAAGCTGGAAGGCACAGAGCCTCCAAGGTAGCATCGTCATGCTCCCACCTTGACTCCCGGCCAGTGAAACTGAAGGTGGACTTCTGGCATACAGAACTATGGACAGAATAAATTTCTGGTGTTTTAAGCCATGAAAATTGTGGCAGTTTCTTACAGGAGCCATGAAAATTGTGGCAGTTTCTTACAGGAGCCTGAAGAAAGTAATACAACATTCATTTCCACACGTAAAAAGCAGTTAACCAGCTTTGCTTTGCATGTTTCCTGTTGATAGCCTCCCAACAGGATTGTGATGTTCCACCATCTGGTCAGCTGTCCAAACTAAGATTAATTGAGGGCAAGTTCTAAAACAGACTTAAAATACTCTCTATTTTGTGTACACTTAACTTACAGCAACATCAGCTAACATTATAAGGTTTTTCTGTGCTAGTGTTTGCTTGTCCATCTTTACTAACATGAACAATGAGGTGAAGAGTTTGCTGGTTTCCTATTCAAAGATAGCAATCATACAATTTAAAAATTCATGATCACAGTAGTGGCAAAGCCTATTTCAAGAGAGAACCCTGTGACTCTATTGCCTACACTTAAACAATGAGGATGCACCATCTCTGAAATGGAGAGCTGAACTTGGAGTTGGGTTTCCTCAGCATACCTGGTACATTTAGATTATTTTTCTCTTCCTCCAACTCGGGGCATAAAGATCACCACATAGATGTTTAATTGCAATTTGGTCTTATTCTCTGACACATTCTCATTCACAAAATTTACCTTCTCATTCAAAAGATTTACCGAGTTCTACAGAATGATCAAATCTCAACATTTTGAAGACCTTATGAAACAATAATTGCAGTGTTTTCTCATAAGCATCTTTGGTGCATGGTTAATTGCAAGGGTAGCTAGAATCTGACATCACAAGAGTCAGAGAACAAAATAGTTCCATGATGTAGGCGAAATTACCTAGTTATCTTTAAGGGAATTTGAAAAGCTTCTCAACTAGTGAAACAGATTACAAACCTGCCTCTTCAAGTGAGAAAGACTAAGGAAGAAAAAAAAAAAAGAAATAGAACTCACTAAGAACTAGAAGAATCTGTCTAAATGACCAATTTATCCTTAAATCTTTTGTTTATAAAAGCTAAGCTGTACAGGTTTTGTTTTGGTTTTATGTGTTTATTTTAAATGTTATACTGAGCATCCAATTGCAATTATTTCTCTAAGAAAATAATAGATTTGTCTTGATTTATGAGACAATTACAGATTCTAATACTATTCATTTTCTTACAGTTTATGATAAGTACCATTTTTGGTAGTAGTTCACATTTTACTAAACATTTCCACAAATTATACAATATACAACTCAAAATACTACCAAGTGTGTATATTATTATCAACACCCACATTAAAGTGAGTTTCAGGATTTTAAGTAGTTACCCAAAGTCACATAGCAACCAAAATTGGTCCTTCAACTGAGATCCTTCAGATTTCATGGAAAAATTTTAGCCACATCCTACTGCTGAGCCATAAGAAAGTCTTAGAAGTGGGGGAAAAATGCTAAATAGAAAAGGACAAAAATTTGCATGTTTGTGTGCCTGTGACAGATATAATTCCAATTCTTCTGACTTATCTCCAGTCATTTGAAATCACAAGTGCACACATAATTTAAAAAGAAAAGGAAAAATACCTGTAATAATGTGCCTTGCATTTGTCTGATACTTCTGTAACTTGTACAGAAGAATCCACTAAATCTCTCTGGTCATTTGACCCTCACATCATGAGACCATAGTTTCTCATGATAGAAATACAAGATTCTTTTTGTGAGCAATTTGTTTAGAAAGTAACTGAATTTTCTTTGCTACCAACTTTGGTAGTCTGGCTGTCCAGGAATTGGTGCTTTTCTTATTTGGCACTGATTTGGTCCTTGTCAAGTATTTTGTGTGTCCAATAATGGAACTTGTCACCTTGACTCTGGCTTCCTGTAATTGAGTCTTCTTTTCTACTGCTGAAATCTCCAACAGTTGCCTGTCTGTGTTCTTAAATTACTAAGTCTTAAGTGGATGCCCTGACTTATGGCTTGAGCTTCTATTCATTTTGGAATTAGTGCCTCCTGTGTTTCCCTCTTCCTGTGTCTTGAATTCACAACTGGAACTTCCTGTACACCTCCATCTTTCTGCTCACTGGGTCCATGTCCTCACCTAGTTCTCACAACCTTGCCAAATTTACCTCAATCCCTATTTGTAGTTTTCCCTGGTGAATGTTATAATGGCTGCCTAGTGGTGTTATGAAGTTTCCCTTTATTTTTTTTAAGGGTATGATCTAAAGGAAGATAGCATAAAAGGTTTGGGGCTCACACTGTCCTGGATTAAATTTATGGCCCTATCAGTTATTCACTATGTAACTAAGGACGTCACCTGCAAATGGTCCCTTTCTCCTCCATGTTTACGGTGACCAGGTTCTATTTCCCCTGTAATTCTGTCAAAGCCAATTTCCTTCCTCCGCTTTCTACTGCGTCGGCCTGGGTTCTTGTGCTTTTCCACCTGTACCATGCATAATTTCAACAGGCCCACTGTCCCAGAGGTTTTCCCCTTTGAAAGTCCACTTTCTTTAAGGCTTCCGTGACTTTGCATTTATATTTATATAACTCCTTATCTGGAATGCCACCCCCCTACTCTCCTGCAAAAAAGAAAAAAAACTCATTATTCTTTCTCGGAATCTCAGGTGACCCTCTCATAATCCTTGTCCTTACCCCCACATACTTCCAACTCTCTGGACTGGTGGATCTCTTAGATAACTCACAAAATCCTGAAAAAATCTTCACATTAGAACTTCCCATCATGGCTTGTTCTTGTTGATGTATGAGTTTATCCTTGAGGGCAGGAGCTAATTTTTTATTTCCGTCTTTGTAGCTCTTAACCCAGTACCTAGAATACATTAACCACTTCCAAAATACAAGAGTAGGTGCTACCACTGCTATTCCCAGAAGCAATTGAGAATTCACAAAATGGAATTCCTTCATATCCTTTAGCAACATGTGCTTTTTTTCTATCATTCATTTTTTAACTTCAAGCTATGAGAGTCTAAAATGTAATTTTCCATTTACTATTCTATTATGCTTGAAGATTATTTTAAGGCAGGAAAGCAGGGCAATTTTGTTGACTTCATTTTGTAAATTTCTGCCTCAATAAGTAGTGAGTAAACTGGATATATATATATATATATATATATATATATATATATATATATATATACATTTAATGTACACTTACAAAGAACTCACTGTATGTCCGGACCTCTGTTAAGAAATCATGGGTAAAAGAAAAAATAATAGAAAAGAAAACACAGGTGTCAAACCTTATAATCCAGTAGAAATGTATTGCAAATATCATTCTTCCTCTCCATTGAGTTATGGAATAGAAATTCATCTTTATCATTATGATGTTCTTTCCAACATTGCCTGCTGTATAGTATGTGTTCAACAAATGTGTGTTGAATAAGTAAAATGTATAAATAAATAATATACAACTGAAAATAAAATGTAGTTTCTACATCAAATATTAAATCACAGAATTTGGAACTTATTTACAGAGTTACACTTTTATTTTTCCTTCTGGTGTTCAGCAGTTCTTTGTCAAGCTTATATTGATCTTTGAGTCATTATTATATAAAGCACTCATCTGCTTTTCACCGCTCCTGCACCTAAACTCATCACCTTGCATTAGTGGACATTGGACATGACATAGTGTCAAGCTGGGCTTCTCTAATGAAATTCTGCATGTCCCTTGGATGACTATTGTATATATCTCCTTCCAAAAATCTCCATCCATAATTACTTAGTTAGTTGGATTACTAATGGAAGAAAATTTTACAGGATAAACAGATGAAAATCCTTTCTTTCCTCACTTCCCTTATGTTCTCCACCCTCTGTTAATCCCAGATCCTGATGAGTAAATTGCACTATAACTCCTCAGTGCAGCATCCATAGAAAATGGATCCGTTTGATTTGTCTAGAGACCTTCTTTTAATAAATGGCACTAGAGTTCAGATACAAAATTGAAAGGCTTAGGAAGCAGAGTCCTATATACATAATAGAAACTGTTGACTAAACAAACAAGACCTTACTTGTTTTGGGTTGATTCAAAAAATTTGTTGGATTATATCCTTCTCTATTTGTGGGGAAGCCAAAAGGAGCACTAATAAGGGAGACAATCTCTTCATTTCAAAGTTCTTAATTCAGGGATGTTCTTCAATCTGGAAGCCCAATTTATAAGGCAATGACTTCTAGTATTATAATCCAGTAGAAATGTATTGCACATATCATTCTTCCCCTTCATTGAATTATGGAATAGAAATTCATCTATAACATTATAATGTTGTTTGCAACATTGTTGTTTCCAACATTATTTTTTTAAAGTCTGTTTTAGGAAATGCAAAACAAGTTTAAAAGGAGAATATTTATTTTTTAGGGGAAAATTTGTGAATAGTATCATTTACTTTTTTGACACATGGATTACTCCTGAATGACTGTACTGATTATCTGAACATAAAATACTATTTTGAGAATCTAAGAAATTACATGTGAAAATAGTACCTTTAATTTTAAAAGTGCAGAGAAGCTATGCTCAATAGCTCTCTGTTGCTGCATAACAAATCACAACAAATTTAACAGCTTAAAAAATATATTTATTTACTCACATTTATTTCCATGAGTAAGGATTCTGAGCACCTCCACCCCCTGCTCAGAGTTTTATAAAGTTACAATCCTGATGTTGGCTAATTATGATCTTTATTTAGCCTCAGAGTTCTCCTGCAATCTCACTGTCTTAAAACTCATTTTCTTGTGTTTGAAGGAGTTGGGTCCTTAGCTCCTAGATGCTGCCAACTGCTTCCTGCCACATAGCCCTTTCTAAACTTGGCTCTTTTCTTCTTTAAGACTGATAAGCACTCACATTGTTCATTGTGTTTCTTCCCTCTAGACCACAGTTTAAAGACTCCTCTGATTAGGTCAAGCCCTGCTAGATAAGACTTCCTTTTGAATAATGAAACTCAACCTTTATTACACCTGGGAAAAATAAATAAATAAACCTTCCCATGTGCTATGTAATGTATCCTATCACAATATGATATATTATCATATTCAAAATCCCACTCACCTTCAAGGAGAGGGAATTATACCTTGAGAATATGCTAGGCCTCAGGAATCTGAAGTCTTCTAATTTGGCCTACCACTCCATATTATAGCCCAAGTGGGGGTGTGGTTCACTGCCACCCAAAGCACATAGATTTGTATTTTGGACTGATGCAATTTATTAGGTTGAGACCATAGTAATTTACATATACACTTAATTTGTGTAGAGAGCTTTTTTAAATAAATGGTGCTAGAGAGTTAAGACACAACATTAAAAGGTTTAAGAAGCAGCTTCATAGAAATGGTTGACTAAACAAACAAGACCCTACAATTTTTTTGCTTGATTTGAAAAATTTGTTGGATTGACCCACAATTTCATTTGTACATTTGTCACTCTATGACAGTGTCAGAATTTGAATATCACTTGAATCGTATTTTTAGGACGATTTTATTCTTTAATGATAGGTTTGCTCTTAATATTAATTTTAAGTAGATTTTACAGATATTCACATGACAATTATTAAAAGCCATTTTCCTTTGAGCTGCCATGGTGAATGTGCTTGATTTTGCAATTAATTTTTAAGAAGTTCTGAATAAATGTTTTATTTCAAAGTTGATTTGTTCTTATGTGTTGAATTTTCTTTAATACTAGATTTAATCTTCCCTCATACCTAAGACAATTTCCAAGCTACTGTCTATCTTCTAGCAAATGTTTCATCCCTTTCTTCTGGACCTAGGGTGTTGACTAGGTTTGTTTCAAAAGAGTTAATTATTTCCTTCTAGATTGCCATTACCCCTCCTCCTGAAGAGATAATTCTAGGAAGTGGAGTCAGATCACTGAAATCTAATTTCAGGTATGTCATGCACATGCACACACACACCCACAGAGCCATGAAATATTTAGGATAGCCAAAAGAAAAATATCAATAGCTTTTGCCTATGGCTCACCTGTATGAGTGTTTTTTTTTTTTTTTGTAGTTATTTATTCGGTGATGGTGAAATGATTCAAAACAGACTCTAAGAATCACCATGGAAGTCTTTGACAGAAAAGTTGGTGGGTTTCACTTTCTGCTGGGCTGCTAACATTTTATACTATCACCTGTATCTGTTGAGTGTCACCTTTATAAATGAAGAATGTCTTTTGTGAATAAAGCCATGCCAACAAAAAACAATGGTAAGATAAAGATACAGATATAGATATAAGTATCTATTTACATAGATATGTAGTAAGAATATAGATTTACAGGTAAATCAATGAATAGATAGATAATGGTAGGTAGCTACTTTGTCTAGACATCCCATTAGATAGAGTTCTTATGATACAAATTTTTAGCCTGTAGATAGATTTGTCTATCTCTACTTCCAAATATGCCTGGGTAATTTATAGATTTATAAATCGATAGAGTCTTTTGTTTAAAGTAGTTTCAATTTTATTTTTGATATTTATAATGAAAAACTATTGCAATAATCACACCATGTATCAGTCACTAGAACACAAAAAATTACTATTTTTAGAAGGAATACAAAATGAAACTAACACAAAGAAATTAAAGACTTTTTCTTGAAGATGGATGGGAACTTCTCAGACTGGGTAAAGATCATAAAGAAAACACAGTGTCACTAAGGTGCACTCAAACTTGACCAAGTTTAGATAAATTCTAAAATTTTCTACCAGAGAAATTCTTGGAGACTTGATTATAAAATATTAAGCCCAATAAATGGTAACAACCAACTACCACAAGTAATGAATTATAGGAACTCTTTCTAATATGCTATGAGATGACATCATCAGCAATCATTACTAAACTTACTAAGTGCATTTAAATGGAAAGCTAGCTGTATTACCAGTTAGAAAAGACGAAATTATTTCACATCTTCTTTAGCCTACTATAAATCTTCTCTTAAGTATTATCAATTCTACTCTGAATTCTGGGAGGAGGACCTTGCAGTTTTCCTTTGTTTCTTATTTTAGTTAGCTTTTTTGCTGCTGTGACCAATAAATCCAACAAGAACAATTTTAGAGTAGGAAAAGTTTATTTGGGGCTTATAGTTTCAGAGACCTCAATCCATAGATGGCCAACTCTATAACTCTGGGATGGAGGAAAGGCAGAAATTCATGGTGGAAGGATATGGAGGAGGAAAGCAACACAAAACATGACTATCAGGAAGCTGTCCTTCACCATGGACAAAATATATACCCTAAAGACATGCCCCCCAGGACCTACCTCATCTAGCACTCACTACCTGCCTGTAGTAACCAACTCGTTAATGCCTATCAGCAAATTAATGTGTTGATTAGATTAAGACTCTCATAACCCAAACATTTTACCTTTGAATTTTCTTGCAGTATCTCATACATGTGCTTTTGCTGGACACCTCATATCTACACCATAACACTTCTCTTGATTTCTGGCTGCTTTCTGGATTCAGTCTATTTAAGTTACTAGAAGGATTTATAGAAGTATCAGGAAAATGAGATCAGGGTATTTATTCCTTCTATCCCTGGTAAGCCACCGTGGCTTAGCTGCACTTATTTAATGAAGCTCAAAACTTCTGCTAGGCAGCCTTCTCCATATAAGTACTATCTCTGGGTTCTAGTAACTACCATATCTACTTCTTATTCCAGGCCTAGGGGTGGTAACAATATTGGTTTTCCAGGAAACATCTAAATTTCTCTAAAGCTTGCTAAATTTCTTATATGTGTGGGCCATCTGTTTTCTGACACTAGACAAATTGATTGTTAAGTTAGGTTGTTAGGGTTTTTTTTTTTTTTTTTTTTTTTTTTTTGGTACTAAGGATTCAACCCAAAGGCACTTACCACTGAGCCACATATTTTATAATACATATTTTTTATTTTGAGACAGCGTCTTGCTAACTTTCTTAGGACCTTGCTAAGTTGCTGAGATTGGCTTTGAACTTGTGATCCTCCTGCCTCAGCCATGCCACCTGCTGGGATTACTGACATGAGCCACCATACCTGGTTAAAGTTAGTTTTTATTAGTTTTTATTACTGAAATATTCAAATATTCTACAAAGTGTGTATTTATTTATTTTGTTATTTGTTTGTTTTCAATACTGGGGATTGAACTCAGGGAACTTTAAACACTGAGCAACATCCCTAGCCTTTTTTTTTAATATTTTGCTTTGAGAGAGGGTCTCACTAAATTGCTTAGGGCTGTATTAAGTTGCCGAGGTTGGCTTTAAACTTGCAATCCTCCTGCCTCAGCCTCCTGAGTAGCTGGAATTACAGGTGTACACCACTGCTCTTGAGACATGCATTTATTTTTAAAATCAGAAGACAAGAGGTAATTTTTCAAAACATTTTTTTTAGAAAGTACTTGATGAGCATTTGTAGAAACTTTCAATTTAAGATAGAGACTAGTGATATCTAAGGGAAAGGAAAACATGCATACTGACATTTATATACTGGGCACCGCCTTGGGGATTTTGTATAAATTATCACATTTATGCAAATGTAATTTTTCACTTCCACATTTTATAAATGACATCAGCCAGACTTTGTTATACTTTAAGTGAGTAGAAGTAGCAGTTCAACCCTGAACCACATAGATTGATATAATTAGTTGGTAAATTGTATGCATAGATGAAAGAGGCAATAAATTTACTATATATGAAGTAGGGATCTCTACTTTCCTCAGAGAATTCTTTTTCTTCTGGTTTTAAAATAGTGAAGAATTACTAAGTAGATAATGCATATTTTTTGATACGGTTACCACACTCCCCAGCAATGTATCATGGGAAGCAGTTTAGGGATTCAAATAAGTACAAGAAATTTGTAATCAGAAAATGATAGTATCACCCTCATAGGATCTCTGAAATTGTGAAAATATGTATATAAAGTTCAGCAGAATACCAAGGAAACTGAACTAATATTTCTAATATAATAAATTAATCTGAAATATCATTATTAATAATTGTGCTGTTTTAGTCTTATAATTTCTGCTCATTGTGCCCTGTGGAATTCTGAATCATCAATGTGCACTTTATTTCAAAGGTTATTGGAGATGTGAAAGTATAGGTTAATTGTGGTTCTACAAGTATTTATAAACCAAAAACATATTTTTACATGTGAATCAAGGATAAAAATGGGCAGATATATTTTCATATTTAGATTTCTTCTGAAAAATGTCTACTTAGATCATTTTCCCACTTTTAATTGTATTACTTGTTCCATTTGTTGTTATTATTGTGGTTTTTTTCATTTTTATGATATTCTATATGTTAATCGTTTGTCAGATGAATTGTGACATATATTTTCTTCCATTCTGTAGGTTGTCTCTTTACTCCGTTGATTACTTCCTTTGCCATGCAGAAGCTTTTTAGAGTGCTTTGAAATAACACACTGAACCTTATTATCAGGTACAGTCAATGAATGTTAATCAAAAATAAAATAAAATATTAAAACATCTAAAAAGAATTCGTAGGCACAAAACCATGTTTGTTTAATTCCAACTAAATATCTTGCCTGCAGCATCATAGGTCTGGAAAATGACTTGGAGGTCAGAGCTTGAAAAGATGCCATATCTAAATAGAGAACCTTCAAGTAGAATAATATGCCACTGTCTCAGACATGTTACACATGACTCACTAAATCAATAAGGTAAGACCATGGAGGGTTAAAAAAAAAAAAAAACTCTCTGAGTTAAGTTGTCACATGATAAGTTCTTTCCTAAGGAAGATGCTCAAGGATAATAAAAAATGTTGGTCAAACATATGGGGAAGAGAGAGGATGACTAAAAATCTTGACCAATCCTTAACAGCAGCGTGTAGGACCACATCTAGTTGGCAGCCTTTTACTTGCCACCTCTAGGAACTGTTGCTGTCAGACTTGATTTCATATGTTGGGTGAAATAATTATTTTAGGTTACATCAAGATGAAATTCCACATCCAATACTGGAAAATATGTTACACTGAAGACATCATATGCATTGAAAGTTTTAATAGGTGCATTTTCAATGACGGTAAGCATAGATCAAAGGAAAGAAGGAAGAAAAATAATGACTCCATATTTACTTCCTTGAGTTATATGAACTTTTTAGATTTGGACATGATATCTTCCCATTAGTTGTCTTTGGTCTGAATAAACCCACACCCCAGGTTTGGGGAGGTAAAACTGATAAATATAAATGAGATATATTTGAATGAAGTATACACAATGATATTATATATGTAATTATATTTAAAATAAATGTATATGTGTTGTGTAATGATTATCATAATTGTTAATAAATGTATCTGTAATAATTTACTTTTGCAAATTATCATATAAACACATATTTTTTAACACTTTACATTGACATGGTCACATGTCTTTCATATTGTTTGTTCTCACCAGAGATGTAAGTTAATAACAACTTCCTATTCAGAGGGAAAATCTATCAGAAAAAAAAAAGGAGTTCAATTTACAGTTGTCAATCATTTTCCTGCTCTCAAATACACCTGGATATGCATACACATATCTTGGGGACAAGAATAATAACTAGAATAGTTCATTACTGAGAAGCTGGAAGCATATATATGATCTCTGAAAGGCAGTATGTTTATGTGTACAATACTGTGGATTTGCGTTACTCCAACTCCCCTCTGACTCAAGATGAGAAATTATGATACACAGTAAGATCCTAGGTACTTGTCTTCTGTGTGTTTTGAATTTGCTAGAAATCGTTATCACGATATGTCTGTCCCATTTTGGAATGTTTATAAATGTATCTGTAATAATTTATAATCTGGAAACTTATGATTAGAGTTCTAAAGATGAAATACTAAAAACATATTTATATTGGTGTCCCTAATGGCTCCAAGAGACCATCATTTTCCTCAAGTATTATTTGCTGTTCATTTCTTATTCTTAAAATATTGACTTGAAAATAGAATTGGGTGATTCAGAAGAAAAGAGATGTGATTAGTGACATTGGCTTTAAATTACCAAACCTATATATTATTCATTAAGGAGAAAACAAATCCCAGTTCAAGTTTGAGATTGAGCATATATATGATTTAATATTTTAACCCCTCTTCGACATATTTGCCCCTAAAAAAAAGAAGAAGTTAAAAATGTTGAAGCTGGAAAATAAATGGTTTTGTGGGAGTAAAGTCCCTATTCTGTATTACATGAAATCATGTCTTCACTCTAAACACTATAATAGGTTTTCTGGGTGGAAAAAATGGTTCTGTAAGCATGAGTCCCATCTCAACAGTAGCCATCCACAGATTCTATCTAGGACCATTATGTGCTTTTAACACCTGGTATTACTAAGACACAAAACACATCCCATTAACATCTGTTATTACCAAAGCAGACATCATCAAATGTCACATAGATTCCACTAATATTTGACTCCTTATCTTCCCAAGATATTTGAGAAACAAAGACCAATAGGCCAGAAGTTAGGTATACGATCACAGGATAATTATTTTTGAAGCAGTACAGCAAAGATTAGAGTTCTTTTGAAAACTGAAGGCAATCACTTTATTTAAAAAGATCTCTAAGAATGAA
Source organism: Marmota flaviventris (assembly GCF_047511675.1). Lineage (NCBI taxonomy): Eukaryota > Metazoa > Chordata > Mammalia > Rodentia > Sciuridae > Marmota > Marmota flaviventris. Next base: position 25,498,116 of record NC_092506.1, on the reverse strand, counting down.
AACTATAATTATAGACCAATATTTAGTATTTATAAATTTCACTAAAAAATAACTAAAACAGCAAATATGAGGTTTAAGAAACAATTCTAGACTTATTTCCACCAGTGTAATCCTTTGTGATTATTAGAGTGGTTATGAAATCTACATAGTAGAGTTAAAAACCAAGGCATTTTTACTCCTCTACTTTGTACCATGAGTCAGAATGATCCTGGGGATGTTCAGTAAATAATTCATGGAACTAGACAAGTGAATTAATCTCTCTCAGTTGCAAACTCAGAATTTACACTGCAAGGAATACATGGATTCTAGGTTACCTTCCAAATGTACTAACCAAATTAAAAAATACCTTTTTGCTCATCCTTACTCAACGCTATTTCTACTGTCCATGAATGCTACAAACAACAACAACAACAAACTTAAAGAAGCATATTAATTACATTTCTGAGTAATACTTTGCATAATATAGGTTTATTAATTCCAAAAATAATTTAAGTTTTTGTTCACTTTAATGCTAAAATTATATAAAATGAGAAGGAAAGTAATTTTTAGTATTAGCGAAACTTGATAGCAATCCTATTCTTCTTAAGTCTGTGGCCTTGGAAGAGAAAAACAGTATATTTGGCCCTTGGTTAGCTCATAGGCAAAGAGTGATATTTGTCTCTTAACCATGTTGTGATGAGAAATGACAATAAAAGCAAAATGCTCCCTTTGAAGCAGGTTCTTCAGAAACAATAATAATATTAAAAACAATAATGACAATGTCTTAGTTTAACTAATCCTCTCAGGGATGTTAATAATAGGATATTATTCATGAGAGATTTATGTACACAGTAGAACTTTGAGAAAAATAGAATTTATTGGAAAAATAGCTTTTAAGAGACCTCAATGATTACCGATGAAGTCAATCATCCTATGAAGTGAGTTAAGGAAACAACAACAACAACAAAGACAGTGAAAACTATGAGATGATATTTCAATTATTTTTTCCCTTTGTTCATGTTGTCAGTAGGATTTTCATTTTGTATTATTAGTTTTGGAATAGATGGTAGTATAACCAAAATTTATAAATTTTTTGCCTGCCTCACAGGAGTTAATGAGTACCAGGCAGAACTGAAGGAGCTATTTTAGGTGGGTTTGGCAGGGGAGCCTGCCTACTGAAGAGAGGGAGAGAAGAATGGTATGTCAGCCTTGGCAGAAACTGTGCACATTGATGCCAAAAGTAACAGGACTTGAGTAAACAGCAGGTCTTGGCTCTGATGTCCAAAGAAATACCCCGTCAAACCTCTAGATTGAACTCGTACAACCTCCATATGGCCACCAAGAAGATAAAATATTCCCACGCGGAAGTTCAGAAAATTCATCCACATACTTAAGCATCCTGTTCAGCAAGTGTCATATGATGAGCAGAGGGTACTGAATAGATCTTTTGGTTAAAATGACCATGCAATTGACTATTGGAAAGAGTGAATCACCCATAGTCTGCAGTTCTTTCTTCAAGTAGGAAAGAAGCCATAAACCTGCCTTTTAAGTGAATGATTTTCACACAGTTGCCCATTATTGATATCAGCAAAAGGACTATAAGAGTTGTTTTTAATATCTAACCAATATAATGGTGGTGATGATAGAGATACTGATATTGATTTTGATGATGGCTACAATAACTGGAAGAATGGACTTTAAATTTTATATCCATAAAGGAGCCTAGATATAATCTAGCAAGTTGAGGAGACATCTAGCCATCTGCTTGAGTGAAAGCCAAGGAAACATGTAAAGGGCGGAGTGAATGGATACTTAGAGAAGTCAGTCAACACAGCAAAAATACCAGCCTTCGAAACTCGTGATAGTGTCCCAGATGAAGAAATAAATCACCTTCATGTGAGAGAAACTGAAGCAGCCTATGGAAACCCAGCTCAGGTACAACAGGGGAATCAGAGGGAGGGAGAAAACATGAATGTCCCACTGTGGGCCCTCAATTGTCTACTGACCCTGACCTAGCTTCCCAGATATGAGTGTCAGTTTCTGGGAATTGTGTCAGAGATGCCAATTATGAGAGTGATTCAAATAAAGAGCAATGTTCAACAGTGGATAAGGTCTTGTATTCTGAAATCAGAGACAACTGGTGCATGATTTACCAGGTGTGCATCAGTGTATAAGATATTTAATTTCCCTAATAGCATAATTAGATTATGGGTGCTAACTTTGTAAAATTTTGAGGTGGATTAAATAAAATAAAGACTACATATGACACTTTCTGATATGTATTATCTATGTTTATTAAAGAGCATTTGGATTTTTTACATGATGAATGTATCCATTTTAGTATCTCTAAATTTAATATCTATGATGTTTGAACAATAGTGTATAATCTGCCTATAACACCTTTCCATCCTTAATTATAACTTGGTTTATTTCTCTGCCTGGATTAGATGTATTTCTTCCTTCATCAAAATTATATTTAAATAATTTCTATTCATAAAAAATAGTGTGAATTCCCCAATGTAGAATATTCATCTTTTAGACACAAGTGTTATCAGAAGCAATCTCCCTAACCAATGTATTAGAAGATATCAGTATACCACTGATAACCTTGATATTTTCTGACACATAATAGGGTGACCTTGGGATTGAGGAGTCCTGAGCCTAGCACCAGGTGAGATATCTTTTATTCATAATCTCTAATACCTGAGAAAAACTGAAAAGGTGTGCTATTGTGGCACAGACAGGCTAATACAATTATCACCTGTATATTCAGATGCTGTATCACCTAGATACAAATTTAGATCTGTTTGTCTTAGTCTATGTTTCCCCAAGACACCACGTTGACTCACAGCACAGAGTTACTCTGCTGTTTCAAAATTTTCCCTTTTTCCCTGTACACATACTGTTTCTGCTTCCTGGTGGTTCCTAACTTGGCAAACTTCTGCTTCTGTCAAGATATATAAAAACATTACCTCCATGAAGTCTCTCCACAAACCCCAGGACAGAACTAATTGCTTCTTCAATTTCAAAGTACCTTTTCTTAAGCGTATATTAAGGGATCTAACACAGTGTTCATGGCTGTATTCCCAGTACCTGGAACAATGCCTAGCATATAGCACATCGTCAATAAATATTGGTTGAATAAATGAATTGCATTTTAATGATTTATACATAGCCTTTCTGTCTTTCTAGACACTCTGCTCCTTAAAAACAGTGTATAACTAATTTGCTGAAAATGCTGAATGGGATAATGTGAAATACTGAAAGATTTTTTTTTTTTTTTTTTTTTTTTTTTTTTTTTTTACCATCTAGTCCCATTCTCAGATATGAAAAATCCCAAAGCAATCCTATACCAAAGCTTTGATCTTCTGGTCAGTTCAAACTTCTGTCCTCCCCAGTTATAATTCTTTGCAGGACCCAGACCCCCCAAATTAAAAGAGACAAATAAACACCTTGTGTGTGTATGTGTGTGTGTGTGTGTGATGTGCCTACTCTCTTCCTAGATTCACCATTTTTATGACTGCTTATGGTTTGCATATGAGTGAATGTGTCCCACAAGAGTTCATGTGTTAAAATCAAATTCTCATTGTGAGGTGACTATGGTGTTTCAAAGTGGGACCTATTGAGGTTTGATTAGGATAAAGTCATCAGGATGGAACCCCACAATTGAATCTTGATAGCTTTATGAGAATAGGGTGAGACCCCAGAGGAGACATATATGCAAGGTTTGATTCCTGTCTCTTGCCATGTGATGCCCTGCACTGCCCTGGAATTTTGGCAGCATAAAGGCCATCACCAAATGCATTCCCTCAACCCTGTACCTGTAGAGACAGGAACCAAAATAAACTCTTTTCTTTATAACTTACCTGGTCTGAAATATTGTACTATTAGCAACAGAAATTAGACTATAGATATAGCTTTATTTATTTCCCTTCAAATGTTGGGTTCACTGGGGAGTAAGGCCTAAAGAGATTAAAATACCTTATTTCATTGGTGCCCTTGTGATGTGAATTTAATGCTCTCATTAGATTATGCTCTCAGAATACCCCTCCTGGCCCTTTTGAGATGTATATGCAGATATCCTTCAGAAACATTCCATTGTGTGGGACACTCTCTATCCAACCCTGTATCAACTCACTTTTCAGAGATTGTCTGGCTGCAAACCATAGCCTTTTCCAAAAAAATGGAGAAAGACATCCAAGGCTTCTAACCACTCTTTCCAAGAAGTTGTCACCATTAATCCTCTTCCTTGTCTGTTCTTATAATGAAGAGGAGTGACATTATCTATTATTTTTCTTGTCAAAATTTGAAGATGGAAAACCTCCCCTTGAGCATCTTATATTAACTTTTCTCCTATTTACTTTTTAACCTTTGCCATCTGGCATGATGTAAAAATATAAGTATTATATGAATAATTAATAAATGTATAGATAAATGGACAGATGAATGGCTGAATGAAAGAATATTACCTTTATAAGTTTGAAGAAATATGAACATCCTGTACATTAACGCTGCTGGTGAGAGTCACAAGATGGTGAAGAGGGTAGTGGAGGTAAGGTTGATGGCAGGGAGAAGACTCCTGATAGGGAGAGTTGCAATTACCCATTCTCAGTTCCATAAGATTTGCTTTTGGATAAACAGGTTGTGCCAAAAGTCTACTCTTCTAGTTAACAGAAGCCCAAAAGACAAGGCTCAGATATCAGTCGAATAATTTTGAATCTATACATGCAATTTGTTGAAAATGGTGCTTGAAATAAGTTTTAATAATCTTCTTTCTTGAGAGTTAATTCCTTTTTTCTGTACTTTGTAGGTTTTGTTTTTGTTTGGTGCTGGGAATTGAACTTCACACAGGCTAGGCAAGCACTTTATGACTGAACCATCTAACCCTCGCAGGCCAGTCCTGCTCATGAGATTCATAATTGAGTGAATTCAAGACTAGGTTTCAGATTGAACTTAAATAAATGGTAATTATTTAGGAGGAAGAAAGAAGTTGATTTTTTTTTTTTTTTTGACATCAGGATGTTTTAACTACATTATGTGTTGAAATAACTCTTAGAGGGAAGAGTTTATAATTACATACTCTTTCATTTGTAAATTCTTCATTGAACTGACTAGAATATAGTTTTCTCAAATTTCCTTTTTTTTTTGGACAGAAGCAATAACAAAATTCAGCACTTTTCTGGATTGCTCTGAAACAACAGTAATCCTAAAATCACTTTAAAACATTAATGTTTTGTGTTTAAAACATGAACCAAAATTTTACATTAGAATTGCATACTTCTTTGTTTGTTTAATTTTCTTTACACAGATCAGGCCATCTTTGTGTTTGAGTTCTCAATAGTGGAAAAGAAGGTGTTTTTTTTTTTCCTCCTTTGTACTTTCACCTCTTCCTTTATTTTCTAAACAATTGATACTATGACATCAAATCTGGGTACTGGGAGGAGGTGGAAGAAAGAAGAAATACAGGTAAGGAGATAGGTCATTTATTTATTGGGTTGGTAACTACTGGTTCTTTGTAAGTCAGATGATCAAGGCTAGTGATCTTGAGTGGATTCGCTTATGGTCTTTGACATAGTTTTTCATTTTAGAAAACTACATTGAAATTCTACACACAGATATTTGGCATTTTCACTTTTGTTTTATCTTGGAGTTTTTCTACAACTTTATTTTTAACATGAGGTTATATATTGAATATATAATGTTTAACTTCAGACTTCCTTTAAACTGTTAGGTCTTAAGCGATATGTAAGTAAAAATGTTCCATGTTTAGATAAGGTAGCCATACATACATTTCTTTCTTTCTCTGTTTTTACTTGCATTTAGTAGCTCTTACCTTAAGAAAAACTGAGCTTAAGAGTGCTGGTTAATTCAGTTAATTCAAGTTAATTCAACTTGTAATTGAGATGAAGTGGGAGGCACTGCATGCTCTGACTCATATATTTCTCTTTGTAGGTTATTTCTTTCATTTTCCAGTTTCTTTGAGAATTCAAGTGCTAGCAGACCGTAAGCAGCTGTGTGGCTTTTCAGATGAGCAAAAAATCTTGAAACTACTGAATGAAAATTTGTCTTTTTACTCTTCTTCATATGGTTTCAGCAAACTGAATTATCCTATTCATTACATGAAAATTCCCTCTGATCAGCGAAATAGCTACTAATGAATAAAACTGTAAACAATTAGAAAAATCAAGTTGCTGAAGATCCAAACTATTTATCTCCTTCAACAGCCAATGGTAATATGGCCAAATGAAACAGTGTTTGCTTTCTTCCACCATCTTAAGGTTTAGTTTAAAAATTGTCATCAAATTTTCATCTTTTTAATTCTTGAGGAAAATAACATTAACATTGTATGAAAAAATAGAGGCAAGAATAGCCATAATGCTAGAAAACAATTTGATAAATTTACCTTTCCTAGATATAAAATACCTCATAATATCCTAATAATTAAGAACTTTGACATGAGATAAATGGATATTTGAAGGGCCAAAAAACAATTAATAGCTAGCGTTCTAGCTATTAATTTGGGGAAATACACAGATACTTTGCACATATGGGTGAATCTACATAAATACAGATTTAAAATGCTTTGCTTAACAATAAATTCTATTTAAAATCAAGACATAAATAAATCTGAAAAACAAAATAATAAAATATATGAAAATAGCATATGAAAAAATAGGAATAAAGATTAACTTATAGGTGTGACAAAAAACATAAAAATAAGTGTACATTAAACATTTTAAATTTCTCAACATCAAAAACTATATAAAGACGACAATAACTGAGAAACATGCATAATACATGACTGAACATGACATCTATTTTAGGTTAACAGAAGGAAAGCATACTAATCAAGAAGAAAGTTCTAGAAACCCAACAGGAAATCAGGCAATGTCTATGAAAAGACAGTTTACTATGTATAAAATTCAAATATATCTAACTATATAAAATTATGGTCAACCTCAGACTGATTTAGAGCAAATTAAAACAATGAGATTTTTAAAAGCCTCTGAGATGGGCAAATAAAGACTAATTAATATATTCAGTGTCAGTAAAAATATGGGATAGATACTCTAATGCCCTATGAACAGATATGTTGGAAGTATATTTTTAAGAATGAATATGGGAGCCTACCAAAATTGTAAATATCAATTACCTTTATCTCACCTTTTACCACTTTGGTTAATTTAACAAATCACTTATAGAAACTTAATGTACATCTAAAAATGTTTACTTTCATATTGGCAACATCTTTACTGGGGGAAAAACATAAATGTTCATCAATGAAGCAGTGGATTTGACCACTTATATCCCACCAATGTAGTGCTCTTAAGCAACATGGAACACTGTTGAATAACAAGCAACCAAAGCATGTGACAAAACGATAGGTATACAATGGTCCCAACTGAGTAAAATGTTTAAATAACAAGGTAAGACCAAAAGACTAGCAGTATCCTACTAACAGTGACTTGCTGTGGAGATGGAATTGTAGGCAATAAAGGGAAAGTAGATTAATTCTATTATTTGCATTTTAGTAGTTTAATTGTTTTTGCAATGAGAATATGTTGCTATTATAATAAAATCATATAAAATAAAAGGGAGGTAGACAGAAGACTGGGCAAAAATAATGCCCAGACTAAATAGAACATAGCATTTATAGTATTGTTTTATACAATGCTATATAAAGTGAAATTTTAGAAGTCTTGCCAAAAAGCTTAGCATGAGAAGAAGCAAGTGTCCAGTAAGTAGTTAGCTCAGGTCCTCACCAGGCCAGGATGAAAAAATACCTTCTCATCTCTATTCAAACAGGATTAGTTTTAGGAAATGAATTCCTCCTCCTCCTCCTCTTTCTCCTCCTCCTCTTCCTCCTCCTCTTCCTCCTCCTCCTCCTCCTCCTTCTTCTTCTTTTTTAAAATCAATCTGAGAATGTCAGGTCCTACTGAAGAAATTTACCCTAATTTTGACACAGGGAGATCAGAATGTGAATACTTACAGGAGCTAATTGTTATGCTTTGTGACATATTTTAACAACTACTTGTTCCATTATTTATCTTCCAAGGCTGCTAGGGAAATTATGTGAAAAAATAAATGTGAAAATATTGTCAAAGTGTACATTCAGGGTAATTATTATTGTTCAACTATGTTGGCTTAAGGCACAAAAACATCACCATATGTAATAACTATGAGTTTTAAAAATTGTAGCTATTAAATTGAAATAAGAAATACAGTTTGGGGCCTATCAAACTGACAAAGCATAAAAACATTTTTGATAAATTCAGTGTTGTGGAGGAGTAAAATTGGTTGTCTCTCTTGAAGGCAACTTGAAAATATATGTTAACATGTTTTAAAATAAGCAGATCCATTGAATCAGTAATTCCCTTTCTAAGAATACATCTCAAGGAAATAATGTATAACTATTTCATCCCAGCATAATTATAAGATTGAAAATTAGAAATGATATAATAGCCAACAACAGGAGACTGGTTAAATAATTATGGTGTTCCATGTAGTCATTAAAGTAATTCTGTAGGAAATCAGAAATTGTACATAAAATATTATTGAATAAAAATGATTAAACAATGTACTTTCAGTATGATTCAATTTTGTTTATTTTTTTTCTTATTTAGGCATGATAAATGGTTTAGGAGGAAATTTAATAAGTTGTTAGCAGTATATTTAAGTGGTATGATCATGGGTGCATTTTGTCTTCTGCATGATTCTCTTGCTTTTCCAAATTTATTTTTCAGATGAAGGAAAAGGTACATATTATTAAATATTAAAAAAAATATCTGTTTTCTTCAGAAAGGAGCAGTGAGAGCAAGTACCATTTTCACCTGTGGTAGGGCAATACAGTACGTGATATTTTAATGACTTCCTTCTTTGGTGCAATTCACAGAGCCTGGTAATATTGGGCTTAAATGAAATACAATTTTAAGATCTTTTCTCATTTTTCATGGAAATTTTATTTGAAAAATGGAGACATTCTTGAAAGAACAAGAAATTGTCATACTTCATGTTACTTACAAAGCTGAATAAACCACTATTCTATTATAAACTGTGGAATATGGAACCATAAAGTTATGTAGCTTAAATTTGTTGATTAAGTAAAAATAGAGCCACAAGGTATTCATTGGCATGTTACTATTGGCTGCCCAGAATGTTAATCAGGTTCTTGTACTTGGTGGTGAAGGGAGACAGTATACAGGCAGTGGAAGTAAACCTAACCATACCGAGTGCTCATCACACACAATGGTGCTTCTGACACAACATGCATTTGGTGAGGTATTATGCGTATGCTATTTTCTGCAACACTTGCAGCATTTTTTTCATTCCAGTTGTTTATTGGAATCCTCTGAGGGGCCTTATTTTGAAATTTAAACAGCTGAGACCATGCCTTACCACAGATACAGGAATAGAAACTATGTGGCATAGGACCTTACAATGCATACTATATTTTAAAAGAAAGTCTCAAGTAGTTCTGAACTTCTGGCCAAACATCTATATGAAGAGAGTTAATGCTTCCACCTTACACAATATAAGGATACATAATGTGATGAGATAGGTATAGTTACTTGTCCACATTCCCAACGCTGGTAAAGAGGGGTCTGGTTGACTACTAAGTAAACACACATGTATGGACACAACAAATAAATTATGTATAATAAGGACTCTTCAACTCAATATTAGCATGGGAGAATATATTTCCATGCTTTAGTAAATGCAATAACATTCATGTAAATTAGTCATGATTTCAAAGATGAATAGATTGAGATTCAGCGAGTTTAAGACAATTACCCAAAGCCAAATAAAATTAAAATTAGGACAAAAGTAACCATAGGGTTTCCTTCATCTTGATATGAACTCTCTTTATGAACAGCAAAATCATGCTTATACTTTTTAACATGTAAAAGGAGGCTCCAGAAAAACCTAAACAGAGACTCACAGTGGAAGTGCCTGGAACTTGGTTAGCTGGGGACCCATCTAGGTGGCTGAGTTGATACATATGGCAAAACCATTAAGGAACTTTGGAGAGATAGTTTCACCAGGGTATTCAATATATATTCTGGAAAGAAAGTGGGAAATACAGAGAACAATACTGTAACACAGCTCAGAATGACCCTTAAATAATAAGCACAAGATAAGCAAAAGAAAGAAAGGTCTAAAAATTCCAGGGAAATTAATGAAATGAGAACTTGCTGGGTTAACTTGCTGTTTTCCTGGCACCAGATATTCCTATGAAAGCATTCTTAAAGTAAGAAGTGGCTTCAGGGCAAAGATAAAATCCAGGATGGAGGGGTAAAAACCTCTACTAAAGTCTTATAAATATCTTAAGAATGTGCCTCTTAGTCAGTATCTCTTAAATAATAAAGATTCTAAGAACTCTAAGGGCATTTTAACATAGTTACCTCACATAGGACAGAAAGCACAGCATGTTTTGTCTAAGAGAGAAGCACAATTTGATTCACAGAAAGCCCAGAAAGGTTGTAAAGAAATTATATCACTACATACTCAATGTGACAGAAATATTACAAAATGAAAAGAGGTCTAGGTCACCCAAGTTACTATGGTTGACAAGTGAGCTGTAAAAACTACTCAGTTACAAATGTATAGCCATGCCTTTTATAGAAAGAGAAAGATGGCTCAGAAGCAGAAACCAAGAGCTCAATGAGTAGAGCCAGGAGCTGCACAAGATTATTCACAGGAAGCATGACCCTAATCAAGATACAGAAACTGTTCTGAAGTAGAGATTGATAAATGCTTCCAGTTTGCACTTAAAACAGGAATTACTTCCTGTTTCTACACGGAACACAACATGAAACAAATCTGGTGAGTACTGAAATCAGAACGATACTTGCTTACCATCTCATATTAATTTGATAACAAAGAATACTAAGCAAAGCAATCTTGGATAAGCAGAATCTTCCCTAAAGACCAGAAAGTAATGCACAAGCAGAGTTTATATGACAGGTACATCAAAGAAGCAATATGGGCAAGAAATAGTCTTCACTTGCATGTAGACAATGAAAAAAACACCCTGGAGACCCAAGAAATATCACAGGAAGGGGGTATACTTTGAGGAGAACTACAGGCTTACTATACATAATTTTGGCATTAAAAGAATAAAATTTAATATTTTGTATTAAATTGACATTATTGAATAATTAATATTTGATACTTCATGTTAATAAAGTAAACAAGTAGAATTTTGAAATGGATAGCTTCTTTTCATTCCTTTGTATATACTAGTGCAGATTGAATACTGAGTTTCCAGAAAAAAGGAAAATTACTATAGGATCATGACAACTTTTTCTACATCGTGGATAGCAAAAATTCAATCCTGAGAAATCTACCTGATCTATGAATTCTACACTTTAAAATTATGTTTTCTGTTTTGATTATTTATTGCAACAACATGCAATAAATAAATTTGATTATTTATAAGCAACAACATGTAGCAGCTTTAAGCAATATCCACTGTATTATATTTCACAGTTGTGTGGATTGCTTTTGCATACCTAGCCAGTTCTTTCTCTAAACTAACTTGGGGCATCTTATGGAGATAAAATCAAGTGGTGGGTGAGAACAAAATCAGCCAGAGGTTTGCAGGAGACAATGGGAGAGTCAGGTCTCTCTTTTTCCCCATGTACTCTCAGGGCCTCTCCCTTCCACATGGATCATGAATTCTTTGCCATTCCTGTGGAAAACCTATTGCTGTGTAATAAGCAACAACATTTAGAAGCTTGAAGCAATATCCATTGTATTGTATCTCACAGTTGTATGGATTGCTTTTGACATGGCATCTCAGGATTCCCAAAAAGCACTAAAGTGAAAGCAACTTGGCAAACTCAAGGATTAACCCCAGCTCTGGTGCAGTGTCACTTCTGCCTCATTCAATTGATAAAACAATCATGGTGCTAACTAAGGTCATGAATCCAGAATACAGGGTGGATTGAGAGTCAACTTAGAAGAAGATGAATTCCCACAATATAGTAGATATTCTATTTCAGGCAGACTGGTAGCATCTGATAATAATAAAACTCCCATAGATATGCTGCCTTGCAGGAAGCCTACAAACTAGTGAAAGAGATAAACATTTAAACAAGAAAAGATAACAACTGCTCCAAAGTAGTACCTTTTAAAACTTGTTCCTAGCTAAGAAGCTCAGAGAAAGCTTCCTGAGGAAGGTGAGTTTGAGGCTGATCTGAAGAATGAATATTAATATGAATATTAATAATCCATATGAGACAGGGAATGGGAGAAGTATTGCAGCAAGAAGGCAATAGCACAAATATAAGCCACAGCAAATACCAGGACATAGCAAAGATGGTGAGGCTTTATCTGAGAAGTGAGAGCAAGGGAGCAGGCTACAGGCATGGATAGTAAATAGGAGTCTTGCTTTGTCTTCATCTTAGAGTACTGTGAAGCTTTCAAATGGAGAAAGTGACAGGGTCGGACTTGTATTTGCATGTAGCTGAAGGGTAGAGTGGATTAGAGGGAATGCATCAGAGTTTATTCTACCTCTTCCAAGAGATGTGAGCTTCCTCCTCTGTCTCCTACATCTTAGGTTTGCCGGATTTGTGATGGACAGGCTTTCACAGAATTGCTCTCATTTCTTTTCTAATCAATTTTATGGCTTTCATTGCTTTTTCTTACTCAGATAAAAGCTGTACTGGATCCAAAAGAAATCACAAAAAGAGTGATTGAAACCAATCAAATGAAATAAGGAATATCTTAAAAGGCAGGCAAGACAAGAAACCAACTTGCTTCACTTTGAACTCAATTCTGGCAGAAAGACTTCACCCTCACTATGAATTCCCATGGAATTGCCAATAAGGCAAAATTGATGTCTTAATTTTCCTTTTCTATAGTTTCTTGAAACTCCAACTCTAAACATTCCTATCAATTTATCTATTCATCCAAATTGAAGTGTGAATTGAGGCCAAGGTTGACACAGACCTACGTTCTAACTCTCATTTTGCTGGATGACCAGACATTAGCTAACAGACTTCTCTGAACTTCAATCGTTTAATTTAATAAAAAAAAAAATAAAGAGGTTTAGAGCACACATTTAGAGTGTTGCAATAAGTCAATGGAATAAAGCATGAAAAAATTTAGTCCAATGCAGTACACCCTAGTGGTTAAAAGAGATAATTTACAGCTAAATCAATCTTGGTTCTATTCCCAGCTCTGCCATTTATTGGATATGGACTTGAGCAAGTTTTTTGCAATGCTGATGCATCAATTTTTTTTCTTATTTATAAAGTGCATATAAACATATAACTTTCTAGTGTTTTATGATAATTATTTGACAAAAGCTATACATAGTACTTATTACAGTATCTGGCATACATCCAATGTTTAATAGCTGGTATCTGATATTATTATCAAAATTATTGGCATCCTATAAATTTATATTAATACTTCTTTTGTCCTTCACCATGACTTTTTCATATATTGCCATCTTCTTACACTTGTTATCCACCTCCCTTATGTATTCTGTAGTTTCCCTCTGTTATACCACACACACACACACACACACACACACACACACACACACACAACCTCCCTCTCTACCTTTGTCCCTTTCTCTCTTTCAAAATATGGACAACAAACACAGGGAAATAACATAAATTATCCAATCACCTAAGCATTCACAGAGTTAACTTTTGGTAATTTTTTGAGATAGAAAAAGAAATCACAATTTACAAAATTATCAAACTGATTCAGGTCTTTCATATAAGGCTAGAGTTTTATAAATTCCCCTAATTCATCTGTTATCAGTATACAAATAAATATTAGTAGTAAAACATCCCACCCTCTCATCCTTAGATAGACTGCTGAATATCCATCAGCCTTGAAAGGAAATTGATATCAATTTTCATGGAGTTGGTAATATATTTGAATTTACTCAAGGTTAGGCTAGTATTATTTGAAAATATTCTAAAAACCAAAACAAAAAAATCTTTCATTTTTACAAGCTATTTTGGTTTAAAGTAAAAGTCCTGCATTGAACAAAACTGTTATGTAAAATTTAACTAACATGTAAGAATAAATCATGTTTTACTTCTCCTTTCTCTATAGTGGGACCAGAAGAGACATTTGACAACACTAAGCACATTTTTTCTATGAAAAAAATAGGGGTTCTGATATTCAGTTGATAAAAGGAAACCCTCAGAGGTCTTTGATTTACTATAAAAATTGGTAGAAACCATAAGGAATTGATCAAAATATATGAAATGCCTAATCATGATATAATGGCTATTTTTTCAATATGTGAATGGTAACAATATTTTCTGTCCTTACTGTGAAAACCTGTTCCAGTTTTGAAATGACACAATGTTCATGAGTACACATTACCTGTTTCTGTCCTAAGAAATATGCTAATATGACTAAGGTCTGAGATGGTATTTTTCTTCACAAAATAAGCTTTTTCTTTCTACTTTTAAGAATATAGTTCTAATTTTGCTTAATTCTGTTATATTTGTACTAGATAGTAAGGCATGCTAGGTTAAAAAAACAAAATTATTTATATATTATAATTTTCAGAAATAAAATAGCTCACATTTTATGCACCATTTATAAATACAGTAGTTTCCAACAATTATTTGAAAACAGCTGTTCTTTGGTTTCTCTTATATATTGTTACTCACATTTGGAATGAATCTATTAGACCTTATGCAGTACTGCATTTAAGAAAAGGCCTTGAATATTTGTGATATCTAAATAATGGAATTTTATGATTAGGTGCAATGTGAAATTTATGTAACTTTGTTCATATTATTAAAATTTCTCTTACTTATGATGATGTATATGAAATTATACCTCATTAACTCAGATCCTCTTCATTCAGAATGTGTGATAATTAAAGGGAAAAGATGTTTAAGATTATATTCATGGGTACCTATGAAGCAATTCTTCTACTGAAAGATATGGGGGAAGGTTTTCTTTCAATAAAAAAAGTTGAGAAACCAGATTATTTCTTGTAATAGAGTACCATTTACTTGAATTATGATATTAATTAGTAATATTGGCTGCTGTCACTGTGAATGAAAATGATCCATGTGGTTTATATTTAGCCCTATAAGGTAGGGACAATTGATTTTAGTTTAGAAATTAAGACATTCTTAGAATTTCCACCAATTCTAAGGAATAAGGATTTGTACATTTATTCAGGACTTATATATTCATAAAGGATTAATACTAATTTCAGGAAGGATTCTCATTTCAGATCATTTTAGCATGCCTTATTGTCAAACCATATCATCCAAGTCTCCATTTAAGAACAACATTGGTAAGCTAACTAAATTCAGAATTGTTAGTAGGACAATGAGTGTGTCTGCTTGGTATTGTTGGAGCATTTAAAAATAGCTTATACATATGATTAGTTTATATCCACTCTTTGCCTCTCCTAATAAGTTCTAAAAGAAGGAGATGGTAGCATTCTTGTAACTAATATAGAATGAGTTTAAAGGAAAGTAGGCACATGGCTGGAGAATATTCCCTTTTTGCTTCTTTCTGCATAATTTTGCATGAAATAAAAAAAGTCCCATGGAAGAAACGAAACAGAGGTTTCAGATAAGGATACAAGCCATCTCTGAGAATCCAGCCTGATTTCCCTTCTGCATAAAATTACCTCTGAAATAAGACTAAAAATAAATTCTTAGTGTAAAAGAACGGTTGGATTTTGCATAGGACCCTTTAGCCACATTTTAATTACCCCTCAACTCTGTATGAAGTGTATCTTGTTTCTATATCACAGGGGGATTTGGTAAAATGTGTCAAGCAGGTACTCTGCAGGACATTTTGAAAGCCCATACTGTACAAAGCATTTCACAGAGCAGGGAATTGCCCCTTAAGTAGGACAGAATGAAAGGCTGGCTAATTGCTGCACATCACCAACCAACCAGTATGAAACGCAGCTGCTCAGCCATCAGTTCCTGTTTGCTCTGTCTTTTGCTTCACTATGAGCAAGATTAACATTTCCCAAATTTAATCAAATAATGTTATTATATTTGGACCAACAGGAATGACTATTTCAAAAGCACAGTCTTTCCATGGACATGTATAATTGATTGGCAGAAAATACAATATGCTAATGTATACATGAAATACAAAATGAGAGCATAACACAATAATGTTCATTCAGTGGTCAAACAGAAAAGGCAGATGATGTCAACTTCGTAACGTGTGGCGAAAGAAATACGAAAGAAGAGAAACAGAAATTTTCACAAAATTGATTTTAAATCTGGGTCAGCAGACATGGGTAAGTTCCTCTCCAATTTTTTTCTGTACCTGGATGTTTTATGGATAAATCTTACCTCCTAGAATATCCAATCAAACACACTGACTTAGGCCTCTGACAGTCCATCTATCTTTATACATGGGCTGTACCTACAAGGGAAGCCTGATAAAATAGAAATACCTGGGACTAGAAAATCAGAGTGATCTGAGGTTAAATCCTGGATAAGGCTTTCATTGACCTATGACACCTAGGTTTTTACGTCACTAAAATTTAATGCACTTTCCCTGAAGACACAATGACTGTATATTCTCTAAGTATATGGATCATTGATTGGTATTTTTGGAATATTTGTTGATATTGGTATAATTCATTGTTCAAAACCAAAAGATTCAAGTTAAATTCATTGCTTATAGAAATGCACATATGCATAAGGAGGAGAAACAAAAATAAGTCAATAAACATTAACAAAATTTGTAACCATTTGTGGAGTGTAGAAGAAATCATTTTTACCCTATTGGAGAATAATGAAACTTTGGTTCACAAGGAGCTAATGGGGGAATCAATGTCCAAAACTAATTATACTAGCTTTAATAAAAATATAGCTCAGTAAGGAAAAATTGACAACATATCTGCATAGCTTGCACTTCAGTTATAATTTAATTTTGAGAGAAGGATCCATGAGACATGAAGCATTGTAATGTCATAGTGAATATGATGAGTCATTTAATAATTATTAATGAAGAGCAAGTGATAAAGTAGAGTCAGTATGAAGGCTGGGTATAGAGCAATCAGCTCTTTTGAATATTCTAATGCTAGGAATATTTGCTATTCGTATGTATTCACTCATGCAATATATTCATTTGTCTTTTCATTCATCAATTCATATTGAGCTTTTGAGATGAATACTGAGCTTGGTACACCAGCAATAAAAGGATGTTTATGCTCCTGTACCTCATGAAATAGTCAAAGAAATAGAAAATGTAAAATAGAAGAAAGAGAAAATAAAGAAGTAAACAGATACATGAATGAGACATTTTTGCACTGTGGTTCACTATGGTCCTCCCATTATGGTATAAATTTATAGAAAATTTATAGTATCGTAGGCTAGTGAGTAATTGGGGCAGACCACTGGGGTAGGAGTAAGCAAGAAAGGCCTCATCTGAAAAGATGTATTCATACTGATACCTGAAGGATACAAAAATCAAGTTATGTGAAATTATAGATATAAAGAGTCCAGCCAGATACAAGAGGAATGGTCACAATATGCAAGTTAAAAAACCGCAGAGACCAGAATGGCTGGAGATTAGTAAGTAAGATGGAGAAAGTGGAGTTTAATTTGGATGGATGAGCAACTCCTTCATATGCTTTTGACTATCTTGTGAAAAACATGAGCGGCACAGAGAATAGGGCTGAAAACAAGGAGGTCAGTAAGGAATCTATTGATGTTTTACATAGCAATGACAGGGACTTGAACTATAGTAGTAAAAGTGGAGATGCTTTTTAGTGTAGAACAAAATTGTACTTTATAAAAAATATAGAGTATTTAGTGCCTTTGATTTTAAGTTGAATAAATCAAACTGCCTTTGATTTTAAATTGAATAATTTTAAAGAAAATATTGTATTAGCTTAAGTATCAGTGACCAGTGGAGTAACAGAATGAAAGAACAAGAATGAATCAAGTAGTTCTTTTGGACAGTTTGATTGGCATATTCTGTTATAAAATCAAAGTAGGTTTCCCTGAACAAGTAGATCACCTTTTGTGGGCAAGGGGGCTATAAACAGCTATAATGTATTACAGTGTTCCTTTTGGATAGATGCTGCACACTCAGGACATAGTTTCATGTTTTAAAAGATTTGGTCTGAAACCTTGGGACATAAGCATTGGGACACTGGCCAGAATGCCAATGAAGTTCCTAATTTGGTTTATAAAGATCTTTATCAGCATAATTAACCAGGCACAGACAATTGTCTTTGCCTGGAGTTAATACAAATCTTATAATAAATACAGAAGTCATTGTTGATACTGGAAAACAAGGGAAAAATTATAGAATGTTGGAGAAAACAGTTATTAGAGAAAAAGTCAAAATACATAGGATTAAATTAATTTTGTTTCACTTTAAAGTCCATAACTCCTCAACCCTGGTTTCTTTACCCATAAAATAGATGAAAGTTTTATCTCATTGGATAGTTTTCAAGATATGGCCAAGTATGTAAAACAGTGCTAAGAATGATGCCTAAATGATAAATTGGAAGCAATGCATTGGGTTGTATCAACTCTATGGCCCTGAATACACAAAGTATATTGCTGTATTATCTTGTTACTTCTCTTTGCCAGTGTGATACTAATTCTTCTATTTGTGGTTCCGAGGACATGACCAACCACTTGCTCTTTTTTTTTTTTTTTTTTCATTTCTGAACTGTATCTATTTATTTACATTGATAAATTGATAATTATTTTATATTATCAAATATTTTTTATTTCACCAAATCTTTCCTAACTTGTTGTTTATTGAAACATGTAGACTTCTCAAAAGAACTTCATTTAAAATATTTCCATGAAAAATAAATACTTAGAAATGACTTTGGGGCAGGGATGTCGTTAGCATTTTTGTATGAACCCAGAATAATATCATTATAGCAGGGTAACAAATGGTAAGCATTACCATTGAAAACGAAAGCACAGCAAACACTGCCTGCTTATACTCAGCGTTCTTGGTCCATGTACATGACCCATGCCGTCAAGGAGCTGGACTCCATCATGCTCAAGAATTCTTGGTGTAAAATGCAGACAAGCTGGGTTAAAACGAAGAGAGTGATGGTGCCATAGTGAAAATAAGTCTCGGTTGTTGCACTCCAAATCAGCTGAGTCAATTTCCATTTTGAGTAAGGTACACTTGCAGAAATCACTAGACATTATGTTCAAGTAAGATATTAGCAAAGCTGAATGTAAGCTGGGTTCTGAGGCTCTGCAAGTTGTCTTAGCTTATAGGCCCACATTTTGGATTGAATGCTGTCATTATCTTTTCAAGATTATGATGTTCTTTTATTCTGGTAAGTAGATACCAAATGGGGTCTACAAAGTAAATATTTCTTATTGACTCTTGGACAAGGGGGAAGGAAGGACAAGGGGGAAGAAAGGGAGGACTAAGGAGCATTTCTAAAGCAAAATATTCCACCTGTTTGATATTTAAACAGGTGACAGGGACTGGGTTTTGAGTTCTTTCCATGGTCTATATCTGTTGAGAATAGTTTAGACCACATTGTCTACTTTTGAATTTTCCTTTACTCAACTATTCAACTTACCTCCTATTATCCCTCCAGCACTAAAGTTCATATGGCCTAGAAAAATAATTCTCCATGCTTTGATACTTCTCTTAAACATGGTTATCATAATAACTAAAAGCTAGAATGCACTTATTTATCTTACTAATTGAATTATCCTTCTATATAATGTAGTATTAATATTTATGGTTTTAGATAAAATCATATGAATTAATCATATCCTATATCAAGGTGCAAAGTTAAAGTCCAGCTACCACCAAGAAGAGAAAGGACATTTAACGGAAATTCAGACCCCATGCATTACAAATTCTTGAGAATAGATAACATTGAATCCCCTGAGCCTAAGCTTGACTCTATGCTTGACTCTATTACTCAGGGTTTGACTGTGGACTCATTGCTCTCCATAGTATCCATCAGCTGCCATCACTTAACTCCAGTCTTAGATGTTTCCTCAATTTATATCCAACTCCACGTCCCTTCTGTAGACTCAAACACTTAAATACCTAATATCACCATTCAATAGACCCTTCAAACTTACCATGCCTAAAAATGTCTCTTGACTTTTCCCCCAAACATACCCCTGTCCCTTGCTCACCCAAATCTACTATGTCTCAATAAACTACATCATTGTTTATCAAATTACTAAAAAACAGAACACATTGTCCTTTTGTTTTTCACCCCTCACTTTAATCTAATCCACTAGTAGTTCCTATTATCTACAGCCTCCCACATGTCCCCAGCCATATCTCAAATCCTGCTTCCTTTTACTCTCTCTTAATCTCCATCTGATCTGAGCCATAAAATCTCTTCCATGGGAGGCTCTGAGGACCTCCTTTTACTCTGCTCTGGCTCTTACTTTTCTTCAGTGCATTTGTCAGAGGAAATAACAATATTGTTTTCCTTGAATGCATTTTGATCATTCCAGGCTCTTTCATGCCTGAGTCTTTATACAGGTTTTTTTTTTTCTATGCATGGAATATTCTTTTTGTTCCTTGCATGGGTAGTTCATCTCCTCTGTTTAGATTTCAGGTTAAAACCTCCCTCCTCCATTCAGAGTCCTTCACTGACCACGCCATATGAAGATTTTTTTTTTTTTTTAATTTGTGGTTTTCTAACTTAGCTTTGTATTTATTACCAAAAATACTATCATTGCAAATTGAAGATTTTATGTCTATATTTTCTTTGTTCTTGTGTCTCCCTCATGAATATAGAAGCTCCAGACAATTGAAACGTATGCTCATTTTATTCACCACTGTATACCCCACAGCCCAGCACAATTCCTGACACATAAGTATCTGGTGGTAGAATGAAAGGAAGGCAAGACTGCAAAAATTCATGTGGATCCATGGTCCTCACTTTAATATATATCACAACTTTACATCATTTTGTTTAAATTATGTATTTGATATTAGCACAGGTGCTTGACCTCACATGCATATTATTAGTATATGTATGTTCATAAAATAAGCATTCTTCAAGTGAATGCCTATAGAAATATAACTAGAGTGATTTTCAGTTTTCCTTATACTTGTTTGCCATTTTGAAAATTTCTGCTAAGTTCAACTTACAATAGCTAAGCTATGGAACCAGTCTAGATGCCCTTCAACAGATGAAAGGATGAAGAAAATGTAGTATACATACGCAATGGATTATTACTCAGCCATAAAGAAGAATGAAATGGATGGAACTAGAAAATATCATGCTAAGTTAAACAAGCAAATCCCCCAAAACCAAAGACCGAATGTTCTCTGTGAAATGCAGATGCTGATTCCCAACAGGTGTGGTGGAGGGAGGAGTAGAGATTCACCAGATTGGACAGGGGAGAGTGGGAGAAGGGAGGGGGGATGAGGATGGGAAAGACAGTAGAATGAGTCAGACATAACTTTCCAATGTTATATGTGATGACCAGTGTAACTCCAGACCATGCAGAATAACAAAAATGGAAAGTTATACTCCATGTATGAATGATATGTCAAAATACATTCTACTGTCATGCTTAAAAGAACAAATAAATTTTTTAAAAAAAATCTCTGTTAATATTTTTCAGTAGTGGTGTTGAGTCCAGGGGTAGTCTATATTCCACCACTAAACTATACCATAAAATTTACCTTTTTGCCATTTTGAAACATGCAGTTCTGCAGCATTGACTATATTCATAATTGTTAGGTAACCATCATCATCATGCATCAACAGAATTTTTTATTCTGCCTAATGAAATTCTGCAAACATTAAGTACTAATTTTCCATTCCCTCTCCCCTAATCATGGGCAACCATTCCTTTATATTCTGTTTCTATGAAGTTTACAACTCTAGAGACCTCTTGAAAGAGGAATCATATAATATTTTCCTTTCATGATGGTTTTATATCATCTAACATAAAATCTTCAAGTTTCATTCAGTTGCATCACAAATTACTTTGTTCTAAAGATTGAATAATAGCCCATTTTCTGTATGAGATCAATGTATCTGTTCTTGCATTGCTTCCAGTTTTGTCTATTGTGAATGTTACATGTATGTACAAATATTTCCAAAACCCCACTTTTAATTTCTTTCGGCATATATCCAAAAGTTCACTTCCAAAGCTGTTTAGTATTTTGAGGACTCAACATACTGGTTTCCATAGCAGCTGAAGCATTTTGTTTTCCTACTGCCAATGTAGACTGGTTCAGATTTCCCTACATCCTCACCAACAGTTTTTTTCCCTTTTCTTTTTCTGTTTCTTATTTGTTTCTGTTTTTTTTTTTTTTTTTCTTTTTGGCAATTGCCATCTTCACAGATGTAAAGTGGTATCTCACCATAGTTTTTATTTGGATTCTCCAAATAACTAGATGTGTTGAGGCTCTCTTTGTCTTCATATTTGTCATTTGGATATCTTCTTTGGAGAAATTATTTTTCAAGTCCTTTGCCATTTTTACAATGTTTTTCTGTTTGTTATTGTTCAGTTGTAGAAATTATGAATTCTGAATATCGATCTTATATCAGACACATAATTTGTATATATTTTCTCCCAATTCATGATCTTACTGGTTTTCAATAAATCCTGAATTATATTATAGGCAGATATATATATATATATATATATATATATATATATATATATATGTATATATATATACATATATATGTGTATATACACATATATGCATATATACACACAATTTTATACATTCTTATAATATATAATACAGCATTTTGATATATATTTTAACAAAATAAATTTAATGGGATATATATTTTAATGTTCATATAAAATATATAATATATATCTATATGCATGTTGTATACCTTTATGTGGGTTTCCATGAGGAAATGCACATTTTATTCCTTAGATGAGAGTGTTAACATTAAATCTGGATCTCTGTTTTCTTGCCATTTACTTCTCTCTTTACAAAGAGGATTGGTCTATCTGATGGATGAGATGTGAAGATCCAATACACATTACCTTTTTGATTAGAATTAATTATCTAAATGTTTTATGCGTTCCTAATTTCAGCATAGAAAATTTCAGATTTCTCAGTATTTCTTCATTGTGTTCTTGTATTCAGTGTCTCTCAACCAGGAGGAATCTAAGTTTCTGATATTCACATTTGAACTTTAGGTGGGTCTAAATTTGGGGAAAATTAATAAGAAGACTCATTTTCATTGCAAATAAAACAATGGTTGCAAATTAGCTCTAATTGTAATAAAGTTGGTATTTTAATCTCTATCTGATGACTCTTCCTTTTTCTTGCTTAATTCAGAACCCAGGTGGGAAAGGGATGTGATTAATTATCACTCTTAAAAGTCCTTGCAAGTAAAACTGGAGTAAAGATTTTTCCTGTACTTGCCTCATTATCTCAGTCTCACTGCTGGTGATGCTATTTCCTGTGCATCTTTATTAATGGAACATCAATGTCATGTGCTTTGGGTAGGTGTAAGCAAATGAATTCTGTGATCTCAAATGTTCAAGTAAAGTCTTTATGATTTTGTGGCAGATACAGTATAGAAGGTTACCACAGTTGATGGAGTACTAGAATAGATGACAATGGTGTCACTCTATGCAAAGTTATTGAATGCTCCTAAGTTATAATTAAAATTACAATAATAAGAGTTCAGAGATTTTCTGGCCTTTTAATGAATGCTTATGTCTCTTCATTTACTTACATCTTTAGTGTGAAATTCCTAATAAAATAATTATGCATTAGCACATAATTTAAAAGTTTGGTAGATTAGAGAAGAAACCATATGTTCAGAAAGGATAAAGTTGGGTATTATTAACATAGACTGCAATGATATTTTTATATTTGTAGAAAAGAGGTGATGAAGAAAGTTTGTGAAATGAAAAGAGGCTAAGAATCATATTTTGTTTGTCTCACTTCAATATCCTCAGGACCTCACACAGAGTTTGGATCAAAGTTCATTCATTAAACCAATCTTTATTTGGATTTTACTATGAGCCAAGTGGCTTTGATAAACCCTGTTGATAGTGGGTTGGAAAGAACAGATGTAGTTCTGCCCTAAGAATGTTTCCATAGACATAAATCAATTAATTAAAAAGACAAACATAAGCTTTCCGCTGTTATAAGTAATGCAAGAAGTAGTCAGGTTATTGCTATGGTAGGTTAGATAGGCAGATGGTATCTAATGTGAAGGTCAAGAAAGACACCCTTGGGGACATGAAATTAATCTGAGATAAAAAGGATGAATTAGGGCTTAGAGGTATGAAGAAGGTTATGCCAGACCAAAGTATTGCAAGAAAAGGAATAGTAAGAAACAAACAAACAAACAAACAAACAAAAAAAAAAAAAAACCTCAGTAGGAGAGAAACTTGAGGGAATGAAAGAAAGTCCAGTATATGTGCAATAGAGAAAGACATTAATTAAGATCAGGGTATGGGCTGGACAACAATGAACCCCAAATTCTATTTTTAAAAATAGCATTCAATTAACACTTAGGTATAAATCTAATGGAAAATGTGAAAACCTGAACATTAGAAACTAAAAACCAGTAATAGGATAAATTAAAATAAACCTAAATGGAGGGGTTACTTTGTTCCTGTAGAGGGGAATTTAGTATTCTACCATATACATTCTCTTCAAATGGTTCTATAGTATCAATAAAATCCAAACAAAATTTCAGTAATTTATTTTCAGATTGACAAGTGTTCTAAAATGTTGATGGAACTGCAAATACTAAGGCAATCAGAGAAGATCAAAGTGCAGAAACAGTCCTGAGAGAAGTCAAGTTTGATTACAAAGCTACAGTGATCAAGCAAGGTAGTGTTGGTGGAGGGAAAGGTCAACAGACCAGTGGAGCAGACTGTGAGTGGAGAAGAGGCTCAAACACATACAATCGCTTGACCCACATGAAAAGGTTATTAATGTTTTGTGGAACAAAGCAGTTTTTAAATAAATGGTACTAGGTCAGTTGTACATCTTTATGGGAGAAAATGCTTCTTGAATCTTGCCATACACCTTACATGAAAGTGAATTCTATATGTAGTTGAGGTACAACTGTGAAAACCAAAACATTAAATATTTTAGAAGGAACAGAACATTATATATATTATGTTGTTTAGAGAAGTATCTCTTGAATATGACATAGAAAAATGCCAACCATAAAAAGGGATGAAGCGGATTGCATTAAAAAATGACATATTCATCAAAATATACTAATAAAAGATCAAAGAGGAAAGGCAATAATTGGAAAAGATTATTTGTAACAAGTATTTTCAATACAGGACTGTCAATCAGGAAACTATAAAATGATTATCACAAATTCTCAAATCTATTTGAAATTGCCAACAGTACAATAAAACAAAACAAAACAAAACAAACAAACAAACAAACAAACAAAAAACAGCAAAAATCTGAGGTACATAAAGAAGGCTATCCAAAGGGCCAGTGAACAAATGAAAGGTATTTAACTCCATTAGTCACCAAAGAAATACAAATTAAGCTCAATGTAATATTATTGCAAAGCCAGCGTTAAAATGAAAAGAGCAGAAAATACCAAGTGTTGGAGTGCCAAAACACTGATACAATGCTGTAAGGAGTGAAAGATAATAAAAACACTTTGGAAAACAACAACTCTGTCTACTAAAGCAAAAAAAGATATACATGTCCTATATCTAGGTATAAGAATGATTTGAGGGGTTACTTTGTTCCTGTATAGAGATGGTCATCAAAAACAAGAATGCACAGAGTGGCTTTATTTATAATAGCTAAAAGCAGTAAACATCTCAGATTTCCATTAACAGTAGACAGGACTTAAAATGGGTGGCATATTCATACAATGAATACTATGGAGCAACTGAATAAATAGTGATTGCTCTATGCAACAACATATGCTGGTGGAAAAAGAATAAACAAATAGATCAGTGGAACAGAAGAGTTGGTATGGAAATAAACCCACATAGATGAGTCTCAGATATTAACCAGAGAGATACTTCAAAGTGGTTGGGACAACTTAATTGTAAACAAAGTAAAGACATATAAAACTATGCACTGCTTGCTTTACTTTATATGTAACTGAATGATGGCAAGACTAATTTTTAGCATTAGGTATCAAAAGAGTAGTCACCCTTAGGGAATAGTGGCTGCGGTGACAGAAAAGACACATCTGGGTACATGGAATGTTGTGGGTTTTTTTTTTTTTTTATTCTTGGAGTGGTTAATATAGATAATTAATTATAAAAGCTAATAATTTTGTATGTAAAATGTTATACTTTAACAGAATACATATTTTGAAAATTAAAGAAAGATGTAGATTAGAAATGAAATAATCAGTAGACAAAGTGCTGTCATCAGGACTATGACAAGAAGATTTATTTTTATTTTAAGAAATAGAGGAAATATTTGTATAGTTTCAATGAAGAATGTTGATATAATTAGATGGCAGTGATAGAAAGAAATTTTTTAAAAAAGGAAGGGGATGAATATCGGGTAGATAAAGCAAATGGGATTTGCTGAAGGATTCAGCATGGGAGGAGGCATCAGGACCCCTCCAGTCTGAGATTTGCAAAAAAGGATGCATGGCAGTAGCATACTTTTCAAATTCAGAGAGTCCCATGTTTCCTGGAAGGAATTATGAGCTTGTCTTTGGGAAAACTAAATATGAAGTGCCTTTGAGTTATCTAAGTGCATGATGAGTAAATAGTTTAATATAGAGGTCTGGAGCACAAAGAAAATCTAATGCTAGAAATATAAATTCTAAGTTATCTCCCTATAAATATGAGTAAATTTGCATAGGTAGGATATAAATAAAATGTAAAATAAAATAGGGCTTATTTCTTGGGTGTGATATGAGAAGCATATGCAACAAAAACAGAAATAGTGAGTGGGACTGTATTAAAGCAAAAGTCTTCTGTAAAGCCAAGAATACAGTCAGTCGAATCAAAAGGAGACCTATGGAATTGCAGAAAATATTTGCAAACCATAAACCCAGCAAAGGATTAATACTAAAAATATATAATCAATTCCTACAACCCAGCAGCAAAGAAAAATAAGAAATAATCCAATTTAAAAATGGTACCAGGGCTGGGATTGTGGCTCAGCAGTAGAGCTCTCACCTAGCATGAGCAGGACTCGGGTTCGATTCTCAGCACTACATAAAAATAAAGGCATTGTGTTATGTCCATCTACAAAAAAAAAAAAATATTCTCTCTCTCTCTCTCTCTTTAAAAAACTGTTACTATAATTAGTGAGAATATTTTTTCTTTTCTTGAAATTCACTAAGAGAGTAGAGGGCTAGTATTTTCATCACAGAGAAATGATAAGAATTTGAGGAAAATTAGCTAAATTTAGTGATGCTGCAAGGTATATAAAAGAACATATACATTTTTTATGTTTACTAAAAATAAAAATGAAACATATATTTTTAAGCTAAGGGCAAAGAACTTACATAGATATTTCTCCAAAACAGACCTATGTGTGTCTAAGAGATAAGGTGGTCAGCATCACTAATAAGTAGGAAAATACAACTTAAAGCAATAAGATATTACCATATAGTTGTCAAGATTGTTATTATTAAAAAAGAGAGAGAAAATGTGTTAGGATGTGAAGGAACTGAGACCTTTTTATGCTGATGTTAGGAATGTAAAATAATGCCGTTGCTATGGAAAATAGTATTGAGATTCTTTAAAAAATATAACTACCATATGATCCAGCAATCCCACACCTGTAGATACACCTAAAAGTATATAAATCAGAGTCTTAAAGTGATATCTGCACTCCCATGTGCATGCCAACACTATTTACAATAGCCAAGACATGCAAACAACCCAGATGTATACTGATAGATGGATTAATAAAGAAAATGTAGTGGGCTGGGTATTTGGCTCAAGTGGTAGCTTGCTCACCTGGCATGCGTGTGGCCTGGGTTCGATCCTCAGCACCACATACAAAGATGTTGTGTCTGCTGAGAACTAAAAAATAAATATTAAAATTCTCTCTCTCTCTCTCTCTCTCTCTCTCTCTCTCTCTCTCTCTGTCTCTCTCTATCTCTTTAAAAAAAAGAAAGAAAATGTAGTATGTGTGCACAGTGGAATATGATTCAACATTAAAAGAGAAGAAAATTCTGCCATATGCAACAATCTGGATCAACTTGGAAGACAATGAGCTAAGTGGGGAAAAATGGTAAAAGAAAGAAAAAAGTCTAAAAAGTTTATCTTATGTGAGCTTCCCCAAATAGTCAAATTCATAGAAGTCAAAAGTAGGATGGAAGTTACCAAAAGCGATGGATAGGAGAAAATGGGGCATTATTCAATTGGTGTGAAGTTTCAGTTATGCAATATGAGTTAGTTCTAGATTTATGCTTTGCAACATAGTTCATATAGCCAACAATGCTTTATTATGTACTTAAAATTTGTTTATGGGAGGGGGACTACTCAAGGTGATCTAAGAAAATATTTGAAAGTAAAGAATATATCTATTACATTGATTATGGTGATAGGTTCTTAGTATGTGCATATGTGTAAACTTGTCAAGTTTTATACATTTGATAAATAGTTTACTGTATGTCAATTAGACATCAATTGAGCTTTTATTTAAAGTAATATAGAGGGCTTATGATTAAACCTTGAGGAACTTCAACAATGAATGTCAGGGGCGTAGGATAAGCAAATAAGATACAAAGGAGGGGTTAGAAAAGTAAGGACAATAAAGACAAAGAGATCCATAAGTTAAGAGAAAGAGTTATTTTAAGAAAAACAGAAGGTCAACATTGTTGACTTCTGCCCAGGGGTCAAGTAAAAGGTGATTTAAATTTTACATTTATTTATCAAAATGAATAATCGTTAAATGAGCAGCCAGGTTAGTGAAGGTTAGACAGTCTCACAATACAGAAGAAAACCAATGGTTTGGAAATTACTGAATAGAACATATTGAAAGTCAAATAACACTTCATTTGCAAAGTGAAGAATGACTCCATTAATGAATCTTTTCATATCTTATCTAGTAATCTCATGTTGAAAATCTTCCAAAACCTCACTAAAGAAAGCAGTCTAGCTTGATATGGAGGAACCTGGCCTTCTAGATGTCTGCATATGATTCTGCTCTAGTTGCATAAAATAAGGTCTGATAATGAAAACATGCTTCAATTTTTAAATTAAATTAAATACCCTTATAGTGTCACTTTTGACATCCTGAAACTACTGGTTAATTTCAGAATGTGGAACTTCTGCTCAACAGTTCAGAGTATGTCTATTGAAAAGCAAATGCTAAGAAAAGAAATCTCAAAAAACATTTTCTAAGGTGAAGGTTTCAGACTTTACTAGAATTCTAAAATTAGGATTTCATTAAAACAATTATTTTAATATCCTGTTGAGAAGAATATTTAGTAATTTGGAAATACTGGCCTGAATTTTTACCTTTGAAAATTACCTGATATTGGACTAAAGCTGAACCTCAGTGGCAGAGCGCTTGCCTAGCATGTGTGAGGCACTGGATCCGAGACTTAGTACATGTACAAATAAAATAAAGGCCACAACTACAAAAAAAAAAAAAAACCTTAAAAAATTTAAAAAGAAAATTACCTGATATTGCACAAAAGTACTCAATGACAAAAGTACTCAATGGCAGTTTTAGACTGAAAAATATTTGTTTTGGGATCATGATAGTTTCATTTTACATGGTAGATTCATGCACATACATTCATAGTCCTGTTCTCTCATGAGAAATAAAGGGATATCAGTGGGATATACCTAAACAAAGGTAAAAAGGAATTGGTGAAATCCTGTTTGCAGAGTTTTTAGCAAGGGGTCCTGTCCTGAGAGACCTCAGTAAGTACAACAAGTACTATCATTTATCAACTAAAACCAAACACCAACAGTGCTAATAGAATCTCATGAACTTGTTCACGCATTCAAAACGTACTTATGTTCTTTGGACATATAATCCAAAGAACTGTCATAGGTTCTGTGGAAGACACGGTAATGAATAAGGCCCTGCTACAAATAGTAACTATCATACAAAAGAATGAGTGGAAGAAGGAGAAAGAGAAGGAGTAGGAGAAGGAGAAGGAGAAAGAGAAGATGAAATAAGAAGATTCAAAGAAGCTTGAGACCTTTGACTTCTGAAATTGTGGAATAATCTTCACTATGAAGGTCAAATGTAATTGATTCACATGTGCAGGCTGAAGTTGTGGTAGGAGTTCTGTTAGACTTCTAACTTGAAAACTTATTTGTCATGTGACCCTGTGCAAATTACTTGTGCTTTTCATAACTCAATGTTTCCATCCATAAAGTGGGACTGGTATGAGTATCTAGTGAATAAATGAGGAAGCCTATTTAAATCATTCAGGAAAGTGTCTGGCGCAGGGTACTCAATATATGTCAGTGGGTGATGTTAGTGTGTATATCTAGTCACCAGGCAGCTACTTGTCCTGTCTGTGCTACCCGCCCTTTCTTTTGAAGGATTGACTTTATTCTTTTCATTTTATTTTCTATTTTAGAAAAGTTCTAGCTTCACAACAAAATTGAGAGGCAGGCATGGCAATATCTCATTATATACCTATCCCACACTTGTAAAACCTCTCCAGTTATGAACACTGAGGGGGAACCTAGATACTGCTCATCTCATCCTCCATCAATGTCTCAGCCCAAATTAAAATTCTAAGGTTTTGGAATACCGAACAAGAGAGAGTTGAGCCCTTTTCTAAGTGTGCAAGGACTGAGAGCTATGTGCAGTATATTTTATCAATTGAACTAAGTTACAGAGAAAGAGCAGATAGAAAAATAAATAAGCAGGTGTAAAATGAAGGGCAGAGATGAAAAACAGAAAATCTTAGCAGTTATTTAGACTCAATTCCAATACTTCTCTTAGGCCAAATTGACTCTTTCAATTCAATATATATATATATATATATATATATATATATATATATATATATATATATATATATCTCCTATAGAAATAAGAATTAATTTCTACTCTTGGCAACCAGTGAGCCAACTAAATCAAGATGTCATTTGAACTCTTTTGAGAGTAGAAGAAAAGGTAGTACTGAGATGAAACAATGGAAATGAAGGATATGATAGCAGTAGAATCATCTTGACCAAAGAAACACTATACATAACTCACATCAGTTTGGCTAGAAACCATGGTACAGTAAAGAAGGAAATAAGTAAAAAGTTAAAAAGGGAGTTAGCCTCCAGATCGTGAAG
Source organism: Marmota flaviventris (assembly GCF_047511675.1). Classification (NCBI taxonomy): domain Eukaryota; kingdom Metazoa; phylum Chordata; class Mammalia; order Rodentia; family Sciuridae; genus Marmota; species Marmota flaviventris. The sequence goes on along the minus strand of NC_092506.1, from coordinate 25,466,974 downwards.
GGTCTAGAATAACATGGTTAAACATTTGGTTAATGATTTTGAAATCATTGGGTTTGTATTTTTTGATTCCAAGAATGATTAATGTTTATATAGCATCCAGCATGGATCAAGCATCAAGCTAACCTTCTTGTGTGCATTTCATTCCTTAATTCTTTAACAAACTGGCAACCAGTGTGATCATATATTCTACACAAAGAACCTGAAGATTGAAGAAGTTTGGGCATTTGCCCATGGTCATATTGCTAGAATACTATATTGCAGCTAGTAATACCAAGCAAGCTTTGCTGACTTTAATTCTGAGATTTGAACCAGTACATTATATTTTCTGTAACATGTTGAATAGAATAACAAAATATATCATCTCTACAGGGATCAGATAGCTAGCAAAAATGAGTATAAAAGTTCTAATGTAAAATAACAAGAAATTGTGTGTGCAGTGGCTGATTCTGGTTAAATTCAAGATTCATTCTAAGACTATCCCAATTCTACCTCCTTATTTTTTATTTTAATTCAAAATTAAATGTACAGAGCATATATTGCCCTTGTATCAAGACCAATTCTGCCAGGTAGAGCATAGAGGTAGGAAGATCAACTATATGACATTCATGTGAAGAAGAGAAACAAAATGTGATTGTAGGACAAGGTAGGAATAGTGGGAAATAAGAGAAAAAACTTAGTCAAAGACACAGACACAGACATATAAGGTGGAAGACAAGAGTGGATTCTAATGTGAAAGTCCCAATGCTCTGTGACTGGACTGTTGGTAGATCCACAAAAAGAAATGGACCAAAGAAGGAGGGGGAGATGAGTAGAGCTGGTAAAGACAGGCATAGAACCAATGAATCTTAAATGTTCACTGGTGTCACTTTGGAACTACTATTTGAATACTTGGAAATGAGAGAGCAGTACACATGTAAACTATGACTGTTTTATTTATGAAGACACAGCTACTTGTGTTAGGATAGCTAGACCAATCTCTAGGTCAGGAAGTCCTGGATTGGTTTACACATCTAGTGAGAGTAACGTGCACTGAGCTCAGGCATTCGAGGATTTCACCTCCAAATTACCACAAGCTTCCAACTGTTTCATGACCATCTTTTGGCAGCAGAGCCAATGCAATATGTTTATTTTCCTCAGGGTCGTTTTCCCCTGTCCTTCTCCTCAGCTGACCTCTGACTGATTGTGGGAAGAACTGTTCCCAAAGATTGCCATCATCATTCTCCAGGAGCTGACCATCATCTCAGGCTTCTTTATTCCTCACTCTCTGTCCTGCCCTCTGGTCTCGGCTTCAGGAAGCAGATTTGTAAGGTTTTATAGCTATACCTTTCTTTTTATACCAAGGCATAGTGCTTACCCTTTTCAGAGGGATGTGGTGAGAGAAGTTATTTCAATATTAATCCATGTGACACTTGTGACACAGGACAAGATGCTCCAAACACAACCACAGAACTTAGTTTTTCAGTAAGTTTCTGAAGGGAAGAAGTACATTTGGAAGAACCATGAGGCTTCAGTGTATCCTGGCTCTTTATTTTTCACCACATGTCCGTGGACACAGTGCTATACTCTATTCTCTCAACTACAAGATGAGTATGATGATAACACCTGTTTCCAAAGTTTACTTTGAGCACCAAGGGAGCATTTGTTGGTTGAATGCCCAGTCCAACACAAGGGTATTCCATGAATTCACAAGCCTTTGAATCACGTGTTCTAATGATATAGAATGTTCATTATGAACTTGCATTAGATGCCAATTGTACTTCTACCAGTCATTAGATACGTGAATTAAGGAAGTGGTGTGCCATTTGCCAAACAGGGACTATAATGTCTACTACTCAAAATGATTGAGACAGTGAGGTGAGAAAACTCCTGACATCCTACCTGACATATATGATATGTCTAATAATTATTATTATTGCTTGTGTGGTTACCATCACTGTTATTACAACTCCCAAAATTGTGACTTTACTGTGTCACAAGTATTAATCTCATGGCTTATAATTATATGTATAGGAATACGTATGTGTGTGTATACTAAAAATAATACTATGGTCAATTTTTTTTCTAACATCAGTGTCGAATCCTGGTGGTTTTTTTTTTTGAGTTTTTTAAAGTGAATGCATAGAGTTCAAAGCATGAATTCTGGAGTCAAATCGTACAATAAAAGAAACAATAAGAGAGGTAAATAGGGAGCCTACATCCTGGGAACAAATCTTTACTCCTCACACTTCAGATAGAGCCCTAATATCCAGAGTATACAAAGAACGCAAAAAATTAAACAATAAGAAAACAAATAACCCAATCAACAAATGGGCCAAGGACCTGAACAGACACTTCTCAGAGGAGGACATACAATCAATCAACAAGTACATGAAAAAATGCTCACCATCTCTAGCAGTCAGAGAAATGCAAATCAAAACCACCCTAAGATACCATCTCACTCCAGTAAGATTGGCAGCCATTAGGAAGTCAAACAACAACAAGTGCTGGCGAGGATGTGGGGAAAAGGGTACACTTGTACATTGCTGGTGGGACTGCAAATTGGTGCAGCCAATTTGGAAAGCAGTATGGAGATTTCTTGAAAAGCTGGGAATGGAACCACCATTTGACCCAGCTATTCCCCTTCTCGGTCTATTCCCTAAAGACCTAATAAGAGCGTGCTACAGGGACACTGCTACATTGATGTTCATAGCAGCACAATTCACAATAGCAAGACTGTGGAACCAACCTAGATGCCCTTCAATAGATGAATGGATTAAAAAAAATGTGGCATTTATACACAATGGAGTATTACTCTGCATTAAAAATGACAAAATCATAGAATGTGCAGGGAAATGGATGGCATTAGAGCAGATTATGCTAAGTGAAGCTAGCCAATCCCTAAAAAACGAATGCCAAATGTCTTCTTTGATATAAGGAGAATGACTAAGAACAGAGTAGGGACGAAGAGCATGAGAAGATGATTAACATTAAACAGGGATGAGAGGTGGGAGGGAAAGGGAGAGAGAAGGGAAATTGCATGGAAATGGAAGGAGACCCTCAGGGTTATACAAAATTACATACAAGAGGAAGTGAGGGGAAAGGGAAAAAAATACAAGGGGGAGAAATGAATTACAGTAGAGGGGGTAGAGAGAGGGGAGGGGAGGGGAGGAGAGGGGGGATAGTAGAGGATAGGAAAGGCAGCAGAATACAACAGACACTAGTATGGCAATATGTAAATCAATGGATGTGTAACTGATGTGATTCTGCAATCTGTATACGGGGTAAAAATGGGAGCTCATAACCCACTTGAATCAAAGTGTGAAATATGATATATCAAGAACTATGTAATGTTTTGAACAACCAACAATAAAAATTTAAAAAAAAAAAGAATTGTTGTTCCTGTTCCTCTGCCTTGTAGCTAGGTGGCTCTGTCTAGACACTTACCTTTCAAAGTAGTTAACTCCTAGGACATGGGAATAAAATATAATAATGTTTGGACATCCAATGCATGTCACATAGTAAGCTTTCAATAAATGTTAGCTACTATTGACATTCTCTTTGGCTTTAGAGAAATGTGTCATTTACTGTTTGAAATTCAGGAAGTTTAAGAGGATAGCACTGATGAGTGATGAAGGAAGATGATGTTTAGTTACAGTTAAATATCACACGAGCCTTGTGAGTAGTAAAAACAAAGAGGAGACAGCACGCTCTCAAAGCAAATAGTTCTCTAATGTCAGAGTTCCCTGTTTTTTCAGGGTCTGAGCATATAGTCCACGGAAAATGTTAATGCACACAGTAGAAATGTGCAGTGTGTTTATAAAGCAACAAAAAGGACAAATGCTTAAGGAAAAAATCTACCTTAGGAAACTCAGGAAATTAGGTATGTGAGATGAGGTATATTATGGGCTAAACTTTTGATAACTATGTGTTAATAAGTTTTGATTTTTGTTTTTTGTATTGCTCACGATTGAACTCAGAGAATCGTGCATGCTAGGCAAGTACTCTACCATTAAACTATCTCTACCATTTTTAACTTTTGTTTTTCAAATCTTGAAATAGAGTCCCATTAAGTTTCCCAAGCTGGCCTCAAACTTAGGATCCCCAGACTGCTGTATAGCTGGAATTACAAGGAAGAACCTGGATATGTAGCTAAGTTTGGATTTATAATCATCTTCTCTGGAGAACTGATTTCCAAAGAATTCATTTTTTATGAAAAATAAATAAATAAATAAATAAAAATAAAAAAGAAAGAAGAATCATACTTAGGAAAGAGTGCTATAGTTTTCATCTGAAGTGTCCCCCAGTGGCCCATGTGTTAAAAGTCTTGTTCTTCAGTATGTCACTACGGGGAGCTGGTAGAATCTCCTGTGAGGAATTTAGGTCATTGGGATTATGTCCTTGAAGGCAATATTGGGAACCCAGTTCCTTCTCTTCCTTCTCTCTTCATTTCCTGGCGGCCAGAAGGTAAGCAGCTCTCTCTGCTACATGCGCCTACCAAGGTGCATTGCCTTGCCATAGGGCCAAAGCAACTGGCCAAATTAATAGACATAACCATTCAACATTGTGAATGCAAATAAATCCCTCCTCTTTTAAAGTTCATGTAGTTCAAGTATTTGTCACCACAATGGAAAGTTTATTGACACAAGTAAGTTCTTGGACATGAAAAGGAATAAAGCTTACTGAAAATAGCATTGGTCTGCAATTTTTAACCTAGAGAAATATTAATAGGTGGAAGTAAATATGGAAAACTGGATGGCAGTAGGTCACAGAGACAGCTCAACTCAGTGACAGCCTTCCTGCACTGGCTGGAGTCATATTGTTCATAAAGGGGGTACTAGATCTATACCAGGTTGCATAGCATTCCCTCAACATAAAGAAACCACAAAAATACTATGGTGACCACCACTTTAAAATATCACATCAAACAGAAGAAAACTTTGATGAGATACTGTTTTATTTATTTGCCCTTTCTTATGAAAGTTTTCAATAGTAATGTGTCATTGTACTAAAAATAGCATGAAAGTTCAATAAATGGATGTCCATAGTAAGATTTATCAGCATCACTCAGGGATATAAATAACATCAATGCCAGGATATATGAAAATGACAAAAGCTATACCATGGACTTGTCCATAAGGTGCTTACAAAATTATTTAAAACCTGTTTTTGCATTGTCTCATTTTTTAAACAATTAACTTGTTCTTGAAGTACTTGATTTAGATTTTCACTGGTTTAACTTTGGGTTTAATTCAGATGGAAATAATTTATTGTTATTTGTTTGATGTCAGCTCATTTGTCCATATTTGTAAAGAAGGTAAGACAACTTTACTGAGTATAAATGATAAGGCAAAATTTGAAATGTGATGAAAACTTTACCTTTAAGCAGTATCACATCATGTAGACCATAAGAGAGCGATGACACCTAGCCTATCACACTTTTGTCAGAAAGATTATTTTGCAAAATGTGTGCATTTGATCAAGATACAACTCTAATGAGAACCCTCTGGTAACTTCACTTTTCTCTAGGAGTAAAAATTTGAAGCCCTTGTAATGTAAGACCAAGTGTGATGTGTCATCTCAATCTAATCTAGTAATTCTCAGTGTGATGTATTTCTTCCCTTGCTCTGAAAACTTGCTAGAAATGCAATTCTTAGGCCCTGATCTCATGAATCAGAAACTGGCCCTAGTCTCTATCAGTCTGTTTTAACTAGTCAGCTGATTCAAACAGATGCTCAGGTCTGATGATCAAGCTATTTCTTTCTCTCAGCTGGCCATGTTGGTTCTTGGTTTACACAACCCATTTCTGTTTACACAATGGCTTTCCAAGCCACTCACCTCAGAACCTGTGCATTTGCTACTTGCACTTCCTGAATGCTCTTTCTTCAAATCTCTGTAATCCTTTCCTGCTCTCTTCTTTATGAATGCTTTGTCATTTTCTCTGAGGGCTTTCCTGAGCACCTTATTTAATATTGCTAACTCTCTTCCTTCTCCTCTGGTACTTGTTAATTTTTTCCATAGCAATTATGATTGGGCATTCTACTTGTTCTATTGCTATTATTATTATTTTTTTTATTTATTGTCTTGCTTCCTTTGTTTGCTTCATAGAAACAGGAATTTTGCTAGGTTCTGTTCATGGCTGGAACATCAGCAGCTACAAGAGACAGTCATGTAGTAGATGTTTAATATGTGTTTCATGTGAATGAATTCTGCCAAATATGACCAGCGAATATTGGCTATAGAGGAGGATTATGAGAAATGAGAAAATGTATGACCTTTTTTTTTAACAAAGAATGATCACATTTTTAATTCTTAAAGTGGCTCCCTTTTTGTGAAGGGCTGGGACATTGCCTTTTTAAGGTCTGTCTGTGATGGAAGTGAAACTGTAGTGGACTCCATATAAGGTTGGTAAGAGCCATGCTGTATTCTTAGTGCCATAGAAAGGAGGCCTCATTCTCAGTGTCATGCAAATATCACCTCATTCAACCCTTACAGAAACCACATGAAACAGATCTTGATTTTTCCCCATTGTTAAGAAATTGAGAGAGGCTGGATGTTCTTGTACAGAAAGTGCTCTACTTGTTCACAGTACTGTGTCTCAATTTATATGAGAGTTGTAGAAAGAGTTGGAGCCATAAGAGAATCAGGCAAAATTCCAAAACGAAGCTAGCTTACAGGGGCACTTTCAGAGAGATTTTTAAGCTCAATGAGTCATAATAATTTAAATTATCAATTTCTATATGAAGGGAATTTGGCCTATAGTCGTAACCAGTCCTCCCTGCCAAATCTTAGATAGTAACATTTCAAATAGGTCATGACCAAGACCCTCTCAGCTTTTAGTGTCAAATCTTGAAATCCCATGTTACATAGATCATTTTGTTGGAAGATAAAATTGAAAAGGAAAACTAGTTTGCAAATGCTATATGACTATTCTCACAACTTTCCCTTCCATAGTTAGGGTACAGTTTGGAAGGCTAGCAGTAGAAGTCTTCTACTTCTGAATGACTGCAACTTCTTCCTGCTCAATAGTGGCAACTCATCACCACCTGAGAGCCTTTGGAGAAGTGCATTTTGGCCCCAGTTTCAGATCCAGGGAAGTAGAATCTGTATTTCAACAAGATCTCCAGGTGATTTGTAGCACATTATGCTGAACTATCATACTGTTTTCCAAACTTGGCTGTCCACTGGACTCACAGTGGGGAGTTTAAGAGCCCAATCCTTAGAGACTTATTTAATTATCTGAGGTGTAGGAAGAAACTTTTGTAATGCTCTCTAGCTACTTGTAATACACAACCAAATTCGAGAACTGCCACTCTGATTATACTGGGTGTATTAAGCAACAATGTTCATTACTCTGATATTGTTCTTCAGTCCTTCCACAAATGCCTAGACCCCTGCCTAAGAGAAGCATAAGCTTTGCCTTCCAAATTGGAAAGAGTTATTCTTTTTTGAGGGTCATGTTGAAGAACAGGAAACTGTTAATGTGACACAAATTAACTAGAGCTTTCCACAGGGAGTGAGTCATTTATCAGCACTCACATATGATTTTGCACACTGCTGTCTCCTTAATGTTGACTTTCAGACCAAAGTAAATTATTCCTCACATGCTTCACCACCTTAGTGTCTAGTGTGTCTAGTGTTGCTTGGATGTGGAAAGTTATGTCTTCAATGCTCAGTACCCTATATTGATCTCTTGTCATATGCTTATAGCTTTATCTATTTTCCTGTCTTTTTCATCTGCTAGAATCTTAAAGGGCATGCATTGTTACATTTATCTGTTACCATCAGAGTCTAGCATTGCCCCTGTTCAATAAATGTTGGTTAAGTTTGAAACTTCAGCTAGTCATCAGATCTTAAAAAATTCCCATCTCTCTTTTAGCTTCATCTCTCACATGGAGGCATAATTTGAATATTCAAAGAAACACACAAAAAAAGATGAGGACATTTTTAAAGTCCAATTTATTAAATGTATATTGATTATGTAACTACCTACAGAGAATCAGTCGGGTGACTGCAGATTTCAATATAGAACAGGAACATATACTCAAAAAATTGAAAACAAAACAAAACTGTGATATAATACAGATGATAATAAAGATTTATAATAAGCAGCCATATCAAACACTCATGGAAAAGTAAATTAATTTGGATTAGTTACTACAAATACTTTCCACGTTTTATTCCTGTAAGATAATGACAAATGCATCATGCATTCTGAAAAAAAAATTGTGAAATGTGTTGATCATTATGGTACAGTAGGAATATAAAAAGTTTGATTTTCTTTTTCTTAGGATGTAGGTTTGTGTCCAGTTGAAACATCTCAGCTCGATTTCCTATGAGAATGCACCTTCCAATTCTGGGAGTTGGAAAAAGTTTTAGTGCCTGACTCTCCTTACTCACTGGGGCTCCCTGAGTCTTGGCAGTGGCTATAATGGAAAACACTTCTCAGCACAAACTCCACTATTCATTGCTTTGAACATCACAATAAATAGAAAGGAGAAGAATTGAAAGTCTTTCTTCTCCCTCTTAGCTTTTTCTAAGTGCAGAGCTGAATAGATGTCAACTTTCTGTTGTGGCCCTGGCAGTTCTTACTTTCAAAAGAACAATCAGAAGGCAACCCTTTCAGAAAATTGATCTGCAAAAGTTTGAAATGCTTAAAAATAAACTGTCAGGTCTGTCTGTTTCCTCTCTACATAACCTGTCAACCTCACCTCTGGCTTCTTATTTTCCAAACCCTAACAGCCAGGTATTCTATTTCAAAAGCCTTCCATGAATCTCCTTCTTTGTTAGGAGTATTGAAGACCCTGACCAAATATTTTATAAATTATAGGGAGACCTGAATGGAGATAAAAGCTGACCAATGCTCCCTGCTGCCCTGACACCTCTACCTACAGAGTTCTGAGATTTGGGTTAGGAAAGAGTGTTCCTTCTAAATTTTGTTTGACAATTTCAATGCTTGGTACTTAGGAGAAAATGATATCAAGTATATATGGAGTTCTCTCAATTTCTTGTTCATTCAGCACCCTAGATATGAATTTCTCTCTTGGGGGTTCCCAGCAGAAATAGGCTAAAATTGTTGCAGTGTGGGGTGGTTTTCTTTTCCCTAGAACATGTCATTCCCAGAGCCTCTCTTCCATAATAAATCTCATAATTTCCTACAAATGGACACATGTACTCAAGTAGCTGCACTGAAATTTACATATAAAAACTGACATGTTGACTGTGATCATCCCCTAGAGTCTTATTAACTCATCTACCAGGGAAGATTGTGATTTTATGACATTCCTGTATGTCCTCATCAAAGTACCTATTGGGGACTGCAGTTGTGGCTCAGTGGTAGAGCACTTGCCTAGCATGTGTGAAGCACTGGGTTCGATCCTCACCACCACATAAAAATAAATAAATGAAATAAAGGTACTGTGTCCATCTATAAGCAAAAAGTAAAAAATAAAAAAAAAAACATTTAAAAAGTACCTATTGATAGGATAGAAATCAACAACTTTATGACATGTTTTTACTAAGAAGCATTTCTGAAAGCATCTTTCACTTTCTTCTTGGAAATAGGACAACAAAAACTTTTAAAATGGCAATAATTACTAGTTTTACAGAAGTCAGTAATTTATAACTGAAGGTTAGTTAATAGGTTGATATTTTGTTTGTTTTTAATATGTGGACCCTTTGATAGAAGTAAGAAAAGTTGGGGGTTTTCTAATTTTTATTTTTTAATGATTTCAGGCTAGGAAGGATGAGCAAGTGTCATTTAAGAAATTCAGATCTCACATGTGATCTTTGACTGAACAATGGCGCTGCCTCTAGCCTGGGTTTGAACAGACTGTCTCCATCACAGGCTCAGGGTTCTGCTGGGTAAAATGGCTGACTTGTTTCATCCCTAGCCTGTGTTGCAGCCCAGCCTCCATCTTCCTTAATTTAAATCCCTGCTTACTTGTGCACCTATTTCCCTCCTGATCTAAATGACATATTTCTTAAACAACAGGCCCTGACTCTCTCAGTCATCCCTGCATCTCTGAGACTGCTGGAGGTTTGTGTTTTGCCTGTGATAGATGCTCAGCAAATGTCAGTTAATACATGAAAGCCAAGAATGCTCTTGATTAAAAAAAAAATCGGCATGTGATTTTTCCCTGACATGATTTCCCTACGTTTGCAAACAAAGCTGGCTTCTGTAGACCTAAGTTCTTTAACCAAATTTTGATGATTCTTGATGTTTAACTCCTTTTTCTGCTAAGCTTATAAAACAAACAAACAAAACACCACACAACACTGACTCTAGGCTTTCTTCCCTCTCCCTCTTCCTTCCCACATTTAATTCTATGACTGCCCCAACCCAGACCTCCGTGTTGACAGAAACAGACTTAAATTCAACAGGTTCTTGCATTTAGAAAATGGCATGGTTGTGAGGAAATCTTTTACTCCCTCCGGTCTTTCTCTATAAATGAGACCATTAGAGTTCCACAAGAAATATTAAAACTGACTTCCAGAATTACCTAATTCTTTTAAATGTTATATATATTTTTTTCAGTTTATTAAAAAACGACTATTAGCCCAAACTCACAAAACTCTAGTCCCACTGCCTCATGGCTCTGAAAATATTCCCTCTCACTATGATTCATATATTAAGACTATGAGTAAACATTAACATTCTTTTTTATCAACAGAAATCCTTTAAAAGTTCGGATTGAAGGTTCTCCTCTGTCTCCAACAGAAGTAATAACAACTGGGGCCACTTTTCATAATTCCTTATCTTGGAAGTCTTGTGTTTACAGGAAAATCTCCCTCTCCTTTCTCTCTCTCTCTCTCTCTCTCTCTCTCTCTCTCTGTCTGTCTCTCTCTCTCTCTCTCCTTTTAAATAAATAAGCAGATTTATTTTCATTCATTCCTTTGATGATCTGGCATTCTGTGTGTGCCTCAAGTCTACATTCAAAATGTGTGAGTGGGAACCTAATCACCAGACCCCATACAACTCTCCAAACTCTTCCTCTAAAGCAAATACCAGCACAAACTCCATTTTTTCCTCTCAGAACTTATTGATTCTTCGTTTTTGCTTGAGAATCTGTTTTTACATACTTCTGAGCTAAGGTATGCATTTAAATCAATACTTCCAATTCTTACATTTGTTGTTTTTGATTTATTTTAATTTTTAATGAGCAGATTTCCACTGAGTTGTAAATAGGATCTTCCAGTAGCTTCTTAAAAGGTGTGCCACCTTATTTTTCCTTGTTATAGGATACTGGTGTGCCTGGCCACCATAATGATCTGAAAATATCGTCTTAATCTTTTCTTTGATCTCCAGGATAAAATAAGAACTTCCGAGCCAGTCATGCAGTATTGTACAAATCTTGGCCCCTCCTACACCTGACAATCTTACTTTCTAAAAAGTCGTCTGCACAAAACTGTGCTTAAGTGTTTTACCACTAAGTCATTGTGGATACCCCTGGCATATCTAAATTCACCTGTACTTGATCCTCCCTTAGACTAAATCCTACTCGCCTTCAGGGGTCATTTTAAGCCTTTTCTTTTAAAGAAAATTTCCTCATTACTCAGACAACCACTGTTATGGGCCAGGCTATATGGGCAATGACCAAACAGACTCCTTTTGGCCTGAGACTCCATGTCATGTAAGAAATGCTTCTTCCATGGGAAAGCCCCACTTCTGTGCCCATCAATAGTTGCTTAGCATAGCACGTTTGGCAACACAAAATGGCAATTCTTATACAACGTAACATTGTTTTGTCTTTGGTTCCCATTTTTCTTAGACAATGTACCCTGTCAGAGATTGATTGTCTAGATGTTAGTAAACATTCTTTAACTTGTACCCAACTAGGGACATTTTGGCCCACTCCCCTTTCTGCTTATGATTTTAGATCTCATGATATTTGTTTATGGTTTTAAATCATAGCAACAGCCACTTATGACTACTATGGTTTTGGACTATAATAGGTGTACTCAAACCCCAGGAGGGGATCAAAAGGTGTAGACTTGCTGCCCGCCCCTTGGCCCTCCAGCTGGTGGATTGGAACCACCAGCTGGTGAATAAAGGTTTTGTCTCTGACTTTAAGATGAACTTGGTGATTTATTGCAATCTCGTCTTATCACCACAGGTCTTGCCCTGTCCTTATGAAATTATTTCTGTAAAATGTACCCTATTCAAGGGCTTGCAGTTTCCAATTTGTATTGGCCAGGCAGCTTACATGGAAAAATGACATGGTTTAGATATGATGGAATAAATGTGGAATAATAATAAATGACAATGAAAATCTGACCATAGCTTAAGGGAATCATTTCGAAGAATGTTAAGCTGGGCAGTGTTACAAAAGTATAAAGGGCACCATAACTGATCCTTTTATTATTCCCAATAAGAAACACCAGATAATATTATTAGAATTTCTAATGCTTGAGAAAAATCAAGAGTTGACATTTTAAATAAAAACCCAATGACTGTTAATGCTACTGTTTTCCCCCAAAGTTTGTATGTTGGAAACTTGATCATTACTTCATCAATGTTGGGAGGTAGGGGCTGATAGGAGATATTTTTGTGCTGGGGACAAGGCCCTCATGAATGCACTGAAGCTGTTATTGTGGGCATGGGTTTATTATCTCTGCAGTGGGCTCCTTATGAAAAGACAAGCTTGGTTCTCTCTTGCTCACTTTCTGTCTGTCTGTCTTCTTTTTTGCAATTCTGCATATGATGACACAGCACCAAGACCATCACCAGATGCTGGTTCATCAGTCTCGTACTTCCTACTCTTCAGAACCATGAGCTGATAAATCTCTGTGCATTAAGAATTCCCCAGTCTGAGACAGCCTGTCATAGCAGCACGAAACAGACCAAGACACTTAATGTTGACAACCAATTTAAAAACTTAGAGCAAAAATCCTATACGAACAATGTTTCAAAGCCCAAAGTAGACCATTTGCAGGCTCTGACTGTAAGGTCATTGTGCTTGCATTGCATTCTTCTTCATGCTTCTGTCACACCAAAATACACAATTGCCAAATGTATACAGACCTTGAAAGCCACATTGTTGTAAGTTCTGAGTTTGCTGACTCACAAAAGCCAGCCATGAACATAGGTCCTCAGAAATCAATCACTGTATTGAAATAAATTCTTACCAGTAAGGAAAGCAGGGCAAAGAGTTTTCTGAAAAGAGATCTTGATGATAAATAAGTGTAAAATCAATTTTTTTTATTTTTTTGAAGAATGAAGAAAATAATGCAGCCGGGTACAATGGCACATGCTTGTGATCACAGCTACTAGAGAGGTTAAGACATGAGGACCATAATTCCAAGAAGATAAGTCTCCAGAAGCTATTATTTAAGGGTTTCCTTTACTTTTTTCCTCCCTTGATGATCTGTGGCTGCCAGTCAGAGGGGAGTTTTCTAAAGAGAAATTCTCCAGCTCCTTTGCATAAACAGGTGATAGAGAAGAAGGACCTTGTAGCCTCTGGCCTAGGGATTATGCCCTTCCTTCAGCAAACTTTGCTATGCTATCATTCTTGCCAAAGGTAGTTTCAAAATTGCCTATTGTTCAAAAACAGGCTACATTAGATGGCACAATATTTTAACTTCCCTGAAGCCATAACAGTTCTGTGTTCTATAAACTAGGGGGGCACCCACACTTAATCCAGAAGAAAAGAGAATTGGTCTTGAGATCTTTTCAAATGAAGCAGTTGTCGTTTTCCACATGAACATAGGTGACAGCAAACACAGGTCGCATGAGGCTAAGATGATTGGGATCCAAAAGAAGCTATTCAGCTTAAAGAAGTAGCTCTTTCCCAAGGCTGAAATTTTGAATATTTCTTTTACACTCAGGCAGTTTTCCTCCCTCTTCATGCCATAGACTTGAAAATGACTGACCACATACAGCCTTACAAATTCTCAGCACTTTTTTCATTGGCTGCCAAAGCCCCACAGCTATCAAAATCAATAGCTCCTCACAAATATGTACATTCAGCCAAGATCTGGATTATTATGTATAACTAATTAGAACAAATAGAAATAAAAAATAAGTAAACAACAACAACAAAAGATATGGATTATTATTTTTTCAAGAAGTTGCACCTGAATTATGGATGTAGTCCTGTGGTTAAGCACTTGCAAAGCTATAGATTTCACTCCCAGCTCCACAAAATAAATGAATAAATAAATGAAGGAAGGAAGACAAGAAGGAAATAAATGAATAAATAAGATTACTGTTCATATACTTGACATTATATGCATTTGAGGAACCAAATTCCTTTATTGTTCAATTAGGGATGTACATTTACCTAGGGCTTCAGCATCACCGCATAATACCACCATAGCCATCAATTACTTAGATATGCATGCTTTCCTGTTGAAATATGGATAAATTGAATACGAAGACATAGTCACATGTGTGCCAATGCATGTGTATTAATTGTGTATTTTAACTCAGGTGGAGAATCACTTTAATTTTTTCCTTCATCCATTCTTTTCCTTTCCTTCAATGAAGGGTTAGTATATGGTCAGAATTGAAAGACTGTCAAACATTTCTCCAGCGAACTCTCTCCAACCTCATCCTTTGGTCTCTTCCACTTCTTAGCAACATGCCTTCCATTCTCCCTTCTGCAGCATTCCAAGAAACTTCTGTGTTCAATGACATTTTATGCCATTGTCCTTGCCACAATACTCTTATCCTTCTTTCTACCTTTTAATTGCCTTCTGTTTTCCAAATACCCAGCTAATAGCACCTCATTTCTGTAAACTCCCATAGTTTCCTAAGCAGACGAAGGTGATCTCTGCCCTGTACTTTCAAGTACTCTGTAGAGAGATAAATTACACTAATGATCCTGTCGTGTTTTAATTATGTACTTGTGCATCTGCTCCCCCGGTCCCCCACTAGACCACACAGTGCTTGGCATAGTATTCACTCAATAATTGACTGTTAAAGATGGTGGGAATGAAGAGCCGAATGAAGGAAACAACAAAGAAAAAGCCAGCATCCCCTCTATTATTTTCAAGCATTTCTTTAGCATCCTTAAAAACTTATTTTTATTGCATATCAGTTATTTTTTAAACCTATACATTTTACATATTAGAACATGATAGTGTGGGGAAAAATAAAAGGAAAGAAATTGATTGCCAGATTAAAAAAAAATGTAGGTTAAAGGAACACAAATTGTCAATTCAGGCAAGTCATAAATACATATTAGCCTATTTTTTCCAGAATGCTAGAAGCAGGATGAATCTCATTGCTATGTTAGAACAGAGACACAAATTAAATATAAATATGAATACAGAGGAAAAACAATAGTTCTCCTTGCACGTTAACCTCCAAAAGTCATTTTTATTGCTTGCTAATAAAGCAAGAGATGCTTTTCTGTAAGTGGCAGTTTAGAATGTAGAAAGCCTGGGTCAACATAATTATGTCAAAATGTTTCAGGGTTCACCCAGGTGCTTGCTGGCTGAAGCCGTGTACTGGGAACTTTGGCAGTCATTAAAAAAACTGAAGCAACTTTTCTTGTCATTACATTTATCTATACAGGCATACTGGAAAATGGCATGCTACCAAGAGAAACCATGATTGTTAATGGCCTGGCACATTTTACATTAATAGTTCCACTGACATTGTCAACAGGTCAGAAATCTAATGGCTGATGAATAAAAAGGAACATGCATTCATTTTATTCATGCATTTCTCCCTTTCTTCCTTCCTTCCTACCTCTGTTCCTTCCCTCTTTCCTTCCTTCTTTTTCTCTATAAGCATTTATTGTATAAGGCATATTTAAATTTTAATAACAATAAATGATATACTTGTGGCACACTCCTTGTTCTCAGACATCAAACGTGGGTAGAGGACACTGTAGATGCAATGGGAGAATGGTTATGGCACTGATGATATTCCAACCTCACATGGTTGTGACAATACTTTGCATAGAGCCTAACACCTAGTTATTCCATCTCCACTGTTGTTAATTGCATCATGATTATCAGTATCACTGATTTCTGACTTGGTAGATGAGAAAACTGAATTTTAGAGAACTTAAATGATATGTTCCAACTTATCCAATCTGCAGAAATAAATAGTGTTAATGCATATGTGCTGAAACGACAATGTGAGCCAAAGTGATGGGACTAAAGAAATGGCAGGTTTATAGCATCAATAACCAGAAGAGTAAAAAATGGAACCCACTGTGCATGCTCTCTGAGAAATTAAACTTTCACACATATGTCTTGAGAGGATATTATTAATTGCATTTTGAAGATGGAGACGAGAGAGAAAGTTAGGGACTTGAGTAACATCACTGACTGAGTAAGTGACTGAGCTATAATCGCTAGACTTACAAATGCAAGCTCTTTCCAGCACACCAGGCAGCCCGCACCAGAAAATGGCAGTAGTGTGAATTCACACCTAGCCTTGGCAGTACTCGAGTCCATTACAGATAGATGGTATTGAAATAATGAATTTTGCCCAGCCTTCCTTGTAAATTAGCTCCCAGTCTTACATAGTGTTCCTAAAGTTGAATTTTTTTGCTAAATGTTGCTGTAATATACAGAGATGCTATGTGTGGATTTGGTCCTCTCTGAAATGCCTTTTCCCCAGAGGCATATCGGCCAACAATAACAGCAGCTATATTCAGCTGAGAGCACCAGATAACTGATTTATTCTGTCACTGGCACCTTTATGAGCTTCATTTGCTACAGAAGAGTTGGGGAAAAAAAATAAACCCTGCTTTTCATTTCTTTCTAAAATCATGGCACTGAGAGGCTAAAGCACTGAAAGTGATCTGGAAGCCAAATTATGGGTGGAGAAATATAATTATTTTAATGAGCCCTATTGCTAAGTGAATCCAGTACAGTGTTAAAGGCTTACAAGCCATGAGCTGAGAGCTCTCCAGTTCCCCAAGTGAATCCCTGGAGCTGGAAAATGTCCCATATCATTTCACCACCACCTCATGTCTCAGCCCTAAATTTCATTCTCCTGCCTGTGATACTATGTAAGAGAGTTGTTCTAATATCGAAAGCCTCATGGCACCTTTAAAGAAAATAAAACATATCATGTCCTGAAATCCCTGTTGCTTCTGCATTTCCAACTTAGAATTGTGCTTGGATAATACAGTGAACTTAAAGGTACTGCGAGACATGGATGCTACTCAGAAATAGGTTGTTGTAAGTGTACAAGTATGTTGAGCATTCTCACTCAAATGCAAAATGGGAAGATGATATGGATTAAAATGTGAGTTCCCAGAGGGCAGGCATTCCATATCTTTTCTTTCCATCTCCCCTAGAAGTCAGAGAACAAATAGAACATAAGGCTGAATTCAGCAAACATTTATTGAACATTTAGTACATGCTGGGGATTGCTCTAGTGACTAGAGATAGAGCACTGAACAAAACAGATGAATGTTCCACACCTGAGGCTTTTAATAAATAAATCAGTGAAACACACCAATGATGGTAAAGGTTATTAATTGAATCAAAGCATGAAAGAAAAAGAAGGATCACATATTTGTCCATGTATGAAGGTGTATTTTTATAAAGGATGGTTAGAAAGACATTAAATGCAGAGCAAAGATTTGGAGGAAGGGAGAGGATCATGTAGCATTTTGAGAACTATTATGAATTGAATTGCACCTTCTCAAAAAAGATATATTTGTGTCTTAACATCTATTACCTCTGAATGTGATCTTATTTGAAGAAAGACCCAATCAAGTTAAAATGAGACCTTTAGAGTAGGCCCTCATATGATATGACTGGTATCTTTACAAAAACAAAAATTTGGACACAGAGACACATATGTGTAGAGAAAAGATATGCAAAGAAACATGCAAAGAATTTAATTGTCTGTAGGCCAACTAGAAAGGCCTGGAACATATACATCCCCCACAGCCCTTAGAAGGAATCCACCATTTGGCACTTGATCATTTCACTCTCTTAGCCTCTGAATCGCAAGATGATAAGTTTCTATTGTTTAAGTCAGCAAGTTTATGGTACTTTATTGTGCAACCCTTGCAAAATTATTACAGGGGTGAAGAACAATTGGCAAGTTTCATTCTTGACATACCTCAGGAAGAGCAAAGGGTTCATCCCTGGCAGAGAAGAGGGTATCAATGGTAATTTAATTTATGATGGTGCTTCAGGGTTAGCAAAGAACTCCTGCGCTCTTTTTCCATTTGCATTTCATCACACCCTATGTAATAAATGAGATGAGTGTGGACAGGCTGTAGGGACGTGTGAGGGCCTATTCCCTGATGCTCAGCAGACATGAATCTATTAAATTCCTTCCACAAAATCACAAATTTGGCAATTGATAGAAAGGATTCCTGGAGCCAACAACATCTGATTCCAAAGCAAGCATTCCTTTTTTACCTCATGTGGCTCGGTGAACATCTATTTCTTAAATCATGTTTACCCTAATCAAAGCAACTCTGCTTCTCTCATTAGCTGTCATTAGATAAGATAGAGTGCTCACGATACAGTCTGGGGAGGATATAGTTTGGTTAACACGCTGTGCCTGAAACAACATTTGGAGTCTGCCCTGACTATTCTCCAGTCAATTGCTGTATTATCTTGACTGCATTTGAGACAACCAGAAGCATAAACAGGGCACACACTTCTCTCTTTCCCCTGGCATGCACAGGAACAGAAAATAAGTCCTATGATAAATGTGTTTGGCTGTGTTCTGAAAGGGGATGGTAATGCCATTTTATCTGGGATTCTAACTGGATGGCCTAAAACAGATGACTTCTTTATAGTTTACAAACAAATTGATGTTTTGGTGTATGTGAAAGAAAAAGAATCTTCACCTTCAGGAAACAGAGCTAATCAGTAATTAATCAACCATGTTTGGGAAATAACAGGTCCATATGTCCACTTCGGGGAGAATTTGTAAAATTATCAGTTTCTCCATATGAAAAACATAACTTTGTAAATACTAGCGTATGAAGCTCTAATAATTTCACGGAGATAGTGTCAACTGGTAAATTTAATATCATTGAACATAACATCATGGGGCAAAAAGAAAAAAAATATCTAGGGAATCAGAAGATTGGAAGGTATATTTAAATGCTGGAATGCTGTGGAATCTTTTTCATTGCATAATTGGAAGCTCTAATTTCATTAGGTAATACGTAGATGCTATTGATAGTGTAGCGAATCTTTCAGAATATAAAATTACTGTTGAAATATGTATTAACTGACAAAACTAAACAGACATGCTGTCTATTTGATAATAACAATGAAATGGCCATGTTTTAAACCTAATTATCATCTTCCCATCATGTCTCCCCAAGACACATAGAACTTTAATTGAATAATAATAATGACATGCCAATAAAGCTAATAGGTTATAGATATCAAGGGACCTGTTGTGCAAATTATAAAGGAAAAGGTCAACAAGCTTATTCAGTCTAAATTAGTTAATATGCATTATTGAATAATATGAATCAGATAATTTAATAATGACACTGAGGCAGATTTTAACACGTAGCCATTAATTCCATGTCTTCCTCTCACCTGAAAGATTTTCTCTCCTTTGATATGGAGGTTTACCCAGATGTTAGCTCAAATGTGTCACATCTCAGTACATTGCATACAGATACAGAGATCAACTCTGATGAAGCCCAAAGTAATTTTTGTTTATATACTTTAGATTCAGGTTCATAAAGATCTTCCCTTTAAAAGAAAAACAAAAAGTTCTTGAATCGCACATGTATCCCAATAAAGGACTCTTTAATGTCCTGCCAGCATCCTGACTAATTGACAGTCTTATTTACATAAGTGGAAAAGCAGGAAGTACAGAGAGACAGATGGGTGAATATTAATTGATGTTCATAAACCTGAACAATGCCTTTGCATATCTCAATCCACATTCTCAAGCAGCAAGTCTTATTTATAGCAATACTACAACCCAGAGGTTGTTTGGGCAAAAGATTACTAGTGCTGCTTATGATTTATCTGTACAATAATGACCACGATGAGATTATGCATACAGTGCAGCTTTCTGATGAGGAAACCTCTAAATTTTACAGAAAAGAAATAATAATAATAAAAGACCTAAGACAAGCTTAGCATGCTTCCAGTTGAAGTTGGAAAAAATATTTTGATAAATATGTATAGCAGTACCCTCTTGTTCTTAAGGAATATATTCCAAACCCTCAATGGATATAGAAAACCACAGATAATACTGAACCCTACAATTTAGTGCCTTTTCTATCTTAACTAAGTACTTGTCATGCACTGTGGCCATAACTTTTGAAGTTTGAGTTGTATAACAAAACTAGAATTAATAGTTTCTTTTTCCCTCTTCATAATTTCATGGATAGAAGATTCTTTCTTACTATAGATCTGAGCAAACTAAGCATACAATATTTTTCTTTCCTTATTAAGTCAATAACTTTCACTTAAAGCAAGCAGTTTATGGGGTCTCCTTGGCATATCCAAATGCACAGCACAACTACTTTTGTTCTCTATGAGAAAGAGTTGATTTTATAGCCAAGATACTTACAATATGACTAATGGGAGGGTGGGGTATAGAGCGTGAACACATCAGACAAAGGAATGAGAAATGTCCTAGGTAGAACACAGAATTCATCATGCTCAAGAGTTCATCATGCTAATCAGACTGACATGTAATTCCATGCACTTCCATGTTAAAAAGTATTAACTGATGGATTCTGCCAATTGTGTTTTCCTCCAGAAAACAAAAAAGAAAGAAACTTTTATTTATGTCTTGTATTCCTGGATGTTTGATATTGGAAAAGTCACAAAATCCTCTCCTGGCCAAGCTCTTGGTTTCTGTACTCTCTCAGCCATTGATTTCTTATATGCATATCTATCTATGCTACATGAATAGCCCTATTCCAATAAAAATATGTCATCTGGTTCTAGAACTTGCATTATACATTTATGGTTGAATGGATGAAATAAAAGTTCAGAAGTCAAGAATTAAACACATAAAATATGACTCTGCCATGAACAGAATTTTGAATTTGAGTGAGACATTTTCTTCTCTGCACGTCATTTCTTCACGTAAAATGAGGCAGTCAAATGAAATAATCCCAAAGATTTTTATCCGTTCCAATATTCCATGACTCTAAGCACTATTAAGTTCATATTAAATCTTTAAAGAGAATAGAAAAAAAGTCACATTTAATGACCACTGGCTATCTGCCATACAGCATTCTAAAGGGGCTGTTTTAAATGATTTAACTCACTTGTGTTGGTCCTTGCCTGGGGCACTTTTTCCCTAGACATCCACAAAGCACATTTTCTTTCCACTTTCCTGTTCTTTCTCACATGATGACTTCTTCCCCCATGTTTCACATTCCTTACCTGCCTTATCCCTATCTGTTTTTCCATAGGATTCTCAAATGAATCAGAGAGAACTTTTCTATGCCCAAATATAAATGCATGACCAGTGAAATTCCACATCACATACAACTCCAAGAATGGGACCCTAATTACAATAAGGTATACTCCATGTATGCATAATATATCAAAATATACTCTACTGTCATGTATATCTAAAAAGGACAAATAAAAATATAACTTATTATTTTTACATTTGATTATTTTTCTCCATTTGATAGAAAAATAAAGTTAAAAATTATAAAAGTGATCAACTCTCAGAGCTTAGAAACACACTCAATTCAAAAAAGAAGTTTGTGATGGTTAATTTTATGGGTCTACTTGATTAGATGCTGGCACCCAGATATTTGGTCAAAACATATTATTGTAAAGGCATTTTTTTTAGGATGAGATTAAAAGTTGATTCAACAGACTTTAAGAAAAGCAAATTTCCAGCCCTTCATAATGAGAGTGGCCTTAATCTAATCAGCTGATGACCTTAAGAGAAAAAAAAAAAAAAAAAAACACTAATCACTTTTGAGGAATTTTAGAAATTTTACTAGCAGACCACATTCCAGCTTGAGCTGAAACATCAACTGATCCTTAGGTATCCAGCCTGCAGGGGTACCCTATGGATTTTGGCTTTTCCAGCTTCCACAGTCATATGCACAATATTTTTTTTTGTTGTTGTTGTTTTTTGGTACTGGGGATAGAACTCCAGGGCACCAACCACTGAGTCACATCCCCAGCCCTATTTTGTATTTTATTTATAGACAGGGTCTCACTGAGTTGCTCAGTGCCTCGCCTTTGCTGAAGCTGGCATTGAATTTGTAATCCTCCTGCCTCATCCTGGGGATTACAAGCATGTACCATGCAGGCTAATGTGAGCAAATTAAAAAAAAAAAAAAATCTCTCTTTCCCGCCCTTCTTCTTCTCCCCCCGCCCCACCTTATACATCCTCTTGCTCTCTCGAAATCCTGACTAACAAAGAATTCAAAATACATTTGTAAAACGTGTGGGGTGAAAAAATCCTTAAGCAAACTCTTTGAACATGACAAAATTGAATGATTAAGGAATTATAGTACTGAGCAAGAGTAACAAAAATAGCATGGTATTGGCACGGAAATAGATATGTAGACCAATGGTACAGAAGAGAAGATACAGAGAAAAACCCACATAAATATGACTAACTCATACCAGACAAAGGCACTAAAAACATACAATGGAGAAAAGATAGACTGTGCTTGGAAAACTGAAATCCATATGTAGCAAAATGAAATTAAACTTCTCTCACCCAGCACAAAACTCAACTCAAGGTGGATCAAAGACTTAGGCACTAGAATAGAGATTCTATGCCTAATAGAAGAAAAAGTAGCCCCAAATGTTCATTATGTTGGCTTAGGACCTGACTTCTTTAACAAGACTCCTAAAGCGCAAGAAGTAAAATCAAGAATCAATAAATGGGATGGCATCAAACTAAAAAGCTTCTTCACAGCAAAGGAAACAATTAATAAGGTGAAGAGACAGCCTATAGAATGTGAGAAAATCTTTACCACACCCACCTCAGAGCACTAATATCCAGGATATATAAAGAACTCAAAAAACTTAACACCAAAAGCACAAATAACCCAGTCAATAAATGGGCTAAGGAACTGAACAGACACTTCACGTAAAAAGAAATTCCATTAATAACAAATATATCAAAAAATGTTTAACATCTCTAGCAATTAAATAAATTCAGATCCAAACTACTCTAAATTTCATCTCACTTCAGTCAGAATGGAAATTCAAGAATAGAAGCAATAATAATTGTTGGCAAGGATGTGGGGAAGAAGGCACACTCATACATTGTTGGTGTGACTGCAAATTAGTGCAATCATTTTGGGGCAGTATGGAGATTCTCAGAAAACTTGGAATGGAAACAGCATTTGACCCAGCTATCACATTCCTCTGTGTATACACAAAGGAATTAAAATCAGCATACTACAGTGACTCAGCCACATTAATGTTTATAGTAGCTCAATTCACAATAGCTAAACTATAGAATCAATCTAGATACCCTTCAACAGATGAATGGTGATAAAGAAAATGTGGTATATATACATAATGGAATATTACTCAGCCTTTAAAAAGCATGAAATTATGGCATCTGCTGGTAAATGGATGGAGCTGGAAGAATATCATTCTAAATAACTAACTAAATAATATATATAAGAATACATAAAACACATATACACATAAAAATAATTTAATAATTATTTTGTCATATTTTGTAATTATCTAGGCTATAAACTTTGCTTCCATCTATTATAATTGAATAGTGGAAACAGTGAATAACAATGTCCTACCATACCACCCTTTCCAATTCCACATTCAGTGATATCATATTGGTAGTTAGATATCAGTCACAATGTGTACACCACAGAAATCAGCAAACACTGCAAATTGGGGCTTGAGCCCTTCTTCCCACAACTCCCTCTCTACTCTCCCTTCCTTTCTCCACTCCTTCTTTCTTTTCAGTATTGGGATTGAACCCTGCAATTCTATACCATAGAGATGCATCCCAAGGCTTTTTTTTTTTTTTTTTTTTTTTAATTTGAAGACAGGGCCTCTTACCAGGCATGGTGGTGCATGTCTGTAATTCCAGGGCTCAGGAAAGTGAGGCAGAAGAATCATGAGTTCAAAGACAACCTCAGCAATTTAGTGAAGCCCTAAGCAGTTTAGTGAAACTTTGTCTCTAAATAAAAAAATATAAAAAGGCCTGGGGATGTGGCTCAGTGGTGAAGTGCCCCTGAGTTCAATCTCTGGTACCAAAACCAAAATAATCATAATACAAA
Source organism: Marmota flaviventris (assembly GCF_047511675.1). NCBI lineage: Eukaryota > Metazoa > Chordata > Mammalia > Rodentia > Sciuridae > Marmota > Marmota flaviventris. Next base: position 25,442,837 of record NC_092506.1, on the reverse strand, counting down.
AAGACAGGGTCTAAGTGTACACACTACCCTTGAACTTGTAATTCTCTTGTCTCAGGCTTCTGAAAAACCAGGATTATAATTGTGTGCCAAAATTCCTAGACAAGGCTTGATCTCTTGTTGTCTTGATTATTTTAAAATATTTCTCAATTTTTTTTTACTGATTATTATCATCTCTTAAAGAGTCATTTTAGATCATTTTTTCATAAATGCCTCCCCATAAGAAATATTTATATCACAGATGTATTATATTACTACTCAAGTGCCACGTGTATAGATATATACATATATATGTGTGTGTGTGTGTGTGTGTAAATTTTTTATCTCATTTTGAGAAATAGTTTTTGTTCTTGTGGGGCCACATCACATTCCTTAAAAATATATAGTGTAAACTTTGAAAAGTATTTGAAAAATGTTAATAACATGGGTAAAATTATTGTGTCGTGTCTTTAGATATTACATTACAAATAACACAGCCAAGAGAAGAAATGTTTTTCCATAATTTGAATACCCTTTTCCAATTTCACAAAAATGTTGTTTACGTCATTGATGAACTAGCTCCAGTTTTGACATTTCCTTATCATTTCATTTTTACCTTAAATTTTAATGTAAATTACAATGTTAATATTCATGTTAGAAATGCTGTTATTCATCAATTGCAACCAGGAGTTGTTTATAGGTGATAGACTTCAGTAAAAATTAGCAAAAGTATTCTATGACAATTGGTTGTTCATATGGAATTTATAATAAGACATGTTGTACATTTTATTATTATTTGTAAATAGTACATTACTTATCTTTCATATCTGTAATTTTTAAAAAATGTATTTATGCATGCATTTCCATTCTGTCCCCTGAGAGCTGGCTTTTCACATTTATCAGTACACTGATGTATATAACCTATATCAAAGCAATGTATATATCTGAACTAAATTGATGAAAACCCATCTATACACTTTCTAAGAGTCAGAAACAATAAAAAAAAATACCAACATGACTAACTCTGAAAGGAGAATTAGAAATTTTTGATTTTTGTGTGTGTATGTGTGTTTGTTTGTGTGTGTATGTGCACGCGCGCACGTTGTGCTGAGGATTGAGCTCAGGCCTCTGTTTAGGCCATGAAGTGACACCACCAACTCAGGAGAAATTTTTCATCATGCATTTTATTCTTTCCCAAATTTTCTAATATCCTTTTATCTGAAACACAAAATCAAATTGTATGCCCCCCAACACACACACATCTTTATTTTATTTTTCTGACAGAAAATTTGTGACCCAGAAACCCCTACAGAGAATAGAAAGTTCAATTTGGGGAGGGAGAGGAAAAGTGATGAAAAAGATCTACTTAGAGCAATAGGGGAGAGAAGTCTAGAAAACAAACAAATGAAAGCACTGCAGACATTCTGGCATTGTTCTATAAATAAGGACTATAGAATGGGGAGGTCAGACAACACTTGGTGCAGACATCAAAAATGCCATATTTCTGGGAACGGTGGCACACACCTGTAATCCCAGTGGTTTGGGAGGCTGAGGCAGGAGGATTGCAAGTTCTAAGCCAGCCTCAGCAAAAGCAAGGTGCTAAGCAACTCAGTGAGACCTTCTCACTAAATAAAATACAAAACAGGGCTGGGGATGTGGCTCAGTGGTCCTGTGCCCCTGAGTTCAATCTGTAGCCAAACCAAGTTAATTAATCTCCTCACTGAGTATGGTAAGTGACTACCTGTGTGAAGGCAATTGCCAGGTCCTCAGGAAGTTAACGTTCCTGTTGGTATTGTTTTAATCTTGTTGATCTAACTTTATATCAGTGGTGCTAACAGGATGTATATTCAGGGTAAAATTAGTCTTTGGAATGTGATCCCTGGTATTTTCAGGGATTGCATGTCTCAATTGAAGTCTGATTTTGTGGAACATCATACTCTGGACCCTATAGCCTGGCAACAAGAAAAATATCTCCTCCAATTTTTAGAAAAGTACACTTTCTGAATATTTGTGCCACTGAGGTGCAGACATCTCTGACAAAAGATCAAGACACTTTTAGCAGGATTCCTGGACATTTGCATGAAAAAAAATCAGAGTACTGTCTGCTTCTATTGAAAATTGAGAGAAGTAACAGACAATATTCTATTGGGTACTGGCAGTTAGACATAATTCTCTATGGAAAACAAGAAATCAGGAATAAAAATTTTAAAAGCCTTGTGCTTCACTTGCATTCATTTTATACGTTGTTTTTATTATTTTATTAGAACCAAGAGAGTAAAACCTTCATTTTGATGTTCATAAATAGTTTCTCTCTCTTTAGCTATCTCACCCCAGATTTCTGTTATTTATTTCATGTGTCTCCCTCACTTCTCATCTACATAATAAGTAATTCTAATATTTCTAAAAATAATAAATAAATAAATAAGAGAACTAGCAATTAACGTCAAGTAGCAAGTCTGGCATATTTAAATCATAGCAAGAAATCATGTTCTTTCACATAAGTAATATGCTATGGTTTCTGACACATATATCCTATAGAGGTCTCTAATTGAAACATTTAATTTATAGAAAACATATGGCTCTAGCTTTCCTTCCAAGTTCTGTTTGTTATGATAAATCTGAAGCCAGAGATATTTCTTTCGGAGTCTATAAAACTAGAGAATGAATGAGAAAAGAGAAAGAGTTAGCTATAGGAATAAATTCTGAGACACTATCATTCACTGGTCTAAAGTAGCCTAGTCCATAGCTTCAGAAAGATTATCAGTTGTTTGCTTCAAATGATATAAATCATGTGTGAAAGTAGGTTTTGTACATGTCTCAATAGGCTTTTGCAGTCCAACTGATCCGCCTGTTTCTTTGCCGGCTGCAGACTGTAAATCACTGGCTCTCCATGTAGCTGGGCTTTGTGGATGAAGTACCAGGCAGACCTGGCTCTCTCCTGGGCTGTAACATTCTGCCATGAGGAGTTAGCAGTGTGAACCACAGCCAAAGAAAAATCAGGATAGAATATTTCACACAAAGGAGGTGATATCCATTTCCTCAGTTCAAGTTAAGGGCTAATTGCAAAAGGCAAGAAATTTAAAATAAATAAATAAATAAAAATGCTAACATTTGAAAGGCATATTTCAGCTCAGGAAGCACTTCCATAGAATATGGTGATTGAAAATAGGAGCTTTAAGGTTAAACAGATCAGGGTTGGAAGTTTATTTCTGTCATATCTGATTAACTGTAAGTATAATGTGGGGTGTCATGTGTTAACTAAGTTGTCCAAGCTTCAGCAACCTCATCTCTAAAAACAAAGCAAAATCACACTAAAACAGAAAAGCAGGAACACATGCTACACTGGAAGTTAGCTGATAGGATTTATGTGCAGTCATCAGCACATACTAAGATTGAAATAAGATTGTGGCTATTCTTTCGTAAGACCATCTCCATCATAAAAATAGTACACTATTCTTCTCGTTTTCTATATAACAATTACTTGCAGAAATAAGAATTAGACTGATGTTCAAGCAAAAGAATAATGTACGGAAGTATAGTGGGAATAATAATCACTCAAGAAGCAGATCTGGTTATCAAACTGAGTTCCAGCATTTATTTGATTGTGAGCAAGTTGGATGGTATCTTCTAGTTCCTCAGCTGAAAACAGAAAATGATGACAACCATCTTGATGACCTAAAGTGAAGATCTGGCATACTGTGTATGAAGCACACACACACAATATCTCATCCGCAGGATTATCATATATCGAAATCATCTTTAACCTGAAAGAAACATCTTTGGTATTGGGAAAAAAGGAAGTTCTCAATAACAATAATTATACCAGCTTACATTATTGGTATGCTTTATAATTTCAAGTACATCCATCTCTACATGTTTTGCAATAGACTTGGAGAGGGGCTTGCTTTTTCCAAAGGGTAGGAAAGTGATGTTCTTTGATATTATTGTACTCTATATAAAGGTAAGCATGTGTGTGTGTTTGTGTGTGTGTGTGTGTGTGTGTGTGTGTGAGAGAGAGAGAGAGAGAGAGAGAGAGAGAGAGAGAGGTGTCTCATTAGTGGATAATTATTTTCTAATGAAGTGGGGAAACTTCCAACAATGACTGATGTTATTAAGGATGAAGATTGCTAAGAAGTGTAGAATGTTGTGAATCCTATGAGTCTTCAACACTGCTGCTATTCTACTTCCACATATTTATGATTAAATCACTATTGTTTGATGAGCCATTTTATCCTAAGTGGCACTATTGAAGAGATTAATGAGCCAGGAGACCTGGTGAGTTAAATTAATGTTTTTTAAAGTTACAATTTACCCAGATTAATAATAATTAAATCCACAGAACATGCTAGCCCACTGTAAAAATATTCACTTTGTGTACTTGAATTACTCATGAAAAAAAAAATCTGTCTTTGTACATCAACTATCATAATTATTTATCGCTGCAATTATTGCTCAGAAATAAAAATTTAAAGATGCAAACAGAATGAGATGCTAAATGAAAAACACACAACTCATTAGGAGTCAATTAAAATGAGTTATTGAAAGAGTAAAAAAATCATATTTGAGACAAAAACACATTCTTAAAAACAGTCAAGCCTTTTAATTTACTATTTTGGAGACTACATCCTACCCTCTGATCAGTGCAAGGGTTCAAGTTTGAATCTGCAAAGTATTCTCAAAGTAATGTTTGGTTCATTTAAACTTTATCTTGTCTTATGGCTATTTCTACACTATTCAGACACCATTTTGAAAATATTGAAACCTAGAACCTTCAAAGTTTTTCTTTCTTTCTTTTTTTTTTGGTATGTATGTGTGTGGTTTTGTTATTGTTATTTGTTTTGTTTTGTTGTGGTCATGGAAAGAAAGTATTTCAAGGTGGAGAATAATCAGCTCATTAAGGAAAATTCCCATCAACTATTGGAGCTTGCTTCTCTTTCTTATTTCTCATTTTCTTAATTCTGTCATCTCTGCACCCTGCTTCTCCTTGATGATCTCATCTTGACCAGTGTCCATTGACATTGACCTTTGCTCATGCAGATTAAAGACATAAGTTTTCCAATGGATTGTAGGGGGTATAAATACTTGAAAACCATCAAGATATCCTGTGTTTATGCCTGTATTGCTTACTTCAGAATTTACTGCTGATGCAGTGGAGGAATTATATCTTGTATACCTTCTTAGGGCAATGGCAAAAACTGAATCAAACCTCCAATTAAGTGCCTATTTTAGGGTCTTCTTTTTCAAACATTATAACCTGCCTGAAGAGCTTCCTTCTAGAAATGTTCTTGGTGGCATGTTCTGGACATATTCTGATCTTCCAGCTGTCTATTCCACTTACTTTTTAGGAGAAAATCCTCTTTTTAGAACAGTTTTATACTAAATGACAGTGTGAGCTAATGATGCACAGGAAGACAATAACTTCCACAGCAAGATTGTTACAAAATGCTGACATGCAAAACCAGGCATGGGAACCCTCACACGTACCATAATCCAGTGAAGATTCTACTACCAAAATCTACTAACACTCATTGATTTCCTGGAGCAAGATCATGCCAACATTTGATTAGATTAATCTGTTAACCTAACCAACCAACGATTGGGCAGGGAGTATGCATTATACATATTCTAAGTCCCTAAAGAAAGTTTAATTTTCTTCTCCACCATATCTCTCACTTTATTTTCATGATAATATTTAGAGTAGGAATGCAATAGGAAAATTTGCTGATGGAAAACTTTGTTTGAAAACTACAAGAGAAAAACGGGAAGGGAGATTATTTTAAGAAAAGGATGGAACTTTGGAGTTAGAAGACCTGAATTTGAGCTCTAGTTCTGCCATTATTCAAAAGTTCAAAGATTATTGTTCTTGTATGGTCTAACATGGAACCATTCAATTTTTTTTTAAGTGGCAGGGAGTGAAGGCTTTGGGGTCACAGATAATTTGCATTTATAAACTCTTGTATCCTGGTACAAGTCACTTAATGTTCTCAGCCTCAGTTACCTTATCTTTTAAATGGAAGAAATGAAGCATACCACTTCAGAGTGTTACTTAAAGGATAAAATGAGATTAGGTATGTAAAATTGTTTTTAAGAAATGAGAGGCCAATAGATACTCATTGTTTTCTTCTTTTCTCATTTCAACATATCAGCATACTTTGATATTTTTGTCTTCTTTAAGAGTTGTTATTACACACAAAAAATGATATTTTTCAACTTGAAAAAGGAGGAAAGTGTCTGTGTTTCCTCTGCATTCCTTAGATTGCTTAGCCCATTCCTAAGCACGCAATAGATAAAAAGGGGAAAGCTTGAGTCCAGGGTTCTCAGGACCTGACTTCAGGTTTGAAACCTATTAGCACCTGAGTCAACTTTGGAAATTAACTTCCCTGAGCAATGAATGAATGCATTGGACTGCATCATCTCTAAGGTGGGTTCCAGCAGTACCATGACACTGCCTGCTTTCTATTTGCTCACAGAGGTTATCTTCATTCTTTGTTATCAGTGTTAACATTATTGTTTTTATTAATGTACTGATAGGTCCTTGAATAATCAACACACCATTATTTGTTTACAAAAGCATACACACAAAAGTGATTTAATGAAGTATTGATCAAAACTAAGTATCAGTTTTTTGATGGCCATTAGTTAGGATTTTCTTCATATAATCTTTAATGGAGCTGAAATTGACAAATAGGTCTAATCTGTTACTCCATAATAGAGTACACAATGTGATTCTTCATGGTCCTGAGACAGAAGACGTGTTTACAACAACCATAGTTCTCAGATATTATATTGAAATTACCCAATAAACTGAGGAAATATTATACACATAGGCATTCCAGAGAATGTCCATGGCTGACTTATGTCTTCCTGTGTTGGAGGAATAGGTGATTTTAAAACAATGAAGATTTCAGCTAAAAAAAATTAAAAATAAAACGCACATCAACAATTAAACAAAAACATTGGAATGAATCTGACCTAAATTCCTTATTTACATATATGAACCTACTATAGTGAATCTCACTCTCATGTACACCCACAAGACACTAATTAAAAAAAAAACCCTAAGTAAATAGCAGAAAGATCAGTGGAACAGAGGGAAGGGAAGAGGTAGAGGAAGGGATAGGGGAAATACTAGGGCTGAATTAGAACAAATTATATTCTATGCTTTATAATGATGTCAAAGTGAATCATATCATTATGTATAACTAAAAAGACCCAATAAAAAATAATCTCTATGGAAAAGCATACATATTTAATAATTAACATTAAAACCCTTTATGGGACTGGGCATATAGCTCAGTTGGTAGAGTGCTTGCCTCGCATGCACAAGGCCCTGGGGTTCAATCTCCAGCACAACAACAACAACAAAAAAAAAAAAAAAAGGAAAGAAAGAAAACCCTTTATGGATAGGTTTATTTAACCTAATCATCAAATACAAGCAACTATATCACCTAAATGCTAACAAAATAAAATGCATTTGTAATACTTCCTTTGATTTGTATTTTTGGAGGTCACTGATATTATCCTCAAATTGAAATGCAAATAAATTAAAATTGACTGGAGCCAAGAGAAATTTGATGAAAGGCAAGGAGGTAAGTGACTTTTTAGAAAACTAACTATAGACCATTTATCACACTGGAAAATTGTATATACTTAACATTAAAGTATTAAGGCATGCAGTAGGTGACATTGTCTTTATTATACACAAAGAAGCAGATCGTTATCAATATCAGTTAACTTGTGCTGATCACCAATTGAGTTAAAGTGAGTTGGGACTAAAATTGATAATCCATCTTTCTCTAGACTTCAGATCCTCCTTCTCTCCTTCCATTGTCTTAATCTATCTGGGAGTGTACTGTGCAACTACCTGGGAGGGTACCACTCAGACTTTCCTGCTCTTCATATCAGCTTCAGTGTCCATGCTAACAATGCCCTTCCAGGGCTTATATAAGCCAATAACTTAGCAAAATGAGAGTATTTGAGACAAACCAGTTCTGACTGTTGACATAGACCTCTGCTGTCTGACTGAGGCTTTCTTAGTGTGACATTCTGTCTACTCAGTAATCACTCCTTCTATTGACCTTTTCATAGGTATCAGACTCATGCAGTGGTCCAAAATTTCTCTCTACCTACTCTTATTTCCTCCCCTCTTTATTATGTGCAGGAATTCCCCTAATAAATATCTTGCACGTCAAACTCCATTATGGTTTCAACTTCTTGTAGGACCCAAAATCATATTGCTGGTATGAAGAGTGATCTGAGAAAGCATGTACTAAGATGAGGTGTTGGTACCCCATCACTCACAGTGGGAAGGGCCTCATAATGAGTAGAATGTGGAACCAGAAGAGTCCTTGATCCAAAATCATGAACCCATTCCTGAAGATTACTCTGTCAATAACTTGAAAAACAGCCTAGTAGAGAGTGCAAACGAAATGATTCTAACTCAAGAAAGATCAGGGAATGCTGATGTCTACAACAATAGTAGATTGTGCTGATTATTACCAAGTATAAGGTATAAGGATAAGGAGTAACTCAGAAAATTAAAGAAACTGTTAAAAGGTAAGAGTGAGGGTCAGAGGGTTTCTTTGGTGGCATACAAAATCTGGAAGTGGAAAGACATACACCACTGCTAAAAGGTCAATCAGTGAAGGCAAAATATTCAGGCTAGGCAGATCTGCTGTGGTAAGGTTCCTATTCTAATACAGAAAACCCTTGATCTCTGAATCATGGAACAGGGATGCTTAGAAAGGGTGACCTTTAGGAAGGACTAATCTGAATCTTCTGAACTTGAAAACAAGACCTCCCACTCTCAGTAAGGACTTGCCCTAATTGCTTCCCCAGTGCAGGAGAATGCTGTAGAATCCTCTTGCTTCCTTCAGGCAGCAGGGATTGCTTTCAGGCACAACTGCTCTTTCATCTCCCATCTTCCAGGCCAATAACTAGTGTGACATCTCAGTGTAAATTGGCTGGGGATGTTCTGGGCCTGATAATAAAAGAAAGAGATTTTGCTCCAAAGAAGTTGCAGGAATTAGCTAGCATACCATAAAAAGCTGGATGATCCCTGAGGTTGGATTTTTAGGAGAATTGATTAAGTTGGGCTAGAATGTATGTATGACTGGATTTCTTGACTTGGGGGAACTTCCTTAGAATTTGTGATTTAATATCCTGACAAGGACTCTGAAGGATGGGCAAATTCACTGGTAGTGGAGGCTTTGTAATCCTGTGGGTGGTGGGAATGTAGCAAACCACAGAAGGGCAGTTACCTAACTTCATAGACAGAAATGAAGGATAAGTCTCATTCATGGGGGTGAGAATGCATGAATGGACATATTAGGTAGATTTGGGAGATGCCCCAGAGGATCTTTTTCACCTTTGAAAAGCCCAGAGTACATGTAATTCACCTAGGCCATTGTAAATGCTCTGGCACTTAAATTATTAAAAAATCTGGTGGTTGCTGTCAAATGTAGGTAGTGCTAATGATCGAAGAGGTTGAGTCAGGGCTGGCCTTATTGAAGCCAGAGGAGTGATGGAGGTTTCACCAACCAACTAAGCAATTACATTCTATCTAGGTTATCAGAACTTGGACCTGGAAAATAATTCTGTGATCTATTTATATAGGATCTACTGGGGGACTTTGTACTTTGTACTTCCCATTCTCTTAATATTAGATTCTTTTGGATTAGAAAGTAAGGTGAGAATAGTCTGTAAAGAGGGGATGATTTTGGGGGGACCAATGCAAGTTCTCACTAAACTAGTATCTGCTGTTAAGGTATTTTGTCTATTTGTGTAGACAAGACTATTGAGCATTTTGGTAGAGGTAATTGGCCCTGATTGGCAAGAGGAAGTATGGCAACTGGTAATTCAATGAAGACATGGAAGATTATATATGGAACCTAAGTGACCCACTGGGTATCTCTTGCTCAATTTTAATAATGAATGGAAACATAAAAATTCAGACTGAGGAAAATGTGACTTCTCAGGATCTTAGATCATTCAGGGATAAAGATTTGGGTCTTAAGACCAGCTAAGCCATGAAGGTATATGGACAACGAGGGAGGTTAAACTGTAAAGGATGGAGGTGATAATGACATTTGTCACCCTGAGATTATAACTGCAGTGACAAGTATAGTTCATTCAACTTTTTTCTTTTTTTTTTTAATTTTTTTTTCCTTTAATTTTTATTGTTGGTTGTTCAAAACATTACATAGTTCTTGACATATCATATTTCACACTTTGATTCAAGTGGGTTATGAACTCCCATTTTTACCCCGTATACAGATTGCAGCATCACATCGGTTACACATCCACTGTTTTACATATTGCTATACTAGTGTCTGTTGTATTCTGCTGCTTTTCCTATCCTCTACTTCTTTCTTCAAAGATTTCCCTCAGGCAGAGAAACACGCAGCAGCCACGGATGAGATTTTCCCTCATTTATTTGGAGAAATGGGTCTATGCAGCATGAGATACAGACAGGCTGCCACAGGAGTGTGCCATGCGGATCTCCCTTCATAAAAAGAAACCTGCGATTTAATCAATAGTTATGTGACAATCTCTATGTCCACAATTTCAGCCCAAGTCACACTATCTCAAGGATGAATTTTTATGTTTCCATTCATTATAAAAATTTTTTGATATTAATCGAAAAAGTATGTCTTTGTGCAATAATGAGAGTGACTAACCAAAGAGAGTCTAGGTCTGTTACACTTCTTGGTATATCTTATGTTCCCTACTTGATTATTCATGAATTTAAGTGGAAAACTTCAATTTTTTTTCTCCTGAGAAAGGTGCATGCTAAAGCCAGCATTGTCACTGAGAGAATTTTTAAATACTGTATTGAAATTAAACTTAGCTGTAATTTGTGTAACAGTCTCAGATGCATGGAATACCTCATGCAAAGGAACCTAATTTCTTTAAATAAAAAGAAATCAGAATAGAAGCATAAATTACAATGTGTCAGGCAGTGCTATATCTATAATTAGCTCAGGTATTAAATGTCTTTCTTAAGATAAAACACACAGATTCTTAAGTCATTTATACTAGCCATCTGTTTGCTTAGTACTTATTATAGCTCTCTAGATTTTTTTTTTTTTTTTTTTTTTTTTTTTTACAATTAGTGGTGTTAGTTTTACCTTTTAGAGAATTTGTATTGCTTTTGACTAAAGGGTAAAAATCACTCAATTAAGATACATCTATTCAGTGTGTATTGTGTGCAATATGTTAACCAAATAGAAGAGAATTAAAATGGGATTAATTTTGTCCTAATTTTATGGCCCTTCTGCCTTGAGGATAAGCAAAGATGTCAAAGATTTAGAATGTTATAAATATGGCTAGTTTTCCTTGCAGGCTTTAAAAAAACTTGGTAATCACATGGTTTTGGTAATAATTTAAGAGAATTTCTAAATGGATATAAGAAAAAGGAGAGGAAAAGAAATACAGGAGGAAAAAAAAAAAGTCAGGTGAGGCAGGCAAGGCATACTGAATATCTATTGTATACCAGGCATTGAGCTACAGGTTTTCACAAATGTTATCTCCTTTAATTCTTCCAACAGCAGTTTGATGTAATTATAATTGCTCTATTTTATAGCTATGGACACTGGATTTAGCAAGGTTAAGTGACTTAGGCAAAGGCCTGATAAGTGGTCCAAATGGGATTCAGGTGTTTTAGATAGTGAGTCCATTCTGTTTCCATGAAGCAAGATAAGCTTCATGATTCTTTATAATGTTCTCCAATCCCATGATTCTATAATTAAGTTTGACATACAGTTACTGGTCCTGAAAAATGATGTAGCATCATTTATCTGCAATAAGAACACTGGGTTAATGGTCTTTTTGCTGAGAGTCAGATAAGACTAAGATTTGTCCTGTCCTCTCACCTGACCAGGCTATTACTCTGACATATGTTAGTCTGAAATGTCACTGGAATGAATGAGGCCCAGAACTCTGAATTCTCTGTTCCTTTATTCATGCTGGTGAATAATGCATTCCTTTCCCCTCATTTATATCTGTGGAAGGTTGCTTCTAACATGGACCCCAGTGATCCCCACTCTCTGGTACTTAAGTTCTGTTGCTTCCCCCCCTTCCCACTTCTGTAGCATGGGCTGAACCTAGACTTGATTCAAATGATAGGCAAGAGCAGAAGTGTAATATCACTTCTGAGATTAGGGTACAAATATATTGTGCCTTTAGTCTTGCTAGCTAAAGGCCACCATTTCTTTCAGAACCCTTATTCATAAGGAAACTCTTATGTTGTGAGTAATATGAAACAGAGGGCCATATGGAAAGAGAAAAATAAAGACTCCAACTATCAGCCAACAAGTAACTGTTGTAGTCTCTACATCCCATAAGGAGTAAGCATGTGAGTGAGCTGGAGATGACGCCTCTCCAAATAAGCCTTGATGAGAACATAAGGACTAAAGTCCCAGCAGATACTTGATGTAGACTGTGAGAATCTCTAGGCCAGCAAAGCCAGATAAGCCCCATGGGAATTTCTGATTTGTAGAAATTTTGAGATAATAAATTTGTTGTAAGCCACCACAAAGTTCAGGGGTAATTTTTTGCACAGTAACAAATAACTGTTGTAGTCTCTCTATGAATATTAATGAAATCTAACTTACATGATACTCCTGGAGTCATATATACAGTTTGGGGGATTTGACTGATATCTGCAGAAATTCTGGCCCATACCAGAAAAACAACATCCAGCAATCCAGCACACAGTCACCACCACCCTGGAATAATATGCCTCGATTGGAAGAAACCTTTCAATATCTATTTCACAGATACAGTAACCTATGGGATAAGATGACTGTAAGGGATTATCTTTCCATGAGGAAAGGGGGAAAGTTGTAAGAAAATAATTAAATGATCTTGTTAGAATTTATGTGGTAAAGGCTTGGTAAATTAAAAAAACAAAACAAAACAAACAAACAAACAAAAACAAACACCTCCCCTTCTCAGGATTAACTAATAATGATGTCAATGATTCTTAGTTTATCATCAAAGTGAGAAAATACTGTTTTTTTTTAATACCACTACTAATTTACACACTGAATAGGAGGTATGTTTATTGTTCTTTGTTTTCCTAACAACTAACGTAGTGGCTAGGATTTGCACAGTGCATAGTACAGATTTCTTTAACATAAATACCTGAAGATAAGTTTTGAATTTGAGAACTACTCATCAGATAAATTGAAAATTTAGTCTCCATGGCTAGCAGGCTCTAGCACACTGTTCAATATGGACTAAAATCATGTATAAGTAAAAGGACCAATAAAATAAAATAAATGTTGAAAATAAAAGCATGAGAAGTGAAAAAAATCTTTAAATAAGTGATGTTCTAACTTATATACCCTGAATTGGAATTCAGATGGTAAAAGTTACAAAAATGTGATTATCTGATTCAGAATTTCTCATCTGTAAATCAGTAGGATTAAGTCAGGACAAATTAAGTTTCTTATTTAACAAGTTGTGAAATACTAACTTCTGTAACTTCTACAGACTAACAAAGCTGTAGTTACTAAAAGGGAGCAAAAACTCTTTATTAATTTTTAAAGGCCAAATTATGAAATTTATAATTTCTCATTTAGTATTTGCGTGCATGTATGTGAGATGCATGTACCTACATGTGAATGTGTATGTGTTTGTCACTGGGAATCAAATCAGGGCTGGTTAACTACTGATCCACATCCTAAGCCCTTTCTAATTTTTATCCGGAGTCAGAATTTTACTAAGTTGCTGAGGGTCTCACTAATTCTGAGGCTGGCCTTGAAATACTGATCCTCCTGCCTCAGCCTCCCAATTCACTGAAATTGCAGTTGTGGGCCACAGTGCCTGCCTTCTTTTTTCTTAATTGTAAAAAAAGCATCCACTTTTCTTGACTACAAAATGAAAACAGCATTACCAGTTTTACATGGTATTTGAGGATTAGATGTTATAACATATGTAAATCTTCTAGCACAAAGACTGGGATGAAGAAAGAGATCACTGTAAGCTCAACACTTCCCTTACTAAGGGTTTAAGGAAAGTGGACTTCCATCTCTTATTCTATATGTGCAAATGGAACTACTTAGAAATCAACCATTCATAATATTTTCTGAAGCAATAAAAATGGACAAGTTGAAGAAATTATGATGTAGTCACCTAGTGAGATACTAAACATCATTAAAATCATCTTGCTGAAATATTTATAGGCATAGGGAAACATTACTGAGTGAAAACAAATCATACTTGCTACAACTATGTTTGTACAATATAAAAATATTGTATAAACATATGTGCATATGAATTGTACATATTTTCACATGACATATATAATAACATGCATATACAACATGCACATATATGAATGCATATACATATTAATACACACATGTACATATGCATACTTACACTATAAATAAATTGATTAGCATATATCCATATTTATATTATAGTACTAGTAAAGTATGTACCGAAATATTACAATGTCTGAGGGGTATAATTACACATGAATTACATTTTCTATGCGTTATTGTAGTTTCCAATTTTTGCATTGAATAAATACCTCTTTTACACTGGGGAAAAATCAATTTTTGCAAGCTAAAATTAGACAAAAAGGCCTCAGAGTGACAAGAGTCACTTCTCTGTATGGAGGGCCAAATTATGCCCCATAGACAGTCTATGGGTGTCCAAAGCTTTTGTACCATACTGTGTGGGCCAAGGACTACCAGACAGAGTAATACTGATCTGGACACACTCAGAGGACAAGAGGGCTACACTTTTAGACTATGAAAAATTGTTGTTTCCTTCCATATTCAAGAATTTTCTCTTATATCCCTATATCCTGCAATGCCATTTAAGGAGTGAAAAAAATACCTAACAAACATGTCTGTAATGGGAGAAAATTACACATCTATTCAGGATACAAAAGTGCCTCTAATCCCATCATGATGGCTCAGTATATGTTATGTATCTATATCTCTTCACCACCTTGCTTTGGGATCTGATCCTTTCTATTTGCACAATGCATACTTTTTTCCGCTTATCTTTTAAGGCCACAAAGATTTAAATATTTGTACTATCAGCCATTGTGAATATCAAATATTCTAGAAAAGGGTATTATTTAATCATATGCCTGATTTGTTATAGTAAAGAAGTAAGAAGTAAAGAAATTAAATAGAAAGAAATTCAAGGAATTCTAAAGACGGGAAAGGACTTTGGATATGGTAAAATACAATTTTCCTTAGGGATTTCTTTATTTACTACCTTTTCACTGATGCAAAACTTAGTATCTTGGAAATATCATTATAAATTCTCTTGAACTGTATGTAAATAGTCTTTCTAATGTTCTCTCTTTTGTATCTAAAGTGGCTCATGAATATATAAATAGACTAGAACAAAATTGCCCTAATGGTAATTATATAGGTGTATTTAGTTATATTTAATTATGCCTTCAATAAATAGCATAAATAGAATGAGTTCTGGATTGTAAGGACTGAATTACCTCTCATGAATGTATCCTTTTTTTAATATTCTGGGAAAGGCAGCTTGAACAGAAACCAGTATAAAAACTGGAGACACCTCAGTTAACGAGGTAAAGCCCTTGCCTACACGGGGGACTCACTCTGTGGTAGGAGAAGATAGTAATCAGAAACAAACATATCACATGAGTGAACATGAGTGCTACGTACAAAGAAAATAGGGAATATGGGTAGTAAGTTTTATTGTCCCTAAAGCAAAGGGGAACTGTAAAACACAGTGTCCCTGAAGGTCACCTTTCTCTTCTCCCAAATCTTATCAAATTAAGGGAGTAAAGAGAGTAAGTCTGGGCTGGGAAGTTCAGGTGTATATTATCTTAGAGGACAATGGCTTTCTCTTATGCACAGTGGGAATTAGGAGAACTTAATGTAGGAAGCCACTTTCCTGCATTTATACCAGAACAGTTGCTCCTTGGGATGCCAGTTAGACAAGCAAACTAAGCAAGTTAATGCGGATGACATCACTGCTCCTGCAGCCTAACATATGAAAGCCCTCTCTGAATGGGGACAGGTAGAGAACTGAGGGCACTGTGGAAAGGAAACATGTCACTCATGTCACCATCTGCCAGTGGACAAAACACCATGAGGGAGAGGAGGCACTGTTTGGCAAAGCACCTTGAGGACAGAGATCTGTCTATCAGCCTGTAGCCACTGAATTCTTTTTGGAGCAGTCACTGATCTCTTGTAAGCTTTCCCTTTTAAGTCACATCTCTCTACTGTCTCTGTGCACTTTCTTGGGCCCGTCTGCAACCTACCCCACTGCCTTAGTACAACTGGGCCACACATGAGACAAGTGTAGTCAACAATGATGTAACATTAAAGGGCTGGTTGAAGAACAGAGTCTTTGCGAGATGTGGAGTGTGATCTGAATGATGTGGATGATTCAGTGATGCTAAGATGTCAGACAAAGTATCCAAGGTAAATGCAAAGGAAAACAAAACACAAAAGCTCAAACAAGGCCAAACAACAGCAGCAAACAAAACCAGTGTTGTAAAATAATCCTGAAATAAAATGGATTGGGGTTATTAGAAGGGTCTCACAATAGAGGTTGGTCAAGAGGTAATGGATTACAGGCAATGAGGTAAAGAAGGTGTGGGGCTCTAAGGTGCTTGGGTTTTGTACTTATTTGGTGGGGAGTATTATTCAGGGAGAATTCATGGTCCTACTTAGGCTTTGGAAAAATTGCAATATCTGTTGTGCAAAAGAAAAAAAAAAGAACTTTTGAAAAATGAGGATGGAAATAAGGCAGATATTCTACTAGGATACTGTGATTTTTAAATATTTTTTAATTATAAATTAAAAGCCCAAATGTATACTGATATTCACATATGCTAATGTGTCTTTAAATTTTATTTTAATTTTCTTTGTTCATATTCTAACTTTCAGTATTCACTAATAGCATTTGCAGAGAATGTTCATGTGCCATCATATAACAGAAATCTCATGAATTGAAATGTCAAAATGAAAACTCTTAATTCCCCCTCACTCTATAGCTGGACAAGCTGAGACCACACTACTCAAATGACTTAGTCAAAGTCACCTTATAGAACTGGTTACAAGGAGAGATGTGACTAACTGGAACACAAAGACTCCTGAATCCCAGCCTAATGATCTCTCCATATACTAGGCTGTCTTATCTATAATTAGAAAGAGCTCAGAGGCTCATTCTAAATAAAACAATATCTGATCCTAACCTTTCTACTATATTGTGTTTCCATCTGTTCCTCTTGACAATTATAGATCTTTAAACATTTCCTGTGGCTTAGAACATCTTCCCAAAGTGAGGCCTTAAGGTTTCTTTGGCAATTTTTTTTCTTATGAATAATGAGAGCTGGGCAGACTCAGAAGCACAATTTTAACAAGAAAAGGGGCAGTCTAACAGGATTTCCAAATTACTTGGCAAAAGGATCTTTTATCCAGAGGAGTAACACATTTGTACTCTTTGGATAGGTAAATGATCTCTATTCAACTGACAAGTTGCACAAAATGGGACACCCCTTAACCTCTACTCCCTGCATTGTAACTATTTAAAGTGGGATGTCAATCTAAAATGTTCACACGTAAACCCTTCTATTTAGAGTTAGGATTAGTTCTAGAAAAATACTACTCTGAAAACATCTTGCCACACAATCTCCTTTTTTCCTTCTTTAGTATCTACCAGTGCATATTCCCTCTTTCACAAAGGGATCAGTCCTGTGTTATAGGAAGTACGCTGTGTGTTATTAATTGTTCAATACAAGGCAGGCACACACAGTAGCAGTTATGCGTCTATGGGGAATACAACTATTTTTAAAATGTTTTAAAAATAAAATATGCTATTGATCTCTGAAATTGGAAAGCAGGGGCTGGAAGGTGGTCAGACTTCCTCATTCACATGGGATAGGTATTAAGGGTCCAGGTCTAAGAACACCTGCCAGAATTAACCCTTGCCTTTCCAGGTGACCTGGAAGTGAGTCTGAAAAAAGAGAAAAGTATTATTCAAAAGAAAGAGTAATAACATATGATTTACTCAATATGTCAGCATACATTGGAGAGATTTAATGAAGAATATATTTATGTTCTAGCAGGTGGAGTGGGCTTATTCACTGGCACGTGTTTAGAAATACAAGATGATATTAGGCTGTGGTGTTGAGTTAAATGTAACATTTTGGGAGAAGATGAGGCAGAGGACAGACCTGGGTCATAATATGGGGGCCTATTTTTCAGAATTGGAACACAAGATAGGGGCCTGGTTTAGAGTATGAGACAATTAAAGTGGGATGTCAATCTAAAATGTTAACACTTAAATCCTTCTATTTAGAATTAGGATTAGTTCTAGAACTGAGACTTTCATGATCAAGACTGGAGTGATGCCAAGGGGAAAATCCGAGTCACACTAACTTTAGCAGAAGAGTTCACTTATGTTTTCAAAATGCATGTGCTATTTTAGACTTTGGGCAAATAGTACCTGTCTTTATAATAGCATTTGTATTCACCAAGTTCAATGACAATTGAAAATGAAATGTTTATATATATGCAACTATTTCATGTGTGTGTATGTGTGTATATACATGTGTACATATACACACATACTCATATAAATATATGTATACATATACACACATATATATACACACACTCATATACAAAATTAAAAATTGGATTAACTTACCTACATTTATTTGCTTTCTTAAAACAATATATTCATTAAAATCTTATCTTCAATTATAGAATATTCATTCACTTGAATTTAGAGGTAATTGTTAGGTTACTTAAAGTAAAACAAAATACTGTCTCAGATTTGACTCTTTCTGCCATAAGAATGAGGATTCAGAAGAATTGGACTGTACTACTTTTTCAGTCTCAGATTGAGCAAGTCAATTAAATATATCCAGGTCTCACTTATTCCTCTTTCAGACATTATAAGGAATGATTAAGATTTAAGTGCTCTTCCTGTGGTAATATTCTATACACCTATGAGCCATCAGTTTTTCCAGTGTTTTCAAGATTGTGAGGATTTTCTTTCTTGTCATGATCTTCTCTAAGTGCATTAGCTTCACCTGTTCCTCCTTCATACCTCTTCAGACCAAGCCACGTTCCCTGTATCTTCCAGGAACATTCGCGCCTCCAAGATGTTGCATGTGCTGCTCCTTATTTCTGCCCTCAGGTCTGCCTTCTTCAGTCTTAGATAATACTTTTCTTTTTTTCAGACTCACTTCCAGGTTTTTCTATATGAAAACCTTTTCAGAAATTGTCTCTCCCCAGAGTTAAATTCAATGTTACTCTTCTAATTTCCTTAAAACTCTGAAGTCGATATGATAGGAAGTTCCACAAACAACTGCTTTGTAATCCATTTAGTCAATAAACTGGATCCACATAGCATAGGCAAGACACATGGAAGATTTGCAATAAGTGTATACAGGACAAATTAACAAATGGTTTGGCAGAGGATGAAGTGCTATGCATAAGTGATTTGAGCAAGTTACATGCTGTAAAGCCTCAGGTTTCTATTTGTGCAATGGAACTACAGGGTCATATGTTTGTTGCAAGAATCAACTGTGACAATGGATAAAATGATTTAGCACAAAGTTGGCACATTATATATGCTTAATGAAGAGAGGCTGCTGTTATTAGATTGTTTTAATGCTCACGTCTGAATTTATGATATATTGACTACTATGTTAAAGCAGCAAAGTAATTTACTGACATAGAAATGTGTAGAAGTTAAAGAATGTGAGTATATGTGTGAGAAATTATGTGTGTGATATAAAAAATGTCTTATTTGCACTTGAATTATATTGAAAAACGTCACTCTCCCTTGAGAAATATAATTCAGCGTTTTCTGCTAGATCAGTTTCAAAATAATGACCCCATCTCTATTCTAGAAAGAGTCTGCAAGTGAGGGAAATAACCAGAAAATAGACTAATCTTTCCTCCAACTCTAACAGTTTTTTTTTTTAATTTATTTTATGTGGTGCTGAGGATGGAACTCAATGCCTCATGCCTGCGAGTCAAGCGCTCAACCTCTAAGCTACAACCCCAGCCCTCTAACAGTTTTAAGCAACTGGCCAGCCAAGAGAATGGAGTAGGGTCCAAAAGAGAATGGAATGCACCTCAAAACCTTGATTTCAAAGCTGGCTTAATAGATGTCCATGCATTCTAAGTGTACTTTATTATTGTGTTGTCATAAAGCCAATGTTTCTAAATGCATATGGAGGTGATACCAGGAGCAAATTTGACCTGAGGGAAGACAACACTCACTCAGGCCCTTCCCATGAGTTCCAGAGCCTGGGACAGTAGTACAAATGCAGACCAAATCATCATGTGGAAAAATATTATAAAATTGTAAGTTAAACCAACCACCTGTGAAGTAAAATGTGTTCAAGTCTCTTATTTTGACAAATGTCCCTTCATAGTAATCTAGAATGCCAGTTTAAATATAAGATTCTCAGGCACTAAAAATGGGAGTGAGAACTTGAGGTCAAAGGGAGGGAAGACAGCAACTGTCTCCAATTGCTGGCCTTGCCTTCCCCTTTCCTTCCATCCCTGCCATCCCCACTCCACCAATAGATGTGCACACAGGCATGCAGACTCTACAGCTCACTTATTCAAGCCCCTTCTCCACCCTCCTCCCAGGTTCCACAAACAACTGCTTCTTGGCTTGTGGCTGAAGGTAGAGATAAACATGCAGTTGTGCACATGCTAATGCATGTCCCAGATGGCTGTATATAATCTTCAGGGCCCTTGATGGCTGGAATTTTGTCCAGAGGTGGGCAAAATCTCTAGATGAGCACATGATGTTGACTGCAGGGCTCATTACTTCATGAAATGAAGCCAGAGTCCTTTCTTCCAAAGAATGAGCCCAGGAGAGGAGTCCCTTTTGCCTGTGTCTGAGAGCAATACAATCCACACTTGTCAGCATAATATATGAAAAATAAAAAGCAAACACAATGCAGCTTAAGAAAACCTTGGGTTTCTACCCACCAAGTGCATGTGTGAAAAACAACAAAATAAGTGTACGTGATAGGGTGACCAAGCATGCACAGTATCCCTGCTCACATCCTCATTTCATTTTATTGCCTTCCAATTTATTTTCATTTTCCTACTTTAAAACAGGAAAATAGATGACAAGAGATATATGACTCTGGAAGTTGGTCTGTGGCTTTAATTTTTACAAAAAAATAAGTTTTCCTAAATAGAGTGTTTTTCTGGGATATGAGAATTTCAGTGCTAATGTCAGTACATTTCCAGGCAAAACAGGCTATATATATGTCAGTCTCTCATTCTACAATTTCAGGGTGGGATACAAATAATACCTTACTAAAAAATCCTAGGTGATAAAAAAAGACACGACTACATTAAGAAATGCATTATTTCCAGTTTAAAGTTTAATACTAATCAGCTATATGCATTTAAGCCTGTCTAGTTGGATTTCATCTGTAAAATAAAGAATTCATTTTTCTGCAAGAAGTAAGATTTAGTATTTCATAAAAGCATTGATGATTCTTATTGAGAAGACAGACTATTTTCATCAATGGAAGACAATGATAATAATAAGAATGACATATCTGTCTAGGAATAAGCAATATTTGTAAGCTATACCACTCATACTAATCCATGGAAAGCATTTCTTCATATAGTAGTGGGCTGGATAATTTTTATGGACAGATTGCAAAATGTGACTGCATTTCCCTCAATCTAATTTAACGGTTATATTTTTCTCATAATAAAATTATGTCACAATCAATCATATGTAAAATATCCAACACAGAAGAAAAATCGCAACACCCCTGCTCGTATTCTCATTTTCTTTCAATTTATTTTCCTTCTTCTGTATAGTAAAGCAAATGACAATAAAAATATGAATGACCTTTTAAATTTGTTATTTTAACTTATGAAAATAATAAAATACACCAATATATAGTTTAGAATAGAAGGATGAAGAACGTTACAAAGTGGGCTAATAACTATTCACCTTTACTGGGTTTCTTACCCATAAGGCCCAAGGACAGATTCCTAAACCACAGAGCCATGTTGATCAACGAGTGTAGTATTTGATAGTTGGAATCAGGACTTTCAGTCATTGTCTTGCTCTTATGACAGTGTAGTTTGCTCCAGGACTTAAATACTTCTAAATATTGACCTAGAACCTTGGCCTATAGTACTGTAAATTCTTATGAGTTACATTTATATCCACTAATGACCACATAAATCTTGAAGTGCACTTAGGGGCACTAATTGGTCACTGAAAGTGGTGCAGGCATATTGCTGCCTCTGAGCTTCCAAAGAGGACCTTATGACTGCCTGTTCAACCTTCAAATGAAGAAAGGCCGAAGAATTTCATGCATATATATGACTATTTATAACAATCGCTCACCGCCATTCAGTCCTAAACTGACTATTCCTTCACCTGTTTTGGTAGCATTGTTATTTGTTTTATAGTGTTTTCACTATGCTTGGCATCTAACCTTATCAGGGAAATAATCACATTGTGCTCTGAGTATATGTTCTTCTATTAACTTCCGTTTTTAGAAGGAGACACAATTCTCTAGAGCAGAGGTCATAATTTTGCATCTTTGTGAGTTTAGCACCTAGTTCAATGTTTAATACAGAGTAGGACCCCATTGTGTATTTGTGAAATCAATGAATAAATGAATGGATGGATGACTATAGCTGAGTCTTTGAGGCTATCATGGTAAGCTTGCTCCATTTTTATAGATTTGGGGATTTCACTGCAGGATACTTTTAACGCTAGACTGAACTCTCCAGATTGAACTCTAACACAAACATGAATGAATTTAGTCTTATGGCCTTAAAATGATAAGGCATTGGAGAATAACAGAGATAGACGTACACCAAGCTGGTTTTTATCACAGTGTGGTCCTAAGTACATCCTTAGGACACAAAGAGAGAGGGGTGGTTAGGTTTTTAGAATAAGGGCAATCCAAAACAAATACCGCCAACCTAAAGCTAACAGAGCCAGCTTTTGCTTGACCCACTGGAAAATAAAGGCTATTGAGGAGCCAAGCTCTCTTGTCCATTTTGCTATAAACATTACTCTTCTTGCATAAAAATCACCATGTGGATGGTGGGGGTTGATCTATTGTTAGACAGATCACAGGATCTATCCTACAAACAGGGCTAATTTTGGAAGTGAAGAGTCCCTAGTAATGATATATGCAAGTTTATCAGGTACAAAACAGGTCTTTCCCAGCCAAACCTGGACACACAGGTACCCACAATCCACAACCTGTCTTCATTCTACATGAATAGTTCTCAGTAGGAAAGAGAGAGTGGAACAGGCAGGGATGGAGTTGCTTCTCAGAATGCATTTGGCTATATCTGGAGACAGTTTGGATTGTCACAAAAGTAGGCAAGTGCTCTTGGCCTCAAGCCAGTAGAGCCTAGGGATGTTGCTAAAACATCCTACGGGGAATAGCACATCCCTCAGAATAAAAAGAAATGATTTGATCATGAATGGCATCGCGCTGATCTTGAGAAACTGTTCTACATCGAAAACCCTTCAAAATATTTTAATTGCAAGATCTTTTATTTTCTTGCTTCCTAAGTAGATGTTTGTCCTTCTCAAATATTCCTCTTTCCATCTGTTTTCCTTGCTCATGTCTGAACTTGCTTCTGAATATGGTCCCTGGCAAGCTGGGGATGCTAACATACAATGTATACTTTATATACAGGTGGAAGGATATTTTTGGTCAGGAAATACACCTATAGAATAGGCAGTGTTCTGTAATCTCAGGTATATTTTAAAATCCTAGATATACTTACTTTTATTAAATCTACCTACAAGTATTTTTGTCCATATAGTTTGGGATATTTTTCAATCCCATTGCCATAAAATGTGGTACCTCTTTATTTTGTACCCAAACACTTCTACATATATAAACCAACTCTCTTTCTCTCCCCCCCCCACCACATTTCTTTATCAAATAAACACCAAAGAAATGAAATGATTAGATGCAAATCTCATTTGTTTTAGAGACATCAACTAGGACAAATGCCACCAAAAATCCTTTTTCCTCCCAACTGTTCTATTTTAAAAGGATGTTTAAAGATAAGGCAAACTTTGGTAGCATCAATCCAAACTTTCAACACCTATTTTACAGAGGTTACAGATTAACAAATGATTTCTGTAGTGGATAATTTTAATAAAAGCAAATATTTTTTGTGTGTGGTTTGATCATTGCTGATACTCAGTACCCAGTAAGGAAGCTTATCCATGGTAGGTATATGGCATGTATTCATTAGTGTCCATGTTCTTGTTTACCCTAAAAGTGTTAGATGAAAATTGCTTACAGAAAGTAGTAGTTATCTTGCTGGGTGTGGTGATGCACACATGTAATACCAGCAGTTCGGGAGGTTGAGGTAGGATGATTGAAAGTTGAAGGCCAGCCTCAGCAATTTAGCAAGGCACTAAGCAATTTAGTGAGACCCCGTCTCAAAATTAAAAAAAAAGAAATAAAAAGGATTGGGAATGTGGATCAGTGGTAAAGTGCTCCCAGTTTCAATTCCCAGTACCAAAAAAGTAGCTATCTTTAAAGAAACATAATTATTAGAAATTAACTGACATAATTAAGCTTGAATAAATATAGTAATAGAAAATAAACTACATATTTTAGCCAAACATTAAAATTAAGTGTATAGAAATATCTAGAAATTAAGTAGCAAAAACCTATAATACTTTCCGTATATTTATTTTATTTTACATCTTTCTTGTGGTGTAATTATATCCTATAAACC
The DNA here is from genome assembly GCF_047511675.1 of Marmota flaviventris. Taxonomy (NCBI): domain Eukaryota; kingdom Metazoa; phylum Chordata; class Mammalia; order Rodentia; family Sciuridae; genus Marmota; species Marmota flaviventris. Next base: position 25,418,109 of record NC_092506.1, on the reverse strand, counting down.
TCACTTATTGAAAAGAGAAAAAAAAATCCTCTAAATTTCTTAAAAATAAATTCCTAGAATTGTGCAACCTTTACCACGATCGAGCTTTAGAACATTTTTGTCAACCCCAAATATTGTCTGGTGCCTATTTCTAGCCAATTCCCACTCACATGTCTCAACTCATATTTATCTTCCTTATGGAAGTTGACAAAAACTTACTCTCCAAGTCAACATGGAATCACTTTCCAAAGAAAGAGTGCTCCAAAAGCTAAAGTAATAGCACCCTCATTTCTATTCCTTTTGCTTTCTGTCCTAAGTTATGTCAATTACAGTAACTCACCCGGGATTGGCAGAAACATGATTGGGGACTGGGAGCACAGATTTGAAGCCAGGTCTGAGACTAAGAGAAATGGAGGTGACAACTGCTTTGCTCAAGGGTGCTTTTCTGGTTGGTGTGTGTGTCCATGAGTGTGTACGTGCATGTGTTTCAAGATGAAAGAAAGTGGAAAAAAATGATAAGAGTAGTATCAGCTTTCTGGGGAAATGGAGTCCTAAAATAGAAAGTTCATGAAAGATGATTTGCAGAAATTGGTAACAAAGCATTTTTGATTCTACTCGGAATCCATTTTTAAATCATTCCAATTTTACATTGTAAATATCCTTTTAATCTATCACTATTCCTCCATCACCACTTCTTCTGCTTTAATCCAATGAGCCAATATGTTCAGTCAGGCTTATTATCACATGCTTGGAGGTTTTGTTTTATTTTTCTGGTGCTGGGGATGCCTTACACATGCTGCATAAGTGCTCTACCACTAAACTCAACCTCTAATCTGACCACAAGCTTTTAAATCTATTTTTCCAAACTCTAGGATTGCTTTTGGAGAGAGAACAATAATGAGCAATGTTTCTATAACTCATATTTGTGTCTCTCTGCCTAACACCAAATTGCTGTGCTGATTTTCACCTCTCTGCCCCACAAGGGTAACGGTTCCCTATTGAGGAACTCACCTTATCCCTGGTAGCCCCTGGTACCTACCTTCCTATATTGGAATATTTCGCTTTGATATATCTACATTTCACTTTGCTCAACATTTTATAATTTCTGAAAATAAGGATGTTAACCCAGACTACAGAGTAGTTTTTCAAACCTGGTTTAATTTAGTATTGTCTTGACAGCGTCTTTAAAATAATAAGCACCTTCCATCTCTAAAAATTTTGATTTTTCCTTACCTTCAATCTTTTCCAATTGTTATCTGCCCCCTCACTAAGATGCTACCTGCAGCCCAGTTTCACTAATTTTCACTGTAAAATGTTTTTGATTTTTAAAAATTCAACCCAATTGCAAATTCTCTAAACAGATCTTTCCTGTTTTCTATGTGAAGTACACTTTCCATGTTTTATTCTCTTTTGTGTGTTCAAACTCATTCCCATACTGATGCAGTAACTCAACTCATATGCATGAGTGAACAAAGCTAAGAGTATTCAGGTAAGCTCAGCTCAATTTACTGAGTCACAGAAGTGTGAGCTACATAAATGTTGAGTATTTTAAGCTAGTAGGTTTGGGATGATTTCTTAGGTTTTAGAGGATAACTGATACATCTCAAAGGTAAGGGGTTCTAGATTATTTGATAGGATTTCTTGACCTGGGACCTGAACCAGGACCTAATGTCAAAGGAAATCCATTATCACTTCCCAAGTAAAATGACTACTTGTAGAAGAAACACTTAGAATATCAAACCATAGACACTGAATTTTAAAGATTATGTATAATTATTGGTAGTTACAACTAGGAAGGATGACATTCCATGTTTCAATCAAAGGATACCCATCACTTTTAATATCCTAGTGGAATATAATTATAGTCTCAAGGAAGGAATGTTTTATTATCTAGATCAAAGAATTAATAAATAATAAATTAATTTAATTAATAAATTAATTTCCATCTATTTAGAAGCCAATAATATGCCCTGTTACTCTGCACAATATCATGTAATTGTTCCTGTCATTTTTTCAATTAATTGGAAATTTAGAGAATCCTTGAAAGCCTTTTACCATCAGAGATACCCTTTCTTGTAATAGACAAGAAAAGAAAGAATTGATCAAGGCCAACTCCTCTAAGAAAAATATGTCACATTTCTGGTTTTGGAATTGCTGGCAGATAGGTGAACAGAAACTATATGTTCAATTTAATATTCTTATCTAAGCCAGTCTTTATTTTTCCTAAGAAGAAAATGAAATGATTATCTAGTTGTTTATAGTATCTTTGGATCATGGACAAACACAAGAACAGCATATTATAAAACCAAGATAGAAATTTAGCAATATATTTGAGCTTGTAACAATCTCTTCTTTATTTGTGGATAAAAGTCAAAAAGGACACTTGTATTGTCTTATTAAGCAAGAAAACTGTAAATGCTACATAAATATAGTGCCAACACCTTTATATTGCTGATTTTCCATTATTATTATTATTATTTTTTTGGAAGGGTAGGAAAGGGATAAAGAAAACCTTATGAAATGGTAACCGTCTAAATTTCACCAGCTGTTCTGACAGTTCACTCATTTATTGTGTGTGAACTTAAGACTGGCAAAAATAAGTCGGTAATAATCTTTATGCTTTCCATTTTGTAAGAATCCCTACCAAAGTAAATAAATAAATATGCCAACCTTCTTCATAAAACAGCTCAGTGAAATGTTTCATCTTTACAATGGAATGCAGATGTAGGTTCCCCATCAAAAGGCAAATCCTCAATTTTCAAATATTGAATAGCTCAGTACTTCAAAAAGAATTGCTGCTGATGAAATTATGGCATTGATAAGAGTCTAATTCAAAAATCTTAACTTGGATAAACAGGATTTTCATTTGATGAAGAATTGGATAAATGGGCATTCACTTTAAACCCTTGCCTCTCAATATTTTGTTCTGAAGTAGTTAAACAAGTTTTGATAGCTACCTTGGACTCAATAATACTGCTTTTCTTTGTTAAATGAACTATTTCAGATGTATTATTGCCACTTAAATATGACCTTGTCCTTCCAGATACTGTTCCTGTGAATAATTGTGCAAGCAGGCATTATTGATATTTTTCTAAATTGTTTATCTTCTTTGTACATTAAGCCTAGCCTTTTTTTCCCCTCCTCATTCCTTTGTGTCCTTTCCCTTTCTTCTCTCTGACACTGTTATCTTTGGGGCATGAAAAATGTGCCAATCTAAATGTGCCAGTCTAAATTGGCTAATTACACTAACAGAAAATGGCCCCATCAAATGTCAGTGTGTTCAAGGATACAAGCTCCAGTGAAAACCATAACTCAGGGCAATTCTGTGGCAATTTATTTTCTGTAAAACTAAAGTTTTCTTTTAAAACATTGGTGATTAAGACACTGTCAGTGCATTGGACCATAATGTTCCATTAGAAATATTTCTAACAGTATTGGTCAAAGAGTACCCATCAGCTGAGCCCACTCTCTATATCTTTAACCTAGCTTATATTCTTAGTGGGTTGGAGCTCATTCTTGTTGTGTGTGTTTTGTTATTTTTTTTCTGTTTTATCAATATTAATTCCTGCAACTGTTGGATTGCTTTCCCATTATAAGAATGCTATGTTGCTTTGTTATTGCCTAGCAAAACAATTACTTGAAAAAAAAATCAAAATTTTCTTGAAATTTTATCTATTCTCAGGAATGCCAAGAAAATGAACTCAATTTGTCAACAGAGAAGTTTAGAAAAAGTATATCCCATGTATTTTCTGGAATATTATATAGCCATAAAATGGAGATAAATACTACACACACTGAAAGGAAAGATGTAAAATAATAATATTTCTGTCTATGGTTTTAAAATGTTCCACTTTCAAACTGATTTTTAAGTGACTTTATAACAAAAAATTATAATCCAAATTCATCACTTCATTAGATTGCTATACATATGTTGCAAAAAATAGCTCTAAACAATGTTTTTTCTAACACTTATTATTTCACATTTTATTTTAAAAATTACTGCTTCAATCACAGACAGGCTCACCACAATCTATAGATTTTATTTTATGATTGAAAAGCTGAACATTATCCTCATTCTACCTAATTTAACCCTTTGTCTAGTTCAATGTTTTCTCCTTCCCTGCAATTTCCCCACTCTACACTCTGCCCCATTTACCTCATTGGACTCCATTTACCTCATGGCTGAAAACTATAAATGCCTTTCACATGACCACCTGGTGAGGTGCCTACCTATCCCTTTCCAGACAGTTTAAGCCACCTATTTCCTCTTCCTTGCTCTTCAACTTTCCCTCTGACCTAACACACAGCTGATATAGGAATAAATAACAAACAACACCATTTAACAGCTGCCCTCTCCTGCCTTTTGAACAAGAGATCCATGGTTACATTTTGCAATGAGCTCCCAAAATTGTTCAGCTGGCCCTGCTTATCCTTAAGCATCTTCCTCACCTCTTTCTCTGGGCACACCAAACCTTGCCTGGGTACATCCCACTCCTCTTGTCCTAAAATATCTACTTACTCCAGCTCAGCACCATCTCTTCTTCCCTCTCCCCTTGACAGGTCCTACTGTGTCTGTGCTGTATATGTTTACAGAGTGCCAGTGATCTTTTCTCTCTTCTCCTTAGCACTTAGTACTTAGCTTTCTCAACAATCTCGTTGGACTCTATCTTTGCAGTATATTGATTTCCCTCTCTTATTTAACTGTGAGTGAGTACACGTCAAAGTCAAATGTCAGTCCTACCTACTCTGAACTAAGCAGAATGATGCCTAATAAATTAACATGCCACCAACGAAATGCATGGTTTGGTTTATAAGACAAGAAGAACAATTTGGACATATGGTATATGAGTCTTTTCACTAGAAATACAGAAGAAGGCTAAGGATGGATCCTGAAGCTTAAGAGAGTTATCTAACTACTAAAATCTCTGACTTGCCAAGGTTGCAAAGATATTGGGGATGGAAGAAACCAAGATTTAAAGTTAGCAATCGTTATTGAACACCTGCCTTGTGTATATCTTCCAGTGAAGCAAGTTCTCTCAAACTTGTCACAAAACTACTGAAATTCTAGACCTGTTAACTCTTTAGGGAGAACAGTGTTGTACATTTGGGGATGTTTGGGGGCATCCATGACATGTACCCTCTAGGGTGTCAGTAGCACACACTCCTTCTTAGTTTAGACCATCAGAAATGTCTCCTGACATTATCAAATGTATTTTGAGAGTTGCTGATGTGGAATGCTATTATTTTGGTGAGAGCATTTTCCCCCATCTCAGGTAGAATAATAGAGAGCACAGTCTCAGAGGAAGGATGAAGCAGGATGAAAAATTAGAAACACCTGCTGGTTGTCTTGTTTCTTGTCTCCAAAAGCATACATCTCAGAATGAAGAAAGAAATTGTTAGAGAGGAAATAAAGCAGAAAAAAGCAAGGGGAAGACAATATCCAGGGACTGGCTAAAATCATAGGCGAAAGAAACAAGAATAATGAAAGAATAATCTGTAGTGAAAAAGAAATGCCTGTGGGCTAAAGGGAGGGGAGAGATGGGGCAGAGAGTGTCAGGAGGTCTCTGAGTTCCAGTGCTTTGTACTGGCATTTTGTCTCTGTGCCCTAGAGAACCAGCAAGATCCAAGGACACAATGGGTCCAGTTTGGCTTAGGCAGGTAGGACTAGGAAATAAATAACTCAAAAAGAGGCATCAGAGAGTCTCAGATTTTTTAAGGTTGGAGAATATGGACATTTCAGCTTCTCCTTCCATACCTGAAAATCAGATGACTAAATATCTTCGTTGTTTTAAGTCAGCTTTTTAGCCACTGCCACTAAAAGATCAGCCAGGACAACTGTAAAGGAAGAAGGTTTTTATAGGGGCTCACGGTTTTAGAGGTCTTACTCCATAGAAGGCTGGCTCCATTTCTTGGTCTCCAGGTGAGGATTAACATGGCAGAAGAGCATGGCAGAGGGAAATTGCTCACATGGTGCTCAGAAAGCAGAGAGAGAGGTAGCCACTTGCCAGATACAAATATATACTCCATAGCCAAGCCCCCAATGAACCACTTCCACCAGCCACACCCCAACTAACTCTAGTTACCACCCACTTATCCCATCAGGGATTAATTCATTGATTAGGCTAAGGGTATGACCCAATCACTTCTCCTCCAAACCTTGCATTATCTCACTCATGAGCTTTTGGGGGACACCAAAGGTAAACTATAACATTTGTACACTCACCTTGAATCACTCTGACTTTTCATAAAATGTTAGAAAGCAGCTCACCCCAGTATTGTATAGGAAACATAAGAAAGCCCACAATTAAATTTAACATCCAGCAGTTAAACAGAGTGTCCAGTGAAAAAGTAAGTAACATTTAAAAATTCGTGTATGAACTGAAAGGATGACCATGAGTTGGCTGACTAAGGTTTTATTATCCCTTAGCTCACTTACGTGCTAACTTCCCAGATATGTTTTATTGAGTCCATTTTAAAGAGAAGCACACGGAGTCTCAGTGAGTGGAAATGGTTTCTTCGAGGTCACCAACTTTCATCTAAATAGCAAATGATTATTGTGTTCCTACTGTTAAAACAAATTATTATTTTTTTTTATTTTTTATTTTTTATTTTTAAAACAAATTAAATGAAGAGCAGGCCTGAAGAATCACTGAGCAGCCAAACCAGTTAGGTCTCACAAATGACCTTAACTTTGCTTGAATTGCAAACATAAGCAAAACTTATTTTGAGCTATTTCTTCTAAATACAAATCTTTAAGATATACAGAACTTAAGCAACCAAAGAGTCAACTAGCTCATATAACTAGGGACTTTACAATAGGATACACCAAATCAACTAACTGTATAATTATAAAAAAACAATATTTTCTTTACCTCTGGGTTGATCATATAAAAGCCTATCTCTTATGTTCCCTTAGTAGAGCCCTGAGACCACTACTGATTTATGGCTTCCCGATTCATGAATTGCTGTTTGCTCAAACAAATTCTTAAAAAAATTCAGTGTGCCTCAGTTTACATTTGTAACTCTGTGATATGACAGATGCTTTGCAGATGGGAATACAGAGATGAGTCAACCCAGAAAACAGCCCTGCCCTCATGGAACAATTAAGTAAGCACACAGTTGATTGTAGATGACAACTCTCACAAGTGCTATAAACAAGTGCATAGTGCCAGAGTGTGCCAGAATGGTCCATAATGGGAGAATAGAATCAAGTGGGAAAAGACAAAGCAGGTTTTTCTCTATGAAGGGATCAATCGGAGTTTCAGAAGATACTGATCCCCAAATATTGGGTGCATCACAATCACCTGGAGTAATGAGCCTGATTCCCAGAGTTTTTTATGGATAGATCAGGGATGGGGTCCAAGAACTTGCATTAATAATAATTTCCTGTACAATCAGTTGTTGCTGATACTGCTGTTCTGGGAATCACACTTTGAGAATATCTGAATGTACCAAACAAAGGAAAAATTGTAGGCAACAGCCCTGTCCAAGAGGAAGTAAGGATACTTTGTGTTATTACCAAGCCACATGGGAAAGTACTCCCCCCACCTGACCCCCCTTTTTTTAACAGATGTGAAATCAACAGGTAAAAGTTCAATGAATTGCCTTGGCCACTTCTCATAAACAGCAGCGTTGGGACTCACATCCAGGGCTTGGCGCTTCCAGCCAGGCAAACTCTTTCTCCACAGTGGGTCAGGCCACTCTGCCAACCCCCACGCTGGGATGTACAGACAGCTTTCATGGTTGTGATCCAGTGAAAGGGTCACAGCAGTCCTGTTACTGAGAAAAAAAAGTGAGCTGTTCTGCTTGTTGTATCTTGCCTTTGGTTGAGAGAATGCCGACTATTTTAAGCAACGCTTCAGGCCATTCTTCCTCTTCTTTGAGATAGAGGACTTAATCTTACTGAAAACACATTCCTTCTCTCAAGAGTGCCCTTGAACTAATACAGCAGAAACTCTGACTCCAGTGGGGCTTTCTGATGTGCCTTTGAAGAGGGTGAATTTACTAATCAATACAAATTATAATCTTTCAACAGGCAACACGCAAGCACGGCACCGTGTCTGCCAGATTATTATTCAGATCCTGAGCTCTCAGGAGTGGAACGACAGAGAGAAAGTGCAGAGAGAGATACTATGCAAATACATCCAACAAAGAAACAGTGTTTTAAGGGGACTAGACATGGGGGTGTTTATATGACTGGGAATGAAATGGACATCTCAAGAGCCACCTAGACTTCAAGAGTTTTAGAGAAAACTATTAAATATCATGCTTTAGGGTACAGACTAATAACTTCTCATAGTCAGGAAAAAAATTTGCTTTGTGTTCTTTTCTACTGCCTGAACACACTTACACTGCCACAGTTTGTATACATAGAAAGACACACAATTATCTGTTTTATGGATGTACACACATAATATAGAAAGACACACAAGTATCAACTATATGGACACATGTACACAGTGAATAAGAGAAAAACACTGAGATGGATGCTTTCCGTATTGTAATAAGAATTGTGCTATCCAGAGAGTTTATAGTTCTTGCATTCAGTTACAGTGTAACTCTGGATGAAACAATTATTTATTCTAGAATTCGGTTTTCCCATGTGCAAAATAAGGTGGTTGGATATGATATTTAAAGACTTTTCTGGACAGACATTTCCTTTATACAGACACTAAAAAATTGCATAGGGATGTATTTTCATCTTTAAAAAGTTTCCCCCCTGCATAATAAGATTGAAAACTCTTTTCTACACATTTTTAAAAACCCAGGCCATTTTAATTAACATGAAAATCTCACAGTATCCTTTACATTTATTTAAAATTTAAAAATAATTTAAGTGTGACTAAAATGAACTAAATATAATTTTAGAAGAACATTCTATTTTAAAATATACAGAATATATATATATATATATATATATATATATATATATATATATATATATATATATTCCAATTACATAATATCACTAACAATGTGGAGCACGGTATTTGCTGAAGCTTTGGGAGCTCAAATACTATCTAGGTTGTTTTCAACGTCATCATCTTAGTTTTTTCCAAAACTATTGCTAGCTCCTTTCTCCTTGCAACATCTATAGTAGAATACACATATTTTTCATTATGTTACCTCTTTAATGGCTTGATAAAGTTAATATTTACAGACTCTTTGCTATGTGCCCAGTCCTGCATTCTCTTGATTCAATAGGTACATCATCTTATAAATTCTTACTACTACCCTAAGAGGGAGGTAAAACAATTATTCTCATCTTATAGATAAGGAAACAAGAGCTCAGAGATACTAAGAACCTTACCTTAGGGAATATCTAATATTTAGAAAGCTTTGATTTAATTCTAGTTTCTTTTTATAGGAATCCTGTGCCAATCTTTGTCCATGATACAATTGTGGTTTTTGGTATTTGAGCCAGTTGATACTATAAAAACTTTTTATAAGTTTAATCTAATTTAATTCATAAAATAAGGGCTGGAAAGTATGATCCCATGATTTTAAGGTAAAGAGAGGTTAAGTAACAACTGAAATAATACACCCAGTTTTAAACCAAACAAAAAAAATGCACAAAGGTTGTCTCAACGATGACCAAGTCTCTTAACTCAGGATGGCCATAGTGTCTCCAATCATAATAAATTCTGGATAATTTTTAAAATAACATACAGTTTTGTTATTATTTGCAGTATGATGTTTTAAGGGACATTTTAGGAAATAAACAAAGAAAAATGTTCATTATACTTGAACTGACTAGGAAATAGTTTAAATAAGCACACCTATGATATTCAATATATACATATACAAATAAAAAGGATTGTAATAAATTCAAGTTTATGTTTTATTTAACCATTCTTTTACAAAGTGAGTTTTAATGAATGCATAATTTTTTTCTCTCAAATGGATTTATAAGAATGTATTCATTTCCATTTAATTAGCTATACATCATTTGTTTTCAATTTTCCCTATGATAATAGTGATGAATTGAACTCTGAGATACAAATAAACTGTATAGTACTTGGGAAGAAGAGAGGCATGTATTTATAAAGCCAAATGAAGGATAAAGTGTTGCAAATTCAAAAACTTTAAGCGTTATCTGAGAAAGGTACCAGTTGATTATGATAAATAAGACTTGGGGGTGGTAGGGACTTTTCCAGATGCTAGAGATTGACTTAATATAATATGAAAATGTTATAAAACAACACACAGAAGAGACAGACTGTCATAATAATGGCACCATAGAAGGGAATTGAAAATCCACCAGACAAGTCCACTTTTCAGAAACATGTCAGTACTCTTCATAGGAATCCAACAAAGAACTGGGCACCAAAGTATGTTGCTCCACGTCCTCCTCTGCCTGATGCCTCCCACTCTGCTTCCTCCCTACTTTAATTAGGTTTATTGCTGCTGTGACTAGAAGATCTGACCACAACTGTAAAGGTGGAAAAGTTTATTTGAGGGCTCATGGTTTCCGAGGTCTTAGTCCACAGAAGGGCAGCTCTATTCCTCCGGTCTCCATGTGAGGCAGAACATCATGGCAGAAGAGTGTGGCAGAGGGAAACAGCTCACATTGTGATCAGAGGGCAGAGAGAGAAGTATCCACTTGCCAGTTAACAAATTTTTAACCCAAAGCCATGTTTCCAGTGCCCACCTCCTCCAGCCACACCCTACCACTTCAATTACTACTCAGTTAACCCCTATCAGGGGATTAAACTTGGATTAAGACTATCACAAAACAATATTCTCTTCTGCACCTTCCTGCATTGTATCACATGTGAGCTTTTGGGGGACATCACTTTCTCCTTCTCTTTCTTCTTCCAATTCTTTCCTTAACCACAGAAACATTCTTTTGTGCATGATCTCAGTGGTATTTTAGTAATAAAAGAGGCCAATATATTTTGAAGTATTAAGATATCAGGTTGTTTCCTCTTTCTCTTATTTTCCCTTTTATTTCCACCAATTCAAACAGCTGCTTTGTGTTCCACTGACTCCCAGGAGTACATAGCAACAAGAAGAAATAGACTGTGTGCATTTCTGACTGTTGTTTTCTAAAAATCCAAGATCTTAGAAGAATATTAAAACCCTGCTGGAGAGGTACAGGGGGAGAAAAGGGTGGTTCTTGCTCTTGGAAAAGGGAGTGTGTGAAGAAGTTGGGGGAGGAGAATAAGGCTGTGGGGAGGTACTGGAATAGCTAAGATCATAGGGAGATAGCAGGATGGTTGTGGAGTGCATCAGACTTGTGGCAGAAGAGATTTGTCCTTAGTACATATCCTGCATTCGGCAGTACACCAGCTGTCCACAGACCTGAAAGGACCTTGAATATGGGGGAAAGGCAAGTCTCATGGTTATAGATAGAAAGACAACAAAATCTGCCTGGAGACCAGCAATATCTTGGCTTGACTCAGGCCCCATAACCATGTCACAATTGTAAGAGGCAGCCCTAAAAATGTGGAAGGGCTTCCTACTATTCCAGCATAATGGAAACTCAAAATTAGCTTGTTCATTAAATAATCATGGAAATCTGGTAGTGTCTGTTCCATATTTGCAAAAATAAAAATACAAATGTGATATTGCTTACTGAACTTGGGGATTAAGATTCATAGTGCTAGGTGTATTCATAGAAAATTCACCAGCTTCAGATTATGTTTGTCTTTATACTTACATCTAGGCAAGTGTTATGATTGGATTCAGGATTTTAAGAGGAAATATTCTTTGGTAATAGACATTTTTGTTTATTTTGTTTGATATTTTTATATTCTTGACCTTGTTGATAATCTAGCATGATCTGCTCCACGGATCAAAAAAAATAATTTTTAGACAAAAGGCGAATAAATTGGTTAGTTTATGATCAGCATGGTACTGTTGTGGCACATGGATTCCCATCCAGGTAGGACCAGGATATAAATCCCTTGTGTGATTTTTCTATTCATATTCCCAAACACCTAAGATCCACATCCTGGGAGGTTTGTCTAAACCTTCTTCATAGTTTCATAGTCTTTACTGTCTCGACATTAACCTACTCTGAGTATTCACTACACCAATTTTATGAGTGTGTTACAATTATACAAAGTAGTGTGATACAATTCATTTTGCTATATATATCTGTATATGCACATAACATAATTTCATGAATCTCATTCCTCATTACCTCCTCTTTCCCTCCTCCATTCCTTTCCTTGATCATCTTATTCTACTCTGATCTCCCCGTTATTATTATTATTATTTTAGTTTGTGTCTTACAATTGTATATGTACATGTGTGTATACACATATACACACACATATATATGTATATATTTTATATATGTAGTATCTTCATGCATGGACATAGCATAATTTGCTACATTTTTGTATGTAGTACTTCCCCATGTCCTCCACTACTCCCTGTCTCTCAATTCCCTTCCTCTACTCTCTTGGTCTCCCTTCTAATTTCATGAACACCTTTTAAAAACTTCATTTTTTCCTCTCTTTCTAGCTTCCACATATGAGAGGAAACATTCAATTTTTGACTTTAATTCTTGCTTATTCACTTAAGCATGGATTCTCCAGTTCTATCCATCATGAGCAAATGATAGGATTTCTTTCTACTTTATGGATGAGTAAAATGTCATTGTGCATATATGCCACAGTTTACTTATCCTTTCATCTGTTGATGGGCGTCTGGATTGACTCCATAAATTGGTTATTTTGAACTGCAGTGCTAGAAACATTGGTGTGCAAGTATGACTATAATATGCTGGTTTTAGTTCTTTTGGAATAAGACCAAGAAAATACCACAATTTTTAAGTCAGAGGTATTAACTTTCATAGAATACAATCGTACATATGCAACAGTGATTTGAGGAATGTCCAACAGGAAGGATGAACGTCACTTCCATAGATTTAGTTTCTCAAGCTTTTTTCATTAAAGGAACAGGGTAGAATAAGAACAGGAGGAAGGTCAATTTTTACTGGGGCTTCAGAAGAGTTGATTTGGCAAATTCAACCACTATGGCTCTTGCCCTGGTTGATGAGACTGGTCCATGTTGACCTAGCCAGTTCATCATAGTAAGTTCCCCCATAATATGGTAAGGAAAAGAGATTTTTGGTCAATGCATGTCTAGTAACATGAGCTAATTTAAGCCCCAATTTGTATCTGCTTTCTCTGAAAAGTTTTTAGTGCCATAATGCCTATGAGCATGCACAAAGTCAGGATGACTACTCTAAGGCTTCATCAACTAATGTTTGAAAGCATTTTTAATTTGCTTGGTTGCATGGTTCAGAGTGCAGTCCGATATCATTTGTCACTCATAGGTGCTTTTTCAACATTTCCCTGTGAAGTAGCAGAGCAACTATTCCTTAGAGAAAAGAGGCCATACAAGACATTTGAAAGTCTGGTTATTTTTAATGATGTTGAGTGGATATTTCTTGATGAAACTAAAAAAAAAGAAAAATCACTTTTCTTCTCTTCCCATGAGATAGGAAAGGAAAAAAAAAAGGCACCTTTGCTTTTCTAGCCATCTTCCATTCAATCACATTAGGGTTTATAACAAAGAAAAAAAAAAGACCCTAAAAACTAAAAATTATTCTGTTAACCATAAAAATGGCAGATTTTAAGAAATGGGTTTTTATTATAACGACTCTAGCTTTGGGGAAAAAGAAATATCCTATTTTGAGTAGACATGTCAAAAACCAGTCTGTTGTATATGCTTGGGCAAAGGACGTAGGATGATACTTGGCACATCAGAAGGTGTGAGCTAATAATGCCAGGTGAGAAAGGTCATACCATAATAAGCTGTCCATTATCAGAAAGGCCACTTGGGATGGTCTATACTGCCTTCATTGTGATACAAATCCATCATCTCTGACAACACATCTTATGAAGCATATCCTTAATAATCCCACATCCAAAGATTCTTGTTTCCTTTAATTTGTTATAGAATTGGCACCTTTATTTTATATTTACATAATTTTTTTATTATAAGCCAGATTCTTCTTATAAAATGGTATATATGTGTTTTTCCTATTGGTTACATATTTTCTCAAAGTTCTATTTTTTTATTGATTCTTTTAAGTTATATATAACATTAGGATTCATTCTGACATAATCGTAAAAGCATGGAATATAATTTGCTCTAATTCATTCCCCAGTAATTCCCCTTCCCCTCCCTTAATCCTTCCCCAGTTCCTTTCCTTTTATTCTTCTGATCTTTCTGCTGATTTACTTAGTTTTTTTTTCTTTTTAATTAGTGCCTTGTGGATATACATAATGGTGAGATTCACTTTAGTATATTCACATATTTACATGGGAAAGTTAGGTTAGATTCATTCCTTTGTTCTTCCCTTTATCTCATCCCTCATTCCTCCTTTTCAACCCCCTTCCTTTACTCTGATGATCTTCTATTTTGATGGAATCTCATATCCCTTTTCTTTTTTCTTTTTTCCTCTTTATTTTTGGACTAGCTTCCTAATATCAGAGAAAACATTCACTCTTTGGCCTTCCGAGTCTTGCTTATTTCACTTAGTGTGATAGTCTCCAGTTCCATCCATTTGCCAGCAATGGCTGAGTAATACTCCATTGTGTGTATATACCACATTTTCATTTTCCATTCTTCTGCTGACAGGAACCTCAGTTGATTCCATAGCTTGGCTATGATGAATTGTGCTGCTATAAACATTGATGTGGCTATCTTAGTATGCTTATTTTAAACCTTTTGCATATATACCAAAGAGTGAGATAGCTAGGTCATGTGGTGGTTCCATTCTTAGTGTTTGGAGAAATGTCCATACTCTCAAAGGTCTAGTTTGGCTTTGAACAGGGAAGTTGTTAAAGTGGAGGTGCCAGTGTGAAGAAAAAATGAAAGCAGTACAATGGCCACAGGATCATTCCTCTGCAATCCATTTATGCTCCGGACTTGTGGGCTGCATGTGGGGGAGGGATTGATGGGAAAATGAAAACATGGGGTGGTTCTTTTACCCTCAACAAGCTAAAGCAGATCATACTGGGGAAATAATGGAATGAAGATGGAGTTGTATTTGCTCCAGGCTTTTGAACAAAATCCAAACCCCTCAATCATGCATGAGTGGGCTTCTGCCTATACTGCTGACCTTGTCTACAATTTCTCCTTTACTTTATTTTAATGACAGTATTGATTTTTTTCTCTGTATCTTGAACCTTCAGGGCTACAGATACTTGCCTGTAAATCATTCCTTTCCCCACCCACACACCTTGACTTCCATGGTTCAAGTTTCAGCACACATATCCCTAAAGAAGCCTTCCTCAGAAATTCGTTTCTATACTTTTGCCTTGTTACAAAGTACACTGTCTTACTCAGTTCACCATGTCTGCCTCTCAGAAATTACTTCTTGCTATTTATTTAAGTTGTTTCTTGTTTGTTCTCCACTAGAATGATACTGAGTAAGGAGAGATACCTGTTGTTGTTGTTGTTGTTGTTAACAGAGCTGTAATGTTGATATCTACAGTGAAAATTGGAATATAATAAGAATCCAATAAATATTTCTTGGGACAAATGATGAATAAATAAATGAAAGGATATGGATAGAAGTGCTGTATATATCAGAGTAGAAGAGAATATTCGGATTTTTAAGCAGAAATATGACTAAAAGAAGAACTTTTGCTTAGTGTGTCTAACATGCCTTTTGGGGAACAAGGGCAGAATTGGTAGGTGGTCAAGTGATATATAGGTCCAACAGAGAAGTGACCAAGAAATTTCAGCTCCTAGGATTTTATAGAGGTTAAGAGTAGAAAAAAAGCAAAAGTGGTTAGACCAGTATGTTCTCAACGAGTACCAGATGCTCAATAACTGGTCTGCATAAGCCCAATATCTACATGTATTGTGCTAGGAAGAACAAAATCATCCTGAAATAAACGTGAAGTTTGAGGTTTACTTTGGAATTTGGGCTCAATTCAGAGACTACAGCCATCCAAGTCCACTGATATTGATACTTTCTCTTAGCTACATAATATGTTCCAGGGACTTTGCTAAATCATTTAGAGCCACTGTCTTATTTGATCCCCACAATACTTCCATGTATAGATATTTTTGCATCCTTCAGCAAGGGTTAACTGAGGTATACAGAGATTATTTATGTCACCTGTGCAAGGTATCACAGGAAATTGTAGTATATACCTTGAATTCAAAACCAGGGCTGCCTCCTTCCAAGCCCACACTCGGAACTATTTACTTACTGTTTCTCAGGAGGACACTGCTGACATTTTGGCAAGCAATTATTTGTCCAGCAGGGTTATCTCTCACATGACATCTCTGGCTGTCTGCACTCAATGCTCTGGACACCTCCACTAATTCTGCTCTATTTCTCTTGAGAGCCATTGTGTTGTTAAGTCTAATAGGACCCATGGAAAACTGGTTGCACTATAAGGCCTAATCTATATCATTTTTATCCCCATAGCCACCACTAGAATGTCCCCATAAATAAATAAGAAATTTGAGATAATTAATAATAACACCTTCTTTTGGTTCATTCAAAACATGTACGTTCATGTTAGATTCCATCATATATTCAGGAACATTTCAACATAAGCTCCTGTGTATATACATATGTGTGTGTATGTGCATGTGTGTGTGTGAGAGAGCATAACATGGAAAATCATACGCAAGGTCATAGAAATATCAAGATAAAAATTATTCAGTGCATGACTTAGAAATGCAAGTTTGATTTTGACTACTCTGACCTGTAGAGGACTATTAAGTAGACCCCAATATTAGTATCAGTTCTCTTATAATGTAGCTTCTCAAGTTTTAGAGATAAATCTTTCAAAAATTATGCTTTCCTAATGATAAGCCTACAGCAAAATATGCAATGGTGTCCAAATAATTAAATCCTTCCTTCTTTCCCTTTCATGGTCTCTAGGTCCCCATCAATCTAGACTTCATCTAAAGTACTAGCTTTATCCTTCTCACCAAGTGGCATTTATTCTTATCAATCTAGTCTCTTTATTATTCTCTGATATATTTTACCTTCTCACCTTTTCTCCAATTACTTTTTAAAAATAGTTTTTCAGCTGAGAACAGCCCTTTTAATACTCAGCTTATCCAAATAGTATCAGTTCTTCAGTAGCCAAATATGCCCTTCTTTATGGGCACAAAGCCATTTCTCTTTCCTTTCTAAAGGACCAAAGGCCATTTTATCCCTATCAGTAATTCTCCCATCTGGGTGATCACTAGACTTATACATGCATATTTCTGAATGTGTTATTACTATGTCTGTAAGTTCAGAGGCTCTGATTCAATTGGTCTGGAGTAGGGCCCATAAATCTGTATTAGTAGGAAAAAAATGGCCAGGTGATTACTAATGATCTACCAGGTTCAGAAATCACTCAACTGGCACATCTAATTATTTAGCTTTAATGGCCTCATTTTCATCTTATCATCATTATCATCATCATCATTTGGTAATTTCATATATCTCCAAAATTTCTTAATGGGTGGATCCAGGTCTAATCCATCAAGGTCTTAATAAACAGAAGTGTTATGAGTATGCTTGATTTACTTGATATGATTCTATTTGATCTTGATTTTTATGATAAAAATACATATATTAGAGCATATTTTATTTTAATAATGAACAAAGTTCCATTTTATTTCTCTGAGAATGATTCTACATTGGCATATAAAATTGTACAGCTAGCATAACACTCAAAAAAAGTAAGAAGAGCTACTAAGTAAACTAACTTTTGGTAACTTTTAAAAGAGCTTTGTTCTTGTATCCTGCTGGTCTCACAAAATATTTTAACAGGTACAAATATTGTGGGTTCCTTCTTGAGAAACTCATTTGAAATCCCAGTTGGAGATGGTGTATTCTTTATAGCTTTGATACAGGTGAAAATCCACGTGTGCAAATTGTGTTCATGAGAAAGGAACCAAAGTGAAAATGAGTGCTAGTCTCCCAAAGGTTGGATATTTTTAGCCAAATAATAAATACACTGATTGTAACCATGGGAGTTGTTTCCCCCCCCAAAAAAAAGTCTTAAATTATCACATAAGATAGAAAAAAATGAAAAAGGGGTAAGAAAATTAAAAAGTGGAAGAGAAATGGGGATGAAAATATCAATTCCTCAGGAAGTGGTGTATTGGAAGGAAGTACAAGGAGAAAACAAAAAAAGACATCATTAAGGATGTTGATGGGCAATGTCCATCCACATGAGGACTAGATCTTAAAACAAGTCTAGTTTATTCCAGCTGGGAGTAGTAGTTAAGCAAACTAACAGACACAGTGTTGCATTTTCATAGAACCCTGTGAGTAAAGTGTTTTCCACTAAATTTTACTGGCTACATCATATATATCCTTCTGATCATGATTGTTGATATTATTCTGGACATGGGTCCCCAGAAGTCCTGAATCTGCCTTTGTCTGACATCCCATCCACTTCCCATGAAAAGGTAGACACACAAAAATCAAAGATAAAGGGATTCTTCATAGGAACATGAAAAAAGGTGATTAGAATATAACCTTATCATCAGGAGATCTTGAACTTGAAACCCTAAAGTAACTCTTTTATTTTTTTAAAGAGAGAGAGAGAGAGATTTTTTCAATATTTATTTATTTATTTAGTTAGTTAGTTACTTTTCTGCGGGCACAACATCTTTGTTTGTATGTGGTGCTGAGGATCTAACCCGGGCCACACGCATGCCAGGCGAGCGTGCTACCGCTTGAGCCACATCCCCAGCCCCTAAAGTAATTTTTAATAAAGGATATTACATGTTGGTCCAAGGCAAGGGAAGAGAAGGGAGAGGGAGTGAGTCTGAGGACAATTACTAGCAATGCAGATGCAGTCATTTGAACGTCAAATATGCCATCATGGTGACACCAAGCCACCGAGGTTTAATTATTCCTTCAAAAACTACATCAGCAATGGGTTTTGATAATCACCAAAGGAATCTCCTGTGAAGATTGATGTGTGAGCTGAAGTGGGTTGCTGAGCACCTGCCAAAGGAGACAAGGAAAGAGCCACTTTCTGCCAAGACTGGCTTCCTGTGCTTCAGTCACATCGTATGACTGCTTTGGCTCCTGTCCTAATATTCAAGTGAGCTTAATTCCCAGCAATACCACATGTAAGGTGTGCAGATGCAAACTTGGAATGCTAATATAGAAAATTCAATACAGATCTTAGCAGAGTTTATGGAAAACGCAAAGCTCGTGTACAGAGCAGACGGTGGCTAAATGTCAATGCAGACTTGTGAGCGGATATGGATTGTGTACAGAGATTCGGGGCAACCTCAATTCTCTAGAATGTGATGAAAAACTTAGAATAAGACAAAGACCCATGTTGAGTTGCTTCACTTTACCACACAGAGGAGACCCAAAATCCCTCACGAAAAATCAATTCATTTATAACCCAGTCACATTTCAATCAAATGATTATTAGATTCTCAAGCCACAACAGGTCGAAGCAAACTGGAAGTTAAGTAGAAATTGGAGCTTTTATATGTTACTTGCCACTAAATTTTATTAGCTACTATATATATATATATATATATATATATATATATATATATATAGTAGCTAATAAAATTATATATATGTATATATATATATATAATTTTATTAGCTTATATATATATATATATATATATATATATATATATATATATATCCTTCTGATCATGTTTGTTGATATTCATGATCTGGGCCCCCAAAAGTCCAGAAGAAGACACAAAAATTAAAGATAACAAATAATTACATCAATATTCAAAAAGTTTGGTCCAATAATTCAAAATATAAGCAGCTTGTATATATTTGCTGAGAATACTAAAAAATGTTTGAATCCTCTCTGTTTTGTCCATGGATATTACAAAATAAAAAATATATCATATTTTACAACTTGATCACACACAGAAACACATATAGATAGAAAATTAGGGGAAATATATATCCAAATTTAAATATCCAGCCTGAAATTAAAATTGCAATATTAGGGAATAAATCTAAATATCTACAAAAAGAATTTTTGGAAAGATGAATAGTATCTAAAACGTTGTTTTCTAAGAAAGTTTTCTCTAAGAAAGTTTTCAGTATAATAGCTTCCCAAAAGCACCATAAATTTCTCCTATCATCTTCTCTTCTCTGGGACACATAGAGTACCTCCCTCACTGTTCTCCTCTAATATAGCTTTAAATCATATTGTGATATTTTGAGCAGTTATGATGCATTGAGTACAATAGCATATCACATGAATTTCTCCTACATTTAAGAAGATGTACATAGGAATCAATATAGTTCACAATTTACACATGAAGAAATCCCTTCATTTCTTCACTGAGAACTCATTTCACATCATTTTAATAGTGGAAAGAGTAGGTGACTTGTAGTAAAGTCCGATTTGAGTTTATGTTCTATTCACTCTTTTGATAATCTTAATGAATTGCTTGTAAAATGGAACTTAAAAATAATAACAACTCATAACCTGATAATAAAAGAAAAGTATTTTGTATCTTAAAATGAACAATATGAAGCTGTTATATGTTTTAACAAATATTCAACTTCAGAAAGAATCTTAGATGAGAGAGTATGATCAAGAAAGACGAGAGAAGAAGGAACAAAGAAAAGATGGAACGAGGTGGAATGAGGGAAGAAAAGCAAATAAAGATAATAAGAAGAAAAGGAAAAAGAGACTAAGCTATTTCCTCACTTGAATGTGTATAATCATATTTTCCTGAATTATTTCTATGTGCCATCTCTTGCAGGAAGGCATTTGCTCACGGATCCTGACCCTTGCTACTCTTTGCTCATAGAGTTTCCAGACAATACTCAATGTTCAGGAAAACTAAAAGAAACTGGAGTAAAGAGGAAAGGGAGATAGGAAAACTACAATTGCTAAGTGTCAAGAGCAGTGTGTGTGTGTGTGTGTGTGTGTGTGTGTGTGTGTGTGGCAATTGAGGTGGATTTAGACACAGGGAGGCTCCTCGTCCCCTGGAAGAGCAGCATTGCAAAAAGAGGTAAGTCAAAGAGATTTTTTAAGGAAGAAATGAGCTTTCAAATTAGATCAGTTAAATGTGCTTTGGGAAGCACAGGTAAATATAAGCATTTTACTGTTTACTGCAGGATTATGATTTAATCTTATGTCATATTCAATGTGAGAATGTGAATATAAGTCAGAGTGACAAGAGGAAGATGGCAGAACAGGAGTCTGAGACCGTGAAAAGAGGAATAAATGATGGCAGCTTCATACTGCCCAATTTCAAGCAGATGGCAAAGCTATGGTAATCAAAATATTATGGCACAGACATAAAGATAGATATGTAGCCAAGGTGTAGAATAGAGAGTCAAGAATAAATCCAGAGTGCCTATACAGCTTAATGATCTTTAATATGGGTACTCCGACTCCAGAGTGAGGAAAGGATTATCTCTTCAACAGAGGGTTTTAGAAATACTGTGTATCCACATGGGACAGAATGGATTTTATTATATCCTATAATATGCAGCAGAATTAACTCAAAACTGATAATAGATCTGAAGATAAATCCCGAGTCCATAAAACTTTTAGAAGAAAACAAAAGGGAGAGAGCTTCATAACATTGAACTTGACAAATGATATTTTAGGTACAACACCAGAAGCACAGCCAAAATATAAAGCAAAGATAGCAAAATGAAACTACATCAATCTAAAAAGTTTCTGCACAGCAATGTAAATACCAAGAGGGAAAAGACAACCCGCAGGATGGAAGAGAATATTTGCAATCATGCATCTATAAGTGGGTAATATCCAAAATCTATTAATAACTCAAATAATTCAATAGTAAGGAGTCAAATAACCCAATGAAAAAATTGGCAAAGAATTTTAATAGGCATTTCTCAAAAGGAGAAGTACAAATTGTAACAAGTATACAAAAAATGTACAACATCACTAATCATATAGGAATCATACAAATCACAAGTAAAATCTTACCTCATTTGTGTTAGAATGACCCTGATAAACAACAGGAGAAAATAACAGAACATACCAAGCATTGGCAAGAATATAGAAAAACTTGAACCTTTCGACACTTTGTTTCATAAAGCAACTATGGAATATAATCCAGAATTTCTTTAGAATACTAAAATAGAATCACAGTGTGATTCAGTAATCTTATTTCTGAGTATTTTTCAAAATATTTAAAATCAGAATCTAAAGAGATATTTCCACCCCCATATTAATTGCAACATTATCACAACATCTAGGAGAAGGAAACAAACCAATTGTCCATTACTGCATGAATGGATAAAAACAATATGCTATATGCTTGCAGTGGAACAGTATTCCTCTTTGAAAAGGAAGAAAATATTGTCATATGCTACAAAATAATTGTTATCTTGAAGACATTATGCTAATAGAAATAATACAGTCAGAAAAGGACATTCCATATGAATCCACTTAGACAAGGTATCTGAAGTTATCAAACCAACAGGATTTTCTAATCACAGAAAGTAGAATGATTGTCCTGAGGAGCTAGGGATAAGGGGAAAATGAGAAGACTTTTAATAGACTGAGTTTCAGTCATGCAATATGAAAAAGTTGTAGGGATCTGCTGTAGTAAACAATACTGTACTGTACACATCAACAACACACACATTTGTTGAATACAACTTCAAAAGAGCAATTATTAAAATATCTACTTGTAAACAAAGTTTAATATGTGCACAGTAAAAAATGTTGTGAATATAAGATAGTAAAACATCGTATTTTTTCAGTATCAGTGGTCTGGATACACATACAAATCTACAAGTGTGCATATGTACACATACATACAAAACATATATTTTTAGCCTTTTGATGATTTTGCTATATTTTTTCTGGATATGTTGCAATCTTTCTTATTAAATTTGAGATCTAGAATAAACATAATAGTTGATAGTGTATGCTGAGTGCAGAGCAATTTCTGGCTGTATATTTCTCTAAACTATCCATAAGTCAGTGGTATATGTTCATGTTAAGCTTTTAGTATAGTTCCAGCACACAGTATTCCACCAAATTGAACTCCATTCCCAATCCCTTTACAAAACAGAATTTTTAAATATTGATACTGATCATTAGTTTTATAAATATCAGGCTAGAAATTTTCCTCCATTTCTCTATTTCAAGCAATTTGGGTCATCTTGCTATTATCCACCTTCATATTTACAAATGACCTTAATCTTTATTTGATTTAAATAAACCCCAACAAACATTAGTCTTCTTTTCTCAGTGGAATGAAATGTTTTCACAACATTAAGTAAATCTACCAAGTTAGAAAGCTGAGGGCATTTTAATTTCTATGACTGACAGAGCCTGTTAAAATTGGTTGTAATTGGTACTTTTCAAAAATTACATTAAAGTTTGCAAGTAATCACTAGCTCTACAAGATAACACACATTCTGTATAAATTCAGAAATTTAAAGAGATCTGTTCTATTTGGTTTTAGGGGCACTTTGGATATTAGGGATATTTTGGGTTGTCAATGAAAGTTGCTTAACATAGATGTAGCATCAGATACTAAACAGCTGAAGAAAATGCATTATAATAATCTAAACATGGAGTTTAATTCTGTTTTTAATACAAATTAAAATACTTGTGTAAGCTTTCTTTCTTTTTTTCTTCCTCACTATGCAACCTGTTTCAATGTCAGCAGCCTATGACCACAGAGGCCAGATAATGGCTCAAACTCAGTTTGCTCTGGCATGGGACTCCATGAAAGACCCAGGAGGACAGGCCTACTATAAATCCAAACCTGCTCCCAGTGCAACCTTGAAATATGCATGAACTTTTCCAGGAATGAAACCAATATATAAATCAAAGAAAGTCTTAATTCTGTTCTGTTCAGATCTTTCCAAGATTTGGTCATTATTTCCAAAAAATATACACCAGATGTAATTCATTCAGGATTTTTAATCCATTAAGACTATGGAATTGAATTTGCAATTTTTTTAATTATCACAACTCTATTTGTAGGTGGAGGCATCTGCATGATATATTATGTTTTATACTGTGGAAGAGTTGAACCATTTACATATCAATTACAAATTTTAAAAATTACTTTCCTCTTATTATAGTTAGATACCTATTTATTTCTAATTATAAATAGTATATATATGAGGTAGATGACACTAATTACACATTTCATTAAAAGATAGCAAAGGAAGGGTTTTATAAAACACTTGCTATATAAAGCAGGTATTAGATCTCAAGGCCCTAGAGCCCTACTGAACCACTGTTCCACAGCTATCCTGAGAGGTGGAATTTGCACAGATTTATTCTGGTGTCCTAATCAAGGAACTTACCAATTCAACATTGCTCCTGACTCTGGTGTAAGTTATTGCACATATTGAATTAAACGGGTCTGGACGATATTTCTGAGAATATTTCCCTAACTCAAATCACAGTTTTATAATTGCATTCTTTCTTGATATCTCAAAACCTTTTCCTGTGGGTCCTGTTTTGTTTCATCTATTTTTATATTCACCTTTCTCCACATCAGATGGTTAGTAATATGGAGAAATAATTTCTTAAATTATGTGATCTATGTACCAAGAAATTATTTCTGAATTCTTCTGAATTCTATATTCTTGGGATGATTGTACATAAGATCATGTTTAACTACAACAGACTGTTAGCAGCTCTTGTAGATAAATGAGCATCATTAATCATTTTAGAATATTCATGTATAGTCATGAGGGTTCAAATTTGAAAGATCTATGTTAGGGTCATTCTTTATCTTGAGAAATCTAGTTATATAAGTAAAGAAATTAACTTGTAGAGGAATCAGAAGACTTTTTGCAATAAGGAGTTTGACTAGATGTTTGATGTCCAACTGGAGACAGCTTCAGAATTCCCATCTCTCCCTCTTTCCTTCTTGCTCCATCGCTGAACAAATCAGTAAAAAAGTCTATAAATTGTCCTGTTTGGTACCAGCAAGAAGTTCCTATCATATATACTGGATGTGAGTGTCCACCCAACATGAATGTCCATTTGGAACCTCAACATGTGAACATATTTGGAAATAAGGCCTTTGAAGATGTAATTACTTAAATTAAAATGAGGCCATGCTACATTAAGGTGCTCCTTTTATCCAATATGATTGGGGTCTTTATCAGAGGAGAAGATGCGTAGGAACAGGGAAGAAGGTCCTATGCTGACAGAGGCAGCAGCAGCAGAAAGGCAGCTTCTACCCAAGCAAAGACAAGGATCAAAGGAACTAGGAGAGAGGAACAGAGAAGTGCTTCTCTCAGGCCTTTACAAGGAACCAACTCCACTGGCACCATGATTTCCCTCTTCTGAATCATAGAATAATGACAGAAGAAGTTTCTGTGTTTTAAAGTCATGTAATTTGTGCTAACTTTTAAGAACTCTAAAGATACTAGTGTGCCATAAAACCCTGGCTGGTTCCTGGGAACCCTCACCCTAGCCCTATATGCAATACAATTCAAGCCTTGATTGTTCTTTCAAGCCAGTTTTGGACTGGCTTAAGATATTGTGTAATTACCCCAAGAAAAATCTCATTATATGAATAATAGATTTCTTCCTTCTGTCTCAGTGTGTGTGTGGCACATCATCCTTAGTACCTGAACCACTTTTTGGTTGTATACTTTTTATATCTTCTAAGTCAGATGTGTCACTGTATGACTCCCTGGGTTTTAGAAAACTAGGTACCATTTTGGGATATCTATTTTTCACCTATACATAGGAGAATTGAACATTATTAGGGTCCTGACTGTTATAACTCCCAATTCCCAGATCCACGATCACTATCTCCATTAGATCATTGCACTACTCCCAATTAACTGAATGGATTCTCATTTTGCTTGTCAACTGAGTATCTTAGAAAGCTATTCTTAGTAGCTGGTATATATCTAAACATCTATGAAAATTGTGCATATCACTAGAAGTTTTTTTACTCACCTTTTGGCTATTCTTTTCTTCTGATTTAGTTTATATTCCCCAAAATCCAGTAAGTGGATTTTATTTTCCCTACTGTTTTCTTCTTAATGTGGATGACCTAATATCTCACTTGGACCCTCTGACTAATACTATTATTATTATTTTCTTCCAAGTTACTATGTAGAAATGTGCATTTTTTTAGGATAGATAATCCCCCCCTTCTGTCATAGTTCAGTAATTCCTTATCTCATCTTGGCTTCCTTAAACACATTTTCTCCATTTTGTGGGACAAAGCACTGGAGGATGCACAGAAAGAGTCAGAATGACTTTATTCTACTCTTCAGGCAGTGCTTTTTGTTTTTATTCATTACAAGTGGTTTACATTTTATTTAAAAATCACACCAACACATGAAAAAGTGCATTATGTAAAAAATACAAGTTTAAAGGAAAACATACATGAAGGTAAAAAGCCACACTGGGAGCTGAGCTGATTCTGTTCATCAACTGTGCTCTTCAGAGCTGAGCTACAAGTCTGGCTTCCAGATCCTGCAATCTGCTTTTGCATTTAAAGGTAATGACAGGAGTTTCTCTATATGATGTCCTCAATGCCTTCTTTCCCATGTTATATTGCTCCTAAAAGCATCAGCAATTGGGTTGTTGCTAGGGAAAACAATAAGTAGTGGACAAATTTTAATAAAAAAAAAATAGTAAGTCAAGGACTCGTGGGTTCTCCTTTCCATTTCTCCCGCTCAACAGCCTTAAGTCTGTCAATAAACCTCTCAGAGCCACTATTGATTCTATAACAGGAGAAAGGTAGACTACAAAATACTCTAAGACCCTTTACAGCTTTCTGAATGTCTTTGATTTAATTGCTGTTATATTGGGATCATTGAGAGATTGCATGTAATAAAAATACCTTCTGCTCAAAGCTGATTTTCATTGTGGAGTATGAAATAGTATGTTGCAGCTACAAACAAAACAATAAAGAAGTGTGAATATGTTTTTGTCACTTATTCTGGGCTAAAAGGAATTCCGTCTTGAGGCAGCTCCATTCAAGCTGCTACTTATTATGTATGCAGTTAACAATGTGTATTTAAGACAGAACAATATTGTCATCCTCTGTTATGCATGGAGCATTTAGCAAATATCTTCAGTCATTAAAGTTTGTATTAAAGAATCCTAACCCTACATAACTTTCTCTTTTCATTGGTGGAAGAATACAATAAAATCTGAGACTTTGAACTTTTAAAAAATGGGAAGATATAACAATATCCTCAACAATATTTATCCGCAATTTGTAGTTGTCTCTGAGAGAATTCTATGTCTAGGTGACCTTACGCTGCCTGGGCTTTACAGGTCTGCTTTTTTGGATGAGAAAAAAAAAAGTCTGGAGAGTATGTATACCACCAAATTTAATTAAACAAAAAAACCTGAAGCCATAATTCTTACATCTTTCTTCTTTCCCCTTCTTTCAGTTGCCCCTTATGTTCTTTATAAATCAGAACAATGTATTTGTAGACTGTTTGCTCTCTTTTTTGTTTTCTTCATTCTACTGGAAACCAAGCATAACCAGAGTGATCCTGTTATTTTACAAATATGATCATTTTTTTGTAGTTAGATTCGTTTAATGTTTCTATTTTTATCATGAAGATAGCAGGTATACTTTCTAATACGACATTTCATAGAAAGTTAAGCTTCAGAAGAAGACAGTTTAGAAAATATTGAGGTATACAATTCTTTATCTCCATTTTAAGTTCAAATGATTACCATAATGTCACTTTAAGAATAAGGAAACTATTTGACCCTGTATTTTTATGTGCTTAATTATCCAGACATGAAAATAAATATCTTTTTTTATATTGATTTTTCTTTCCAGTTTCTCAGATTCTAGCATAAGTTAAAGTATCATTATTTTTAGAATCTGCCATCTTTGTTCACAGCGGCCCTAAGCTGCTGCTGCTGCTGCTCCTCCTCCTCCTCCTCCTCCTCCTCCTCCTCCTCCTCCCTTCCTCCTCCTCCTCCTCCTCCTCCTCCTCCTCCTTCTCCTTCTCCTTCTCCTTCTTTTTGGTACAGGAGAGTGAACCCAGGAATACTTTACCACTGACCTAAGGAACCCAGTGAGACAGGGTCTCACTAAATTGCTGAGTTTGACCTTGAACTTGTGATCTTCCTGCCTGACCCTCCAGAGTCATTGGTATTACAGGCATGGCAAAGCTTAGTTTCTCATTGACAAAATTAATTTCTTCTGGTAGTTGAAGGTTATATGAATGCTCCATACACTCACAAATCCTACTGAGGTGCCACAGTGTTCCAGTGATGTCTTGGCTACTTGATAATGAGGGGAGCATGGGCAGCACACAAGTGTTGATTGTAAGTCACTTCTGCACAGGAAGTACATGGGAATGCATTTCTTCCTTAGGGGTTCTGCTTTCCAATGATGGCACTGGAGCCTTCCTTCTTTCTTAACAGAGAGAATCAAAACTGATTTATGATAGCCCCCAACATAAATTAAAAACAAATGCCTCAAAATGGTAAACAGTTGTATGAAATGAGAATTAGTTTTTGTTTGTTTCTAAACTACATATGTGTGTATGTGTGTGTATATAGAGATAGAGGGAGAGAAGAACCCTGCCAGCAAGGAATAGATAGATATTGGTCTTCTGCATTTTAGTACATCAAAGCCACTGGAATTCTCAAATGTGAATACACTTTCATCCAATGATGAAGTACATATACTAATATGTTTGGTCAAGGGTTCCCACTTTTATTCAAAAGTTAGGAGCGTGTTCTCTGATTACACAGCTTCCAAAAACCTATTCTGCATCAATGGATTTATTTTTAACCATATTTAGTAATGTACAGGGAGTTATAAATGTAGTTAAGGGGTGGCCTTGGTGTACATAGTTGAGTAAGTCTTTATTTCATCTGGTCCCCATAACTAATATGGAACTGTATTTTAAAATACCTTACGAGTGCAAATGAGTAATTTATTTATTTTTTATCTGCAGCAGCCTATGATCAAAACAAAATTCCTAGATTTTGCAATGAATACTATTTCTAGAAACTTGCCCCAATATATAATTCTGAAATTACAACTTTAGTTGAGTGATATAAAGTCAATATTGATTCATCCAAATGGTTTTGAACTTGAAATTTTCTGAGTCTCCAGCTTGGCTTGCTGAAGATATGCCAACAAGATTTAGAAATGTTAACTCTGTACCAAAAAGTGAGATTTATTTCTTTAGTTATTCTTGAAGATATCTGAGCAATTGAGAATAGATTTGGTGGACTTACTATAAGATATCCTACTTATGTAGGGTTTTGAAGTCTTGTTCTAGTACAACACATGTTCCTTGGAAATTAATAGCATAATATAAAAAAACTTTGCATTTAAATTGTGAGACCTGAACAGCTCTGATATCTATAAACTCTAAGGCTAGTTAAATGACCACATTTGAACCTCGGACTTTTAACTTCAAGTGTAGAGTTCTCCCTTGTTCTAACACAAACCCTTAAAGACATAACATTACCATCAAAGCCCACAACAAAGTCCTTTATAAGATCAATTGAATGAATTATAATTACAATATGAATAGCTTATATTTAGCCAGCATTCAATATATTCTAAATATTGAAATAAGAAACTCAGATCATGTCAATTCAGAATGACATTGAAATATTAGTAGCACTGCCTTCTCTTGGAGATGAATAGAATATTTTAAGTGAGGGATCAAAGGCCACATGGATAATAACTGCAATATCTAAAATTTTAACCCACATATACGTATCTAGGCAAGTCACGCCCTTATTCACTATCATACTATATCCATTTCTAGTTACAACAGCTATTGCAAAGTGTACCCATCACATGTTCTTTTAAAACACTCTAGAATTTTGTGCCTCTGTTACAATATTTCTCATTTTTTTTTTCAAATTTCCTTATTATATATCAAATAGTTAAAATAGCTGCACAAAAGAGACTCACTATTCTGGTAATGTAAATCCACTTATCTCTACCTTCAGAAATTATCCACAGTATGGCCACACTCATTTCCCCCATTATAGCAAATCTTATCCAAACTCACCTTTCCTTTATGTGGATCATTTTAACATTCTCTATGTGGTCTTTCTTAGAAGACCTTTCTCTTTTCTCTCAGTCTAATTCCAAAGGCACAGCTAACATAATCCTACTAAATCATCAGTTGGATTATTGTTGGCTTCTGCTCAAAATTCTTTAATGGCTTAATTTTTTTGCTTCAAATAAAAGTGAGGAATCCTTTTCAAAAGAGTTCAAACCTGTTCAGACTCCTCCCTACTCTACCTTGTGGTGTTCCCATATCCTCTCTGAAATCATCTTTGAATATACTCTAATTGGCTTACTCTCAAATATGGCAATCCACTTCCATTCTTCCACATCTTATTTCTTTTAATGGATGGCTTCTTTCCCAGGTATCCCCATGATTTTCTTCTTCACCTTTTTCTGTAGTCAAATGCCATCTTCTCAGTGATTCCTTTCCTAGCCTTCTATCTAAAATTGCAACCCCGAGACTCTTTTTGCCCTCTTTTAATTTTAGTTATTATTGACATGAAAATAGTATTTGTTCCATTTACCTTATCTATTGCACATACTCGTAGGTAAGCTTCATAAGAACATTTATTGATTGCTTAATTCCAGTGCCTATAAATGAGCCTGCCTATCAATTTCCAATAAAAATTTGACATATGAATGAATGTATGAATGGATTAATAAATACCTCCTTTTTTGCCCATCAGCATTATGCAATACCAGTATGTTATTCTTCATCCCCTGCACTTGGCATCGAGCATTTGATGCTAGAAAGGATGCTATAAGAATTGTGCATACACTTTTGCTCAGGCCTTGTTGAGATCCACGAGTGACCTTCCAGTAAACACCCCGACCCACATACATAAATTTTTTCTTGTTTCTACTTTGCTTGTTTCTAGAAACCATTCACTTCAAATGACTGCAATTTGAAATCCCTTCTACCTAATTCTTTTTGTAAATTCTACCCTGTGTATTCTATCCTGATGTAGCACAGGTACTCTCCAGCTAAGTGGCTATCCATTTGGGTGATACATTCCCTTAATTTGAAACAAAAAAATCATATATCTTTTTTTTTTCTTCACATAACAACAATGTCTCCCTTTTCCATTTTTTGTTTATTTCATTTTATTTCATTTTTGGTATTAGGGATTGGACCCAGGGGCACTCAATCACTGAGCCACATCCCCAGTCCCTTTTTATTTTTTACTTTGAGATGGGTCTTGATAAGTTGCTTAGGGTTTCACTAAATTACTGAAGCTAGCTTTGAACTTGTGATCCTCCTGCCTTAGCCTCCTGAGCTGCTGGGATTAGAGGCACTCAGACTCCCATTTTTTAAAGCCATCAACTCTAATGTGGGTTTGCTTTATTTTGTTTGTTTGTTTTCTTTTGTTTTCCTTCCATGTACTAGGATGGTTTGCAAATTGCTGAACAAATGTAGACATTTCCCTCTAGGGTTACATTTTATCCTAAGGAATATTCTTAACAATAGAAGAAAAGCAATCAGAAACTAGTTCCTTTCAGAAGCAAGCTGTGTTTCACTTGAAAGAGATGAAAAAGAGGGAAATTCAGTCATCATTAATTAACTGAGGCAGAGGCAATAGCTGACGTTAAACATATAGTTTTCAAAATTGGAAACTAAAGAGTCCACAATGGAATGTCTTTTGCATGCATGAAAAGGAGTATGTGACTTTGGCATGAAGTGAGCTATGTCTCACATGCATAGAAAAAAATTATTAAAGGACTTTATACGTAGGAGATACAATTCTGACTAAGCTTCTCAGGGAAAATATACATTGGGGACTAGATTTATGGGGAGAGAAAGTTGAACTCTGATACAAAGTCTTCCTTACAGATGGAACATGAAGAAAGCTACATACAATTGATGTACATTATTGTCACAGTTGGCCTGAGACTTCTTCTCTGGGAATGATGTGTAGTTAAGAGATATATTGTTTTCTTCTTCTCTGTTTTTCCATTTGAGCACTTAGATGCTATGAACTTCAAACATTAAAACAAAAAAAAAAAATCTGTAAAGTCCAACTCATTGCTGAATTTTACCTCCACAATCTATTACTCTGCTTAAAGAAAGGCTTCCATTCTATTTTCAGCCACAGAAAAGCACTAAGGAAAGCAGAAGTCACTTTTGTAAGGACATCCCATATTGGCTGTTAGAAGCTACTTGGCCACTTAGTGTATTTTAATTTTCTAACTTAGATAGGTTTTAACCATATCTAAGTTGATTTGAGAATCAAATCTGCTGAGGGACATAGTGGCACTTGAAATGTATGAAGCTCTCTAAAAAATGTAAAATCAAATTGAAATAGGCATTTCCTGTGAAGGGTTACTTTTTTATTACAAACATGTTTAAAACCCTGTTTAGTATTAGAAAAGATCATGGGATGTAGAATTCAAAGACTATCAGACCTAACTCATCTTCTATAACAGAGTTGAGACCAAAGGAAAAATCACTTAACCACACTTGTTTTATTCCTCATATAAATTAAGGGTGATGGTACCTATCCTAGTGACAATGTTTGTGAATGTGCTTTGTGAATTATCAAGCATCTGGGGCACATATTTTCAGCAACACATTGCAGATCTTAACACCACCACCAACAAAACACTATGAAATTACTTGACAATTTAAGGCATCTTTTCAATGTCAATGTATTGCTATTGTTATTTTATTTACCTTGTAATAGAAAAATCTAATTCTAAAGAAGGTAGAGGATCCTTGGAAGAATTTGAGTCACCACCATTAAATTTGAAGAAGTTCAAAAATTTGATTGTTATTCAGGTGAAGTAATCCCAGCAGCTCAGGAGGCTGAGGCAGGAGGATAGAGAATTCAAAGCAAGCTTCAGCAAAAAGCGAGTCCCTAAGCAACTTATTGAAACCTTGTCTCTAAATAAAATACAAAACAGGTTTGGGGATTTGGCTCAGTGGTTGAGTGGCCCTGAATTTAATTCCCCAGTACAAAAAAGAAAAAAAAATGAGTATTATACTAGTGAATTTTCTTAGATATTTGTATGAAGTGGGAAACCATGCATTTTCTCAAGTGCTTATAAAAAATTACTTTGATTTTAGTTGTTACCTAAATAAATATTTGCCTTTTGGGGTAAAAATGTAAACTACCAAGCAAAAACCTCTTATTTCTTACTGAAAAATTTGGCCATTTCACAATATTCCCTTATCAAATAATAATTCAACTATTTGTGTTATTTTGTTTTTAACTTTAGAGGATAAAAATAAGAAAAGTTAATTTTTATATGATTGTGCAAAACTCAGTTCCAAGAATCTAGGAACCATAACATATATTATCCAAATATTCTTGTTGAAAATCAAAACTCTGACTATTACAAATAAATGGCTTTTGGTAGTATTTCTCTCAGATATTATTGTAAAAGTTTTACTGAACTACTTTGTAAGCATCATAACTCGATGCTTACACTTACAGTTACCTTTGACCGAATATCCCATCATTGTCCAGATTAGATTTTTCATGTAATCTGGGTGTTTTCAATCTATATTTCTTACCATATCCTCATTTAACCCTGTGTTTCCCACACTAAAGCCTTATGTTTCTAAGTAATTTTTATAAATTTTTTATTTGTTCTACTTAGTTGTTCAAGACCGCAGAATGCATTTCAATTCATCATACACAAATGGAGCACAGCATTTCAATTTTCTGGTTGTACACGAAGTAGAAACCCACCCTTTGTGCAATTATACTTGTACCTAGGATAATGATGTCCATTTCACTCCATCATCTTTCCTATCCCTATAAGAATAACTAAAGATGCTCCAGGATGCACTTTGGTGAAAAGAATGGATTTGCTCTGAGTTATACACACTTACCTGTGATTATAGCTCTAATTGCAAACTCTTGAGTGTACGCACTTGGCACAGTGCACATTTTGCATCAACGTGCAAAAGGAACGATACTGATTTCATTAATTCTTTCCCTGTCAATCAAATAATCCACTGCTCACAATAATTTAGCTGATAGAGCCTGATATTATAGCACCATTGGCCTTTAATTCTGTTTTAATATGTATATGTGCATATGTGTGTGTGTTTGTGTATAAATGTAATATCGATATATATAGTAGTGAGTATATTGAAATTTACATGGACATATAGATAAACATAGAGTGAACATATTTAAATTTATTTTATATATCTGATTAAAGTATATCAGATATCATATTGGTTTTCACAAAATATTTCCTTAATATTAAAATCACTACTACCTCTCATACTGCATTGTGAAACCAGGTTTTCTTTTTTAACTCAAAGTTGTAAATTTTGCAAATTTTCTGATTCATTCATATTAAGAATACTCTTACCCATGAAGAAAACCAAAGCTATCTTTGGGAATATCTCAAGACATTTTTTTAAATTAATACAAGCATAACAATATCAATGGGGCTGCAAATTGGTGCAGCCACTATGGAAAGCAGTATTGGAGATTCCTTAGAAAACTCGGAATTCAACCAGCATTTGACTCAGCTATCCCACTCCTTGATTTACACCCAAAGGACTTAAAATCAGCATACTACAGCCACATTAATGTTTATAGCAGCTCAATTCACAATAGCTAAACTATGAAACCAACCTAGATACCCTTCAACAGATTAATGGATAAGGAAAATGTGGTATTTATACAAAATGGAATATTAGCCTTAAAGAGGAATGAAATTATGTTATTTGCAGGTAAATGGATGGAGATGGAGAATATCATGCTAAGCAAAATAAGCCAGACCCTCAAAACCAAAGGCTGAATGTTTTCTCTGAGAAGCAGATGCTTATCCATAATGGGGGTGGGTGGGCAGGTAAGAATGAAGGAACTTTAAATTGTGCAGAGGGGAGTGAGAGGAATGGAGGGAGTGTAGGGATGGGAAGGACAGTGGAATGAGATGGACATTATTACACTATATACATGTACGATTACACTACCAGTGTGATTCTACAGCACATGTAGCCAGAGGAAGAAGTTGTGTTTCATTTATGTACAATGTATCAAAATGCATTCTACTGTCATATATAACTAATTAGAACAAAAAATTGTAAAAAAGCATATTAGTAAAAAAAAATGAAAATATGCACACATGCAGAACTTTATCACCTACCCTTAATTTTACTACTTGCTTTTGCTTTCTTCTTTCTCTTTCCTTCTCTCTCTCTCTCTCTCTCTCTCTCTCTCTCTCTCTCACCATTAGCTGACATTAGTTGTGAGGTCACTTTCCAGAAAACATTGAATTACTTTATGTGACGTATGTACTGTCATTATTGCCCTTTGGTAATTCGTAATCCTGAGTCTTGGAGTGAATATATTATCTCAGTTCACACAACTCATAGGTGGTTAAGCTGAGGCTCTGACTGTAGATCTGCTGCACAAGTCAAGTCTCCTTACAATTCAAATGACAGTGGATCCTCTAATTAGCACCCTTTCCAAAACACAATCAACTTCAGCATAACAGTATCTTTCGTCTCAGAATCTAGACCAAACTCTACCTACACCGACGAAAGAGGTATTAATGCTCACAACCACTTATCACAATTCCAAGCTATTTCCCTGTATAACAGAAAGAGATTTTTATGACATAAAAATTTACTTTTTGCCTCCACAGTCTGCTCATGAATATACTCACTTTCCCTTCAGGCACAGTTCCCATGCATCTTGAAACAGATAAATTTAAAAGAAGTTTCATGTTAGGGAATAATTTTCCAATGTGAAATAATAATAATATAAAAAATAGTCAAATATAAGCCCTTTAAAAGGAGAGAAATAAACTCACTGGGCTTCCTATGGAGAGTAATGGAAGACTTTTCTGGATTTCCTAATCCATTTCCTGAATACCTGATGTGCCCCCACTGTGGAGAGAAAGCAGCTTTTTGGCTTTTCCTCTGAAACGAGCTGGAATATTTTCCACCTCTAAAATGCTCTTTCCTGGACTCTTGTCACTGTTTAAAATGGGGATGAAGCTGATTGGGTTTTAATGTGTTCCAACTGTTGCCTTCTGCCCACAAGTTAAATCACACTAGAGATGTGTCCATTGTGGAGAAGCACAGGTTCCCTTCAGCTGCCGGTGACATGGAGGACAGACGAGGGTGGTATCCCAGTAATTGGCGGATTCGTGTAGGGCAGAAGAAGTCAGTTTGAAATTGATGAAGATGTCACACTGGCAAACTCAATATGTGACAGCTCAATATTATGACAGACTTATGCCTGCAAAACGGGAAAGGCAATTGCTTTTCCCTGGGAACTTTGCCTCTGTGGCTCTTTCCCCAAATACTTCACTAAATTATTGGCATATGGGAGGTTTCAGAATGTGTGGGGACTCTCTTCCTTTCTCTTCACTCTATTCCAAATCTGTGCTAACACATAACAGGTTGCACAAATATTGTGTTAAGACTGTAACAACACAGCAATGGTAGAGTTAGAAACATGTGACCTGGAACTGCATACTCTGCGTGTCCAGAA
Organism: Marmota flaviventris; assembly: GCF_047511675.1. Classification (NCBI taxonomy): domain Eukaryota; kingdom Metazoa; phylum Chordata; class Mammalia; order Rodentia; family Sciuridae; genus Marmota; species Marmota flaviventris. Next base: position 25,381,729 of record NC_092506.1, on the reverse strand, counting down.
TCTGAAGAAATTTAATTAGTTTGGGAGTCACTAGTCCACATCTGTCTTATATGTTTGCAAATAATGACTTGCACAGAAAGCATATTTTCTCCCAAATGCAATTTATTTGATTTTTTAAAAGCCTATTAATGATCTTATTGGCAGATGTAGAGTATGAGATATTATAATTTGTGACTAGTATTTAATACAAATTCATCAATACTTCTTATCAAATATTATTTTATTTAATGCTCATGACATCCTCTCTGAGGTTCAGAGACAAATGTGGTTTGGCCAAGCTGACATGCTCAGTAAGTAGCAGTGCTAGATCTGTCCCTCAGAATGACTGATGTTAAGTACATTCCTTTCTTTATTACCTTTTGCCTCTCAATAAATATTTGTTAAGTGGATTTATATTACACAAAAATACAGGTGAGTATTGGAAGAGTGAATTGAAAAATATTTGTTTTGAAAAATTTGGCCCAAACTCAAAAGTGAAATGTTTTGTATGATTTTGGGGGCTAGAGACATATTATTGAATCAACAAAAAGAGAATCTTAAAAACTGTGCATACAGAGTGATTTAGAAATTGATATGTGATTTTGGGGACTCAACTAAAATTTCTGAAAAGTTACTGGGGTCAAGAAGAAAACAGATCCATAAAGTTTTTCCATGACACTTCTCATCTTCTCATACAGACACTGTTATCTTTTTGTTGACTTATGTGTGTGTGTGTGTGTGTGTGTGTATCTCTCTCTCTCTCTCTCTCTCTCTCTCTCTCTCTCACACACACACACACACACACACACACACATTCTGGAGATATAGTATCTCCCCATTGTAAGCACCATGACTCTTGGATTTTGGAAACATTGATAAGTAAATAAGAGTTATCTGAACACATGTGAGCAAATACTATGACCATTGATCTGACAACAGATATGGCTATGAAGTGACTCATGGGTGGCATCATATACAGCATGGATAACAGAGAAAGACATGATTTATATCCAAGGCAAGATGGAGCAGAGTGTCATGAGATTTCCTTATACTATGCAGAAAGATAGGCAAACAAGAATGTATGGATTGTTTATTTATGAAAATTTTTCTTTGATAGTTTTGGACCATGGGATAGTGAAAACATAGGGGGAAAAAACTACCTACCGACAAGGTGATGGTGGTGGTGGTGGGGTGCTACTGAATCAGAATTTACTCAAGCTATAAATAATAAAGATAAAAGAAATATAGGAATGAAGTGGGGCTATAGATGGAAAGACAATCTGCATTTGAAACATAGCTTTAAATGCTATAGAGAATAAATCCATAATCCAACAAAACTGTTGCAAAACCTCACAGCCACAGGATGTGGGCTTCGCTGATGAAAATCTGGGAATTCGTCTTACTATTCTTTGAACTTAATCCCCAGAATACAAGGTGGCACTTAGCAAGTGCTTCTTTCTCTCCAGTGGGCTGTGACTTTGGAGGGTCTGTGCAATGAAGATACTTTAGTAATGAAAACCTTCAGGGAAACATATCAAAAAAACAAGCTCATCAAAGGTAAGAAGCCTTACACAGTGTTTAAAAGCACAAGCTTTTCAATGGGAGTTTGTTTTAATCCCGACTCAGCTCCTTCTTCCCTAATTGAAATTCAGTCCCTTTATCTTTGCCAAGGCTACTCAGCTCCATTTTCTCAATGGTTTTATGTCTTTTTTTTTTTTTAAATGTCTTCTATAGTCTTTATTTTTCTTATTTTTCTCTCCAATTTGTTATTCAGTAAATGATAATATGAATGTATCAATGAATAAAAGAATGAATGAGCTAACAGAATCAATGGAGCCCTATCAAGAAGCAAAAGGAAGGCATCTTTGTCTATAGAACATGAAGGAACAGGAGTACACACACACACACACACACACACACACACCACTCACCAGGCCTCTGTCATGGGCTTTGCAATAAGAGATCTTGATCTAAATCACAATTCAATCTAAATTTCAGCTCCAAGTACCTTATCTTCAAAACACTGCTAGGAATATTTAATAGAAATAGACAAATAATATACATTATTAAGAAATAATGAGTAATAAGAAAATTTTTACCTTTCATGCCATTATTTCTACAGTGTTTGATGTTTTTCTATGTGAACATTTCATATGGAATTAATGAAGTTATAAAACAAATCAATTAAAGAATTCCTCAATCAAAATCCCATTTTGTACACTAAATGAAGTGGCTGCCAAGTCTGTAAAGAACCACACTTATAAATGTCCTTTCTCCTTTTCCATTCTGTGTACAAGAGCAGAGAGGCTATTGTACCAGGTAGTAGTTACTCTCTGAGGACCCTGTTTCTCACAATAGAGCTGCCACAGTTTTTGTGAGGTTTGTTGTTGTTGCCGAGTTTTTTTGTTTGTTTGTTTTGCTTTGGTATTTTGTTACCAAAATATTTCAGGTGTTAATGATAGCATTAGGAAATGAAAAGTTTCAGAATGAAGGGAGACAAGCAAAGAATAGAGAAATACAGGAAGCAGAACAAAGGGAGCCGCCCTTTCCATAACAGTTGTTATCTTAGATTCTAACCTAAACATCACCAAATTGGAGATTTCACTGGTATATTGACAGGTTCTTGGTTTCTCACAATTCAGGATGCTGATATATATATATATATATATATATATATATATATATATATATATATATATATATATATATCAAAGAATGAATCAAAGAATCCTTAAGTTTATTATATGTGAAAGAAAGTTGTTTTCAGAATTTATTAAATAAATTATCTCAAATAGTCTATGAAAAATCATCAGAATCAATTTTTTTTAAAGTATTACGGTCTTATACTTGAAATAAAATGCTGCTCTCTGGCAAGTCTTAAAACTAATGTTTTTGCTTGCACTTAGACAAAGTTTGTATTACAAATAAAGGCTCTATTTTTTTTTTCCAATATAGAACAACAACAACAAAAAAAAACCTGGATTCCATTTCTTTAGATTCACTTACTCTCACTGTAGCCAACTATGAGAAATATAGGTCACGGGCTAATTACATGTTCTAAAACTGCTGCAAATTAGAAGTCTTTATTCTTTGGCTCACAGACATTTTCTCCCAGCCTAAGGCAGTCCTTTTTTTTTTTTTTTTTTTTTTTTAGAAAAAGGAAAAAGAAGGTTTATTGCTTTGCTTGCAAATGTTTCCTAAGGCAGTCTTGTAAAGAGATTCCCAACATCCCTACCTTTTCATACAAAATAATAATAAAATAAATGAAGCTGCAGAAGCTTTAATACGTAATAGTTATCGGTCTTTTCTTCTCATTTATTTTAGTCCATAGAATTCATAACCTTGAGCTGTAGCACCCCAAGTGGATGTACATTACAGAAATGAATTTAAATCTCAATTATAATTAAAGCAAGCTGTCTTCAGAAAGATTTTTCCTTTAGCCTTTCTAATACATCACAATCTCCTAATCTATGATCCTCATTAAATTTCTCAGCTTCTCCAGGGATTCTCAGGCTCTGGAGAACTTATTCTAGGAGTCTTACTGAAGGAACTCCCCTTTAAGTAGGACAGAAAGAATAAAATGGTATGACACAAATAAAATGGCATGTTTAGGAAACTGCAAGAAATGTCCATAAAATGCTATGACGGCCTAAGGAATTCATATTCATATTGGGAAAGTCTAAAGAAGCTACATAATATTACTGCTCATTTCATCTCTTAAGGAAGAGCCTGAAATTTGTAAGGAAAAGTGGGATGAAGGTAGTTTAAAAAAAGGAAAAATAACAGGGTACAGTGGTGCACATTTGTAATCCCAGCAACTCTGGAGGCTGAAGCAGGGGGATTGGAAGTTCAACTCTAGCCTCAGCAATTTTGTGAGGCTCTAAGCTGCTTAGTGAGACCCTATTAAAAAAAAAAAAAAAAGTGCAAGGGCTGTAGCTTGGTGATAAATTGCCCTTGAATTAAATCCAAGGAAGGAAGGAAGGAAGGAAGGAAGGAAGGAAGGAAGGAAGGAAAGAAGGAAGGAAGGAAGGAAGGAAGGATATCTAGAAAGAAAAAATAGATTGAGAACAGAAGGGCATGATCTCATGCCTGAAGTGTCTTCACTTAGAGAAACAGCAAAACAGATTGACCTTACACCTTGGGACAACAAGTAGTGTCTATTTATGGTGGTCCTGCTCCAGGTAAAGCACAGTGGGCAACCTCTGATGCTCACTGATTATTCACCTGAGTTGTGTAAGTGACTACTAGGAGGTACTCTCCAACTGGACATTCGTTTTAGTGGCCGGCTGCCAACACAGCGCTACCCCTTGTGCAAAATTGTACAATTGGCAATGGAAGCAGACTGCATTGCAGGAATCCAAACACTCAGCCCAAGGAACATGGCTTATGGGAGATGCAGATGACAGCATTAAACCTGCTTTTCAGGAAGAGCAAATAGAATTAAAGCTGAGATAACCACACCACACAGGTTCAATTTTGAGTACAAAGACCTTGATAGTACTATCTCAGAAAGTAAAGGAAAACCAATTAAAGCCTTAAAGTACAAGAAAGGCATAAATGAGGGAGGAAGATAGATTTCCCGTAGGCAGCCAGCATAAGGGCTTGGCGAAGGAATGGAGAGAAGGGGACAGCGACACTCTACAACCTGCAGCATTAACCACAATAATCTTCTGAGTTTGAATACCTGCTTCTCTTCCACACAGCTTCAGCCACGGAAGCCCTTCCTTAGTTACCCTTGTCCCTACTCCTAGCAATGGCCGACCTCAAGCAGACCCCTACCCAACATGCTTCTTCTCCCACAGAGACCTGTCAAACCACAAGATTGGACCCATTCTATTAATTATATTAAAAAGCAATTGAAATTATGTTCTTCTGATTGGCTGATTAACCTTGGAACTTGAAGAGCTTGATTGGTCCGTGTTGGCATCCCTCACCTCATCCCTACCAATCATCTGTGCCAGCTGAAAACAGACATCCACAGGCATCCCTCTCTTGGGGCCCCTCCCCTTGGGAGCTCTGTTTTCTTTCTGTTATTCTAATAAATTCTGCTTCCTTGCTCTCACCCTTGTCTGTGGATTTCATTCATCAAATTCACGGGAGAAAAAAAAAAAACTGGACTACCTAGATTCGTGTTACATAAATAGTATAAAAGGAACAGGCTCTGGATAGAGAAAATGCACTGGGTTTTAATTTTTAGTCTGCCCCTAAAATCTCAAATGCCTCCAGATGAGCAGGTCACCACCTCAGGGACACCAGATTTGCTTGAAGAGGTTGTGGTAGAATGCTGGTAACAGAATAACTCTCAGTATCTCCAACCAGACATTGGAAATAAGACTACATCCATGGCCCCATGGATAATTATTATTAACTCACTTAGATCCTAAGACCTGCTCCTTCCTACCTTTGGTATGTGTGTTACTGGGGATTGAACCAGGGATGCACTACCACTGAGCCACTTCTAAAGGCCTTTTTCTTATTTATTTTGAGACTAGGTCTAAAAACGTTGCTGTGAAAGTCTTGCTAAGTTACTTAGGCTGGCCTCAAACTTGAGATCTTCCTGCCTCAGCCTCTCAAGTCCTTGGGATTATAGGTATGTGGCATTGTGTCCTGTTCAGTGTCTTTTATTATTTATTTTATCAAGAGACAATGATTGTACATCCTTATGGAGAATAGTGAGGTGCTTGCTATATTTATACATTGCGTTTTGATTATCTCAGAATACTCATGTTATTACACTGCTCAAAAATTTGTCTTTTTTGTGCCTTTATTCATCACAACATACATAGTAATTTCTGGGAATCTCAGGCATGGCTCTTTAGGAAACATTCACTTGCTCTGTTCTCGTCATTGAGCTCTGCCACAGTCTGCATTACTAGCAAGGGTGCTAAGACTGAGGTCTGAAGCATGGTCATCTTCTCAGGGCTCTTCAAGATCCTCAGAGGGGAAGATGACACGTGCACGTGGGAGAGAAGAATATTCCTCCTCACCAATGCAACTACTCTGAATCTCTGACTCCCAGAGCACCAGGCCTCATACCTAGAGGTAATGACTCCTTCGCTTGCTTAGATTCTTCAATTTCTGTTCTTAGCAACTCTACAGACATTTAAAGTGACTCTTGGCAGGACCACCTCCACACCATCTTCTTAGTCTCTCTTCACTCTTCTTGTTTTCCTATGAAAATCTGTATCTACAAGTACATTGTGTTTTGATTACCTCAGAATACTCATGTTATTATCAGCTTCTTTTATTTTTTGAAGACAAATAATAATAAAAAAAAACTCCCCTAACTCTGTACACAAAATAAGTTGTCCACAAGCATCAAAGCTCACCACTTCTAAGACAGTCGGTCCCTATATCTCAATCTAGCCACAGTGAGATGTCCCTGCTGAGAATAGAATGAAGAAAGCTAACAAAAATTTGCGGAGTGCTTTCATATAGATTACCTTGTTCAACTTTATAATTATACTTTGAAGAAGACAAAATTGTTTTTCTCACATCTTCTCCATCTTAAACTTAGCACATTTAAAAAGCTCCTTATCCTCCACCCCAAACCTCTCCTTTAGTGTCACTCATCTCAACAAATTTGGTGCCTGCATTTACTCAAATCAAAACTCTTAAATCCCTGTCTCTCACACATCTTACCTGTAATCATCCCACAAATCATATTTGCTCAAACTATTTCAGAATCCAATTCATTATTACTGCCCAAGGCATTAACATCTTTCACAAGAAGTATTGAAACAGCCTGCTATTGTTCTTTCCTCATCCAGCCTTCCATCCCCTTGCTCTGCCCCCATGATAGAAGCCAGAGAGGTCTAGCACTATACTTTCCATTTCCTACCTCTAGGACTGCAATCCCTTATTTCTAGGACCAGCTAATTTAAAGACCTCTGTAATCGTCAAATGCATAAAACAGGTCCCTTAGGGATTTCCACTTGTTTCCTCAACCTGGAAAGCTTTTCCACCAGATATTAGCATGCCTCAGCTTCTCCCTACCTTCCAAACTTCCTGAGCTGTAAACCTGCTGGGAATATTGCCCTTGACTAGTGATTTAAAATTGCAACACACTACTGCACCAACACTCTCTATTTCTTACTCTATATTTTCATAACCACTGTAAATATTTATTTAATATTACTTTGTTTTATTATTTGTTTACTGTCATTTCCTACTAAAATGTGTGTTTTTGAGAGTCAGAATGTTTATTTGTGTTGATCTCTGCCCTATCTCCATAGAGAATAGCATGTGACTCCTAGTGGGTGATCAATGAACATCTGTGGAATGACTGAATTAATCAACACATACTAAGCAATGAATGTGGAGAGAAAGGACTTGTGATCCAGTTACTCCCCTATAATTCATTAGCTTTTGACCTTGAGCATCACATTACCTTAATTCCTGTCTCATTTACCTCATCTGTAAAATAGAAATAATTCCAAGGCTATTAACTTACTGATAAAAGTGAAACGGTTAGAACCTAGCAAATGTGAAAAGAAAAGGTGATTGCTATTGTTATGAAAATATTTTTAGTAACCCGTGGGATGCCATTTTCAATCTTTATTAAATGGAAGAATTTTTACTTTCATTCCAAAGAATGAAGGCATATGAATTAAATACAAGGTATGAAATAATATATGAGAAAACGTCCAGCTCAGGGTCTAGACCATTGAAGGCCCATAATGAATAATTGTTTTGATCGTCGTTTAAACTATCTTCTAGCTTCTTTTCTGTTCTTATATGAACTAAATTTCTGAACTTCAAAAGTAGTTCAAATTCTGGGGGAATGGAAGGATTTTATGAATTCTAAGGCTTAATATACCAGGTTGCTAAAAGCCTGCTTTGCCTTGGGCCTCCCTATTCACTTTTAGAGCTTGCAATGGCTAAGAATAAGGATTCTTCAAGGCATGCATAACAGCTCCCAGGCCCTGAAGTAGGTGGCCCTTGTTAAAGAGATTTCTTTTTCAGCTTCAGGAAAATCCTCAAGGCTTTCCCTGGTTTTTTATTTCCCATCAAAAGCACAGGAACTCCTAGAGAGGAATTTTTACAACTTTCTACCTGTAGCTAACATACTTGATTTAAAAAAGCACCTTATTATCGTAGTAGGGGAAAAATAACGCTAGCTGCCATCAAAATTATTTTAACTAATTAGCCAACAGGAAATTATGCAGCATAATTTTCTTTTGTCACATCCTATGAAAGAAAGGATTTTGCCCCTCTGGCAATAGAGTCCACTTGGACCAATCTGGGAGGGAATATTCTGCACCTCTCCTCCTTACTCTGTGTTTTTTGATACCAAATGGTTATAGGGACAGTGTTTATACCATAGAAGCAGACTAATGCTATAAATTTAAGCATTTTTCCCCCCTCAGGGAGTTAGTTTTCCAGGACACCATTGGTTCTACCTTGTCATTTCAAACTGTATGAAATAGACATCAATTCATTCCTCAATTTATTATTGCTGTGCCTTCTCTATGTGAGGCACTCAATTTAGGAGTTGCTCTCTGTAATAGATGCATACCATTCAGTTGAATAGAATGCTTGTCTAAATTGTTTTACTGCCTTGAAATTTCTCCTTTATGGTTTGGTTCCTTGAACAATAAATGTGTGCTGTGAAACATTTTGCTTTACTGCAGAGATATTTCATTGTATTTGCAACATGAATATGGAATTTAAAGATGTAAAATGTGAGAAATCAAGCATATGGAATTCCCACAATATTCAGTACGCTTGTCCCTGGGAAAGAAAAAAAGTTGAGAGAAAATTGATGTACTGCCAATAATGTGATCATTTTACCTAGTGGGACAGATGATATAGAAGCCTCCACAGATAAAGGCTAATTTCTCTTTGAAAAGGTGCTTCAGATACAGTTGCCTACCTATCATCACCTCTCACACCACAACCAGGTCATGTTAAGGCAATGTAGAAAAATTGGCTAACTCTTGTATTACACATTCAGAAAGACTCCAAAATCACATTCAGGGTGATGTCAATAATACACACCTTTTTCTGTTTTAACACATATCTTTGATACTTTTATTTCTATTAGCTTCTATATTTTGAGTTTGGTTTTGGAATTAAAATTATTATCTTGTTAAGTAATTTTATGAGCTCTCAAATACCACTTTCCCCCTCTCTGTCTTCTTTTGTTTCATGCTAATGTGGGAAAAAAAGTCTAAAATGAAAATATTTAGATTCATCTTTTTCCATAAACTTTTGCCTCCATTTTCCTAGATATCTTTGGAAAGAAGCAAGGTTATTTTTCCAGAGATAAATCTTTTAAAATTCCCAGATAAATAGAGGTAAAATGCATTCTCTTTCTGTTTTTTTTTTTAAACAAACAAAAATCTACAATATTCTACATAGGTTATAACACATAGAAAGCTCTTCCCAACAAAATGATTATCATCTTTGTATTTGCTTCTAAGTTTCAAATAATAAACCTTATTTTATTTTGTAATAATATGAAGATATATTTTAAAGATATTTTAATGCATCGTATAATCAAATAATATTTAATAGATATTATAAAAATACATGATAGATTTTTAAAACCTAATAATATTTATAAAATTAAAAACTCAAAGAATAGGGTAGTTGTCTATTAATACAAACCATTTGTTGCTATATGGCCCCTGACCATTGCAATTTGTGGCAACTACAAAATTTATATGACAGATAAAATCCTGCTGTAAGATCCTAAATTTTCAAATTTTTCTATATAGGAAATCTGTTAATGTGATTTCCATAAAATAAGGTGTAACAAGCATACATAAGTCTGCTTATTAACAATATGCTATCCTTATTGTGATTCTTTACCAAAAAGTATTCATAAATATAAATCTATTTTAAGTACAAAGTAAAACTCACCCTACTCAAACTTCACTTTTGCTATTTATTTTGCAGGAGTGGGTATTCATGGAAATAAGTTTTACACCCAATGATCAAGCTTTTTATGATGTACCAAACAAAAACCAGGAATCTCTTTTAAAACTACTCTTTTGAATGTTCTTCATTTTGAAACCCCTTATGTGTCCTCCAGTATTCTACAGCCTAGGTCAGAAAGAAAAACGTCTCTTCCTCTGTCTCCCACTGAGGGAACCCTCCCCTGCCTTGCAGCAGTTCACCTCCTGCATTGGTCATGCCTGTTTTCCACCAGGGTCTTAGCAATGGGGTTCATGCTGCTTTCCATCAGGGCTCTTGCTGGTCTGCCTAAGTCTCTGGCATCTGCTGGTCCAAGAAAGAAGTACTGGGAGTTTATAAGCTGTGGATCTTTCTATAAAGTAGCCCGCCCTCCGCCCCCCCTCCAACCTATGGATAAAGTCTCTTTTTTAGGTAACTGCATGATAATGTGATTTCCTGCCTGATAAACTTTTCAGTTAACAAAATTCTTAACGAACAATTGTGGTAAATCATCTTGTCACCATATAATGCTTTACTTATTCATTCGTTATCATTTTATTTTGTTTTATTGACGCGAAGACTACCAGTTTATAAATGCAGCGTAGCATGACGCTTTTATGGTTGGCATTTGGGGCAAGAGACTGTACAATATGATAGATGTTTAATCTTAAAATGTGTAAAATCATATATGTAAAGAATAGTGCTTATCTTTCCTCTTCTTCTACCAAGGCCAAAATAATAATCATCTCAGTTCATTTGTAGGGATAGGATTTCACTTAAAGAATGCTCTAACTTGGTAAAGAAATGTGAAATGTGAGACTACTTCATCTAGAAATGCTACATAACTTCTTTTCTGAAGAATTTCTGGAAAAGAGAAGACAGATTACTTCCCAGGAACTGAAAGTGATCTCTCTCCCTCTGATGAAGTTGTGTAGCAAGTCAAGTGTGATGAGTGATGTAGGAGTAGCTGACAAATATGATCAAGTCAATGCCTTGCTTCGAGGAGAGGAAAGACTGTTCTATGCTGTGTTATAGTTGCACTGGTCTTTCTATTTTATCACTATAAATGACGTTTATATCACGTGATGCTTATGTCTTTTGTCTTATATATATTTACAACCTTCTCAACATCTAGAATACTTAACACATAAGAGACAGCTTGGCAAATTAGTTCATTTAGTAATTGTTCATTCATTTAATAATTATTTTTGTCTATTATGTGAGGCAGTCCTTCGTTTAAGATGGCTTTGCGTGGATTCCTGTGCTGGTGATAAGAAATGGACTTAGTATGTAAATTAAGCACATGCAAGAAATAGGCTGTGTGCTTACCATTAAGTTAGTATCTCTAAGTTCAAGTCTACCCTCCTCTGTTGTGTGTTGAGATGCTGGGGCGAGGTATCTGCTGAGTGCATTTCTCCCTTTCCATCTGGCTCCTCATTTCTGTCAATAGAGGAAGCTACCTGGAGACTGGATGGTTGAGGAAGAAGGTACTTTCATCTTACTCCTAACAAGTGCCTTGCTACACAGCTATTGCTTCATTTTGTGTTGTTTTTTACATTCCCAGAAATAGTCTAATTTCCCAGTTTTCCCAGGGATAGAAGAGCACTTATCTGGCTGGTACCCCTTCTTCAGAGATGCAGTCCCAGCTCTATCTGTGAATTTCTTCTAATTCTTTAAGCCACAACATTGGTTGAGCTGCATCTTTTAAGAAATTCTGAGTCTTTGCTCTATGGGGTACTCTTCTTAGATACTAGGGGATTAGCTGGCTGGTAGCCTCTCCTTAAAAGCATGATTCCCAGCTCTGCAGAATTCCCTCCTAAAATTTCAAAGTTCCGCTACCTTTTGGGGAACACCCCTACCTACGACTCCTGCATTCCAGTTCTGCAAAGCCCCTCCTTCAATAGTCTAAATTCCAGTAATCCCCAACTCTTAACTTTTGTTGCAGCAGCCAGGGTAGACAATTCATGCAGTTGCTACCTCCGTGATTACTTAGTGTCCATTTTTATCTTTATAATTCTCCAATGACTGGTTAGAAATTTTTACTTAACTGTTAAAATCCCAGTGTGCTTTCTGTATCCTAACTGACACAGGTAGTTAATAACAGAGATTGAAACTGATGAAAGGGAAAATGACTGGAGAGGCCTTGCAATGCTACCTGCAAGGCAAAGCTGAGAGCAACAAGTATAAGAAAACTAAGAAAAGCAACCAGAAGGAAAACAAACAAACAAACAAACAAACAAAAAAAGAGAATACAATGAAGCAAAAATAGAAGTCCAGGATTCTACGGAGAAATAGAGTTGCTTCTATAAAATTAAAAAACAACAACAACTATGTTGCTCTTGAGAATGATACAAGCAAAAAAGAAGTTTCTAGAACTGCCATTTTCCTTCTTTCTTTCGAACTCTGTTTCATATTGAGCTTGCATGTGTTGCCAGAATAATTCCCTGTTTACTTAGGCTACTTAAATTGAGTCTTTCTTTCCATAAACACTAGAGTCTAACTGAACCAATATCCTCCTCTCTGATAGACTGGAGGACTAACCTTCAAGACAAAGAAAGTGGACATGTGCTTTGGAAAAAAGTTTGAAGCCTTTTCTCTCTTTTTGTTCCATATTTGCTTCAGTACTTGGTACCTTATCTTTGTCTTACCATTGCTTCTTCACACTCTGCAAACTCCTCTGTATCTCTGCTCTTTTATTACACTCAAAACAAAATCATCTCCCTGAAGATTGGTGAATATAACTTCCATTTAGCTTAATCTATATAACATGATGAAACTGATGAAAGAAAAAGGAAAGAGTTGCTGTCTTTGTGGAAAATACCTTGAATTATGAATGCAGTGAGATAGCCATTGTGCACACAAACCAAGGAAAGCTAAATAATAACAGGGAGATGCACCAGCCTTTCCTTTTACCTCTGTTCCACCTTCACTTGTAACATTATCCCTTTAAAAGAGCGTGAATGATTGAAATGTTTTCCAGTTAAAGTGGCAAGTACAAGGGTCTCCCTTACCATGGATGGTACTTGGTGTCACTATAATTTGATCTTTTCCTTCTTCCTCAACATAGTGAAACCCCAGATGAATGTACAGGTTGTTTGCCTTTCATGGAACTTGTCTTGATTCTCAATGGTTCAACATTTAGCTACAGAGGATCCCACAACCCCTGTCCCAGTGCACACAGTGCATTTATTTTGAGTCACCTGGACGGTTACCCTTCCTCATTGGTTCTTTCAGACAAGCACAACTTTCCCAACAGTACAACAGAAAATATTTTCACATTGTCAATATTCCAGTCTCACCAGGTTTTCAAAGAAATAAGAACAACAAGACAGTTACCTTCCCTCTACACTCTCTTCCATATTAACGACCCAGCCAGTGCCCCAGTTTCAAAAAGAAAAGAGGGAAAACGTCACCATTTGTCTGTCTGTTTCATTCTGAATCCTAGGCAGGCCAGTTTGCCACTCTTTTAACTTCCAGCTCACAGAAACATCTGTTCCAGGAACAGTTTGACTCCCGCCCTTCTGCATAAATCACTACCTGTAAAAGTTTTATGAGGTGAGGACTCTCTCCTCCTGCTTCATCCTTTTGTAACTGACTGAAGCCCAAATAAACAAGATGAAATGGCCAGACATTTAGCCATATGCTGGAATCCACATGTGTATGTATGGGAGGGAAGAGAAGCTGTCATCTGTATCAAAGGAACATTATAATTATCTGAAATGTAATTAACAACCCCATAGTCAATGAATCTATAAAGAATTCTAACAGAGTAAATTATACCTCTCACTTACCTGTAGCAAATTGTCCATGGACCAGTTTTCCTGTTTGCCAAACTTGAATCCAGTTAATTTATGAGATACCAAAGTTATTTCAGGATGTTTCCATATTGTTACGTAGGTTATACTTGCTCTTGCAATAGCTCCTATATAAAAAAAAAAAAAGAAAGAAAAAGAAAAGAAAAGAATATTGTTAGGATTATAGTGCTCAATAAATACTGTTGTTTTAACACCCATGACTCACATGAAAAATAATTTGACCATTCTTAGTATTTGTGTAATAGAAAGTGATAGGAAAAACATTTTAGAAATCTGCATTACTTGTAATGTGTATTTAATAAACAATTATACCAAGTAGAAGTCTAGGTGAATGATAAGAGTTCAATCAAAGTTTTTGATTAGAGATTCAATATCATAGATTTGACAAAACTTTGTTCATTAGTGCAAATAATTGCATATCCTGTAAAGAATTCAACATCAAGAAATCACCATGGCCTGCCACTGTGCTAATTGCTTTACTTAATCTGCACAGGAGTTCCAAGCACTTAGTGCCCATTCTTTGTCTGGTGAATATTTTTATTACCCTTACCTTTCAAATCACAGAGGAAAGACTTACAATTTTGAAAGTTCAGATGTTGAGACCAATAAAACTAAATTTCCTTACTCAGATGGTGAAAGAAGACCAGTGACTATTGTTTTGTTTAAAAAAAAATGTCAAAATATTGCATACGCTGAATCTGGCCCAAGACAAAAGAAAATAATTATTTGTGCATTCATTGGACTATGGTGAATTTCAAGGAAAAAATAAGTTTTATGTCACAATATATTCTAATATAGTCATATTTCTTTACTACTATTAAATAAAATTCATGGAAGGCTACTGTTTTTGTTCTGAGCTCCTGAACAAAGGCCCTAGAGACAAAACCAAAATGGAATCACTTGTGTTAAATGCCATGCAGTCTAAATGAAACTTTAAAATCAGGAAAATTCCCAAATAGGCCAGTATTAAAAAAAAAATCTGTAAGTAACACAGCAACCATTCAAAACAAGTGCCTTTGTTCTGAGTTGGCATGACAAATGTCTCAACTTTAGTTTTTAATACTTACCAGAAAAGTAGCTTGCAGTAACTTGATGCTAACCAACCTAATTTTTTCTTATGCTGTTTTCTTATTCTTGCATAAACTATCCTACAAACTATTTTGCCATGCCATAAAGAGCACTTTTTTTGAATTTTTTTTTTTTTTTTTAGTTCTAAATGGACCTTTATTTTATTTATTTATATGTGGTACTGAGAATCGGACTCAGTGCCTCACGCGTGCTAAGCAAGCACTCTGCCACTGAGCTGCAACCCCAGCCCCACTTTTCTATTTTTATAAATGAATGCTGTCCAGTTCAAAAATCTCTAATTTTACAAGAGCAAATTAGGCCTTCAAACTCAATGCATTATATTTTTTTTCATTGACACCATGTAATTTTGCTTTCCTCCATTACTGTTGTTTTCAACTTCAAAATTTCCCATATCTATTTTGGATTCACAGAGCTTTTCTAACTAAATTCA
This sequence comes from Marmota flaviventris, assembly GCF_047511675.1. Lineage (NCBI taxonomy): Eukaryota > Metazoa > Chordata > Mammalia > Rodentia > Sciuridae > Marmota > Marmota flaviventris. The sequence goes on along the minus strand of NC_092506.1, from coordinate 25,366,516 downwards.
ATAAAGTAATTTTATATCCACTTAAAGCACATTTCTTTTTAAATTCAACACTATCCCTTATATTAACTAGTTTATATTAAGAACTGTCAGCTATAGTAGTCCTGCTGTCCAGCCCTTAAGAATCATTATGACAGTATAAAACACCCTATGTATCCCTTCTTGTTCCAGAAAATACCAGCCACAGAGAGCCTTCTGTTCCACATATGAGCAAACCTTCTTTTGAAATATCCTCTAACTGGGAGCTTAATCCTTGTAGCCAATCAAGACTTGTCAAATGTACTAATTAGAAAGTTCCCCAGGTTCGAAAATCTCATTTTAATAGGATATTGGCAATTATAAAATGACAGTCTTAGTATTTTCTCCTTTTTGGCATAAAAATCATTTCCTTTTCTAATACCTTTAAACCTTTTCTTAAACACAGCGATAGGAAAGATGGCCCTTGCCACCAGTTTATTAATAAACAAATCTTATTATTTTTGTCTTGGACTTCGTTTTGTTTGTTGCCATTCTGTGTTGGTGTAGAAATTCTATGCATATACCAAGTAAGTGTAGGGGAAATAAACAAATGTGTTCATTACTTTTCAGACCCTTCATAGTACGTGATAAGGGAACATATTAAAGCTGATGGTTTAAAAAAAGAGGTGGATGAGGAGGGGAAATAGAGGAGAGGAGAAGAAAGTACAGGAAAGGACAGAAAAATCAATTACAGAGGGGATAATATCAAACCTCGGAAATAATTGAGAGTGATTATTCAAGCTCCAATTCCAACTCAATTTCTTAAGTATCAACAAGATAGTCTATTGATTACTGACAATATGTGATTGACAATCTAATAAAATAACCATTTATTGGAGGTCCACTACGTGCTGGAAACAGTGAAATGTCTTCCAGGGAGTATCTCCTTTATTCACATAGGAAAATTTTGGTGCTTTGATGGAAAACTATATATTGTGGTTAGCACATCTTAATGCTTATTTGATTCCAATTCTAAAAGAGGGATCTGCACATACAACTTTGTAAGTTGTAAATAATTGATAGCAATGCAAAATAATTTTTCTTTGTAGACAGACCAATATTCTCCTCTCCAGAAGTGGTTCTACCAACTTCCTTTCACACTATGGAAAACCAGATTTACCTCCATTGCACATTCATTTTAGTATTTCTCACCTGTAAATGATTCTTTATTTGGGTGTTCTTTGGACAGGTTATAACACTCCTGGTTCCCCCAGCAATTAATGATTTATGAAATCTTTAACATTGATTCATTTTATTTCTTTGTGATTTTATCTTTTCAAATATGGTCTTTGACCATTTTTACAAATCTAAGGGGTTAGTTATGGTTGAGCACATTTTACAGACAAGGCTTAGGAGGTTCTATGACTTCCATGAAGGCCAAAGACAGACACTGAAACAGTATGCTAGATGCCATGGCTATAACACTGACAAGTGTTGACTCTATCTTCAAGGTCAAGGAGACTAGAGCAAATCTTCATTGAGGTTGCCTCCAAGTAAGTTACTTCTGTAGATATCCAGGAACCAAAATAACATTTGATAAGTCCTCACTCCCCCAAATTCACTTGCCATATGAAATACTGAACTCACATAAATTCATACAGTGCTATCTATACTCCCTACTATCTGAACTCACTCTGTAAACTCTTGCTAACTGAATTCAGGAACCAAATAGATTTGTATAGGGAGAGATACTTGATTATTATCTTTTAATCCTTAAAGTCACCTTGTGAGGTAGGCATTCTTCCCATTTTTATAGATAAGAAACATGAGGCTCAGAGTAAGTAAGGCTTAAAAAAAATCATGGCACTTTAGGGTAGAAAGATAACAGGATCATACAGCACAACATCCTCATTTTATAGAAACAGAGCAGAGGGATACAGAACAACTCTAAATCCCACATCCAGACTGGAACAGGCCTGACTCTCCACTTATTGCTTCTACCTTCTCTGCATCTTCTTGCTTATTGGAGACCAATAATAAAGAAGAATGGACCAATTATCAGTCAGCATCAATGAGAAAGGAAAGAGACACATTTTTAAAACTTGTTCAAGGTTTTTAGAAGGCCTCAAAGATTTCTTTCTAACCTCATTTATCTGGTTATGTATTCATTCAACTGATCTGAATATTTCTATCTAAATTCATTTTTTTACCTTAATATTATAATTTTATATGCTTATCAATATCAAACTTAGGCAATACTGTGGATTAATTTTAATATTTCAAAAAGGCAGTAACTATTGAGACTGAGACAAAAGGACAGTCCGTGTGAGTAATGAATGATTTGACCCAGAAGATGGTGGCTGATTCAAAAGGTAATAAAATGCTAATACCTCCAGAGCACTTCCCCCTCCTCCTCATGGTTGCCAAGGTCACCTGCCTCTTAGGAATTGTGTCTCCCAACAAGGAATAGTTAATGAATATCCTGGGGTGGCTCTTTTCCTGCCTTTCTGGGCAACTCCTCTCTGGGCTTTTGGTCACTGGTCACTTAGGCAGGGTAAGAGGAGGAGGGGAGATGAAAAGAAAGGAAACCTGGAATCTATAAAGGGGCAAGATACCCCCTTCCCTGGGGCACTCACTTTGAACCCCATTCTCTCTGGAAGAGTCTCCCTGCCCCCCACCTCTCTGTCTTCTGTCCTTTAAATAAAACTTTTTGCTCTTGCCTTGGCATTTTTTGGGTGTTCAGTATTCCACAACAGGGGAACAGGACCCAATCCTGATTTCCAAGCCTGGTCTCACAATCATGCACAATAAGACTATGTGATATAAAAGGTTAAGTGCCTTTGTGACTGGATTTAATTCAACTCAAGGAGGGAATCATGTTTTTTTAATGTCAGTCTAGATGACAATAGAAGGATATACCTGCATGATTAATAAGAATCTGGAAAATATTCTCAATATTATTAAAACCATGGATTCTGTTGAGCAGGAAAAATTCAAATTATGGGATTCACATGATTGAAAGAAAATATTAAGTTCCTTAGAGGTAGGTGTGGGAACCACTTTTCTATGTTCCCCTACTGCCAATAAATTTTGAAGGTCTTTACAGAAACTGCTGTCCTGGGTGGCTTTACACTTTGCTCAGAAATACAGGTACAAGTGCCCACTGTCAGCACTGACAGGTGGATAGGAGTAATTTTCTAGTATGTTCTTATGCAGAATGCAGCTGGCAATTTATGCAGCTCTTGAAATCCATAAGTGCTTAAACTATCTTTCATTGCAGTTTGGGACTCATATTCTAGAAATTTTGGGCCCACATCCTCATGAATGATAAACTAAAAATAAAAAAGTTCTATGTGTATTTTTTTTTGTCATTTTTTTTGTTCGATTTCACTCCATTCCTTCTTGTCTTCTATCCTTTCTAATGTCTCTTTCCTCTTCTCCCAGTTTTTCTATTTCCTGATTTTTGTCCTCATCCTTTCACACAATTATTTCTATGAGACAATTTGGGTTGTACGATTGAGTGAATGAGCTTATTCGACATCACCTTGTAAAAAGAAAGAGATCACCTATCATTAGTGTCCTTTAAAGAGTGAGTTTGCTTAGATCTCAGAAGTTTATAAGTAACCATTGGTACACGTTCTTTCTTTCTTCTGTTTTGAAAAAGCCAACACATTTCTTGCTTGAGGAACTCTGTCTTTATGTCCTGTCAGCCGTGCACAACATGCTTCTCACATTGGGCTGATTTTGTTTCAGGACTTCACACTCTCCAGAGAATTTCCCTTAGGAAATTTACAACCTTCTGTTCCTTTCCAAGGCATCAAAATTCTAATGCAATTGTGTACTATGTAAACCTATGCTAATTCCAGTCATTATGCAGATGTCCAAGTGCATTGCAGGTTTCCACTTAAAAGTGTTGTTTTTCTCCAGAGTCAAAGGTAGTTGGATAAGCTATTGATCCTGTTGTGAAATACAGTCCATATATCATGAGACCACCAAATTTGTCAAACGTCTTTCAGGAAAACAGAATTCCCTAGAGAGGTGGTTAATTGAACAATCTTGAGCTTCTTTTAAAATGGAATGATGAAAAGACATTCTAAAGAAAGTTAACTTTTTAATTAATCTAACTTTTTAATTAATTATAATCTCTCACCTTTGTGCATTTTAAATATTTCTGCTTTAGTTATCGTTTAACAGGTTCCATTGGGCTACCTACAAGCTGCTGGGAAAACAATGTAAAAAATTATTTTTCACACATAGTTCCATATAATCCTCAAGACAATTTGAAAGAATCCACTTTGAATGCATCATTTTTAAGCAGATGTTGTTCACAAAAGCTACCAAAATAAAAAATCTACCAAGTTGTTTATAAGTGTTAAAAACCAGATCTTTTACCAATTTTCATCTTCTTTCCCTCTTATATCATTGATCTTTTTACTTAAAATATACTAATTTGTGATTTAATTGGGACTTCCCTTGTGTAAATGTTTCTAAATTGTTAATGTAAGTACTGCTACACAGTGAGATGCATGAAAGAGAAGATGCTCCTTCTAAGAGAATTAAGGAGACTCTCCTTTAACCATGTGATCATTACATCTATGCTATCAATATAGGAGAACTAAAGGCAAAGAACAAGAGAGAGACAAGTTGAATGATAAAGGCAGTTTTTTCAGATGAAAGTAAGATGCTGATAGATTTTTAAATGCACTCAACAATGTTTGCCTTTCCATATGTCCAAGTCAAAGAGTTAATACTTCATAGAAAACTCTATTCTATCATTAAAATAAAAGAAGTTGTCTTGTAGTAGACATGAGGTCAGGGCAAACATTAACTCTTTCATGTGTGCTGCATGTAATGGGAAGGGCAAGATTTTGGTGTTCCAAAGTTGGTAAATGTAGCTTGAGGCTTTTACATAGAGTTCCTGACACTCTTCACCCTTGTCCTCCATCTAGGCTTGTATGTGAATTAAACGAGCTGCATGCAAGGCGGCAGCATAATGCTTATATACCAAGATCATCATGAAAACTTTTCTCAGCACCTTTCTCTCTGGCAGCAGTTCTCTGATAGGGTTCAATTTTAACCAGGACTCCATTCTGTATCTCCATTAGTGCAATGTGCCATGTGGTGCTGTTGGTGCTGGCTGAATACGTCAGGGAACAGGAGTTCAGAGAAATGAGCACACAGAGATTTCTTCTCAACGGTTGGCTTCCAGAGCCCACTGTTACTCCTGCAGGATCCATACCCTGCTCCCAATAAATGCTGTCATCTCTAGTATGTTGTATCATCCTTTTCAGACTGATAGTTGCTTTGTGCCTATTTGCCATGATTATTTCCATAAGAATATATTTTCACCATTTGAATATGCACACATAATTTATAATAAAAGCCAAAGCAGAAACACTAATGTTAAAGATAAAATCTTTCCAAATTATATCTCAACAAACAATAAATTTAATAAAGAATCATGAGACCCAAATTGCTAACCATAAGGAAGGGGGAATGAATCATCTTCTAATATTGTTTTACTGAATATAAATGAATAAGAGATTTTTATTGCATTTTCATCATAGGCATTCCCAGTCTCTATGGGGCATTTGACATAAACATATAATCAGGAACTGAATGATTATATTCATAATGACAATATTCTATCTGGCATCTTCCTTCAGAAGTATGATAAATAATCGTAACTCATAACTCAATAAAATGTGTTAATATGTTGAATCCATAAAACAAACTGTTGGTAGTGTATATCTTGATTTCATTCCATTCCTACTATTTTTCTAATGTTTTAAAACAAAATTTAAGTTTGAACATACTTATGACATTGGAGTTAGATGTTCAAGTCCTACCTGCCAAGAAAAGCACCCAAATAAAATTCGCAGACCATCTGACTTCACCTGTTTCAGGATAAGTTTACCTTTAAAGAAAATCATGTTTTTTTTCCCCTCATTTTTTAGTTCTTTGGGAGGTAAAACAACATTATACTTCAAGTCCAGACTATCAATCACTGACTTTTTCACCTTGACCTAGTATTTTTTTGAGTTTGTTTCTACCTCTTTAATAGAACATATTAATGGTACTTATCTAAAAGGATGATTGTTAATATTAAATGCAACAACCTGTGGAAAGCAAAAATGCACTTTTTCTGACATAAGATAAATGCCCTATTAAGGGTAATTATTATTTTCACTTAGCCACCAAGCCTTTTTTATTTTTCCTTGAATATCAACTAAGTGGGAAACAACATACTCTGTTGGGAAGCTTGGCGATGAAATAGCAATCCCCTGAGATTAGTTGTTAACAGTCTGTATGTCAACTCTGCTACCCTCTTGTTACACAAAACCCCAACTCCAAATCCCAAACATAAGGAAACCAGCACATCCTTTGAGTGCAGTAAAGAAGGGAATCTACGATTCAGAGACATTGATTTAAATCCAGTTGAAGAGAGGAATGAGGAAGCATGCACAGGAGAGGCAGGACCCCAGGCGGCCAGTCTGCGTGCTGCCCAGGTTTGTTCCTGGCCTGTGCTGCTGTCCAATGAATAGAGGCCCACATTCAAATGTTTAAGTTTAAAAATACAAATAAAGTTAGCAGAGTGTTAAATAAAACCATTCTATCCTCTTGGTAATGGCCTTTAAGTTCAGGTTCAAGTTGTAGTTCTTGGATTTCTTGAAGGTTTGTACTGGAATGAGAGGTATGGGGAGTGACAGCCCTCTCCTTGTATCCTTCCTTCCAATTCTTCTACTGCTATTACTTCCAGCTCTGTATAAAGCATCACATATGAATCCATGTAGACACTCCAGCCGGCATGCCCAAGTCCCAACCACATGACTGTACAAAGCCACTTACAGGCAGGGAGGTAAATATTAAATTAGTAATGCCTGCTCTTGGGATGATACTCCAAGAGGTAATACCACATAAAATTCAAAATAAAGTTTGAGCAGAGAATTTTAATTAACAGAGAAGAAGAAGACAGTTGGGGACTACAGGTGGACACATCCTGTTAGCTTCATTAAAACCATGTTTATGAAAAAGAAATTGGTTGGAGATTTGGTTTAAGCCCTTTTGAAGAGTGGGGCCCAGGTCAACAATATTGCTTATTTGAATCCAACGCAGTAGTGGTAGTGTGGTGAGGGTTAGGGTACTGAAATCAGAGCAGCTGGTTTCAGCTTTCCCCTTTATTTAACAAGGATGGCAAGTTTTGCACCATTATGCCCAGTTTTTTTTTCTTTTTTTTTTTTCTTACAAGTGGGAAATACTTCAGAGAACAAAAATGATTCTGTTTCCAAAATTTGGTAAGAGATTATAATTTAACATCTGGTAGGGTGTTTCCATTTGATTTAATAGCAGACTCCATGTATGCTGTAAGCCATACAAAATATATCCAAGTAGAAATTAAATAAGTCTGTCAAAGAGTCATCTTCATTTTTATGTTCACTGGAGCACTATTCACAACAGACTAGAAATGGAATCAACATAAGTTTCCATCGACTAATGAAAGGATAAAGAAAATGTGGTATGTATACACAATAGTATATACTATTTGGCCATGAAAAATAATGAAAATAATGAATTATTTTTCATTTTCAGCAACATGGATAGAACTGTAGATCATCATGTTAAGTTAAATATGTCAGGTACAAAAACACAAGTACTACGTGATCTTACTCATATTTGGAAGTTTGACAAGTTGTTCTCATATAAATTGAGAGGAGAATATTGGTTGTCAGAGACAGGGAGCTATGAGGAAGACTCATCAATGGGTGCTATATTACTTGTTAGAAGGAAGCAAAAAGATCTGGTGTATTATTGCATAGTATGCTAACCATAGATAATAGTAATGTACTGAGCATTTCATAAAGATATAAGAAATGATTTTAAAAGTTTTCCTCATAAATGATAAATATTTAAGGAGATAGACATTATGAACATTAAGCAAATATACATGTATTGAACATTAAATGGTACCACCATGTACCCATTTTTGTCAAATAAATCAGGTAAAAATATCTTAAAAATAAAAAATGTAAACAAATATACCTGCTAAGAACAAATAAATATACTTTATAAGAACAAAAACAAAACAAAATATTTTTAAGAAATTGAGGATTTCACAGATTTATGACACCTTCCTATTTTTTACTTTTGGAAAAATGTTGTATTTAATGGTTTCTGTAATTCTAGAAAAGGAAGTGCTATCAGATTGAAAAGCACCTACAACCTTAGTTCATTAGAGTTGGAATGGGAGGCACACCTAATGAAATACCTACTTATCCAAAAAGGAGTCCACCTTTATCTGTGGGTGATGTATATCAAGACCCTTAGTGGATGCATGAAACCTTGGACAGCACTGACCCCTCTGTATGCTGTTTTTTCCAATACATATATACTTACTAAATAGCGTCATTTATAAATTATGCACAGTAAAAGATTAATGACAGTAACTAATAATAAAATATAACAATTATAACAACATACTGTAACAAAAGTCATGTGAATGTACTCTCTCTCTCTTTCTCTCTCTCTTTCTAATAAAAAGACTTACATGCATATAATCAATGTGATGACATGATAGTTGGTCTGATAGCCAAGAAGGCTCTAAGTTACTAATGAGGGGGTAGTATATACAGCATAGATACACAGAACAAAGTGATGACCGGTGTCCCAGTCAGGATGGAGTGCGACAAGTGAGATTTCATTATACTACTTAGAATGGTGTACAAGTTAAATACCTATGAATTCTTTACTTCTTGAATTTTCCATTTAATAATTTGGACCATGGTTGACTAAAGAAAATTAAATGATAAAGTGGCAACCACTGTACTTAGATAACTCTACATTCTATCTCCTCTTTTGTTATAAAATTTAGCACATTCTCAGCATAACAAATCTTACCAACCATTCCACACCACCTTTACTTCAGAGAATCTCAATGTCTTTCACCATCTATCTCTGAAACTTCACAAAGATCATTTGAGAAAAATCACAGGGTTTTGGGAAATGAGAAGAAAATACAGAACGTAGGAAATTAGGATCTCACTTATACCACTGGTGAGAGTGTAAATTTTTCATACTCTTTAAGGAGCAATTTGGTGATAGTAAGAAGTTGAAGAAATTTATTTTCTATGAGTTCTACTCTGGGGTATATAACATACAGCATAATTTTTTGAAATGGTAACAAGAATCCCTTAACAAGTAGCCTAGCCAATCTAAAAGATCTTAACCCATAATTTTAAAAAATCCATGTTTTTATTGGTGCATAATTATACATAATAGTGGGAAATGTTGTTATATATTTATTATGCACAGGATATAATAATATAATTTGGTTAACATTGTTCCCCAGAATTTTCCCTTTCCTTTTCTTCCTCCCCCTTCAACACAATGACTTTTCTCTACTTTTTCTTTTAAATCAAAGTAAACAAAAACAAAATGAACCTCTTGGGATTTTACCCACAATCTGCAAAGTGTAAGAAATATTGGAACCCACTAATGTCATTTGATATTTGACATTTCTTGGGCCTTGGTCTTCACATGTCGCAGTCCAATCAATGGTCATAACTACCTGGTGAGGCAGACATAAGGTTTAGAGAGTCCAAGTGATTTGTCTGAGGTCTCACTGTGGACTCATAAAGTCAGGATCCAGACACTGTACTCCTAACCTCACTCCATACCACTAGGGTATCTTTTTTTTTATTAACACATTATTTTTATCTATAGTAAATAGAATCAGAGACAATATATTAGAGTACAAAATACTAAGAAAATTTCAATTACACACATATATATTTCTATATATGCATATGTTTCTGTGTGCTAGATATATGAATGTAGCAATGGTGAATATGTTTGTTTTAGATGGGTAAATGTAGTCAAGGTAAGCATTTTTTTTCAAATATACATGTGTGTACCAGTGTTTGGGTCCTGGGTCTCAAGATGGAAAGTATTCTTTTCACAGATATAGAGAAACTCTCTAATGGAAACACATGGAGACGTTTACAGGATGCTCACCAAATTGTGTGTGTATATGTATGTATGTATGTGTGTGTGTGTGTGTATGTGTGTATATATGTATATATTACAATTATGAGTAACGGTAAACAAATGTCCATCACTTTGTAAAAGGTTGATTAATCTGTGGTATAGTTAAATGATGGAGCACCAATACTGAACAAAACAAATGAATTAGGTCCTCATGGATCAACAAGTAAAATTTTACAATTAAACACAAAAAGTGAAAAAAAAAAGTATATATACCCAGGGGCAGTGGTGCAGGCCTCTAATCCTAGCAGCTCAGGAAGCTCAGGCAGGAGGATCTTAAATTCAAAAACCAGCTTCAGCAACTTAGGGAGGCCCTAAACAATGTAGAGAATCCTGTCTGAAAATAAAAATAAAAAGGGCTGGGGATATTATTTAGTGGCTAAGTGCTCCTGGTTTCAATTTCCAGTATAAACACACAAACACACACACACACACACACACACACACACACACAGAAAAGTGCATAAAATAATGTTACATATAAATATGCACAGGAAAGATAATCATAGACTTCCAAACAGCAGATACTTCTATCCTGGTTGTCTTTGCCTGGTAATGATGGGAGGTCATGATTGGGGAGATGTAGTATCTCTTGTAGATACAAAATTGTATTTATGTTTTCTCTCTTTCTCTCTTCACACACACAGACACACACACACATACACACACACACACACACATACACGTACAAACAAATTGGACAACATGGTATCTTTGCCACACCTGAATGCTGGGTACACAGATATCTGCATGTTCTCAATGTCTAAGAAATTGTATTTTAATCAAATTAGGTGATGTAGCTTTATGGACTCTGCCTTGGGGCAAAAAGAGCACTGTTACTGTCTGTACTTATTTATTTTTTAATTTTTTTGTATTGAAGAATCTAACCCAGGAATACTTTACCCTGAATTACATCCCCAGCCCTTTTTTATTTTTTATTTTGAGACAGGCCTCTCTAAGTTACTTAGGGTTTCGCTAAGTTGCTGAGGCTAGCCTTGAATTTGCAATACTCCTGTCTCAGCTTCATGTGTTGCTGAGATTACACTAATATTGCAGTAGAAGAATTAGCATTTTCCCAATATAGTCAACATATGCACATGTTTGCTACTAGGGTATTGAGATCGAATAACCTTAAATTAAGAAAAAAAATACATTGAAAACATTTCCCAACAGCAAAATGAGAAGACTTCAGAGATTAAAAACCAGATGGCAATCAACTAATCAGAGTTGTAAATATTAGTTTAGCCATGCATAAGTTAAAATAACCAACTTCCTCCCTAGGTGCCACAAAATACTTCTGAGTGATAATTCTGATAATTTTTAGTTGTTATAAAAAAGCTAGGAATGAGGAAACACCCCCTTAATTCAAATTGTCATAAGTGATTTTTTTCCCATACAGTATGGGAAAAATACTTAACTCTCCTTTAGGAAAAAATGTGTGCCACATGAATGATTCCAGTCACAAATTTCGACTATTCAAAATGTGTTTGCCTTCATCACAAAAATCTGAATTTAGCAGAAATTAGTATTTTCTGAACCACCAACATATGTTAGGGCCAGAGGCTCTTTGTAAATTAATTATTTAATATTTTTATACAAATAACTTGCATGATAAGAGGAAAATGAATAAGCCATAAAATTGGTGTTTTCACATTCTAAGATCCTAATAAAAACAGAAACATATGCTCACTATACCAGCATTTAAATCTAAATTTTATGTGTGTATGTATATATGTATGAAATGTATTTATGCAGTGTAGACATATATCAGAAATGTATGTATATATTTATGCACACACACAATTCAGAGTTAAGTATATAAAGTATATGAGTATGTATGTATATGTAAACAAACTTTTGTTTTTCTTTTTTTGACATTGCTAAGGATTAAACCAAGGGTCTTAACACATTCTAGGTCTATGCTGCCACTGAGCTACACCCTTAGCTCCTGTTTTTTTTTTTTTTTTATTTTGAAAGACCACTCAGAAAAATAAGCAAATTTGTGTTGCTCTATAAACTTAACTGGTCAATTAATCTTGTGGTGGACAAATGCTGAGATGACCCCCCTCATGAGGGAAATCCTTAATAATCTATTTCCCTTGAAGGTAGGCAAAATCTGTGACTTGCTTTCAGTTAATAAGATACTGTGAAGGAGATGGAACAGTCACTGAGTGACTGTGTTACCTTATACACGACTCCATCTTGAAAGACTGTAGCCAAGATCATCCCTGCTGGGCTTTAAGAGGCTAACTGCCATATTGCGAGAAGGTCTATCAGAGGACCTGTAATAGGCCCTCCAGGGAGGCCCTAGCAAGGAACTATAGCAGCCTGTAGGAGCCCAGCAACATCCCTTACAGTGAGTTAAAAACAGGACTTCAGTCCTGTAAGTACAAGGGACTCTATACCAATAATATCAGAAATTTGAAGTAGGTACCTCACTTTAGAGGGGAGGCAGACCTGTCAATCCCTTGACTACCACCCGTGGACTCCTGGTCCATGGGGATGTGAGATAATAAATGTACATTTTGTTCACTACCAAATGTGGTTAATTCAAAAACATTTCCTGATCTGTGAAAGGTTTGGATTATTAGTGGTTCTAAATTCTGAGTGTGCATCACAATAACCCAAGGATTTTTGTTTGTTTTTTTAATACACAGGTCTGAAATTGAGTGAGTAAATTGATGAATCAGAATTTTGAGAGACAAGGCTGAAAAATACTAATTTTTAAAAGATTCCCAGGTGATTTTGATGACACTAGTCTGATATATAAGATCATTTACAATTATAAATATGTTTATAAATGACATCTGGCACCTAAAGATGACTGTGCTTAATTTTTGCCATCTCCTTGTAAAATAAATAACACATGATATTTATTGTGGCTTCAAAGACCAGTTTTTGAGACAAGAAAACAGTTGTGCTTAATAAATATGTTTATTTTTGACAATTTTCCAAACCAATTGCTCACACATGCATGCATAAATGTAAACGTACATTTAAATGAAGTACCACTAATAGTACAGATGAAGGCATGGGGGGAGCATATTTTAATATACTTTTCCTGGTCTCTAAAGCCAGATATTTTTCTCTCATCCCAATTCCTCGTGGACAAAACCCTCATATTTTCTGCTGACTATTTTTTGTACCAATACCTGAGTAAAGCTCTGTTGTATACCATCATTAATCTATAACGAGAGAGGAAAACAAGGTAAGAAGAGGAAAAAGTAAACCTCAGGAAACTCCCAGCTATAAATTATGGTTCGACCTTATTCATATTTAAAAAATGACAGCCCAAAGGAATAGCTAGAGGTATTTTTTCCCTCCATTCACTTCTAATTTATTTTTGTCCCAAAGCCAAGGTACTGTGGAGAAAGGCAGTAGAAATGGTGTGGCTAGATGAATTGATTTTTGGCCTTTGTCTTCAAGGGAAAGGGATAACAGGGGTGGACAGATCATCAATGGTAACTCAGAAGGCCAGGCACCTGAGTTTTGATCCTTGGTTTGATGTGCTAACCTCTATAGTCCTGTTCAAGACCCTATGGTGGTTGTGTTTTTAAAGGCAAATATAAATCCTGAATAGATTTTTTTTTTTTTTCATTCTGAGATGTCCCCTTTTCAAATCAGGTCAAATCATTATCTAGGCAGAATGAAGCCAATTTATTATCTTTGTAAAACATGAATAAATGAACGAATGAGTAAAAAAATTAATTAATAGACCCCCTTCTCTCTTCCTCATAATTACCATCAACATACAGAATTCATAAAACGTATTAACCAATATTGGAATTGAATTGAGTTTTGGGGAGTTCAGAAAGCAGCTAGCTAGAAACTCAAGGGAAGAGTTTTCCTTTTATTATGACCACAAAACAACAAAAAAAGTTGAAAGAGAGGAAGTAAATGTCTTGCAGTCTTATCTTCAAAGTCAAAGAATTCTCAGACTTATTTTTTTCTTACCTTTAGATTTCACATCAATGGGCCTGGGTTTGGGAACCCTTAGTTAATGTCTCCAATGAAAGGCTTGCTGTCACTGCTTTTATTCCTTTTTCTACTTTCTTTCCAGTGTCACCCCTCTTCTCGCACCCCCACACTTTCCAAATCCAATTGTAAATGTGTTCTAGCTGCAAAGATTGACCTCTAACCCACACTCAGGTGCTTCGGGATCAGCAAGATCCAGCATTATGTTTGAATCAGCCTTGCTAGCTACACTCAGACCTCTTCTGCTGACCTGATATTGAGACCTCACATTTCAAATTCTGATTGGGCTATGCCACTTAACACTCTGAGGGGGAGATGTCATCTCTCACTTCATGCAAACAATTTATTAGGGGAAATCTATATTCCCTATTGCATCATCCTTACATCTCAACTGAAATTTAGGCAAGGGTTAGGGGGAAAATATAAAATTATTGGAGAACAGAAGTTCTCATGAACAATCACCTGATATGTAAAAAAGTCAGGTTTAATAGTTGACTATCGAGCATTAACATTGATGAAATTATAATATCAACACCTAATATTGTTGTCTTGTTCAACATATTAAAAGGCAGCAGTACACACATGATTTGATCAGTTTATCAACACTATGAGTCCCTATTCATTTTTTTTTTAAATTGTTTAGGGGAAAAAAACCACATTTTTGTTGAATTGTAGCAAAGTGCAGTAACTTACGCAAATTCAGTTAGAAAGTAGCATGAGTTCTCTTCCAGCTAGATGCTAATCCTTTATGATTTATACAACACTTAGTAGACTTAACCTCAAGACATATAGCCCCAGTTCAAAGAAGGGTTAAAGCAAAACTCCAATATGTAAAGGACATAAGTAGGTACCAAATGTGCTAGTTGTGAAGGGTGCTAGACTCTCTGCCAGGTCTTTCAACTCTTTCCTCACCTGAGGTGATTGAAGTGGTTTTAAATGAAACTCATGAGCTCTTCCCTGTGTGGTCTGAGATCCGATGATGATGCCCATTATGTATGGTGGATGAAAGGCTACAAGGAATGGAATTCCTTGTAGCTGGATGTCAGGATACTGGTGTGGTTTATGAAATCAATGCACTAATTAGTGCACACTTATGGATCATAACTTTTGAGTATGAACTAGTTGTTCTTATCATTCCTCCCTACCTCAGATAACTGCCATCATAGATGCTATCCTAAGGTACTATTCCAGAATATTCCAGAACATTGAATGCAATATTTCTGATTGTTCTTCATTGTAGAAATTGCTCTGATCCCATTGGTGATTCCTCTACTAGAAGGGAAGGAAAGAAACTATAATTGTTGCCTGTTAAGATATTTATAAAATTAGTCATATCTTTTTAAATTAACTTTTATTGTTAAATTCAAGTGATGATGTTAGACTAAATGTTAGAAGATCAACCAAGTTGGGATATCATGGAAGGAATACTGGGATTAGAATTCAACAGCTATTTTTCAAATAATGTGACCCACCTCCTTTTCTACCTTTTGGTTAAGTAATTTTCTTTTTTTTTTCTTTTTTTTTATTGTTGGTTGTTCAAAACATTACATAGTTCTTGATATATCATCTTTCACACTTTGCTTCAAGTGGGTTATGAACTCCCATTTTTAGCCCATATACAGATTGCAGAATCACATCAATTACACATCCATTGATTTACATATTGCCATACTAGTGACTGTCGTGTTCTGCTACCTTTCCTATCCTCTACTATCCCCCCTCCCCTCCCGTCCCCTCCCCTCTTCTCTCTCTACCCCCTCTACTGACCTTCATTTCTCCCCCTTGTATTCTGTTTCCCTTTCCCCTCATTTCCTCTTGTATGTTCTTTTGTATAACCCTGAGGGTCTCCTTCCATTTCCATGCAATTTCCCTTTTCTCTCCCTTTCCATCCCACCTCTTATCTCTGTTTAATGTTAATCTTCTTCTCATGCTCTTCGTCCCTACTCTGGTCTTAGTTACTCTCCTTATATCAAAGAAGACATTTGGCATTTGTTTTTTAGGGATTGGCTAGCTTCACTTAGCATAATCTGCTCTAGTGCCATCCATTTCCCTGCAAATTCTATGATTTTGTAATTTTTTAATGCAGAGTAATACTCCATTGTGTATAAATGCCACATTTTTTTAATCCATTCGTCTATTGAAGGGCATCTGGGTTGGTTCCACAGTATTGCTATTGTGAATTGAGCTGCTATGAACATCGATGTAGCAGTGTCCCTGTAGCATGCTCTTTTTAGGTCTTTAGGGAATAGACCGAGAAGGGGAATAGCTGGGTCAAATGGTGGCTCCATTCCCAGCTTTCCAAGAAATCTCCATACTGCTTTCCAAATTGGCTGCACCAATTTGCAGTCCCACCAGAAATGTACAAGTGTACCCTTTTCCCCACATCCTCGCCAGCACTTGTTGTTGTTTGACTTCATAATGGCTGCCAATCTTACTGGAGTGAGATGGTATCTTAGGGTGGTTTTGATTTGCATTTCTCTGACTGCTAGAGATGGTGAGCATTTTTTCATGTACTTGTTGATTGATTTTATGTCCTCCTCTGAGAAGTGTCTGTTCAGGTCTTGGCCCATTTGTTGATTGGGTTGTTTGTTTTCTTATTGTCTAATTTTTGGAGTTCTTTGTATAATCTGGATATTAGGGCTCTATCTGGAGTGTGAGGAGTAAAGATTTGTTCCCAGGATGTAGGCTCTCTATTTACCTCTATTATTGTTTCTTTAGCTGAGAAAAAACTTTTTAGTTTGAGTAAGTCCCATTTGTTGATTCTAGTTATTAACTTTTGTGCTATGGGTGTCCTAATGAGGAATTTGGAGCCCGACCCCACAATATGTAGATCGTAGCCAACTTTTTCTTCTATCAGACGGCGTGTCTCTGATTTGATATCAAGCTCCTTGATCCATATTGAATTAACTTTTGTGCATGGAGAGAGAAAGGGATTCAGTTTCATTTTGTTGCATATGGATTTCCAGTTTTCCCAGCACCATTTGTTGAAGATGCTATCCTTCCTCCATTGCATGCTTTTAGCCCCTTTATCAAATATAAGATAGTTGTAGTTTTGTGGATGGGTTTCTGTGTCCTCTATTCTGTACCATTGGTCCACCCGCCTGTTTTGGTACCAGTACCATGCTGTTTTTGTTACTATTGCTCTGTAGTATAGTTTGAAGTCTGGTATCGCTATACCGCCTGATTCACACTTCCTGCTTAGCATTGTTTTTGCTATTCTGGGTCTTTTATTTTTCCATATGAATTTCATGATTGCTTTCTCTATTTCTACAAGAAATGCCATTGGGATTTTGATTGGCATTGCATTAAACCTATAGAGAACTTTTGGTAATATCGCCATTTTGATGATGTTAGTTCTGCTTATCCATGAACAGGGTATATTTTTCCATCTTATAAGATCTTCTTCTATTTCTCCCTTTAGGGTTCTGTAGTTTTCATTGTATAAGTCTTTCACCTCTTTTGTTAGGTTGATTCCCAAGTATTTTATTTTTTTTGAAGATATTGTGAATGGAGTGGTTGTCCTCATTTCCATTTCAGAGGATTTGTCGCTGATATACAGGAATGCCTTTGATTTATGCGTGTTGATTTTATATCCTGCCACTTTGCTGAATTCATTTATTAGCTCTAATAGTTTCTTTGTAGAGCCTTTTGGGTCTGCTAGGTATAGAATCGTATCATCTGCAAATAGTGATAATTTAATTTCTTCTTTTCCTATTTTTATGCCTTTAATTTCTTTCGTCTGTCTAATTGCTCTGGCCAGTGTTTCGAGAACTATGTTGAACAGAAGTGGTGAAAGAGGGCATCCCTGTCTTGTTCCAGATTTTAGAGGGAATGCCTTCAATTTTTCTCCATTCAGAATGATGCTAGCCTGAGGCTTAGCATAGATTGCTTTTACAATATTGAGGTATGTTCCTGTTATCCCTAGTTTTTCTAGAGTTTTGAACATAAAGGTATGCTGTACTTTGTCGAATACCTTTTCCGCATCTATCGAGATGATCATATGGTTCTTATTTTTAAGTCTATTGATGTGGTGAATAACATTTATTGATTTCCGTATATTGAACCAGCCTTGCATCCCAGGGATGAATCCTACTTGATCATGGTGCACAATTTTTTTGATATGTTTTTGTATCCGATTCGCCAGAATTTGATTGAGGATTTTTGCTTCTAGGTTCATTAGAGATATTGGTCTGAAGTTTTCTTTCTTTGAAGTGTCTTTGTCTGGTTTAGGTATCAGGGTGATGTTGGCCTCGTAGAATGAATTTGGAAGTTCTCCCTCTTTTTCTATTTCCTGAAGTAGCTTGAAAAGTATTGGTGTTAGTTCCTCTTTAAAGGTTTTGTAAAATTCCGCTGTATACCCATCTGGTCCTGGGCTTTTCTTAGTTGGTAGTCTTTTGATGGTTTCTTCTATTTCCTCAATTGATATTGGTCTGTTTAGGTTGTCTATATCCTCTTGACTCAATCTGGGCAGATCATATGACTTAAGAAATTTATCTATGCCTTCACTATCTTCTAATTTATTGGAGTATAAGGATTCAAAATAATTTTTGATTATCTTCTGTATTTCTGAAGTGTCTGTTGTGATATTGCCTTTTTCATCCCGTATGCTAGTAATTTGAGTTCTCTCTCTTCTTCTCTTCGCTAGCATGGCTAAGGGTCTGTTGATTTTGTTTATTTTTTCAAAGAACCAACTTTTAGTTTTGTCAATTTTTTCAATTGTTTCTTTTGTTTCGATTTCATTAATTTCCGCTCTGATTTTAATTATTTCTTGCCTTCTACTTCTTTTGCTGTTGTTTTGCTCTTCTTTTTCTAGGATTTTGAGATGAAGTATGAGATCATTTATTTGTTGGTTTTTACTTTTTTTAAGGAATGAACTCCAAGCAATGAATTTTCCTCTTAGAACTGCTTTCAATGTGTCCCACAGATTCCGATATGTTGTGTCTGTGCTTTCATTAATCTCTAAGAATTTTTTAATTTCTCCTTGATGTCTTCTATAACCCATTGATCATTCAGTAACCTATTGTTCATTCTCCAAGTGATGTATGCTTTTTCCTTCCTTCTTTTATCGTTGATTTTCAGTTTCATTCCATTATGATCAGATAGGATGCATGGTATTATCTCTACTCCTTTATATTGTCTAAGAGTTGCCCTGTGACATAATATATGATCTATATTTGAGAAGGATCCATGTGCTGCTGAGAAAAAAGTGTAACTGCTTGATGTTGGGTGGTATATTCTATATATGTCAATTAAGTCTAGGTTATTAATTGTGTTATTGGGTTCTAGAGTTTCCTTATTCAACTTTTGTTTGGAAGATCTGTCCAGTGGCGAGAGAGGTGTGTTGAAGTCTCCCATGATTATTGTATGGTGGTCTATTAGACTCTTGAACTTGAGAAGAGTTTGTTTGATGAACATAGCTGCACCATTGTTTGGGGCATATATATTTATGATTGTTATGTCTTGTTGGTGTATGGTTCCCTTAAGCAGTATGTAGTGTCCCTCTTTATCTCTTTTGATTAACTTGGGCTGGAAATCTATTTTATTTGATATGAGTATGGACACTCCTGCTTGTTTCCGAAGTCCATATGAGTGATATGATTTTTCCCAACCTTTCACCTTCAGCCTATGTATGTCTTTTCCTATCAAATGCGTCTCCTGTAGGCAGCATATTGTTGGGTCTTGTTTTGTGATCCATTCTACTAGCCTGTGTCTCTTAATTGGTGAGTTTAAGCCATTAACATTTAGGGTTATTATTGAGATATGGGTTGTTGTTCCAGCCATATTTGTTTATTTATGTTACTAAACATGGTTTGTTTTCCTCTTTGATTATTCCCCTCCCCCTTTACTGTCCTACCTCCCACTGTTGGTTTTCATTGTTATTTTCCATTTCCTCTTCCTGTAATCTTTTGCCGAGGATGTTTTGAAGAGATGGTTTTCTAGCTGCATATTCTTTTAACTTTTGTTTGTCGTGGAAGGTTTTAATTTCATCTTCCATCCTGAAGCTTAATTTCGCTGGATACACAATTCTTGGTTGGAACCCATTTTCTTTCAGTGTTTGAAATATGTTATTTCAGGATCTTCTAGGTTTCAGAGTCTGTGTTGAAAGATCAGCTGTTATCCTGATTGGCTTACCCCTAAATGTAATCTGCTTCCTTTCTCTTGTAGCTTTTAAAATTCTCTCCTTATTCTGTATGTTGGGCATCTTCATTATAATGTGTCTAGGTGTGGATCTCTTATAATTTTGCACATTCGGCGTCCTGTAGGCTTCTAGAATTTGGGATTCTGTCTCATTCTTCAAGTCTGGGAAGTTTTCTCGTATTATTTCATTGAATAAATTGCTCATTCCTTTGGTATGGAGTTCTATACCTTCCTGTATCCCAATGACTCTTAAGTTTGGTCTCTTAATGTTATCCCATATTTCTTGGATGTTCTGCTCATGGTTTCTTAACAGTCTTGCTGAGCTGTCTATGTTCTTTCCAAGTTGAAATACTTTGTCTTCATTGTCTGATGTTCTATCTTTTAAGTGTTCTACTCTGCTGGTAGTATTCTCAATTGAGTTTTTAAGTTGGTTTATTGCTTCCTGCATTTCTAGGATTTCTGTTTGTTTGTTTTTTATAACCTCTATCTCCCTGTATAGTTGATCTTTTGCTGCCTGGATTTGTTTGTGTAATTCATTGTCGAAGTGATCTTTCATTGTCTGATTTTGCTGTCTAATGTCTTCCTTGATACTCCAGATCATCTGAAGCATATATATCCTGAATTCTTTATCTGACATTCCATCTGCTGCAGCTGTTACCTCTTCTAAAGTTGAGTTGACCTGCATTGCTTGTAGTCCTTTCTTTCCTTGTCTTTTCATACTGCTTGCGTTTCTTTCTTCTTGGTGAAACTGTTGTGTTTTTGAAATTTTTCCCCCCCTATATATTTATATTGCTCTTGTATAGTTGAAAAGTCTCCCTTGCAGGTGCGGGTGGGGGCTCTGCTCTGCCCCTCCTCCAATTGGTGTGAGGTGTCTACCACGCCCACGGACCCCTGGGCCTGATCTGCCGTTCTGTCGCAGGTCTGCCTACCTTGCAGGTGGGGGCGAAGGCTCTTCCCTGACCCTCCTACCATGCCCGGGGACCGCTGGGCATGATCTGCAGGTTGGTCGCCGGTCTGCCCACCTTGCGGGCACGGGTGGCAGTTCCGCTCCGCCCCCACTCCAATTAGGGTCACTTGACCACCACACAGGCGGGCCGCTGGGCCTGATCTGGGCGCGGGTGAAGGCTCTGCTCTGCCCCTACTCCAGTTGGGGTGAAGTGTGTACCACGCTGGCAGGCCGCTGGGCCTGATCAGCCGGTCTGTCGCAGGTCTGCTTACCTTGCCGGCGCGGGCGGCGGCTCTGCCCTGCCCCTCCTACCACGCCCGCAGGCCGCTGGGCCTGATCTGCAGGTTGGTCGCAGGTCTGCCTACCTTGCGGGCGTGGGCGGCGGCCCCGCTCCTCCCCTCTGGCTCCAGGACAAAGCGAGAGAGACTTGGGTATCTGTGACTCACCCTCCCTACCAGGAGACCAACTGTTTCCATCGCCGCTGGCACCAATGAAGTTCTCTCCTCGGCCGCTCTCCGATGACATCAGATCTCTGCCATGCTGGCATCCCCTGTTCTATGGCTGAATCCCATTTTCTTCTCTTCCAATAGGCGGAGCTGTGCCCTCCGAGCCGAGCTTCTGCCCTCTATGTGCTGTTAACGTGGATTCCGCTGGGAAGGAATTCTGTCAGCTGAACTCTGGTGATGTCACCTCTCTGCTATGGCGGGCCCCAGGCTCCTTGCCGGAGTGTCGGAAGGGAGGGGTGGGACTGGTCTGTCTCTGGTTGGTTTCAGCTCCCGGTTCGCTATTTCATGAAGGCTTGGCGAGAGACCTCTTCCTAGAGTTCCTGCACCGCTCCTGCTGCGCTGCGCCTCGGAGGCTATCCGCTCTGATGCGGGGGCCGCGTGCAGGCAGCCGACAGTCGCCGAGTCGCGCGGGCAGCGGCTGGCGGGTCTGGACCTCTGCGCTGCGTGGCGGAGACTCACTCGTCTAGGGCAAACTGTCACCTCCAAAAATCCTTCCAATTCCCGGCCGGTCTCTCTTTAGTGGAATTTTGCTAGGAGTTTCTCAGCAGGTCGAAGCATATCCATGCGTCTCTCTGACCCCATTGTTGAGGAGGTACTGAAAGCGCTGCCTTCCCACTCGCCGCCATGTTGGATCCTGGTTAAGTAATTTTCAATTTCAGTCTCTCTCTTCTCTCTCCTTCTCTCTCTTCTTTGGTACTGGAGATTGAATCCAGAGGGCACTTTATCACAGAGATGCAGTCCGTTTTATTTTTAGTTTTGACACAAAGTTTTGCTAAGTTGATGAGGGTCTTATTAAGTCACTGAGGCTGACCTTCAACTGGTGTACCCCCTTTCTCAGCACTCAAGTCACTGGGATTTTAGGCATATGCCATCATGTCCAGTTTCTTTTTAATTTTTTTAAAGTAAAGCATAACAATAAAATCTATTGCTTTGTTCTAAAGAAAAAAGCATTCAACATATTTACCACATAATATGCCAAGAGGTAATTGCCACAATGGATGTTGGTATCAAATAACCAGAAGAATCTAAGATGAGTAGCAGTGCTGCTGGTCACAATCCTGTGAGATCTGATGTGACAGTAAATATGGAGATGTGGGCTGGGGTTGTAGCTCAGTGGTAGAGCACTTGCCTAGCACATGTGAGGCATTGAATATGATCCTCAGCACCCATATAAATAAATAAATTCAATTAAGGTATTGTGTCCATCTACAACTAAAATTTAAAAAAAAAATATATGGCGATGCTTTGTAAGGTAGAGGGCTACCTGAGTTTTGGGTACAATTACTGTACTAGTTTATAAATTCTGTACATACTTTTTATTTTTAATATTTGCAGATATTGATGTTTGATTTGGATTCAGTGTCAACAGTAATTAAAAAGATAGTAATGAAGATGAAAAAAATACCACTATACACACACACACACACACATACACACACACAAACTTGTTTTTCTGGAGGCACTCTGATAAAGATTTTAATCCAAATGTTGGGTATTATTTTTTATCATAATTTTGTAGATGACTAAAGTCTCAAAGGCTTTGTTGTGTGCCACAGCTACACAGCTAATCACTGACAGAACCAGAATTAAAACTCAAGTATTGAAAAATCAGAGCCATCAGAGCCTGGTTTACCTGGTTATTGCAGTATGATTTCTACTAAGAAGTCTCAGGTAATCCCTAATGTCA
Source organism: Marmota flaviventris (assembly GCF_047511675.1). Lineage (NCBI taxonomy): Eukaryota > Metazoa > Chordata > Mammalia > Rodentia > Sciuridae > Marmota > Marmota flaviventris. The sequence goes on along the minus strand of NC_092506.1, from coordinate 25,343,268 downwards.
CAGCATACAGAGAGCAGAACTTCTCTGTGTGGCTTTTCAAGTGATTTCACTGACAATTTGGTTTACCATACATTTAATGAAACTTAAGTTTCAATACCCATCACTTGCGTAGGACCCTGCCAGGCCTGGGAGTGATCTAGAATTTAAGGTGGAGTGGGAGAGCAAGGTTGCACAAGAACCATATCCATAGAAGCATTTCTGAAAAATATCCCAAGAGTACAGAAAAATATGAGTCTCTCAAATTCCATGGTTTTCTTATGATTGATTATTGTTCTCATTTGAAATAAATATGTGATTTTTTGCACCTATACATACAATTTTCTCTTCACAATTGAATTGCTTCTTTTTTTTTAATTGACAAATAAAAATGTTTACTGTATACAAGATGTTGTTATGAAATATGTATTTATTGTGGAGTGGCTAAATGGAGCTAATTAACATATGCATTACCTTACATAGTTATAATTCGTTTTGTGGTGAGACAATTTAAAATCTATTTTCTGAGCAATTTTAAAGAATATAACTTATTGTTATTAACTATAGTTACCATATTGCATAGTAGACCTCTTGAACTTTCTTCTCCTGTTAAATTAAAATTTTGCATTCTGACCATTCCCTGGTAACAGCCATTCTATCCTCTACATATTGAGTTTAACTTTTCAGATTCCATGTATAAGTGAGATCATGCAGTAACTTTCCTTCTGGGTATGACTTAATTCACATAAAATTATATTCTCCACATTTAATTATGTTGTCACAAAGGGGAGAAAGGACAAATTTCTTTTCTTTCTTTCTTTTCTTTTTCTTTTTGTTTTTTTTTTTTTGAAGCTGAATAGTGTTCTACATTTACCTTTCTCCTTTGAAATAAATGCTTGTTTTTGTACTCACTTTTGTATGTGTGATTTTTCCTTATTTTTTTTTTCTCCTTAAAAAAGTCTTCTAAAATTTTATGATCTTCAGATTCAGAAACATTTGATCTGCCTTGGTTATGGCTGTTGAGTTATGACAGAAATTGAAATTGGTCCAGGAAACCACTAAGGCCAAGTTTGCTCCTTCTTCTTTCTTCTGACCCTCAATTCAGGATTCTGCCCAGGATTTCCTTTCTTATGTGGTAAATCTACATTAGCTTCCCTTTCTGTGATCTCTCTAGTATCAACATCTAGTCCTATCTCAGAATCTTCACAGTTTATCTCATATTACTGGCCAACTGCTGGACCACAGCAACCTCAAACACAGCTGTGTCTGATTGATTCAGCATCTTACCTTCCATGCCAATTCTGATATCTGATAGGATAGGTGTATAAACACTCAATAAATATTTAAGTAATGGTAAAATGTTCCACCAACTCCTTCGATGCAGTCACATAGTTTTTGAATACCCACATAGTTTGCTGAAAGATCAAAACTGTTTTTTTTTTTCTTACATAATATTTGTTTTGGCAGGGATTATCTTACTAAAGAACTCAGTTTGAATCTCTGAATTTGAAGAAAAGTCAGATCCATAAATTTCACCTTGTTTACATGAACAATTAAGTACAACAAAAACAGAACACTTTTAAGTATAGTAACATAGATTTAGATAAAGCTAAAATTCAATTCACCCCTCATAATACCCACCAACACGAATCTCAAGAATCACTATTTATTTTCAAAGAACAAACACATTTTCTAAAGAACAAAGCACGGTTTCTAAAGGACAACATGTGACTCATAAAGACCTTTAGTTTAATGACAACTTCCAAAATCTTGTGTCAGGAATTCAAGTAGATCAAAAGGCCAACAAGAAGATGGAGATAGAACAATCTGAACTTTTTGGCTGCTCTTAAGGGAGCAACGTAAATCTTTTATGGCAGGTTGCAAGACAGTTTGATATGTTTCTGCAGTTGCTTCATGCCTCTCTGGGTTCTTCTGAATCAATATTTGTCCAGTCCTGTCTATAGTTTCATAGAATCATTAGCAACATAGAAAGCAGGGTCAGATGAACCCTGGAGATTACCTAATTTAACCTCACACATTGTAGGAATTCCCTCCCTAACAGTTTTGAAAACTAGTGAGGAGATATCACCAGGCAGATTTCTAGATTTGAGGAAATGGAAATGGTGTTTGTTTTGTTTTGTTCAATTTCTTTGAAATGCCTTCAATACTTACCTCCTTATAATTTGTTCCTATTAGATACTGCTTTGCAAGATAAATTTCCTGCTTTGCCACGTAATATTTATCAGCACTGTAAGGAGGCTATCATGTCTCTTCCAGTCCTTCCTTCAGGTTGCATTAAGATACTTTTATACTAGTGTCACATGGTTTCCACACTCTGATGATCTTTACCATTTGGGCTCAGTATACCTTATACAGAATCTTTGAGTATGGTTACTTGCATATGCGATAGGCTACAAACAAATAAACAAATTTGGGGGAATTGTGTTACCAAACCTAAGCTTGTTAATGCTAAAAACATAGACTGCTTTCTCAGTCTTGCACCAAAAGAACAGAGCCATAAGAAAGCCTTTTTTTTTTTTTTTCATTTCTGCCCCAAATGTAAGAGATTCATGGACCATGAAGAACAGAACCAGTGCAAGGATATTTTACCATTTTTACCCAGCCAATCTGATAACTGTGAATAATCCAAGACTAACCCCTGTGTTTCATATTCCCCTTTTGTGAAAAGAGATTTTTAGTTCTCTTCCTTTTTGGCTTTTTAGACATTAGATGCTTTAGAATCCAGTAATTGACATTCTCAGTCTGTCAGTCTTCAGACCTCCAAAAAGCACATCTACACCTATAAGAAAGGACTGAGCATAACCCAGGTTTTCTGGACTTTGCATGCTTATGGTGACTATATAAAAAATTAAGGTTTGAGGAGGAGTGTGCATAAAAGGTGAGGAAGCAAAACTGTGAACTATGACATAACTATTAGTGGCCTATATCAGCATCTGCTTTCTTACATCTCTTATTTTTTTAAAAAAAAATAATATTCAGTAGTGTTTCTGCTACTCTGTAAAAAGAAAATTAAACCAAAGCAAACATATAAGCAAAAAACACATTTCCCAGCCTTCCTGCAGTGAAATAGGTATATGTAACTGATTTATGGTTAATGAGATGTTATGTGGAGTTGTTTTAGCAGATTGCAAGAGCATCTCTTTAAAGAGAAAATCAGTGTTAATATCCAGAATTGTAACTGCTGTCTTGAACCATGAGGATAAGGCCCATAACCCAGGAAAAGTAGAATAGAGACCTGGAAATAACCTGTGTCCTTGATATCTGCACAAGCCTGCCATAGCAAGCTTAAAATACCAATATTAAAACTTCTTTATGTATCAGGATCAAATATTGTGATGCAAACCATCATCTTGTGGTAGTGGTGGGTTCAATTAATCCCCAATAAACACTCTTCCTCACTCAATACTTTTGAAATGTTCTGAATAACCTTTCAGGGTGTTTCTGAATGATTACTTTCTTTGTATCTTTGAGTTCCATGTTGGTTTTAAGATACTAAATGTATTTATTTAATCTCATGTAACTTTAACAAGCATATTATGGACAAAAACATGCCCATTTATTGTTGACATATAATTTTTTTTCAGAAACTGTACATGTGCGGTGAATATGCTTCACAGTCCACATACATAGTGGTGAATGGATAAGGGTCAAGAATATATAAATTCGTCCAAATTATAAATATGCAAAACAAAATCATAAAAGAAAACATTCTCTTCCAAACCACCTAGTGGATAATATGATACCCCAAATGTATTAACTGATTTTGGGTTATCTCTAATGCTCAAGTAGTTGACTCTTGGTTCCTTCCAATTTCAGTGTATTAACTATACAATTGTTAATATTTGGAGTTTGCTTTTCCACAGGAACCAAAAAGGGTTTCATATTGGGTAGTTCTATTTCCTTAAAAGAGAAAATGGTGGAAAGCAATAAACATTTATGACTCCATTTCTCTTTTCCCTTATAAAGCCTTTTATGATCAATGTTCAGGAGATAGAGTTCCATCTCTCTGATACAATTTTTGTATTAATTAATATGCTTTCTTTTGAGCACCATAAGGGCTAACCCTAAAGAAAATGTAGATGACAGGAGAAGGCATTGGATGACAAAGCTCTGACTACCAGTTTATTTCTAATATTAACAAAGTTTTTTTTTTTTTAAACTTACCTTAGTTCCTATTATTGGACCTGTTTTCAAGATTAGAAAATTAGGGATATAAACTAGTTTTTAAGTTCAAACTAAGGTCCAAAATCATGTGTAAGGTTAAAACATGGTGTGAGCCACATGCATAACTTCCAATGTTTTTGTAGTCACTTTTAAAAAGGTAAAGAGAAACAACATGCACTATTTAGCCCAAGATGCCCAGAGTAGTATCAATTTAACATACAATTGATATTAAGACAAATAATGAGATATTGTACACAGTATTCAAAGTCTGATGTGTCTTTTATAATCATAAGACATCTTAATTTGAAGAAGCCGTATTTTAAGTGCTCACTAGCCACATAAGACTGGTGACTATACAATTGGTAAGTGCAGTTCTAATACAATTAGGCATTCAGCTTTATGGATCTACGAAAAATCATCCATATTTTTAGACTGAGTGGAGAGAGGTAGAAAGAAGAAGGAGAATGGGCTGGAATTATCAAATAATGCAAGTAAAGGTTGTCAGAGCAGGTTAACAGAGGAAATAATAAAAACATTTAATATCCAGTAGAGTATGGTCACTGACAAATCAAAATAGACACCGGTCCCTTCGGAGGAGACATTACTCAAAACAACCAGTATAAGAGTTCGTGAACAAATGTTTAATATAAATCATGCCTGTGCGTATATTTTAAAACCCTAGAGTCACAGTATTAATCCTTTGATAAGTGCTTTCCTCAATATACCTTTTAGTGAAGGTGTCGGTGCATTTCAATTTGTTGTAACCTAGTAATTTGTACAGTGACTAGCATGTATAATACTGTGCTTACACTTACATGTCTCAATGAGAAAATATGTGGGTTGAAAATTTGGTACTAAAAGTAAAGGTTTTAAACTTTATTCATATAGAATTTTACTAATTGTGTGGTAAATTAAGTCTTCTGTTCAAAGAAGAGGAACAGTTTCATACAAGTGGAGGTTGGGCATAAAAATCACCTCCATATGCTGTACACAGGATAAAGTGTTCAATAAATATTTACTAAAAGGATGAATAAATGAATCTTCCACAGAAACACTGCCCTATAAAATTGGTTGAGTGAATTTCTTACTTGGTGTTTTTGCCAATAGTGTGAGCATGAGGATTACTTTACAATCATAGCAAATTTCACCTTAATGCATCTCAGTATAGACACTTTCAAAATTGGTTACTGATAAAGTCACTAACTTATCTTCTGAGAACTGAATGACCAACAAATATTTAATTGATATATTCTAGATAGGATGAAAAACTGGCCAGGTTTTTGGCTATTGTCCATTTCCAACAGTAGAAAATATTGTAGGACAGAGGGACATTGATAGAATTTTGAGAAACTCATAGCAATTGGAAGATGGCTAGATCTCAGTAAGAAAAAGAAATGGTGACAAATAAGAATATCATATTAGGTGACATATATGAAGTTATCCCAAGAAAGGACTTTCTAGCCATGTTCTATCACTTCCCCCCATTATCTTATGCATAGTATGTAACACAATGTAGAAAAATAGGAAAAAACCTTTCTGTAGAAGGGTAAAATTGCGGCAACTCTCTTGTTGAGGCTACTGAACAAAATAAAGTGAAGGTAGGACAGGCATCAAATAGAATTCTATAGAACTACCAATCATCTCTCCACTCAGGAAACTATGCCATCAGAACCCTAATACCAACCACCTATAAAGTGTCTGTATTTGGTACACTGAAAAAGAAACCTTGAAAACCTTGTGATAAATGCATAGAAAAGCTACACAAAATATTTCCATTTTAAAATAAATACCATGAAAAATAAAAAATACATGAGCAATTTCTAGGGGCCAGGGAATTAATTATATATACTAATGTTGCAGCCATTCCTGACTAGTGTGGAGTTTTTAGAATGGCAGGGGGAAACACATTCATTATTTAAAGCTGATACAGAAATGGAAAGGGGTTGGTTCTGCAGGAGGCAATGTCAAGACCCTGCACAAAGCAGCAATCCCAGTAGTGTTTCACCCCCATAAAAAAAGAAAGAATAAAAAAAAGTACCCACTACCATAGAATGCCCAAGAGAAAACTGTATCACAACAATAGTTTTAAAAGAAGAAACTATATACTTGCCTGAAAAGCCAGGCTTGCACTCACTGAGTTTCAATGTATTATGCCTGAATGGCCTTAGAACCACAAAGTAGCATAAATGTATGCCAACTATAATGGTATCACTACTACCACTATTTCAAACATTGGCAAGACTATACTGGAGTAGTCCCCATTCACAAAACCTTAGTAAAATAAGCTCATTTTATATATTACAAAATACCTATTAAATATCCCCCACTATGAATGAAAATTCAGCAGGCATAAACACTAGGTGCAAAAAAACAAAGTATTTTAAAATTGAGAGAATAAAATAAGCTAAGAATGTATATCTACAAATAGAGACATAAATGCCTTAATAAAAGTCAAAAAATAAAGCAGACACTTCAATAAGGAAAAGAGTTGAAAAGTATCAAATTAAAATACTATTTTTAAGTGCAATCACTGAAATTAAAAAAAATAATGGGTGTATTAAATTTTGAATTAGAGTCTATTACAATTAGTCTCATGAACTGGAAACAACTAAGGAAGTAATTCATAATTCTCATAAAGAGAGCACATGAAAAAAAATTTAAAATGAAAAGTTAAGAAAATTACTTAAGATTAAGATTCAACACATGTCTATTAAAAGGGGTTCAAAAGTGGAGGTAAGGAGATATTTTGGTGAAGTAATGTTTTCATGGATATACTTTTCTAGAATTGTTAAGGTCATACACTTACAGATTAAGAAGCATAAAAAGGCATGAGGAAAATAAAGAAAATATATATCCAAAACTATTCCAGTGAGTTTATCAAATAAACACAAGATAATAGATATTTTAACAGCAACCAGAGAGGCAAAAATAGATTACACACAAATAAATGATTACTCTGTCAAAAAAACATTAATGATAGAGACTAGAAAACAAAGAAAATGCTGTTAAGCTAGAATTCCATATCCACATATTAGGTTTCATCAGAAAATAACACTATAGGCAAAGTTAGTTGATTAATGACATACTGGAAGAAAATATTTTCATTCTAAAAGTAGTGAATTAATAGAATTTCTGCAACTCATGAAAAAATAAAATAAGTTCATGAGAAAAATTAGCAATGTGTATAAGTAGAGTTTCTGCTCAAAGGAAATTCAAATGGTTAAAATACTAAGATGTTCATGCCTCCTAATAATGAGAAAAATAACCATTAATACAGTTATATTGCATTTTATAACAATCACATTGGCAAATTTAAAATATATAACTAATAAAATGGAAGGGAAATGTGAATAATCTGAATATTTAGTGGGACAGTGTACTAGTATCTCTTATTTGAAGATCAAACTATTTCAGAAATGTTAAGTATTTCATCCAGTAATTCCTTCATACATTTTGTATCTCAGTAAAATTTTGCATATGTCATGATGATATTCATCAGCATTTTTACTGTGTTTGAGTGCAAACACTGAATAGAATCAATTTAGATATTTACTTATAAAGAATAGTTAAATTATATATACACACACACACATACATACATACATACATACATGCATATGGAAGAATAAAATGTAATATCACATCAATGAGTTTAATTTAAATTTGGTGATCTGGATAGACCCACAAGAGAGAATTGTTAAATTTTCAGTAAAATATGATTTATATAAAGACAAAGCAAACAGAGCAATAATATATGCTAAGTATAGCCATACCTGGAAAATATGTGGCAATGAAAAAATAGGCCATATATTAAACTCCAGAGATTAACTTTTCATGGGGATAAATTAGTAAGAATGAAGATGTAGGTTGAATTACTAAGAATGAAGATATCGATCAAAGAAAAACATTATAAAATTAAATAAATAATTTGGTCCAGGTGGTAGTACAATTTTTGTGCATGTGAGATCTCAAGAACAGCCTGAATAGAAATATGTGTGTACATATATGCATATAAATAGAGAGGGTTGCAGAGAGAAAGAGAAACAGAAAAGAATGAGAAAACTCATTTTGTGTTTAATCCTGTCTTCTGCTAGTCTCTACAGTGAACATTTCATGGAAATATAAAAATTGTCCTTAAACATAAAGATTTTAATTGAGCAGATAAACCAAATAGTCATTAGAAGGGGGTGGGTGGGAAGAAATCCAGATTCAAAATTTTGAAGTATATATTCCAAGAGTAAACACTACACAACACTTGGAATTACTCTATTTTTTCCATGGTCCTGTTGGATATGCCTCCAAATCTTCCTGGGTAATTCTAATATGCAAAGCGGATTTCAGAACCATGGAGCTGAAGGAAGATTTGAGCTTGGGAAAGTGGGCTAAAATGGCTGCACTGATTTAGGGTCTGGTATGATGAGTAGCCTTTGCCTAAGTAAGAGGGAGATAAATGGATTTAACAAACTTCTGAAAATCAGTTGTGTTCATCCTTAGAAGAAGTGAGTCTCTCTAATTATGTGAACAGCTTGTGGGAAGTTGAGTTGAAATCCCTGTTATAACCATAACTATTGTAAAGCTCATTTGCAATGTGATTGGCATGATACCTGACAACAAATTTGTACATCAACACTCCAAGATGCATGTCCATTTAAAAAAAAGACAAAATTGTAGGCTAAAAGCTTACTACTCAAAGTGTGGGCCATAGACTGGTGACATTAACACATCTTGGGACCTTTTAGAAATGAAGAATCTCAGACCCCACATTAGATCTTCTGAATAAAAGTCTGCGCTTTCCTTGGCTAACAAGGCAATCAGTACCCACATTGCAGTTTGAGAAATAGTGAACTAGATTAATCATTGCCAATCTTGGGTGCTCCTTGAAATCACCTTGAAACATAAATCTTTAAAAATCTGATATTTGGACTGGGTGTGGTGGTGCACACCTGTAATCCTAGCAGCTCAGGAGGCTGAGGCAGGAGGATCCTGAGTTCAAAGCCAGCCTCATCAAAAGTGAGGCTCTAGGAAAGTTAGTGAGACCCTGTCTCCAGATAAAATAAAAAATAGGGCTAGGCTAGGCATGTGGCTCAGTGGTTGAGTGTCCTTGAATTCAAACCTTCTTACCCCCAAATCTGATGTTTGGGCATTGGAGCTTTTAAAAGCTCCCTCACATGGAACAATTTGAGAACCACTGGGCTAGAGAATCTCTGTAACACCCCTAACATCGCAGAGCTTGCAAATGATGGAGCTAGAATTCAGTCCACGACTGCAAACCCACTGTGCCCTGTTATTTTCCCCAATATATATTTAGGGTCAAACAACATGAAAATTAAAATAAAAAAAACCAATGAAGATATTTTTGTTTATCTGGTGTGTATGTGAATATGCACATGTGTGCATATATACATAGATATACATGATCACCTGTCATTGAGAATTAAATGCCTCTGATCTGCCGTTATTTTAAATTCTTAATATGTGCTTACCCTCCAACGTTTAGCACAGTGGTAAGCATACATTTGTGCTTAATAAATAGTGTTTGATTAAGTACACATAGCTATCCAAGCAAAGGAATATACACTAATTGTAATAAAGAAATACTTCTTCATCCTTTCAAGCTAAAATTCAAACTTCACATCAGTATTAATATATGAGAAATATTCAACTTGTTTTTTTTCCCTCTGATTGATGCATGCAAATTATTTCACTTATCAAGACAAAGCCTGTCTATAATTCTATATTGAATGTCAGAAAATAGTGAAGGCAAAAACCTAAACTTTCTAATGTGTAAATGGCTTGAAAATAAGCTTCATATTTATTTATTAGCTGTTACACTGACTACATCCTGAGATTATTTTTTGCTATAGAATTAAACTTTACAAACAACCAGAACATCTCACTCAATAGCTAATTCACAGCAAGATCATTATCTTATTATAATAAATACCTGGATAAATAATATTGAAATAAGCACAGCCCTGCTTTACAGATTTTTTTTCCCCTGAGGATATTGTAATCACTATTGTTCCATAATAATGCCTGGCAATGAATGGAATTGGGCTTTATGAAAAGAATTTGAATTACTTTTGTCACTCAGCAACTGATTGTCCTGTGGAGCATTACAAATTCATTAGTCCATAATCAGGTTTTTTCATCTCAGAGGAGAAGGTAAAAATAAGCTACTGTTAAGGTTAGATGTTATCACACAAAGCCGCCCCCAATCATTAAGACAGTGTGGAAATCACAGCCGAAGAGGAGCATTTGCAAATGTGGCCAATTTTGTCAGCAGTATTTCAAGACACTTTTTTTTTGTCAGTTTACCTATGAATATAGTCAACAGTGTGGGAAGGGATATAGCAAATTCCTAAAGAACAAGGAAATGACTTCTCTTTCCTTTCAAAATGATTTACCTAACATAGAGATATGTCAACTTTTGTATGTTTAACCACTCATTCATCCCAAAAATGTTTACTCGAGGTAAAAATTCAGAAATAAATAAGTAAATGTTGAAAGCTTGAGTCCAGGAGCTCAAGGAGTTCACAGAGCAGAGGGGGAAATCAAACAAGGAGATGAGATATATATATATATATATCAGCTCTGATGGCTGCAGACACAAGTGGAAAGATCAGAGGAGTAAAATGCTGAGAAAAACCTATGAGAGATGACACAAAAGGTTATATAGAAGGCCAATCTGCACAGGACAGATACTCAGGAGATATGTCTGATTAGAAGGAGACCAATTTACGTTTTCACACATAATGAACCACAATGACTTTCAAGTGTTTCCGTAAGGAACCAAATAAGCAAAAGCAATTTAAACTTGCAACCCAGGTAGGTGGTAGAGGAACTTTGTAGTTGTCAGGGCTGTGCTGCATTAGAGGTTACAGCACCTTCTTCACAGAAGTGTCAAGAAGAGAAGGGACAAAGTGTGACACTTTAGCTCTTTTTTTTTTTTTTAACCTACAGTTATTCTAGTCTGCAAATGGAGGATAATGGTAGTTTTCTTGTAAATTCTTTTTCTAGATCAAATGCTAGTCCTAGACTAAAGCCAAACAAAACAGACATACGTAAACTAGCAGTGTTATGAACTAAATGCTTGCTTCCTTTCAAAATTTCTGTTGAATTCTTAATCCCCAATGTATTATCACTTGGATTTGGTGCCTTTGCTAGGCGATCAGGTCATGAGGGCAGAGACCACATCAATGGAATTAGTGAGCTACCTTCCCCTCTGCCATGTAAGATGGCATCTGCAATCAGGTGGTGGTCCTCACCCTGAACTCAGACTTTTAGCCTCAAGGACTGTGAGAAATAAATTAATTCAGTTTTAAGCCACCCTATTTAAGGAACTTTGTTATAGTCTACCTAACTGATAATCACAAGTAGAAACCATGTTTAAGTCCACTTCCCTGTTTAAGCTGGCCATCTATGACCCAAACAACTCAAGTTAACTCTTTTGGTTCTAGTTTTCTCATGGGTGAAGAGAGAAGATTGTCATAAGCAAGTGGCCCTCCGTTTGGGAACACTTGGAAAGAAATATTTTGGTGGTGACAGCTGGAGATGGAGGGGGTTGCTTCTGGTAACTACTTGATTGAGGAAAGTATATGGCTAATCACCCTTGAATGCACAGAAAGTCCCCACCAAAAATTCATCCAGCCCAAAGTGTTAATGGCACCAAAGTCAGGAAGGTTAGGCTGAGCCCATCCTTCCCTGGCTGCATTGAACAGAGAGTTGTTTGTGTTCCCTAGGGAGCCCTGCTGAGATGCAGTTAGGAGAGATGAGTGGGAAAGAACAGAGGCTATTCCTTTCTGTGGGGGCTGTGAGTCTTTTCTTACAGAGTCATCTCTGAGTTGTCCATAAGAACTAACTAGGAATGAACTGTTTCAGTGAAGACTGCAGAGCCCCAAAAGAAGATATTGAAGAAGTCCTTAGAAAATGGAAACGTCTCCCATGTTCTTGGATAGGCAAAATGAATATTGCTCAAAATGGCCATATTACCAAAAGTGCTATACAGATTTAACATAATTCCTATTAAAATCCCAATGATGCTCTTCATAGAAATATAACAAGCAGTCTTGAAATTCATTTGGAAAAATAAGACACCCAGAATAGCCAAAGCAATACTTAGCATGAAAAGTAATATAGGAGGCATCATAATACCAGATCTTAAATTATACCACAGAGATATATTAATAAAACTGGTATGGTTTTGGCACAAAAAATAGAACTGAAGACCAATGGAACAGAATAAAGATACAGAGACATACTCACATAAATACAGTTATCTCATACTAGGCAAAGGCACCATAAACATACGTAGAAGAAAAGAACCTCTTCGACAAATGGTGCTGGGAAAACTGGAAATCCATAGAATGATGTTAAACCCCTATGCCTCACTCTGCTGAAAACTCAACTCAAAGTGGATCAAGGACCTTGGCATTAAACCAGAGACCCTATGCATACTAGAAGGAAAGGTAGGCCTAACTCTCCATCATATTGGCTCAGGAACAGACTTCCTCAATAAGACTCCTGAAGTATAAGAAGTAAAATAAAAAATCAGTAAACTGGATGTCATCAAACTAAAAAGCTTCTTCACAGCAAAGGAAACAATCAAGAACATGAACAGAGAGACTACAGAATGGAAGAAAATCTTTATCACCTGCACCTCAGAGAGAGCATTAATCTCCAGGATATACAAAGAACTCAACTAACTTAACACCAAAAAAATAAATAGCTCAATCAATAAATGTGCAAAGGAACTAAACAGGCATTTTTTTTTAAGAGAGGGAGAGGGGAGAGAGAGAGAGAGAGAGAGAGAGAGAGAGAGAGAGAGAGAGAGAGAGAGAGAATTTTAATATTTATTTTTTAGTTATCGGCGGACACAACATCTTTGTTTGTATGTGGTGCTGAGGATCGAACCCTGGGCCGCACGCATGCCAGGCGAGCACGCTACCGCTTGAGCCACATCCCCAGCCCTAAACAGGCATTTTATAGAAGAAGAAATATAGTCAAAAAAATATGAATAATGCTTAACATCTCTAGGAATTAAAGAATAGTAAATTAAAACTATACTGAGATTCTATCTCACTTCATTCAAAATGACAATTATCAAGAATACAACTAGCAATAAATTTTGGTGAGGATGTGGGGAAAAAGTCTCACTTGCACATTGCTGGTAGGACTGCAAATTGGTGCAACCACTATGGAAAGCAGTATGGAGATTCCTCAGAAAACTTGGAAAGGAACCACCATTTGACCCAGTTATCTCACTCATCAGCTTATACACAAAGGCTTAAAATCAGCATATTGTAGTGACACAGCCACATCAATGTTTATAGAAGCACAATTCACAATAACCAGACTATGGGACCAACATAGGTATCCTTCAACAGATGAATGGATAAAGAAAATGTGGCATATAAACACAATAGAATATTCCTAGCTATAAAGAAGAATGAAATTATGTCATTTGCAGGTTAATGGGTGGAACTAGAGAATATCATGCTAAGTGAAATAAACCAGTCCCCAAAAATCCAAGGTTGAATGTTCTCTCTGGTATGTGGATGCTAACCTATAACAAGGGAGGGAAAGGAGGAAATGTATAGAAGTTTATAGGATTAAATAAAGGGGAATGAAGTGGAGGGAGGGGGGAATAAGAATAGGAAAGACAGTAGAATAAATTGGATATAGCTTTCCTGTGCTCATATGTGAATACATGACCAGTATAATTCCACATCATGTTCAACCACAAGCATAGGATCAAAATTATAATACTCTGTACCCCATGTATGTATAATATGTCAAAATATACCCTACTGTCATGAAAAGAAAAAAAAAATGAGCTGTTTCTTTCTACTACCCAAAATTATAACAATAGGTAAGAATCAGAAAATTTACGTTCACAGGAACAGTAGTAGAGCTTACAGCATCTTCTCTTTAGGTGCATAAATTTTAAAAACTGAACAACAACAATAACAACAACAAACAATGGTTTTGCTTCAGAAATTTCTGCATCATTTTATTTAAATATCATAATAACCAATGGATGTACTTTGAATTTTCTCATTTTACAGAGAAGGGCTTAGGTTACATAGGTTTCCAACATCTTCTAGCAGAATGTGAATTTTGCTTTTTCTGATCCATTTGTCTTTGTATCTGATGGACTTTATTATGAAGGAACTATATTAATCTGGGCCTCTCTAATCTTGGTTTGTTTCATGTAAGATATGGGATTTTAGTGTCTGTCTTATAGTCATCATGTTTAGTATAATGATCAGAGGAGGGAATATGTGTGGGTAAATCATAGTAAACATAAAATTAATATCAATGGTATTAATAATAAATTTTTGACATCTTATTAATGACAATAATCTTATTAATTATATTAATAATATCAACATCATTAATAACTACCATGAGTCCTCTGGCCTGATGATTTTAGTTCAGTGAGTTTTAAATTGGCTTTGGACTGGATTTGTCATGAATTAAACTTGGAACGGGTATTCATTAAAAATCTTCATGTGCAGCTCAGTGTGATGGTGCACATCTATAATCCCAGACTATGGAGGCTGAGACAGGAGGATCCCAAACTCAAGGCCATCCTGGGCAACTTAGACCCTCTCTCAAAATTAAAACAAAACAAAACAAAACACAGAAAGGCTTGGGGTGAGTCCTTAGTAGTACAACATCCTTGGAATCAATCCTCAGTATCTCAGAAACAAACAAATAAACAAACAAAAACAATAACAAAATAAAAGACAAAGGAACCTTTACATTTATGAGAGTAGAACCCTCAGACTTGCAACCTCCAGGACTGTGAGACAGAAATGAACTTACTCATAAGCCACCCTGATGTTTGTAAAATCCCTGGTACTTTGCAGTAACTCTTAGTGAAGACTACTCTGCCCCATAGGACAATGCAGAGAGTGAAAAGGGGAAGAAGAGGGGAAATGATGAGCAGAGGGACTTGCAGCAAGGGAATCCCAATTCCTCCCAGCTGGCTACAGCCTGGCAGTTGCTTAGTTCAGTTGTTTTTCCAGAATTCTCCTGGGGAAAGTAGCAGAGGAGGCATTGAGTCTCATAGGCTTTGCCAGGGTTTAAATTCCAGTTCTAATATTGACTTCTCTGTGTAATTGAACAATGCACTTGACTGATGTATTAGTGGCCTCAGTTGATTTATCAGAAAAAGAGGAAGATAAGAACAGTATATCATAGGGGCCCTGGAGAGGACTGAATTCTAATGTGCATAAAAATCCTGAAGACATACAGACTCTCACTGTTATACTATAGGTTTTGTGTGTTCTGGATGAAATAATTTCTCTCAAATAAGATGAACATACCATGTCAAAAACTCCCTGCAAGGTTCTTGCAAAACAGAATTGGATATATATTAACCATCTACAAGATATTATTTATATAGATTATTTATTTCTATAAAATATTCCAAATGTGGCAAAGAAATGTGCACACTTTCCCCTGGCATGCTTTTTTCTGATGTGGCAAAGTAAAATCAAACAGAGTGAAAAACTTCAAAGCCTGTGACATAGGCAAATTGTTTCCAAAAAGTGTATCCATCAGAAGTGCACATGATTCCCTTAACTGTACCCTTGGTAGCAAAGGTATGAAAACTAGACCAGAGTTCTAATATAATCTCTTTGATTAATGATAGAATTAATTCCCCAGGGATTTTACTGTATTAATTATCTTATAAATTAGCTATCATGACTTCTACCTACTTCTCTATTAAGTTCTTCCTTTTTCCTTTTAGCTCCTTCCTTCTGTGTAATTTATGAATGAAGGATGAAATTTATTGTTGTATTTATGTTTATAGTTTGTCTTTTAGAACAACATTAATTTTAAGAAAGACACAAAGCTAAGAGAAAAATTTTAATATAGCATTTTATTTTATTTTTTTTTTTAAGTTTAGCCTTTGTGTAGTAGACTTTGTCCTAGCCTGGTCACAGACTCTTTGCTTACCCTGGAGGTCATCAGTGGACAATTACCAAGAATATCTACTACTTTCTGACCCTCACTAATGGAGAGATTTTTTAAATTGGTGAATCTTGTGCCAGAATCTGTGGTCTCTAAAGATACAACCAAGAAGTGTTTGAGAGTTGCTTAACTTTGCCTCTGGGAAGACTTCTGCAGGCTATTTCACATTTCTCCTGGAGTGTCTAGTTGCCCTTAGCAGTGATCTGCTTAGCACCACACCTTTTATTGGCTCTCCTATCTTCCCTACTTTACTTTTCACTACCTTATATATTCCCTGGGATTGTCTCCCCAATAAAGTACTTAGCCCAAGTTCTTGAATTAGGGATCACTTTTGAGGAATTGAAATGAAAAAAAAAGTGAGTTTTATGAAAGTGTTTTAGTATTTTCTTATTTTACTCTTGATTTTTCCATTTTCTAAAAACTGTACTTGATATACATGATATTGCACAAACATGATTTGTAGAAAGAGTCAAGCTCAAGAAAGAATTAAAAAATTTCTCTATCATTTATAACTGAAAAACCCCTGTGTTGGAAGACTTGTGATGATTTTGTTCCTATCCAGATGTTACTACAGAAACTTTTCCTTTTTGAATTTCTATTATTGTGGAGTTTGAAAAAGTTTGAAAATGATTGGACTAAATGATCACTAATGTACTTTCTAGCTCTATAATCATTTTACCTCCTTACAAGATTTAACACTGTTCTGGACACATACATTTTTTGGTTGGTTGAATGATTCTTCCCCTTCACCATTGTTACATTTCTAACTTATGTAATGACTTGGTCTGCACACCCATTTACTTATTCTTTCATGCGTTCACTTAGAAAATATTTGCTGATTGTGTTCTGCATGCAAACAGGGGTTACTTAAAGTAGGGGAGAAAGCACTGGATTCAAATACATCATGATGTCTGCACCCAGCTCACACAGGGATTTTCCATGAACTTTAGCAAGGGAATTTTAAAAAACAAACCGTTAGATTAATAAAATATTCTGGGAGCTATGAAGGGGTTACAGTGTACCAGACAGTTTTTAGGAGTTTTTCCATATGTTTAACTGATTTAATTCCATGTGATAGGTACCATTAGACTTTCCATTTTACAACAAGGAAATTAAGACTCAAAGAGATTAAGAGACTTGCCCTTAGTGATAACTAACCCTGGTAGGATTTAAACTGTGAACATAAATTAAGACCTCCCAAAAGAAGGGAAGTAAATGCATTCTATTCAGAGTTTGTGATAACAAAGTAATCAGCAACCATTATTTTCATTTGATGGAGATTCAAAGGCAGTACAGAGGAGTTACTTATACTATTGAAGAAAAAAGGGGAGGCTTCCAAGTAGCTCAGATTGGAGAATGTGAGAGTGGGGTATTTGGAGGTAGTCAAACCTGAAGTGGGATGCCTTATGTGATTTGGATTGCATGTTTGACTTCCTCTGAGCAGTCCTAAATCTGCAGTGGGGAAAAGAATCAGGGAAGTTGACATCAATCAAGTCTTCTCTGAGGACAGTTTCTGTAAATATTTGTTGTAGTTGTGAGTGAGAATTCTCTTTCATGCATTGATTGGCCATTTTATACTGGCTACAGTTCAGATGTTGACTGTCCTCCAAAGTCCATGGATTACAATCTTGATTCCCAGGATGGTGTTATTAGGAGATAGTGAAACCTAGTGAGAGGTCCTTTGTACAGCTGGAATATGCCCCTGGAAGGAGTGTGAGACTCTGCTCTCCTCCTCTTCCTCTCTTGTTTCTTGAGCATGATGTGAGAAATGCACTTAATCACAGGCCCAAAGCAAGATTCCAATTGATCACTGACTAGAACCTTTAAATTTGTGAGCCAAAATAAACCTTTTATCTTTATAGGTTAATTACCTCAGTTACTTTATTACAGTGACAGAAAGGTGACTAACACATAAGGGTATATTCAATCTCTTAGCATCAAGAGAATTTTACTTCAAAGTTTACTCATTGGACTCTGTACTTTGATTTCAAGAAAGAACATGTGTTCATACAATTTATAAATACCCGATGTAACAATAGGAAATTATTATAATTATTTATAACCCTAACAAATGTTTAGAAAAAGAGCAGTGAAACCTATTTTCAATTAACATGTATTTTAACTTAGAGCAAATACACAGAGTAGGAAGATGGAGTTTAAAGAAAGAATGTGAACTTTGGAGTTGAAATATTCTGATATCTCAAAATGTATAATTTTCAAAGAAACCAGGACTCTAGAAAGGAGTCTCAAACCTAAGTGGCTCCAGGGGCCAAGAAGGAATTACTAATGAATGAAGCAAGAAGATAACAAAATACAGAGTTATAGGCTGCAAGATTCCTATCTCAAATGTGAATCCTCACTCATTTTCCCCCATGTAGTACAATACCCAAGTGTAGCAGGAGATTAAGATTTCATGTGAAAATTCTTGATTTGAAAACTAATTTTATAAACACAGTGTTTCAAACAAAACAAACTAATAAACAGAGCTTGATAGTAACCGAAGCATCCTTTTTGTGAGTCTTGTATGGCCTGCTGGCCACCATTATGATACAGTGCAAGGAGAATCCCTCCAGAATGCACATAGAAGACTCCTAGGGAGCTTCTCCTTACTGCTACCAGGCTAAGCAGGTTATTCAAGCTCTTCCCACTCCTAGGCAACCAATTTTCTTTGCATCTCCAGTGCTATAACAGGACCAGGAGGTAGCAATCAACATATGTTCTTTCACATAAACCTCACTGCAACCCAGTGTGTTAGGTATTAATAAAGCCTTCAGGCATTCATGAAACTGGAGCAAAATGCAAAACAACTGTGCAAGAGGATACAGAAATAACTATATACCAACATGGCAAGCAAACAGACAGGAAAGAACCAATTAGTGTATAATGAGGTTAAACACTTCACCATGGTAAGGTAAGAGGAAAGCCTTCAAAGGAGGTGACAGCAATTGGTAAACTTAGGGCTTACTCAGGTTATAAGTCTGAAGACTAAAGACAAGCAAGATTTTTGAATACAAGTTAGTATCAAACATCATCATCCTTAGCAAAATACTTTAATTGAAGTTAAGCAGACTCCTTCTAAAATATTCACAGGTAACAAAAAAAAAAAAAAAAAAAAAAAACTCCTTCCTTTGTCCAGAAGTTGAAAAATGCCCACTTTAGAGAATTGTGTCTCTTGAGTAGGTCGATTTCTTATTTAGAGGTGTGGTGTGTTTGATTGTTTTGTTTCACAACTGTCTCTATGGGAAGGCAGAGGATTTTTATGATAAACTAGAAAGCTAGATTTTTCTTTTCTTTTTAGTAAGACTGAAGTTATCAGTCCAGTTTTTTTTTTTTCCCCCAGAAAAGAGATCTGGTCGTTTCTATTTGCTCCTTTATATCTGAGTTTTCATGCAGGTGAATTATGTTTTAATCCCCTCTGCTTCCTAATCAAGATTATGCATAATACAGATGGAAAACAATCCCAGGAGAAAAATCAACACACAATGCATCAATTCCCTAGGCATTCAGCAGAAAATGAGCATGTATTGACCAATGAGTGGAATAATAGCTTTGTTGACAATGTCAGTGGAGGTGTTCAATCTCCAGGCAGAGGGGCTGGAGAAAGAAAGCTAGAAATGGGGTAAATAGCAGTGTCTCTGCTTTCTTCACCTCTCTACAAGTTCTTCTAGCACATGGATGCACAATTTCTACATATTATTATATTACTTTGAAAGAAGTTTATAACTTCTTTTTCTGAAAAGTTCTGGGCACAGTTCAAAGAGCATAAAATATGAAAATTTAACATTGTAGAACAAGAAACAAAGCAAAGAAAGTTAGAATGAAATTGCAAATCACTGGAGAATCAGGGTCTAGGTGGAAAAACCCTTTATTGAAGAAGCCAATTGTAAACAGTAGGCCTTGAGGAATTATTTTGTTCTTGGTAAAATGATGATAGGTTTAGGGAAGTTAAGGAAATTCTCTGTAGATAATATAACAAAGCAGACTGTCACAAGCAGTAATTACATTTTTTTTTTTTTTTTTTGAGAATTGTTGAGATTTAGATGGAAAAGACCAACAGACTTCTCATTGTACTGGGGGTACCTGGTGATGCATAGGGCAACATACTATATGCTTCTTTTAATCAAAAGTTTATTTGTGGAATATGAAGAATCTTATCAGTGAATGGCCACATAAAACTTTAGCAATATAAACTTTTTTTGTGGTGAATTAGAAACGGAGAAAATGCTTTATGTGCAGCCCAAACATGAGATTAATACAAAAAGTGAAATTGGAAATCTTTCATACTATCACAGCCAATGAATAAATGAACAGTATTTCTGAACTTCCTTACAGCAGGTTGTTTATGGGATGTATTGTGCTTATTATCACTTTGTATACACATACCTACACACCTCTGCAATATTTTAAATACAAAATCTCCATCAAAAGATTATTTAAGTGGGTTGTATTGCATTTGAGAAAAGCTAGTCAGTTATTTCACATATGTCAAAGAAGATAAAAACAAATAAAATAGAATAAAACCTAGCTGATTGACTATATTTGTTATCTAGCTATTAACGTGTTTTAGGAAGAGGAACTACTTAAAAATAAGGAAGCTGTATAAAAAGATTAGCATCCTGTTTGTGCAATTTTGGAAATAACAGACACTGAATTTTCAAAGGCAACTGTTCTTTAGCTAAAGATGACTGCGTGGACCTGTCGCATTGGACAGCTCCCAGTGAAGTGAATATATGCATGCGTTCATGGTGTGCAGTATCTTTAAGGGACCAAGTGGACTGCAGACCTTCCCTACATTTCTCCTTGCTTCTACCTTTGGGGAAATGAGGCCCGTGAGTTTCTTAGATGCTAACTACATTTAGAAAATTACCACAATGACTTAGAAGAGAAATGAGCCAGATAAACATGAAAACCCTATGGGAAGAGAGATTATTGGAAAGAGCAATCTTTGAACTACACAGCAAGAGCTACAGGGACAGAGCCAGCTACTGAATCACAGTGTGGCCAAGGCAAAGAAGGAGGAGTTAATTCATCTTAAAAACATTCCCCAGGTCAAGAAAGAGGAGGGAAAATGCAAGGTGAGTCGAAGTGACACAGTGACACAGTCTGTTCTCCACCATGGCGTGAGCAGTTGGCTGAGCCAAAAGCCCTATTGTGTCCAGACACACTCTGTTATTACTGTTCTGCTATCAGTGCCAACACAGCAATTCTAAACACTTTATGCTGCATCCTGATTTGCCCTGCAGGGTGTAAGCTGCTGATATCTAGTCATTTCGAGACCGTGAAAAACAAAACAATTGCATTTGCTACCTGGGAGATAGAAGGCAATGCATACCAGTGCTGTTAGCTTCTGAAGCTCTCTTGTGCTGTGTACCATTGTAGCTGAAGTAATTGAACTGGAAGCTCAATATAAAATAACCCCCCTGCAATCTTTAATACCAATAGGTCTTCATCAAAGGAAATAAAAGCAAGACTGAGGTAAACAGAACATCAGGGAAATTTGCTTCACCTATTAGGTCTGGAACTGTTGAGGAGAAACGAACCATTTTCTATCCAAGACTGGGGTAGCCTTTCAGAAAATAAGTAGTGGATATTAATTGAGGCTGCTTTCTTTCCTAACTCTTTCATCCTTACCCTCTGTGGGAATCATCGGGTATATTTTCATCACTTTCTTTTATTGAGTTTTATAAAATAAGTGATTTGAGAGAAGCAATCAATTATAGTCCACTGATGAGTATAATTCAGAAAAAAACAAAACAAACAAAAAACAGAGTTCCTCTTTGCTAGAGCTAACAGCAGCTAAATGCTGCTTTTGTACTTATACTCTCAGAATGTATTGCCCTAGAAGTGCCAGGGAGTTATGTTGTTGTTGATGCTGTTTTTCTTTTATTGACTCCAATGGCTATACAGAAACATTATAGAAGTTAAGTTTCCAGTGCCACAAGGCTACAAGGAGGTGTCTTACGCTAATGGGGACAGTCTATTTTAAGGAGACAGCATAGTTCCAACAGCCAATAAAACATGTGTAATGTTGCACCTATTTACTACAGTGCAGAAGGATTGCCCCAGAAGCATCAGTGCACAAACTGATGTAGGCTGCCTTGTTTATGGGGGTAAAATGGATCAGGTTTACCCACATGATTCTGCTCTGGTCTTTACTTTCTTCTATTATCTTAGCCACCTTCTCTTCCTCCTTTCCTTCTTCAAACTTCATAGCCATCCCAACCTATTTTCCTTTATTTTGTTTTTTAACTTTATTCCCTCTTTTGTTGTCCTTGCCATTCTTCTTTCTTAGGTATCTTTTGGGTAGACATTATATTCTGGTTACACGATAGGCAACAAAATATCATATGAGCTCTCTGTATTTGAATGTTGTGGCCTAACTTGATGTATTGCAACATAATGAAAAAGCAAACTCAAAATATTAAGTGAATTAAGTGAAGGAAATAAGCCATTTGTTGGTGATCAGGGAGATCCTAGGGAGGCATCTGGCAAGAGAGGGATTTTGCATATGTTGAATACATATATTTATTTACTTATCCAAGAATTATAGTCAACGTAACTTAATCACTTTCACTTTTTCCTTAAAACTCATCTGCCTGACATGCTATTGTAGTTTTATTTGTTTATTGTCTTCATCTGTCATAATGTAAGTTTCTGTAGACAGAGATCTCATCTCTGTTTATTGTTAACATGTCACCACCTCTAGTTTGTCAAGTCTGGCATAGAGGAAAAAGGAAAAATTGTAAAATTAAATGAAAAAGGGTCACTGCTCTATTAATTTTCTATTGCTACTCTAATGAATTACACAAATTCAGTGGATTAACCCATCACAAATTTATTATCTTACGTTTTGGAAGTCAGAAAAGTGTAAAACGGAGCTCACAGACTAAAGTCACAGCGTCTGCAAGGGTGTGAGCATACAGAGGACTCAAGTTCCTTTCCCGACCTTTCCCAGCTCCTAGAGGCTTCTCACATTCCTGGGCAGTGGGTTCCCTCCATCTTCAAATCTGCAATTGTATCACCCAACCTATCATCCTGTTTCTATAATAAATAAAATTATATAAAGTAAACACACACACACACACACACATGCACACACACTACACACACACCTATAGAAAAGAAGAACCTTCCTATGCAGAACATTTTACTGAGATCTGAAATATTGGATTAATATTTTACAATATGGTGTTATGTTTTTTCCCTAAGTAACTATGTTTTCATTTCAAACAATAGTATAATGTGTCAGGAGTAATAATTTTATATATATAATTATATATGTATATATACACACACACACACATATATATATATATATATATATATATATATATATATATATATATAATTATATATATATATATATATATATATATATATATATATATATATATATGTAATAAAATAATTCTCAGAGTGAAAAATAAAATAATGTTGTATGGTAATGCTTTCTAATCAGCAAAAAATTATTTGTATATTAACTATAGCTTTATAAAGAACATGTCATTCTCAGATAGTACTTTGTTTCTGTTGAAAAAAATCACCTTTTTTTTTTTTTACAAAAATTGAGCATACAAAAACAGAAAAGGAGGAAAATCCAGAAAACCTACACACTGGGATGATTGTTAATGATGCTATTTATTTCCTTTGAGTTTTTGATATCTGAATATATTTCACAACCTATAAATTACATTGAATATTGTTTTTTCTCCTTCAGTAATTTAGAGTGAATACTTCCCTTTAAATATTATTTAAGAATGTCATTTTAATTATTGTATAATATTCAGTCATTTAAGTGCATAATTATGTTTAATTGTTCTGCTGTTTTTTTTAACTTATTTCTACATTTTTTACTATTATTAAAAGTCCATCACAAACTAAAATTCTTAAATAAAGATCTTTGTCCACATACGTGATTATGTTCATAATAATATTTTTAAGGATACAAAAACAAGTGAATAGTAAAAATTGGATTTTCATATCATAGACTATACTACAAATGAATGAACTCTTTGTCTTTCATTCTACCATTTTTTATTTCAAAAACTGTTTTTTGACAGTTACAAAATGTTACCTCCTTAGTATAATATGTATTTTTCACAATGAAATTTAAGCTGAACTTTCTTCATATGCTTCAGTACTTTCAAATAATCTCCTCTTATCTGTGGAAGTTTCATCCCAACACCCTTATGGAATGTTTGACACTACAGGTAATTCCTAACCCCATCTATTCTGTTTCCTTATATGCACACCTATGATAAAGCTTCACTTTTTCACTTGAAGTAGTTAATGGTTTCTCTTTGGCCTTTCAAATTGCAAGCATCAATATTCTTGCACCTTTGGGCCGTTATTGAATATAAAATAAGAGGTTTTTGAACACAGGCACTTCAATACCATGACAGTTGATTTGATAACCAAGATGGTTGTAAGTACTAATGTAAGGGTATTGTATGGTGAGATGGCAAAGGATGGCTGAAATTTCACCACATAATTCAGAACAGAATGCAGTTTAAAACTTACAAATTATTTCTGGAATTTTCCATTAAATATTTTTGGGCTGCAATTAAGTGTGAGTAACTGAATCCATAGAAAGTAAAATCCTGAATAAGGGAACACTACTACAATTTTACTTCTTTGTACTCTCCATTCTAAGGTTTTGTAGAAGAATCCAATTCTGCTGAAACTAGAGAATCCAGGAAAACATTTCCTCTTTTGATTTTTTCTGTAGTTCATGTCCTAAGCAGTCTTTCCTTACATAATGTCCCTCGTTTTCTGTCCACACCTTAATTTCAAGAGGACAATGGAAGAGAAAGAAATAAAAGGGAGAGGGAGATGGGGGGGCAAGGGGAGGAAAGGGAAAGTCCCTGGAGAAAGAGAGAGAAAGAGAGAGAGAGAGAGAGAGAGAGAGAGAGAGAGAGAGAGAAAGAGAGAGAGAAAGCGTGCGAGAGAAAGGCAGGTGGAAGAGAGGGAAAGTCCCTGAAAAAAAAAAAAAGAAAGAAAATGAAATGGGTAACAAGAAAATGGGTCAAAGAATACAAAAGGCAGATTTCCATGGGTGAGTTCCTTACCATTCATTCCCTACGACAAACACCTTCATCAGATGGAATTAAATTAAAGCCTTTGTTTTCCTACAATTCCTAACATCATTCATTACAAACATTTGAATTTTGAAGAATTTTGAAATATATGCAAGAGGATCTTACACTAGCAATTGTAGAACATGAATGGTAAGTCTTTTCAATGTGAAGCCAAAGAAACCAAGGATAGGGGCTGTGATCTGTTCAAGTTCACCTGGTAAGTGAGCTAGGAGTGTTCATATCCAATATGGTGGATTCTCCATAAGTATGTCTATTTCATCTAGCAGTAATATCTAAACACTTAGTTTATTCCAAAAATCTATTTATATGCTAGGTACTAGTGATACAACACAAACACACACACACACACACACACACATTTCCCCAAGGAATATTGATGGAGCTGATATCCACTTGTATGATTGAGAGTTTATTAAGGCACCTTGATAATTTAGTGTATATAATATTTACATCATACCTACAATTGTTAAAAAATTCTTATTTAGAATACAAAGAGAATGAACCCTAAGTTTGAAAAAAAAGTGTGTGTGTGTCTCTCTGTGTGTGTGTGTGTGTGTGTGAATTCTTTATAAATTAGTGTGGAAGGTTATTTTTTGTTGTTGTTGTTGTTGTAGTTTGTTTGTTTTTTAAATGACAGATCCTTAGTGAAGAAAAAAAAAATGTTAGAATCCCTTTAAAATTCAAAGCACTATTCATTCTTTACTATTGGATGCCCTTCATGCCATCTTTGAATAGCCATTCCTATATGAAGTTAAGGGGAGGGCTAGTTTTCTAATGTTTCAATTTCTGGGAAATGATGGAATGTCTTAGATGATTGAAGATAACACAGCTAAAAGTTACAGCTTGTGTCTTACCCCAAACAGATTAATCCTCGAGAAACCCCTGGAGCCATCCACTTTCCCGTCATGTCATTTTGTTTAAACATGAGACAGTCTTTGGATATATCATGGTTGGGAAAACATCAATTATAGAAACACACATTGGTTTTTATTCGTCTTTTCCTTTTACTGTAATAATCACTTACCTTCATATGTGCATATACTGTGGGAAATAAGAATGTTTAAAATGGGGAAAGCTTAGCACTGTGCAGCATAATTTATAGAAATGTCAAAATTACAATATTTCCCATTAATATTAATAGGTTTCATTTATATATCAGTCTGAAGTTTGCAATGTAATTTTGTATGGTATCTTACATAATTATCATACTTACTCTAAGAATGAGATATTAGTGTTGCCTTAAGGGGGATGAAATATGGTCCGGGGAGATTATGTTATTTGCTTAAGATTAAAAAGCCAGCAAATGACACAATTAGTACTTGGATTTTCTAGAGAATCTAATTCAAGTGCATTTTTTATTAAAACAAGTATATTAATACTGAATCCATTTTAATAAGTAGTTTGCCACTTAATTTAAAAGTCCTAAACTCAAAATACAATTTTAGTATTTTAGAAAAAGTCAAAAGAATAAAAATTAAAACGAATGCTATCATTATTTACCCATCTATTGATGCGTATGCTGACAAACCCAGTCACTGACAGTATTCTGCTCCATTCATTTGCTTCAAGAACCTTGAGCATGCTCACTTCCCTTTTCCCCAGTTAGAACCGCCATGTTGTTTTTATCCTTTACATTATGAATCCTTCACTGTGTGATCAAGAAAATATAAATCATGTGGCTTCACCTTCCCGTAAAAGTGTCTAATTAAGATTAAACTTGTCCCTGTGGTAAATGTAAAATGATTTAATTATAATCAAAATGATCTCAATTGAATAGCTTCTGTTTCAAAGAGTCACTCTCCTAGTGCTAAGAAGCTCATTAAATTCAATTTGCAGTAATGTACTGCTGTCATGTTTCCTTTCTGAACTACGGTATTATATTAAAGTTCTTTGATTATTTCCCTGTAGGGTAGCGTTAATGTGACACACCATGTAAGAGAAAAGCTCAAAAGAGACTCAAAGATGCACTACGTTTTTTAAAAAATTTCTTCAATAGATGTTCATACTTAGCAGCATGAAAAATATTCAATAAAGAGTATTTGCAGGCTGTTTTATGAAGGAGGGAAAAACAGTAATACAATTTATATTGATGTTTGTCCTGGAAGTCTAAAGAGTCTATATTTATATTTGAAAACGTGCATTTCCATACAATACAGATGATACCCTTTGGTATGTGTTTTTACATTCATCATAGGCATATACTTTTCATTTATTTATGAACTTAAAGACATTATTGCTCTTTTCAAGGAAGTTCAATCTCCTTGATATGTGGAATTACTATTTGCAAGATGGAGAACTCCTACAATATAAAATTATCTAATATTGAAAAATCTGCATAAAAATTCATTGTTACTCAAAAAATCAACTGGAAAATTTTAAAACCATTTTTCTTTTAAATATGAAAATATTTTTTCTAGTTCACTTTTTCACAGATAAAGGTACTAAAAGATGTGTGTTTCAGAGGTAACTAGTCTACCACCAAAAATGGTAAGTTCCTTAAAAGATGTTAGACAAGATAATTATATATAGTAAACACAGTTGAACTACTTGATAAAAATATACATAAATCTTTTTAAAAATATTTCAATAGTCGTACCTAAATTTATAAACCAATCCCACATCCATAATGGAAAGCAAATTATTATTATTAATAGATGTCATAGAAAGAAATGATATGATGCAGTTGGGAATTTTGAAAGA
Source organism: Marmota flaviventris (assembly GCF_047511675.1). Taxonomy (NCBI): domain Eukaryota; kingdom Metazoa; phylum Chordata; class Mammalia; order Rodentia; family Sciuridae; genus Marmota; species Marmota flaviventris. The sequence continues at coordinate 25,315,324 of NC_092506.1, read as the reverse complement.
TGTTGAGATTCATATTTTTTAATTAGATATTACACATAAACATAAAACTATCATTTGTCTTTCTACTGTTTTGATTAATCTCTAAAGCACTGATATCAGGACAAAAATAGAATATAATAAATAAAATATGAATACTTCTATCCAACAACAAAAAATATGGTGCTTTGTTTAGCTTCTAATGAATCATTTAATACAATTATCAGTTTAGGTAACAGGAAAAACAATCTCTTTTACCCAATTTAAAAATTTCCTCGAATTGTTAAATTTGATTTTGTTTGTTTATTTTCTTTGTTTTGTCTTGCTCCTTTCAATCCCTTTCTTTTATGAAATACAAATGTGTCTAAATATATAAATTAAAAATTATTTGCATAGAGATTGGAGCAGTTCAACCTCTCACCAGCGGCAAATCAATGCTTGTTTTTCTACATCTGTATCAAAACAATGTTGTCTTGGAAAAAACTGGTGACAATGAAGTGTTACTATTTCATATAATTTTCACATATTTGATTTTTAACAAGGTTGGACATATTTTACATATTAATATCTCAGATATATTTGTTGCTTTTTGTTTGTATTTTGTTATTGGCCTATTCATATATTTTATTCAACGGAACATTCACATTTTCTGCTAACAGTTAAAAATTCTATTTAATGGATGGAACTGGAGACAATCATGCTAAGTGAAATAAGTCAATCCCCCAAACGAAAGGCCAAATGTTCTCTCTGATGTGACAGAGCTGATTTACAATAGGTAGGAGAAGGGGAGAGGGAAGGTTCTGTGGATTGGAGAGGGAGGACTAGGAAGAAGGGAGGAGTGATGGGAATGGGAAAGACAGTAGAATGAATCAGACATAGATTCCCTATGTTGACATATGAATACACAAGCAGTACAACTCTACATCACATTCAACCACAAAAACAGGAAGATATACTCCATATATGACATGTCAAAATTCATTCCACTGTCATGCATAACGAAAAAGAACAAATAAAAATTTTAAAAAAAAGATTTCTCTTTTTTTTAAGTATTTACTGTCTACTACATTTGATTGTAAGTAAGTACTTTCTCCCAGTTTGTAAATGAACTGTCTTTTCATGAACGTTGTTATCCCTCATTCTGAAAATCCTCAGCTTGAAGGAATTGGATTACCCCCCAAATATTATAAACCCTTTGAGAGGAGAAAATCTGCACTGAGTCTTATTCAGCTTTAGAATATCATATATAGTCTACCATGATGTCTTTCAGGAAGAAAACAGTTTAAATACATTGAAATAAACTATTACCTTTAAAAAATACCATTCTTTTCTCCTTTTGCGAACAGTGCAAAGGATATGGTTTAACCACTGGTTACCTCTATTCCTCATTATTTAGCAGTTAGTGTGTAGCCAAATCATTAAAGATATTCAAATATTGGCTGAGCTATTCCTCATTATTTAGCAGTTAGTGTGTAGCCAAATCATTAAAGATATTCAAATATTGGCTGAGCTATATATTTTTCTTAACTCAACATACTACACACTTTGTTTGCTAAACCTGCATACTTAACATTTATTAAGGTTATCTGGTCACTACCTATTTTTAATTTTATTTCAGGGCACTCTCATTTTATTTCTTTATTTGTATCCTTACTATTTTGTAATATTCTAAAATGGTTTGAAAGAGGCTATTCTAATCCATTTAAACACCATTTAATAAAACAGAAACATGTTTTAAATATAGCCAACATATATAATCATAGTGATACATACTCTTAGTATATTATAGGTACTTTAAGTGCCTTCGCTTATTTATTTCCTACAATCATCCCCATTCAATAGATGAAGAAATGGAAACTAAGAAGGTTTACATGATTTATCCACAGATACAAAGCCAGTAGGTTCTAGAGCTGGATTCAGACCACAAAGATTGGTACCCATTACCAATCTAAGCTTTACTGGAAAGAAGGAAGGCAGAGAGACGTATATGGATACAGAGACATGGATATACTTTTCTCATCTATGGAGCAGATGCCACTTACACAAGGGATGCTGTGAATTCACAGGTGTGAGTACTCCTGTTTTAGTTTCCATCATATAGTAAGTACTATTTGTGAGTTTGTATTACCATCTTTATTGTTTCTTCTGTATTGTAGCAGTATTTACTAGCATCTTTTATATGACATATTTCTTCCTCTTTAACTTTTCCTCATGGTCTCCTCAGATCCATTTCCCTTCTGCATTATCTAACTAGGTGTGTCTTCTCAAGTGAGGACTCTGCATCCTGCTGTTTTGCAGTTATGGTTTTTTCAATCACTTTATGCATTCTCATATTTTGAACTGATATCACCACCAAGGCTATTTACCTATTTGAATCTCCATCAATAATCTGTTTCCTAAATTTAGCCTGGACGTTTTTTCCTTTTCTTTTTTTTTTTCTTTTTCTTTTTTTTTTTTTTTTTTTGCATCTGGGGGATTGAACTCAGGAGCAATTAACCACTGAGCCACATCCCCAACCCTTTTTTGTATTTTATTTAGAGACAGGGTCTCACTGAGTGGCTTAACACTCACTTTTGCTGAAGCTAGTTTTGAACTCTTATTCCTCCTGCTTCAGCCTCCTGAGCCACTGGGATTACAGTTGTGTGCCACCACATCCAGTTAAAACAAGACTTTTAATCTTTGGGTTCTACCTTTGCATCACCTATGTTGAAAGAATTTTACAAAACTATTTTTTAAAGTCTTATGAGACTGTTATGTATATTAGTAAACTCTGTGCTAAATAATATTAAAAGGTAAGGTTCAATAATTTCAGAATGTATTGGCTTAAAGGCTGAAAAGTTTTTAAAAATATAAAAATGAGAAATGGAAGAGTTCAACTTAGTTATTCTCAATGGGGGCAATTTTATAGCCCAGAGAACATTCACCAATATCTGGGCACATTTTTGGTTGTCATGACTTGAAGAAAACTGCTGCTGTCATCCAGATGACAGAGACTAGGGATGCTACTAAATATCTTGCAATATACAAGAAAGGCCCTAACCACAAATGATTACCTGGCCCCAAATACTGTAGCCCCAAGTTTGAGAAACACCAGTCTAACATTAAGAGCAAAGTCAAGATTTGAAGAAACGGTCAAATAGCTATTAAATATGTCCTTTTCATTTTAAACATGAAAGAAGGACAGAATGAAAGAAATCTAAATTGTGTTCAGATTTGCTGTTTTCTTATAGAAAGATATATGATTAAACATGATTGGAAAGAAGCTATATGTTCAATCAAATTTATTTACTGTGCTGCTTTGTTACCTGTTCATTAAAATTCGAATGTTCAGTATTAGTAAAAGTTGGGAGAGGAGAATATGTGTGGGGAAGGAATAGACTGCTTAGGCAATGGATAAAAAATAAGGGTTAAAAAGAGAGGAGGAATAAACAGAGTTGTTTATCTTTAGCAAAATGAGGTGGTTCTTTATAGCCTTACACACACTGAGAGTAATTGATACCATTATACCATTCAACATATTGGAAACAAAACATGCAATTATTGGCAGATTCCAATTGAGCAGTTAATTAAGGTAAAATCTATCCCTATTTTAGGTGGATGTAGAATATATGTTTCATTCAGGCTTGGAAATGAGCTGAAATGAAGCAGTAGTTAATAATCAACAAAATAATAAACAAAAAAATTCCTATCATTTTTGATGTTGAATTTTTCTTCCAATTTTGCTATTTCTTTCTTGAGATTGTGTATTTTATTATTTAATAAAGAACTTGAATTATTAAAATATCATGGAGAATTTACCCAATATTTTAATTATAAGTCATTTATATTTTTATATTTAGGATTATTGGTAAGACATTTTCAAAACAAGTATCAACTAAAAAAAATTGTAGAACAAACCAACCTTCTTACTCCAGCTCACAATGTCTGATTCATGTTTGATTCCTCAATTAATTTATTAATTTAGGTAATTACATGAAGCAAGTCTGTCTAAAACCTAATCTCCAAGCAGGCTGGGCTTTGGTCTATTGGATTAGATAATTCTTCATATACTCAAGTGGTTATAGGAGTGTTGAGAAGCAAGAACTCCAGTAAACAGAGTCTGGAAGACTTTTGCATAATCTTAGGCAATAATCTCTGAACAAAGTAGCCTCAATTAAAAGTTAGAGATAATAATATTCTCATACCATGAGGTTGTGGTGAGAATTAATTAATGTTATAACCCTCCAGTGCTTATGCTAGTGCCCAGTACTTTATAATGCTTAATAAATATTTGTTATTATTAATAATAGTATTAATTATATTAATGTACACTTCTACACACTTTATCCCAAGAAACTACATTGTTTTCAAATGTGTATAAACATTTCTATAAATACATATCTGCATGTGTATTGTATATTATAGAAAATCACTCCAACTTTGAATTTTAAAGATGATTAACTTTTAAAGTATACCTACAAAGCATACATACACTTGCTCATGATAGACTCTGAAAGAATATTCATGGCCCAAAGGTGCTAAAACATAAAATTTATTCTTTTAGAACCTAACTATATTATTGGATCAAAATTATGTTAAACTGTAATTACATAACACAGAAAACATGTTAAAATTAAGCAATTATAAACATTTTTATGAACAGTAAATGTTACAGGAATTCAGAAGAATGTTAATGTAAAAGTTAACATATTTCTATGTGTGTATATATTCAAAACTAATTATATGTCTATATTAAGGAGTAGTTACTGTCTTTACACAAACACATGTATTGAATTATTTAAACCTCTTAACAATCCAATGTAGTAGTTATTCAGAATAATTATGTTTTACTAGGATTTTTCTTAGAAAGTCAAGATAAAGTAACTTACCCAAAGGCTTATAACTGGCTATTCAAGTCATCTGAAGTTTAAATTTTGGATCTATTTAACATCCAAGTCTATGACCTTAACTACGGCTTACTTATACTGAAGGCAGAGGCTTTGGTCTCTTCCACAGTTACTGATCAAACTTCAGTATAATAAAGTGTTTTGAAAAGCATAAAATCATTATTAAATACAATAAAGTCAGTTTGGGGAGAAAGACTATTATAAAGACAGTGGTCTTAGCAGTTATGTTGAATAGACTTCTTATAAACAATAGACAGAATTACATGTGTTACTGCATTGACATGAAAGTAAATACTTTGTTAGATATTTAATTTCTGAACTAGTTTTGTTGATAGTATATAAACATGACCTGAATAAAGAACCAGGGAAATTCTGAGAGTGGAAAGGAAAGTAATTTGTGGATGCAGAGTTAAAAAAAGCAAAACCACTGAGTTTATGTCACAGATAATAACTGAGAATGGTCACCCTTTTGAGTAAAATCATGAAAGAGAGAACTGGGCTTAATGTTTTTTAATTTATAAGTTGGAAACCTAAATGCATGTCCTAATGAGAAGCCTAATATAGAATAACAAATTCATCACATTAGGAGAACCTTGCCCTTTGCATTTCCTTGCTCCTGGGAACTTAAAGCTGAATTTTAATGTTACATTAACATTTGCAATAAAAGTTAAAACCCTAAAACTAAAATGCAGACTTCCTTGTAGACTCATGTGGTAATTGTATGAAATAACCACATGTGATAACTCAGGAGAGATAAAAGGAAGAATAAATTGTTGCCACATAGAATTAGTTGGGGATTTTTAAAGGGATTTGATAAAGTTACTAATTTTATGTCTACTCACCTTACCAATGGAAAAGTTGCAATTTGTCTCACTTTATTTAGTAGTCATCTTTTGAAAGTTCCTGCATCTCAAACTATTGCTAATATTTCCTTAGTCACTAATATTATTCCTTTTTGGGTATAATGCATTTTCATTCTGTTTCAAATATCATTTTAATTTTCACTTACTAGATTTCCCCAGCATCCCATAGCTAAAAGGTTTGTTTTAAAGAGTTCAATGTCAAACTTTGGTGCTATAAAGTATTTTTTTAAAGAGGTTAAATTTTAAAAATAGTGTTCTATAGCCAAATTAAAAAAAAAAAAAAAAAAAAAAAGAAGAAGAAACCTGGACAGGAAGATTGCAAGTTTGAAGCCAGCCTGGGCAACTGTCTCAAAAAGCAAAAAGATCTGGATATGTAACTCAGGAAGCAATTGTAAGGGCAAATAACTTGAATAGCTAGCATCATTCCTGATCACAAAGGATATTATTTGTTGAACACAGGATCCATTCTAAACACATTTCATGGCATCAGAAATACAATTGTCATAACAAGCTATTTCTACACTTGATCTTAGCCAAAAGGCCGAGAAGCGATAACAAGCTATTTCTAAAAACAAGTTCACAAATACCATTTACAAGAATGTTCCATTCCGTCAGTATAATCCCACCCATATTAACCACTGTATAAAGAATTAGCAAGACAGTGCCACTGCATCAGTGTGAAAAAGAAAGCAAATTTAAAAAGGAGAAAGAGTAAGCATAGAAAAATTAGGATACTTCTCAGGAATCCCTTAAAAGACAGATTCTGGTTTACACCATAACCACTAGACTAGAAGCATATCCATTATAAGTATTTGATATATTTAAAATACATCTAGCAAACAACAAAAAATTGCCTTCCGTTCTGATGTGATGTTTATTTCTCTGGATATTTTGCTGTTTCTTACAAATTTCCGAGCCAAACTAACTTCTGATATTGTTGAAGAAGGAATGAGTCCTTACCTGGATTACTCTCAGCAATATTTGCTGTTTTGACATTGATTTGAAATTTGGACAAAGCAAATAAGCATACCCTTCACAAAGTTTACACCTAACTAGACATTCCCTGTACTGATATATGGGAATACCCGTAAACTCCTCTGACATAAACCTGGGGCAGTTTGCTATCTGCAAAGTGCATGAGATTTGAAGTCTACTATATGCAAGCTAGAACCCCACTTCTGACACTTTAAGTTTTTGTAAATTTTAAAAGCAACATGAGAACTCTGAATTTGTTTCTTTGACTTTAAAATTAGAATATTGATATTTACTTAAAAGTGAAGTTTTTGAGGGTTGAAATATATATCCTGTCAAGAATTTTTTAACAGTCTCTCTATAATAGAGACAATTTTAAAGTGGGAAACTGAGCAAGATATTTTAAAATATAAACTCTCATCTCACATATAAATCCATCTTGTAATATACCTGTTTTTAAATCCAAAAGCTTTATGTTTGCAATAATATGTAAAATTACTGTGATTTATGTGTTTGCCCAAAGTCCCATACTCCTAGGTTGCTCTCAATGATTCTCACCTCCTGGTATTTACACCTCTCTTCAATCCCTTTCTCTGTGGAATTTGGTGACCTGTGCTTTCCAAAAGACAGAGTGTAAAGCTCATGACTCACTCCTGAAAGCCAGTGGAGTTTCACTACCTCTCTCTTGAATTACTTGCTTGAAAGAACCAGAATTAGTTTTTTGACAGAAGAAGAAACAATCAAGTATGAATAAACACTCAAAAAGAAGAAATTTATGGGGAGGGGTTGAGGTCATTATTAGAAAATAAAATAGTAAGACACTGTGACACCAATAAGATAATATAAACATTGACCCATGTACCAGAATAGAGACACCAGATTCTAAAACATGCATATGAGGAAGCCTGATTTATTATGACTCATATGTTTTAATGGGAAAAGATAGAATTTTCAATAGAAGTTATTGAAAAGAGTTTATTCATATTAAACTGTTTATTTTTAGTTCTGTGATGTATGTCATAAAGCCAAGGATCAGTAAGTGGAATGACAATAAATTTAAAAGCTTCTGCATAGCAGAATAAACAATTAAGAATGTGAAGCAAAACCCTACAGAATGAGAGAAAAATCTTTGCCAGCTACTCTTCTGACAGAGAACGAATATTCAAAATATATAAATAACTAAAAAAAAAATGAACAAAAAACCAATTAATCAATAAATTGACAAATAAATTTAACAGACATTTCTCAATGTAAGAAATACAAATGGCCAACAAGTATATAAAAAAAAAATGTTCAACATCTTTATCAATCAGGGAAATGCAAAACGAAACCTCACTGAGGGGTTTTTCTCAATCCAGTTAGAAGGGCAATCATCAAAACAAATAATAATAAATGTTGGCAAGGGGAAAATGGAACACTTCTACATTACTAGTGGGATTTTGAATTAGTATTATGACTGTGGAAAATATGGAGGTGTCTCAAAAGGGATAGAGTCACCATATGACCCAGCTATACCACTCCTCAGTATCTGTCAAAAGGAATTAAAGTCAGCATTCTATAGTGAATGCATACCCTTGTTTATAGCAACAAAATTTACAGTGCCAAGTTATTGTACTAGACCAGGTGCACATCAACAGAAAAATGGATTAAAACAACACAAAAGAATGATCCATTGATGGGAATAAGGAACATATAACACTCACAAAATACTATTTCCAAAATAAAAAAAAAGATCTCTACAATATCTTCATATCAAGAGTTCTTGATAGGAAAGAAACTCCAAGTAGAAAAATGAGTAAAATGTTCAATAGTCTCTTCACATACAAGGGAAATCAAAGAGCAACATTAAAAAAAAAAAAAGAGTGCTCAGTCATTAATCGTAAGGGAATTCTAAATCCTCATCATATAAGATACCATTTCAATTTATTTTAAAAAGCCACTGAATATAAACAGTGGAAGTATATGGATCAGCACTACTTGTACAGTGTTGGGGACTGAAAAATAGAACTCTTACTTTGGAGAGATTTGCTATTATCTACAAATGTTAAATGTGTACCTAATTAGCATATGATCCTGTTATTGCACTCCTAAAACCACACCCTCAGAAATTCTTTTGCATAATCTGGATGTCATTGACAAGAATGTTCATAAGTGCAATTTGTAGTAGTAAGAACTGGAAAAGCCAAGCTTCATCAAGGGTAGACTAGGACATGATACAACATGGAATATAAGAAACATTATTTTGAATTAAAAAGAAGTCCTAGAAAAAATATACAGAGTCTCTTTTATGAATTGAAAAATATGCAAACCTGCAAATGATATAAAACATATATCCTCAAATGAATGATTTAAGTATTTTAAAACAGTAATATGAGGGATTTATAGGATTGGACCTGTAGACAATGCTGTTTGGGAACTGAGTAGTAAATACACGTGTTTTCGTAAAAAATGTCATTTCATATATTTTATGTGTTACAAGTATTTTTACACTTCTACTTGATTTAGCAAGTAATGATTAATTTAAAAACAAACTTATGCCATCAGTTTCATATTGAGATTGATTATCAAGGAAGAAATTTTCCATGCCAGTAATTCTTACTGTAGACCCTATTTAAAACACACACACACACACACACACACACACACACACACACACAGATGAAATTCTGCTTCACAGTTGAGCCTCTGGGCAAGGGGTCATAGCAGATGTTTGCTGTGAGCTGAAAGGAAATTGGATAGATGCCAAAAGCAGAGCTTATGACATTGTTCCTATGGTGACAGAGATATTAAGATCAGCATATAAAGAAAAGCATTAATGTACTATATCCAAGGGACCATGAATTCCTGAAACTCTCAGTATACATTTCACAACTGCTTTAAAACCACATGGGAAAAGCATACATCCTCTGCCCCCATCTTCCTTAGCACTTGCCAAACTCATTTACTTTTTTTTTTTTTTTTAAAGGGAATGAATCCTCTGTAGTCTAGGAAGCTAGGGAGGAGGTGAGACAGGTACTGGTGGAGAACAGCATTTACAGAGTTGTAGGGAGGTGACCATTGGAATAAAAATGAAGATCCAAGTGCTTGGCTGTGAGTATGTACAGAAATAAGGTCCCGATTGTGCTGCTCACACTTGAAAGCTGCTGCCGATCACACTGAGAAATGAACCATCATCTTGCCCTTTTTCTGCAGGGCTGACACTTTTAGTAGCTTTGTTCTGACCTGGAGGATTTCAGCTCAATTTAGAGTCCCGGTATTTTGAATACTGGTATCACCAGGTTCTTTTTTCATTCTCCGTGGCTTACAATCTCATTTATAAATCACTTGACATACTTAGGGATGGCTTCCCTGATAGAAAGACATTTCCTCTGTTTGTCTTTCTGGATCATTTTCCCATACAGGAAACAAACAAACAAACAGGGCCATGTATTTGCCATATTTCAAAATTTGTAAGAATTTTTAAGTTTATTTATTTATTTTTTTCAAGAAAACTTAATTTCTAAGATGTTAATGACTTTTAGGATTCTGGCACCAAATAAAATCAGAACTGGAATTCAATCCAAGGTCTTTAAGTTTTTGACATCACAAAGCTTCAAGCCTTTTTATTAGTATATTCCAAAGTCACTTTAAAAAGTCTGCTTGATGAAGAATTTTCAGGAGTGGGAAAATTACATCTTTTGCTACTGGCTTCTCTAGCTATTAATAACACAGTCATTGTGTTTTAGAGAATTGAGAAAAATAATTCCTGAGTAAATTTTTGGTGTACTATATACTTTCACACACATTTACCCATTTACTATTCTCAATCAAATGATTAGATTATTAGTATTATTAATATCATGTCATTATTGATTTAGCTTCATGGGTGAGACTCTGAACACTCAACAACTAGGTAATAGAGGAAATTAGAAATCAAATGCTGTCTAAATCCAGCAAATATTGCCATGAAAATACCTGACCTTTGAGTTATATAAGGAAATAATGTCTCTATTTCTAAAAATGCAAGGATGGCATAAATATGTGATAATGTACACCAAGATGGTTATGTTTACTGTAACAGACATAGAACAGGCATGAGATTTAGAAACATCAAGGTCTATGTGCAAGTGTGTGTGTGTGTGTGTGTGTGTGTGTGTGTGTACATTATGTATACATCTATATATATCCAACAATTCAGCAATGCTTGTATTCAAATTAGACAAAAAAGGATGTGCACATACATCAATACTTTCACACTTCCATTTATCATTTAGTTACCATGTAATAAGATAAGATAGATCCTTAGATAATCATTTTTGAAGAATTTCAAAGAAATTGAAATGTGATCATAGGCAAGCACAGTGATTCTTAGGGTTGATTTTGTTTCCCAAGGAGGGACATTTGGCAAGAGCTATTTTTAGTTGGCAAAATGAGGGGAATATTACAAGGAATTATGGATGTAGCAGCTATGGTGGTTGCACAAGAAATACACAAGAAAGCCTTCCATAATAAAAACAACCAATTCCAAAGGTGAGTAATGCTGAAAATGAGAATGATGGATTCAACATTCCAGGGATTGACCTGAATAAAAGTCTTACAAATTTTAAACCACACAGGTTAGTTGAGGCTACAAAGAAACTGCTGTATGCACATATGTAACATTATTAAATTAGAGGACATTGAAGTGCCTGCCAACTATGCATTTCTAAGAGATGAACAAATCTAAAGAAAATTAAAAGAAAGTGATTGGGGATACAGCTCAGTGATAGAACATAAGCCTAAAGCCAACCACGTGCAAAGCCCTGGGTTCGATCTGTGGGACCAAAAAACAAAAACAAAAAAAATAAAAAATAAAAAAGAATAAAAAGAAAATAAAAACCTGAATAAACAATAACAATAAAAAAGCAACAAACAAAATAGTTCTAACTAAAACTAAAATTAATATGCTACTGCATGAATTCATTGATAGTTCATTTTTGTTGTTTGTCATTAAAATGTCGATAAATTTAGAAATAAGCACACTCACAAAAATGTTATTTTTTAATAAGGAGGACTTGTTTGAGATTGTTGATAGGTGTTATTCATTCAGTATGACACAAGCATACCTTTCTTATTTTTATTTCTCTAAAAGGATAAGGAAACTAAGTTGACACATAGCAGTCACAGGAAAGAGAAAGAAAATATTCATTTTCTACCCTCTCATTTATTTTCTTTCCCTTGCTCTAAGCTTTGTATTAATAAAGCATAGAAGGAAGAAGAAACCAGGACTAAAGACATTTGAATGCATCCTCCTTCCCATATAAAACCTATAATTTGGTAAAATTTTCAGAAACACATTACTTCTTTTCCCTTTTGACTGCCTGTGTTGAAATTCACGGAAACCAACAAAAGAAATCATGAAGACTCCAGCATGAATCATTTATTTGGACAAAATAGGGTGGCTATTTAAAAAAGGGCAGTAATTCCCTCTTGCTGTCAAAAGATAAAGGCTTACAATTTCCTGTTGAAATGTTACAATACCTTGTAAATTTTGAACCTGTAATCATCTTCTGAAAAAGAGGAGAAAAACACCAATTGGCAACATTTTGCTATGGAAGTGAATGCATTACTGCAAACCATAAATATTTTTAATTCTAGTGTTCAGGAAAGATGATAAAGGTCAATTATTTACTACCAGAAAACAGTGAAAGTCAACTATAAAATGTGGTTACAGTTAGAAAAGTGACCATAATAAAGCTAGTATTTTCTCAAGTAAACTTTTGCTCCTATTAGATCTGAGAGTCATTGCTAAGTACTTTAATGTCAAGTCTGAAATATTCCAAAGAGGTAGAGAACCAGCAATCTGAGTTCACCATCCTCAATAATACTGAGGAAAGTGCAGCTTCTTTTTCATGGTGGAAATTCTACTACTGAGGATATACCAAGGCTGGCTGTGGTAATTACAAGGAGCTAAATTGTGTTTATCTGTGCAAACTGCCATGTTTTTATATTGCTCCCTATCCTCCTACAGAGAATTATAAAAGAACATTTGGAGTGAGAAATTATATTTGTACATTGTCATTTGGCAATCATTACCACCCTTTAAACCACAATTATTGGTGTCAGTGGTTGAGCTTTGTGGATACTCTGTGGCCTTTAAAAACTTTTCCTGAAATAGTAAAGGCTGTTGTATTCAAACAGACTGGTTAGATCATATTTAAACTGTGGTAGGAATAGAAATTTATTTTTGAAAACTCTCTACCTACTTTAATTAAAACAAATTAAGCAGTTTTTATTTGATTCATTATTTGGAGATTCTAAGGCACATTGGGAAGTGGTGATTTGTTTGTGCTAGGTGAGGTACTCACCTCGCCTTTCAGATCTTCCCTCTCTCCTCTCCACTCTGCCTATCCCTCATCTTTGATGCTTGAGTTGGGGCCCATTCTCAAAGGACTCATTTTTCTCTACCACTTTCCCTCCCCTCTACCTATCTATCTATCTGTCTATTTATCTAATTGATAATTGGTATTTGCACATATTTTTGTCACCTCAGTATATGATGTACAATAATCAGAACAGGGTGATGGGCATGCATAGTACCTCAAACATGCACCACTGCATATGTTGGGAACATTCCCAATGTTCCGCACTAGCAACCATCAAATATTAAATGAATCATGGTCAAAATAGTTACCCCACTGCACTAGAAAACACCAGAATCAATTCCTCCTATCTAACTTCATTGCTGTACACATTATCCATCTTTTTACATTTCTCTTTCTCACTATTGTCAAGTTATTTGAATTACCCATCTCACAAAAGTTCACACATCTGAATCACAAAACCCAGGCTCTCCTCATTCTGCTTCAGTCTTATAAAGATAATCTCCATTCTGTCCTTTCAAACATAGACATTTTTCCTTTATTTCATTCTTAGGACATGAAGTTCAAACTTTCAGAAAGGATTGTGGATTCCTTTGGCTTGACAAAAGAGATCAATGAGTGGCAATACTAAAATGTGGTCTGATTCCTATGGTATAACCATCATTATCTTCTACAAATGTATGAAAAATTAATGGATTTGATTTTGTGTTTAAGTTGTTTAACAGAAAAGAGTTCATGAAAAGATAGCAACAAAAGAGAATGTCTACAAGGTCAAGTGAGTCATAGACATTATGTAAATAGGGGAGTTCAGACAAGAGGTAGAAGTTATAGTGCTTGGAGATTAGGGACCAGTACATCTTCATGTTTCAGGTAGCTGAAATTTGCTTCTGACCTTTGCTTAGGGTTAAGAAAGTGATAACTTTGTAGCAGTTGACAGGGATCACAGAACAATATAGAATTAGTTTTCCCTTTCCCCCCCTCCCCAAAGAATCTCTCAATCATCAGATAACCTCATACTTAATTCATGAAATAAAATCTCTATGATTTATAGTATGATATATAGTGCTATTCATAAGCAAAGGATCATAATCACATTTTCATAGGTGAGAAATCTGAAGTGATGCAAGGGGATTTATTTCAGTGTAAATGAAAGAATTCATTTCTGCCACTCTGGCTGCTTGAAAGTTTCCCTTGCCCACTGGAGTTGAGGCTATGAATCATAGGGAAAAGGAATTTGGCCCTCTCAAAAGGGAATCCATGTCTCCTTATGTTTACAGTTAATAATGAGTTACAGATTGCTGTCTTCCTTTGAGAACGGAAGAGCATGATTGAAAAATATGTGAGAACAATGTTCACTTGGTCAGTGCCATGGGCTGAATATTTGTGTCCCTCTCAAATTGATTTTAAAATCCTAATCCTCAATATGATGGCTTTTAGAGATGAGGGTAATCATATCATGAGAGTGGAGCCTCACATTGGGATTAGTGCCCCTTTTAGAAGAAACATGAGAGAGTTTGCTTTCTCTTTAGTCTCTGTCAATGAGAGTATAAGGAAGCAGGCCTTCATCAGATACTGGATCTTCTATTATCTTGATCTCAGACTACCCAGATTTCTGAACTATGAGAAATAAATGTGTGCTGTTTAAGCCTTTTAGTCTGATAATTTGGTATTGCAGCCCAGATTGATTGACAGTCTGGGTTTCAAGGGGACCCAATATTACTTAACAGTTTTCAACAACTTTATTTTCTCATTGTGGTCATATGGGGGCATGGTTAGAAGATGACTAATACCATTTTAAAAGGTTATGCTCAGTAGCAATATAGGACCAAATAAGGAAGTCAGGAAGCTTGAAAGAGTGATATCATTGTTCCCCAAATGGAGTTCTCAAAGTAGAAAGGTAGACAACATGAGAAAACCCTGGTTCGATTAAGGTGTGGGTTTTTATGAATTCCTTTACAATCATAAGATATTCACATGTAAATACATTTAAAAATTAACAATTTGCAGCTGTTTGCAAGGAGTATATACATGGGACATATGTGAGTAAAGATGCATATTCATTTATTTAAATTTTGTTTCTTTTGTCCTATTTGATAACCATGTACATATATTACTTTTGAAACTCAAAACTGTTTTAAAAATATGTCTAATTGATTCTAAGTTAATTTTTCTCAACATATTAGTTTACATTAGCATACCTTAATGCAAGCTAGCATATGTTGTAATACCTAATGTTGTTATTAATATTTTATGAATTAATTAGGACAATTAAAAGTACTAATCACTAGAAAAGACACAAAAGACACGGAAGATGTTAAATTACTAGAATCTGGTAGGAGGACAGTATTAATTCATACATATATATAAAATACATATATACTAATGTATACATATTATATGGATTAGCTTTTTCATTTGCTGTAACCAAAACATCTGACAAGAAAATTATGGGAGAAAAAAGTTTATTTTGGGGCTCAGCGTTTCAGACGTCACAGTCAAAGGCACTCGACTCCATTCCTTGGGCTTGAGGTAAAGCAGAACATCATGGTAGAACGGTGTGGTTGAGGAAAGTGGCTCACATAATGATAAGAAAGCAAAGAGAGAATTTTCTTGCCAGATAAAAAATATACTCTCCTAAGGCACGCACCGAATGGTTGCCTCTCTACCCACATCTTATGTGCCTTTAGTTACCACTCAGTTAATCTGGATCAGAGGAATAATTCACTGATTAGGTTAAGGCTCTCATAACCCAATAATTTCACTTCTGAATGTTCTTGTATTGTATTACACATGAGTTTTCAGGGATATCTAATATCTAAACCATTACAAATGTATTTATAAATAACATTATATGTATACCATATATAAATATTATATATACATTATATATAATATAGAAAGAAATTATACATATATATAAAGAAATTAAACCTATGTCTGTTTGGCTTCATAAGTGTTGGGATACAGAGAGTTTTATTATGGAGTATTTGCCACATAATTTTGCACCATCCGCAGAGTCATAAAAACATATTTATTAAATTGTTAAGTTTTGTTAAATTAAGTTTTCTGTGTTAAAATTTGATTTTGGATACAGAGTAAATTTATTTAGCCTGCATTTCTGTGCAAAAAGATACTGGGACTTAGTTTACCGATTATGAATGTCACGGATCATATACTGTCTCTTTTCCTTTGTGAGGTAAGTGATTAAGTTTAAGACTGACATCTCAGACACAGAGGATAGGACTTAAATATTTTATGCCAGATTTTATGAATCGCAGTTCTCATGTGGGATCTTGACTTTGTCCACTAGCCCAGTACTAAAAAGATTAAAGTAGATCTAACCTTAGAGCACTTAGCCATGGTGAATAACAAGTTTCTTCAAATATCCATTCCCTTACTTTTTCTGCTACCATTTTGAGACCAGGTAAGACCTTTGACTCTTTCATTTCTATGTTTTCATGCACCTGACCTTTCTGACTGATAAAATACTTTAAGAAGTAAAAGTTCTGATATGTTGCCCATACAGTCCCAAGAACAATAAAATAACCCAATACTTTGATGCTAAGTAATTAGGGAAAGGGGGAGGAGCTAGGTAGTATTGTTTCCAAATAATATCATCAATCCTTTAGCACCCTGATTGAATAAATAGGCAGGGAATGGGTGTATATTCTTCCCACAATAAGTCTCTTCCTACATCATTACATCAGTCATTGACACATCAAGACTTGTGGCCTTCTAGATTCTGTAATATTACCCTAGGAACCCACTAAATGCCTGAATAGCAATAGTCCACATGGATCAACTCCATCATAATGGAGGACATTAAAATAAATCCAGTCTGGATACAAGCTTCAATTTTCAAATCTCTTTGTGCAAAGACAAGTTAGGATGGAGAAGTAGAAACGTGCCTCCCTAACTTTTCCACTTATACAAAATCAGCAGCCAATTACTCATCAATGCATGACTTTTTATTTGTCACTGAGCAAATAGTGACCTGTAAACCTTTCAAAATATTATGATATGCACAAAAATCAGAATGCCTGATCAATTCTTCAACAAATAATTTCCAAAGGTATTTTGATAATTAAATAACATTATTTTATGTATTTAATACATAATCACAGTTTAGAATGACTATCATCCCTTGAGAACTCCATTGATTACTAAATCAGGCACCTATAAAAAAGAATATCTGCTTTTCTTTACAAATTTTGACTTTAGTAGTTTTCATGACAGTTAAAGGCAGAATTTCAACTGGAATAAAGAGAGTTCTTCTCATCTAGGAATATAAAATCTTTGTACTTCAGGATTCCATCTGCCCTTGTTACTTCCAGCTAGAATCACCACATTTTATTCCTGACAATACATTTTAGTAAAGCAGAAAAAAAAAACAGCGTTGTCATAAAGGGGTATTATCACTTCACAAGGGTCGGGTAAGCCGCAGGAGTAGATGAAATTCAAATCAGCCAAGATCTTGTTTCCATGATAATGTATCTCTCCAGCTTTGAAATCACATCAGAATTGCTCCTATACTGAGTGGTTTTCAAAGTTGTCTTTGAGGCATCACTGAGAGATTCTAATAGATAGCTTCCAGTAGACTGCTATGAAAGGAGACTTTTGCATCTCAGAACAAGATTAGTTCTATCTGTTTTTGAGGTATATGAAATATGGTGTTATTATTGAATTATTATTATGTTTTTTCTGCTACAAAATCATTATGACTTCCTAATTAAGGTTTGGTTTCCTAAGTAATTAAAGCAGATTCCTTTGTCAGTAGCTACCAATGGCTTTTCCAGCAATCACGTTTTGCACTAGGATCTGTTAAATAATGATTAGAAATGTCAGCTAATGTTATCAAAAAGAGAAGGAAGAGCAAGTATATGGCATATCCTAATAGATGGGGCAGTTCAAGAGCTCCAGGGAAATAAAGAAAGCAACAATTTGCCTAGAGTTGATAGTTATAATCCGTGAAGGAAAGGAAAGTACAAATGTTTATTCATTCTGCATTTAAATGGTCCAGTACCAGGGATCTGTGACTTGTTGTCTGCACATTATTTTATGGTGCAGGAGAATACATTTGAGCAAACACCATTTGTACTTGGGTCTCTTTGTCATGAGGGAATATAAAACTCAACTATAGATTTTTATATTGTTGGCTACTTCCCTGACATGTCTCTCCTTCAACACCAGGGCCTAGTGGTGCAAGTATCACATCAACCTCAAAATGGGGTGATGCAAAAGGTCCCTTTATTTAAGTTCTGCGCTGCCTATCTGAATCTTCAATTTGCAAAAGGTGGAAGGGGTCATGGTTGCGCGGGTTAACTAAGGCCCATTAAGTGCTTTAGTGAGAACTCAAATAGTTGAAAATATTATTTGGATACAATTTTCAGTATAGGAAAGTATACGTTAGGGATGCTTCTTTAATAACAAGCATGCATTTAATAGTGATATCAACAGACATCTTAAAAGTGCTATCAACAACAGATTTTGTTTTAAGGAAAGTTTAATAGGACCAGGCAGTTTACTAAATGCTATGTATGTAATCTCATCTAATTAGTGCTTTAAAAAATTATTCTTGTGTACTGTTCTGTATTAATTTTCTATGGCTGATCTAATAATTTATCACAAGCTCTTCACTTAAAACAACACAAATTACCATGCAATTTTCAAGGTCAGAGATCCAAAATAAATCTCACTGGGGTAAAAATCAAGATGTCAGTAGAACTGTACTTTATCCTGAGGATTTTTTGGGGGAAGAATCTATTCCTTTTCTATTCCACCATCTTGTGAATACCTAAATTACTTGGCTCATGGCCCCTTTCCATGTTCCTCCATCACAGGTTCTGAGGATTAAGAAGTGGACATCTTTGGAGGGGCATTATTCTGATTACTACACCCTCCAATATTAATGAAATTGAAATTTTGGAATAAAAAATCAGATTAAATGTTTCTCTTGTCATTAACTTTTCCCCTTTTCAAGCTATTTAATGTTTGTTGATCTGGTATGAAAATAATCTACTGCATCATGACCTTCAATGAGCACTTTTCTCATTCTTCCCCAGAATCAGCTGCCCTGGTAAATCCACCTTGCTGGTGGATTGTTACACAGAATGCACACTCTTGTTTTCCAAGCCTGGGTACCTCTGTTTTCTGTCCTGAATGCTTAACCAATACAACTTTGCATACTTAAGTTCTATTTTATTCTTTTCCCTCAGCTAAGCGATATTTCTCAGGAAGACAGCATTAACCCCAAATGTCCCTACTTTAATTAACTAAAATATTGACTTATTTTTTCCTTGTACATATTTTGTGTTCACCTTGTCCTAGGCACTACTCTTAGTGCTGAGGAAACATTAGGGAAGAGACAGCACACTCATTTCATGAAACATACTTCCTGCTGATAATAAACAGATGATACAAAAAGTATTCAATATGTCAGATGGAATAAGTACTTTGAAGAAAAATAAAGCAGGGTAACTGATGAGAAGGACATGTGGGAGGATATTTTTTATAGAAAGGTCAAGAAACTCTTCTCTCATGAAGTGATGCTTAAAGAGCCAGGAAGGGAGAAAAGGGTGAATCCTGGGGATGCTTGACTATTCCAGGCAGAAGCAACAGTAACTGTGAAGGCTCAGAGATGAGATGAGTATTTTGGTTTCAGGACTCTTCATTGTAACTACAGTAGTCTCAAATGTACACAAGAGTTGCATGACTTTGAATAATCTACTTCTTTGATTAGACTTCAAACTCATCCAGAGAAGACAGTTTTTTTTTCTTGTCATTATAGCCTATACTGTTTATTGGGTTTTGGACTCTCAAAATTTGTTTGTAGAATGAATGAATAAACAGCCCTATTCACTGTGGTATTCTTCTTCTCATCCTTTCATCAAGAAACTGAGGATTAAAGTATTTAATAATCATCAAAGGTCATATAATTATTCAATGAGAAATCCTTAAATCTAAAATTAGTTAAGAGTGAAGTCTGGGGCTCAACCACTTCATGAGTTATGTTGTCTGATGATTTTCTTGGAGGTGTTTTAAGTCAAATTGTATTCTTAAGGGGAAAATGACTTGGAACATACAGACATGTAGATAGTTCACTATAGTATTCTCTTAAAATAAAAAGGTTTCCTCATAAAATGGAAGATCAATCACAATCTCAAAATTTGTGTGAAAAAAATAAAACATAGCATAGAATAGTAAACATGACAGCCAGCTTTAAGCAATTGGTAAAATGTTATTGTAGTTACCACCATATTTCAGATGAAATTTAAAAAAAAAAAACTTTCTGAGATACTATGGTTCTGATAAAAGTTTAGTGACAGCTGGGCATGTAATTCTAATGACACAGGAGGCTGAGATAGAAGGATCACAAGTTTAAGACCAATCTCAGCAACTTTGCAAGACCCTGTATTAAAATTTAAAGAGATAAAATAAAGCTAAAAAAAAATCAAAAGGACTGGGTATATGTTGAGAGCCACAACCAGGTCAAGATGGCGCCTGGCATTTTGCCAGAAGGAGTGGTTGCGAAGTAACACCAGCGATCCATTAAGATGATGATAATTAAGTTAAGCTGTGTATACTTATTAAGATAATGACTGATTGCTATAACTGGATGATGCTAAATTGAAACAAGCTGTGTATTCAGTTGTGTATATAAACCTCTGCTGTCCGGCAATAAGGCGGCTCCTGCTACCTCGGGTGCCCACTACTTTTGAGTTATTGCAGAGTTCCCCTTGAGTTCCTGTTGGTTCTCGCGGAGTTTCCGTGGAGTTCAGGTGGAGGTCCCGTTGGGTTCGGGCAATAAAGTAGTTCCTGTTTGAACCTACAAGTGGCTCGTGACCTCCCGGTTATTTGTGCCCAGCCAGACTGCAGCAGGTATATAGCTCAGTGATATAGTACCCTGGACTCAATTTCCAGTACCAAAATAAAAGATATTATGTAGAAAGTGATTTGTATATGACAGATTCCACCTCTTCAGCTTACACCCCTACTAGAAAAACTTATTTTCTCTAAAACGGGTGTGGAATTTTTCTTATTCCTATAGTGTGGTAGAAAACAGAGAAATAACACAATAGCAGACTATCTTCCCCCAAAATGGAGATTGAATAGTTTTCAGAAACCGCAGATGGGGGAATGAGATAGTGAGAGGAAAAAATCAGAGAATATTTTGGAAGACATATTTGCAAAGTAGATTTGTATGAGGAAACTATGTGCTATGATTTGATTGTGACCCCAAAAATGATATATTAGAATCTTAATCATTATTCTCCAATGCAACTGTGTGGGAGATGGGCCTAATGGGAGATGTTTAGGTCATGAGGGTTCTGCCCTTAGGAATGTATTACTATTGTTAGTTATGAAGGGCTTGAAGTGACAAGCTGGATATCTTGATATCTCTTATATTTTACCCTTAGATGATACATCAAGAAGGCCCTCAGTTGATATCAGCCCATTTATTGAAGACTTATAAGACTTATAAACTTCTGAAGCTGATAAGCTTCCAGAACTTTGAGTTAATACATTTTTGTTCATTATAAACCATCTAGTCTCAGCTATTATGTTATAGCCATACAAAACAAAGACTCCAAAAATAATGAAAGGTGTTGTGACATAAAGTAAACCTTAAGAGTGAAATTATGGCATTTTCCACTAAATGGTTGGAGTTGGAGAATATCCTGCTAAGCAAAATAAGCCAATCCCACAAAACCAAAAGCCAAATGTCTTCTCTAATATGTGGATGCTAATTCACAATAAGGCTGGGGACACTAGGGAAGAATAGAAGAATAGCGTTACCTTAGTTTAGGTAGAGGGAAGTGATGGGAGGGAAGAGGAGGGGATGTGGGGATAGGAAAGATAGTAGAATGAAACAAACATTATTACTTTATGTATATATGTGACTACATGACCAATTTGATTCTGCAACATGTTCACTCAGAAAAATGAGAAATTATATCCCATCTATGTATGATGTATCAAAGTGCATAAATGTATTCTACTGTCATGTATAACTAATTAAAACGAATTTCAAAAATAAAAAAAAAAGAAAGTGAGGTTTGTTTAAAACAGTAATAAGGGCTGCGATTTAAATAAAGACTGAATTAGCACAAAACAACTTGAGAGTGGAACACACAGCAAATGATAATTTGAACAATATAGAGGAACAAATTCAGCCTGAAAAAACTTGTTTTGAGTATGTTTTTACTAAGAGTTTTGCATAATCTTTTACTAAGGAGAAGACATATGTTTACATGAGAAATAAAATGAATACCATTTATTGTTTATTGTATATAATTTTGCTTACATTAACCTCATTTAAAATTATATGTGGTTCTCACTCAATTGTGTGGGTTTAATTATTCTCATTTAGACCTATTGTTCCTGTGAGAAAAATTTAATTTAGAATTATGAATACTGGTATTATTAATCAAAATAAATGATTATTTAAAATATATTTCAGTTATTCAGTTTAAAATGCAATATGCAAGTAGTATAAAACTCAAAATTGCAGAGTGGTGTAAAATGAAAAGTAAATTCCATTCTAATACCTTGGCTAATATTTCAGAGCTGTGTTAAATATTTTCATGGTTTGGATCTGGAATTTCTCCAAAGACTCATGTGCTGACGGATTAATCCCTAGTGAGGCAATGCTCAGAGTTGGGGCTTTGGGAAGTGATTGAATCATGAGGGATCTAACCTTATCGGTGGATTACTCTATTGATTGAATCATAATTCAATGGCATTATTGAGATGTGGTGGAAGTTTTAGGAGGTGGGGAATAGTTGGAGTATGTAGGTCACTGTGTGGTGGGGTGGTTCATGTTCTTAGCCTCTTCCTCTCTTTATCTCTCTGCTTTCCAGTTGCCATGAGATGAGCAGGTTTACTTTATCATGCACTCCCTATCATGAAATTCTGCCTCACCAAAGGCCTAAAACAATCAAGCCAAGTGATCTTGGATTAAAACCTCAGAAACTGTCAGGCAAAATAATTTTTCCCCTTTAAGGAATTCTGTCATAACAATGGAACAGTAACAAAAATATCATTGGTGATAAAGTGCACACTCACTTGACCCTGCCTTGATCACTTTTTAGTGGATATTCTTCTAATGAAGTCCACAAATCATGAAGTCTTCTTCAATTGACATATATCTCCTTTATGATAGAACAAGCAAGTTAACTTTCAGGAAGACAGGAAGATTATCTTGATAGGTGGGTGTCAGAAAGATCAAAAGATAGATTTTTATAAGTAACTAATAAAGTACCATGTCTCAGAGTATTTTTTTTTTTTAATGGAATAACCACTCAAGGGCTACTTGGGCCTCTACCATGACTCAGGATCCCCTGGAATTTGGAGAAGGTTTTGGTCAGTGACTTGGTAGAAGTCCAGTCTGCAGCCTCAGACTGGGAGTTTATCTAGTTTCCCAAAGGATGACAGAAATGTAGACAAGGAGAATCAGGAGCTATGGCTTAATTATGATGCTCCATTGTCTACCAACAATTTCATCAATACATTTAATGATTATTTATTTATTAGCATAGATATTAATAAAGCAGTCTCTTCAGAGGTGTCTTTAAATTTCTTTTCCTTTATATTAATTTTCCTCTTTGAATTATTTATTTTGTATATTTGTGTCTCACTTCTTTATTTTATAACTACATTACCTAAAAGTATATCATGCTTACATTTTTTTCTACAAAATACAATGTTTTGAATTTTGTATTTTTGTGTTGCTTCATTTATTAATATTTGTAAGCAGCATTTCCTTACATTTCTTTGGCTCATGGGTTCCTTGGTGAATGTGATTAGAATCTATAATTCTTTAGGAAAGTGCACATGCTTATACTCGCTTCAAAATTGGCACAGATTTCAAGAAACCAATTTTCCAACCTGAATTTCATTTACCCATCTTCAGTTAATAAGTCTTATATTCCAAGGTAATCAGGTTTTTGTTGAGTTTGCGGGTAAAAGTTCAACACAGTTTCGGTCATCACACATTTTAATACTAGAGACAATTTATTAAAGAGTTTTAGGATTCCACTGTTGCTTCATGTGTTACTTGTCAGGTTTCTGTTCTTGCGACTAAAAGGCTCAGGGGTCACTCCAGTTGAACTGGGCTGACTGGGCTATGCAAAATAACCACACAAGAGACACAAATACCTTTTTTGAGGGGGTTGCTGTGACGGCTCCTCTGACCTTAAGGGTCTACAGGACAGGAGAGAGCGACAGCACGCGCTGACCCCTTTTATTGAGGAGAAGCTATTCAAATGAGGCAAGGGGTCAGGTTTCAGGAGGCTGAGTCTATCTTCATGATGTCCACTGTCAGCAGGTTGACTGACACCTGGGTAGGCCACACCTAAGGGCACAGTAAGAGAAGGGGACACACACAAGGCACTTCCATGGAAGATTCTATCCTAAACAGTGCAAGAGGTTATATTACAAAGGGACAGGTGAGCATAGCTTCACCCATGGGGCTATAGCAAGATACATCCATGAACCAGATACCGACCCTCGAACCCAAGAAGGGTGGGGAAATCTCTGCCACATTTCTGTGACTGAGCGCCTCAGCACCCAGCTGGGGAGTGTGACTCAGTCAAGTGCAAGGTTGGTCTCCCACAGTTACTATTACTACAGAAGACAGTCATTGCAGCTATTATGTGTCAAACTGACATGTATCAGTATTGTGTGCTCCTTGTTTATGAATTATTACAAATTCTCTAGGAGGGCAATATGACTACATCAAAATTTTCAGGTATTAAATCTAAGTGACAGAGAGGTGAAGAATCTTAGTGAAAATCACATTGCTAGTTATCGCTAGAGCCAGGAGACAAACCATGGAAGTCTAGAACTAAAGATAACAGGTATATATCAAAAGTAAAGTCATAATAAACTCCACTTTCAAGACTATACTGTACCTTTTTGTTTATTTTTATTTCCTTCAATTTAGGAGGCGTTTCTCAGTTGGGGGTCAATTTTACACCCTGTTAGAAACTTGGCAATGTCTGGAGATATTTTAATCTGTCAGAATTGTGTGTGTGTTTGCGTGTGTGTTTTGTGGGTGGGAAAAGTGTCACTGTTATCTAGTAGATAGAGATCAAGAATGCTGTTAAAATATATTAGAATTCAGAGACAAGTTTCTGACAACACAATATTATTCAGCCCAAGTATCCATAGTACCAAGTTGAGAAACTGCATTATAGAAGCCATCCATGCCAGTTTAATAACCCTTTATTTGGCCAAAAAAATTGCAAAATATAAATAGGTTTTGAGGAAACATCTTTAAAATACTTGTTATAGGCCAAATTGCACTCACCTCCAATTTATTTTTAGTCCTGACCCTGTTATCTCACAATCTGACTAATCTTGGAGATAGGGCTCATAAAAACCTAGTCAAGTGAAAATAAAGCCAATAGCATGGGTCCTAATGTAATCTTACTGGCATTTTGTAAGAAAAGGAAGTTTGGATATACAGAAAGACATCAGGCATGCACATGCCTGGGGTGGGGGCATCTGAAGAGGCAATAGAGGTGGCTACCTGGAAACCAAAGACCTGAACCAGACACCTTCTATAGGATGCTTAGAGTAAAACAACCCTGCTGGGACTCTGACCTGGGACTTCCAGTCTTCAGAAGTGTGAGAAAATGAATCCTCTGTTGTTTAAGCCACTTAGTCTGAGCTATTTTGTCATGGCAACCCTAGTAAGCTAACACATCACTAGGGCTCTAAGTTATTATCAAGAACTTGTAATGTTCTATTCCTTTACATAGTCCATTGGTATTCTAATTTAAGATGCTTCATCTCTTTAGTAAACCCTGTGCTTCCCTTCAATTACTATGTAGCATTTTGTTAGCATAATTTCCATTTTGGAGTAGAGTCCACTTTAGCCTCCCATGTCAGGCTGCTAGATATTTCTAGCCCCTTTCTCTTTCTTTCTCTCTGCTTTCCATTATATTCTGATAGTCTGCTACATGGACTGGTAGAGCCAAGGCTGAGCATTTTCTCCATTGGCAAAAGATTCATTGGCATTTAGATAATTTTTTAAAAACTGTTATCTTTCAAAGGTTGACAAATCTCTCATCTAAAAAATTAAACCAGTCAAATGAAACCTCAAAATGCAGGGTTAGCTTTGCTAATTCAAGATACAATCAAGCATCTTAAGCAATGCTTTTTTTTTTACACTTCTACCAACACCATTTAGAGATATTAAGAAAAATCAGTATTTCTCATTCTAAATGTTTGAAATGAATGAATGTGTGCTTAATGCAGTAACACACTCTAGGGAGTATACTTATGTCCATTTCCTGTGCCTGCCTTTTCTTCATGTTTTCCTAGAGGAGTTCATCCATCAAGGTTGAGTAGGAAAAGTAGACATCCTAAGAACTAACCTATTATCCTTCCTTGTAAATATAGTAGCATTCTTTGCTAAATGATGGAACAAGCAAATTTAACTCACACACATACATCCTACCACACACAAACACACAAACATATACACATACTCTTCCAAGCACTGTGCTTAAATTCTTTTGACTTTTCCTCATGTAAACCTGACAACACAAGAGCTCTTGTCTCTCAGTTATTTTTCTACCTGCCCTTTCTGAGATTGATATTTTACATATTTAATAAAAATATGTATAATACTATATATATATATATATATATATATATATATATATATATATATATATATATATATGGTGTGTCTGTGCATGCCTCTGTGTGTGTGTGTGTGCGCACATTTTGGGTTTTTTTTCTTTTTTTGGTACCCAGATTGTGCCCAGGGATGCCATAACTATTGATCCACATCCATAGTCCATTTTTTTTTTTATTTAGAGGCAGGGTCTCACTGAGTTGCTTAGAGTCTCATTAAGTTTCTTAGGCTGCCTTTGAACTTGTGATCCTCCTGCCTCACCATATCTAGCAGCTGGGATTAGAGGCATGCGCCAACCACACCTGACTTCTTTACATATTTTTTATGAGGCATCTAATGTCTTCTCCAGAGTCATGAGAGTGGGAAGCAGTCAAGATCAGAATTTTTGTTTTCATTGTCCAAAAATTCTCTTCTCTGGTTAACACAAGTTGCTGGGAGCCATTAGCCAAGTAGGTATGACAATTTCCTTGCCAGCGTACCCCATGTTGCTGACATGTTGCAGCGACATTGAATGTAGGTGACCTTGCTCAAGGACCAAGGCAGATTAGGGTGTTCCCGGTTTTAAGATAATCGTGTTTAGGGCGTTCCCAGTTTAGGTTCCAGGTTTAAGGTTTAAGATTATTTCCTCCTGGGAATAGGGCGTATCCTGCTGCCTGAGTTCCCCTTGAGTTCTCACCGTCAATTGGCTTGGTGTCGTGGCATTTCTGTATCCTCCTCCCTTCTGCTAGTGATGGTCTAAAATTTGGGGGCCAATGGCTTATGCTGGGCCGGTAGTCAGTGACGGGTATGATCCAATTGCAGTGGTATCAACCTAAGACAGGAGGCTGACGCCTAAAGGTCAGTTTTCCTATGACGGGTAAGAACCATATGTTGAATTGGACAACCTACCAGGCACGGTCCATAAGCCACATTAACCTCACTCCCCCACTGGCACCAAGGCCAAATTTGGGGGCCAACAGAGGTGAGGCAAAGAACCTCACCCCCCCACTGGTGCATAGACCTATCCACAAGTATGGCTGTATGCTGGACCGGTAGTCAGTGACGGGTATGATTCAATTGCAGTGGTATCAACCTAAGACAGGAGGCTGACGCCTAAAGGTCAGTTTTCCGATGACGGGTAAGAACCATATGTTGAATTGGACAACCTACCAGGCACGGTCCTTAAGCCACATTGCTTGTTGTTTAATTAATCAGAAGGGGGGAGATGCTGGGAGCCATTAGCCAAGTAGGTATGACAATTTCCTTGCCAGCGTACCCCATGTTGCTGACATGTTGCAGCGACATTGAATGTAGGTGACCTTGCTCAAGGACCAAGGCAGATTAGGGTGTTCCCGGTTTTAAGATAATCGTGTTTAGGGCGTTCCCAGTTTAGGTTCCAGGTTTAAGGTTTAAGATTATTTCCTCCTGGGAATAGGGCGTATCCTGCTGCCTGAGTTCCCCTTGAGTTCTCACGGGATTCAGACAGTATTCTTTGGGAGATAGAAGCCCAGTGGAGGTGGATTTGGGCAGAGAACGTGATTTTGGGCAGAGAACGTGGATTTCCCCAGAACGTGATTGTAGACGGCTGGTGTGAGTTCGGGAATAAAGAGTTGCTGTTTGAATCTACAAGCTGTGTGGTGGCTCGTGATTGTGTGCCCAGCCAGACTGCGGCAACAAGTGAGGTAATTCAAGTGTGAAGTGTAGGGAGGCCCTGTCCATGTTATCTCATACTTACAGTGCTTTCAGTCTTACACCTGCTTCTGTGGCTTTCTGTCAGAACCCATTGCTGAAAGCCTGTTACTAGGAAAATTAATATATTTCTCAAAAAGAAATAATATATTCACTGCTGCTGTGAATATAACTGCTATAGTTTTGTGCTTTTTCCTCAGAAAAGAAATTGCACCTTGTTTTCTTGGCTAATCACCTTTCCTAGCCTCTGACTTGTTCCCCAAATTAGGCAGCTAAATCAGATGAAGCTCTCTGGGTGTCATGCCTGACTCTTCTTTCTTAGAAGGTTCTTGTCTTCTGCTACAACTTTCCCTTCAATTCACAGACATTTCATTTAGTTTTGTTTTTCACAGGGAGGTACTATTAGCCCTAGGAATAAGGGCCATGGAAGGGTAACAATTCTACAATCTGCAGAGAGGTTGCAAATCAAAGAAGAGTCATCCTGCCCCAAATGATAATAGCACCTGTATTGAAAACTACTCACAAATAGTTAATATTTCAGGTGTGACATTCTAGGGCAAGATGCCAGAGACTGAAATAGTTCCCTCCTGATAGATAAAACAATCTTTGACTTGATACTCGTGTTCCTTTGTACATTTGAAGCCTTACATGTGTTACATCCCAGGCTTCTGAGAGTAGGATGTATTATGTGATGATGATAATGGCATCTGTAGAAGGACATTGAGAGTTTCGTCAATGTGCTGATATTGTTGGAGGTTTTTGTTGGGGAATATATCTCCTGCAAAGTGAAAGTCTGAGAGGAGAGAGCAAATATCATTCATCATTTCTTCAGCAAACATTTTGTAGGCATCTTTTCTATTCTATTCTATGCTAACATACTCAGGAGCTGGAGATAAACTATGTGGGATTTTTGCCTCCAAGGAGCTATGTTCTATTGAGATACTGGCTTTAAAATATTATGCCTGCTATCAATGGTTGATCTTCTCAATGACTCTGAGTCTTTAGAGTCTTTGATATTAACCTTTGGATTTATATATTAACAGTTTAGGGGATGACTTGAAGCCCTGTCCTCCTGACATATGAACGGCTATTAGGTTTTTGAGAAATAAGGTTCTTGGTTTAGGGGTTTAAAGAATTTAAATGCCCTCACTAACTGAAGAAAAAAAAAGTTATATGGCTTATTATAAGATCTCAAAGAAGACTGGAGTAAGGCATCTTTTTTTTTTTTTTGTTTTATTGTGTTCCTTTTATGCTTAAATTAATATATTAGCAATTGATGTTTTGCAAATACTGCATTTGAAATGATAGATCCTTGGGAAACATTGAGATAAAGAGTTTTATGGATCGCTAAGGCTTTAGAAAATGGAAGATGCTAAAGAGTGCAAAGACAGCAGGGAGCGGTGGAAATGTTGGCACTGTGGGAATAGACAATGCAGCAAAAGCTAAACTGTAGCTGGTGCTTCCATTAATATTTGTAGCTCTACTCCCTTTTAGGTCTGTGGTTTCACTGTCTCAAACTGGAACCCTTCCAAAAACCATGTAGTAAACTTCAGAATTATGACAAGAAAGTGCAGGTCAGTTACAATTCATTACCAACCTCTCTCTCTTTTATATACGCCTTCTTCATTTTTTCTCTTAATTGCATATTTCTAATTTTTTAATTTAGATAGAAATTATATATAACCATTGGGTATCATTTGATGTTTTAATACATCTACACATTGCATAATGTTCACATTAGAATAAATGTACATAACTTCAAACATTTTTCATTTATTTGTGATAAAACATTCAAAAATTTTTCTCCTATAGATTTTGAAAAACACTGCATATTTTGTTATTTATAGTCATCATTCTGTGAAAAAGAACACCAGAGTTTATTTCTCCTAATTGTAACCTAGATACAGTGGACCAACCTTTCTCTCTCCCTCCCTCCCCACTTCTCTCCTTGGCTTCTATCAATGACTTTTCAACTCTCAACTTCTAAGAACTGGATATTAACCTCAGTTATTTAAATATGTTCAAATTATACCATGAAATATCCATCCAAAAACCCTCTCTTGACTGCATTTCCTTCATCTATCTTAAACTTACAATTCTTCTTCAAAGAAGAAGAATTTCTCAAGTGCTGTGAACCATTTATTTTATTGCTTTATACTCATTGTTCAATTTCCTACATTTGGGATATGCCCACCATTCATGTTGAATCATTGTCTCTAATGTAACTAATGGACCACTAAATAATAGACCACTAAATAATATGAAAAATTTTCAGTTCTCATCTAACTTGACTTCCCAGTGACACTGGGATACTGCTGACCATTCATCCTTTCTGAAATATTCACTTTATTAAGTTTCCAACTTGCTCCAATGAGTTTCTATATCTCTTTTCCAGGATCCTAATCATTTTGCAGATCATTAATATCAGAGTTGCTCATACCTTTTTATGTAAACATTTTATTCTCTCTGTAGGTAATATTATTAAAGAATATTAAGTAACTGGTTATTTGCCAATGACTCAAATTATATCTCTGTATTATGATCTTACCTATCAGGTTCAAATCAATATGTTCTGGCTGTTTCCTGTATTTTTTTTTTTGTTGTTGTTGTTTAGCCTGCCAAGTAAGAAATTTTTATATCTTTAAATGTTGAAAGAAATCAAAAGGAAAATTATATTTAGTAATAGCTGAAAACTTTATGAAATTTTACATTCATAAAGATTTCTTGGAAAAAAGCCATGCTTATTCATTTATGTATTGTCTATGAGTGTCTGTGTATCTATGACAGTCTCTGTCTACAAAGACAAAGCTGCCACAGAGATCATAGGACTCACAGTCTAAATTATGTACTGTCTGATTCTAAATCAAAACAAAAGTATACTGAATATGGCAATGTCCTAAACTACCCATTTCTTCCAGAATAAATTCCCTGCATAATCCTTTGGTTGGAACATAACAGTGTTCACTTACATATGTAAGTGTATTTCTTAGCATGAGGAAGGCTACTACTGTTGGATCATTCTTCCTTTGGGATTATCCATGGCATATGCTTCCTCTCAGGCAATACAGATAATCAAGACACATGGAATATTTTATGATGCAAAACTCATCTGAAATCACAGGCCAGTTGGGTAAAAATTATATGTTCAGGATCATATTTAGTTCTAGTTCAGATCTTGTCACAGAAATTGCTGTAATAGAAAACATGTAATCATGTTTGCAGCACCTGAGCTAATTTCAGACAAAACTTGATTTGAATTTTGAGCCTTACTGTTTACTGGGTATGGGTCCATGGGCAGTTTGCACCACATTTTGACACTGGTAGTATAATCTTTAAAAATGGAATGTTGACAGGAGCAGCATCACACTTTGGGGGGATGATAAGCCTGGAGGTCATTCAGCACGTGTCCTGTAATGTGGCACAAGATTACAATTAACTATTTCCTCTTGAGCAAGCCACATAATCAGTTTGTATATCTGACATAAGAAGTTGTGGGCTTATTGCAGTCTCTCATGCAACATCAGCTTCCCTGCTGTTGGAGCTGGGTGTTGAAAATAATGTTGAGTTTGGTTACACACGAATTTCTAAAAAGAGACTGTAGTCTAGATCTCTTTATAAAGGTAACAAACTAATCGTTTTTATAAAGCCTGTTGAAGACATATTACATCTTACTGGACATGCTCCAAAACGTACTTGTTATTTTTCCCATGAAATACCAAGCTGCATTTTTCTAACAGCCTTAGACTACTTAGTGTAACATCTATGTATAATAAAGTCCAGTCATTGCTCAGCTGTCATATTTTAAGGTGAGACATCAGGAAAGATTATCATGGTTCTATTTTCTTCCACAGCTGCATGGCTCCATATTGAAACAACCATCCTCCTGAAAGTAATGGCTGGGAGAATTGGGGGAAAAACATCAATGTTTGGTATTGGAGAAAGTTCTTAAAGAATAAAAGTGTTGCAGAGCCTGATGGTGCAAGCCTGTAACCCCAGCAACTCAGGATGCTCAGGCAGAAGGATTACAAGTTCAAGGACAGCCTGAGAAACTTAGCAAAAGCCTGTCTCAAAATAAAAATAAATAAAAAAATAACAAAGGCTGGGGATGTTGCTCAGTAGTGAAGGCCCCATGGGTTCAATCCCCAATACAAACAAACAAACAAACAAACAAACAAACAAAAAAGAATAAACATACTACTATTTTATCAATTTATGGCACTTGCTAAATTTGTGTATATATATATATTACGAATAAGGTGTCCAAAAATGTATAGTGAGCCAAAGGTGGAGAATCACTGTACACATATGAGGGTTTAGATATGTTTCTGTGGACATATGAGGGCTTTCTCCCAGGGATTACTCCTGGAACTTTTTCTACAGTTATGAGAGGAGGGAAGAAAGAGAAAGAAACAGAAAACGTCATCAGCTGTTGATATGGGCTGTGGAGAGATGTCACTATTGTATGGCATGCCTTTGTTTGTCATGCCTTGCAGCACCCTCACGATAGTCTAAATTAGGTAAAAACTTTCTATGAGGATCTAACTTTAGCTTAATCACTTAATAAGCGTAAACAATTTTCTTTCCAAGATGGTTTTAGGTGGAACGAATCACTGGCCCACATTGGTTTGGCAAAGCAGTCAGAAAGATCTGATTCAAAGTATAGTTGAGTTCCTCTGTAAGAAACAAAAGTGTATTGATTTGGGATACCTTGTGTGATTGAAAGACCTTGATGGTATTGACTATATACTTATGAAATATAGTACATTTGTCAGTAAACCTTTGTTTCCTATTTGTGCTTTTATGAACAAGATAGAAGTAACTAAGATGTGGTTCAGAGACTACACAAATAAGAAAATTGTGAAGTTTCTACTATGCTTCTTCATGCTGCAATCATTATTAAGGAATAAGATTAACTGAATTAACATGTGTTTGCAGGGCATAACTTTGTCTCAAGAGTGAAATACTCTATGCCACTGATAATATTCTAAGAAAGAATTATTTCTCCAATTTGGAACAGAAGTTAATGAAGCCATGAGGATTATTAAATATGGGCCAATTTTTTATCTTTTAGGTAAAAATTAAAGCCACATCCCCCCTCCTTTTTGTTGGCCTGACACTAAATATGTTTTATATTCTTTAAATCAAATTTGTTGAGGTATAGTTTGAAATCATTAAAATGTTCTATTTATGCATACAGTTCAATGAGTTTTGATAAATGCATGCATCAATATAACTACTGATGTGACTGAGATAGAGAATGTGTTCCTCAATATAAAGGCAAATAGCCATAAAGTTGCTTCATGCAATTTTATAGACATTAACTACTCCATCATTAGCCCCAGGCAATTACTGATCTGCTGGTTTCTGTCACTCAGATTAGATTTACATTTTCTATAATTCTATATGAATGAAAATACATGCTCTGTGTCTTTTTATTCCTTATTTCTTTTCATTCAGCACACTAATTTTGAAATTCATTTACACTGTTAAATGTAGCAATGACTTTCTCCTTTTATTGATAGATATCATTCCTTTATAAGAATTTGATGGAATTAAGAATTCATTTAACAATTTAATACAATTTACTAATCCGTTTATCTGTTGATGGATATTTGGTTTGTTTGAAGGTTAAGACTACTATGAAATGGCTATGAACCCTCACATAAGTCTTGGTGTGTGTGTGTGTGTGTGTAGTTCTTCATACCTCATATGCAAATCTACCTAAGTTTTGATATTTCTGTGTTATAAGGTAAGTAGATATTTCACTTTATTAAAAACAGCATCACTTTTTTTTTCCAAAATGGTATACCATTTCCATTTCCATTAACAGTATTCCTACTTTCTCATAAACATTTGATATTATCAGTATACATTTTAACATTTAAATAATACTAGAGGGTATGTAACAGTATTTTGTGGTCTTAATTTGCATATACCTGATGGTTAATAAGGCAGAGTGTTTTTTGTTTGTTTCATGAGCTTTTTTTTTTTTTTCTGAGTTGTAAGCATTCTTTATATATATTAGATACAAGTCATTTTGGGATTTGGTTCTAAGGAAGAGAAATTTAAAGCACCCTTTGAGTTTGTTCAGTCCTACAACTGAACATGCATTTTGATACCTGAATACACCACCTTTCTAATATCTGTAAAAGAATGAAATGGGTATTTAAAGAGATTCTCCTCTCTGGCTGATCAGAATGTAAAGATTTTCTAACCCTTTGTGTACTCTGGGAATAATTTAGTCCATGACTCTCAGTCATTCAACCTGCTCTGCTGGTTCAGTCTGCAACAGATACACAGTGAGTACATACAAGCCAGTTGGCTTTGTTTCTCGGCACATATCCTTCCTCTCTAATTCCCAATCCACAGACTTCAGCCATGCTAGCCTTCTCAAATACTCATCATTCTCTCTCAATCCATTGACAATTATGTGCCCTATTTATGTCACCATCAGAAAAACGAATCCAAATTGTTCATTAGGATGGTCTTGTTCATTCTTTCTCTTTTATGGTCCACATTCTGTTTTACCTGTTGTCCAGTTCAATGATAATAAACAATGTTTTATAATTTCCCCCAATTTTTAGTGGTTTACAGTAAGATTATAAATGTATATTATTTCATTATGGCTGAAAGCAGGAATTCTAAAATTATTCTTAAAAAATCAATGAAGCTGCTGGGTGAGGTGGCACATGCCTGTAATTCCAGCAGCTCAGGAAGCTGAAGCAGGAGGATCACAAGTTCAAAGCCCTCTTCAGCAAAAGCAAGGCACTAAACAACTCAGTGAGACCCTGTCTCTAAATAAAATACAAACTAGGACTGGGTATGTGGCTCAGGGGTCAAGTGACCCTGGGTTCATCTCGAGTAACCAAAAAAAAAAAAAAAAAAAATCAATGGAGCCTCATTGGTGGCATAGAGGAAATGTACATCCACTTGCATATTTCATTTGGAAAAAGTTTCCACTATAGAGTAATGAAGTTAAGGAAAAGAAGAAGGGGTAGAGGTGTCAGTGTGTGCATATGCATATTGATATATTCCACACCATGTGTTAGATCCAACAAAGACTAAAATATCAAGAAAACAAGAAATCAAGCATGTCTGTTAAGCAATTAAGAGTTTGAACCTGTGACATTCTATGAAGGGAAAGCAAAGGACATAATATTCAAAATTTGCTTTTTTCACATATGTGATTCATGAGAATGCTTTTCATCAGTTTTGGTAATCCAATTTGGCCAAATTCTTTTCCAGTCTTCTCTTTTGTCATAGAATATGACACCCTGGGTGAAAACATGTTTAATGCTATATTGGGATGAAAAATGAGATATTTATGTGCATGAGACTACAAAATGTACTTTTTTTCAAAGAAGGAGACATGACAGGTAGAATTATTCCAGTACCCTAACCACCTACTGCCTACCTATAGCACAAATTATAATTTTTAATCAATTCTGGTCTCCACTATATTTTATTATCAATTTTCTTGTGTTTACTGTCATTGTTGGAACTTCTAGGCTAAACTCTTTTAAGGTTCTCTGCTGACTCCCTACAAATCTCACATTTTTGAGACAACATGAATAGTTTGTTTCAATAGAGATTTAAATCCCAGGTAAGCATTATTTAATCTCACAAATATTTGCATATTAATGGTGCAAAAAATACAGCTCAAAAACAAGGATAGGTACTCCATAATATTATGGCCACCTAACAACTTTCTTTACAAATTACACACACACACACACATACGTGTGTGTGTGTATACATATATATGTGTATATATATATATGTAAGTGTATATATATATATATATATATATATGTAAGTATATATATATATATATATGTAAGATAATATATGTAAGTATATTCAAGCTATACATATAGTTTAATACTATATATATGTGTATATTTTGTGCAGTAATATATTGATTTATGTTGCATTTCTTCCAAGTGCCTTTACAAGAAAGTGAGATTCAGCTAGTGCTGCTGATATTTTAATCCATCCCATCTGTTCTTTGGCTATTATAATGAACCTAGCAAACCTTGGTACATATAGAATAAATCTAACCAAGTGAATGTGAATTACACAAGAATAATTATTTAGAATATAGCAAAAAAAATAAATAAAAATAAAAATAACTCAATTCAAAATATCCAAAACAAATAGTACATAATGATATGTATAAAAATAAATGTTGAAAATCCATAGGAAGAAATTAAAAAGACTTTGAAACATCTAAGTGAATGTGTCAATTGAGATTATACTATAGAAAACATCATTGTTACCATTTTTCTCAGGAATATAATGGAAAGAGAACATTTTTCTTTTTATGCTAAAATAATTTATTGATACTTTATGAGGATGGATGACAAAATATGGGTTTTCCCAACCATTCATTGACTGTAATAAAATGGGAAAAAACGTTTATGAATGCACCATAGTATTTTCTTCTTCAAAGAGGAGTTTATATAATATAAAATTAACTATTTTAAAGTTTACATTATAGTGGCATTTGGTAATCTCACAATGTTATGCAATTGATACCTCTATCTAATTCCAAAATACTTTCATTACCACAAGATAAAGTCCCCTATCCATCAAGAAGTCTTTCCCCCATTTCCTTTTTACCTAAACCCTGGAAACCACTGCACTGCTTTCTTTCTCAACAGATTCATTGATTTTTGGATATTTCATATAATTATATTACATACAACATTTTGTGTCTAGCTTCTTGCACTTAATGTTTGCAAGGGTCCTCTGTATGATACAATGTATCATCATTAATTTTTTTCTTTTCTTCTACTTTTATTATTATCATTATTATTATTAGATTTGAATTACTTTTTATTTTTTATTTTTATAATTTAAGTTAAATGAATTTAATGGATGCATAAAAATACTATATACTCAAGGGGTACCATGAAATGTTTAAATATATGTTGTAAGGTTTACATCTATCTCCTTGAACATATATCATTTATTTATAGCAGAAAAAATTCAAATTTTTATGATTTATGTATTCAAATCACTGTCTTTCAGTGATTTGAACACATAATACATGGCCATTACCTACAGTTACCCTATTGTATAGTACCATTCCAGAAATTACTAATCTTATCCAATTATAATTTAGTGCCCATTAATCAACTTCTCCTCAAGCCTCCCTCCCATGCTGGTCATCTCCATACTATGCTTATCTTACATACAATCATCTTTTATCTTTTCCACCTATGATTGAGATCATGCGATACTTGCTTTCTGTGCCTGGCTTATTTTACTTTATTAACAATTTTACATTATTTTGCAATTTTCAGTTCCATCCACATTGTCATGAGTGACAGGCTTCTATTGGTTTTTAATGGAACTAGGGATTAAAGCTAGGAATGTTCTAGCAGCTTAAGCTCTATCTCTATGCCTTTTTATTTTTTATTTTGCAACTAGGACTCCATGAGTTGCCTAGACTGGCCACAAACTTGAGATCCTGCTGCCTCACCAGTCTTAATTTTTTGAGGAAGCTCCATACCGTTTTCCATTGGTATTACAACATACATTGTAAAAGAGTTCCTTTTACAACACATCCTTTCACCTGTTTTGGTTTTAACCATTCTTCCTGGAGTGAAGTGATATCTCATTGTGGTTTTGCTACACATTTCCTTGATGACTAGTGATCTTAAACATGTTTCTATATGCATATTGGCTATTTGTGTGTCTTAAGAAATGTCTATATAGGTCTATTGCTCATTTTTCCTTTGGGTTATATATTTATTTTTGTCCTTAAGTATTCTGAGTACTTTGCATGTTCTGATTGTTAAGCTTTTATCAGATGGATAGACAACAAATATTTTTTCCCTTTATTAGGTTGTGTCTTCACTCATAGAGTAGATATTTTCTCTTCCCTCTCATGTGGTACAGAGGCTTTTAAGCTAGGTATAATTCCATTTGGCTCTTATTAGTTTTGTTTCCCATGCATTTATGTTCTTCTCAAAAAAAAAAAAAAAAAAAAAAAAAGCTTACCAATTCCAATATCCTAAAGCGTTTCTCCCATGCTTTAGGATAGTTGTAGTAGTTTCATAGTTTTAGGTCTTACCTTTAAGTCTTTGATTCATTTTGAGTTGATTTTTATAACTGGTAAGAAATAGATGTCTAGTTTCTTTCTTCTGTACATGGATATCCAATTTCCCCATACCTCCGAGTGAAAAGACTATCCTTTCTTCAATGCTTGTCATTAAGCACCTTTGTTGAAAATCAGTTGACTTGAGATGCATAGGCTTACTTCTGGGCTCTGTATTATGTTCCCTGGGTCTTTGTATTTTGATAAGGATTGCAATGAATATGTAAACTACTTTGAGTACTAGGAACATTTCATCAATACTGATTTTTCCAAATCATGAGCCCAGGAAGACTTTGTATGTCCTCTTCAATATCTTTTATCAGTGTTTTATGGTCAATACTGTAGAGTCTTTCATCTCTTCAATTAAGTTTATTCTTTGATATTGCATTTTTTTGCCCTCATCATAAATGGGTTTATTTTCTTGATATCCATTCCAAATAATCCACTATTAGAGAGCAAATCTATGGATTTCTAATGTTTCTCTTGTATTCTTCAATTTTTCTGAATTGTTTTATTTGTTCTAAAGGACTTTTGTGAAATCTTTGATGTTTTCTATCTCTATAGAAGATCATTTCATATTATAATTCACTACAACTTCATTATATATATATATATATATATATATATATATATATATATATATACCACATTTAAATTATCCATGTATCTGTTGACAAACATTTGGGTTGTTTCCACTACACTGAAATATTTTAAAAATATAGGTATTACCATAAGTATATTAATGCAGCTGAAAGAAAAAATATGGAAGATTTATGAATATACATTTTATGTATAAATATTATTCAATATAATATTATAGAGGAACTGTTTGAATAATTAAAATGGTATTGAAATAGTTGGGTAACACACAAACACCTATCTGAATATTCCTCAGGCACCTATCTGAGGAGGAGGGAAAAAGAATTTTTTTAGGAGGGAGACCCTATAACCTCACAGTTTTCTAGTCTCATCAGGAAGCAATTTCTTTTTATTTCCATCCATTGGACATTTACATTGCATTTACTATCTGCAAACACAGATTCACTTACTTTAAAAATATGAGTCAGTTAACCTTTATAACAATCTAAAAAGATAGGTATTATCATTAATCCCACTTAATAGATGAGGAAACCATACAGCACAAAAAATTTGAGGTACACATCTAGAAGAATTAGGATTTAAACACAGGTGGGTGGTTTCCAGAGTGTGCTGCAATAATTATTCACTCTGCACAATAACTGAGGATTAAAACAGTATGAAATAGTTGTGTAAGTGTTCAAGAGCGAACAAATTAGGTCTAGTGACCCTGAATGCTTTATTTAGTAAAGCATGGAAGAAGGTGGAGGTGTGTGGATGATGGAACTGGCTAAGTTGGTTGGTCAGGAAAGGTCGTTGAGAAAGCTACATTTGAATGGGATAAGAATGACTAAAAAGAGGCAGTTGGGTGAACATGTGAGGAGCATATTCTACCCTAAAGATTAAACATGTAAGAAATGGGAAAGTGTGTGTGGCAGGGTGGGGGTGTAGTTGTTATTCTAGAAAGAGAAGAAAAGACAGTAGTTCTGAAATTTAGAGAGTTGGGGATGGATAGAGAATAAGAGTACAGTGTTTGGAGATCAGGGGCAGAGCTTAGATTATATTATCCCTTGGAGGATATGGTAGTGTTTCAATTTTTTTATAGGTCAGTGGAAACCTGCTGCATCTCTGTAGGCAAGAAGACATGATCTGATCTTCAATTTTAAAAGGTTCCTCTGGCTACTTTGTGGAGAATGGAAAGTCTGAGTCCAGAGTAGTTAAGTGGCCACTGTTGTTACTCAGTGAGCAGTGAAGATGAAGGACCAGGACTTGAGTGGAGGCAGTGGAAATCAAATGACTGCTTCTGTCTCTGCTGTGGTGATATTGAGTTTTCTGATGGTTTGGCTATGAGCAGTCAGAAAATACAAAGACACAAAGATGACTCGAGTTTTTTATTTCTTTTACTGGATTTGTGGTTGTATCCTTTACCAACACAAGAACAAGCAGAAGACAAATATACCCAAATGTCAAGGCAACACACTGTGGAGGTATGTATTCTAAAATGCCTATTTACACATAGGAATGCTTGTGCCTGTGTTTTCTAGTTTTCCTACTTGTACCAGCTTGGCTGGCACACCAAATTTGTCAATGAATCAAAAAATAAATCAGAAAAAAACCCAAAATAGTTATATTAGAATCTGTTACTATATGTGCTCCTCTCTTAATATAATTACCTGATCTCTAAGATCTTGTCAAGCTCACAATGTTCAAGGACTAAATAGAAGTGTGTTCAGTAATTTCTATTTCACTTGGTTATATTAAATTAAAATTTCATGGGGGAGAATTACCATATTAAAATTATGGGTCTAGAAATAAGAAGTCCTCTTGGAATTAAGACTGAGTGAGCATCACTCAAACAATCTTTGATGCAGGTAAGATTTGATCATTTTGGGTAGGATAAGACAGTCTGTAAAAAAACAAAACAAAACAAAACACCAGGGGTGTTCATGTGGAGGCCAGGATAAAGATGTGGGTACTCTGTCAGTACAGCAGAGTCAGTCCTAGAGAGTGGCTACCTACTTGGGGCCATTGGCTAAAGTGGGTGGTGCCTAAAATGACAAAATTAGGAATCATTCTAAGCAGGAAATGTATCCTTCTGAATCTTATATGTGAATCACTTAGTTTTAAGTGAATATAAGTTTGGAGGTACTTAATATATAACATGCTGCTTTAGGATTGAATCAAGAGAAGTTCCAAAGACTGTGAAATTTAGCAGTAAGACATTGGCAGAGTAGGCAAGGTGCATGAATTCTAGACATATCTCAGCTATTTACTAATATTGCGATAGTAAGTCCTATAGTGTTTTTAAACCTGTTTCTTCTTAAACATGAACTAGTAGGATATACTTATTTTTTTTAACTTTCTATGTCAGGGTGAAAATCAAATGACAATTATATACACACATATTCTATATATGAATATATA
The DNA here is from genome assembly GCF_047511675.1 of Marmota flaviventris. NCBI lineage: Eukaryota > Metazoa > Chordata > Mammalia > Rodentia > Sciuridae > Marmota > Marmota flaviventris. The sequence continues at coordinate 25,273,865 of NC_092506.1, read as the reverse complement.
TATATATATATATATATATATATATATATATATATATGAAAATGCTGCTAAATTGAAAATGCTAATATTATGCTCATTATCCTTATTACTTAATGATTTACAAGACTTCAGAATACTTAAATTTTCTCTGATTTTATGCAAGAGGTATCAATCAAATGAAATGTTGTAATCAAAAGAATTACCACAGGAGAAAAAATTCAAGATGACAGAGTGGTCAACTTATAGTTACAAAGCAAAAGTTATTATACTTTCATTCCACTCTCACCTATGCCTGTCATCTTTGAATGATAATGGTTTTAGTTGCTTATGTTACACTTGACTGGGAAAAATTTCTTCCCAAATTGTAAATGGTTATACTAATCTGTCATGGCAATAATACAGCATCAATACGATGCAATAGAAATAGGCCTAGGAGTTGAGCATTCCAACATGTTTCTTTATTAGCAGAATGGCTTAGTTTCTTCATCTTTAAAATAAGGCTTAAATAGGATCTCCTCCCTAAGCCTGCATCCAGTCTTAATATGCTGACTCTGAAAAAATTAAGAAGATACACATCCATCAAATAAAGGATGTCTTCAATATTCTTTGGCAAAAGTTGTGGTACTTCATATATATATACACATTTATAAATACCTCCTGGGCTGGGGATATAGCTTAGTTGGTAGAGTGCTTTCATCACATGCATAAGACCCTGGGTTTAATCCTCAGCACCACACACACACACACACACACACAAAAAAAAAAAAAAATCCACCCCTTTATAACTTCTAATGAAGCAATTTTTTTTATTTTCTTCTTAAAATCTTCACTGCTTTGAATGTATTTATAGTACTGCAGGATGCTTTATGGGCCCATGTATGCAAGAATAAAAGAAAATTCAGAAATGTGTAATGGTAAACAGATGCCTTCATTTTGCACACCACATTCCATTTTTCTCTTCTAATTTCTGAGATGACAAGGCAGGAATGAAGCAGGAAGATGAAAAGATCTTGAGAAGGGTTAGTGATGTGATTATCATAAAGCAATTTCCTAACAGGAGAGTTTCAGAGGATGAAGGCTTGTTAATATGAAAAATAGAATCGACTAAGGAAGAGAATAGAGCCACATTGATGATGAATGGCATACAGGAGGGTAAGTGATTCTGTTTGACCTGCTTTAAATACATAAATGAGATATAGAGGGTCATCGCCAAAGCCCTGCTCCTAAACACCATTTTAACACATGGCATTGAGAGACTGTTCTTAGAAATTGACCCTCACACAGAGTCCTTCTAACTAGTGATGGACTCTAAGAACACTGGATGAGATCAGAGAGCTATCACACTAAAAACTGATGAGAGGCTTTTTCTCTTAAAGTAAGGAAGGAAAAAAGACATGCAGATTGCCACTAAAATTACTCAGAAGTAAAGAGGTCTGTGGAATCCAAAGGGAGAGAGAAAAGAGAAAAGGGATTTGTGAAAGATGCATTGGAAAATGTAAAATGAAATATATATATATATATATATATATATATATATATATATATATATATATATATATGTCAAAAGAGTATATGCAATGGTACCAGCCATTATTCTGATTATTATTCTACCAATGGGTCACCAACTGGGATGTTCAGGAAACATCCCAAGGATTGATGTTAGGACAGTCTCTGAATCACCATATTCTGTTTTTTCTCATTTTAGTTTTGGGATGGCATCTGGACCTATTTCAGAAACTTTAGGAGTAACAAGTACCATGCTCTCATCCCTAACATAAAGGTGATTTTTCAGAGTTGGCATGATGTATCTTATACCCGTAAACACAAAGAATCAGACTGCTCCTTATAGCAAAATATATATTAAACACTTATTCTATCCATTCCTCCTACAAATATTTCCATTCATTAATTTCATCTCTTGGGTCTTTCCCTTCTATTTACTGGCATTCTGGTCATCTCAGGTAAAAATTTTGACTTGAGATTCCTGTCCTCATCATGCCAGGGGTTGCTTTTAGTTCTCACTTAAATGAAATTAAATGCAGAGTAAATAATGTCAAATCTTGGTAGAGATTGTTGTGATCAGAAAAAGGAAATGGCAGGCTTTCTATGCTGTAATTAACAAAGCCATCATTTAAGGTTTACAGTGGAGTACGAAACTGGCATTTACAATTTGGAAACAAAGGGACCATTAGCTTTCTGCCCTCTTTATTGCGTTATTGATTTATAATCCTTTGCTTTCATTTGATTTCCTGCCCAAAGCCTGCTTGCCTAATCATTCTTTCTTCATTCTTAAAATGGGCATTGCTGCTTTTACTTCCAAACAGCAGCTTCCAACCTTCCTTGCTCTCTGTCACTTTCTCAATTTGCCTCATTTATAGACTTTAATTCTTTTCATTATGCTTTTGACATATATTCTGTCAGCCACCTTTTTACCACACCAAGTAATTATCATTTTGTCAGGCCCTCCATTTTAACACCAAATTACTGGGACAGTTACTAGTACCCCTGATGCAGTTTTTAATATGTCACTACATTCATTCTGACTTCTGCTTCATACTTTATTGGGACTGCTCTCATTCTGGTGGATGGAAATGAAGAAGACATCACCTTCCACTTCCTTGGCCCACACCCCATCCCAAGGAATCATAATCTCTGTATTTGTAAGAACAGTGTCCTTGTTAGCAGCAAAAAAGGACTAAGAATAAAGAGTCTGTCAAATCTCAATTTTCCCAGTTTATTTTCATAAATTCTCCCTTTCTCTAAGGGGTCCAATTTCAATTAGTATTTGGTTCATGTGTGAGTTCAAGTAGTCTGAGTTGGGCCAATAACTGAATTATAATGCTAATTCAGGTAGCATCTTTGTTACTTGTGCTTCTTATTACAAGGATTATTATTAGAACATTTGTATAAAAATGGGGTTTATTATATTTATTTATTAGATATGATTCAATATAATGTAACTTTTGTGGTCATTATGACAAAGACTGTATACATTGCATATATAATAAATGTTTGTGCATATTTCATTTAGCTATTCTAGGCCACTGTTTTGTTTTTCCAGAAAGAATTTTTAGACAGAAACATAATTTTATTATAATAAAGAACATTATGCTCAAATAAGTGACATATACTTGTTCAAAGTAATAAATGGGGGTGTTGATTAATTATCATCCCTTAAAACTACCATTATTAATAAGGAACATTGCTTACATCCCAGCAAAATTTGAATAACACATTCTAACACAAAATAAATTTGTAAATATCTGTTTATACATATGTGAATTTCCAAAATTCAAGAATCTTACTTAAATGAGTATTTTCCTATTTTTATTTTTAAAATGTAATTAGTTTTGCAAATGCTATTGTTTCTTGAGAAGGACAACCCTCCGTTACAACTTTGGAAGTCTGTGTGAGAGGATATGCAGTTGGGAAAATATTGCGAATATTGAGGAATATCAAATATCAAATATTGAGGAAATATTTGAGATGGGAGAATCCCAATTATATAAGACTATAAATAACATAAATGTTTAAGTTGAGGAAGTTAATTTTAGTTCAAAAATGTTCCAATTTAAAATAATAAGGTATATTTTCTTATGTGTTATAGTTCATCTTTAAATATACACCTGGAAGATAAAGCAACAAATATTCTGTAAAAAATAATAAAACCAACATTCTTGAAAAGAGAGCTATACAACTAAGTTTCCACTTTCCAATGTAATATCTGGTGGGCAAATAATGTTATTTTAAAAAAAAAGAACTAATTTGCATTGTCAGAGGATTCACTTTGAGCCAAATTTTAGTTCAGAAAAGAAAGTTTTAACACATTTGAATTGGCTAAAGATAAATCTAAACATATCCATGTTCACTGAGGAGAAACTCTATACACTGTGTTGATTTGACACTTCCTTGTCCTGTGATTTTTTTATTTATTTATTTATTTTTGCAACTTTATTTTATTTTTACTTTTTTAATTTTTTAATACCAATTGTTTGAGTTTATTTTATTTTATTTTTCACTTTTTCATACATGTATTTTGTATAATGATGAGGGTCTCCTGTTAGAGTCTGTAAACAAGTCAGGATGGCGCCTGGCAAAATGCCAGAGGGAGTGGTTTGTGAAGTAATGCCAGAGAGCCATTAAGTGTGGAGATTCCTTATTGGTTGACTGATGTATCTAGTTTATGCTAATTAAGATAAGCTGTGCAAAATGTATAAATACCTCTGTTGTCCTACAATAAATGGCTCCTACTCCTGCTGTATCAACATACACAAGTTGCTCATCACCCCCCAGGTTATTTTGCTGCAGCCAGACTGCGGCAGTCTCCTTCCACCATCCATGCTATTCCCCTTGTCCCTCCCTTTCCATCCCACCCCTGTTCCCTATCTAGAGGTAATCTTCCTCCCTTGCTCTCCCTCCCAACCCCATTTTGAGTCACCCTCCCCTTATATCAGAAAAGACATTCAGCATTTGTTTTTTTGGGATTGGCTAACTTCACTTAGCATAATCTTCTTAATGCCATCCATTTCCCTGCAAATGCCATAATCTTATTCTTTTTTTATTGCTGAATAATATTCCATGTGTAAAAATGTCATATTTTAATCCATTCATCCATTGAAGGACATCTAGGTTGGCCCCACAGTTTAGCTATTATGAATTGTGCTGCTATAAACATTGATGTGGCTGTGTCCCTGTAGTATGCTGTTTTTAAGTTCTTTGGGTATAGTCCGAGAAGAGGAATAGCTGGGTCAAATGGTGGTTCCATTCCCAGCTTTCCAAGGAATCTCCATACTGCTTTCCAAATTGGCTGCACCAATTTGCAGTCCCATCAGCAGTGTATGAGTGTACCTTAATTGTTCACAGTCTCTACCTCTGCTTTCACTGAACTTCAAAGTGGTGATGCACCCTCAGCTCTCACCAGCTTGTGAGGCAGCTGGAAGGAGGTCAGTAGTAACTGCTCTGGTTTACCCTAGAGAATGATGATGATTTGAACACTGTAATAAAATGGATCAAGAGAGTAAGAATACACATGCCTTCTCTAATAAAAGTCTACTTACTTCTGTCTTCAAGTTTCTGTGGTGCTCTATTGTGATAATGGATTAAGGGGGGGTGTGGGGAAAAGAGAGGAACTTTGATTGGACAAAGGGAGGGAGGGAAGGGGAGGGGCAAAAAGGTAGAAAAGATGGTGGAATGAGATGAACATCATTACCCTAGGTACATGCATGACTGTACATGTGGTGTGATTCTACATAGTGTACAATCAAAGGAATAAAAAGTTGTGCTCCTTTTGTGTACAATGAATCAAAATGCATTCTGCTATCAGGTATAACTAATTAAAACAAATTTTAAAAATTTAAAAAGAAAAGATTCTGTAGAAGCAAAAAACAAGTCAATATGAGGTAGTGATAAAATGATTTAGATCTAATTTTTCTACTATAATCAATAATGCAATAGCAATAACATTAATATTTTGCACACCATTTTAAGTATCTTTTTATGTGTGAAATAATCCATTGATTTTTCACAATTACCCCTGTTTTCCCTCTCCCTAACACCTGTTTTAATTGCTTCTTATAGACATGTATGCTTTGTTTTAAATAAAGAGTATTAATTTGAAAGACACAGTCTCTATTAGTTCATGCTGCATTTTATTCCTTGTAACAGCAGAGAGAATATTCCTCAAGTAAAGAAATATTTCAAACAGTGTGGATCTCTAGGCTGAATAGGGAATGGAGCAGTGTATGGTTTTAAAGTGTGAGGGTTTTTAATTTTTTTTTTTTTTTTTTTTTTAGAATTTGATAAATTAGAAGGGAGGGAAAAAGCACAGAAGGAAGAATAGATGAAGATAGAGGAAATTTGCCTGTGTGATATTTCTTTTTATAAAAAGGAGGGCCACCTTCAGCTTTTAGGAAAAAAAAATTCTTAAAATAACTGACAAGTTTGAAAATGATAAGGATTTACCCATTAATTGCAATCATATTACATGTATAGATTTATAATTTAGAGAAATCAGCTATAATTTTATAATTACCACACAGTTATGCAATCTATGTTCTTATGCTAATTAACACATTTCTGCCTGGGAAGATAAGAGATGGTTTCTAAGAATGAATATCAGTATGAATACTTCCAGTGTCAGGTAAGATTTATGACTAATCACAAAAACTGTGTGCTAATTTCAGCTCCAACGTCTTCCTGTAGTTACAGTGTATTCTTAAACTTCAAAACTTCTAATCTCATAGCTGCAAAAGTTTTTAAATAGATTCCAACTAGCATAAATTATTTAGCAGTTAATTTGACTTTCACTTCAAGTGAAGTGATATTACTAAAGGGTGTTAGTAGAGACATTTATTGATATCTCTGAAAGGCATTGCTTAGTGGTTTACTAGAGAAACAACTGATAAAACCCACTTCCTCCTATAATAATATGCAATGGAAAATGTTTTTTTTTCTTGTTACTATACAATTATTAAAATGAACTTGCACCCCAGACACAAATACCATCAAGAAATTTGCACCTAAGATGAAAACTCACTGGGGATAGAATTTCCAGTGCAGCTGCCATGAGTTTCTAAGGTTCTATCCACAGCATATTGGGAGTGTAGGGAAAAGTGTTGTCTTTTCAAAAGAAATAGAGGCAACCAAGTTTTTTTCTGTCTTTGAAAAAAAAACAAAAACAGTTTACGATTCTACTCAAATATTTGCTATTTAATCCCAAGTGATTTACCAGCTTCTTCCCCAAATTAATTCATCTCTCCAGGACAATGGAAATTTCACCTCAATCCTAAAGTGAACAAATTTTTTCATCATTCGTTACCATCTAATTCTATAGTGTAGATGCACAATTGATATTGCTGGAGCAAACCCTAAGAAAAAAGGAAATCTCACTGGAAATCAGAATTTCACTGTGCTTGTTTTATTTATTTTTATTTTTATTTTTTCATCCAATGGACTCTACCAAAATAGATATGGAAGTTGGTGTTCTTTCTTCCTCCTCTTTAATTTTTCTCAAAATGATTGTTGATTTCTGGATATAAACTTATGTGAATAATGAAGACCAAATAGATTTGTTGTGAAAGCTGACATTTTTTTAGCTGTTAAGTTTTGCTCTTTTACTCCTCATTAAAGGAAATTACTTGTCCAAAATTTTCCTTCTCTTAGCATTGTTTTCATACATTCATTTTTAAATACATTTTTAACATATTGTTTTACACTTTTGTCATGGCCTCATGGTGTGCCTGATGAATTTCCCCACCCTTTAATTTAGAGTTTGACCTGTAGTTTCCTTTGGTCAATGGCATGTTAGTGGATATGACTTTAAGCAGATGCTGGAAAGTGTGCTTCTGTGGTTGGACTTTGCCATCTGTGCTAACGTAAAAACCAAGAGATGAAGACACTCCAAGTAGCCATGGTCTTTGGGGTTCATGATAAGACTTGAAGTTCAGAACTACCCACCACAGCTGATGCTTGAAGACCCTGAACCTGAGTCAAGCTGTGCCAGCAAGTATACAGATGTATACCTGAGACACAAATGTTTTTAAATCCTCCAAGATTTTTTGATTGTTAAGTAGCAAAAGATGATATGTACATTAATTAAATCCTGCCCTGAATAGAAGAAATGACCCAAATTCCAAAATTCTGTGAAAGTATGATAAAGGTTTCTTACCAGGTATCATTTGTTTGTCTAGCAGGGATTAACCAGGAAAATTTTTGAGATATTTTACTTCTGTTATCACATAACTGTCATTAACCTCATTGAAGCCACACCAAATTATGCACATAGGTCAAAGACAAAACATGTTTGCTATGAGTATATAACTACAGAACAAGTCCTCAAAAGTCTATCAACATTTTTCCCCAAACCATCTATGAAAAGAAACAACAAAAGACTGAATAATATTACTTGTTTTGCAAAAGCAGCTCTAAATCAAGGTCCTTGGTTCTCCTTTGAATTGAGATGGCACCATCCATGTTTCTCTTAAACAGAAATTTGGGTGTTGTCACTTTTTGCAGAAGAGCAGACCAACATATGAGGCCCTCATGAGCTCCATGCCCAAATAATTATTCTTGCTTGGAGTTTAAGAGCTTCAGAATCTTTCCTTTCATACATCAGTCTCTGTTGTGCTACTCTCTCTCAGATGCCAATCAAACCCTACCCTTCTATATTACTGAATTTATATAGAGAAATTAAACTATTATCTATGGATGTTAAAATCCTCAGCCGTACATTGCTCTTTCCATTGCTGAATGGGGCCAAGAAGGGGAAAAGGAGGAACAAAGGAGAGAGGAAGATCTTAGTATTCTTACTGTCGAGTAGATAGTCACTTCAGTAAATATCCCAGTGTCTGCCCCATTGCCTCCTCCTATCCTTTGTATTTGCTGACACAAAGTGGAAATCTTCTCTGCAACCTGTGGGAAAGAACTGGTCCTACCTTCGTAGTGACCTTCTCTATTATGCATCCACAATGGCTTTGTTCTGGTTTAGCCATCAATGTGATGCTGTCTCCTTTCCTCCTTACAGAATTCTTCAAAGTCTCTACATTGCTAATGAGACACCCTCTCATGCTGATCACTGTTGTCAACTTATTCCCCATTTTATTGTCATATTGTCATTTCAGGATAAATGAAAAAGAGGCAGAAGCACATGTTCAACCCGTCATCTTGATGCAGAAGTCAATTTGGCAATTTACAAAGATTTGATTAGAGGCACATAATTTAAACGTATGCTTAAACAACAAATAAACAAGCAAACTTTGTAAAAGAGGATAGGAACTAGTTGAGCATGAATCCATACCAGATTTTTTTTTACCTAAATGATTGTGTTAAAATTTCTTTATATTATCCAGGGATTTCAAAGAAAGGAAAAATACAGAAAAGGCACAAGAATCAAAGCAACCAGCCGGGCACAGTGGAGCACACCTATAAACACAGCAGATCAGGAGGCTGAAGCAGGATGATCACAGGTCTGAAGCCAGCCTCAACAACTTATCAAGGCCCTAAGTAATTTAGAAGACCCCTTCAAAATAAAAATAAAAGAGGGATTAGGTAAGTGGCCAAGAGCTCCCGATTTCTATTCTTGGTACAAACAAACAAACAAACAAAGAAATCAAAGCAATCAATCCAATTTGTGGAACTCTTCTCATGGAAGGGAAATTACATTTTTGTTTCATTATCATCTAACATATAAAGCACTGCACCTTACATAAGCTATTTTTTATTCCTTACTACTTAATGAAATAGGTTGTCATATTTCAGTATTGCAAATAAGGAAATTAATTACAGAAGTTACATAACATGCAGAGATTCACAGGCAGTCAACAGCAGAGATTCATTTGAACCTGCATTCTGTTGTCTTCTTCCTTATCAGCACAACTCCTAGGGATGATGGTCTACCTTTTCTCAAACACCATAAAACCAGCTGGGCAAGTATTCCATTTTAATCAAGCCAACAGTCATTCTTTTCTTTCCCTTTTTCCCTTATAAGGTTCTTCTGAACTCTGATGAGGTGGGTCCACTGGACATATTTTGGAGCAGTAGGACTTGCAGTCTTGCATATCATTAGAACACAGGAAACCTTAATATTTGTGGTAGTGGTTTTGATGTTCAACATCTTCATGGAATAAAAGTGCTCTCATGGTCCAACCTGAGCAAAGCTTCCCCAGATACCATATTTATTAGTAGTTGGCTTAAGGGATATTTCTGCTGTTGCTAGGAACTAAATTAATGAACAAAATTGTAATTTTGTCTCCTCTTTTTGTTTCATGACCTCTAAGGCCCATTTCATTTGCCTTCAGTGGGCACTACTCTAAGATTGTTAAGAAAATAATTTGTAAAATTACAATGTTTCCCTCTTGAAATTCTTCCTGGAATACTATGAATATAAAATACCTATTTAGTATTTTAAAAAGTAATCTGAGGGGAACTAATGTTTCTTAAAATAATGCAAATTATAAACTCATGGGTTAGTGGATTCATGGCTAAGAAAATGAAAACAAGTTTAAAATCTTAGACCATTGTCTTTTATTACTTTCCATTTATTACTATAAATGATTTAGGTTTAGTAAGGAGACTTAAAAATTCAAATTTTTTTGTTGCAAATGCAATTTTTTTAAAGATATGGCTTGAGCCAACAATCATTTGTGTTCATCTTTAATGATAACTATTCTGTGCTGTCCAAAAATGTGTATACTTATTGCACACAAATAACAGCAGCTTTAAGCTTGTCTCTGAGAGTTTTGTTGGATATTGGGGATCGAACCCAGAGGTTCTTTACCACTGAGCCACATGCCCAAGCATTTTTTTATTTTTTATTTTGAGATAGGCTTTCATTAAATTTTTTATAGCCTTGGAAAGTTGCTGAGGCTAGCTTTGGATTTATGATCTTCCTGCCTCAGCCTCCCAAACTGCTGGAATTACAGGTGTACACCACCTTGTGTGTGTGTGTGTGTGTGTGTGTGTGTGTTTGGTGTAATAAAAAGGCAAGGCCATAATTTAACTTCAAAAACCTCTTAAACATGTCTTTTCATCTTCCTCCTTCCTTTAAAGTGACTTCTTAAGTCAATAAGATTTTAAAAACGAGGTTACTCCTTTACACTTCACATAGATTTCTAAAATGTAGCTGCCACTTCTCCTATCATATTTCAACCCAGAAAAACCTTGTTGAGTTAGTATTATGTTAAATAAAGTAGAAAAGTTCACAAACATTTTTGTCAAAGTGAAATAACTAAACTATATAATTTGCTTAAAAGTCTTGTCATTCAACATTGATTGAGCCAGATTTCTTCCAGGATGATGAAAAATACAGGCCAGATATTCTGTAGATTCTGGGGGCACAGAATCCTTGTGTACAAAGAATTACAATACATAGCAGCATTAGGAAACATGGGAAGCAGCTACAGTCAGGTACAGACCACATAAAAGTTACTTATGTACCTGAAGTATTTGTTCTTTTACTTTTATTGATTATGATGATGATGATGATGATGATGATGATGATGATGATTATGATAACTGAACTCAGAGATTCATACATGTGAGGTAAGCATTGTACCATTGAACCATATTCCTGGTCCTTTTTATTTTACTTTGAGACAGTGTCTCACTAAATTGTCAAGTCTAGACTCTGATTTTTCATCCTCCTGCCTCAGTCTCCTGAGTCACCGGCATTACAAACATGTTCCTCTGGGGTCAGCAGCACCCATTAATAACTTGTAAGGTTGGTCAACATTAGAAAATACAAGGGATTAAAAAACATATCTAAAAACAATGGCTAGATTATAATGGCTAATGTTAGAGAAAGGGGTAGTTTCCATGGTAGTATCTATTCTGTGGGTCTAATAAAGTAGATTTTCAGAAAGAATATTACAAAACTAGATTTAAAAAATGAGATGCATGGGGCAAATTAATTTCATTAACTTTTTTGACCAGTAATGTTTCATTTGAAGTAACTATTTGAAACTAAAATTATTGAAAAATGTGATTTTATTATCTTACATTTCTAAATAGAAATAGATGTTAAAACATATTATCTACATTTTCTCAAGTATATTGATGATTTATGTGATAATTACCTAATAATAATTACCTGGTTCCAAGGATGCAAACTTCAGTACCTTTATCATATTTGATTGACTGAGGTGAACACCAAATTCCAAATATAATAAACTTGGAAACTGGACTCCAACTCTTAAACAACTACCTTTCCTGCACTTCATCAATCAGATAATTCTCTCCTACATAAGAACTCAACTATAGTCCTCACATTGCACATGCTCCCTTAGTAGAAGGAAGCCAAGGAGATTTTTTCCTTAAGACCATTTCGAACAATAGCAATGACAGAATATCTCTTTGGGGGAACTTCATTGTCCTAAAAATCTCTGTAAAACAACACATCTTTTAGGGATTTAGTCCTATGTATTTAAGTTTCACATCAACAAAGCTTTTCATTTAAATAGTCCCTGTTGGGAAAATGCATTAGGTTTTACAATCTGTTAATTATAAATAGGTGGACTACTAATGCCTCCTGTAAGATTTCCTAGACATCCTGTGAAAATTAACCATAATGGATTTTGAAAAAAAATTTGTTTCTCTCTAGAGGTTAATTATAGCTCCAATGAGTCTAATAAGACTATGCCACAATGGTTCTATTGATAATCCTTAGAATTGCAGGAATCCAAAGGCCCAAGTTATTTAATCAAAGGTCTTGATTCTGTCGGAAAATAACACACAACATGAGCTGAATTTTGTTACTCAGGACCCAACTGATGAAAAACTGTGAGCCCTTTTATTTTCCTTTTCCAGATAAGGACAATTTAAATATCTTTTCCCACCTATTTCAGAGCTTCTTGCAGCATGAACATGCGGGTATTTGACATTAAAGTGTCTGTGGCTGAGCTGGGGAAGATGGCGGCGAGGGGAGTGCATTGCCCCCGTGTGCCACGTCACTGTGTGGGAGAATGAAGAGTCAGGACGGCTAAAGGCTATCTTGTTAGGAATTTCCAGCAATAGTGGGGTGCTCCGGAACCTGGAGGAAGGATTTCCATTGCACGAGGATCGGCTACGGGGACTCAAACGCAAGAAATTTGTCGCATGGAGGGTAACACTGCTTATTCAGCAAATCGCCCCTCCGCTAGAGTCTACAGTGCGCGCTGGGAAACGAGGAGATAGCAACGCAGGGATACAGTGCTGCAGTTTCTGCCAGCCGTGCAAGCACCGTACTCAGTGCCGAATTCTGGGTTCGAGACGGGGAAGGAAGCGGTCCAATTCGGTTCTCCCCACCGGTCAGACCACAGAGGAGGCCAGTGGCCACCATCTTGGAGAGCTGACATCACCATCCCTGTTTTCGACTGACCGCAGCTCATTCAGCCATAGAACAGGTAATTTCAGGCTGCCATTTGCCTGCGGCTTGCAGACAGATTACTCAGGCTCAGTGCTAAATAACCCGCGGAAACTGCTTCTTGGAGCCTGCTCTTATCAGAGCATACACCGAGCACGGAGCGGCCAAGTTCCGGCTCCCGGAACTGCTCTGGCCCAGGGCTAAGGAGCCGCGGAAACTGCTTCTCGGTCTGGGTCCTGTTGAGTACTGTGGAGGTAAATACCAACCGAGCCTTCATGGGCAGTGGCAACAGGACTGAGACGGGGCCTGTGAGGGCTGGTCAGGACTCACCCGTTGCTTTGGTCACCCGGCAAAGGGAACGAAATGCTGCCATTCGCATAGGATACCAACATGGCAGAGATCTGATGTCATCAGAAAGCGGCGGAGGAGAGAACTTCATCAATACCAGCGGCGGCAGAAACAGTTGGTCTCCTGGTAGGAAGGGTGAGACACAGACACCCGAGTCTCTCTCGCTTTGTTGTCGAGCCAGAGGGGAGGAGCCGGGCTGCCGCCCATGCCCGGAGCAGGCCCAGCGGCTCGCCGGCGTGGTGGTCGCATGACCCCAATTGGAGAGGGGGCGGAGCGGAGCCGCCACCCGCGCCCGCAAGGTGGGCAGACTTGCGACCCAGTGGTACGCGGGTGTGGTAGGAGGGGCAGGGCAGAGCTGCTGCCTGCGCCTGCAAGGTAAGCAAACCTGCGACAGACTGGCGGGTCAGGCCCAGCGGCCTGCCAGCGTGGTACACACGTCACCCCAACTGGAGTAGGGGCAGTGCAGAGCCTTCGCCTGCGCCCGGATCATGCCCCGCCGGTGTGGTGGTCACGTGACCCCAATTGGAGTGGGGGCGGAGCGGAACCTCCACCCATGCCTGCAGGGTGGGCAGACCTGCGACCAACTTGCAGATCAGGCCCAGAGGTCCGCAGGCGTGGTAGGAGGGGCAGGGCAGAGCCGCTGCCCGCGCCTGCAAGGTAGGCAGACCTGCGACAGACCGGCGGATCAGGCCCAGCGGCCTGCCGGCGTGGTACACACGTCACCCCAATTGGAGTAGGGGCAGAGCAGAGTCGCCGCCCATGCCCTGAACAGGCCCAGCGACCTGCCAGCATGGTAGTCACAACACCCCATTTGGAGTAGGGGCAGAGCAGAGCCGCCGCCCGTGCCCGCAAGGTAGGCAGACCTGCGACCGACCGGTGGAACAGGCCCAGTGGCCGGCCGGGGTGGTAGGCACGTCACCCCAATTGGAGTAGGAGCAGAGCAGAGCCTTCGCCCACGCCAGGGACAGGCCCAGTGGTCAGCGGGTGTGGTAGACAAGTCACAGCAATTGGAGGGGGGGCAGAGCAGAGCCGCCACCTGCGCCTGCAGGGTAGGCAGACCTGCGACAGACCGGCGGATCAGGCCGGGTGGCCTGCCGGCGTGGTACACACGTCACCCCAATTGGAGTAGGGGCAGAACAGAGCCGCCGCCCCCGGAACAGGCCCAGTGACCTGCCGGCGTGGTAGTCACGACACCCCAATTGGAGTAAGGGCAGAGCAGAGCCGCCGCCCACGCCTGCAAGGTAGGCAGACCTGCGACCGACCGGCATAACAGGCCCAGGGGTCCGCGGGCGTGGTAGACACCTCACACCAATTGGAGGAGGGGCAGAGCAGAGCCGCCGCCCACGCCTGTAAGGTAGGCAGACCGCCGCCCGACCCTGCAAGGGAGACTTTTCAACTATACAAGAGCAATATAAATATATAGGGGGGAAAATTTTCAAAAACACAACAATTTCACCAAGCAGAAAGAAACGCAAGCAGTATGAAAAGACAAGGAAAGAAAGGACCACAAGCAATGCAGGTCAACTCAACTTTAGAAGAGGTAACAGCTGCAGCAGATGGAATGTCAGATAAAGAATTCAGGATATACATGCTTCAGATGATCTGGAGTATCAAGGAAGACATTAGACTGCAAAATCTGACAATGAAAGATCACTTTGACAATGAATTACACAAACAAATCCAGGAAGCAAAAGATCAACTATACAGGGAGATAGAGGTTATAAAAAACAAACAAACAGTAATCCTAGAAATGCAGGAAGCAATAAACCAACTTAAAAACTCAATGGAGAATACTACCAGCAGAGTAGAACACTTAGAAGATAGAACATCAGACAATGAAGACAAAGTATTTCAACTTGAAAAGCACATATACAGCTCAGCAAGACTGTTAAGAAACCATGAGCAGAACATCCAAATAATATGGGATAACATAAAGAGACCAAACTTAAGAGTCATTGGGATACAGGAAGGTATAGAGCTCCAAACCAAAGGAATGAGCAATCTATTCAATGAAATAATTTGAGAAAACTTCCCAGACTTGAAGAATGAGACAGAATCCCAAATCCTAGAAGCCTACAGGACGCCGAATGTGCAAAATTATAAGAGATCCACACCTAGACACATTATAATGAAAATGCCCAACATACAGAATAAGGAGAGAATTTTAAAAGCTACAAGAGAAAGGAAGCAGATTACATTTAGGGGTAAGCCAATCAGGATAACAGCTGATCTTTCAACACAGACTCTGAAACCTAGAAGATCCTGGAATAACATATTTCAAACACTGAATGAAAATGGGTTCCAACCAAGAATTGTGTATCCAGCGAAATTAAGTTTCAGGATGGAAGATGAAATTAAAAGCTTCCACGATAAACAAAAGTTAAAAGAATTCCCAGCTAGAAAACCATCTCTTCAAAACATCCTTGGCAAAACATTACAAGAAGAGGAAATGGAAAATAACAATGAAAACCAACAGTGGGAGGTAGGACAGTAAAGGGGGGGAAAATAATCAAAGAGGAAAACAAACCATGTTTAGTAACATAAATAAACAAATATGGCTGGAAGAACAACCCATATCTCAATAATAACCCTAAATGTTAATGGCTTAAACACACCAATTAAGAGACACAGGCTAGTAGAATGGATCACAAAACAAGACCCAACAATATGCTGCCTACAGGAGACGCATTTGATAGGAAAAGACATACATAGGCTGAAGGTGAAAGGTTGGGAAAAATCATATCACTCATATGGAATTCAGAAACAAGCAGGAGTGTCCATACTCATATCAAATAAAATAGATTTCAAGCCCAAGTTAATCAAAAGGGATAAAGAGGGACACTACATACTGTTCAAGGGAACCATACACCAACAAGACATAACAATCATAAATATATATGCCCCAAACAATGGTGCAGCTATGTTCATCAAACAAACTCTTCTCAAGTTCAAGAGTCTAATAGACCACCATACAATAATCATGGGAGACTTCAACACACCTCTCTCGCCACTGGACAGATCTTCCAAACAAAAGTTGAATAAGGAAACTATAGAACTCAATAACACAATTAATAACCTAGACTTAATTGACATATATAGAATATACCACCCAACATCAAGCAGTTACACTTTTTTCTCAGCAGCACATGGATCCTTCTCAAAAATAGATCATATATTATGTCACAGGGCAACTCTTAGACAATATAAAGGAGTAGAGATAATACCATGCATCTTATCTGATCATAATGGAATGAAACTGAAAATCAACGATAAAAGAAGGAAGGAAAAAACACACATCACTGGGAGAATGAACAATAGTTACTGAATGATCAATGGGTTATAGAAGACATCAAGGAGGAAATTAAAAAATTCTTAGAGATAAATGAAAACACAGACACAACATATCGGAATCTATGGGACACATTGAAAGCAGTTCTAAGAGGAAAATTCATTGCTTGGAGTTCATTCCTTAAAAAAAGAAAAAACCAACAAATAAATAATCTCATACTTCATCTCAAAATCCTAGAAAAAGAAGAGCAAAACAACAGCAAAAGAAGTAGAAGGCAAGAAATAATGAAAATCAGAGCTGAAATTAATGAAATCGAAACAAAAGAAACAATTGAAAAAATTGACAAAACTAAAAGTTGGTTCTTTGAAAAAATAAACAAAATTGACAGACCCTTAGCCATGCTAGCGAAGAGAAGAAGACAGAGAACTCAAATTACTAGCATACGGGATGAAAAAAGCAATATCACAACAGACACTTCAGAAATGCAGAAGATAATCAAAAATTATTTTGAATCCTTATACTCCAATAAATTAGAAGATAGTGAAGGCATAGATAAATTTCTTAAGTCATATGATCTGCCCAGATTGAGTCAGGAGGATATAGACAACCTAAACAGACCAATATCAATTGAGGAAATAGAAGAAACCATAAAAAGACTTCCAACTAAGAAAAGCCCAGGTCCAGATGGGTATACAGCAGAATTTTACAAAACCTTTAAAGAAGAACTAATACCAATACTTTTCAAGCTACTTCAGGAAATAGAAAAGGAGGGAGAACTTCCAAATTCATTCTATGAGGCCAACATCACCCTGATACCTAAACCAGACAAAGACACTTCAAAGAAAGAAAACTACAGACCAATATCTCTAATGAACCTAGATGCAAAAATCCTCAATAAAATTCTGGCGAATCGGATACAAAAACATATCAAAAAAATTGTACACCATGATCAAGTAGGATTCATCCCAGGGATGCAAGGCTGGTTCAATATACGGAAATCAATAAATGTTATTCACCACATCAATAGACTTAAAAATAAGAACCATATGATCATCTCGCTAGATGCGGAAAAAGCATTTGACAAAGTACAGCATCCCTTTATGTTCAAAACTCTAGAAAAACAAGGATAAGAGGAACATACCTCAATATTGTAAAAGCAATCTATGCTAAGCCTCAGGCTAGCATCATTCTGAATGGAGAAAAATTGAAGGCATTCCCTCTAAAATATGGAACAAGACAGGGATGCCCTCTCTCTCCACTTCTGTTCAACATAGTTCTCGAAACACTGGCCAGAGCAATTAGACAGACGAAAGAAATTAAAGGCATAAAAATAGGAAAAGAAGAACTTAAATTTTCACTATTTGCAGGTGACATGATTCTATACCTAGCAGACCCAAAAGGGTCTACAAAGAAACTATTAGAGCTAATAAATGAATTCAGCAAAGTGGCAGGATATAAAATCAACACGCATAAATCAAAGGCATTCCTGTATATCAGTGACAAATCCTCTGAAATGGAAATGAGGACAACCACTCCATTCACAATATCTTCAAAAAAAATAAAATACTTGGGAATCAACCTAACAAAAGAGGTGAAAGACTTATACAATGAAAACTACAGAACCCTAAAGAGAGAAATAGAAGAAGATCTTAGAAGATGGAAAAATATACCCTGTTCATGGATAAGCAGAACTAACATCATCAAAATGGCGATATTACCAAAAGTTCTCTATAGGTTTAATGCAATACCAATCAAAATCCCAATGGCATTTCTTGTAGAAATAGAGAAAGCAATCATGAAATTCATATGGAAAAATAAAAGACCCAGAATAGCAAAAACAATGCTAAGCAGGAAGTGTGAATCAGGAGGTATAGCGATACCAGACTTCAAACTATACTACAGAGCAATAGTAACAAAAACAGCATGGTACTGGTACCAAAACAGGCGGGTGGACCAATGGTACAGAATAGAGGACACAGAAACCAATCCACAAAACTACAACTATCTTATATTTGATAAAGGGGCTAAAAGCATGCAATGGAGGAAGGATAGCATCTTCAACAAATGGTGCTGGGAAAACTGGAAATCCATATGCAACAAAATGAAACTGAATCCCTTTCTCTCGCCATGCACAAAAGTTAATTCAAAATGGACCAAGGAGCTTGATATCAAATCAGAGACACGGTGACTGATAGAAGAAAAAGTTGGCTACGATCTACATACGGTGGGGTCGGGCTCCAAATTCCTCAATAGGACACCCATAGCACAAAAGTTAATAACTAGCAACAACAAATGGGACTTACTCAAACTAAAAAGTTTTTTTCTCAGTAAAAGAAACAATAAGAGAGGTAAATAGGGAGCCTGCATCCTGGGAACAAATCTTTACTCCTCACACTTCAGATAGAGCCCTAATATCCAGAGTATACGAAGAACTCAAAAATTTAGACAATAAGATAACAAACAACCCAATCAACAAATGGGCCAAGGACCTGAACAGACACTTCTCAGAGAAGGACATACAGTCAATCAACAAGTACATGAAAAAATGCTCACCATCTCTAGCAGTCAGAGAAATGCAAATCAAAACCACCCTAAGATACCATCTCACTCCAGCAAGATTGGCAGCCATTATGAAGTCAAACAACAACAAGTGCTGGCAAGGATGTGGGGAAAAGGGTACACTTGTACATTGCTGGTGGGACTGCAAATTGGTGCAGCCAATTTGGAAAGCAGTATGGAGATTTCTTGGAAAGCTGGGAATGGAGCCACCATTTGACCCAGCTATTCCCCTTCTTGGTCTATTCCCTAAAGACCTAAAAAGAGCATGCTACAGGGACACTGCTACATTGATGTTCATAGCAGCACAATTCACAATAGCAAGACTGTGGAACCAACCTAGATGCCCTTCAATAGACGAATGGATAAAAAAAATGTGGCATTTATACACAATGGAGTATTACTCTGCATTAAAAAATGACAAAATCATAGAATTTGCAGGGAAATGGATGGCATTAGAGCAGATTATGCTAAGTGAAGCTAGCCAATCCCTAAAAAACAAATGCCAAATGTCTTCTTTGATATAAGGAGAGTAACTAAGAACAGAGTAGGGACGAAGAGCAGGAGAAGAAGATTAACATTAAACAGGGATGAGAGGTGGGAGGGAAAGGGAGAGAGAAGGGAAATTGCATGGAAATGGAAGGAGACCCTCAGGGTTATACAAAAGTACATACAAGAGGAAGTGAGGGGAAAGGGAAAAATAATATAAGGGGGAGAAATGAATGACAGTAGAGCGGGTAGAGAGAGAAGAGGGGAGGGGAGGGGAGGGGAGGGGGGATAGTAGAGGATAGGAAAGGCAGCAGAACACAACAGACACTAGCATGGCAATATGTAAATCAATGGATGTGTAACTGATGTGATTCTGCAATCTATATATGGGGTTAAAATGGGAGTTCATATCCCACTTGAATCAAAGTGTGAAATATGATATATCAAGAAATATGTAATGTTTTGAACAACCAACAATAAAAAAAAAAAATAAATAAATAAAGTGTCTGTGGCTACTTTTGAGTACCAAAGCAAAATCACTTGGTCCATGAAAGCATGGTGTGATTTTGATCATAAGTACTTTGCCTGCATCTTTTATATTTTTTTCCATCATAAGTTCTTTGCCTGCATCTTTCATATTTTATAAATGATGAAATTCTCTTGGGTAAATATTCACCACCTGTTTTTATGTCTTGGGAGTTCAAGAAGTGTTGCTTCTGATAAATATAGAAAAAATAATGAACAAGGGACAGGAGTGCTAAAAATCAAATAATCTTTTACATGTAGGCTGTTCCTTCAGTATAAATGCAACTTTATTCTGATTTCTTTATATATTGGTAATTACTGTCAGAAGCATTAAAAAAACAAACACACAAAACAAAACAACTATAATTTGTATGCAAAAGGTTGAGGACTGAGAGAAAGTTTAGGTTATGGTGGAAAGATTTATCAATAAATTAATAGACAGAGGGTTGTTTTTGTACGTGAAAAAAGGTTAAATTTCCTGAAGCCCATGTGCTAACTGAAATCCAAGTATGGGGGTAAAAGAGGGAATATAAAGCAACTCTACGATAAAAGATGAGTTGTACATTTAATATCTGAGCACCTTTCTGTATGTCATATGTTTAAATGTATATTTGGTCATGTCATCTTTTTCCATAGCATCCAAAAATTGTAACAAAATCTATTTTATGTTGGCTTCAAATATTCAATAAAATTCAACAGCAAAGCTGTTGCTTTGCTACACTGCAAAGGTCTAAAAGCCTAAGCATTTTTAGAGCTTGCATTTACATAAGTATCAAACTCAGGCAAAATATTGCAAGATTTTACTTCTTCAATACATGCCTTAAGTGTTATAGATTTCAGTTTTATTCTAGTATTTGTTAATTTGATTATTGAAAACAAACTTTGACATATTTCATTATTTTTATCGTTTTGAATAATTTTAAATCCATAATGATGTCTGCAAGGAGTAAAACTAAATAAAGTTTTTCCTTTATTATTAAAGTTAATTTATCAATGATAGTGTTAAGTTTGCAGGATAAGTTATCTCTAGGCTCTGAAAAGAAGTTTAATGGTCATTTTTTTTTTTTTATTGTTAATTCCAAAGGGGAGGATTTAAAATCATTTGAATCACTAGAAATCTCACCTCATTCAATTTTGAAAGAATCAATCCAAAATGCCCAACAGCATACTATTTCTTAAAAGCATTAAGAAAATAACACATTTCTTATTGTTTAAAATTTTTAGTGGCTCAAAAAAGCGTTTCAGAAATTGTCTACAGGATCACTGGAAAAAAAGTGAACGAGCTTTGTTAGTTCAAAAATGGACTGCCAGGGGCAAATAGTAATTTTTGAGGCAACTTGAAAAAACTGCATAGAACATTTAAATCCAGCAATTATATAGTAATGTCATCATTATCTACAACTAGCAACAACAATTATATCAGTGTAACCAGTCACAATTTGAAAAGGTTTTTTTGCATACTATCCAATTAAATCTTCCCAACAAATCAAACAAATTTCTCAGTACTACTCACATACTTACTTTTTAAATAAGAAGACTTCAGTGTAGAAAGGTTAATTGTCCAAAGTTATATTCTTAGGAAGGGACAAAGCTGCAATCAGAACACAGTCTAAAAATACAGTCTGTGATCTTATTGATGATGTGTAACATGTAATTAAGACTATTTCCCAAAATATTATATTGGACATATATTAATGGGGGAAATGTATTTTCAACCTTATTGTACTTTTATATTATTTTCTCTTGTCTATTATGGACACAAATGGTTCTGCAATTAGGAATAAAGTATTTGAATATACTTTAAAAAATACTCTTAATGGCTTCTATCCTTTTCTCTTAACTTCATTATTACATGAATGGCTAGGCTTCTTTGTCTAAATTAGATGTCCAATGTATGGGGTAGGGACAAAAACAACTTCCTTTTAAAAATAAACTTCCTTTTTCCAAATATACTTTTTTTTTCTTATTAATGGCCAGTATTGTGAAATCAACCCAGTCTCAGATCATCTTTATTAATGAAGTAGTTTCACAAATAAGTTCCTTGTAGAGTTCATAATTATGGTTGAGGAGCCTCATATTAGCTGACTGTATAAAAGGCCACCAATATAACAGAAGAGCCTCAGAATGAACAAAGTAGAGTGTGGCCTATAGTTCTTCAGTGACGACACATGAATAAAAAACAAGAGAAGAGCATCAGCACTCATAAAGTACAAAGACAATTCTAAAGTAAAAATCTAGACAAATTATCATAAAAACCAGCAAGAAAAATGAGTGACAAGGACCAGAGGATGAAGGAATATTAAGATATATGTTACCTTTCTAGAGAGACAGAGTAGTCACTAAAAATCTGTATTCTGCACACCAGGACTCATAACTCTGCAGCAGCTTTGAATATAAGAAATATCCTTCTTCTGCATAAAATGGAGGGTTGATAATAAAAACTATTTGTGTCTAATGAAATAAGAAATTCTGAATAAATAAGTTTCTATCCTACAAGAGTTAGAAGTACTGATCTCTAAGGGATCTTGAGAAGTCTTAGGCAAATCTGTGAATTGCACACATCAGAAATGTTAAAACAACCAATTGATTCCCATACATATATTAGTGGAACCCACCTAATAACCTAACGAAGCCAGAACCAAAGGAAAACAAGTTCAAGACCTCAAGTCTGAAACCAAGCTTTGAAGTCCCACTACCAGCAGATGAGTCCTGCTATCTGACTTGGGAAAAAGTTTTGGGCAGGTGACACAAGAACAAATTAAGTGCTTCTAGTTCATTTTCTCTTTAAATGTCTCCTATTTTCTTCCCCTTACCTTCTCAATTCTTCCTTCAACATCACATCTTTAACTGCAGAGAATTTCTGCACCCTATAGCTTCCTGACTCATGTCAGATTGCAGGTCACCTGTTTTTCATGATGATCTCTCCATCTGTTGTACTCAATGACATCTGGTTTCACAAAGCATTAGCAGCATGCCCCACAAAATGCAAAAGAATATCACACCAGATAATGCAAAATGCAGGCAGCAATTGCCACAAAGGGAATCTTCACTTCTCCACACCTATATTTATTACTACCAGAAAGATGGGGAAAAGTAGAAATAGAAATTTTTCAGAAAGTTCCAGCAGGGTTGTTGTATGTCAGGTAGAAATTTTGACATAAGCAGTTTAAAAAAGAAATCCATCTGTCTTCTTATAAAACAAGAAAGCTTATTTTGAGGGAGTATTTTTAATATATCCTTAATTTTCAGAAGAGCAACTATGAAAGGCCAATTTTAGCATATAACATAAAAGTTACAGAAAAATATTAAAATATCCAATTAAACCTACAGCACTTTAACAAATAATGGCTCCACCTTCAGTTAGGAGGAAAGTTAGGAAAGTAAAATAGTTATAAAATCATCACAGAATTGGAAGTTGAGATAAAATGCATTCTTATTCCCTATGTCCATATAATAACAGCATGCCAATGTATTATCTTTAAAGTTGAAAATGACCATATAATGGGGATGTTTATGGATTTAAAATTATGCTTTCTTAAATATATATGTGACTTGGGAATAAGGTTTTTTATAGTAACAAGGCTTTAGGGATCTACTCATAAAAATGTGTTCATCTACACAGCAAATGTCTCTAGAAACTATGAACACCCTGGGAGGGGGTAAAGCTATCATAACAGAGGATAGTAAGGATATGGAAGAATAAGCAAAAAGCTTATCATTGAGAAGTGCTATACCAGATGTTCAAACCAGCAGGGTCAGACATTTTCTTTGGGTCTATATACTTTAGAATATAGAATAAACCCAATTCATAAGTTTATCTAAAGCTCTGCTGATAGTTAATATGGAGGAGGTATGGGGGTAGGAAGGATAGTAGAATGAATCAGACATTATATCCCTATGTATATATATAACTATAGGATCAGTGGAATTCCACATCATGTACAACCAGAAGAATGAGAAATTATACTCCATCTATGTATGATGTATCAAAGTGCACTCTACTGTAATGAATAATTAATTAGAACAAATAAAAATGAAAAAAAAATGGATATGGAATGAAAAAGTAAAAAAAAAAAAAAAAAAAAAAAAAAACCAGCAGGGTGAGGAGGCCACTGTAGCCAGATTGTTAGAGATTATGCATTTGATCAATGAGATTAATGTGTTAGGCTAATCAAACTGAAAATCATTAGCACAAAGGCCCAGGGCCTTTACAGTTTACAAAAGTTAGTGTTCAGGAAGTAAAGAAAAGAATGAAATATCACAGAAAATTTGAAGAAAGCAAATTAAGAAAGGCATACTTTTAATGGAACATCATAGATGCTGTTGGATTTGAAAAATATCTCTGGAAAAGATAGATTAGTAGGGTAGATAGAGTAGAATGATTTGTATAATAATTGCAGGTTACTTTTTTTTTAAAGAGATAGAGAATTTTTTAATATTTATTTTTCAGTGGACACAACAATAAAATCTTTATTTTATTTTATTTGTTATGTGGTGCTGAGGATCGAACCCAGGGCCCCACGCATGCCAGGCGAGCGCGTTACTGCTTGAGGCACATCCCCAGCCTTGCAGGTTACTTTTGTGAATGAGAATTGAAGCAATGATAACAACCACAGGGTTACATACTTAACAGAAGATTTAATTAACAGATCTGGGATTTTTTTAAATTATAAAGGACTTATGATATAAAATGACTCCAAAGTTCTGAAGCAAGAAAGATACACTTGTCTCTGCTTGGGATGTAGAAATGGAATTTCAGAGCAGGAGGTGGGCTATGGTAGGCAATGAGCAGAAAGTAGCTAAGTTTCCAGAAGTTGGCTCACAATTCCTAGAGTAATTGAGAGAAAATACTCTATTCAATAAAGGTCCTGTCCTTAAAGATGGTGAAGAATCTAGTTGGAAATGTATATTTGGAAATCAGAGATTTGGGCCATAATTTAAAGCCAAGAACTACAAAGAGTAGTTGAAAGTCTTAAAGATTATCCACAGACAGTAGGTTGGGAAAAATAGAATCAAAAGAGAGTACCTTACTATGTAGAAAAAAAAAGATGATAACTGATGTATAATCAAAAATATTTCCAATTTCTAGGATGCAAATATCTATAGAGGATGAGTGAAAAGGAGTAGTGCCATCATGTACTGGAACATCTATGCCTCCAGAACTGTGATACAAATAAACTTCATTCTAATACACACACACACACACACACACACACACACACACACACACACACATATATATATATATATATATATATATATATATATATATATATATATAGACACCAGGGATTGAACCCAGGGGTGATCAACCACTGAGCCACATCCTGAGCCCCTTTATCATTTATTTTGAAATAGCATTTTGCTGAGTTGCTAAGGCTGACTTTGAATTCGTGATCCTCCTGCCTTAGCTTCCCAAAAATTCTTAAGTAAAATTTTAGCTTAGTTCAGTATGGTGGCATACACCTCAACTTGGGAGGCTGAGGCAGGAGGATTGCAAGTTCACAGCCAGCTTCAGCAAATTAGTGAGGTCCTAAGCAACTTAGTGACAACCTGTCTCAAATGAGTGAATGAATGAATAAGAAAGGGCTGAGATGTGGCTCAGTGGTTGAGTCCCACTCGGTTCAATCCCTGGTACCCCCACCACCAAAAAAAAAAAAAAGAAAGAAAAGGAAAGAAAAAGAAAAAAAAAGAAAAAATAATTTAGCTTAATTTTTAAAATTTTTTCCTGATAAATTACCCAGTCTAATATGGACACAGAAAATGGGCTAAGACACCTGTAAGTAAAATACTGTAGTTGGACTACCATCTAGTTTGGCCAAATCCAACACATTTAGATACTAAAAAAGGTCTTGGAGACAGAGATTCAGTATTTTCTAGCTATAGAAAACATGTTATACAAGACCATACTCCGTCTAAAAGACCAATGATACATTAGAACATTAACATTGTTATTTAGCCAAATTCCCTGAAACACATAGGAATAAATTCAGACTTAGAAACACTATTATTAATTCAACATCATTTTTTCCCAAAAATTGTAACTTGAGGGTGAACTATTAGTTTCTACTTAAACTATAATCTGCACCATCAGCTACTTGAACCTGGATATACAGTTTCCTAGTCCTTACTTGAGAGACTCTGTCATTTATGTACAGGACTGAAGCATAGGTATGCATGTATAAGATGCTGACTTGTAATATACATCTGGCACACATCAACTGCAGAAGTTTAATGAATCTTGTCTGTCCTTGACCTTGCCAAGAATGTCTTGTGTGCACACATCAAGAAACCTGTGAAGCCATATGCTGTAGGTCAGCCTTTGACCAATTCCCTCCCGCCAGCTGTCACTCTAAAAACAACATCCCATGCATATACATTTTAAATATACATGTAATTGTCCTGACTTTGGCTACAGGGTAACCTTTTTGAGAAGCCATATTTGAGTTGTTTAAAACAATTCAGTTTTCTAATTTCAAATACAGAATTTAGAAGTTGTGACTTATCTTAGACATTATGTATATATTTTCTCATTTTAATCTTTAAAATAATAAACAATATACATGTAAAAAATAAATAATAATACAATGGAAATGAAGTAAAAGTCTCTTCAACTACAGGGCTTAAAAGTATCAGCAAGTTATTCTATATCATTCTAGAAACTGTATATGCTTATAAACAATTATGGTATAATATCATCTTTGTAAAATAAAATCATAATACTCATGATTCTTCTATGGTTAAAGTTAGTAATTTATTCTTGAAATCTTTGCATGTCCACAAATATAGGCTGATATCACTACTTTTAAGAACCTTGTAATATTTCATTTTATAGAAGGACTGTATTTTATTCAATCATCTGCCTGCTAGAGGGCATTCATATTTGGCTTCTTTTATGATGATTTTTTTCTTATCAAAAGCAATTCTCCAATGTTTATTTTTATACATCTTTGCATTGCTTTATGTTAAATACATGAGTTAAAATGACAAACAGAGAAGTCCTCTGTATCCAATTGTATTAAAAGTAGGAGGCACTTAGTAGTTAAAGGATCACTGACATTTCAATCAGAAGGACCTAGACCTGAGTCCTTGTCTGACCACTTATTTCTCAACTTAAACCCTCTGAACCTCATATTTCTTCCTTGTAAAATATTGTTGTTCACAATTCAAATTTTTAGGTAACATGCATTAAAAGCTGGTATAAGTATTATAGTTAAGAGAGATGAGAGGAGAAAAAGGAAAAAAAAAAAAACAAGTTTAAGTGTAGAACTTTGAGATCAGATTTGGACTAATTGTCAAGTCCTCTAAGTTCCTAAGTGAATGCTTTCTTAATTAATTTTACTCACATTTTCTATTCTTTTTTTAAATATCTTTACTTTATTCATTCATTTATTTTTTTTTAATGTGGTGCTGAGGATCGAACCCAGGGCCTCACATGTATGAGGCAAGTGCTCTGCCACTGAGCTATAATCCTACCCCTTACTCAAATTTTCTAGTCCTCTTTTTCTCATATATCTTCACCCATTGACTGTCAGGGTATTTGTACCTTGTGTCTGTCCCACAACACTTATTCACCCCTTACTAAAAGGCATATGTTTCAATGACATTCATGGTTTCCCAAATTTACTCCTTTAAATTCTACCTCACAATCATATTTTCACATTTTTCTGAAAGATATTATCATTATCTTGCATATTGTTTTGACAATGGCCCTATGTGAACTAGACAAGCTCAGGAATCACTAACTCCCTTTTGTGAGGTTTGAGAAAATTAAACTTTAGAGGTTTAATTTTCATCAATCTGCACATATCTTCTAAGACACTGATTCTTCCAACACATTATCTTTAATGCCAAATATTTTAAGTCAAGAAAATAATTATGTTTTTGGTGTATTTTCCTCTGGGTTGTATATCTTCACTCTTTAAGGATAAAGAGAAGATTCTTCAAATATTTTCTGAATATAATATAAATTATTCTGCATAGGATATGCAGAACAATTATTGCAGAATAACTTCTCCCCAACATTTGTGAATAGTCATATCTATTATCTATGAGCTATAGGCCTATCATACCATTACCTTGCTTCTTCAATATACTATTCATTCTTTACTATTAGGCTTTCCTACTTTCCTTCGACCTAGAAGTATTCCTTTTGATCACCCATTGATGTAAATTATGTTCTATTTTCCAGTACATCAGATGGAGTCTTGACTGAGAAGCTCTTCCTGATTTCTGTAGTCACAAAGAATTACTACCCTTTCATAAATATATATATATATATATATATATATATATATATATATATATATATAAATTGATAGAGCTATATATCTATATTTCTGTCATCAACTCACATATTATTTCCCCTTGTGCTAAAATTAGTTGCTTATATTTTGCCCTTCTGATTAAATATAAACAATTTAAGTGCAAAATTTTGAATTATTTTCCACAAAAATCAAACACCCACCTAGATATATTTGCAGTGCCCTCTAGATGGTGTGCCCTAGTCACTAAGTCCTATCCAATATTCAAAGGCCCAACTGGGTACCACCTTTTACAGAAAGCCTCTTATGATTCCCTTTAGAAATACATGTATCATATATATAATACTATACTATTACTATCACTAATACTATACTATTTGAACAATGTAACATTACCTCTTTTTATTGTAGCAGTTTAAGTATATTTTGATTCTTCCAAAAGATTTGAACATTCTTGTGGGCACATACTGCATCAAAGTTCCTTGCACTAATCATGGTATCCTCTGAGTCCAAAACCCAGTAGGTGCTCAACAAAGATTTGTTTTACATATGTAGAAACATAATCATATTGTTAATAACATCTCTTTTACTTTCTAATACAATTTTAATTTCTCACAGTTACTCTGGGAGAGTTTCCATAAATACAATGTAATTTTTTTTGATTTTTAAAATTTATTTTATTGTATAGCATAAGACCAATATTCACAAAGGTTAAACCATAGAAACAAACATACAACTCACTGATTTGACTCAGAAGTGTAACTACCACCTGGGCTAGCACTTCTGAGCCCCTGTTTCTGCTCAGTTGTAGTCAGTACTCTCTCTCCTCATCAAAAGGATAATACAATGTAATTCATATGAGATTATCATTTCTTAGACCATAAATAATTGAATACCTGGAATTTCATTTGGTTAAACCTAAAAGTTAAGGAGTACATGGAATAATAGAGACATGAGTGAAAACTCCCCTCAGTTGCAAATTAGAGCACACCTCCATTCATCACATACATAAATACTACTTCATTTGATGGTTAAGTATTGAAGGGTCAAGAAAGGAGCATCCACACTTAAATCTGTTAATCTCCCTCAGGGAGGAAAATGCATTTCAGATACATTATATTCAACAGGATGGACTAGTACACACTACACATTTACCAGGCTATTTTTATCATTTTCATTCTCCTTTATGTCCACTAAAATGAAAAATCCCTGGACCAGAGTAAAACAGGCTTGCATCTTCTGTCCCTCCCTGTTGAGAATTCATGCTCCATTCCATTGTGAGACCTGGGCTGGTCCAGCCAGGTTACTCACATCATTCTGGAGTCAGGCCAACTGCACATCACATGTGCTTATTTGGAAAATTATATAAGACTAAAGTTATCTTAGAGAGTTATTGTGATTATTTGTCTCAATAATTTAAAGGAAGCCAATTTAGCATATACTCTGTCACACCATGGATATTTCAAAAGTAGTTGTTTTAAAAAACTTTCTGACATACTTATAAATTATTTAACATTTTCTTGAGTGGTGAACAGAGATCCACATATACTGGATATAGACAAAGTCTACTGAAATCAGAGCATTTAATCAAAATTCTAGGAGTTGTATAGATTTAATGATAGAAATGATGAAGAAGAAAAAGATGAAAGAAAGAGAAGAAACAGGAGAAAGTTATCAGTTGTTTAACACTTACTTTATACTTGGAACTTTCTAAGTCCCTTGACTTAAGGATTATATAATAAATTTGAACAAACACTTTATGATATAAAATAAATATAAAAGATATAGAAATGGGAAGAAAAATCAGAAAATTAAGAATCAGTCTTGGAACATAAATATTCAAATAATACAAGTTACAAAAACTCTTAAGAATAGGTATGGAATAATATAAAATTATCAGAGCATTAACAACACTAATTCTCAGAAATAAAGTCATTAATTTCCAAGTTTAATGGCCACTCACACTGTCCATCTTGGTAATAAAGAAAAGTTCACACTGAGAAATGTCACTGTGAATTTCAGATGTTAGAAGAAAACAGAGAAAATCTTAAAACTTGGAAAGAGAAAAGACAATATAACATACACGGATTTAAAATTACAATAATAGTGGGATTTAATAAAATACTAAAACCCAGGGTAAAATAGATTGCTATCTTAAAAATTATAAAGGAAGACAAATATGGTTTTTCACCTAAGATTCTCCATTCACTCAATCCACTAGTTAGGTACTTAACATTTCTCTGATATTTACAATGTATCAGACACTGTTAAAAACATACTACATGCATTGCCACATTTAATTCTTCAAGGAATGGCAACCATTCCTATAGTTTCCAATGTGCATATGAACAAATGGAACTATAGGAAGGCTAAGCAAAGTCACACCATGCAAGTCATACTGTGGTTGGATAGGGGGAGCACTAAAGGTCAAAAACCCACTTGATCCAAAACATGACAGTCTGCCCTTTCACCAAAAGTCAGCAACTAGCCAACAAAGCACCTTTGCCCAGATCAGGTGTGTTTTTTATTATGCTAACCATAATGTCATTTCCACAACTAAGTGCAACAGACCACCTCTCCTATTCATAAATAATTTCTTGTGAAATAACTATACATTGTCTAAATAGCTATTATTTTTTCCTGCTCACTAAAACAGGTAATTAGTGCAACTTCATTTAAATCTTTATGTGGATTTCCTTCCAAATCCCCTTCCCTGTGGTGCTTTTACTAATTTTGCTTGAAATACCAATTCTTATGTAGACTTCATTTGCTTAAAAATTTGGTGATTGTATGTATAATTTGAGCTCATCTTTACCCTGAATTAAAATGCAAACGTATTCAGTAGAATAAGAACTATTTCAGGAGAATAAAAATATTTCCAAAGCTCTGGTTTAAAAATATGCTTCCAAGAAATTTGGCTTTTCCAGTGACCCAAATATTCTTTAAACTCTTTACTTCCTTGGGATATGCACCACATAATTGAAATAGTTTCATAATCACCCTTGTTTTTCACATGTTAAATGGCAAAACTTAAGTACATCAGTCACTTGGCTAATAAGCATCCTCTGAAGCCCCTGGAAGCAGAGGGAGAGCTCCTTTTATTCTTCCTGTGTGTATTATGGTCCCTAAGTATGTATTATTATCATTCTTATTACCCAGTTGAACTAGTCTAATTTGCAGTTGGATAAATCATAAGCCAGTTGATTCTCAAGCCCTCCCAAGTTATTACTTTACTTCATCCAAAGATTTTACAATGGAGAACACTGGGAATATTCAGATGACTCAACATTATTTTTTTTCCTTTCCCTGTAATGGCTATAAAAGTGCAAAAACGTCTGTGCCGTAGAACACTTCTATAAATAATTAGTACAGCATTGCAGTGGTCAAAATAAACACAAAGTCTTCTATAGAAAGGGAGAATTGCTAGTCAGGGAGTACTAGCTTTTCTAGACATGGAGTACAATGGGTCCTACATGGGATTTTGGAGTGGATATTTCTTGGTGTGAATATTCAGTATGCAAACTGTCATCTTATAGTAATATTATCTGCCACATTTTAGATCAGGAATTTCCCCCAAAGCCTATGTGTTATCGACATGGTTCTCACCATGGCATTTGAGTCCTTTAAGAAGCGAGGCTTAGAAGTCTTGGGTCACTAGGACATGCTCTTGAAGGGGACTATGGGACCATAATCTCTTTATTCTTTTTTTTTTATTTCTCAGACTCAAGGGAAATGCATTTTTATGATGATGTGACACCACAGGGTCAAAGCAATAAGGCTAACTGATTACAGACTTAAATCTCTAAAAATGCTAGCCTTAATAATCCTTTTCTCTTTTAAATTTGAATACCCAGTAATGGAAACCTAACTCACTCACTATCCAAATTTAGTGGGAAATATAGAACACCCCCAGTGTTAGGTACTTTCTTCACTTTATGTTCAAAAAATAAAAATCCTGACCATAAATTACTATCCACTTCCAATTCTAAGCCCAAGAATTTAGCCCAGTGACTTGTATATCACTTAATACACTAACATATATTACATAATAAACTAACTTAATATGCCAAGAACCAAAATTTTTGCTCAGTACCTGACAAAAAGATTAGGAATCATATAGAGTCAGGATCTTAGAGCTTAAAATAAAGAAATTCTATAAAGTAAAGCTCAGACATGAAAGAAGGGAGGATAATTCCATCTGATCATATCACTTGAGCTCTTGTACCAATCTTCACCTAAAGGCAGATCACCCTCTGGTAGGTTTTTTTTTTTTTTTTTTTTTATGGCAAACATTCATCTTTTAAACCATATTGATGTTTTCTCTTCCTTGTAAATAAAAAATATTTTAATATTCCTTGTGAATAAAATATATACAATATCACATAAAACTAGGTAAATATTCAACTGTTAAAAATATCCATACATGAAAGTAGGAGGTAAGGGTATACTAGATAAATTAGGAGCTGTGAGTATACTAAAAAATACCTTCAGGAGTATGAAGACAAGCATCTTCTCCACCTTTAGCCTCCAGTGAATTTCTCTAAGGCTCTTTGCTGACACCAGGCAATCTTGTTCTTCACTTCCAAATGTCAACTATACAAAAACCTTGGATATAACTGCCATAATTCTAAGACTTAGGTAATTTAATTTCTGTTTTAATACTATATTGCTACACTGCTTTAGAGACATAAAGTGTGTGGGGTCTTAAGAATGTTAGATCCATTGTTATTTAGAGATGGCTATTTTCTTTTCTTTTATTTTTTGTTAACCCAGGATTGAACTCAGGGGTACTCAACCACTGAGCTACATTCCCAGCCCTTTTTTACATTTTATTAGAGACAGAGTCTTGCTGAATTGCTCAGTATCTCACTAAATTGCAGAAGCTGGCTTTCAACCTGTGATCCTCCTGCCTCAATCTTCCAAGTCACTGTGATTACAGGCGTGTGCCAACATACCTGACCTATTGCAGATATGTTTGATGAATCTGCCAAAATGACAAACAGACCTTTATCTGTAAGTTGCATATCTATGAATATTTTTACTTAAAACCTTTTCCTTCATTTTAGTCTTAGAAATGTGTGCATCTGCTTGGTATGCAATTAGAATCAATTGGTATTTCTCAAACAAACAAACAAACAAACACAAAACCAAAAAATACACCACTACACAGGTATGAACAAAGGTATAGTCTAGATGTGTGCCAGGTGGCAGAGTGAAGCTGGTTTTGAATGAAAAAATTTCCTTGAATAATCCACATTCTAGAAAACGAATAGGGGAGAATTTGTACATTAGTTAGACTTGGGTAGGATTTTAAAATGTTTTGCTTTTTCTTTGAATTCATCAAAGATATATATATATATATATATATATATATATATATATATATATATATATATTATATTTTTAATGATCCACAGGGATATATTTTCTTCTACCCCTTCAAGAAAACTAGATGTGCTTATTTTCAAAGTGTACAACCAAATTTCTGGGTACCCCCCAACTGTGTTCAATTCACTTCTCACCCCCATACAGCTTTCTACAACACACTGACACATTGTCAATACTGTAGGAGCCAGTTTCACAGTCAGGCAAAGATATACTTCATCAGGTCCAGAAGACGAGGGAAAGTTTCATTCTCATACTATACCCTGCTAGTGCTACTTGTCTGATGACAGGCTAAAAAGGGATTGCTCTCACCTCCCAGTTTTTATCATCACCTCAAACCCTATGATCATGTCTATGTGTTAAAACAGAGGAACACAAGCAATGTGTGAGCACACCATCTGATGATTGCACACCTTAGTATTGATGGGAATGACTAACTTCAACTTTGACCCCATGTATAAGAAAAAAACTAACTTTCATATTTCCAAATTCTCTCTGACAGGACAGAAGCTATGACGACTGTTCCATCCCTTCCTGGGGACACAAGTAAAATGTCCTGTTTAGAATTAAACTGTGCCGTCTTCTGAAGTAGTAGATACTATCAAACTAGCAAGAACTGCCAGTCTCTACCCTGGGTTTTATTGTTCCTTCTGAACTTATGGTTTTCAGATAGAGCTTCACATGCCCACAATAATTAACATTCAGATCTCAACTTGGGAGAACCAGCATATGGCCAGAAACCGAATGTGTTATTCTAATTGTACAGGACCCTCAAGAGAAAGCTGTATTTTAGGTATAATTGCATTGCTGGATACCACAGAGATATTGATACAAATCTTTGTTCTTAGCTATGCTGGGTGCAAGCGGCTGCCAGCTCCATGCCTCTGAGCAATGTTTTGATTCTCTGGAAGAACAAAGGCATCAGAAGCTTTTGGATCTGTATCCTGTCTTTGCCAATTACTAGTTCTGTGATCTTGGGCAAGTGACTTTTTAACCTGTGTCTTGGCCTCCTTACTTGCAAAATGGGGAAACAGTATAGCAACTATGAAAATATGGGGAAATGAGAGGTGATAATCAATGAACCTATCACAATGCTCATTACATAAGAAAAGATGTTACAAAAGTGACGGATTTATAAATTACGTTACATATCATAATATATATATCATCATGCATTAATAATATTTCACATTTAATTATTGTTTTATATGTGAATTATGTTATTATCCTATTTATAGAAGACCCAAGATTTTACTTTTCCTCTTGGTTTTGATAAAATTGGTAGTAATAAAAAATATATGGCGATAAATTTATTAGAACTTCCAGAAATGCATGTTTCTCATCCCTACATATTTAATGTCTTAAGTATTTCTAAGTATAATCTCCCCATACCCATAATTCAAGTCAGGAGATCTTGTACTCAATTCCAACTCACTTTATCTGAAGTAATAGAATCATAGTATTTAGTACACATTCTGTATTTTTGTTTTACTGTCTATTTTTCTCTCTCTTTCTTTCCTGAAAGAGAGAAGAAAGAATATTCTTTTACCCCCTGGCCTCTCTCCTGTATAAACAAGTACAACTGGAAAAATTCATGAAACATTCTGAGTTGCTTCACTTAAAATACATGACAACCAAGTTCAAGGGAGACCAGGTGCTGCCTTTCAGTGCAATATTTTTTATGTTTTCACTTTTAAGATGACTGTTTCACATTCTCTCTCTTCTCATCAATTTTCCAAAAATCTTCTCCAGCCTCTCCATTGATAATGCACTTCCTCTTCCACTAAGCAAAGAGGATCAGTCAGAAAGAATTTTTCCATGCTTCCACCCTACCCACGTGCATTTGAACCAATGTCCTGTTTTTTTTTTTTTTTTTTTTTTCCTATGGTTGTGGCTGATCTATCTGAGCCTCTAATGTCAAAAATTCCACTTTTTGTTACGGGACTACCCAACCCTCTTACCTCTTCAGAGACATATCTTCAGCAATCCTCCCTCTCTCCCTACCCCATTCATTCATCTCTCTCTTCTGGATAATTCCCACAGTATATAACATATAGTTATAGTTCTATCTTTGATCCCTCTCCTGACCCTGTTGCCCTGTGGCTAGAATCCAGTTTGTCTACTTTGTAGTACAGCAGAATTTCTCAAAGGATATTTTTGTATTTTCTCCCTCCACTTCAATCTCTCCCATAGTCTCCTACACTCTTTCCAGGAGAGACTTTCTCCTCTACCATTCCACTGAACTCTTCTTGTCACAATCAAGAACAGTTTCCACAGAGACAACTCACCAGAGGCACCTGACATGGTTTCTCTCTCTCCTTCAAATATTTTTTAACACTTGGCCTGAGATTCTACACGTAAGGCGTTAGACTTGCAATGCCTTCTGCCTGGATTCATTTTTTATAAAGTTATCTATATTTCTCCATAGTATCCTCCTTCATATTTTTGTTCAAATATTAATTTCTCACTGTGGTTTATCATCTACACTTTTTAAAATTTCTACTCCTCATCACGTCCAAGTTCTATTGATAACCATCCCCAGCGGCATTTCTCTTCACAGAACTCTTTGCTGTAACTATATATTTTACTCATTTCTTTATTATTATTTGTCTCTCTTCCTCCCTAAAAGAATAAGAGCTCCATAGTGAATACACATTTTATGTTTGTTTGTTGCACTATTTAATCTCCAGCACCTAGAATAATACTAATACTTTGCAAATGCTCACCAAATATTATATTTTGAGGACATGTGTAAATTTACTTCAATATTCTTAAGTCCTGGCCTTATGTCTTGCAAACTGTAGACCTTAGAAAATGGTGACTATTATTAAATTTGTTCAGATTTGTTAATATTATTTTTTTCTGAAATAGATCCATATTCCTTCCATTTTTCAGACTTATCTCTAGTGTTGTGATAGACTAAAATATAAAAAGCAATGGTTTGAGGTCATAAGACTATGCATCATGCTTAAGCCCTTCTCCTTTATTCCATATGCTTTCAAAATATTGGCTTATTTACTTCCCTTCAAAACAAATCTCTGGAAATTTTGTCTGTATTCATTATCTCCATTTCCTCAATTCCTGTTTGTTCAGGACTAGACCCTGCATTGATTTCCGTTTCAACTAGTTTACTAACATTATTGTTGTTCAGGTTACCAGAGACTTTTGTGTGGATAAATCCAATGTTCACACATGTGTCCTCATCTTAATTGATTTCCCAGCAGCAACTGGTATGGCTGAAAATACTGTTCTCTCTTGACTTCTGTGTCAGTGTGAGTCTTTTTAAATAATAGTATTGAATTCTCTTTTGGTAAGTTCTTCTCTATTTGAGCTGTTAATGTGAATTGTGGCTCCAGTGTTGCTTGTGGGTCCCCACCAATTCTCTACACTCTCTCCCATGATATCATTTACCCCGCCCCTGTATTTTTAATTTTTTTTATTAGACCATTATAATTATACAAAATATTTGGGTTCATTTTGGCAAAATCATACATGCAAGAAATTTGATTTCAAATTCCATACACATCCTTTCCTTTTCTACCTACCTCCTCCAGTTCCCCCTACTCTATTCTACAATCTTCCTTTCATTTCTTTATTATCTCATTGGTACTTTTTATATACATACAGACAACATTCTCTTTGATATTTGTGTGTGTTACATATATATATGTATATATACATATACAAACATACATATATATGTATATATATATAAACATACATATGTATATATATATATAGGATTTATGTATATGATTTATTTATTTATTTCTATGTGAGTTTGTTAATTCCTTATTTTCTCCACATTTCCTTCCTTCTTCCTTCCCTCTCATTATCCTTTTACTCCAAAGATCTTCCCTGTATCTCTAGGATATTGGATCCCCTGTCCCTTTGCCTTCTTTCTCTTATTTTTCTCTAGCTTCTACATATGAGAGAAAGATTTTTCTCCATTTCTATGCATTTAGGCAAATGACAATATTGCATTCTGCTTTATGGCTGAGTAGAACGCCTTTGTTAATATATACCACATTTTCTTGATCCATTCATCTAAAGATGGGCATCTGTGTTGATTCCACAATTTGGCTATTGTGAACTGTGCTGCTACAAAAAAACTGTAGAGACGGCATCACTATAGTATGGTAATCTCAGTTATTTTTTCCCCATGGTTTCAAGTGTTAGCTATATGCTAATGACTCTAAGATTTCTATCTCAAATGTGAACCCCCTATTGAGGTTAGATCCAGTAATGACACTGATATCATCTATCTTGGGGATTATACCAAATACTTACAAATAACTTTTCATTCTTTCATTTCCTTCACCTCTACATCCAGTCAATTTACACGTCTCCTTGGTCCTATATCCAAAATATATTCACCAACTCTCTTTGTTTCCAGTGCAACAAAAACCCTAGCCCAACTCACCACTGTGGTTTGTTTGAATTGCTACCCTGGCCTCTTAAGGGGTCTGCCTGTACCCATATACATAACCCATTTCTAAAAATTATTATATAACATAATAGCATTTTCTTCTTATAAATCCTCCAATGTCTTCCAATTTCACATAGAACAAAAATCACACTCTTATATTCTTTTATGAAGCCCCACAAAATCAGACCATTTTCTTTCTCTCTGATTTTGTGCTCTGTGTTC
Source organism: Marmota flaviventris (assembly GCF_047511675.1). Lineage (NCBI taxonomy): Eukaryota > Metazoa > Chordata > Mammalia > Rodentia > Sciuridae > Marmota > Marmota flaviventris. The sequence continues at coordinate 25,235,544 of NC_092506.1, read as the reverse complement.
GAAAAAATGTTTGCTGTCTTTTAGTTCTTTGACCATAAAATTCTGAGTCTTTTCTCTGTGCTTTTGATGTTGTTTATCCTTCGTTTAGAAAACATCTTCTCCAGATTTTTTAATGCCTTCCTCTTTTTTCATTACAGATCTCAATTCCAAATGTGACCTTGTAACAGAGGCCTAGCCAACTCCATTTGCAAAGCAAAAAACTATCTTCTTCTTTCACGTACCTTCAGAGCTTAGTAGTATCACAATTCCTTACTTCAACTCCTCCCCAGCATCAAAGATTATTTGGAATAGTTATGATGATATTAAGCTTATTTTATTTTGTGATAACTAAATGTTCAAACAGGAATGTATGTTCTTTCTGGACAGAAGCCTTGAGCATCCTGTTTATTCATACCTGTTTGCTCTGAGCCTTGTACAGTGCAGGATATAAGGAAATTATCATCAAATGTATTTTGAATTAACACATGAACAGTCATCTACTTTAAGCAGGCTTGCTTTCCAACAGAGACCACTTTATTTGTCACACCTACTTCTATTTCCTTTGGGACTTAACCCTTTAGCTTCTGTTTGCAGAGCTGCTAAACTATGACCCATGTCCTTCCTAAGTAGTATTAGTCTTGTTAAAAAACACACCAAAATAGACTTGTAGGCCAATGGTACAGAATAGACGACACAGATACTAACCCACATAGTTACAGTTATATTTGACAAAGTCACCAAAAACATGCATTAGAGAAAAGATAGCCTCATGAACAAATGGTGCTGGGAAAATTGGAAATACACATGAAACAAAATGAAATTAAAACCCTATCTCTCACCATGCACAAAACTCAACTCAAAGTGCATCCAGGACCTTGGAATTAAACCAGAGACACTGCATCTATTAGTATATACCCAAAGGACTTAAAAACAGCATACTATAGGAACACAATCACATCAATGTTTATAGCAGCACAATTCACAATAGCTAAATTGTGGAACCAACCTAAATGACCTTCAGTAGATGAATGGATAAAGAAAATGTGGCATATATAAACAATGGAATATTATTCAGCATTAAGAGAGAATAAAAATCATGGCATTTGCAGGTAAATGGATGGAGCTGGAGAATATAATATAATGCTAAGTGAAATTAGCCAATCCCCCCAAACCAAATGTTGAATGATTTCTCTGATTGAAGGATGCCAATTCATAATATGCTGTGGGTGGGTGGGGGATGGGAGGATTAAATGAACTTTAGATAGGGCAAAGGGGAAAAGGGGAAGGCATAGGGGTAGGAAAGACAGTGGAATGTGATGGACACGAAGGATGTGATTCTACTTTGTGTACATCCAGAGATATGAAAAATTGTGCTTTATGTGTGTAATATGAATTGTAATGCATTCTGTTGTCATATAACAAATTAAAATTTTTTAAAAAATTAATTCCTGTTGCTACCATTCTGTCATCCTAAGTGGGAATGGTCATCAGTTCAGTATGTTGGGCAGTGTTCACCTTCCTCTTTAACTTTAGTCCAATTGTAATTCAGGTAAAGATTAAAAAAAAAAAAAAAAAAAAAAAAACTTTTTATAAAAGTGATACTTTTATCAGCACTATTTGATATTTGCATTCTAAATTCAGAAGTGATCCACATTTTTTTTTCTTCCCAGGCATTGACCTAATAATTAAATATCTTTCATACTGAGATATCAGCTGGTTTCTGCACAAGCAGTTTAAAACTATTTAATGCAATTGCACAAAGTGAGTAACCATGAAAATATATACCAAATAGGATACCCCTTTAGATCTCCCCTCATGAGGAGGACAGGAATCAACACTTGGTCCAGAAGAAAAACTTGAGTCCATCAGGAAAAGGAGTGAGTGGAGCTGGAAGAGACCCATGTTGAGCCTTACTGCTAACTTTAAAAGTTTTACACATATTGACAATCATCTACTTCTTTGGGGATATAAATGGCAAGCCCTTATCTCTAGGCCAGTAGAGGGTACAAGGAGGATCTGGAATGTAAAGAAAAGAGTGTGACAATCACTCAGCATCTGTGTGCTGACAGATTGCATGGATTTCATTCTGTCTATGCTGCCTCCATTGAGAGCAGAGAGCAGAAACCACAGTAGAATTTACCCCAGGGCAAACTTGAAAACCAAAAACAGCTGTCCTGCCCTGTCATAGATTCACAACAGACATCAGGAAGTTCTTTACAAATGCCTCTGCCTGAATTGTTCACCTTGTATTTAAAAAGTGTGAGTGGAGAGTGTTATGCTGCATGCAAGGAGACTGATAACTATTAACTTCAAACCCTGATATACTTATGCTGCACTAATTATTAAAATTGTGATTGTGTTTGTCAAATACATTCTATAGAGAGATACAGACATCACTGCTAGCATCATAGTCACTGAAAGAAGAGGAAGATACAGACAAATATGGATTGATGGTAAATAAATTTTAGAGAGTCAATTAGATGCAAATATATTTTGGGGGGAGATGGGGAGTACCAGAGATTGCACTCGGGGGCACTCAACCACTGAGCCACATCTTCAGTCTTATTTTGTATTTTATTTAGAGACAAAGTCTCACTGAGTTGTTTAGTGCCTTGCTTTTTGCTGAGGCTGACTTTGAACTCACAATCCTCCTGCCTTTGCCTCCTGAGACACTGGGATTACAGGTGTGCACCACTATGCCTGGCTGGATGCAAGTATTATTGAAAAATGCTAAAGAGTAGGTGTTAAGTATCATCACCACAAAAAAATGATAACTGTGTATCACAATGCATATGTAAATTAGCTAGATGTAAGTATTCCACAATGTACATATACTTCAGATCATCATGTTATACATGATAAATACATGCAATCTCATCTTTCAATTGAAATAAATAAATTTGAAAACCAATTTTTTAAAAATAAACAAATACCTGGGAGATTTTTAGCCTTAGAAAACAACTTTGAAATGACTTTAACCTGAGAAATCCATTAGAATTGATTTCCATAGGGCAATCTGACTTTTTTTTTTTAATCATCAAAAATTTTATCTTATGCAGAGTAGATTGTGAAGGTTTTTAAATGGTTCTCCATACATAGGCGGAATACTTACAATCCCTTCATGCCAGATATCTATAAGGAAGGGCAAGTAAACCTGAATGGATCACATGCAAAATTGACAGACTAACATTCCTTTTTTTCCCCTCTTAGTCTTGTTTAATATTTAGCTTGATCTGAGACTAGTATAATCACAGCTGTCTCTAAGAGAAATTATAGTGATGTAATTAATGAGGATCCAGAGCTACAACAGCCAACATGATCATGCCTTTGCCACATTCAAGGAACTTCTCTGCCAGTGTGTCTGTACTAGGCTGCAAACTGACATAATATTTACCTAACTAAAAGGAAATCCAGGTGGCAGCTATTGGAAATAATTCTCTCCTTGATTCCTCTTTCTTACAATAATGAAAGTGGTGGCAATGGGAGGGAGAGATTTTTCTGAGACCATGATTCCCCATAGAGTGGTTCTTTATATGAAGAAAGTTGAGAATAACTTTTCATATCTTTTCAACCTACAAGGATACATTGATTCTAATAGATAATGATACATTGTTTCATAAAAGTTATTCTGGAAAGACTCAGTTTTCCTGTCTTAGCATAACTTAGTAATTGATATAAGAATACACAATTTATTGAAAAAAAAATCTTTAGCATTTGAGTGAGTCAGCTTTGCATCACAGTGTTAAAAATGCCTGACAAGAACAGCTTAGAGGAGGAAAAGTTTAACTGGGCTCAGGTTTCCAAGGATCAGTCCATGGTCTGCCATCTTCCATTGCTCTAAGCCTGAGTGAGGTAGAACATCATGGTAGAATAAAGCTGCTCAGCTCATGACAGTTAGGAGGGAGGGAGTAAGGGAGGGAGAGAGAGAGAGAGGCAGAAGGTCATATGCATATTTAGCCTAGGAAAAAGCTCCAGTGACCTTCTGTCTCCATCTACATCCCACCTCCCTATAGTTACCACAAAGCAATCCATTCAAATCACTTATTCATCAAATGAATTAATCCACTGATGAAATGGATTAATAATCTTCTAATAATGTAATCTTTTCACATCTGAACATTCCACTGCTTAAGACAGCGGTTTTTGAGGAGGAAATGTTTTTGAGGAGGAAATTAGAGATCTAAACCATAAAAGTATTTTGTTAAGTAGACCTTGTCTCTGGTCCCAGATATAATCCCTTTCCCATTTGAGTTCTTATTCTTCTTCACCTTTATTTTTCTACTAAGTGGATTAAACAAAACAAAACAAACAAACAAAAACTTCTACTGATTTTCCCAAATCAGAAAAGTAGGAGTGAATTTTGATTCATCATTCTCTTCCATATCTTTCTCTCTATTCTCACTGCCATTGTCTCAGTTCAAAATTTCACCTTTATTTATTTTTTTTTACCTTTAACAATGGAAGCATCATAACTGTTTCTCAGTCTTTACTTTCTGACAGCATATTGTGCTTGCTTACAAATATTTGTACACACAGGAATCATGTCAGGAACTCAGCCAAGTTAATCATAACACATGGGCCTAAGGATTTGGTTTTATTTACTTCCTTTTTCTAAAGACTATGAAAGTACTGACTTAATTGAGTAATTGCATGGGTTAAAATAATTTATCAAATAAAGTGCCTGATCAATATCAACTCTTAAGAAGTACAAAATAAATGTAATTGCTCTCATCCTCTTTTCCATTCATCATAGGCTTTGTGGGTTATATTCTGATATCATTCTACTATGGAAGCTAAGGTTAAAGTGTTCCTTCTCTGCTATATCAAAACCATTTGTGAAAATCATTCTTATGACTTTCAACCCACTGGGATACAATCGTCTATTCTGTGTACTCTTCTTCTCAAGGATTGCAAGTTCCCAGATATAAAGGGCCTTCCATTTCATGTTCATATGCCCAATACTTGGCTCAATATATGAATTATTTATGAATAAATATTACTTGATGTAACTTGCAAAGCCAAATTGCTGAATATATCACATAAGCTCAGTTGTGACTATTAATAAGAAGAGTTAAGCTAACTCGTTTCTCTTATTGTCACTTAATTTGTATGTTAAGAAAAATAAAATATTTACTTCATAAAAACAAATGTAAGAATATTTTTCAAAATGATCTTCCTAAGACTAATATTCTATATTCACTCCCTTTTTCTTTTATTACATCATGTTGAAATTTCATGTTATAACTGTGACTCAAATGCCATACCAATTATCACTTAGCAAAGACAGATCTAAATCAATGGGGTATACATTAGGTTACAAAAGCAGATCCATAATTCCTAAAGAGTTGCTGTGTCTTTCCTTGATCAACCCCTGGTTAACTATAAAGCACTTCTTTTACTTCTATAGCATGTCAGTTCTTTATGGTCTTACTGTATTGTCTTACTTTTGTTACTGTGAAATAATGCGCACACACACACAAAAAAGATAGATATAATACACATGGATAATGCTCATATGTATCCTGAATCAATGACACTGAAATTAATAGTTTTAGAAAAAACTTACAATTTATTTAATTTTGAGACTTTCAAAGAAAGTCTAAAGTGAAGTAAGAATCCATTGATCCATAATCTCACTCTTTTCTTACATAAGTTTTCAAATATCTGATGGTGAATACATTCTCAATAAAATGGTTGCAAAGTATGTTAGAATACGTGGCAGTACTTCCAGAACGGGCAAATTAGATTTACCATACCATTTTCTGCAAAAAGTAACAAAAAGCTATACAAAATTGACAGAAACTATTTCAATCTTCGGAAATATACCAAAGGCATGAAAAAAAAAAATCATTGGTGTATTTATAATTGAAAACTGTGAAAGAACAGGTATGAGCAATAAGAGTCTATGGTGTTTTTCCTTGGAATTCTCCTATGCTTCAACTTCCACAACTGCATGGAGATTCAGTCAGAGCAGAGTAAAGCCAGGAGGACAAACACCTTCTCTGTCTTATTAGAAGGAGTCAGCAATGCCTACCATTTTTATCAGCTTGGTCAGTAAAAATTTTGAAAATTTGACAGGATACTTTTGGAGAAAGTACACTGAAATTGAGTCTGTACATATATGCAGCTAAAAAAAAATTAGAGTTTCTAAGTCAACTACATATTTTGGCTAACACTGGGACTACAAACATGAACATGAAGCCAACTAGAAAGTAAATGTCAAGAGAGACTTCAAAATGGTCTTCAGTTTGAATATGATCTATAGAAGTTTACTGGTCTGCATAAGCATCTGTAAGGCTTATTGTTCTGAGATGTTTAAGTATCTGATCAGCCTTGGGTTAATCATTAACTACTTAAGATATCAGAGAAACACCTAGGAAGTTTGACTTAAAAGTAAAATCAGGAATTAAAAAAATTGAGGATATACTCAGCAACCACATACCACATAGAAAATAAATTTTAGAAATTTAACTCAAAAAACGATCAAACAAAGAAATGGAAAAAAAAAACACATCAATACAACAATCTTGACTTGAAAAATAGCAGGAAGCTAGGATTGTTACAAGATACTACATAAATTCCTTTCTTTTGTTATCCTAGGGATTGAACCCAGGGCCTTCTGCATGCAAGGCTGTCACTCCACCAACTGAGCCATATCCCCAGCCCTAAAATACTATGTAGAATGTCTGTTTTTCAATAAGAAAGTATGAGACACAATGAAACAGGAAAATATGAGTCATGTTATAGAGTAAAATAAGTAGTCACTAGAAACTGTCCAATAGTGTACTGAGATATTTGATTTGATAGATAATTGTTTCAAAGCAATATCATTAATATGACCAAAGAACTAAAAACATGCTTAAATAATGTGACCAAGACAAGACAATAATAAATTAGAAATAAGAACTCTCAAGAAAAATGAATACGCATACTCATACATAAATGAAAACAAATTTTGGAGCTAAAAACTTGAAAAAAGAATGGAATAAAAATTGAATAAAGAAATATCACAGTAACTTAGACATGACAGAAGGAATAATTGGTGAATTTGATGATAGTTCAATTGAAATTATCAAATTTGAAAAACAGGGAGTAAAAAGATTGAAGAAACATTAACAGATATTCTGAGACTTGTGGGAAAACATCAAGTGCATAAAAATCTGCTTAAAGGGAATCTGAAAACAATAGGAAGACAGAAATTACTATAAAATTATTTTATGAAATGATAATCATTCAAATTAATAAATGAAGTATTGCTTACAGGAAAACATCAATAAAATTAATAGCTGATGATTTCCTATTTAGGAAAAAAAAATGGAAGACCACCCAAAATCTGCCCACCAAAAATTCCATTATCAACATCAATAGCCTTCAAAATTGTGGACAAAATAAAATATCCCCAGTAAACAAAGACTGAGAGAATATGTTGCTACTAGACTTATCTTGTATGAAGTGCTACAGGGAACAGGAAAAAAGTCAGAAATGAAGAACCACAGAACAAATGTGAACTAATATGTAAGTAGAATATTTTTCTAATTTCTTCTCTTTATTAAAAGATCCAATATTGTATAAAGATATAAATCAACAATTATAACACCATGTTAGTGTTATATATGAAAGTTGTATATATATATATATATATATATATATATATATATATATATATGAATATATATGCTCATAAATATTTACATACATATGCACATATAAAATATTGCAAATGAGGCAGCAGGAAAATGACATTATATTGAAGTAAAGTTTGTATATTTTATTGCAACAAAATTAGAATTAATATGAAGTAGATTGTGATAAGTTAAAAAAAAAAAACCTACCATAATCACTAGAGCAACCATTAAGAAGATTTTTAAAGATGGAGTTAAAAATAACAAGAATTAAAATGGTTTGCTACTAGTATATTAAATTAACATAAAAGAGAAAAGGAGCAGAGAAACAAAAATAAGAGACATGTAGAAAACAAGTAGAAAAATAACATGAGCTATATGAAAACTATATTAAGTATAAATGGTCTAAGTGTTCCATTTGAAAGACCCACATTGTCAGCCTGGATTTTTAAAAAAAGTTGTATCCAAAGTATAAAAGTATACACAGACATACTTTTGTACAAAGACAAAAGTAAGCTAAAGATAAAAGGGTGGACACAATATAGAATTTATACAACAATAAAACACATGGTTAATATCAGTTAAAATATATTTGAAGAACTACTGCCAAAGATAACAATAGGGCATTTTCTAAGCATTCAAAGTCAATACCACAGCAAGACATGTAGGTTAAAATGGTGTCGTTGACAACATAACCTAAATATATATGAATCAAATACTTATAGGTCCTAAAACCTAAATAACAATTCATTCATAGCTGGACATTTTAATACTTTTTTTTTTCTCCTCAATAATAGAATAAATAAAAATCAGCAAGAATAGGTACATTTGAACATATTATTCACAACATATTTGCAAATTGAATCCAGCAATGCATCAAAAGCTTTATACCCAATATCAAGTGAGATGTACCTTAGGAAGGCAAACTTATTTGAACAAGCGCAAATCAATTAACTGAAGATGGCATATTAGCAAAGAACAAAATAAAGATTACCATCTTAATCACAGCAAAAGCATTTGATAAAATCAAACACCTATTCGCCATAGAACCTCTCAGTACACTCCATTATCTTGAAAAATAGGCATTCAAAAAAGCCTGCAACAAACATCATCACTCATTTGAGGAGGTGAATGATTTCACACCAACATCAGGAGCAAGATACAGATGTTTGCTCTTGCCCCTTGTAGTCAACATGACAATGAATTTTCTAGCTAGTACAGACAAAGCAGATAAATAAGACATCCAGATTGGAAAAGGAAGTGAAATTGCAGATAAAATGTCCCTGTAAGTAGAAAATCCCAAGGGAAAAAAATCCACTGGAACTAATAAATGAATGAAATAAATTTACAAAATTCAAGATAAAGATACAAAAACCAATTGCATTTCTGAGCATTATCAAGAAAAATATCCTAAAGTAAAATTAAGAAAACAATATCATTAATAGCATATTATGAAAGAATAAAATACTTGAAAATAAATATAACAAAAGAAATGCAATATTCATATACTAGAAACTACAAAATACAGCTGAGATATATATGGAGATTACAGATCTATAATAATAAAGTGGATTTCATCAAAATTAATAATGTCTATGTTTCAAAATATACCAGTAATAAAAAAGACAAGTCACTTAGTGGTAGAATATAATTTAATAATTTTCAATCAATAAGAATCAGTAAATATCAATAAAGAATTTAGACAAAGAACACAACTCAAAGAGGTTAGTGTTTTAAAATTTAGCAAAGGACTGAATGGCCATTTGACTAGGAGATTATGTGAATAATCAATAGGTACACTAAAGATGCTCACGATCTGCAATCACTAGAGAAATATGAACCAAGCCATAATGAAATATCACAACACACCCTCTAAGCAAAAAGATAGGTAATGGCAGATGCTGTCAAGATGTGAAGAGACTGAAACAATGGTACTTTGCAAATAGGAATATAAAATGGCACAGCTCCTTTAGAAATCCATTTTGGTAGTTATTGTGTTAAACATCAACTTACCATAGGAACCAGTAACTCCAGTCTTAATGTTATTCAAGAGAAATGAAGATGTGTTCATACAAATATGAGTGCACAATGTTCAATGCAGCAACATCCATACCAGTCAAAACTGGTTAATCAATAAACAAAATGTAGAAATACACAACATGAAATACCACTCAGCAACAACACAAAGTGGACTAACATGTGTGCTACTACATGGAGGGACCTCAAAACTATCACACTAAGTGGAAGAAACCAAAGGCAAAAGCCAGTATGCTGCATGATTCTATTTACATTAACTGCCCCCAAAAGGCAAATTTATGGGTGCAAAACTTAGCAGTGATTGACCACAACTAGGGGTAGAAATGAGTAATGTCTGAAAAGTCATGAGGTAAATTTAGTAGTGATTACAATGTTTTTTAAAAATGAATTATAAGAATGATTGCAAATTTTACTGTATTAGAGCTTACTGCAGCCATCAAAATGTAGAGAATACATATGCAAAATTCAAAATTAAAAACAAAATAAATTTAAAATCAAATTGTTAAATATTAAAATGAAAAAAATACGGTGGAAAGACTTCTACATTTGATCCTAAGATTCTAAATAGAGTTTGATTCATATGTAAAATAGGTAGCAGATATGGCAGCTTATAAAATCCATCACCCCAAATCTCTGGATTCATCTCTCCACTATTTAAAACCTTCTACAGTTTAAATATTCACCCCAACAAAGCTCTGTTTTTCTAACCATTCTATTATAGCTCATCTAAATTCATAATGTTAGAGACATTAGTCATCATTCTAATCGTCTTCTTAATCAAAGAACATAATATATCTTTCCAACGAGGTCTGCAAGTCAGAAAGCTGCATTATTAGAAATACCAATAGGCCTCTATGGGTGGAAAGAAGGGTGAAATTCCCACTAGTTGGAACTCAGATTATACCCATCAGGACTTGTTAGTGCCATCCATCTATTCAGCTGACCATATCTACTCAATGTGGCTTTGGGCCTCTTGTGCACTTGAGGAACTAGTAAAGAAAATCATGCCCTTCACAGCATATGTGCCGACATCAGGTCTGCCACACTGCCTTGGCAGGTGACTGCTCTTCTATGGTGAGTCGGTCCCAGCTTCTAAGTGGCCATTATAGATACCATAATGACATTTTGGTAGGAAAGAGAAGGGAATCGATATTTATCAGGTACCTGCTAACCACATTATGTAGTTTCTTCCACATACATTAGCTCACTTCATCTTAATAACAATACTGAGCTAGAAGTTAAAACTCCCTCTTTATAAGTAGAAAAAAAAAAATGAGACTTAGAAGTTAACTAAATTCTATTTCTCCCAGAGGCATGCGTAGTGCTCAGATAAAATCCTCAGGCCTTAGAGTATACATTCTATCTAAAGTTTATAAAAACAACCACTTTTACTCTGCCCAGGTGCCAAGATATAGATGATGGATACAGGATTTGTGAAAGTGCATAATATTCCACCTCCTCATCTCTTAAAGGAGACTGCCCATACTCAGTTTCTTTGCAATTACTTACTCTATCTCTCTGTGGCCACACTGGAGTCCTGTATGGTTCCCTTTTCCCTGTCAAATTATAATTTGCCATCACAAATTGGCATCGAAACTCACTCTTTCTTCTCTGAAACATAAGGACTTGGCATTCACAGCAAGAACTCAATGATATACAGGCTGTAACAATAAGGTAAAAGTCACTTTAAATAATTAAGTGCTATCCAGTATAATGTGCAATCATCCTAAAGTGCACAAAAGCTGAAGCATATGTCACAATACATAGATGGCTTTGACCTGGCCTTCATTTTTCCCACCTCCATTTCCTCTAGAGAATAGTAGAGTAATACAAGGGAAGGTTTCCTTTTCTCTCCTGACAAAAGACATGTCAGGTCCCTGTTAAAGAGTCTGCCAGAGTCCTCTTAACATTGACACATGTTGAATAGATGCTGCAAAGCCAGGAAAGTCTAAAGGATTTCTGGAATGAAAGAAACCAATTGTATATTCTTTTTGTGAGAACAAAGAAGAAAAAAATAAAGCAACACATTTTTTCCTTTGATTTTATGAATCTCCTTCATATTATTAAGCCTCACATATATTTTGAGCCTCTCATATATTCAGTGGGTAGAGTATGATACATGAGAAAATTATTGGGTAGGTGAGGATACTTTTGTGTGTGGTACGCCCCTTAAATAGTCCAGAAAGCACAAAACAAGGAGCAGATTTATAAATGGGAAACAGACAGTTATTTTCCCTTCTAGGTAGAACTAAATGCTTGTTAAAGAGCAAATCATTCCTTTCTATTTAGCCAGATTGCTGTTTCTCAATTGCTTACTAAATCATGGAAATTGAACTTTCTTCCGGCAAATAAAATTCTTCTTTGCAGTCAACATGTAGTCAATGCATGTTAATACAGTCGAGCTGTTCTTTCCTCTTCCCTCTCAACCCAAAGTTCCATTAATAACAGCCATTGCAGAAACGTTTGACATTTATACAGCCTGAAGGATTCCAAAAAGATTTCACCAATTACTGTGAACAGAGTCCTGATGAGCGGCAGCTACTTTTGAGGCAGGAAGAGAATGAACAAGTGCACAAAGTTGAAGTGAGAGAGATTCTGACCAAGGGTAGAACTGCCCAAGGCAGATTCTGACCAAGGGGGACAGATACCGATACCCCCTTTTAAAAAAACATCCAAAACATGGCAGGCAAACAGAAAAAAAAAATGGCATTTTACTTTTAAAAATCTGAAGTGTATCATAGAAGTCAAATGATATTGAGCTGACCAAAGGAAATATGACATTGCAAAGGCAATCAAGCTTATTTCCATGAAATTCTTTTTGTGAAATGATTATTAACCACTTGTCTGATGATCAAATCAATTGGGAGGATGGCAATGCAAGTTGTCCTGATATTTTTAATGCTTCCATTTCCCCAGATACTATGAGGTACTGGCTAGGATTCAGGAATACATCTGAACTGGGTGGATTTCAACTCATTAATTAAAATATTCCCCTGTGCACAGAGAATACGAGTCTTGAAATTTAAGTGACTGCTTCCAATCTTTTATTAAAAACAAAACAATGATATTAACACCCGAATGATAATCTTTAATGGGATATAAAACAGGATCTTTGAAAATATTTGGATCTGTGAAAATATTTAAAACTCATTTACTAAAATGCAACATCTTTAGATAACTTGACAATTCAGAGATAATCCAACAAATCACACAATACACAATGAACTATCCAATATGTTAAAATTTCTTAATTCTTGATATTTTAAAACCATGAATAGATCCATGCACCTTGACAATTCACTTTCAATAGGAGACATATATTTTATGACTAATGTGATTCAAATATTCACTTGAGCACATCTGGGATTCTGGTTGGAAAAAACTATTTTCATAAATCTATTATGGGATAATAAATCATTATACTTTTTATCTTGGGTTGCAAAACAGTGTGATATACTGACTGAAATTTCCTAAGGAAGCTAAACAACTCTTCCAAAAGAGTAGCAAAGGCAGTTTTGAGACAGGTACATTACGAGGCACCTCTATGAAAATCAGATATGAAATATCTGTTAAATAGAAGACTAGAAGGGAAACATGAGAAGTGTCTTTTGAACCCCAAGCCAGAAGACAAGAATCTTAGCAATCATGTTACTGGATAGGTATACATTGACTCACTAAAGTTAACTAAAATGCTAAAACATGGCTACTACAATTATAAATATTTTTCTACATGTAAATTCTAGTTTATGGATCTCTAGAAAAAATAAGTCATAGAATGCTCAACCCAAGAATGTTTTTAAACTGAGAAAGGTAAAGCTAAACCACCTAAGTTTTATTTTCTCCTTCTCCTTCTTTTGTTTCCATTAGGGGTGTATGTGTGTACATATAATTAAATACAAAATTATTAATATTTTCCTATTCAAAATGGCTTGTTGCATAGATTTTCACACAGTCTCCATCAACAGAGTAAATAAAATATGAAGGACTATATATGAAGGACTAAGTGAGGTAAGATACATGGTCCCTCTGATGAAGAGGAATATGTTTTTGTGATAAAGAGAACATGTACTAACACTCTTCAAAGATTAAAAAAATGTATTATATTCCACTTTTAGAATCTCTTAGGATCTCTTCTAACATTTTAGATGTTTATTAATATAGTATATATAGCATGTTAATATAATCTTTTAATTACTCAATGTTCACAAAACAGTGCCTAAAGACCAAAATTATGTAGAGATAAAATGATCTTTTGACAATCTAATATGAATGCTGCTCCTTATTTTCTTGGAGGGGGTAAAAAACAGGGATTGATCTCAGGGGCACTTAACCACTGAGCTACATGCCCAGCTCTATTTTGTATTTTATTTAGAGACAGGGTCTCACTGAGTTGCTTAGTGCCTCACTTTTTCTGAGGCTGGATTTGAACTCCTGATCCTCCTGCCTTAGCCTCCAGAGTGGCTGTTACAGGCATGTGCCACTGCACCCATCTCTTATTTTGTTTATATGCATCCATATATACATATACTCTAAAAAAAGTAAATACAAAATATAGCACATAAATATGTATACAACATACACACATATGTATACATGTATATGTAATGGAACATTTCCTTGATTTGCTTATTTGAATTATATTATTTAAAACATTATTTCTGTAACTACATGTGAAAATAATTAAATTTGCATTAGGAATATGCAACTGGAATGAAACATACTACTTTAATAAGTTCTGATTTCTATAAATAATGCTTTGTAGTTTGCTGATGCCAAGGATATTACAAAGTCCATAGGTTGATCTAAGTAAACATGTAATTGCATGTTGTAAGTACATGCACAATATAAAAGTTTGAGCTATCATTTCATATTTTATTTCACATTATCTGAATTTTCACTAAAATAAAATTATGGCCAGAATTTTCAGCATTATTTGTATATGGAAAAATTTTATGGAAATACACATTTACATATTTTAATTATAGAAAAGTTACATAGAAATAAAAAGAGTTGGTTCTTGTTTTGGCTATGCTATTACCTCTTTGCTTATTCTAGATCAAGCTGTCTATACTTGCCAGAGTTTCATTTATTCATTTGGAGAACGAATGCCTTGGACCAGATATATTTTTTTTCAAACTCTGCTTTTGTATATTACTAAATGTCTTAGGAAGACAAAGTCCCATTCTTTCTTTTTAAAGTGATCTTTCTAATCAAAACTACCTAACCTGTAAGTCTAAATATTTACAGTTTGATATGCTAGAATAATTATTAAAATGTACCTTTTCTAAGCATGTAGAACATTTTTTTTTAAATCCAGTGTGCTGAATCTTTCTAGTTTTATCCTGGTTTCTGTATATAATAAGGCACATAAAATTTTGGTTGAAATTCAACACTTCCTGCAGTTCATTCTCCTACCTGCAATTACAGTTTTGTTGACATCATAATTGGTTTCTATGGAAATAATTATACCATCATAAATATGATATCTGATTTCTGCTTTGATGCAAATATTTTTTTTTTCAATGAGAGATGAAATGAAAAGAAGTACAATAAGCAGAACATGTTTAGGAGTTACTGCCTAAGATTGGGGAAAAATACAAATATGCTCTTGGAAACTCCTTTAGATTCTCAAGCCCTACCCAAATTTAAGCAGTATGGACACATAAAACAAGCTGAGACTTTTAATGCTATATTTTCTTGTATATATTGGATGGAAAGGTTTGCAGGCCTTGGAACTGTGGAGCAGAAACATCCTGAAATGCTTTTGCAGAGCAACATATGGTGACAGAGTTGCTTAGGAATATTAGTGGTTCATTTGGCAATGCAGTCACTGTAAGACTTTCCCATGTATTCTGTCTTGAATATAGTTAAAAGCTGCTCAAATTATTTTATTGGATGGTATTTAACTCCTAGAATTTTGGAATATTTGAAAATTATGAAACAAATGTGAAGACTATTCCTTTTGCCAAAGGTGCCAAAACTAAGGCCATATGAAAAAAATACTGTTCAAGTTAAGGTCTGTGCCATCGAGAAAGAAGCAAAAGATTATACTGGCTACTGCAGCTCTTCATTCATGAAGTTATTCATCAATCTCCATAAGTTCAGAAAACATATTGACACTGAGACAAATATCTGTCAACCACTGTGCCAGGTGCTGAGGCCATAAAAACGAAAGTGTTCAGGACAATTCTTATGTTGAGGTCATCACTCTATTTGAAGTTGATACATAGGCAACCTAATAATAGGGACACAATGAGTTGCTTTTATAGGTACACAGCTTAGTATTTAAACATTGAAAGTGAAATATTATTGCCTCTAGAAACGTGTGGGATCAAGTCACATTCAAGACTGAATAGAATAGCTAATAACTGAGCAGGGTCTTGAGAGATGATTAGGTATTTCCCAGAATGACAAGCAGCAAAAGGAATTATGTTTATGGGTATTAAGAATAAAAGTAAGCATGGGATATTTAGATCCACTAAGTGACTGAAATAGCAAGAGGGGGATTGGCAGAAATATTGAAAGACAGAATGTAGCTTTCTATGGAAATTTAAATGTAGAAATGTATTGCATAATTACAGTTAAATATAAATGAATACTCCATAATAAAACATGGAACAGTGTGCCAACAAGATGAAAGATGGTTATATGGTTTTCTTCAACTCTCCATTGCTTCATTGATACATGCAAAATGACTGGTATCTCCTAATGCTCCTTACTTGCTTTTGAATCAACTCCCTACTCTCTCTGATGTCCAAAGTCCAGAAAATGAAAAGGCGTTCCATTCCTCTATTGCTCTTCCAAGTTCTCTTGGAAAAGAAATTGATTTCACAGTAAGAGTCAGCATCTGGGGTCCATTTGGACTAGTGGATCTCCACTTTTATAGAAAGTATTTGCTGAATTCAATAATTAGAAAACACATGACTAAAAATTTAAAATGACAACTAAATTTAATGGATATAAAATAAAATAGATATATGTTAGCTTACATACGAAGTAGACAAAACTTGCAAATTTTCAATATTGTTTGATGTCAATAGTGTCCCATTGAAGATAATAATTGAACTCACCTCTTGTGTATATCGTGACAAAACTGTAAACATCTTAATAGCAGCTATTTGGTTCAAGGTTGTATATTGTTTGTATTGGGATCTGTTTACAATGCTCTCCCCCTCAAAGGAGAGGTATTGGAACCCAACAGGAGCTCTAGAAATCTACAGGGTAAAAACAGTAACACCTTGGATCTGCAATACTAGAAGGGAAGACACACAAACAACATGTAAAAACAAGGGAAGAAAGTGCCCCCAAACAAATCAAGATAATACATTATTAGAATCCATGGCCAGCACACCAGGAGAAATAACAGAGAAGGAGTTCAGGATTTACATAATTAAAATGTTCTGTGAATTAAAGGATGATATAAGAGCACAAATATAGGCAGCAAAAGATCATTTTGATAAAGAGTTACATAAGCAAATTCAGAAGAAAAAGATTACTTCAGTAAGGAGATAGATGTTCTAAAAAAAAGCTGAAATCTTTAAAATTAAAGAAACAAAAAAACAAATTAAAAGTTCAACAGAAAGCATCACCAACAGATTAGATCACTTTGAAAATAGGACCTCAGACAATAAAATATATATATATATATATATATATATATATATATATATATATATATATATATATAATCTTGAAAAGAATGTTGACCACATAGTGAAGATAGTAAGAAACCATGATGAGAATATTCAAGATTTATGGGATAACTTAAAAAGACCAAATTTAAGAAATATTGGGATAGAAAAAGGCATTCAGTTCCAAACCAGAGGAATAAACAATCTATTCAGTGAAATAATATCAGAATTTTTTCCAAACATCATGAATGAATTGGAAAATCTAATACAAGAGGCTTATAGGATGCAAAATGCACAAAATCACAACAGATCCCCACCAAGGCACATTATGAAGAAAATGTGCATACAGAAAATTCTAGCATACAGAATGAGAGAATTTTAAAAGCCACAAGAGAAAGGAAACAGATTACACATAGGGGGGAACCAATTAAGATATCTACAGATTTTTCAACCCAGACCCAGAAAGCTAGGAGATCCTGGTATGACATGTACCAAGCTCTGAAGGAAAATGGAATAAAGAGGGACATTTCATACTGCTCAAGGGAACAATACATCAACAAGATACAACAATTATAAATATATATAGTTATAAATTATGAACAATTATAAATATATATAAACAATGGAGCATTTACATTCATCAGACAAACTTTTCTCAAGTTTAATAGTCAAATGACCACAACAGAATTATTCTGAGTGACTTTAACACACCTCTTTCACCACTGGATAGATCTTCCAAACAAAAGCTAAATAAAGAAACAATAGAACTCAATAATAGAATCAAAAACTTAGAATTAAATGACATATATAGATTATTTCATCATTCAGCAAGCAAATACACTTTCTTATTAGCATCACATGGATCCTTCTCTAAAACAGACCATATGTTATCCCACAAAGCAACTCTTAGCAAACACAAAAAAGTACCATGCACTCTATCAGATCATAATGGAATAAATCAATGATGAAATAAAAAAATAAATGCTACTCCATCACTTTGAGACTAAATAAAATGTTATTGAATGAATAATGGGTTGCAAAAGACATCAAAGAGAAGACTAAAATATTCATAGAGGTAAATGAGAACACTGATACAAGATATCAAAATATCTGGGACACTATGAAGAAAGTTCATTGCATGGAGTTTATACCTTAAAATAAGAAAAAGTCAACAAGTAAATGACCTAACATTACATCTCAAAGCCCTAGAAAAAGAAGAACAAATCAACACTAAAAGCAGTAGAAGACAGAAAATAATTAAAATCAGAGCTGAAATCAATGAAATTGAAACAAAAGAAACAACAGAAAAAAATTGACAACACAATAAAGTTGGTTCTTTGAAAAAAATAAATAAGATTGGTATACCCTTATTCATGCTAACAAAGAGAAGGAGAAACAAAACTCAAATCACTAACATCTGTGAGGAAAAAGAAAATATCATGATGAACACTATAAAAATACAGAAGATTTTGAAAATGTGTACTCCAATAAAATAGAAAATATTGAAGACATCAACAAATTTCTAGTCATATGATTTGCCCAAACTAAATCAGGATGATATACACAATTTAAAAAGACCAATTTAAAGCAATGAAATAGAATATGCCTTCAGAAGCCTACCAACCAAGAAAAGTCCAGGACCAGATGCATACACAGCTGAGTTCTACAAGACCTTTAAAGAAGAACTAATACCAACGCTCCTCAAATTATTTCATGAAATAGAAAAGAAGGTGTACTTCCAAACTAATTCTATGAGGCCAATATCCCCCTGATTCCAAAACCAGACAAAAACACATCAAAGAAAGAGTGCTTCAGACCAATATCTCTAAGAAACATATATGCAAAAATTCTCAATAAAATTCTAGCAAACCACATAAAAAAAACCTATAAAAAGATTGTGCACCATGATGAAGTGGGGCTCATCCCAGGGATACAAGGTTGGTTCAACATATGGAAATCAATAAATGTAATTCATCACATTACAATAGACTTAAAGATAAGAATTATATGATCATCTCAATAGATGCAGAAAAAGCATTCGACAAAATTCAGCACCCCTTCATGTTCAAAACACTAGAAAAATGAGTAATAACAGAATATATCTCAACATTGTAAAAGTTATATATGCTAAGACCCAGGTCAACATCATTCTAAATTGAGAAAAATTGAAAGCATTCCCTCTAAAAAAAACTGGAACAAGACAGGGAAACCCTGTTTCACCATTTCTCTTTAACATTGTTCTTGAAACTCTAGCCAAAGCAATTAGAAAGACAAAAGAAATTAAAAGGATACAAATAGGAAAAGAAGAACTCAAATTAGCACTATTTACCACTGATATGATTCTGTACCTAATAGACCCAAAATAGACCCATCAGAAAACTTCTAGAACTAATAAGTAAATTTAGCAAAGTAGCACATTATACAATCAACACCCATAAATCAATGGCATTTCTGTACATCAGTGACAAATCCTCTGAAAGAGAAACTAGGAAAACTACCCCATCTACAATAGCCTTTAAAAAATATACTTGGGAATCAACTTAAGGAAAGAGGTGAAAGATCTCTATAATGAAAACTACAGAATACTAAAGAAGACATTATTTTTTTTTACTTATTTTTTTTAGGGATGGGAAGAGAGAGAGAGAACCTTTCTTTTCAACATTTATTTTTTTTTTAGCTTTCAGCGGACACAACATCCCCGTTTGTATGTGGTGCTGAGGATCGAACCCGGGCCGTACGCATGCCAGGCGAGCGCGCCACTGCCCGAGCCACATCCCCAGCCCCTAAAGAAGACATTAAATAAGACCCAGAAGATGGAAAGAATCTTTGTTGTTCTTGCATAGGCAGAATTAATGTTGTCAAAATGACCATACTACCAAAAACACTATACAAATTTAATGCAATTTCAACCAAAATCCCAATGACATTTCTTATAGAAATAGAAAAAGTAGTCATGAAATTCATCTGAAAAAAAATAAGAGAACCAGAATAGCCAAAGCAATCCTTAGCAAGAAGAGTGAAGTTGATGGCATCACTGTACCAGACCTTAAACTATGCTACAGAGCAACAGTAACAAATACAGCATGGTATTGGCATCAAAATAGACCGATAGACTAATGGTACAGAATAGAGGACACAGAGACAAACCCACATTATTATGGTTATCTTATATTAGACAAAGGTGCCCAAAACATATATTGGAGAAAAGATGGCCTCTTCAACAATGATGCTTGGAAAAATGGAAATCCATATACAACATAAGGATATTAAGCTCCTATCTCTCAAAATGCACAAAGCTCAACTCAAGGTGGATCAAGGACCTAGAAATTAAATCAGGGACCTTGGGCCTAATAGAAGAAAAAGTAGGCCCAAATCTTCATCATGTTGAATTAGGTCATGACTTCCTAAATAAGACTCATATAGCATAAGAATTAAAATCAAGAATCCATAAATTGGATAGATTCAAACTAAAAAGATTCTTCTCAGCAAAACAATCAGTGAAGTGAATAGGGAGCCTACAGAATGGGAGCAAATTTTTACCACATGCACATCAGATAGAGCACTAATCTCTAGGATATATAAAGAACTCAAAAAACTTCAGAGTAAAAATCATCATCATCATCATCATCATCATCATCATCATCATCCAATCAATAAATGGGCCAAGGAACTGAATAGACACTTCTCAGAAGAGGATATACAATCAATCAATCAATATATGAAAAAATGTTCAACATCTCTGGCAATCAAACCTACTCTAAGATTTCATCTCATTCTAGTCAGAATGGCAGCTATCAAGAATACAAACAAGAAGCGTTGGTGAGGATGTGGGGAAAAGGGCACACTCATATGTGGCAGTGGGACTGCAAACTGGTACAGCCAATATAGAAAGCAGTATGGAGAATCCTTGGAAAACCTGGAATGGAACCACCATTTGACCCAGCTATCCCACTTCTCAGTTTATACCTAAAGGACTTAAAAACAACATGCTACAGGGACACAGCCACATCAATGTTAACAGCAGCACAATTCACAATAGCTAAATTGTGGAACCAACCTGGATGCCCTTCAGTAGATGAATGGATAAAGAATATATAAAAAATGGAATGTTACTCAGCATTAAAAGAGAATAAAATAATGGCATTTTCATGTAAATGGAGGGGGTTGGAGAATATTATGTTAAGCAAAATAAGCCACTCCCAAGAAAACAAATGCCAAATGTTTTCCTGATATTAGGATGCAGATCCATAAGGGGGAATGGGGGGAGCATGGGAGAAATGAATGGAGGATGTTTAGATGGGGCAAAGAGGAGGGAGGGGAGGGGAGAGGGCATGGAGTTAGTGAAGAAGGTGGAAGGAGATGATCATCATTACCCTAAGTACATGTATGAAGACACAAATGGTGTGATTCTCTTTCTGTACAAGCAGAGACATGAAAAATTGTGCTCTATATGTGAAATATATACTGAAATACATTCTGGATTCATTTATAATAAATTAGAATAAATGAATGAATGAATAAATAAATAAGAGTGTTTCTCTACCTGCTTGGTGACACCCACCATATGAGGTTGATTCATCTTGGTTGCTAATGACAATTGGATCCATTTTCCTTAGATACATGACTCACTTCTCATAGGTCCTGAAAAAGAGATATTTTCTTTTCCTAATATTTCCAGCTCCTCAAAACTATCCATAAAAAATGATGGGGAACACTATTATGAATAATGCTAAATTATTATCAACAGTGAAATATCTATAGAGCAATAAATTCCAATATCCAAACCAAACCGATCAAGGACACTTGTTGGTATCACTAATGCTACAAACATTATCTTCAGTTATTCAATTATTAGAACCTCAAATTTTGGTATTCCTTCTTCTCTTTCCTCTAAAATATAGACATCCATATCACATGTGAAAATCAAAGGCATTCCTGTATATCAGCGACAAATCCTCTGAAATGGAAATGAGGACAACCACTCCATTCACAATATCTTCAAAAAAAAATAAAATACTTGGGAATCAACCTAACAAAAGAGGTGAAAGACTTATACAATGAAAACTACAGAACCCTAAACAGAGAAATAGAAGAAGATCTTAGAAGATGGAAAAATATACCCTGTTCAAGGATAGGCAGAACTAACATCATCAAAATGGCGATATTACCAAAAGTTCTCTATAGGTTTAATGCAATGCCAATCAAAATCCCAACGGCATTTCTTGTAGAAATAGAGAAAGCAATCATGAAATTCATATGGAAAAATAAAAGACCCAGAATAGCAAAAACAATGCTAAGCAGGAAGTGTGAATCAGGCGGTATAGCGATACCAGACTTCAAACTATACTACAGAGCAATAGTAACAAAAACAGCATGGTACTGGTACCAAAACAGGCGGGTGGACCAATGGTACAGAATAGAGGACACAGAAACCAATCCACAAAACTACAACTATCTTATATTTGATAAAGGGGCTAAAAGCATGCAATGGAGGAAGGATAGCATCTTCAACAAATGGTGCTGGGAAAACTGGAAATCCATATGCAACAAAATGAAACTGAATCCCTTTCTCTCGCCATGCACAAAAGTGAATTCAAAATGGATCAAGGAGGTTGATATCAAATCAGAGACATGCCGTCTGATAGAAGATAAAGTTGGCTACAATCTACATACAGTGGGGTCGGGCTCCAAATTCCCCAATAGGACTCCCATAGCACAAAAGTTAATAACTAGAATCAACAAATGGGACTTACTCAAACTAAAAAGTTTTTTCTCAGCAAAAGAAACAATAAGAGAGGTAAATAGGGAGCCTACATCCTGGGAACAAATCTTTACTCCTCACACTTCAGATAGAGCCCTAATATCCAGAGTATACAAAGAACTCAAAAAATTAGACAATAAGAATACAAATAACCCAATCAACAAATGGGCCAAGGACCTGAACAGACACTTCTCAGAGGAGGACATACAATCAATCAACAAGTACATGAAAAAATGCTCACCATCTCTAGCAGTCAGAGAAATGCAAATCAAAACCACCCTAAGATACCATCTCACTCCAGTAAGATTGGCAGCCATTATGAAGTCAAACAACAACAAGTGCTGGAGAGGATGTGGGGAAAAGGGTACACTTGTACATTGCTGGTGGGACTGCAAATTGGTGCAGCCAATTTGGAAAGCAGTATGGAGATTTCTTGGAAAGCTGGGAATGGAGCCACCATTTGACCCAGCTATTCCCCTTCTTGGTCTATTCCCTAAAGACCTAAAAAGAGCATGCTACAGGGACACTGCTACATCAATGTTCATAGCAGCACAATTCACAATAGCAAGACTGTGGAACCAACCTAGATGCCCTTCAATAGACGAATGGATAAAAAAAAATGTGGCATTTATACACAATGGAGTATTACTCTGCATTAAAAAATGACAAAATCATAGAATTTGCAGGGAAATGGATGGCATTAGAGAAGATTATGCTAAGTGAAGCTAGCCAATCCCTAAAAAACAAATGCCAAATGTCTTCTTTGATATAAGGAGAGTAACTAAGAACAGAGTAGGGACGAAGAGCATGAGAAGAAGATTAACATTAAACAGGGATGAGAGGTGGGAGGGAAAGGGAGAGAGAAGGGAAATTGCATGGAAATGGAAGGAGACCCTCAAGGTTATACAAAATTACATACAAGAGGAAGTGAGGGGAAAGGGAAAAATAATACAAGGGGGAGAAATGAATGACAGTAGAGGGGGTAGAGAGAGAAGAGGGGAGGGGAGGGGAGGGGAGGGGGGATAGTAGAGGCTAGGAAAGGCAGCAGAACACAACAGACACTTGTATGGCAATATGTAAATCAATGGATGTGTAACTGATGTGATTCTGCAATTTGTATATGGGGTAAAAATGGGATTTCATAACCCACTTGAATCAAAGTGTGAAATATGATATATCAAGAACTATGTAATGTTTTGAACAACCAACAATAAAAAATAAAAAAAAGAGTCTATGGAATACACACAATATGAAATTATCTAGTTATCACATTTAACAATAAAAAGAAATAGGTGAATTTAGTACCAACAATATATTTATGTAGATAAATGAAGTCAAATATTATTTCCACGTAAAAACCAATATAAAAGTTTAAATACCATATTTTATTTTTCATATTATAACTTCAATGACTTGGTATATTTTATCTAACACATCACAAACAAGAGAGCCTTGTTTGAGTACTCAATGAACAAATGGGTCAAGTGTTTTTTGAATCAATCAGCAAAGTTATAAACTGCATATATCCTTCATAGTTCCTGAAAATTTAACAAATTTCAAATGATTATTTTATTCCAAAAAAATGGAGGATATTTCAATATATCTTATAGCATAAGATTTCTAAACTTGGCATATAAAAAACTTGAGTTAAAAATAAATATTTATATACTAACTTGCTGGAAAGTATGATTGAAATGGGGATAAGTACTCTGTATAATTATTGATAACCAAGAAAACAGAACAGAATCACGTTCTTCTAATAAGACTATAGAACAAATGACTGTATGCAAATTATTTAATTTCTGTCAGCAAATCCTTTCTAACTTCATCTTTCACATATGAGAGTTGATCTAGGTAAACCTTAGGATTATTATCTTCTCTGAGTTTCTTTATTAAAAATCTGTTATATGTATACACACTAAACCTGTATGTCTATGTGACTGAGTGAAATATGTGCTATGTATTTAATAAGCAGGACATAGCTGCAGTGAAGTATTGTGGTACATTGGTATATATATATATATATATATATATATATATATATATATATATATATATATATATATATTTCAATGAAATAAAAATAACCAATGAAAAAATTATACATATATAAAGGTAAAAAATTATTTACTTTAATCTATGATGTCATTCACTTTATATTTTGTAAAATCCAGTATACCTTATCAAGTGGAAAAGAAAGAGGAGGAATTATATTTAATATGCTAGAAATTAGAAATGTTGTAAGGTCCATTTATGGGCATCCATGAGCAAATGTTCTACATGAATGTAGTTTTTCACACACACACAATGTTTTTAAAGGACAGAAGAAGTAAGTAGCATTTAGGCTACTGAGCTACTGAGATAGATTCATAGTGGATCCACACTAGATAGATATAAAGCTATATCTCTTGCCCTGTCCTTCATATTCTCTGAAGGTCACATACATCATCATATATCCATAGAATTAAGAATTAAGTGAATTTAGGTATTCAGCAATCCACAGCATTATAATTTTGACCTCAATACCTCAAAAGCACCATCTTGGGTATCGTGGATTGGGAAGCTGATTGAGGAAGAGTTGCAACAAAACACATGTGAAGAAGCAAATGGAATTATGAAGCTTGAGCAACAGAGCTGAGGATTCTGAATCTGGAACACATACACCCATCCCAACTCCACTCCCAAACCATTGATTGATTGATTAAAATACAGTATGGGATCATTCAAAGTGGTACAACTAGAGTTTCCAGTAGAACTATTCACACATAGCTCAAAGGAAATGAGAATGTAGGGTTAATCTGGCTGAACCACCTTTCCTGACATCCCTTTCTCTAGTGTAACAGTACTTCTAAAACTATCAAGGCCAATTTATTTTTCCAATTATTACTGACTGAAACTTTTATTAAGTGTTGTAAAAATCAGTTATAAAAGAGTAACAAACAACAATGATATACAAAATTCAAGATCATATGTTTTATTACTAGATGCAAAAGATATAAAATTGCCCTATCAAAATATTATAAAATTTCTAAAAACTCGTACTCATTTTTGTACACATTTATAGAGACTGAGGCTAAATTCACAGACTGGCATTAGTCTATAGTCCAACCTTCTTTGACTAAAGCATCTTTAAACTCTGAATATATGGTGTTCATT
Source organism: Marmota flaviventris (assembly GCF_047511675.1). Lineage (NCBI taxonomy): Eukaryota > Metazoa > Chordata > Mammalia > Rodentia > Sciuridae > Marmota > Marmota flaviventris. The sequence continues at coordinate 25,209,358 of NC_092506.1, read as the reverse complement.
ATTTTTTTGTGTGTTTTAATTTTACACATGACTCTCATACAAATAAGGAATTTACTAGGGACTTGAAAAGTTTGAGTTTAGGAATCTCTTATTAGAAAAAAAGCCAGATTATCAGTGAACTGTCTCTACAATTTATCTTTTAATTGAAAGTTTGAGGCAGTGCAAAATCAGGCAGGAAACATGAAAGTTATGATTGGTACATAAGAATATTAGTATTTAAATATCATATGATAGCATATTTAACTGGAACACCAGTTTATTCACTGTGGAATTTAGAATTTGAGAATATTAGTATGTTGACAAGATTAAATCATGAAAATATTAATAGCTTTCCTTTGAATTAGCAAGACTCAATAAAAACGTAATGCCAATAAAATTTGACAGTTTGTATTCTTATTCATTTCATATTTAGATTTGGAAGTATGTTAGCTAACATCCTTCCTATTCATAGCACTTCATTTTCAATATTATTTTAAATATATTGATACAATGTAATCCTAATCATTGTATGTTCAGGAAGAAAAAGGGGACAGTCACGAAGGAAACATTAGTTATCACAAAAATAGCATACTTAGGAAGCGCAAGTCACATGACTTGCCCCTGAATGATGACACAGGTTTCTGGCTTCAAGGCACACAATTATACTCCCATCCTGACCAACTCTCTCTCAAATGAAGATTCTGTTACATGAAGGTGTAAGAATCCATGCAGTCACGGTTTCTCCACCATGGAAAAGGCTTATATCTCATTCCCAGGAAAGGGCAAAACTTTGTATGTAGAAGCTGGTCATTATTTTTAAAGTATGGATTTTATTTTCCCCAAGGTCTCATTCATTCTGTGGGAGAGGTTAGGTGCTCATAGAGAGAGGCTAAGTACATTATATATTCTAAAATTACTTTATAAGCCAAAAAAATGATATACATATGGAAAGAAACTTATACAATTGATTCTCTGCACTCTTTGGGAGGCATCAAAGACTCCTTTAAAGTACTATTTCATATTCTTCTCTATAGGTCACTTTCTCCCAGTAAGATAGAAACTCGTTTCAAATTTATAGGAAACCTTATTTTATAATAAAACCTTCAAGTAAGAAATGGTTGTGTCTCATAGTTAAAAAAAAAAAAAAAAAGCATTGACTTTGGATTCAGTCCAAAATTGTTACTGTCAGCTATCCAAGTCACTTATTCCATTTGAGAACACCAGCTCCTTATGTTCTAAAGGAGAATACCTACTTTATCCAGTGGTTATGAGGAATACAGGAGGGAAATATAAAAGTTCTCAGAACATTGAAAAAGCTTCAGAAGTAACCGTGCTATTACCATAACCTCATGCGCCCATATCATCTTTATCCTCAGACATTTTCCACAATATTGGCTCCACCCAGTTCCTCATCATCACATGGTCACCGGGTCTTCATTTTCTGCCCTCCCACTAGCTCTGTGAACAATAACAAATTGCTGCAATTGGCCAACCTGCATTTCCCATTAATGGACAGAATTTAAGTAGCTTTCTTTTCATTTTATATTTTTTAGAATAAAAGGAAGATCCTGTTTTTAATAGTCATTATACATTTAGTACTGCTTAACTGATGCCATTTACCTAGTCACTTACAAATTTACAGTCTTTCTTTTTTTTTTTTTTTTAAGTAGTTTGTTCATCTGTCTAAGCATGTGGGACCTGAATTTCAATAACTTCTATACTAACTAATTTAAAAGTCTCATTTCAGGTTCAAAACTGACCCCATGCTCATTCAAAACCAATTGTTAACATACTAAATAACATCTTTCTTCATGGAATGTTCAGAAAATTGCAAAATGCCTATTTAGCATACTAATGATGGTATTTTGTATTTAGTGCAAATCATATTGGAGCCTATGTTGCCATAAACACCTTAGTAACTGCATTCATTGTTTTATGGGAAAGACAGTAGTCAAAGCTGAAGAAATATTTTATCTGATAGAAAAATAAACTAGCATGTTATAAAGGTGATCAAAACTACTGAAATTTCTAATATTTAAGAGGAGAAATACTTACATTATTATTATTTGTATAGGCACACCCACATAAGCATAACTGTTAGGTTGCTAGTTTGGAAGGAATAAATATATTTTAGAGTTGTTAATAAAAATACTATTGAAAATGACACTTTAATTAAATACATTAAGTACCTCTATTAGTGCCAAAAGAAACCCAAACACTGACCAACTGCTTTTAAGGTTTTCTAGGAGAGAGAGATTATAGTAGTAGTGCATATTCCCCAGAATTTTCTGTGTAATTTGATAAGGGCTCCAGATGCAAGCTCCACCTTTCTTTGACCTTTTAAATCCTTCTCCCTGATTCTAAAGTGGTATTGAGACATAAGAGCATTTCCACATGTTTTTATTTTCTTGTTTGCAAAGAGGTTTTCAGATGGCCTTAGCTAATTGAAACAACTGTTGAAAATTCACTTGGCATTTTTAATTCTTTCTCAATATTTTCAACCCTGATGAAAATATTTTGTCTTTAAGAATATCTCCCCCTGGGATCTGGCCACTCAGCTCATGAAAAATGTGTACTTAAAATTTCATCTGATCTCTCCATCCATCCAAGTAGTCACCACCTGGAATCTGCTAATGCAAACATTCCCAATGTCCCTGCTTTTCCCTCAGGTAAATTAGCTTGGCAATGAACATGAATTACTTTGTATAGAACTGCACATAGAGCCCACTCCATTAGTCCAACAATATTGCATATATGTTTTTTTTTTATATATGATAGACCATGATTGAAAACATGAATAACTGAACCAAACACACACACACACACACACACACACACACACACACACTCACACACACACACACACACAAATGCTGAATCAAACACATGTATGTGAATTTCTTATTTTAAGAATTAAAAAGTATTCTGAATGTATACTAAGAATCTACCATCAGGAAAAACTCTCAAAACTTAATCCTGGTCATGAACTATCAAATTTCATCATTTTAAAAAAATAAGTCCTTTTCCTTAATCCAACCAATAATTATTTTCTGATGATCAGAAGGAATTCTAAATTTTAATGAGAAAATAGAACTATGTGTTCATTGTGAGAAGTCTAATTGTTTTAACTATTTCCCAAAATATGTATTCCATAAAAAGGGCAAGCGAGTAGTAGAAATCATTAACTTTGCTGTATTTGCATGCAAAATAATTTTATGGCAATTTTCTCTTTTGCATGTTGGATAGATAGGTACAGCATGGCCTCAAATTTTTACCTACCTTTTCATACAATTTCTACCAAACTTTTTCTATTGTGTGCTCAACTTCCAGATGGAAGATATCATTTGCTGTAACCATCCATCACTTATTTCAAACCTCTCTCGGCTGAGAGTTAAGACATGGCATCATTTAGGATGAAGTGAATTGGCCAAAGGGCAGAAAGCAATTGAATTTCCCAAACAGGGTATTCATTATCCTTGACTCTCTTATGGCTATTAGTTGTCTGAAGATGGAAAGGATTCTTGCTGTTAACTGATCTCTAAAACTGTCAAAGGCCAAGGCAGTTACATCTCACATGCTACTGCCTTACCAAGTTGAGTAAGGGCAGGATTGGCATATATCCACTAATGAAGAAGAGGGAATCCATTGAAGACATCTGTTTCCCAATCCAAGAAAATAATTTCATTACAGAATCACAAAGATTGCGATATGTAGAAAAATCATGACAGAGTTGATGAACTAGGAAGAGAAATATCTTATATTAAAACAAATAGAATATGATTCAATTTTTTTTTCCTAAACCAGTAGTCCCCATTTGAGTAATAGAGGTAGTTCCCATTTGAGTAATAGAAACTTCATTTTTTAAAAGCTTACACCAAACAATCAGTAACACCCATCACAAGAAAACATCTCTCCTTGTTATTTTACATTCCACATCAAGTGGTTCAGCAAGTCTTGTCATCCTCAATGTTAAAATCATATTGAGAGACATAGTAAAACATAATATTGGTCCTGAAATATTGAGAATAAATTGATATAGAGGTTATAAATAGCTGAAATGATATAAAATTGTTAATATTTACTATTTAGTAAGTACAATATCATAGGATGTTAGTATTTATAAAAATTACTTGCTTGAGGCCAGGCTCATGGTGCATACCTATAATTCCAGCAACTCAAGAGGCTGAGGCAGGGGGATTGAGAGTTCGAAGCCAGCCTCAGCAATTCAGTAAGGCTCTAAGCAACTCAGCAAGACCCTGTCTATAAATAAAATATTAACATTTTATTTAATATTTAAAATTTAATATTTTATTAAATATGTTGCTCAGTGGTTATGTGCACCTGGGTTCAATTCCTGGTACAAAAAAAAAAACAACCTACTTGCTTATTTTTCTATAGTAAGCATAAAATAAGGATGAATAGACATTAACTACAAGGAAAAATTATGAAAAAAAATCTTAAGCTGAAAATTTTGAAGAGTATCCAAAACCTAAAATATTTTACTGGTATCCCTTCTATTATTTAAATACAGGGTCATTATATTTCCTGATAATGTTATCCAGGGATAATATTATAAGAACAAAAATCATCACAATAGCATGTTATGACAATGAACTCTCCTGTAAAAGCCAAGCAAGAATAACATATCAAAAGATAGGTGCACAGTGACATTGCATTTCTATTCAGTCTTCATCATATCTCTCGATCTGCCAGCCCTCATCTTACCAGCTTTGTTTCTATTTCTTTATTTTACCAACCAGCACTTAATCTCATAACTCCAACCTCCTCACCTTCATCCATAACTCTGATTTTTCAGCTACCTTGTAAATCTGCATTGAAGGGAGTAGAATATACAAAAAATCAGATTTTAGAGTTATGCTTAATGAATTTTTGTAATAATCAAATAGTTGGAAATCCAAATAACATAAACTTGCAAATAACATTGAGTTGAAAATAGTAAACATCATTAGAGGTAACGCTAAACTATTTACCATCTGGTGATATATCACTGTTCTAGTTTTCCCGAACTGGTAAATAAAATTTGATCGGTTGCTATTACTCTTTCTAGTCAAATCAAATTTCTATTCTCTTGAGTTATCCATGTTTGACATTTAAAAAGAATGGTTTTAGAGTTTAAGAATTCACTCTCAAGGTCCAAGGGCTTATAAATAAAGAGACGTGAAGGATAAAAAAATAAAAAAATGATGTTCTGCTGAGGTTTCTTGATATTGGTGGCTATGTTTAACATTACAGGCTCTGAGTACCAAACGGACTGCTTCATGTCTCCTCTTTATTTACCATTCATCAATCAAATTCTCTTCTAAATTATTAGAATTAGTGGATAAAAAATGGTCTAGGGATAGATAACATTCCCATTTTCACAGGAACATTTTGTTCAACTACACTAATTACATAAGAAAGTCATTTGAATTTATACAATATAACAAGAAATATGAAAGATAAACATGGCTTTAAAACAAATAACCCTTGCATCTATATTACTCTATAGGTTTAAAATAATATTCCCAAAATTTTCGAAGCTCTTTAGTTGACGTTAGAACATTGTTTATCTAGTTTGAGATAAGGACATAAAGTAATATTACTGCTAAATCAAAAGCTGAATACCTTATTTCTAAAACTCAGGACTTATGATTCAGTTAATATCATTTTTCAACCGTACTCTTACTCTGCCATAAGAATTTTCTTATTCCACCTGACCTTTATTATTGACGGAATATCTGTGTCTCCCGAAGTTCATATGTGGGAAGCCCTAGCCCCCGAGGGTGGCAAGGAAGTACCAAGCCACCACAGAAGTCCCATCCTTAATGTTAATTAAAGTCATACTAGTGGGACCCTGATCTGATTGAATAAATATTCTTAACAGAAGAGAAACCAGAGGACTCAATTTTTCTCCCTGAAGCTGTGTACATGGAAGAGCCCTATGAGGACATGGTAGAAGGCAGCCGTTCATGAGCCTTCACCAGGAACTAAATCTGGGGTTGCCATGATTATGAACTGTAACTTCTAGAACTGTAAGGAAAAAAAATAATCTATTGTCTAAATTTCCCAGTCTCTGATATTTTCGTAGCGTAGCCTGAGTAGACTAATACAGTCTGGGAGACAATAAAAACATTGGAGATAATTAAGTTTTGAGAAAACATGCTGTTCTCTCTTAGTTTAAACCAAACAAGATTGCTAAACCAAGGGCATATGATAGGAAACTGAATACAGCCATATTAGAGGAAATCTGCAGCCAGTTAGTTACCTGAGCCTTGCAGCATCTGTATTCTAGCCTCTCGCTTCTTGCAAGCACTGTCCAGACTGTGACCATTTCACCTTCTCCTGGTGATACATGCCTGCTGTGGCTTCATTCCTGTTGTCTGGCGTCACACATATGCTGCTATCAAATGAGTAGACATATGTCTCTTGTACTTGTTCAGACTTGCATTGTAAATCACTACCCCTTTCCTATGTTTCAGGTTGTGCAAGGTTATTATGTGGTCAGACTAAAAGGCTTCATGTTATTACTTTATTATTCAGTTACCTCTGTCTGCCTATGGGGACACCAAAAATTCAATTCAGTAACTCATGTATCTGATTTCAATACTGAAACTTTGAACACTACAACTCTCTCTCAATTAGCCCTATATATCTTTCATCTCCTGCATTCTAACTTGGATGCCCTTATGTCTCAGAAACTGCACTGAATTTTCTTCATAATGTCCTTATAAATAGCAGTCAAATCCCAATGATCTTTCGTTCTTGTTACACTAGCTGGATCATTGTTTTTCCTTTTTCTTGTTTTCTTTATTTTTATAGATGAGTAAAATTTATGTATATTCATCTTGTACAACATGATTTTGTGTACTTTTTGAAATAGCTAAATTGAGCTAATTAACATATGTGTTACCTATCATAATTAATTGTTGTAGTGAGAATACTTAAAAATCTACTCTGTTAGCAATTTTCAGGAATATAACACATTGTTATTAATAACAGTCCCCTAGTATACAATAAATCTCTTCAGATTTCTGCCTAACTGAAAATTTGTATCCATTGCCCAACATTTCTCCAACTCCCCCTGCCACCATGGATCAAAATTTATATTTTGCTTCCCTACAAAATAAAGGAAATAGTAGAATAGTGGTTCTCAAGTGGGTCCTAGATCATAAACATTGTAATCACTTGCACACATATTAGAAATCCACATTATTTGTCCTCACATAGACTTACTGATTCTATAATTCTAAGGTGGGGACCAGTGCCTATTTTAACAAGCTCTTTCTATAATTCTAATCCCAAATGAAGTTAGAGATCCACCTGCCTGGGAGCAAACTGAACCCTGGACAGTGCACTAGCAAAACTGGATGATTGCTTCCTATATTTACCCCCAATAAGAAGGCTGAGACCTGGGCTAACACTGGGCAGATTCTAATGGCCCTCATTCTAGGCCTTTGATCTGGAATACCCCAAGTACCTGGTGATAAAATGCAGTCTCAGACTATTGGATTTATATTCAAACTATCACTACCAGTGGCTTGTTGCTGCAATCTGGGCTATAGGTCCACTTCAGCTGTACACAGCCATGGAAATATGGGTCCTGGTCTTATCCAAATGCAGGACTAGTCTTACAGCTTCTTAAATATATTTTTATTCATTAACCAATTTTTTCTTTCAATTTGAGGAAATTTAGCATTTCTTCTAGGGCACATCTGGTGGAAATATATTCACTCTGCCATTGTTTATCTGGGAATGCTTTAACTCTTCTTAATTTCTTAAGGATAGCTTTACTGTATACAATATTATTAGTTGACATTCTTTATCCTTCTCCTCTATTGTGAAAATATCACGCCATTCTCTCACTGCCAGCTGTAAAGCAAATTGGGAAACCCTTATTTTTCTTCATTTTTTTCTTTTGTCTCCTTCAGTTGGGTGTGTTCAAGTAGCCTGCCTTCAAGCTTATGACTTCTTTCTTTACTTTGATTTATTCTACTATAGATGCCTTCTATCACATTTTTAACTCTGCTTAGTCTATTTTTCAGCTCCAGATTTCTGCTTGATTTTTTCAATTGATTCTACTTTTCTATAAAAGTTTCTTTGTTACAGTATTGAATCATTTCCCGGTGTTTTGTTGAAGCTGGTAGAGAAGGGTTGGAAGACTTTACATATTTATAATTACCTTAAATATAAATGGATTAAATTATCCAATTAAAATACATGGAGTGCCAGAAAAGATAAAAACATAAGCCAATCTATAAGTTGTTTACAAGAAACTCACTCCACAGTTAAACAATGTATAATATGTACAATTTTATGTAATTTAAAAATAAATTTAAACACAAAAAACTGTAAGAAATGATTTTGAATATTTTCACCCTAAAGAAATGGAAAAATGTTTAAGGAAATAGATATATTTAATTGTACTTAAACATTACACACATTACATACATGTATGAAAACATCACATGATATCCTACACATTTATACAATATTATAATATTTACATTTTTATGTCTTAGTTTTAAAATATTTTTAAAAATTTCCCTTGGAAGATGAATATAGTGCAGGAAAAATATTGTGCCTTTGAAGATGTAGTGGTTGATTTTGTAATATTTATTCATTCAAATTATGTTTATTTGCTCTAAACCAAAAACTGTAATCTCATTTCCATTTTGAATAATTGCAGGAATGTGAATATAGCCTCATTTACTAATGTGGCTATGTGGTCTCTGTGAGGTATCTTTCCACATTCTTCAAAAAAGAGCCACAATCAAAACAAAACAAAACAAACCACCTCTCCCCTTTCCACTGGTCATTGGTTAATTTGGTGATACTGCAGCATCTAGCTACTGATCCAAGAATAACATAAAAGCAAGAAGAAACAGATTGGACAGGTGGAAAGAATCCCAAATCTTGATATGTTTGAGCCAGTGGATCAACTAGATGGCACTTCACACATATATCTAGAATTTCAATTTTTAATTACTTTATCCATTACCTGCTGCTTCAAAGTAATTAATACAAAGACAGATTGGTTTTATGCATTAGAATTCCTTAGAAATATTCTCATTTCTTTATGGTACTTAAATTTCACAACTGGGTACTAAATATCATACAACCTGAGGATGCTGGGGAATTGAAATTATGTATTTAGTCTTTGGAGGAAGGAATTTCTCATTTTCAGACTAGTGTCTTCATGTACTGGCTTTGTGACCTTGGGCACATAATTTAAAACTCTGAGCCACTGATTATCTATCAGCAAACTGCAGTAATAATATGACTCCACAAATTTCTGAAAGAAATATTTAGATTGTTAAGTAGAAAGATAAATAGCAAATGAAATAATGTCAATATGTTTAGCACTGTGGCTGGCAAAACAGTGAAAAAAATGCAATAAAAGTAATTTTCCTCAGGTTCTTGTTTTGCTTTTCATGGCACATTTTTTGCATTTTCAGATTGACATATGAATTAACTGTGTAGAAGACTAGGAAGAATAGAAAAAATCATCTGAAATACAAAGAATAATAGTAATTTATCCTAAAAATCAAAGGCTAGAATAAACATTCAACTTTCAAGAACATTAACACAATGGCATAATTAGCAGGAGTATAGCTGTTAGGCATCCTCAAAATGACCTTTAACCTGTCATCTTTAGTCAAAAGTAGTGAAGCCAAAATGAAAATTTTCTGGTACCAACTGACAACTACTCAGGTGGTGATGAATTGGAAATATTTAAGAAAAATATGTTTAATATATTTCTATTTTGAATAGTTCAAGGACTCAATATAGATGTCTTAAATGTGATGAATTTTGAACGAGAGTTGACATGAGCTAATATATCAAGTGTCCTGATATACTGTGTGCCCTTACATTGATCACAGGGGATAGAGAACAATTCACTCAAAGGCCTGTTTCATAATGTTTGTTGCTGCCAAGTCATAGATTAATATTCACTCTGTCCTATCCCACCTAGATGCAGTAGCCTGAAATTCAAATTACATTGGTATGGTTACCTTAGTCTTAAAAACATTTCCACAATAGAGCTATGAAATTAGAATAGTACTTGTGGGTTCTGTTCACTCATAGTTAAAGGAAAACTGATTGTTCATGTTTAGCTACCCTTCTTTGCTTCTGTAAACAGTGCTACTGTAAACAGAGATGGCAACCTCTGCTGATCCATTGATGACTGCCAGAAGAGCACATCTGAATGCAGAGTGAACAAGTATGGAGATGGACTGAATATCAGTTAGGAGTGTAAAAACATAACAGCTACTTTTGTGTCAGGTTTTTGCCATCTTTGATGTAGACATGGATTGTACAATTGATATAATCTCTGACGTTCACATTACAAAAAAAAAAAAACAGAAAGCAAAAACTAAACTTCTTTTATCCATATTTTCTCCCATAATAGGTACTGTAAAGCAATTCAAGGGTCAAAAACAAGAAAAGACAAATACAAGGATCCTTTGGATGGTCTGCTGACCTGTTTTAAATTATAAACAGACAGGCTTTCAATAGTATTAAGAACACATGCAGAATTAGTTTTTTAAATACATTCTGACTTCCTATTAAAGATCAGAGGACTGAACAAGGTGAAAGGAAAGTTAACATTAGGGTATATAATTAGTCAGTTGCTATGACAGGAATGTAAGGATATCATGTCAACCAAAGTGCAATAGATAATAGCTGGATAGGAAAAGGATGAGTTGGGGGTGGTATGAGAGACACATTTTCTTAATTTGCCTATTCTGCTCCATGCTGTTCAGTTCATTACATGCCTAATTTGCCAACTTAGCAATAACTGATAGAGAGAAGATCAAGACTATTCCAATTTAAACCAAACTAGTCAAGGGATTTTGTGCAGCAATAAGGTATATGTGTCTGTTTATGGCTACACTGGTTTATGCTCCTACACTTCTATTTTTCTCATTTTTCAGGACCTGTTTCCTTATGAACAAATACCACTTTCTACTTCCACACTACTATCTTGTCAAACTACATTGTCTTAGAAGCAGTTGAACTAAAAGAAAAATATGTCTCAGTGTTCCAGCCATTAGTGGCCTCTATCTTCCCAACAGTATTTGGTGAAAGGGTAGGCAATTGTTAGAGGTCTTTTATTTTTTTCCTTGATCCAAGAAAGATTAGCACTTTGAAATCATTCCATCAATGCCTACCTTCAGTTTTCAGGTTAAGAAGGACTGGAGAATACATTCTAGCAGGAATTAGAGTTTTCCTTTCATTTCAAGTTTTTTAAAACACTTTGCCAAACACAGCATGCTCCCCTAAGGAGGCAAAGCAGCTGCTCTGGTGGAAAAAGGAAGGGTCAGATGTGCAGGCTAGAATCATCTCTTTGTTCTCAAGTGGAGCCCCAGTATGAAATCTGCCCAATGATTAAGCTTATCTTGATATGTGAATTTGGCTCAAATCTTCAATGAACCTTAACTTGTGTTATAATGACGGAGAACTCTGTGTGTGTATGTGTGTGTTTGTGTGTGTGTGAGTGAGGGTGAGTGCGTGAGAGAGAGAAAGCAGAGAGAGAGAGAAATACACCATTCTCCATTTTCCATTCCCATTAGAAATAGACTTTTTAGCTAGAACTAGTTGTAATACAATGTAGCTTTGTTGCTACACTGGGCAAAACTGAAAATTTTTATACATTTTAAATACATTTGTATGACTGAACTAGATCTAGTTAATGAAAAGTCAAATGAAATGGAGAGCCAGTGTATGTATTTTGTCCTTTTGAAGTGAATGGGTAAAAATCATGTCTTTATTATCCCTGATAATAAAATTACAGATCAATTTCACATTTGAAGACAGGAACTAAAGTTGGCTAAACATAAAATACATATCCTAAGACAAATATTTAGAATCACATTTTTTCATGATGATATACTATCTAAAGTTAATGTTGTAATCACAATTTGGTAGTTAATTTATTTTTAATAGCTGACACATCATTTCTCTGTTCAAAATGATTGTCAGAATGAAACTCATAATCCAAAATGTCTGGAAATAAAGAGCATTTTCAGTGTCCTTCAATTTTACTGTGAAAGAAATTCTTCTTTTCTTGGGTTCAGATTTCAAAAGAGAGATTAGTGCAAAATAAATTATAAAGTATTCAAACTGTTCCAACAATCTCATCTCCATTCTGGTGAATTTAGTAAATGTACTTTATCTGTCCAGTGAGATGTTTTTACTGTAACAAAAAATCCAATGAAATGTTTCCATATTGGGTCTGTTTTGACCCCTCTACCCTCTGTACCTTCAACACAGAGAAGGTTTGTATTTTGTTTCGGATTATGACATCTTGTCAATCAATTCACCATCTAGATGCTGTGGGTAGTTGAGTTTTGGCACAATTATCATGCAATCTTGTTTCTAGTCTTGGTAGAATGTATGTTTTAGGATTCTTTCACAATATTAAGCTCACAATGAAAAGGAAGTAAAGTTTCAAAATCTCTTTGGGACATGAATTAACCTATACCTAGGCATGGAGTGTCACCATAAAAAAAAATGATGTCAGCCTACATGTTTTCCCAAAAATCTTTATACAATTAGCTCCCCATTTGTGAGACCCAGGCTGTGAGTGGGTAGTGGCCATCATGCATATGCTTTCTTGTTTGGCTGGAGAACATGGAAAGAATCTGTTCAAAAAAGAAAACTTATCTCACAGATACAGAATTTAAATTGAGGACAGAAATTAGTTCTGACTCCTATTCCAAAGATACAAATACATTCAGGAGAGTCTTATTTGTTATTTTGCTTTTACACTATGATGTTACAGCATATTTCATATGTTTTATCTTATTATTTGTTTACTACTAATACATTTTTCCTTGGATGGATGCCTATGTAGAAACAAAAAGTTTTCTCTCTGTTCAATTTTTCTCTATCTGGTAAATAATTCCATTATGTAAATTTAGTTTTTATGTCTTGACTTTAAACTGAAACCCCTGTTCTAAACATCTGGGAGCCATCAATTCATGTATGAAAAGACTTTGGTTTAAAGGGACCCTTATAGAGACTATAAGGTATAAATACCTAAAATTCTGTGAAAAGGTAAGCAAGCAGTCTAGAAATTAATCTGTTTATAAGGCAGTTGAGATATATAACTTCATGAAAAAAATTATTTATTAAAAGTTGTTATGATAATTACATCCATCTCAAAGACTTACTACTGATTTAATGCTGAGAATTTAAAATTTTGTGCAAGCAGGTGGGGTGCATCGCAGGATGCTTTCTTGGACAAGAGAGAGGGTTAGCCATGTTTCCTTTCTCCTGAGGAAGCAATATTTATAATGCATTTTTTTCTTGTGCTTCTGGAGTTGGAAGAGAGACTGTTTTATACATTTATATATTTTAATATTTAATTCTCCTTGTGGAGGATTTTCCAATTTGTGCTTTGGTTAAACATGTGTATCTTCACAAAATTACAATGCTCAAGATAGAATATTCTTGGCATTGACATTTCAGAAGCAGCAATGTGTGTGTGTGTGTGTGTGTGTGTGTGTGTGTGTATTTGTGTGTTTGCTTATGGGAATAAACAAAATAAAACAGAAACAATCTTTTCTAACTCTTCCTAATATGCTTCAAATGAAATCATAACATACAGAAATGTTCAGGATAGTTTGTGATCAAGACAAACTTGTTGTATTTTTCTTGGCTCAGGACGTTAGATATAGGGAACCAGAGAGTACAAGAATGAAAATTGAAGGTATTCATCATATGACCAAGGTGAAGACAAAGGAATAAGGATGCCCATACTGGGAAGATCTAGCTAAACATCAAAGCTAAGTGACTTACTTTCCTGGTGAGGCCTGAAGCCATGATTTGGAGAGTTACTCCTGCAAACTGGGGCTAAAATTCAGGCCTTTCAATATTTAGTTTCTTGACCAATATTTTTGAGATTTGTTTAGATTTTACAGAGCACAATGCCATGCAATATCATGAATACTATTATTTGTTTAGAACAGCTTATTTTTTTTTGTCTGAATGCAAGTTTAGTATAGTACAATAGTAAAGAAAAGATGACCTAAGATAGTACTCTCTGTGAATCCAAAATGCAGACTTATTCTTTAAATATACACAGTTTACTAATGTAGAACAAGTTGATGAGGACCAGTGAGTCTTCATAAACCTAAGGAAAGACTAACTCTGCGTTGTTTTGTGTGTTATCTGTTAGCCAGATGTGGTTACTTGAATTTAAGTGTCAACAACTCAGAAATAAATAAAATTTAAAAGATAGTTCCTCAGGTACACTCACTACATTTCAACTGTTCAATCTCATGCGGGTTCAATTTCATGTGGGTGGGTATTAGATACTCTATTAGAGCAAACTTGCACATTTCCATTAATGCAGAAAGCTCCATTGGACATAACTGGGCAGTGCACATAGTTTTGGAGAAGGGGGTCATATACTAGGGTAGACTTAAAAATAGGAGCAATTGAGATATTAGACTGTTTTTAGAAATAAAATATTTTTTCTTAACCATTTGTAAAATTCTATTCTCTTTACTAGGATCAGTAATATATAGCAGTTGGGACTAGGCATAAATGTTTTAGTAGAGCAAACCTACAGCCTTACTAGTGACAAACTATAATCAACACGTCATTATTCTGGAACAGGGATAATGACACCAATAGGTTAGATCTGTTCCCATTTTAAAAAGTTCTTGCTGCATGGATGAGAACTGTTAAATATTTTAAACTGTTCTATAGCAGAAGGGCCAAATGCCCAAGAATCATCGTCATCTGACTCGATAGTTCCATTCTTTACAATTTATCCAAACTGGCCAAAAGCTGAAGAACAGCTAAATAGATCCCCAAAGAGGCTACCTCTGTATGACATAAAGCATTGCAAGTCATTGGCAACAACATTACTAGTGAATCTTTATTTACTTGAACCATAAAGTATAGACTTAGCATGGTGCAGTAGCAAGAGACAGTCCTGAGCCCCAGGCAAGAGTTGTGAATCATTGCTCTGCCACAGAGGACCTCAGAAACCGAGGTCAGTTAATGTGTATTTTCTAAGCCCTAGTTCTTTTATCGGAAAAAAGGAGATAACAGTAGTGTCTGATTCGCAGAGTTGCTCTAATTACAAAATGAGATTAAGGCCTGAGCAGCCCTTAGTTTTATTGACTACATATCCAGCATAGAGAAGAAACTCAGTAAACATTAGTCACTTTATTATTTTATGGATATTTAGTAAAAGTACGCTCACAATGGCAATGCAAGTGAATTGTGAAAACTGTTCATAAAATTAAAAGTCCAAATAAAATGGTGTGCATCCTCAAAACTTTAAGCACAGAATTACCATATGACCCAGAAATAATTACTGTCCTATGCATGTAATCAAAGAATTGAATAAAAAAAGGAAATAAAACAGTATAAAAATGTTTACCACAAGTATACTCAAAATAGCTAAAAGATGAATAAAAACTGTAATACCCATCAGGGGAATGAATGAAAAAATTGTGATATGTCTCATCTTGGAATATTATTTAGTCATAAAAATAAATGAAGGACTTATGTGTGTCACAGTAAAAATGAACTCAAAAAATATTTTGCTCAGTAAAAGAAGTCGTACACAAAAGGTCACATGGCACATCATTCTATTACATGAACAGGTATATCCATGGTGACAGAAAACACATTTGTGGTTGCCAAGAGCTGAGGGAAGGAGGGAATATAAATGCATTTATTTCTGTGGGCTGTTGTGATAAAGCACCAAAAACTGAGTGAATTGAAACAAAACATTATTGTTTCACATTAAAGTGAGAAGTCTGAAATCAAGGTATCAATGGTGCTGTGTTCCCCCTGAAACCTATAGCAGAATCTGTCCTTGTTTTGTCTTATAGTCTACAGATTTATCAGCCGTGATCAGAGTCCCTAGGATGGCAAATGCATAACTACAGTTTCTGAATTTATAGTCATCTGCTGTCCTATCATGACTGTCTTCTTTATAAGAACTCTTCTCATTCTGGACTAGCAGCTCACTGTACTCCAGAATGACTGCATCACTACTTTATTTCTAACAAGGTCCAGTTCCAAGGTATTGGGGATTAAGCTATCAACACAGCTTTTACAGGGAGGCCCTATACCACCCACAACACAGAGTGACTACTTATAAGCTACAGGCTCTTGTTTTGAGATGATAAAATATTTTGAACTGATCAGTGGCTGTGGCTGAAAAACATTGTCAAGCACTAAACTCCACTAAATTATTCACCTTAATATGGTAAATTTTATGTTCAATGAATTATCCTTAAGTAAAAAATGCAGCATTCCTATGTAGGTAACTACATAAGAATGTTTTTATGCTGAAGTTAAACAATGGTATTCCCTATAGGGGACAGTAAATCCTTCGTATATTATATCACTCTCTTTGTCTACTTCCATTGTATAAAGAAAGCACTAAAAGTATAGTTGAGATGGGCAAAGACAGAAAAAAGAACAAGCTAAACTACTTTAAAGTAGAATGAATTTTGAAATACTTGGATATGAAGAAAAAGGTAGAGCTGAAAAAATGAAGTGTCACCTCCAAAGTGGGAGAGCTGAGACTTGAAGGAGAAACACCAATCTAGAAGAAATCCCCTTGCCAAGAAAGGTTTACCTCTTAAGAATAGCAATGAATGTGTAATATATATTATTTATTTTCTTATTCTGTAATTTCCAATATTCAGTTTAATTCCACTAGAAGAACCAGCATTACAAATGAGGTTTAGGGAAAAATTTGTAACAGAATGAGGAACAAAGAAGAGAGGAGACCTGGACGAGGACGAGGAGTATGGTCAAGGACTGAGCATGAAAATGAAAAAGCTGCTGGGAAAGCCATGAGACATGCCACAAGTCCCCAAGATGGTCTGCGGTCCCAGAGAGAGCTATGCTCTTGCAGCAGGTCACAGTAGAGTAAGGCAGTGCAATCCACTGGCCCCAAACCTCATTCTGGTCATACATTACATTATGGAAGTAATTACATTATGGAAGTCATACACTATATTATATGGAAGAGATGTCAAATCAAACTAAAGATGGTTTTAACACTCTTTAGTCACAGTATTCGATTTCACATTATTAAGTCAGCCTTTTTTTTTTTAAGAGAGAGAGAGAAGAGAGAAAGAGAGAGAATTTTTTAATATTTATTTTTCAGTTTTCGGGGGACACAACATCTTTAATTTATTTTTTTATGTGGTGCTGAGGATCGAACCCAGCACCTCAAGCATGCCAGGCGAGCACGCTACCACTTGAGCCACATCCCCAGCCCTTAAGTCAGCCTTACTATTAGAAAATAAGATAAGCAGGCCTACTAAGTGCTTTTCTAAATTTTATTTTATTTTTATTTTTTGGCATTATCAGGAATTGAACCAGAGGCCATCTACCACTGACCTACATTTCTGGCTTGTTTTATTTTATTTTGAGATAGCATCTTGCAAAGTTGCTGTGGCTGGCCTGCCTCAGCCTCCCCACTTTCTGAGATTTCACGAGTGCATCATTGTGAACGTGCTTAGGTTCTTATTTTTAAAGAAGTTTTATTTCACCAATACAGGAAGGCTAAATTTCATGTGAGCCTGATAATTGTGGGATCAAAAAAGTCCTTGGTTCCCGATATTTTCAGAAAAATGGGAATTGTTGATTAAATTCATTTTATGGAAAATTTGCATATTGTTCATTTGTTTTTGATAATCTCTTGTTATTGCAACTATTAACCTTTGTATCATGATATCAAAACCTAACAATTGGATATGAAAACACATAATGATAAAAATGCAAAGGATGCCAACTCCTATCTCCTCCAGCTGTTTCACTGAAGGAATAATGTTTCAGCTGTCTTTCCTTCTCAGAGAGACCTACTCCAGCAAAAAATTGTCATCATAGAAAGACATCATAGAAGATGGGTTAAGGTTCTGTCTTCAATGTTAAGGTTCTGTCACCTAGAACCACAGTTTCACATCTCCTAGGTATCAAATGCTGCTTCAGCACAGTGTGGGGAGAAAGACCACAGAAACCTTTCCAGCCTTCCAATTTGAGCCAGTATTCTCATCCAAAAGATTCATGTTGTTAACAAGCATTCATTAGGTTCACACACAGAGGGAATTTTCAATTGGGCTGAGGAATAAGCAGTTTCTTATTTGGTAGGATTCTTCATATTTTGCTGTCTATCAACAGGGAACATAATTTTTTGGATCATCATTTGCTACTTTAAATAGATTATGAGATGCTGACACTGAAGATTATCATCACAGCACAGGAAAGATGGAATTACATTGTACCTTAAGCAGGGCACAAAAAGGCAAGCAGAGCCAATCATTTCCTTTGAGTTCAATTCCATGGTCCTCACTTGAATAACCTTTGAGCTAAATGGTGATTGGTCCAACAACAAAGCACAGACTCATTCACTTCCACCCATGTTTTGCTTACCAGAAATGTCCCATGATGTTTCCAAACACTCAGAAGCTGTCAGCTTTACAAGTTCCCTACTGTCATGAAATTTAAAAAGAAAAAGAAAGAAAGAGAGAGAGAAAGGAAAAAGAAAGAAAGGAAGGAAGGAAGGAAGAAAGAAAGAAAGAAAAATAGAGGTGCTAATTTACTGTGCAGAATGGGAACTTAATGGCAAGACCATTTCTGAATGAGCTAGTAAATTAAATGTTTCCCTCTTTCTTTTATGGAAACATACTTCATACCCTCTTGGGTCAACCAGGTGGAACCATTTGTGTACATCAGCTACCCAGGCATAGCTACCCAGCTCAGGGTTGTTCTCCAAACTAGGACACAGGACTTTTTTCTTGACCCATGTCTCTCAGTTGATCAGTCCAGGGATGGACATTTGACCCAAGGGTGCTTTCCCAGAAATTAGCAAAATATATTCAAGGAAACATCAATGTTTCTCTGAAGCTGATATTTAGAGAATTTTTTGAGCCTTATTTCTTATCAACTGGATTGAGAGGCAAGGCAAAAATTAGGCTGGCAAATAGCAGATGAATAATGGCAGTGCACAAATATAAGCATTGATGCAAATCTGTCCCATTGCTATTCATTAAATTTATGGTTAGTTTGTCATAAAAAAAACAGACATACGTGTTTTTATTTTTCAAAAGGTACTTTGGCATCATTACAATATTCTCCCTCTTAACTGATTTGAGTTGTGTTCATTTCATATATAACCAAAAGATTCTTTACTAATATAACGTGGCTTCATGTTGCAGCAAATTAGTACATCTTCTCCTCTCAAGAATAGTCGGTGTGTTATACTTGGATTTCAAAGAAGTGAAGAATTTTTCAGTTTAAGGAACAAATAATTATAATAATGAAAAAAATAATCTAAACAATGCTGTGACAGATATTAATTTATGCCACATATGTATTTGTGCTGCCTAGGTTTAATTATGTGAAGATGCATAGACTAAAAATGTAAAGGATTTTGTGAACCCCCTTATTTCCAGGTGATGGACAGGCATTCAAAATTGCTGTCAAATGTCTGCCCAAGACAACCATCTCACATTTGCAGAAAACACATGTGTTTTATTTAAAAGAAGCTGTGCCCTATACCATTCAAAGCAGGGGTCAGCAAATTACAGTCTGGCAAATCTCTCCTGACACCTGTTTCTGTAAATAAAGATGTAATGGAATACAGGATACTTGATCCATTATTATTATATTCAGCTACTTTGGTGCTATTATAGTATAGCTGAGTAGTGGTGAAAAAGACTATATGTCCTATGACACATATAATAGTTATTATCTGGTCTTTTACAGAGAAAACATTCAGACCAACCTCATTCAGTTATTGAAAGATTGAAAAAACATGTAGTTGTCCTTCTTTTATTCTGCACCATGACAGACATAATCAATGGGTTTGGTATTGTTTCCAACTAGGCATCAGACATGGCTGTAGCTTTGTAGAATCTAAGAAGATACTAAATTTAATATTATGCACTGGCAAACAAGATACAATATCTTTGTTCTCTTCATACTAAGCAGTTTCAAGTTTCCAGGTTCTTGGCTTTAATATATTTTTCTTACTGTTTAGATTCTGCATATAGCCTTTTCACGGGCAGAAGATATGTTGCACAGTATGAGAAAACAGAAGATGTATAAATGTTTACACTGCCATCGGATTCAAGGAGTTTTTAGCATAAAAAAATTCAATAATGATAAAACATCATTTCTAAGATCTCAATAGGTGGGATATTTAGGAGAAAACATACCTTGGCTCCTAAAAGAAATACAATTCTAAGTGTAAAAAACTTCAACTTTGAGTGAAGGTAAATATTTTTTCTACATAATATATAAATGAAAAGAAAACATTTAATTTACAAAGTAGTAGAGATGAAAATTAAGAGAGTAACTCATATGTTTAATTCAAACAAATGATTAAGGAAATGACCACTTTTTCAGAAAAGCAAAAGCTATCTAGAGAGGTTGTGAAACAATCATGTTATATTAAATTTGGGTTTGATAAAAAGTAGGTTTCTAAATTTTTTTTGGATGAGACATAGGCTTTCTTCTATTAAATTACCTAAGTGAGACTGTAGCAGTAAGCAACAAATAAAAGTACGAAAGACAAAAACTTAAATTAATCCTTGCCAATGTGGACAGATGCACATGGTCTGCTCTTTTTATAGAACAGACAGATCAATAACAGAGCAGCACAAAGTCTCTGGTAGAAAGCCCAGGATAATTCTACTTAAAAAAAAAAATAGTAGTAAGAAATGTGATTTTCATCTTTTTTTCCCTTTCATTTTTTTTCTATAAATACAAATACAGTTGGCGTTCTTTTCCTCTAATAGAGGAAAAGGTATACAGAAAAGATATTGCCTTCTAACAACCCAAAAAGGTCAGGAAAGTGTAAAATGTCAAATGTACAAAGTGGGACAAGTATGGGTAAAGCATGAAATGGTAATGATGTCCTTCGTTGTAGAGTTTCACTAAAATCACGTACATTTTCAATTATGCTGTAATTAAGACTGCAGGATTCTGCTTGTCATTGCAAAATGAACTGACAAGACATGTGGTCGGGGTCATCATTAACATTTGCAGGAAAGAACAAGCAGGAAGATAACTTGACTCACCAAAGGCATGTCAGTTATGCGGGCATCCTCAAGACCAAGAGTTCTGGAGTCAAGCCAATTAGATTCTGATTACCTTAGTTCTGTCAGCCTCAGCTTTTCTGTGGTATCTGCCTTGTTGAAATGTTACAGGGGTCAGAATAATAACCGTTATTCCTTTCTGCGCAGCCTTTAATACAATATAATTGCATAGGGAGCTCTACGATATGTCCCCTGCTTCCTTTTCAAGCTTTATGTCCCATCCACCTCTTCATCCCACAGCCTCATGGGCCACTTTTCCTTTTTTTCAGCTCTTTGTGTGTTTTCTTAACACTGCTTCTTTTCCATTCCTTATGTTCCAATTCTTCCTCCCTTTACCCTTCACATCACTTCTTTCCATCTGCAGTTGGAAAAGTTATGCTCTTAGGATTTCAGTCTTGACTATATAGGTCTCTTTGCAGAACACATCAAATGGTTCTGCTGTGTGATGCCCCAATGCTCCCTCCTTTTCTTTTCAAAATTTAATCCCACTTGAGCCACTTGCTTTGCTTTCTTCAGTTAGTCTGCAAGGAAGCTGAGCCTGAGGACTGCATTTGTCTTGCTCACTGACATAACTCTACTTTGTGCATGTTGTCAGAAGGAATACATGAACGTCATTTAAATCACCGTATTCCACATGCATTTGCAATGTACTAAACATAAGGATGTGGGCACTGAAGTTAGAAAGATGGGTGCTTGAGTCCTTCGCCTATTGCTTACTAACCCTGAAACATTGGCCAAGTTATTCAAGTCCTACCAGGTATCATTTCCTCAAAAGTGAATTTGAAATATTGCCTTCGAGTAGGACTACACAGGTTGATTGAGAAACATTTGAATATGTATATCTTTTATAATTATTAGAATCACTATTATTGTCCATGACTTAAAAGTTATATTCAATTTTCTGATAAGGATGGTAAACAGCTTAAAGATAGACATAAGTCAATTTGGGGGTAAAAGAATCAATGCTAGGGTAATGTATTTTGTTTTCTTCCTTTTATTTGAAAGATAAAAACCTACCTCCCTTGATTCCCTCCCCAATCCTTCCTAGCCTTTACTTATCATTCTTCTACTCTCTTTATAGGATCAAACTTTTAAACTTTCAAAAACGTGTTCATTTTACTCCCACCCTCACCCAAAGTAGGTTCCTGACATTATGCTAACAGAGAGGATTTTCTGGGATAGAGATTTTATTTAGGCTCTTCCTTCAGAATGCATATGATGCTAATACGGAAATGACAACAGCTGAATTTAAATTGGATGCTAATCCTAAGTGACTGGCATATCCAATTTGCAAGTCAAACTTGAAAGCCAGTTCTTCAGAGATCTGCATCATGACAAGTCCACCTGACTACACCTCAGTGCCCCTCACGCCATCCAGCATGTCCATCAGATGATGTGGTCCTGGAAATGCATCAGGAGGATGGTTCTGGGAAACTCACCTTCCTTCAGCATTTTACATGATTCAAAGAAAGAAACTCATACTTGCTTATAAAATAACATCCCATTTTTCAACCTCCAGAGGAAGATCTAGGGGAAACTCCAGAATTTTTGTATAGGTATTTGTTGGGAATAGATTTCTGGTTTTAAGGTAGACTAAGAGACTTGTATTGAAAATATTTTCATTAAAGCACATTTATTTTGGCTTATTTTTCATGCACATGTATGTTTAAGGGAAGAAAAGTGGATAAAGACCCATTACATTACTCCTAACACATAAATCTGGAAACAGAGTGGCTTTAATTGCCATGGTCATTGACACTCAGGTTTCAACTGCAGAAGGAAGCATATTTGAAATTTCATTGTAACCAAGTTGGTGGGAGAGATAAATCAGAATACTGGAACTCTATCTTCAGTGGTAGAAGTTCTACTGCCATTCTTAAACCAGAAAATCTTATTTGCTATATCAATACACCAACTTTAGATGAGTCAGCAGGGAGTCCCAGATGGGCTTTTCATCATAAACTTTAGAAGATTTAGCTCTGATACCCTAAACTCAAATCAATATTCCAGAGAAAGAGAGTTTCTTCTCATTTTCCTATTTCCCTGCCCAATCTCTAAGGACCACCCACACCCAACAAATTTCAAAGAAAACTTCTTACTTCCCTTGTTGCATCAGCTTAGGAAATGGTATTTGATTGTCTTTTGGGGATTACTTTAGTGCTTAGTAATGTATGATCAAAGGTGGAATTAAAAAGGATAGAAATGTTTTCTTCTTTTTATTTTAAAGATAAAAACTGACCTCCCTTGATCCCCTCCCCCCCACCCTTCCTAGTCTTTACTTATCTTTCTTCTACTCTCTTTAAAGGATCAAACTTTTAAACTTTCAAAATTGTGTGAGAACATGCTGACACTGGAAAACAGGTACCAAAAGACAGTTATATTGAAAGAATAAGCTCTAGTGTTTTATAGCACGTTAACAAAAATTATCATATATATTATAACAAACTAGAAGAGTTCACAGGTTCCAAAAACAAAGAAATGATAAATACTTATGAAGAAAACCCTAACTACCACAAATTTGCATTACACATGTGTGAATGTGTGTCTATATGAGTGTGTATAGTTATCACGCTGTATTCCGTAAGTTTGTGTACATTAAAAACAAATGGGTAAATTAAAAATAATTTTACAGGGGCTGGGGTTGTGGCTCAGAGGTAGAGAGCTCACCTAGCACTTGCGAGGCGATGAGTTCGATCCTCAGCACCACATAAAAATAAGTAAATAAAAATAAAGGCATTGTGTCCAACTACAACTAAAAAATATTTTTTTTAAAGAGTTTAAAAAATAAGTGTACAAAAATAAAAGATTAAAATCAAAATTATGTTCTTCATATTATTTTAATCCTATAATTAAGAAACTGTTTTTCTGGGTCATTTTCTCACCTTTTCTCTGCACTGAGTCATGCAAATCACACAGACTTAAATAATCTTTTTGTTTTTCTCTACAAAAGCCTTTTGGTCTCACAGACATGACATTTGTTTTGTCCCTATATTACTTGAGTTTACTTAGGGTCACTAATAACATTTCGATGACTCCTGAGGGCTTACGATTACTTTCAAACTCATTACCTTATTCAGCCATGAAGACAAACCTGCAGGGGGTGGATTATCACAATTTCAGAATTAAAGAAACTGAGATGGAAAGAAATTTTAAAATCTACCTCTGATCACACAATGAATACATGATTGTTTTTTTTTTTAATTTTTTATTGTTGGTTGTTCAAAACATTACAAGTTTCTTGACATATCATATTCCACACTTTGATTCAAGTGGGTTATGAACTCCCACCTTCACCCCATACACAGATTGCAGAATCACATCAGTTACACATCCATTGATCTACATATTGCCATACTAGTGTCTGTTGTGCTCCACTGCCTTTCCCATCCTCCACCCTCCCCCCTCCCCACCTCTCCCCTCCCCTCCCCTCCTCTCTCTCTACCCCCTCCACTGAATAACCCTGAGGGTCTCCTTCCATTTCCATGCAATTTCCCTTCTCTCTCCCTTTCCCTCCCACCTCTCATCCCTGTTAAATGTTAATCTTCTTCTCCTGCTCTTCGTCCCTACTCTGATCATAGTTACTCTCCTTATATCAAAGAAGACATTTGGCATTTGTTTTTTAGGGATTGGCTAGCTTCACTTAGCATAATCTGCTCTAATGCCATCCATTTCCCTGTAAATTCTATGATTTTGTCATTTTTTAATGCAGAGTAATACTCCATTGTGTATAAATGCCACATTTTTTTTAATCCATTCGTCTATTGAAGGGCATCTAGGTTGGTTCCACAGTCTTGCTCTTGTGAATTGTGCTGCTATGAACATCGATGTAGCAATGTCCCCGTAGCATGCTCTTTTTAGGTCTTTAGGGAATAGACCAAGAAGGGGAATAGCTGGGTCAAATGGTGGCTCCATTCCCAGCTTTCCAAGAAATCTCCATACTGCTTTCCAAATTGGCTGCACCAATCTGCAGTCCCACCAGCAATGTACAAGTGTACCCTTTTCCCCACATCCTCGCCAGCACTTGTTGTTGTTTGACTTCCTAATGGCTGCCAATCTTACTGGAGTGAGATGGTATCTTAGGGTGGTTTTGATTTGCATTTCTCTGACAGCTAGAGATGTTGAGCATTTTTTCATGTACTTGTTGATTGACTGTATGTCCTCCTCTGAGTAGTGTCTGTTCAGGTCCTTGGCCCATTTGTTGATTGGGTTGTTTGTTCTCTTATTGTCTAATTTTTTGAGTTCTTTGTATACTCTGGATATTAGGGCTCTATCTGAAGTGTGAGGAGTAAAGATTTGTTCCCAATGTGTAGGCTCCCTATTTACCTCTCTTATTGTTTCTTTTGCTGAGAAAAAACTTTTTAGTTTGAGTAAGTCCCATTTGTTGATTCTAGTTATTAACTTTTGTGCTATGGGTGTCCTATTAAGGAATTTGGAGCCCGACCCCACCGAATGTAGATCGTAGCCAACTTTATCTTCTATCAGACGGCGTGTCTCTGATTTGATATCAAGCTCCTTGATCCATTTTGAATTCACTTTTGTGCATGGCGAAAGAAAGGGATTCAGTTTCATTTTGTTGCATATGGATTTCCAGTTTTCCCAGCACCATTTGTTGAAGGGATAACAGGAACATACCTCAATATTGTAAAAGCAATCTATGCTAAGCCTCAGGCTAGCATCATTCTGAATGGAGAAAAACTGAAGGCATTCCCTCTAAAATCTGGAACAAGACAGGGATGCCCTCTCTCTCCACTTCTGTTCAACATAGTTCTCGAAACACTGGCCAGAGCAATTAGACAGACGAAAGAAATTAAAGGCATAAAAATAGGAAAAGAAGAACTTAAATTATCACTATTTGCAGATGATATGATTCTATACCTAGCAGACCCAAAAGGCTCTACAAAGAAACTATTAGAGCTAATAAATGAATTCAGCAAAGTGGCAGGATATAAAATCAACACGCATAAATCAAAGGCATTCCTGTATATCAGCGACAAATCTTCTGAAATGGAAATGAGGACAACCACTCCATTCACAATATCTTCAAAAAAAATAAAATATTTGGGAATCAACCTAACAAAAGAGGTGAAAGACTTATACAATGAAAACTACAGAACCCTAAAGAGAGAAATAGAAGAAGATCTTAGAAGATGGAAAAATATACCCTGTTCATGGATAGGCAGAACTAATATCATCAAAATGGCGATATTACCAAAAGTTCTCTATAGGTTTAATGCAATGCCAATCAAAATCCCAACGGCATTTCTTGTAGAAATAGAGAAAGCAATCATGAAATTCATATGGAAAAATAAAAGACCCAGAATAGCAAAAACAATGCTAAGCAGGAAGTGTGAATCAGGCGGTATAGCGATACCAGACTTCAAACTATACTACAGAGCAATAGTAACAAAAACAGCATGGTACTGGTACCAAAACAGGCGGGTGGACCAATGGTACAGAATAGAGGACACAGAAACCAATCCACAAAACTACAACTATCTTATATTTGATAAAGGGGCTAAAAGCATGCAATGGAGGAAGGATAGCATCTTCAACATGATAGTTTTATCTGAAGCAAACACAGCCCAGTGTTTCAGGAAATATGGAAAGGTAAGACACATTAATTACACATTCACAAATTGTGCACTGAAATTTCTAGCAGCTTTCAACAGCAATCATGCCATCTACCGGGATCATTATCGAAGATCTATCATGTACCAAGAACATCCTTAAGCAAATGAGACAAAACCCTTTCTTCTAGACATTCCCATTCTCAAACATGATAAGGGTTGAACAAAAAGAAAACAAAAAAAAATATGCAGAGAGAGGCAAATTGATAAATACTACAATATAAAGTGTTTATATCTGAATAAAACTTTATAGCTCTGAAAATAATTCCAATGTAATCATTTATTTCAATTCTCACTACAACTTAACAATCAACAGACTAATTTGAGTTACACACTGTCCATAAGGTATGAGGTCACCATGCAGCACATGGACTGGTGGAGGTGCTACCACGCAAGGATGGTATGTATCTACTCTATTCAGCATTAGCTGAAGGTCAAAAAACACAATAGGTTTCTTTCTACTTATCTATCTAGAGTATGTGTTCTAGGTCAAACAATTTAATGTCATTGTTGGAATAAAATTTTCCAAGCTCATTACTAGTACATTTACACAGCCTAAGTTATTTTTTTTTTTAATCAAGGGCAGGGATCTCCTGTATTTCCACTAATTTCTGAGCACACTCCACATTTACAGATCACGCTGATATTCTCCCTTTTGAAAGGAGAGTCAACTTAGACTCACTGCTACTAAAATTCTTCTTCTTATAAACCACCATTTCAGTACTTTGGTATATAAATACCTCTATTAGACCTGATAATTCATGAATCTTTAGGGCTCATGAAGATATTACTATGAAACTACACAGAAAGCCAGCTACTTTAGCAGCTTTGAAGATAGAAGGGGGATTGAGAGGCAACAGGTTATATTCTAGTTTTACATATGCCAACTAAAAAGGAAAAGCTCACATATATGTTCTAGGGGAAAAATATGTTTGAATTCTCTATTTCACCTTGATTTCACTGAGCACCTCACTTTAATAATCAGAATATTTAATCAATGTTATTTATCTACCAGACATCATTAGAAAGAAATGTATTCCCCAACTTTAAATCAAAATTTTATCTTTAAATGTCATTATTTTTTTCTACTAAATTTCTGATTTATGGTAAAATGTAAAATATAGATAAATAAAAAAATCTCAATGAGATTCTTAGGAAAGTATGGCGTTGAGAATAAAAACAAATGACCAGTGTAGCATTCTAATGAAATTCTCATATTTAGAATTAGAAATACTCAAGTTCAGATTTTTTCACTTTGAGAATAATGCACTTGGGGGAGTTGTTTCCCTCAAAGAAAGCCTCAGTTTCTACATCTGAAAAATAGGAATAATAAAAATAATAACAGTAAAGAACCTTGAGAACCTGGTGATGTGCTAATAATAATATCGACTAATCCATGCATGTGGCTTTGGAAGTGTCAAGATGACCCTGGGTTACAGAACAGATTAGTTTTGCTTACAACTTTCAAATAAACTGCTTCTCTCCTTTACCTTTACATATAGGAGTGACTCACAACGAGACAGTTACTACAGGGATAAGGCATCTGGCCTATTTTAGGAAAATATGAGTCATCAAACAACAGCTTCCTCAAAAAATAATTATCTAAAACATATAATATATATAAAATATTTTTAAAAATTAAACTAAATGTACACATTTATTCAAAAATACCCACTTTTTTAGGATCACATGGGAATTTCAAAATGGTAATGGGTTTTTATATGCTAAATTCAAAGTATCTTTACTAATTTACAGACATTGGTTGGATATCACTCTGCTACACAGCATAAGTTGGACAGTTAAAGTGGTAGCACTGGTTTACATTTCCAGTTGATTTTATTTTTCTCCTATGGCTGCCTTGTGCTCATTGCCTATATAGCTGTAGGGAGAATTCAATGCTAAATCCATTTAATTTTTTGCATTCATTGGCATCTCTTTCAGAGTTATAGGCTTCTAATAAAAATATTCCATTCTTCATATTTATTATAGTAAAAATCCAAAGCAATATACCCATCAATAAATAGAATATTTGTGAAAACCATTTTTAAATTTTTTTAAGTGATATATGGACACACAATATCTTTGTTTATTAATTCATTTTATATGTGGTGCTGAGGATTGAACCTAGTGTTTCATACTTGCAAGGCAAGCGCTCCACCATTAAGCTACAGTCCCAGCCCTGAAAACCATTTTTAACATCCAGCTTTTGAACCACCAATGTGACAGGGTAGGATACCACATTTATAAGATTTGTCTTTTGTGCACTATTTATTGCCATAGGAAGGACCAATACCTGCATTGCACAGGCCAAGGGCCAGTATCAGATTAAGAATAAAGGCATAAAAATGTGGGGAGCATACACAGTGTGAGAACCATGGCTCTTGCCAGTGGGATTAAAACTGTCTCCTTTCATGGGCTGGGTTTATAGCTCAGTGGTAGAGCACTTGCTGAGCACAAGAGAGGTACTGGGTTCCATCTTCAGCAACTCATTAAAAAATAAAATAAAATAATGGTATTGTGTCCACCTACAACTAAAAATATACATATATTTAAAAACTGTCTCCCTTCAGGTATGTAAGAGTTGATCAAGATATTTTCATTGCACTGAGTTTTCATTTTTCCACACTTAAAAACAAATCTCATAGCTCAGAATCCAGCTGGAGCATTTCTGTACATAGTGTGGTCACAGCTTTATTTCAACAAATGTTGTGTAAGGTTTTGATGCATTTTGCCAATCTCTTCATTTCAACAATCATTAATTAAATTAGGTAAAGAAAAGAAAAAATATATATTTATTCATATTTATATATATTTATATGTATTTATATATTTATATATACATGTATATGTGTGTATACACACACACACATCACACACACACACGAGTCTGTGTGCAGTTTTCCCAGTTCCAGAATCTGTTCCTAAGAGATTCCCTGTCCAAATGGGTTACAAAAAAAAAAAAAAAAAAAAAAACAACAACAACAAAAAACAAGAACACATGTATATACTCTGGAAAGAATAAAGTTTAAGTGTCATTTTCTCAGTTTTAAGTCAAATCATGCCATCTATACTTGAAAAAAATATTATCCTTCACATCATTTTTTTTTCTTTCCCCATCAGAAGATCTCAATCCAAATGGGGCAATTGTGTTAAAAGTGCTAGAACTCAAAAATAAAAGGTCTGTGATATGCTTTCCAGGGTACTCTGACCTGGCTGCACTGTAGACTCACTAGAGAAGTTTTGTAAAAGTAGAAATGCACAGATCTCTTCTGTAGAGATTCAGATTCCAGGTTTGCACTGCATTTATAAGACAGCCAAAGCATTTGTTAACTTCTAGCAACATTGTGTATGGTGTATGGATCAGGGTATGGACTACCAGTGGAACTTGGGGAGACACAGTTGCTTTATGGTATAAGGAGAATCTGAGTGAATAAAGATGTACAGAGTAAAAGGATGGATCAGTTTACTTTCACAACTAATTAATTTATTAAATAAATAACAATAAAAACTCATTTGTATTATATTTCTACAAAGGGTAACCAGTGTAGAAATTCTTTCCTTTCAGCATAGTAGCTAATACAATAAAGATATATCTGTTACTATACAGTGACAATTTATACAAAACTTATTTTTTAGTTCACAAGAATACAATTAAATCCTAAAGACATCTCAAAAATTTCTCAGAACCATGAAAATATACACAAAAGACAAACATACAAGTTCACATCTTTTATTAAAAAAATGTTTCTACCCCTTCTGGCCTAACTTTAAAGAGGATGACATTAATATTTTATATTTTTACTGATACTTATAAATGAAATAACTTTGGTAACCCAAATTAATAATTTCAATCTTTAGGGAGCACAGAGCCAAGATTTAAAAAATTCATAAATAATAAAGCAAAATGGGTGTTGTAGTCACCTTTTCAACAAAAATGAACACTATTTTAAACCCACTTCATTTGACTAATTTAAATAAATATCACTACATAACTGATTTTTTTTTTTCTCTAGGGTAACAGTATAACACATCCAAGTCTCATGAACCATCTGTTTTTTATTCATTGATGGTGAGTTAAAACCTTTCCTAAATCAGTTAAAATCTTTCCTAAATCATGATCTTTGTCAATTTTGTGAACATGGCTTTCACAGTTGGGAAGTTCATCATGGTTTCTAACTATCCATATTTTGGAGATCAGCTCCAATGTAGTAGAACCTGTAAATAAATAGCTTACCCCTATCTGAATCTCCCCATAACAGAGATTTCCTTTGGGTTCTTACTGCTAAGTAAAGCAAATGTTTTGCATTCTCTGGATCTTATTTTCTCAGTAAGCCAGTTTATATTTCTCTTGTAATAAAAACAAAATGTTGGCAAAAGCAAAAGCAAAATTAAAAAGTTGCCTTAATAGCTCATGTAATGGAGAGAATTTCATATTTCATAAACAGATTTTATTTTCTTCAAGGTTAATTTTTGCAGCTCCACCAGCATTTAAAATAGATCTCTCATGAACTTGTTGGTTCCTTGGCAATTTGACATTGTGACCAAAAACAAACAACTTGAAATGGTATATTTTCAATCAATCTCTTGTTTTTGAAACTTGAATCCATGGTTCAACATTTCATTTGCGTCATCCCAGTAACTTTATCTTTAAATGGAGATTTTGTCCTTCCTTCATGGCTTATTTGTCTTAAATCTTCCAATGCAGAGAATACTGTTTGGAAGATTTCTTAATACCATGACTATAGATGCCCCTTAAACATGTGCCTAGATAAAGATCCCATTATTCTCATTGCTCTCCACACTATTTTTGTATACTTCCATAAATGATCATATCCTCCACTCTTGTGCTTCGTAGATCATGATCATTGAAAACTGAGCTTCCAACTAAAAAGCTATTTGACAAATACAGAAAAGTCAAGCTTGGGAACATTTGAAGTTTGCAACTGTTAGGAAAAAAAAATCTATCTCAAAAGTGGCTATGAAACATTTTTGATTGTTGGGACCTTACACTGCCAATCTGATTACAATCTGATTATTTAGGCAATAAGTGGGTAGGCTTGGAAACTTAAAAATGTTCCAGAACACCTATCAATAACATACCAATGCTCAACTTACAGAATGATGATGGCTGACTTGTTCCAAAAGGCAGCAGCAGAATGAATTTGAAAGAGCAATTGCCCACTCCATGAACATTAGTTGAGTATCAAGGTGAAGAAAAACAGAAAAAAAATTAGCTATCTTCTCAAACAGCTCAAGGAGGAGACTTATAGACAAATGAGCACTAAGATTTATTAATTAAACTCACAGATAGGCATATATAAGGTAAAAGAGTTGAATGCTCATACCTACAAAAACACTCTACAAAGAAATAAACTGTGCTTGTGTGTGTTTGGGGTAGATGTCCAGAGAAATTTTGTAGTAGGTCTGCTTCACTTTGGATCTGAAGTAAGAAGAGTATAACATTATACAATCAAGATAAGGAAGATAGCATAGAAAATGGATTATGTGGAAAGACTCCAAAGCCTCAGAAATCTTTTAACCTATGGTGCATAGATTTTTCTGAAGAAGGTTAACCAAAAATATACCCTAATATGCATGTTCTTATCATGTGGCTTTGCCACTGCTCTTCCTGGGAACTAAAGTCTGAGCCATTTCTGTTTAATCTGTGTGAGTCTATAACTTTTCAGGAAGTGATGCCACTTGATTTTGAGAATAAGTCCTAAAATGCAATATGGCTTTGATCTGGATCTCTTAGGTCACTGCTTCTTGGAACCAGCCATCCTGTTGTAAGAAAGCCAAGAATACAAACATGATGACCTGACAACACACCTGATTGAATGCTTAGCCAATTTCCAGCATCACTGTCAAATATGAGAGCTGGGGGGGAGTTTGAGAGAACTTCAACTCCACTCTACATCTGCCTGCTGCATCCAATATAAGTACCACCTAGCTGAACCCAGAACCAAAATAAAGAATAATAAAGTATTTGCTGCCTTCTTAAGCCATTAAATTGAGTTCATTTATTATATAGAAATAGCTAAGTAGATATATTTGATGCTGGATGGAATTTAATTTGTTAATGCTATGTTTTGCTTTTGATTTTGAAGCTACAGATTAAACCAGGGGCCTCATGAATGTTGTGCACATGATTTACCACTGAGTTATGTGCCCAGCTCCTAAACCATGTGTTTTATGCAGTAGATGTCTTTGTAAATCAGATGACTCCTATGCACCTCTGCTAGAATAATGTCATAACTCAAAAAATTATAGCATGTAATATTATAAAAGAAATAAATTATAACATTAGAGCATTATCAAAATATTTAAATATAATCTTGATAGAAGGATGTACATACATTTTTATTAGTACATTCATTACTACTTAGTAGTAATTCCTATATCTATAAAAATTGCAAATTAGCAATGAATATTAAGAATATTTTGTAGTGCTTAACACAACTCTAAAGTGATGGGAAAACTGCCTTTGAATGAAAAGTCACAGGTACCATTAATGCTGCTGTGGATTGTTTTCTGCATTCATAATTGACACAAATGATAAAGACATTAATTCAAAGAAGATATGCATATGTGTGAATTTATATATTTTTTCTATCTTCAAATCAAGAACCTTTGAAATCTGTCACATGTTATAAGAAAAAGAGGACAAAGAAAGATAGTAGGAGGTCCTCACTAAAAGACCAGAGAATAAGCAACCTCCTGCATTATAAAGACCTGAGTTCATGAAACTGATTCTTTCTCATGGACCTTATAAAATAATATCATCCTTCTGAGATTCAATATTCCTGTCTATTTATAAATATTATTTTCACCTCTTAATATAAATAATCTTGTCCAGTAAATACTATATCACATGGCTTGGTAGAATTAAAAATAAATTACTATTTCAGTGATTTATAATCATTACTGGGTTCTTAAAAATTCATGGAGAGCTGCACTCTCTCTGATTTCATAATCTCACAAAAGTCATTCTAATCAAATACATTTTTTGAGCATTGTGTATCTTATATAACTAAAATTTAGGACAAATATTTCATTCAATTCTAAGGTCATTATGAGCACATACCCCAAAATTTAATTTTCAGGTTATTTAAGGGAAATGTATATTGGGTTTTGTGTGTAAGGTCAGAACAATAATCAGATGGTTGCATGTTCTTTCTTCCCAAAGAATTCAAGTAGGTCTGAAGTTCTTATTTACTGTCTTTTGAAAATTTCTGCTATTTAGAATAATTTGAATGCATGCAGTTTATAGCCATTCTGTGTGACCTTATATGTCATTATTTTCACATATGAAGTCTATTGAGTTTGGATTTTTAATGGCAACTGGAGTCTTCTTAATGGGCAAGAATCTTTGGTCCAAAGAGATCTCAAGATAAATCTCTCTTTTATTCTATATGTAATTCTTAAGTATCTCTATGGGGTTTTTGCCAATTGCCTACTAAAACATCTCTATTTGATGAAGACTTCTCAGAACTGTCACTCTCCTAATGTCTATATTTTAATAAACCTGCCACTAGATTCCCAAACTCAAAAGTTATTGAACATGAAAAAGGCATGTAGTCTACTATCAAATAAACATTGATTCATTGCATCCCTCTGCTTCTGTTCTTGTAGCCTGCATTTTTGCTTTGTATCAGGAATCAGCAAACTTCTTTATCTTCTTTTCTTTTAATGTAAAAAGCCAGCTAGTAAAGATTTTCAGTTTGCAGACCACATCACATCTATCACAACTATTCAACTGTGCCATTCAGGCATGAAAGCAGACATTGACAGCAAGTGCAAATTGGGAATGGCTGCTTTCCAATAAAGCTTTATTTACAATATCAGACCAGAAGCTGGATTGACATGCACACTTTAGTTTGCTGCTCTACCCTATCCCGAGAGAGAGTTCTAAAACCAAGATTTACTCTTGTTATTTTTTGGATCCTATAATGGCTCCCCCTGGGTAGAGTGATCAAATATTGCTCAGTGTTGCCTAAATTTCAACACTCCCGAAGTTGAAAAGGGGTGTGCTGTCAGTAATGATGCCAAGATTATAAGTGTAAACTAGGACAGTTCCTGGAAAATAGAGAGATGTGCTGACCCTACCTATGGCTGTGAGGTAGAGTCCAAATGTATCAGGCTAAAATTCAAGAATTTTACATTCTGGCATTTCTGTCTGTCTCCACCTTTATGTCCCAATATGTATTCCACCTTCCTCTCTGTTTTCTGTTTTCTTTCAAGTTCCTCCCTGTCTTCCTGGAATCTGCTCTATCTCTGCCTAATGTTGTTCTCCTCACCTAAGACTCTGGATGCTATCGTTTCTATGTAGTGCATCCCTACACCCAACTCTCTTGTCTTGCAGTATTTAACTGTTGCTGATATTTTAAGACTTAGCATAGTATAATACAATCTGTTCCTACATATCCTCACCTTTACTTCCTTCTCCTCCTCTTTCTTCTTTTTCTCTAAAGTAGGATGGAGTTGGGGTAAGAGTGGAAGCTACCATATTATTTTTATTTGAGATCACACAGTAAGGATGGTAAAGTAGCCTTTTATTTCCAAAGGTTTTCCAACTTGGTCTCTATCCTTAAAAGCATGGTTCAGAGCTAAAGACATATCTCTAAAACAATCAACCCCATTTTACAGAAGCCAGTTTTATTCATATTTCATTCATACTTCGATTCATACCTAATTTATAGTCTAATCATACTTCATTCAAACTAAGTGAATATAAAATTCTCAGGAAATACTCTCTGGTTTGCATATTATAGAATTCCAATAAAACCTGCTTCAATAAATTAGGGTTTTTTATATTAGAAAAATTTCCTTAAGCATTACCTACCTACCAGATTCTAGGAGAAGAATTCAGACAAATGCAAACAGTTTGGGCTTCTATAACAGAATATTCCAAATATAGAGCAGTGGAGAATGTGTTAGAAATACTTATTAATAGACAGTTATTTGTAAACCATTGTACATATTGAGTTCTGAAAATTATTTTGTAATTTTGTTTTTATGTAAACTTTGATACTAATACTAGTTGATGGAAATTATATATGATACCATGTCATTTTAGTTTCATGAAAAAAGAACTGAAAAAACTAATAATGAATTGATTTTAAGTTTTATTTAAAAATGTCTTTAAAATATATTCTAACATGTTTATGTTTTATCTTACTTTTATATCACAAATTAAATTTAGTACTAGATACCACTTCAAATATAATGTATAAATGAACTGTTGACTTGTAAATAATGAAATGGCTAAGTTTAAAAATACTGCTCAGCACTTATTTAGCTAAAATCTAGACACTATATATATATATATATATATATATATATATATATATATATTATTTTTTTTTTTAATTTTTTTTTTCTTTTAGGTTGCTAAAGTCTTTTTTAGAGAAAGCAAATCTGGACTTAACAAGAAGCAAGGAATGGAAGATCTGAGCACAAGATTTGGGTGGCTGATAGAGGCATGTTACAAGCACTAGGCCCTACCCAATGTGTTAGGAAAGGGCCCTCTTCCAATTCCTAGTATCATCTGCCGTGCTTAGGGTGATAGGCCAAAAATCTTGTGGATTATATTTGAATCATATGTAAAAACAAAACTGAGCAGCAACAAAAACCCTCCCTCTATAGTCTGTATTTTATGAGTTCTATCATGATTTTAGAAATGTATTCAAACTCTAGTGCAATTGTAAATAGCCGCATATTAAAACTTAGCACCAAGTGCAAATTCTTCAGATTTCTTTTTACAATCTAGAAACATAGTAAAAAGCAGAACACCGAAAGTGTTATAAGGTAGTTTTCTAAAATATACACTGTTCTAAAATATACACTGTTCCCCAAAAGTAAGCAATTTTGAAAGGCTGAGTCAAGTCTACTTAACCTCAGTACATATCATTCAACAACACTTTCATTCAACAAATGTTTGGCCTCTGCCTTGTACCAGGTGCCATGTTAAGTACTTTTGTGCAAAAGACTTTATTGATTTTCCATCAACTACAAATTCCTCAAGGGTAACACTACTCTCAGAATCACCCAATATTTGGGATTGCTGCATGATGTAGAATACATAGAGCTTTACCTGGGAGGCAGCAGTCAGAACTCTCCCTACCTTATTAGTGAAGAATTGACAGTATCAGGATATAAACTGTGCTGACCAAGAAGGTGGACAGAGAGTGGAAGAAATTGTCAGGCTGGAGCTGTGACTACGTGGTAGAGTGCTTACCACATAAAAATAAAATAAAGGTATTGTGTCCGCCTACAACTAAAAAAAAAAAAAAAAACACATATTTTTTTTAAAAAAAAGAAATTGTTAGTGGCATGTTGTTCCTTCTGTAAAATTGAAGAGCGTCTCAGTTGGCATACTAATTAATGTCGACAATAAATGCTGTCCTTACATTTATTTATCTAAATTATGTCAATTACTGAGTTGTTAAATTAATGAGTTTACTGGTTTTTCTTAGGTTGGAATACAAACTACTGTCAGAGATTTCAGTAGAGAGAATCATGTACTAAAACTTTTTTGGCCTTAGAATGAACTTGTTGAGTTGTTTTAGCTAAGTGATTCTCAATATCTAATTCTCAAGCAGAGAAACACATAGGTAAATAGTAGTTATTTGTCAATTCAGCTTAGTGGAAGTGGAATTGTAGCCCAAAGACTTATTTAAATGCTTCACACACACACACACACACACACACACACAGACTCATAAACCTCACTACTTTCATTTCCAATATACTTATTAGCATGTTCAAAAATTCTTTTTTTTTTTTTTTTTTTTTTTTGCCTCCCAAAAAGGAGATCTCAAACCAGCAGAGCAGAGAAAAGATACAGGTTCCTAAATATTTTTTGGTTAAGGAGATGCCGACTTTTAAAATGTGTCCTGATTCAAATTAATTAACAAAGGTATACAACATCTTTTGTTACTAGATTTCCATCACTAGAGACCTTTCTTCAGATGCAGAAATTTCTGAAAATAAGAAAGAAATTAACAGTATTTGAGGACCACAAACTCTACTAAATGATGACCAATAGTAACCAAAATGTTGATTCATTCATTTTATTATTCCTTTCCATCTCCCCACACTCCTCTCCAAAGAATAATCACACAATCAGTACATCATCAAATAAGCATGCACGCGTGTGCACACACACACAAACACACACAAACACACTTGAAGTACAACAAGGATACCAATATTTACTCTGAACACTAGCAATAAAAATTAAAAAGACAGAATTAAGACTCCTTATCAAATTTATTTGTACTAACTTTCTAGGTCATTACAGAGCCATGGTTAAAGAATAGTTCTTTACCAAAACCTTTCAGCCAATAATATGGGAAAATCGAATTAAAAAAAAAAAACCCTATTATTTGCAAGCCATAATAAGATTTGATTCAGACAACCATCTTAAGTGCATTCTAGAACCATTTGGAGAAGTGGAAAAGGTAAGGCATTCAGCTGATCCTATTAATCAAATTTAGAAATCATGTGATGTGGGATGAGTTTTATGATATGCTGAAATATGAATTATATAGCACCATCAGTAAAATATCTTTCCACACGTACAAAGTTTGGAGCTTAGTTAGACTAAGATTTAAAATGTAGGGCTATTGACTGCACAAGGTAAGTTTTTAAACATGACATCTATATTCTAGATGCAAAGCTTAGCATTAAAATGACACCTTTGCCAATTCTCTAGGAATATTAATGATATTGTGAACATTTTTATAGCTTTGTTTGCATCTTATCTCCTTGTGGTTCTTTATAAAGGTCCTGCCTAGAAAATTTATTATCATTATGAAGAAAAGTATTTGTTGCTCTTGTTTTCCCACATCTCCCCTTCATTACAACTGTTTATATCTAACAAAAAAAGATTTGGATATTATTTTTAAAATGGATGCACATTCACACAATAAATTAACCCTAGCACTAGTAATCAAAACCTACCTTACTGAGTCTCCATTTGATTTTTACATCATTTCATTTTTGCTTCTGTTAGTCAACTAACTTAAAGGGCTAGCACTTTGTGAAAAACTCATGTATTCTTCTTCTATGAAAATAGATATGATCATGAATTATAAAGTTTGTTCTTCCCACATAGATACACAAATACAGGTCATTTATTAGTAATAATCTACAATAAAATTAATATTTTAGGTGGGATTATGTGGTCTTATGTTTTAAAAATGTTCCTATTAAATAGAGAAAAAATATTTTAAAGTATCTATACTTCACATTTCAATGATAGTACTCAATATTACAGGTATATATACAAAAATTACCTAAGAACAAATTTTTCTGCACCTGCATTTACATAGATTAAAGCAGAATGTTGAACCAGTTTGAATCAACCTGGAAAAAGCTCTTTACTGAAAAACCATTCCCACTTATTTGGAAATGCTGTTCCCTCAGGGAAATTAAATAACACATCCACAACATAAGCTTTCTCATAAAAATAAATGGAAAAGCTCTTTTATTTCATGGTGATAAAAAAAGCATATGCTAATTTTCTCATCACAATATGGAAATTTCTCCTAATTAACCAAATCTCAAACTTTTAAAGCATGATATGGTCTTCATAATGAAATCTTTTTTGCAAATGTCTCTGACATACTTGAAGGCTCTCATGTACACATGTATTACTGTAGAGGTAAATGTTCATAAAATAGTAATAGCCCTGTTGTACAAGCAAAACTTTTACACCAAAATGTTTATCTACTTTTATTTTACTGTCTTGTCCTGAAGGCATTTGGGACCATATTAACATGTTAAATATCTTTATTTAAGGCAATGAGCCATTATTAATAAAACTACCAGTTTACTCTCTTACATAAAGAGTACTAACTTCCTAGAGGACAATTTAACAATGCCATCAAATGCTGTAAAATTTTGTGTACCAAGTGATGAAACTACTTTATTTGGAGAAACTTACACTAATAAAATGATTTAAAATGTGCACAAAGATTTAATTACAAGCATGACCATTTCAACAGTAAATCTAAATGCTCAAGAAAAGGGTAAGATCAATTCTGGAACATCCGTACATATTCTACACAGTCCTGAAAAACACAGGTAAGTTTTGTGAAAGCAAATTTCAAACAAGTGAAAAATGTTCTTGATATATTTTTTTTATGTGAACAAAAAGTTGCATACTAAGTATTGGTATGTTTCTGTTTCATAAATGAATATGTGTGTGTGTGTTATCTGCATACAACTATTTATCTCAAAATATATGAATAAAAGTATTCATAATAGCTTTCATTTTCTATTTTGGGGTCTTCAGATTTTTTTCTCTGTTTAATAATCAATACTTGTTATGAAAATAAATTTTAAGGCATTTCAAAGTGCTTTATAATTTAAGAAAATTTAACACAAGACGTATTTTCATCACATCTTTCTTGAGAAAAGAAAACTAATATATAACGTACACTGATTTTTCATAGTTGCATCTAATATGAATTAAAAATTAATACATCATCTCTTTTTCTGACTAAATCTTCAGTTACAAAACTAGACTAACTTTCTATTTCAGTTTGTGACTTGACACCATCACATTCTGTTTAAATTTAGATAAATTCTCCAAGTTCTCTGACTGTCATGAAATTGGTTGAAAACAGGTTATGATGATATATACTTTATAGAATTTCTAAATTAAATGAGAAAAATTAATATGGCATTTACACAGATTTATTTAAAATCTATTTACATTGGTTTATAAGCAATGTATAATTAAATACTCTAACAGAGCATACTCTATGATGTGTGCCTCATACTTCATGTTGTGACTAAAGAGTAAGATTAAAAATTGTAAACTCTTATTCTAATGACCAGATCCCAAACAATCCCAAGACTATGAGATAGTCACCATCACAGCTTTCCTAATCATTCAGATTTCAGGGAAGCCCTGGGTAAAATGATTGACATGGAGAATTAAGATTTGGGTCACAACAAGATAAGAAATGGAAACTACATGCCCTGTTGCATACACTGTCAAACAATATGCATTATTTACTTAGATTAGAGTTGTAGAATGATGTTTCTATTTCTGAAGACACCACTAAATTCATGAAATTGACTAGCTTGGCATGAAGAAGAAATGCAGATTGAGACTCCTGAGGCAGGACATGTTGCTCAGTGGTAGATCAGTGAGCATTTGCTTAGCATAATCTGAGGTCCTTGGTTTGACACTCAGCACTGACAAAACAAAAAACAAAACATTCAAATCAGAATGAGATTTCCAGAATTTGCTGACCTCTTAAACATATGGATTAAAACTAGACTTTTTCATAGGATAGACCTACTCTTAAAATTTACCCTAAAATTTCAGTATGCCAGTCTCAAATTTTAAAATAAAGAAAAAGACTTACAAATTAGAAAACACACCCAATGTCAAAATGCTAAGGGAATGAGGTGGGGCTTGGGAAGCTGAGACAGGAAGATTATGAGTTCAAAGTCAGGCTCAGCAATTTATCTAGGCCTAAACAACAGTGAAACCCGTTCTCTAAATAAAATACAAAATGGGGCTGCGGATGTGGCTCAGTGGTTGAATGCCCCGAGTTCATTCCCTGCTACCCACCACAAAAAATGCTCAAGGGATGTGAAGAATCACAATTTGAACGCAAGTCAGTCTCCATTTACACCTAACTTTTTTCTAAACGTCTCAACCCGTCACAATGACAAAGACCAGAGGAGGAACAAACTTCAAGGAAACCTCCAATAGAATCTCAGAAGTATGTCTTTCATTATATGGAGTGGCATTTCTCAGAACTTAATGCATTAGTTACTTTTTGGTACTTACTAAGGTTATACAATTTGATTTACAATATCATTGAACTGAACCTGTAAAATATTTTCCAAATTATAAACAAGAAAAAAATGTTAAAGTATTCAATGAACTGTATGCATGATTTCATGGGGTTAGTTGTGATTCTGAAAGAATTACAAAAAAAAAGTGTTTGAATACATTGCAATATCCATTCACAGTCACACACACAAAGCCATGCACATCATCTTCCTACTTGAAGTATACCTATGATCTCAAATTTGAGCTGTCCTGCTTCTTGATAATAAATTTAAAAAATATGAACACTGAATTAATTTTTAAAGGAACATGCACATGGTTTTGAGTTAAGTGCAAGATCACACAGATCTGCGCACTTTTCTGACCTATTAAAATCCATAAAATCTTTTGCCATTTATAGCTGGTTCAATTAATTAGTTGAATCCACAGATGCTTATAAAATCTGCCTTTTCCTTACCTAATTTCTCTATAACTAAAATTGCCTGATATAGCCTTAATAATATATAATACTTTGACCTCAAATTTTTTACGGTCTTTTAGTTCAAAGTTTTAAAACATATTGATAAATATTTCTATAACACTTTGGTAACTAGTGCCTTAACTTATTCAAAATATAAATACACCCTCAAATCAGGACATAATTATTATAGATTCATCAATTAAAAATCTTAAAAATTGCCAAGAAAGGATTTCCATTCTTTCAGTTTCTGAAGGAAGGTTCTTGTAGGAGTCCATTAGAATTGTGGGCTTTCTATCTTCTGGAAAACTGATTACAATTGCAATATGATAATTTTACAGAGATAGTAAGGCTTAGTATGTTTACTTCTTCTGTAAGGAACAAAGGAGAAATGAATTTACAAAATATTAACAAGAATTTGATTATGGGATTTTGTTACAAAGTAAAATATCTGGCTATAATTCAGTCAGTTTCCTACATTCAAGCAAATCAGTATTTCCCCCAAAACAAAATAATATAAAAACTCCCTGGGCT
Source organism: Marmota flaviventris (assembly GCF_047511675.1). NCBI lineage: Eukaryota > Metazoa > Chordata > Mammalia > Rodentia > Sciuridae > Marmota > Marmota flaviventris. The sequence goes on along the minus strand of NC_092506.1, from coordinate 25,166,854 downwards.
TCTCACCTTGCTGATATTGAAGTTCTCAACCCAACAACAAGAACTTACAGGTATAGATTATCGTCTTTCACCATTTTTTCCAATTAATATTTCTTGAAAGTTTTAGCTCTTCTCTTTGCCTACTCATACCAGTAATACTTAAAGAACTAGAACTTCTAAAATTGTCCATGTACTTCTGTAGAGATAAGAGCTAATCCTCTTTGGCCTTTGTACCTCTGAATTTTGTGTTATACTGTGCTTGTACAATTGTTATTTATTTTATCTGAGCCAGTAGTTAGAAGGCAAGTCTCTGAGACTAGGTATTGTCCCTATCTTGTTCACCATTGCCTCCATAACCATGACTCAGGTCATTATGTCAGTCTCTGAGCTACATTCCCGTCTCTGTTACCAGCTATCACCAACCTACATTCTAAACCCATTACAATGTATAATCTTAATTGGTATCTTGTAATTGGCTCAATAACTGGTTTCTAATATTCTTGGCTAAGGATTTGTGTCTTGTTCCCCTTTGTATTCCCTAAGACATATAGCAGAGTCTTTTTTTAAATTAAATTATTTATTTATTCTAATTTGTTATGCACGATGGCAGAATGCAATTCATTTCATATTACACATATAGAAGACAATTTTTCAAGTCACTGATTGTACATAAAGTATTTTCACACCATTCGTGTCTTCATGCATGTACTTAGGGTAATGATGTCTAACTCATTCCACCATTATTCCTACCCCCTTGCACCCTCTCTTCCTCTCCCTCCCCTTTTCCATATCTAAAGTTCCTCCATTCCTCCCAAGCTGTCCCCCATTGCCATTATAAGTCAGCATCCTCTTATCAAAGAAAACATTCAGCCTTTGTTTTTTGGGGATTGGCTTACCTCACTTAGCATTATGTTCTCCAACTCCATCCATTTACGTGCAAATGCCATGATTTTATTCTCTTTTAATGCTGAGTAATGTTCCATTGTGTATATATAACAAAGTTTCCCTATCCATTCATCTACTGAAGGGAATCTGGGTTGGTTCCACAATTTAGCTATTGTGAATAGTGCTGCTAAACACATTGATATGGCTGTGTTCCTGCAGTATGCTGTTTTTAAGTCCTTTGGGTCTAAACGGAGGAGTGGGAGAGCTGGGTAAAATGGTGGTTCCAGTCCAAGTTTTCCAAGGAATCTCCATACTGCTTTCTGGATTGGCTACACCAATTTGCAATCCTACCAGCAATGTATGAGTGGGCCTTTTTCCCTACATTCTCTCCAACACTTGTTGTTTGTATTCTTGATAGCTGTCATTTGGACTGGAGTGAGATGAAATCTTAGAGTTGTTTTTGATTTGCATTTCTGTAATTGCTAAGATGTTGAACATTTTTCATTATGTTTGTTGATTGATTGTATATCCTCTTCCGAAAAGTGTCTGTTCAATTCCTTGGCCCATTTATTGATTGGGTTATTTGGGTTTTTTTTTTGTGTGTGTGTTAAGGTTTTTGAGTGCTCCATACAGCATAGTATTGGCACCAAAATAGATCTGTAGACCAATGTTACAGAACAGAGGACACAGAAACTAACTCACATAAGTATAGCTATTTTATATTAAACAAAGGTGCCAAAAATGTACATTGGAGAAAAGATAGGCTCTTCAACAACTGGCGCTAGAAAAATCGGAAATCCACATGTAACAAAATGAAATTAAACCTCTATCTCTCACCAAGCACAAAACTCAACTCAAAGTGGTTCAAGGACCTAGGAATTAAAACAGAGACCTTGTGCTTAATGGAAGAAAAAGTAGGCCCAAGTTTCCATAATGTCAGATTAGGCCCCAACTTCCTTAATAAGACTCCAGTAGCGCAAGAATTAAAACCAATAGTCAATAAATGGGATGGATGCAAACTTAAAATCTTCTTTTCATCAAAAGAAACAATCAGTGAGATGAATATATAACCTACAGAAAGGGAGCAAATCTTTACCACAGCACATCATATAGAGCACCAATCTCTAGCAGAGCTTTTGACAGAAATAAATATTCAAGGGAAAAATGTTGAATTGAAAACTTGACAGTAAGAACAGCTAAAACTTTTTTTTTTAATTGTAAACAATAAAATTCAACTTTAGGAATAAGCATACCTTAGAAAGAAATATATTATGAACCAAATCTGACCAAACTTTGTTTTGAAGGGTTTCATAATTTTAAATGTATAGCTTTATTACAATCGTTTCCAAATATCTTAAAGTATTGTAAATATATATGTACATATATATATGATCACCATCCAAAAATTTTCTGTAAACTATTTAAATGTAATAAACAAACAAAATTACGTTTAACTGACAATCACAGAGATGTCGTGATCACAACTGAATATCCTATCTTGTTGCAAATATGGGAATGTTCTACTAAATGTACCTGAAAGCATGCCTTTAGCAGCCGCAAGGTTTTCTGAATTCTACTGGAACCATATTCTGTGCCTATTAGAGTAGTTTTTTTTTTTTTTTCCTTAGGTAGTTCAGAATGCAAATACACAAAGATTTGCATTTTAATGTTTTTCTGAACCCAAATCAATAAAAACTGTTTTCCATCTCCTTTATTCTTTTTCTCTGTTCTATAGAAGTGGAAATCATTTGATTGCTGGCTGGTTTCTGCAGCCTGCTCTATTATATTTACCTATAATTGATTTTATAGATTACATAATTATTTTTATATGTTTTATTTGCTGATGTTTAGGTTCCAATTGTTCTGGAAGCTTTGGAGTAATCCTAGCATCTGAGCCCCACTCCTCAATTTTAGGGGCTGTGTCTGCAATTTTGGTCCTATTTCTCTTGGTGCTTTTGAACCAGGAAACTGCTCTCTTGGCTCATCTGACCTGACTAAAATGAGAAAAGGCATGAAATCTCCCGAGAAGGTGTGTCCTAACAAGATTTCAGACCTGAGTCCGGCTACCAAGGGGGCCGAGATAAGGCTTAGATACACAGTTCATCCCTCCGAGGCTTTCATCCAGCTCCAACCTGGTAACCTTCTGTGATTCCTTCACCTCTCTTCACTTCACAGGATTGGGCCATCACTAATCATAATATAGGATTTTGCTTAGAAGTTTGATCAGCTTTAAAGTTTGCTTCAGCTCGGCACAAACCATACCTTGAGCTCTATAGGATGACAGGATAAAGGGACACTTTGCCCTGCACACTCTAGGAATTAATTGAACCAACTATAAATAGCCAGTCTAAGCAGAAAGGAAACACTCGTGACATTACCTTGAAGTATAGCATTTCAAGATTGCCTAAAGCTCTTTATGATGGGGGAAAATCATATCTTCTTACTGATAAGGCTTAGCTATAATTAGTATAAGTGCACCTCAAATCCAGAGGATTAAATGTTAATATTTTTAAAGTCTTTTTTTTTTTTCAAATTTTAGGTAGTGATAATGCAATAAAATACAATTGTATCTCTACAATTTTAAAATTTCATATATTAAATTATTTTAAAACACATAGGAATTTAAAGAATGGTGATGTCTGGGGATTCTATATCATAGCATATTGTTCTTCATATATACAGAGAGTAAAATACATGTGTGCTTACCTATATTTTACATGCTAGATATGTAAAAATAGAGGAAAACAAGAATGCTATTATACATAGTAAAAATATTATTTTAAAATATCAAAGTAGTTGCCAGTAGGCATATTTAAGGATGTATTATTGTTCATATATAAGCTGTCAGATGTGGTACTTGACAAACTAAGGGTGGTATGTCTCTAACATGCCACCTGATTACAGAGATCACAGAAGTGGGGAAAATACATCAAACTCCAAGTAGAAATTCTTGCAGGCAAAAGAAAAGAAAAGAAATTCTATAAATTACTAGGATTGTTTTCAGGGAAAAGAACCCATAACTAAGGATGAAGAAAGTTAAGAGGAAATTTTAAATCTGGAATATTTAAAACACTCTGAAGTAAGTGTATTTATGGTAAAAGGGCACTCTGTGGAGACTAATGTCTAGATCTTTAAATGCTTTTGGAATTTTGTACCATCAATATCTCATTTCTAGTTAATAACTTCACAAGGAAAAACTGAATAGTATTCAGATGCCGAGAAGAAATGCTTAGGATTCTGAGAAGAGGGGTCTATGTTCAGAATAAATAAATAAATAAATAAATAAAGCAAAGGTTATTTGTTGAATTTATATTTCTAAGTATTTTTAGAATTGTAGAATCAAGTATAGACTTTGTTAAGCCCCTGGGATGGTTTCCCTAGAATCCAGATATGCTGGGAAAAGTAAAGAAAAGTTTATTGAATCATGGGTTAAAAAAAAAAAAAAGTCATGAGGTCTACAATAATGGCTCAGTTCACTAAGATACTATGAGTTGTGAGATCAAAAGTGATCAAAATAATAATGGGGACTCAGTGATTAAACAGAAATGTCCCAATCTACCATTGAGGGGAGAACATTTTTAATGTTAAGAATTAACAAAGTATTGTGCCAATCAAGAATTTACTTTTAGACTTCTATAAGGAGTGATTTTTTTCCCATTCAAAAGAACTAATGTAAAAATCTTACCTTGTGTGTCACACAAAAGAGATGCAGTGAGACGGATTTGTCTATGGGTCTTACATTACCAAATCCTGCTGTAGATTTTCAAAATGTTCCCATAATTCATAAGGTCATAATTCAAAATTCAATACTATCATTTGATCTCTTCAATGGCTGTGATTATATTGCTCTTACTAATTTCTAATTTTGGTGAAGTTTTTTTTTTTTTTCCCTACTCTATTTTTCTTAATCAGGCCTACTAAGATTTGTCTATATTTTTTTTCATTTTTTTTATTTGTTGCTCAAAACATTACAATAATCTTGATGTATCATATATCATACATTTGATTCAAATGGGGTATGAATTCTTATTTTTCCCACGTGTACAAATTGCAGGATCACATATTTTTTAAAGAACCTGTTATTAAATTTATCCTTTAAACTTTGTTTTTCATTTTTAAAAGATTAAAATATAATAATTAAAAAAAATGATAATATTTTGTGGGTTGGCGATGTAGCTCAGTGATAGAATGCTTGCTTAGCATACACAAGGCCCTGGGTTTGAAACTTAGCACTGAAAAAAATTGTGATATGTAAAAATTATGTAAAATTAAAAATCAAGGTTTATAAATAAAGTTTCATTTCACATACACACACACACACACACACACACACACGAACTAATGTATTTTATCCCAAGTTCAGAGTTTATAAAATACAACTTAACTTTCAGAGAGAACATTTTTAGAAATGCAAGTTATATGCAGCTGTTACTGCTAGTAAATAGCAAAGCACATGAATTACAGCCTATGTTCTCTTAGCTGACCTACATTTAACTGACTGGCCAAATCAATCAAAGCTCGTCCTCCATCCCTCCATAAAACATACTTACTGATATCCACAATGAAATTATATACTCAGCAGGAATATGTTCCCCAAATATTTTATGTAGCTTTCTTTTATCATAAAAATTTTAAAATTTAATTAAACATTTAATAAGCTTAATAAATATGGCATCAAGAGGAAATAGTTGCTGTTTCTAAGAAATATAAGTTGGCTGCTCTAGAAACATTCAAAAAAGGAGAATAAGCAAACATTTATGCTGAATATTTGCTGTGTGTGACTGGGAAAAATATATGAATCTGAAAGGAATCAGATTTACGATTGAGTCATCATTAGCTCTGAGTTTATGCTTTTTACCAAAATAAATAAAACAAAATAAAAATAAAGATAAAAGCAAATAATAGGCACATTCTGAAATCTGGTTAATAAATTATCTACATTTTGCCCTCACATTGAAAAATTGGAAAGATAGTGTTTACAAGTGGGTTTAGAGATCACATCAAATGTTTTAAGTATGAATTTTATGGTTTAATAATCCCCTGCTTTATTTGATTAAAAAAAATCTGACTGACTACAATTCCCAATGGCACTAGATTGCTTTTTGTTAGTAATAAGTTCTTTCAGGTAACTGATAACCTTCATAAGCCCAGACATTTCATTACTCCTAAAAGTCACATGGCATCTGCAGAAAATTCCAGAAAAAATGATCTTATCTTGTTCTCCTAAGTACATTTTTAAGACTGAAAATCAATATCTTTGCATGAAATTCCTGAAGATGGATAATAGATGGTTTATTGGATTTAACCACATACAATTATATAGAATTCTCACTACAAAATACAAATATGGTCATTTTGAAAAAGCAAAATTACTTTATTTTGTAAAGAACTTGTTCTATGTATTGTTAGTTATAAGGACCTGCATTGGAGTAAGGGAAGCTATTTCTGAGACTGATAGATGTACCCTGAAGCATTTCTTCCTTTTTTTTTTTTTTTTTTAGCCATACACAGATAGCTCACTTGTCAGACTCCCTAGCTGTGAGAGGCCACCTGGCTAAGTTTCCTGCAGTGGCATGAGAGTTGGATGTGTGCCTGGCCCATGAAAACCATCATGCCTTTACCCTCAGGATTCCTCTGCATGGCATCAGCTAAAAGCAAGTAAAATCCAATTCCTGGGAATTCTCAGCACAAATACCTATAAAGGGCTATTTCTTGAGAAAGAAAAAAAAAAAAAAAACTTCTGTCTTGTTGAGTCATGGAATTTGGGGTGTATTTTCCTTAAAAAGCTATCATTACTCTAATTCAGGCACATTCTGATTATCATAGACAAAAATTGGTCTCTTCCCAACATAGACTTGGCTCTTTATAAAACTGGGACTTAATGAAGAGCATTTCTGAGCAGGGGAGCTATGTGTTACAAAGGCACAAGAAGACTGCGTGGTGAGTGCACACATAGCAGTTTTCTAGAGAGGCTCCAATTATTAATTAGTGAATGCTTATTTTTAGAAACACACTACTCTAAAGAAAAGTGGAAACAACTTTTAGGATAAAAAGACATTAGTAGGTCCAGGAACACAATACCCCCTTTTCATATATCTGATTTTGTTTGGTCATTTGGTTTAAGTATCCTTCCCTGATTTTTCCATTTAAAGGTGATGTTCCTCCTGTAATTAAAAATTATAGCTGTGCCTGATGGGGTGGAGGGATACCTCAAGAATATCCTACATTCCAACACTCTTTTGTCACATGGTTAATATTTTTTACCTCAATCAATTATCATTACTATAAGTGTTAAATGTTGATTTACTATTTATTTCATTTCATCTATAAAGGATCCACCGACAATCTTCTGTTAATAATAGCCTTCCCTTCTTCATATGCACCTAACAAATTTTGATTCATGGATTCTTTACTGAATTAGGATGTATTTTCCTTTGTTCATTTTCATGCACAAATTGTCCTGAATTTGGCCATTTGAAGCACCTTTAGGTTTTCTTCTGTTTTGTTCTGAAATGTGCCCATCAACTTGTACTTTTCCAATTTGCCCATAGAGTTAGGTATTTCTGTAAACAGTGAAGGTTACTTTTAGTGGAAAGGATACACCCTGGCAATAATTGTGCTAATTGTTACTGGGTATCCTTGATTTTAGGACACATCAGAGCAAATGAGGAATAAAAAATAGACGATATTCTTTTAAATCATGAGATAATGCTAATTTTTGTTCTCCTTCTTTCCCTATTAATGTACTTATCTCCCTTTCCAAAATGATAACTCTAATATTTATAACATATACAGATTATTCTGGAATATTTTTACCCAGAGCAAAAAAAAAATTCATAAAGTACATTTTGTTTTATGCTTAAATTAGAATCTTATTTCAGCAATATGACAGAATGCTGTATTTAAAAATTCCTTATATTATATATTTGGTATATATTTGATAACAAAAAAATGACCCCTATTTTATATAAGATTTTTAACATAAATATTATAAAGGTAAATTTGTCAAGCTGTATTAACCCATGGGCACTGTGTCCTTTAGACAAATCCCCAGCCCTTTATATTTATCGTTTGAGACAGGATCTCTCTGAGCTGGATAGGGCCTTGGTAAGTTGCTGAGGCTGGCTTTGAACTCAGGATCCTGCTGCCTCAGGCTTCCAGCTGCTGGGATTACAGGCATGTGCCACAACAATCAGCTTAATCTGTCAAGTTTTATTGTTGCTGTTATAGTTGTTTTCATTCCTTTATTAGGCTTATCAGTGTTATGGTTATATCCTTAAAAGAAATTAGAAAGGTTTCTATCATTTTCTACATTCTGTAAAAATTATGTAGTTTGGGGATGGTATGACATTTAAAGATCACATAGAATTTGCCTGTGAAACCATCTGGGCCTGTTGTTTGTGTGGAGTCGTTTTTTTGATAACATTTTTCTATTTCTGTTATAAAGTGGTCTCTTTAAGCAAAACATTTTCTCAAAGACATTGAAATATGGTCAAAATTTCACAAACTGCTTGATCTTTACTTATAATAATAATAATAAAAAAAGCCTCATGACACTTGTACATGCAGAAGTGGCAAACAGTGCAAAATGCACGAATGACAGGGACACAATGCCTGTGTCACTCTCAAATGGGCTTGAATCATGAGCATGAACTATGCCTTCAAGTACACTCAACAGTGTCTTGGAATTCACAGAATAAAGAGGAACTGCTGTGCCAACAGCAAAAAAATCAAGGCCATGCCATTGGCACGTGGGCCAAAACAAATCGCCATTCCAGCTCCTTGTCCTTGTGAGAAATATCCAATGTTACATTTCTAAACATCCTTGAAGGCCACACAAGAGTGTTTTGGTACACTGACAGCCAAAGTGCACAATTACTTGATAGGGAATTTTCAAAATGTTTTGTTAGAATTGAAATATGTCTGTACCTGAAATTTGCAACCTAGATGCTCTGAATCCTAGAAAGGAGAGACAGAGAAAGAAAGCCTAAACCATGGTCAGAGTAAAAGACAGGGGAGCGGAGAGAAGAGCAGCAAGAAGCGATACAATTTCAACTTCCCAGAAATATCGGAAGAGAGAAGCCTACACAATCCTGAGCAGTGCTGAAACGTTCTACCGACTGGATGGAATCAAAAAATTGATGGACCATTTTAGGAGGGAAAAATATGGGTTGAATTCAGCTCCTTGGATTATGATGTTAATTTTAAAACATATATAATATAATGTATAATATCAGACAATAACAATGATAAAGGGAAAATGTCTTCCCCAGCAAGGTAAACTATTTTCTTGCTTTTGCTTAGAATACATTATATATATATATATATATATATATATATATATATATATATATATATATATGATAAAGACATAAGGCAATCTTTTAACTCTTTCTTATAAATGAATATATATGCTTATGTATTTAAAAATTTATATGTATACAGTATGTAATCATACATACCTATTCTATTTATACTCTGTATGTTTGCATTAAATATGTGCTTTTATTCATAATATTAATTTATTATATATTTAACATATGTATATATATATGTACATGTTCTGTGTTATATATTATTCACATAAATAGAAAGGAAGGATCAGGGTAAAAATGACTAATATTTGCTGTCAAGAAACTTATAATCTGTTGGGCATGTTAAAATCTTCTATGAAACAAAATAAAACAGAAGCTAAAAAGTGTTACAAACACCGTGATATGAAAATAATAGCTCAAGGAGTGACTCAATATGGAGTTAGTGGAAAAAAAAATAATACAGAAACAGTTCCACTATATCAGATCCTTTTGAGTTTAATCCAGATCACAGGATATCACCAGGTAAAGCTTAGGTGGACACACAGCAGAGCTGGAGGTGGAGATGTATAGGGGTAAGTGGGGGTTATATGTCTATTCAGGAACAGGTGGGTTTGTTTACAGTTTGACGATTTTTTTCCTACTCTACCAACTTGGTTACCCTTTCTACTTAAATAAAGCATTATATCAGAAATTCAACATCTTTGGCTAAAACTATAGCTACCAACAATGACTTGTGGAACTTTCTCTTTCACCTAAAATAACTTGCCCTTTGGTATAAAGTTCCCCTAGCTGACCATGTAGGAGGACAGCATCTTCAGGAGTAGCCTCTATTATCTATTCTTTGGTGAGGAAAATTATCAAGGAGGTCAGCATTTCCCCTTTAAAAAACTCACCAAATGTAGGATAAAAAAAAACAAAAACAAAAACAAAAAAAAAAAAACAGGACAATCACTATTCAAGAGAGTGTCAACATCATTGAGAAATTAAAACAGGCTATTGGAGTTCACCAGCATTTAATATGCACAGCTACCATCTTCCTTTTAGCTTAATAAGAGGTTGCTAATCCTTACAATTAGAGATAATTGCCAAGTGTAAAAACTGCATTGTGATAATGGAAACACCGCATGAAGCTTGTTGATGACAAGACAAAGGCTTCATCCACTGAATACCTTAGAACTTTGTAGCCTTTAAACTAAAAATATTCCACTTCTCACCTGCAGGCTTTTCTTTTAATACTGAAACTCCTTATTTCTTTATTCTCTACAAAAATATATTGATGTCTGGACAGACTGACAACAGATCCATGACTTCTTCTCAAACATATTTAAGTTCAGGAGTATCAATGTTACTTCCTTAAGTCAGTTAAAAGTTGAAATTGTGTTAAAACCAGAATTTACTACAGCATTTTCTCATTGTTGATCTTAAAACACTATCAGATCAATATTTACAGTAGTATAATTCAAAACAGGCAATCTATGAAACCAGCCTAGGTGCCCATCAACAGATGAATGGATTAAAAGAAAATGTGCAATATATTCACAATGGAGTATTACTCAGCCATAAAAAAGAATGGAATTATGGCATTTGCCAGTAAATGGATGGAAATGGAGTCAATCAGACTAAGTGAAATAAGCCAGACCCAGAAAGCCAAAAGCCAGATTTTTCTCTAATATATGGAAGCTGGACAAAAATGAGAAAGAAAAAAGAACAGGGAGGAAGAAGAAGAAGAGGGGGAGATGGAGATGATTCCATGAAAACAGATCAGTGAAGTAGAAGAAAGGGATTTGAGGGGGAGGGAGGAAGGATAGGAAATGGAAGAATGGTGGAATGAATCTGACCTAACTTTACTGTGTACACATATATGCATCTATGTACATATATGATGCAGATATGAGATGCATATATGAATCTTAACTTTCATGAATATCCATAAGATAATATTTTTAAAAAGCTATAAATAAATAAAAGAAAAATCAGTGGAATAGAGGGAAGGTAATAGAGGGAAGGAGGAGTGGAGAGAAAGGGGAAAGTTCTAGGGACTGAATTAGAGCAAACTATATTCCATGTTTTTATAATTATGCTGAAATGAACCTTAATATTATGTATAACTGAAAAGAACTATTTTTTTTTAAAAAAAAACTTATCAGAAATATCTTGCTAACTATTTTCCTGTTAAATAGTTCCAACATTTTCACTTGAAGTGATAGAAGCCCCTCAGTTTAGATGGTATGAAATATAGGTATCATTTTTCCTTGGGAGAATTAAGTTGCTTGAGGAAAATAATGAAAAGAAAATTGACAGAAATTGTGTAGAAGCTAGATTTTTTATTTAAATTGAAAGAGGAATTGGTCAAGTCCTATAAAATTTGTATGTTTCTTAAAACATATGTACAGATACACTATCACAAGCCCAAAAGAGCTTTCTCTCTTGAGTAAAAAATAATTGTGTAAAGAAACAACAGTTTCAGTCACTCCAAGTCTGATTAGCTTTACTTCCTTGGAAAAGTATCCAAGATGTGTATCTCCAATTAAATTCACCAGCACACACACACGCACACACTTTCTTTCACACACACGTGAGTACACACACACACACAAAAGAAAATAAAAAAATCTCAAAAAGTGGTGAGGGAGTGAACATCTCTCTGTGTCCTATCTCACTTGTGGGTCAGTGGTAGTACTTCAAATTATTCCACAAGTGAGTTTGTGGAAATGCATATAAATGAGACACTGATTTGGGCTTAATTTATTCATTTTCTAAATAATATGCAAATTTGTGTAAACCTAGATTTTAAAATAAGATTTATAGGCTGTAAACTCTGCAATCTGACAATTTACATGTTAATGGGGCAATTCAATTCAACAAACATTTATTGAGCATTTAGCAAAACACTGCTGGATATTATGGAGGCATTATCCACACCATTTAGGGAGTGTATAACACAGAGGTGAGACGGGCAGAATAACATGTAATTTTGCTCCTGACAGTCTACCCAAATTAACAGGTAATGTGAAATCAAATAGCATGCGGTGCATAAGACTTCATTGGTGTCTTTTTCTTTTTATAGCCTACTTTTAACACAAACTTTCCTGTAATGTCTCATCTATTATTGAAGCCTTGGGGAGAGATGTTGAAAATAATTCTTGCTTTTTGTCTTATTAAATGAGTAAATTTCATCTGTCCTAGGCCAGCTATTCATTATCTACTTTTAGAACAAACTGTGATTCACAACATTGAAATATATTTCTTTAAATTTCTCATGTGTCATGACTACTTAGTTTCTTTTTTTCTTTTTTTGTACTGGGAATTGAAGCCAGTGGCTTTTAACCACTAAGACACATCCCCAACCCTTTTGAAAATATTTTATTTAGATGCAGGGTTTTGATAAGTGGCTCAGGGCCCCTCTAGGTTGTTGAGGCTGGCTTTGAACTTGCAATCTTCCTGCCTCTGCCTCCTTTGCCACTAGGATTATATGTGTGCACCACTGCACCTTGCTCATAGCTACTTTTAATATATTTCTGTGTGTATATACGTGACTGTATAACCAATGTGATTCTGCAACCTGTACACTCAGAAAAATGAGGAATTATATCCCATCTGATTCAAATGTATGATATGTCAAGGTCATGACAATGTCATGTGTAACTAATTAAAACAAATAAAAAAATTTTAAAAAAGAAAAAATATCTATATATCCACTAATGTTTGTCATGATTACACATTTATTTAATGTAATTCCTACTGTGGGAACATTCAAAATACTTCTTCTATGTATAAGGGGAAAAACAAACAATTAGAATTGAGAAACAGAATAATTTTTTTAAGAGAGAGAGAGAGAGAATTTTTTAATATTTATTTTTTTAGTTTTCGGCGGACACAACATCTTTATTTGTATGTGGTGCTGAGGATCGAACCCAGCGCTGCGCACATGCCAGGTGAACACGCTACCTCTTGAGCCACATCCCCAGCCCCAGAATAATTTTTATTTTGAAAAAAGTCAACGATGATATTTCTGTAATTTAAATTCAATAGAAGGTTAAATTTTCATTTTCAGTTCTAAAACTTCATAGTGACAACACTTATTGCAGTATCATTTATCTTTTTTGTTGTTGTTGTTTATCTGTATAATGTGGCTAGAAAAAGGACCAAAACTTGTATTTATGATTGAGATGGAATATTCCTGAATACTTCTCTCCAAATAGAAAACTAAGAAAAAAATTTGCATAGCACTTCACCGGGTGAATGTTCATCCTGAATACGTGGCTGGCTCTTCAGCTTATGCTCTTCAGCCTGGAGCTGAGAGCATTTATGGGCATTATTTTTCTCCTAAGATAATTGATACAAATGGCCTCTGATGTATGAGTTCCACTTATCAAAAATTCTTGGGCTGCTTAAATTATGAAATCTGTGACAGCTGATAATTTTATAATAGATTTCATGGAGTAAAAATAGTGACTACGTCCTTAGTATCTGAGTCAAGTCTCAGCTCTACCAGTTAATAGCTAAGTGATTTTAAAGTTGCTGAGGTTCATTTTCTCATCTTAGAGAAAAGGATAACAAAACCTGTAACTTTTAAGGTAATTAGCAAAATAAATGAGAACCACAACACTCCACAAATCAAGTGTCTACCTTTTAGATAATATGAATTATATAGATAATCCCCCTTCACATTGTAAAGTACAGTAGGTTTTAATAATGTAAACAGGTCCCTTATGTCAAAAAATGTGCAATATCTACATTATTTAACACAATTACAATAACAAAAGCAATATGGGTTAGGCATCATTTTATATCAAAATTATGTTTATTGAGCACAGCAACAAGATCCATGCTCCTAGAAAGCACTCAACTGCAATATGTTGAATGCATGAAGATCATATTAATCTCTAAGATTGGTAGATTATTAGCAATTTGAGACGTTTTATCTTTCACTAAGTATTTCCTTAGAATTGACAAGATATGAAATATAGGACACAGCTCTTTAGGTCCCCATGGCAGAATAATATTTTCTGAATTTTTATTTAGAGGATGGAGATACTAATAGTAAATATGTAGCATTCCTAACAATATGGTAATGCCAGCATGTATGTGTGTATGTGTGTGCATCAGTGTGTGTGTTCTGATTTAAAAAGATACTGGGATGCCTGCCAAATACACATATAATACTGATAGTGAGGTATAGATAGACTTAAAGAATTTTCAGCAAACATGAAGAGAAGAAATGAAATCTAATAAACAAATGTTATTTGGTGGAAAATTTATATTAGGACTATTATCCAGAACTGTTTAAATTAGCCTTGCTGTTACCCTTACATCGAGCCCCTAAATGCATTATATCCCTTTAAACATCCCACTCAGGATGGTTTCCATCCTTGAGGATCTCTTTGTTCATGAATCTTGAATCACATCTGTTATTTGTAGTAGTTTATTAACCTGAAGAAGAGAGCAGTTTAATAAATTTGCCATTCAGTCTGAACATCATTGAAAGATGAAAAAACTGAGTTTCACAGAAATAAAGGGGCTTTCCCAAATGTCACATAGTGGCAGAGCTAGTAAGGACTCTTGCATAATTCTCTTTTCTACCCATTTTTTCATTACATTGTACTCCATTTTCTATGCTAAGCCTCAGAGAAAGTCTTTCCTTCAAAGGGTGTATATTCTTCCTGGTTCTCCAAGTCATATTGGCTGGAACCAATTATCTTGCAAAACATCAGTATCATCAAAGTGGCATCCAATAGGAAAAAAAAAAAAAAAACTGAGAAATTGATTGTCTTTCACCATGTGAGATTGTCTACTATGAACCAAGTCCAAAATAAAAAAAAAAAAATTGTAATTAGCTCCATCTGCTCTGAGATATATTTCCAATTCACAATATTCTAACTTCTTTATTAAAGTTCAGTAATCTTGAAGGTAGCAGTTAATTCATTAGCCCACAGAGGGAAAATCCTGGCTCCATATGTTCACTCTGTTGAAATTGTACTAGTCAGTTTCAGTCACAGAAATTTAGCATTGGAAGGATCTAAAAACTAAAGGTCATGGATTTCAGCTGTATCAGGCTCTGGGGTCTTATAGATTTGGATCCCAATACAAGCTTTATTAGCCTTTAAACTTGTGCATGTAAATATTTATAAAGTCTCACTTTCTTTCTCTATGACATCAGGATAACAAAAGTTCTTAATTCATAGGATTTTGAAAGAATAAATAACTTAGTAGGATTTTATTTTCTAAAGGAGCTCATTTTTTTTCCTACAATTCAGGATCAATTTAAATATCTTCATAAACTGAAAATTATCCTCTGATTACCTTTTTTTAAAAAAAAATTTGATCTCCCTGCCATTCTTTCTATACTATCATTTGGCTTATCTTCTTTATAGCAATAACTG
Organism: Marmota flaviventris; assembly: GCF_047511675.1. Taxonomy (NCBI): domain Eukaryota; kingdom Metazoa; phylum Chordata; class Mammalia; order Rodentia; family Sciuridae; genus Marmota; species Marmota flaviventris. The sequence goes on along the minus strand of NC_092506.1, from coordinate 25,151,292 downwards.
CTCATAGTTGTATTTATATGGCCCTTAGTTTACTGTTTCTCTCCATGTACAAATTTATAAAATCTTTGGTCTGGTCTGTACACATATATCCCTAAAATAAGCATAATGCTGAAAACTTGCTTCCTGTAATGCTAATATTAACAAGAAAGAGTGTGTAGTGATCAATTTATAAATGTGAATAATAATTATCATTGTTATCACATAGGAATCCACACATTTGATGTAAAGGCTATGCTTTAAAATATGAGAATCCAATTCAGACAACATGGGATTTAATTTTTACATCTTTGTAAGACAAAAAATGTTAGAAAAAAATATCATCAGATCAAAAAATTTTTAGAATGTTTGATTAGGAAAACAGGGTCACTCAACTCAAATATGTATTCAATCTATCTCATCAGCACTCAAACTGATCAATAATATCTCCACTAAGGTATCCTTTACCAATGCTTGGTGGCGTTTAGTAACAGGGATGTTATTATCTCATAATGCAAATTATTATACTGGTCAGAATATTAGAAAACTTTTCCTTAAGTTTAGCAGAAATCAGTATCTTGAAAGCGTGTATTCATTGGGACAACTTCAACCTCCAAGAAGACACAGATTGTTTCTAATCATCATTCTTCTGTTAATTCTTTGTCAAAATAAAGATGCCTTTCAAATATTCCATAATTTTTCTCATCTCTGGTTAATTAACTCCACTTTGGCCAAGTTTAATCACACATTATATTTGTACTTATTTTTGTAGGACACAGTCAGCAGATAGGGCCACACATTCATAATCATAATACAGTGAAGATATTAAATAAAAGCACTTTATGTTTATGACTATTTATGAGCCCACAAAGTACTTTCACATTCACAAACTAAGCGGATAGCCTCTGGTTGCATGCTCTTTTACATATTGGTTTATGGGGTCTCTTCTGGGAATAGGTCTAGGCTAAGTATGATAAATTTCCTGTACTTCTGTAGCTAAGAGAGAGTGCAATTATTCTCTCCAGGCTAATAGGGCAGACCACATTTAAGTTTATTCAAATCCATGAGTGGCTACTCTCATGTTTACTTCTAACAGGAAATTTTAAATATTCCATTCAGTGGTTCATCTCAGAGAAGTCTACACATGAATATAAAATTTCTTTATAGAGGCAGAATAATGTGCTCCCTATTCCAAGATGTCCATGACCTAATTTTCAGAAACTATGAATATCCTTCTGTGGATTCTTCCCTTCGAGAACATGTTAAAAACATGGATATTTCACAGATACGATTAAAATTAAGGATTTGGAAATTGGCAAATTGCCCTGGATTATCCAGGTTGGCCCATACTAATAAAACGAGTCCTTAACCTTGGAAAAGAAAAGAGTAAAACAGGTCAGAGAATTGAAATTGAAGGAAGAACTGAGATGGGAAGCATGAGAGGGACTTGGCTTGGTATTGCTATCTTTGAAGATGAGCCAAGAAATATGAATGACCTCTAGAGGTGGAATAACCCTCAGCTGATAGCCAACAAAGAAATAAGAATCAGTACCATAACTGCAAAGAACTGAGTTTTTTTTTTTTTTTTTTTTTTCCTAGCAAATGTTATTAACAAGGAAATGGATTCACCCATGGAGCTTAGAAAAGAACACAGCTCTACTGACATCTGACGAAATCCAGATGAAACCTCTGCTGGACTTCTAGTATAAAGAATTATAAGGGCTGGGGTTGTGGCTCAGTGGTAGAGCGCTCGCCTAGCAAGTGTGAGGCACTGGGTTCAATCCCTGGCACCACATACAAATAAAATAAAGGCATTGTGTCCATCTACAACTGCAAAGATATTAAAAAAAGAATTATAAGATAATCATGTTTTCTTTAACAAGTTTGTAATAATTTGCTACCATAACAACGAAAAATCAATACCCTCTAGATACCTATAAATTCACATGAAATTTATAGGGGAGGGGAGCATTATGAAACATGTTGCACATTCTTTCTATGCCAGAACCTCATTTTTGAATCCTTCACTCTTTGCTGCTTCATAGAAAAATACTTAAACTCTTTATTTGTATTTCCCAAAGGCAAACAGCACCAAGACTCATTGAGTACAACAAACTTTGGAAATTTCAACAAAGTTTGGAAATACCCTTATTAGTTATTTGATACTTTGCAAACTTTGTGTTTTATAAGGAATTTTATTCTTAGTTTATGGGGGGAACATAGATATATGTGATTCAACACTTAAAGTCAATCATTTCTTATTGTTTTCTCTTCCTCCTTTCTTTTTTTCTTTTTCCCACTTCTCTTTCTTCTAACCCACAGAGTTGTTAAGTTTTAGAGTAGAGGTAAAGTATCATTTTTTTTTTTCTGAAAACATGGCATTGTCTCATGAGAACATGCTTGCTTCCTGAGAAAAAGTATGTTACCTCCTCTCCCCTGTTCTAACAATGAATAACTATTTTTAACCACAAATATAAGTTTTGTAGAATTGTTTGTTTACCTCCCATTTGAAGATGTTTACAATACAAAAAGAAAAAACAATAAGGAACACCCTAACTGCATGATTCCTTGCTGCTATTGCATTGATAGTTCTTGGCAGCTCATCAGGCTTTTTTTTTTTTTTCAAGATCATTTTAACTGTTTCTGATAAAGAATATGATTCATTATCACAAGTACACCCCAATTCAACACTCCCCTTCCAACTTGCCCTCTGTGTTTATTTAAACAACCTGTAGTTTGTAAGTAATTTATACTCCACTTTGGAGGGTTGGTTATTACTCAAAACCTTACCAATACAGGGACAGTGACAAATGAGAAGTTGTATTAAAGGATATGGGAAAAGTGAATTCTACAACTTTAAAATGCCATGCATTTTCTGACAATCCATATTGAGGAAACATTATTATATTCCACTGTTGTGATTTGGATATAGGGTGTGTTCCAAAAGCTTAAGAGTAGGAATGTTCAGAGGTGCAATGATCGGATTGTGAGAGCTTTAACCTACCCAGTGCATCCTAGTTTCAAAGAACTTGGTGGGAACTGCAGGCAAGTAGGGCATGGCTGGAGGAGATGGGCCACTGGGACTGTGTCCTGGAAGGGGCATCTTCCCTGTGGTCCCTTCACTCTGTTAGAGTCTGTAAACAAGTCAAGATGGCGCCTGGCATTTTGCAGAGGGAGTGGTTTGTGAAGTAACGCCAGCGAGCCATTAAGTGTGGAGATTCCTTATTGGTTGACTGCTGTATCTAGTTTATGTTAATTAAGATAAGCTGTGAGGAATGTATACATACCCCTCCTGTTCTACAATAAAGGGCTCCCACTCCTGCTGTATCAATCTACACAAGTTGCTTGTCACCCCCCGGTTATTTTGCTGCAGCCAGACTGCGGCATCACTCTTCTTGCCTTCTGTTTTCTGATACCTCCAGGAACTGAGCTGCTTTCCTCCACTGGGTCCTTCCACCATGATACTGTCTCACCTTGGGCCCGGAGCAATGGTGTTTACCATCTATGGACTAAAACCCCTGAAACTGTGACCCCCCCCCAAAACTTTTCCTTCTTTAAGTTGTTCTTGTTGGATATTTTTGTCATAGTGATGCACAAGCTAATGCAATCATCCCCTCAATTAAACAAATGTGTATTTATTACTATGCAATGAATAAAGATGTAACTATCAACAAGAGAAAATGGTTGACCTCTAAGTGTTAATCTTCTGAACAATAAAATATTCAGGGTATAAGAATATGGTAGTCACTATAATTGTTAGCTCCAACTTTCTAGTTACCCTTCTAGAGATATGGTAGCATTGTAGTTTCCAGTTCCTATGAAGTTAAATGTATATTGCTTTGTCCAATAACTTGTGAGCAGAATTCACACTTAGGATTTATTAGTATACTATTTTCTATGTTCTATTTATCCCCCTCAGCAACCATGAAGGCATAGAGATGAAACCCATCAACCTGGAGTATTGAATGAAATCACAGAGCAGAGTTGGTCCATGGTGGATACACAGTGTAAGTCAAATATATTCCTTCATTATTAAGACACTGATATGTTGAAGGTTTTTGGTTTGTTCATTTTTATTCAATGAGCACATTTGGATTCATAAATAAATTGGTACCTGGAAGAATTCTGTCATAGCAAAAACTAAAATATAACTGAAGGAATACCATGAGTGAGAAAATTGTGAAGAGATGAAAAATATGGTAACTTTTTTCAAGTAATGATGAAGCATTTGGCAAAACTAATTACCTCTCTTATGTTGAAAATCATTCAGTAGAACTAATAAATTTTTTGTGGGGTAAAAATTAAACTATGGAATACTTATTCTCTAGTTTGTTTGCATTTAGCAATGCATTAGGGAAAAAAGGAGTTTGGAAAATAATTAGCTAGGTTATAATTAGTCATTAAAAGGAATAAAGACATCCCATGATTTCAGGGACTTGCAGCATAAAACATAAAACAACAAGGGACAAAGTTCTTTATAACTCAAGCTTACAGGAAATATCCAATAAAAGTATGACCATCCAACCAATTGTTAAAAGCCTAGAAGGGATTATGTTGTCTCAGAAGAAGAGTCCAGCTGCCTTTTTATTTGTGTTAGCTGAACAGAAGACACAGACAGCTGTTCTCCTATTAAAACTCAACAGACTCTAGAAACCCATATTTTAGTTTAGAAAGAGAAAGAAGTAATAGGGAATGAGAAATATAGCAAAAGCTAAGAAAGATGCTTAACAAGTAGGAACAGAGTCGCAAATAGTACTGAAGTTTAAATAGACAAGGAGTCAACTAGGGTTTGGGAGAAGAGACTGTATTAAAAAAAAAATCTTAGAGCAGAAGCAGGTTGACTGACGAAGCTATATAAGTCACCAAGGAAAGCCCGTTCTCTTAAGTGTACTTTTTTTTTTTTTTTACTTTATTTGTGCCGTATTGCTTATTAGTAGTAGCATTCCACTCCTGGGAGGAAGTGAGGTCAGTATGTCAAAGAGACATTTGCATTCCTATGTTTCCTGCACCAGTATTGACAACAGCGAAGAATAGAAACAATGTAAGTATCCATCCACTGGTGGATGGATAAAGAAAATGTAGTATACAGTGGAAAATATTCATCCATTAAAAAAATTAAACCTTGTAATTGGCAACAACATGGATAAAACTGGAGAGAGTTATGTTAAAAGGAAAAAAAAACAGACATGGAAAGACAAGGGCTGTATGATTTCTCTTAAATGTGAAATCTAAAAATTATTGATATAGAAGTCAAACAAAGAATGGTAATTACCAGAGATGGGGAGAATAAGAAAGATGGAGAAATGGTAAAATAGATATTAAGTTACAGTTAGGAACAAGAAATTCTAGTACACAAGTACACAGTGTATTAACTATATATAACAATAATGTACTGCATATATAAAAATGTTAGAAGAAAGGATTTTGAAAGATTTATCATGAAGAAGTGATAAATTTTTGAGATTTTAACCTAATTTAAACAATTCACGATACATACACACATCTAAATATCATGTTATCCCACTAATAAGAAAAATTATAAGTTTTTATGTATCTGTTTAAATGCATTTATTTGAAAATGGAAATTCAAAAGTATCCCTCAAACGCGGATGTAAGAAAATATGGATTGCAATTCCATGGACAGAGGGTCCCTTCTGATAGAATAAAATTGCACACAATCCTGGACAGGACCTCTCTGATAGAATAAAATTACACTTAATCATGGAACATATCCAGTGCCAAAGAAGTATTTATTTTGGTTAGTGTCTAATCAGTACATATAATCTGTGAGATGACAGTTAATTTGTTCTTTGATTCATAGGTCTCTATTCAACAGAAGCCATGGCCAGACATGATAAAGAGAATTCAGAGCCTGAGAATCCATAGCTCAGACACTCAGCCCTGGATTCAGCAACTGGATGCGTTTCTTGTGTCTTCCAAGAAGAGGTTAAATGTGCTTTGCCTAGATATGAGTGTACTATTGTTTAGATATTAGATGTCCCCCAAAAACTCAGATGTGAGACAATGCAAGAACTTTCAGAGGTGAAATGATTAGGTTATGAGAGCCTTAATCCAATCAGTGAATTAATCCCCAAATAGGGATAGATGGAGTCATAACTGAAAGCAGGTAGGGTTGGCTGGATGAGATGGGTCATGGGGGTGTGCCTTTGGGGTATATATTTTGTATTTGCTGAGTGGCTTCTCTCTCTGCTTCCTAATCATCATATGAGCTGCTTACCTCCACCACACTCTGCTGCCATGAGCCCTGAGGAATGGAGCCAACTGTCTATGGACCGAGAGCTCTGAAATCATAAGCCCTTTTCCTCCTCTAAAATTGTACTTGCCAGATATTTTAGTCAGAGCAAAAATAACAAAAACTAAAACAAAACAAATTAAAAAAAAAAAAACTCTGACTATAACAGAGTGATTTGAATATTTAGTGGCCAGAGCAATATTTTTTTTTTTCCTCCTATGCAGGTTTTTCACATCTTCTGTTTGTCTTGCCAAATCCTTTCATCGGTAAGGACCCTTATGATTACATTACATTACACCCATCAAATTTCACTTTTCCATTCTCACAGCACACCTGAAGTTTAATTCATGGCTTGCTTTGATCAGTGAATTACGAGCAGATGTGTGTTACATGCCACTTCTGGTAGGAACTTCAGTATTTCAGAGAAAAGTTATTCAGCATTTTCTTTCTCTATTCCTTTTCTTTGGCAACCATCAGTGGTCCTGGAAGTATTGGCTACCTGAGACTGGATACTGGAGGATGGACAACAGGGAGCAGAACCCTTAACAGGCTCAGTTCTGCAAATGTGGCATTCAGAAGGAACTCTATTATTTTAAGCCACTGAGATGTTGGGTTTGCTTTTCCCAATCCCAAACATATTTTTTAAAAAATCGAATATATGATACAGATGGAATGTAAAACAAAGCATGACAGTGTAAGAGGATAAGATGAGATATTACAAAGCAAAGAGTTTGGGTTTAGATAAGCGTATGTTGAATCCCAAGACTCTCTTTCTAGCTGGATCACCACAGTAAAAACTTCACTGTCACTATTGTCATTAGTTTTCAAATCTCAAGCTGGAGATAATTTTGCTTTTACTGAACTTCTCCTACCTACCAGATATTATTCTTAGCCCTGGAAATATAAATATGGATAAAATGGATTCTGAAATACAATTGTAAATCTATTCATAGAAATAATACAACTAAATTCTTAGTTCGCTACCTAAAAGATGGTTGATGGTCAAGAGTGTGTCTTTTCCAGCTCGTTGTGATTTAAATGTAAAAATACCCTAACCTTTATTTCCAACAGTGTTGATACCGCCTGCTAACAGGTGGTGAAAAAAAAAGAAAGTCAAAATCTATGTTGTTTTTCCTTTAATCAACACAAATACCATGAATCAGTCAGACTTGAGGTTCACTAAATTGCATGTTTGCTTTTGGCATTCAGTACAAATGCCAAATTCATCACAGACTTCTAGGGAAAGAGCTTCCTTTCCAGCAGGCAGCCCGGCTCAGGAGGGAGAATGCCTCCTTTCTCTCTTTGCTGGAAACTGTATTGTAGATTGTATTCTTTCTTCTTGCTTCATACTTGGTAAATATGACCCAGCCAAGGACAAAAATGGACAATTACAAAAGGAAAGAAATAGACAATAAGTGTCTAAGAAAATGTGAATGCTCATTAGTGTTAAAGAAAAATAAATTAAAATAATAGAAGGGAATGGCCATTTATCAGCTATGTAAATATTTAATAAAATAAAAAAATGCTCTCTTACTCTGCTAGAAAAATTTTCTAGATTTGGCAGGAATGTAAAACACTCAGATTATATATAACTGTTACAGCAATAGTTTGTTATGGTAAGTAGTTTCTACCAAGATAATGAAGAATATCCCCAAACACTAATAGAATCAGTGCTAGGATGAAGAAGTTTAACAATAAAAACTTGCATAAGCTAAACTCTTAACACAAAGTATTACTTAGATAATTCAGAATAAAAATTTACAAAGAAATATGCAACATAAAAGTGCTACATGCATATTTACTAAAAACTTAAGGTATTTACAATAAATCATTGAATGAACAGTGGAGATAACTATAGAGCAAACATCTAAGTGTATGTGCATCAGAGTTAATGATGGTTATATTTGGCAGAGAAGAATCATGGGTATATAGACTTTTAAGGAAATTATGTTTCCTGATATTGCTAAAATGAGTGTGTTACTATATAAAATGAAATGAATAAAATGATCTAATTTATGTAAGAGAAAATCTGAATTATGTGTATAGTAGAGCAGGCAATATATCACGAAATATCTAGTCCTTGTTAGAGGTAAGAAAATGTGTATTTACTGGATGCTGATCAAATTTCTGTTACCAAAATGGCCGTAGAAAAAAAAATTAATTTGCTTAGAAAAAAGAATGTAAATACACAAAGAACTGATAGGTGCTTCCAAGAAAAACAAATGCACAAGACATATATGCCTATTCTGTATATGGTAAATTGGAAACTAAAGATTCCAGCTACTTTTACTTTGGAATTATTCTTTATGTGGATGTGTTTCCTACTATGCTATTAAAGCCTCTTCAGGCAGTCATAAATGGATTAATAGCAGAGGATATATTGATTAAAATCTAATTTCTATTATTATAAGTAAATGGTATTTTGGCCTGCAAGTACAATGGACGTAGCAACATTCTGTTGACATATCATAGCTCACTTTCCTGCTCCACATGGAACTTAGTTTTTGCTGAATTACCGAGAGAAGTATGTGTATCAAACCACTATATATTCATTTTTTTAATAGGGTTGTGATGCTTTGGTTTCCCTGATGGGCAGAACCTGGGAGGAAGCAGGTGCTGAGTCTACACAGAAAAACACAGCTGCTGAGCCTGCAGTAGTGACACAAGGTTTCGCCTCCTAAGCCCAGATGTGGAGTCTTCTAGGGACATCTCCATCTGTGAGCATATTTTATGGGCCCCTGAAAGTGTTCCATGATGTCCCCTGAAGATTACATGTAAAACTTTATTCTCATTCTGGGTCCTGACTCTGCTAGATAAAATTTTTACCTTTTTTATTTTAATCATAGAAATATTGAGGGAGATATTTGTGTCAAGCCTTTTGCCCAGATCAATATTACTACTGTATGTGGAATCTCTATGCTGTGAGGGCCTGTTGTTTCCAAGGGAAACTCACCAGAAATCAATAAGTAAATATAAAATACCATGAAGCAGAAGAGTGGAGTGGGACATTCTTACTGCTTGGGGTCATTTAGAAAAATCTACTCAGAGGGATATAATAAATCTTTTGTTCATATTCTATAGCATGTCCATTTTTTCCAGGGTGGAAGTTGGCTGAGCTGGGCAAGACATTTGCCCCCCCAACTTTCAGAATTTAGATTACCTTGATCTAATGAATAATAGTTACCCATGAACACTGGGCTCTTGGGCTAAGGGAAAAATTGGGGTACATATCTATAACAACAAATGGCTATAAATTAGGAGGCATGAACCCACACAAGAACTTATGTTACATTTGCAGAGGTCAGAAGAGAGACATGGATCTCACTGGGCTAAAGAAGATGGTGTGTCAGAGGGGAAAATGCTTTTCATTTATTTTTTAGTACTTTTACTTGAAGAATCAATATAAACATATTTTTATTTGTAAATAATGTATGTGACTTAAAGCATTATTTAGAATTTTGAAAGAGAAATGTAGTAAAATCATTGTTTTTAAAATCTCTATAAGCAATAAAACTAATTGCTTTTTGTTTGTTTGTTTTACTGCACAAATTTTATGGTGTTGCAGCAATTTTCATGGTTAAAAATAGAAAGGTCTTCCAGATGTCATGTAAGGCATAAGATGCAACATTTCCAAAGCCATGGCCATGCATGTCCACCCCCAAACACAATCTCCAATGTCTGGCAATCAAATCTCAGAAGTCAAAATATTAAGATACAATGGACTTTGCTGTTTATGTAGTGCACAAAAGAAAAAAAATAAACTATTTCGCACTATTACATAATGTGCCTCAAGTTTAGAGTTGGAAAACTTTGAGAAGAATGATATATCCTAGAATTGATGATAGTTGCTAATTTATAATATGGGAATAGGTATATCCTAACATCTCTGTAATGGAAGCAACTTGTAATTTTAAAACTGCATTGAGTATTTTATTAAATAACAATAACTATCATTTATTGGATATTTACTTCATAGCAAAATTAATTATTATGAAAATTAATTATTATGAATTACAGGAATTAGAAAAATATCTGGCTTATAGATGCGAATATTATTTGTGCACTAAAATTAAAACAATATAAGAAAATTGAGGTAGATGAATTGATGTTACATTGTTCTACAGTTAGGGTTATAAAAATGTTCTCAATTTCCCAAAATTTCTATAAAAGGTCTGTAATTTCTTTTAGAATTTCAAACAGCAGCTAAATTTAAAAGACTAAAATGCTGCAGAAACATTTTGGTGGCTGATTGTATAACATTATGCAGTGTTAAGTTTAATATCAAAAACTGTCTCTTTTAACACAAATGTTAAAGTGTTCAAAGGCTAATTGTGTCATTGAACAACAAAGCATGTTTCCCATTTGAGTTCTTGCCAAATGAAAGAGATCTAATTCTATTGGTTTTAGACATCTCTTCTTTAAAAATGAAAAAAAAAAAATCAGCAAATCGTTAAAATAAGTATCTGACTTATTAAATGCAACAATATGATGCAATTTGCAGATAAAAAGGAAAGCTCACCAGAAATAATACCACCTTTTAATAACTCAGTCCTTGGATGTACTTCAGTGGCCAACTTAAACATTAAGGAAGAAAAGAGAAAACATTGCTCTGTAATATTGCTTTCTATCTTTTTTTTTAATCAGAATATCTTTCTGTACTGACAAGGAGTTCATGTTTTTATTTTAAATACCTACATTTAATTTGATACTACTCCTAGCCATATTTTTTCAAAGTTACAGTCAATATCAAGCTAATTAAAGAATGACAAGGAGAGGCAATATACTAGATTTCTGATATGAAATGGTTGATACACTTATTAAGATAATTGAAGGAAGATTTATTTACTCAGGGGCTATTTATACAATTATGCCACCAATGAATACAAATGTAGCACATAAAATTATGTATAATACATAACACTTTTTATTAAACAACCATGTTACATGTTTATGTACTTGCTATCCTGTATCATTTTAGAGTGCACTCCTTCTATGTACATACTTTTTAAAAGTTAAATGTAAGACAGCCTCAGGCAGGTCCTTCAGGAGGAATTCCTGAAGAAGGCATTATTATCGTAGCAGATGACAGCTCCAAGCAATTTACAATGGAGAACTTTCAGTGGAACAGGATGCAAAGGTGGAAGACAGTGATATTGATGATCCTAACCCTGTGTAGGCGTAGACTTAGTTTTAAAATAAAAATAAAAAGTTTAGAAAGTAAAATAAATACATAAATACATTTAAAATATGCTATACCATTTAGTTTAAGTGTGTAGTGGGTGATACCATGTAATTTTGTGTCAGGGTACTCTATAATGTTCACAGAGAAATAAAACTGCCTAGCAATGCAATTCTCAGAGTGCATGTCTGTCATTGAGTAATCTTTGACTGTATGTTGGAAATCATTCATATTTTCTCAAACTTCCCTCTGATAATCAATGATCCTTCTGAATGGATACTATACAAGCAATTAAATTCAAACATTAAGTCTGAAAATGGGTTACATTCAAGATTTTTACTAGAAAAAAAACCAAATTAAATCTACCATAGATTTCTTAAATAAATTATTTCTGTTTATATAAAGTCAAAACTAATGAGAAAACAGAAAAGTTAATTAAAAAATAAATTATCCAGCCCTCAAGCCACCAAACAATCAGTTTGGATTTACCTGATCCCCTTCCACTGACTTGAAGGTCTCCCAAAGGCCTGAGCAAAGTGCATGGAGGGGAACTTGAATGTGTGGGTTTTAGTGCATGCAGCTGTAAGTAATTACGGGAAACAGTGTCCCTAAAGAGTCTTAGAATATCAAACCTGGGGCAAATGTGCTCCATTCTGGCAGCTGATCCATATGAGTGAGAGAAAGAAGAGAATCAAAGACAGTACAAAGCAAAAAACTATTTTTGAAAGGCAAAAAAATGAGGATAGAGGGAGTGTGAGTGTGGAGTGATTCCTCAGTCTCTATTCAGATTCCTAAAACAGTTTCATGGCTGTTTTCTACCTTGTGTTGTGTGCATTTACTGGGAATTTAAAGGACCTTAAAAAATATTTTATTTCTTTCAAAATTACCCCATCAAGGGCTACTCATTTTGTCAAGTGGTTACAAGCAATGTTTTAAGCATGTGCACACATGTGTGTTTATGCATGTTTAGTCAGCAGTCTTGAAGATTCACTTAGCTTACATGTTGTCCCTTTGAAAATGTTAGCTTATCAGGAAGGTCAGTTTACACTTGGTTTATTTATGTGACATTTGTGTAAGTCATATGTATAAATATGCTGTTTATCATAGAGCCCCAATTGACATATACTTTAAGAATTTCAAGTTTGATCACAGTGCATTCAAGTGGCCAGGATTAAAAGTGCTATTTGTGTCTCTGTGTGTCTATGTATATTATATATAGATATTTTTAATTGCTTAAATAAATGATCACAAATAATTATGCAGTACATATGTTAATGTCATGATTCATTCTGTGTAATTAAAAAAAAATTCCTTTGATAAGCTCAAAATGGCTTATAGTAGGCTATTATATTATATTTTTACATTTTCATTTCTGGAACCAAATATTTTGTCAAAGGTAGTACCAATGTGATCAGAACAATGTCAGAGGGTCCCTCAGTACCTAAAGATATTAATTGATGTCATTTGTAATTATTGAATAAGATGCCCTCAGCTAAGAGGGAGGATAAAGAAATAACCAAGCTAATTGCTCTGACCTCAAGGGGTGAGACATGGAGGAAGTGATAATGATAGATTATGATGGGCGATATTAGAGGGTGTTTCAAACATTGTTTGGGTTGAATGACAGAGGAGGGAGACACTGTTGTTCATTACCTTGGTGAGAGTAACATAAGCAAAGCTTGAAGCAAAGTCTTCACATTTAGGTAGAGAGTGAAAAAGGAGAGGGGACCTGAGAAAATTCACTTAACTGACACACTCTGACAATTCTAGACACTGTGTTAGGTCTGAAGATATAGTGCACAACTAAATAAAATAGCCTCTTCTCTTACAGAATTCACTGTGTATTGACAGTGTATTGACAGCTCTTTAGAGAAAAGTGAAAGGATAAAGGGAGTCTAATTTGGGCAAAAAACTCACAAGATTGGTGAGATGGAAGTAGATTGTTTTGTTCTGATTTGAGTTGGTTGAATATTTCCAGAAAAAGGGAAAAATGCATATTTTGATTTTTGCTTGGGACGAAGGAATGAAGAAAATGGAAAGTGCAAATCAAGAGAGAAATAATTGCTTTAATAAAGTTGATAAAATATAAAGTGTTAATATTGATTTTAAAAATAAAGGATTATATTGGGAAACAAGAAACAGAAGATAGTTAAAGATAACAGAGATATTTTAACAACTAAAGAAAAAAAATTTAGTGGTGTACAGGTAGCTCAGACAGCCTTATCTTCTCTATAAACCAGGAAGCTGGGTCACCTGAGACTAATGAAGTCAGGGAAAGGTTTGAGCCCCAGGAGAAGAGAGATTTGAACAACCTGGGAAGGACTGGAACATGTTAAATAGCCAAATTCTACTCAGGACCAGGCAGAGTCCTGTGGCAAAATCATGTGTAAAAATACTGACTTGGAAATTGGCAAGGGAAATACCTCGGAAGTTACAGGTGATACAAAACTCAAGATTTAGAGAGAACCTGACTGGCTGACCTTGAATTTATGGAGGCAAATAAAGCTGTGTGTGGCATCTGATGTATGCATGTGACCAAGAAAGAAAAATGAAGGATAAATCTAGGTTCAGTTGGAAGCACAGAGTAGAGTAATTGGGAACACAAGCAGCTGCAGTCGGAATACAGGCTTTGAAAGCTCTGCTAGAGGCAAAGTGGTTGTTACCAGAAAGACACAGAGATTCTCTGCAAAACTACAATTTGCATGTCTAGAGGAGAAATGGTACCCTGCCACAGGTGTGTGCACCAAAGACATAGTCACCAGAGAGCTTGGTCGCTGCCAAGTATCCAGCAGTTAACTATGTTAATTCACAAACACAGTCATTTCCAAGGCACTTTAAGTTGCATGTAAGACAATTTTTCTTTCTACTTTTTTAAAAAAATGTATTCATGTTGCACTCACATACATTCAGTGTATCCGATGATGTTCTTGCTTATTTGGCTCCACTGTCACTGGGTGATGTTGCAGACTTGCAATAAAGAGAATCATTTCTAGGAAAGAGATAAAATTAAAAAACAACATTACATTTAAAGAAGTTAGAAAATATCCCCAGAAAGTGATGTGAAATTAAAACCTACTTAATTGGAATAACCCAAAGGAAACAATTTATATTTCTTTTATATATTTATGAAAGTATGTATTTATCTTATAGTATGTCATCCTTGAGGTTTTTCTGAGAATATAAAAGGCTTATCATAAAATGATAGTAATCCTAATACTTGGTTCTGGAAAAATATCTCAGTTTATCAAGGTTTTCTTTCTACTGACAGGTGAATAAGATTTTTCACAAAGGAAATAAGTGTATTAGTGTTATCAACTCCCATCTTTATTTGTATACTCTACTTTTGTCAAATAATTTTTTTTTGGTTTTGTTTACTTTTGGGTATTGGGGTTTGAACTTAGGAGTGCTTTATCACTGAGCCACATCTTCAGTCTTTTTTATTTTTCTTGTTGAGACAGAGTCTCCCTAAGTTGTAAAGGTCTCAATAAGCAGCTGAGGCTGGCTTTAAACTTGTGAGCCTCCAGCCTCACCTCTCAAGTCTCTGGGATTACTAGCATGTGCCACCATGCCCAGATAAATAAATTTATTCTTCATTCTTCAACATACTATGCCTTTTCATGTGTCCAATTTTCATGTTATCTTTTTAGCCTGAAATGTCATTTTCCACCAAAAAAACTCATATTTATTTATTTATATTTGCATTACAATTCTTAATACACCATTATACCATAATTTTTCTATATCTCTCATTTTATATATAAGGTATGTTGACACCAAATTGGAATAGCATGGATGGTGAAAGGAGATCCTCATTCATCATTATACAAAATACATGTATGAAGATAGTCATTCTTTAATACCCAGCTCAAATATTACCTCTCCCCTTGTGGAGGTGCATATCAAACTTATTATCTATTTCAATTACCTTACCCCAAATTTTATAGCTTAATGTGAGATTTTTAAGCATTGTTAATTTCTTTTCCTGTTTTTGTGCTTTGACAGCAAGGAAGATTTATGAGTGTATAAGTGTGTGTATGTTCTTTATTTAATCATCTGCCCTGTGTAACAGACATCCAAAGATAATGTTCAAATTCTCCTTACTCTATTCTGAAATAAATCAGACACTTAGAAGTGCTATAAACTAGTAAATTAAATCAGGCATTTAGTTAATATTTCTATAGTTCACACTATAACAAATTACAAATAATTTCCAATTAAAGCATTTTTTTTTCACTTGGTTTATAAAGTATTTTTCTTTTCAGTTTTCCTCCCCCAATTGGTCATCCTACCTTACTGTCTTCAGGCATTTCCTTTTCATTTCTTACAGTAATACAATGCATCATGTCTTACAACAGGACCATCTCCTGTTTTCTATAAGGATAGTTCCCTTCAAGACCTAGACCTGGACAGTACCTTTACATAACATCTATATATTTGGGATTGCCAAAGTTGTATTTTAGCTCACATTTAACATCGTGTGCCATTTAAAACCAACTGTCTTCTGGATATATCCACTTCAAGTGCTGATAGGCAATTTAAATTTAGAATATCTCAAAGTGAGCTCCTTGACATTACCATTTACCCCTGCTTCCATCTCTATCCAGCTATGGACAGCCTGTTTTCACAGTTTCTCATTCAAAAAGATTTGGACTCACCTTGACTCTCCTATTTTTTTTTTCATACCTCACAACATGTGTTAGCAAATATATTGAAAACATGACCATACTTTCCTTGATTTATTTAAAAAATACTGCTGTGAACCATTTTAAGTTTTCTTGTTCAGAAGTCTTGCTTAATATATTATTTCTTTGTCTATTTTCAAAATAGAAAAGTGATCCTCTTAAGACATACGTTAGATCATATTTCTCTGCTCAAAATCTTCAACTGTCATCTATTCTAATAGCAGCCGAATAACTGAAAGGACCAATGAAATCCCACATACTATTATCCCTTGTAAACGCTCAAACTTTCATTCTTGGTTACTCTGCTTACACCTCCATGGCCTACTAGCTGCTGCTCAAAAGTCCAGGCATGTGAGGTGGTTGGGGTTGTGGCTTCATGGTAGAGAGCTTTCCTAGCATGTGTGAGGCCCTAGGTTTGATCCTTCACACCACATAAAAAATAATAAATAAAATAAAGGTATTGTGTCCATCTACACCCCCCCAAAAAAAAGTTCAAGCATGCTTCATGGCATGGACTTTGCTTTGATTCTGCTTTTCCTTCTCCCTGAGATGCTCCTCCCTTAATCCTCCCTTAATCCAGGTGCATCTCTTAACTTCATTGTGTCTTTTCTGAAACCCATTCAGTTTCTCAGTAAGGGCTTCCTTGCCTGCCCTGTTAAGAAGTGGCACTCTCTGCTCTTGACATTGTCTATTCCTATTCCCATTTTAATTTTTCTTTGAAGCACTTTTTGTCGTCTATGATACAACCTTTTCCCCAAAGAGACTTTTTAAATTGTTCTATTCCTCCCACTTTTCAAGAAAACTCCATGAGAACAGGGGTTGGCTTTAGCTTTTTCACTATTGTTCTTTTGGTGTGTTGAATAATACCTGGTATGTAGTATGCGGCTTAAACAGATTCAGCTGGTGGAAGAAATGAATTCATTCAAAGAAGATTGCTAAAATAGCGTATGCCTTATTGGACCCCAAATTTTGCACTTTTACAGTTACCTCAACTGTAGCATGTAGAGGAATATTGGGTCTTTAACTCTCATTATCATCTGTATCTGTCCTAAGCAAACAGAGTCCTCTGTTCAATCTACAGGAAAATTATTCTATTGAAGAAGAAAAGTATAATGAGTAATTTACTCTCTCAAATAACTAAAAAGTCACTGTATAAATCGACTCATCATATGACCTAAGAAAAGCTAGGATCCAGTTCCTGTGCCACCATGTTTTAGACATGTAACTTTACTGTGAATCTCCAATCCTTGGGTATAAAACTGGAATAACAACAGATTCTGTCACTTTCTCAAAAAAAGCAGAGCAAATAAGATGGGACAATCAGTAAACATGTTATTTAAGTATCAAAAAACTACTGAATGGGACATTCTTCAATCTTTATACAAACTGTGTATTTATATATAAAGCTCAGTTTCAGTCATTTTTAGATGTCTGATCTTTCTTATAAAGTTAATTTGTGGTGGAATCCATACTGAAGTTGAGTCCTTTGAATTGTACAGCAGGCCATTTTCCACCACAATATGTATTGTTAGCATCTAAAATAGGAAAATTATTTTTCCTGATATACAGAGCTAGAAACATTTCACATTCTGATAATAAACTTAATAATGACAATACAAATATCTAACACTTTTGAACACTGATTCTATACAGTCATTACTCTAAGGGGTTATCATGTATGATTTTATTTAATTCTCAAATAATCCAGTATCATTGTTATTGTAATCATCTCCATTTAAAAACTGAAGAACAGGAATCATGAGATTAAATAATTCATTCCAGATATGCAGTCAGTGAGTGGAGACACCAGCATGCCAGGCTAGCCAGTTTTATGATGCAAAAATTAATTTTAATTGAAAAGTCAATTTATATCATCTGGAGTCCATTCAATGGACTTTGAAAAAGCCAATCACTTCTTATGATTAACAGCAAATTATAGGAATATCTACCAACCTAATCATGAGTTAAAAACTAAGTAACAGATATCATGGCAACATTTTTGAGGACCTGATTCAATTACTGTGACTGGTTCCTTGAGAAGCACTCAGTTTCCTCAGTAATTCATTCCTTATAATAACTTCTATGGAATGACTCATTGCAATATTACAGAATAATAACAGTAATTCCCTTTGTGATTATCAGGAGCCAATGAAACAGTTATGAAAAATATCAATCTGATAAGAAGCTCTACTGACTAAAATCACTTAAAGAAATCATTTCAGAATGTACTTTCAGTAGCAATCTTGCATTGGCAGAAGGGGGCGAAGATGAATGAATAGGTCCATTTCTTCCTCTAATTCTGACAGTTCATTTTCTCCTGATAAACAGCTATTCTGGCAAGAAAAAAATCCCTAATCTCCCTCTGACCTTTCTCCATTTGGATGAGAGAACCACAATGAGTCTGATTCAAGAGAAGATCAAGGGAATCCTAGAGACAATCCATTCTGCTTGACACCAAACTGAGCAACAGTTTCAGAGTATGCCTGTGGCACAACAAGTAGAAATCACCATGGTAGGGTCTGGGGATGTGGCTCAAGCAGTAACATGCTCGCCTGGCATGCACGGGGCGCTGGGTTCAATCCTCAGCACCACATAAAAATAAAATAAAGATGTTGTGTCCACTGAAAACTGAAAAATATATTTTAAAAAATCTCTCTCTCTCTTCTCTTTCTCTCTTTAAAATAAAAAAAAAAAGAAAAGATAAGAAAGAAATCACCATGGTAAAAATCACCATGCTGCCAGTATAATTGTGGTAGTAGGTAGCTTGGGCCAAACATACACTGTGTGTCCAATATTATGGGACACGCGTTATTTGATTTATTTTGATTCTATGTTGTATAGATTGGTTTGGAAATGTCATTGGTCAGTTTGAGCCAGTTAGGGCATTTTCTTAGGTAGATAAAAATGAAATCACTAAAAATTTAATTTTGTTGAGGCAGATTTGAGCAAACTAAGACACAACTGGTTAATCTCAGTTCTCATAACTAATATCACAACTGAAGACTTTCTGTCTGGAACTGAAAACATTTTTTTTTTTCCATGAGGAAGAACAAAGACTAATTCTGTCATTTTTTTTTTCTTTTTTGGTTATAGTATAAGACTGGATGATGTATTTATATTAAACATTAATGAACATGAATTTTTTTTAAAAACTTGTTTATGATATGAATGATGAATAAGATTTGATTTTAAAAGTAGGTGATATAATGACTTTTCTAAAATTTAAAGAGATGCTCCAGTATTGATGCTCAAGTAACTATGACCAAAAATTATCACCTCAACGCTTAATTATATATAACTCCTACGAACCACGTTCAAATCATTGCATCTATTTTTCTACAATCTTAAATTCTAACACACATACTGTTAGTAATTAATTCTTATGTACTCAATTTTTCCTTGGAAAATCAACTTATGATAAGTGATGAATAGTTTCCAAAATGAAAAAAAATGCATTTATTTATTATTTCACTCATACATTGACCTGACACACATTAACCACTCAGTTGTGTTTAAGGTGCTGTTTTAATAGCTGGCAATTCAACAAAAAATAAGACAGTTTGTAGCTAAATACTACTAATAGTTGATAGTGAAAAGAAGATAAGGCTGCTAAAAGGGAAAGTCCTCAAAAGAGGTTATTATTATTTAATGGTTATGGTAATACCTTGGAATAGATTTTATTATTATCACATTACAGAGCAGGAAATCATGCATGATGGCTAAGGGATTTGATCAAAGGCTGAATTTAAAAAATGTTATTCCATCTGCCCTCTCCTCTTCATTTCCTTCACAAAGATACTTAGATCCAGACCTCCTCACTTCCTTTAAAGACATTTCTGGTACATTTCTTTGAGATTGTTCCTTTTCTATTTTTTTATCCACTATCCTCTTCATTTTCCACAATATCTAATTTTAAGATAGCTTAAAAACATAATAGACTTCCTTATTCTCTCTGCCTAAAATCTGAGTAGCTGTCTGTTTCCTCCAGAATATATTGGAAGTTTCTTAGAAGAATATTCTCTATTTTTTCACAAAATAAATATTTCTCTAGTGCTCAAATTTGAGTCAAAACTCTAGACAATTAAGATTAAAGAGTCCAAAACTCAGGGTAGATTTGGGTTTAACTCATGGATGATCTCATTCTTAATTGCAATTACCTCTGAGTTATTTTACTTCACTAATCCTTAGCATCTCATTTGGAAAATGAAGATCATAACAAGTAACATAGTGTTTTGTGCACATAATAAATACTCAGCAGATGATGCTGACTGTTGTCATAACTCTGTATTTTGTGCTGAAAATATTGACCTTTATAATTCCAAGAAATAGACAGACATTTAATGAGATAAAGTAGGAGAAATGGACAGGGAATTGGTACAAAATCCTCGTGTGATACTGTGACTAGGGGAAAAACAAGAACACAACACATGCAGAAAATCGCATACTAGGAAGTTCCAACAGAGATCACAAGTATGAAAAATGGAGTTAGAAAAATAATAGAATAAACTGGAGTCAAGCAATGACATGCAATTTTAGAGTTAGGTTGTCAAACCAGCATGACTTTTTTTGAGGGGAAATTCTGTTAAAACTAAGATAATTCTTCTTACTTTGTTACAATGACAAAAATACAAGTAAGATCTGAATTTACTAAGATAAAATTATTGTAATAAAAATACTTTTTTCTTATGATATAGATCAAATTGGGTTTGTAATGGATTTAACAGTAGTAAATAGGAACATTCTAGACCCCATTTCTTACTTGAAACATTAAGAATTGCAATTCTTGATTTATGGCTCTCCAAGAATACGCTTTCCTACCAATGAATGTGCTCATATAAATTTTATACATGCTTATGTTAAATATAGGTTAACTGACAGATTATTTTGAAATGCTCAAAGTGATTAATCAAGGCTGTTTCATTTAGTGATGAGAGATATTCAGTGATATTTCAAGATTTCAAGTTTGGTTAAATTAAGATCATAAGCATGAAAACTCACTTGAACTCAGGAACATATTTTGGGAATGGGGAAGCTAAATGATAATATTCAGAAACACACACTTAGCATTAGTGACACTAAGCAGATTTTCAGCTATCTTCAAATTGATTGGCAGTTTTACCTGAGAAGTAAACACATAGTTTTGCTTGTTCTGACCTAAATAAATTTACATTAGATAAGATCACACTTTAAGCATTCCTTTATACAAATGTTCATTAAAAAAACACTAACTATTGAGCTGTGTGTTATATGATAAAAACAAAATAAGCAACACAGTATTTTCCCTAACTATGCAAGGTTCATATTCAACTTAGAAGATGGATATAAGGAAAAGAATGAACATAATGTTTTATTAGTGATGATACGTGAACAGGATAGAGAAAGACATTTGTGTGGCTATTTTAGTTTGGGCACCAAAGAATATGCACCAAAATCAGGTCAAACATACAAGAAATAGATTGAGAGAAATTCCCATGAAGAATATAGGGGGAGTAGGCAGGAGAACGGAGGTGTATCTTTCAAACTTATAGTAAAACTCAGACCCATGTGAAGAAGAATGGGAAATACCAAAGGTTGGATAATGATATGAGCCTCTACCCAGTTCCCAGATTTCATCTAGCCAATGGAGATTATTGAGCTGAAGTTCCACACTAGAAGAATTCTGTCCTCATCAGAATAGGCCTGAGCTAGTAGCAGTCGTTGACTGGAAACAGCCCTTGGAAAACATAGTCTGGCAGTTAAAGTCCCACTGGATCCCAAGAATCATGTCAGATTATCATTGAGTTATGCTCCTAGCCACAGGACACTTTCATAACTGCCACCCTGGGAATAGTTAGTTTTACACACAGACCAGAACTTCAGAAAGTGCTGCAGTTTGGAAAGATGAAGAGGAAGCACAAACTGGATAAGATGAGCATTCAAAAAGTAAATATGAAGTAATTAAATGAAACTGGACAACATAGTGAGCTTGGGAGTGTCCCACAAGGTCCATTAGGGATGGAGCACATACCTAAGACAAGCAGTATAACAGAGAGAGAGGCAGGAAGCCACTATTCAGACCAGGAAGGGAACGTTGAGTTCTACAAAGGTGATATGGTTATTCTAGAGACTTTGTGGAGTCATTGCAGGAATGAACACTTGATAGAGACAGTAAAGGATCTGCACTGTAAAATGACTCCTGATGTTTAGAGCATGTCCAGGTGGAAGACTCAGTAGGCAGAGAGGAAGAAGACACTAATCATAAAGGCAGAATCATACAAACCTGGGATCCAATTCCAACTCCACTATTTAGTAAGCATGGGATCAGAAGCAAGTAATTCATCACCCCAGAGCATCTCATGCTAACTTCCAGTATCAGCCATAACATGAGTCCTTACCTCATGATGGCATGAGGATCATTCGTGGGAAAGGAATAGAATCTTAGAGATTCAGGTGTTGAAGTTACATAAACCCAACACTCATATCCTCATCCAAGAGTGTGCCCACCTGCATTTTTTAATCAGCCTCTATAAACCTCAGGTCTCTTAAGTGTAAAATGGTAATAACGTCTTATCTCTCTTATGGGAGTTGTTCTCTCTATGAACTAATATGTGTGAAATCTGAGTTCACTCTTTATGAGTAAGAAATGTTCAAATAACTAAGTGCCTGGTACCAAGCCCAGTGCCTTGCACACCTTTAATGTTCTGTTCTCCCAGCATCGCTGCAGGCAGGTTATTTTCTCCCCTGAGTTTAGAGGAGCAAATTGATACTTGAAGAGTTTAAGTAACTGGCTCACAGTCTCACAAGTGACTATACCGGGTTGTAATTCTCAGTTGCTTGATTTCAAATTCCATATTTTGAACCACTATTCTCTACCACATTTCTTTCCAGCGTGAAGCACTACCGTCCACCTGGCAAAGAAAATGCAATTTTAAGAACTCACTTGTTGGTTACCTTTCTTTTCTTGTATTATTAGGATGGTTTAAAACAGAGTTACAGATCACTTACACAAAATATCCTGGTTGGAGATCAAGAGAGGTTTTACACACTTCATTTAAATGAGACATGATAACCACCACCCAGATTGAGATGTAAGCTGTATTTCATCACTTGGAATTGGCTTCATTGAGGAGGATCAGACGTAGAAATGATGGAGTCAGTTGTCCTCAAAACTGTCTTTCTGCAGAAGTGTTTGGAATGTTTGCACACATTAATGCCTTTATTCTAATGAGAAATGCATTTAGCTCTCATCTAAAGCAAGCTTGACTCAGATGGTAAAAAGCAACAGAAAGCTGGTCTACCAGGCTAGTGTCTAGAGAACAGACACAGGACAATTACCATGTGAGAGTTCCCCTTCCCATTACTTCTTGCAGAGAAAAAGCTGATACAATTTTAATTCAGGTTATGGCATATTTCTTATTAACCAAATACTTACTTCGCCATGCTTCACTCTCTTTAACCAACATAAGATTTATCTAAAGTTGTCTTGAATCCTGAAAGTAAACACCTATTGTTAGGTCTAGAACCTGTTAGTTAACAAATGTTAGTTTCCCTCAGAAGAGTGGTAAAGAATGATTCTCAAAATTAGCAGATGGTCAGAAGATGATTCCAACAGTAAATAAGATAGATATCATATTACTAGCTGAGGAAGTGCAGACGTTTTCATTGTAAGTATTTCCATTTAAAAAAGAGAAAGAGTTCACAGATGCCTCAGCAGTACGCTTGGATCATATAACTTGGGAAAAAGATATTTTATTTGCATCTACCAATAGAGAGGTTTTTTATTTTCAAACATAATTTTGCTAACTTCCCCAATAAAGGGGCTCAACTTCAATACAAAAACAAACAAACAAACAAACAAACTTATAAATCTGCAAGAACAGCAAAACACGGATATGCAATTGTTTTTAGTTTCTTTGGAAAGAAGGAAAAAATAAATTGCCTCTGGCATTAAGAAACTCAAAGATCAAATGATTGAATAGTATCTCTGCTTCCCAAATGTTTTCTGCTGAGGAAGTGAGATACTCTTGAAGTACCTGCCCTTTTGCACCTGTGCAAAGATTGGCAATGCAGAGGAAATTTTAGAAAGCAGTCAGCTAGCAGGGCCTGAGATGATTCTGGAAACAACTGAGAAGCAATCAATAATCTATCACTTCATGATTTTTACCTTTAAATAGTAATGCATGGTTCTGGGACATAAGTCAAGACCATTTTCTGATAATCTTGGCACATATATGACTATTTACACTTGACATTAGGCTCATGCTTTGACAAAAATGAGAGATGGAAATTTTTAAAAGTATAGTCTTCATTGTCTTCCTATTCATTCCAGCCTCTGTATTCTCAAATTGCATTGCCTATTAATGTTCATTTGTCCAATGTAATAATAGGCTCTCTTGAGTGGCATTATCTTTGCAGATTCCCTCCTTTTCTGGATGCAGCAAATCAGCCAATGAAGCATCATTTTTTTCTTAATTTCAGAACAACTTATTTTCCCTAATTTGCCATAAGAATTAAAGATAACCTTCAAATACACTGTATAACCCCATAAAATCATGAATATTTTAAAAAATCCTATGAACTAGAGGGAAAAAAAACACTCACATGAAGGTGAATATAAATTATTTTAGAAGCCCTATCAAAACAAATCTTTGCTGTTAAAGAGTAGAATCAACAGTGGCATCCAGAATTTCAACACTTGTACAGAAGGGAGAAGCAATGAGTCTATTAAGCAATCCTCTCTTCATATGGAAAAGATCTTTTTGTTCTTCAATGTTCCTTATGTGAAGCTGTCCTCTAACAAACAGCAAGCAAGCAGAGTCTTCCTTAGAAGAAAACAGTCAAAACCATGAAGAAAGAATGAGAAGAAAATCGTTTCTAACTGCTCCTTAGATAAGGCATTAATCTCCAGGATATACAAAGAGCTCAAAAAAAATTTAACACCAAAAAAAGCTAATAACCCAATCAATAAACAGCCAAAGGAACTAAACAGACACTTCTCAAAAGGAGAAATATGAATCGTCAACAAACACATAAAAAATGTTCAATATCTCTAGCAATTAGAGAAATGTAAATTATAACTACAGGGAGATTCCATCTCTAGTCAGAATGGCAATTATCGAGACTACAATTAACTATAAATGTTGAAAATGATGTGGGGGGAAAAAGTATAATCACACATTGTTGGTTGGATGGCAAATTAGTACAACCACTCTGAAAAGTGTTATGGAGATTCCTTAAAAAAAAAAAAAAAACTAGGAATGGAACCACCATTTGACCAGATTATACCATTCTTTGGTATATATTCTAAAGATTTAAAATCAGCTTACTATATTGATGTAGCCACACCAATGTTTATAGCAACATAATTCACAATATCTAAACTATGGAGCCAAACTAGATACCCCTCAATAGATGAATGGATAAAGAAATTTGGTATATATACACAATGGAGAATTACTCAGCCATAAATAAGAATGACTTTATGGCATTTGTCAGTAGTAGATGGATGAAACTGAAGACTATCATGCTAAGTGAAATAAGCCAATGCCCTCAAACCAAAGGTCAAATGTTTTCTCTGTTATATGAAAGCTAATCCAAAATAAGAAGAGATAATACAAAAAGAATAGGAGAAAGATTACTATAGTAGCAAAAGAGAAATAAAGGTCAGGGAGGAAGGATGGAATAGGAAAGACAGTGGAATGAATCTAACCTAACTTTCCTGTATATATATATATATATATATATATATATATATATATATATATATATATATACATGCCACAGTGCATCTCACCATCATGTACAACCACAAGACACTAATTTAAATGAACAGATAAATAAATAGCAGAAAGAATAGAGGGAAGAAAACAGAGGAAGAAAATAAGGGAGAGGAAGTGGAAGTACTAGGGACTGAACTAGAACTGATTATATCCCATGCTTTTACAATTATGCAAAAATGAATCTCATTGTTATGTATAACTTAAAAAAAACACTAAATATTTAAAAACAACTACAGACTACATTTATTGAGCACTGTCCATATTCCAGGCAATTGTAAAGAAGACCAACATTTCTTTAAGTTCCCCAACTCTGCATGTTAGAATCTTTTTTCCCCCAACTCAGTTTTTGTTTACCTATTATTAATTGCCTGATAATCATTGATTTCCCCCTAATCTCAAATATATGAGCACCTCTATTATGCAACTGAAAAATATTTCTCTTTATATCATAATTGATTTTACCTATCGGTCCTATCTGTTGATTATAATATCACCAAATTCATAAATGTCTCTTCGGCCACTGTGCACACATCAAATATTATAGTAACAGGGACACTATAACTTGTTTATATCTAATTACCACAGTAATGTCTTACTGGGGAAAAACTGAAAAATATACAACTAAAAATAATAAAGAATTCTTTATCCTCTCCTCTCTTTTCCCATATCCAAGGAAGTTTATTTCTCTTCAGGAACTAATGTTAATATTTTGGTATATATCTTTGCAGAGTTTGTCTCTGGATACCCATGTGCATATAGAATGGTTTAATTCTGTGGGGATTTTAAAAAAAAATTCAGATCCTGGTATGCATAGTTGTTCAACTTGCTTTTGTAAGTTAATATGAATCTTGAGCATCTTTTCATGTCAGTACATAGAGATGTACCCTATTCTTTTTAAATATTGTATAATATTTTGGATGAGTAAATTCATGTCTGATCAGTACAGGATGAGACCAGATATGCTCCTAGTATCCAGCATCTTTCCTGTAATGTAAAATATTAACTGCAACATAGAGAAAGTAATGAAATAATGCAGCACCATCCTTCATATAAATAAGGCCATTGTAATATATAATAAAATCTGCAGGGCAGGGACAGGGAGGTAAACTGTGCATTGATTTTTCTAGAAACTTTTGACAGTGAATTGTTTTATATTATGTCTGCTAAGCTCTCAAATAAAAAACTGCACAAGAAGGTGGGCTTATTTTCCAAAATGCTTCCTAGATAAAGAAATGGATACTACTAAGAAGTGTTGTCTGAAATAAGCCAATTGGGTTCAATACACACTGTAGCATGAGCTGCATGCTACTATGCTCAATCTGTCAGGGAAGAGAAAGTAGGTAATATCAGGACAGTTTTTCAGATGCAAAAATAGTTCATATTTGAAAAAAACAGACTTTGATGGATGTAGGTTATCATCATGAATTTATACAGATTTTATTAAATACATGTTATGGAATGTCTGTTTTGTTGCTTAGAATTATAGGAATATTAATACGTTGGCATTTACATATTTTTAACTTCAAACTTAAATTTCTGAAGTATTTGACAATTCATACCTGTGTGCAACAAGTTCTACCATAAAGGATTTCCTGTAAAACAAGAATAATTATAAGTTGATGAATTTAAAAGGAGATGCAGATTTAAGAATCATTTAATGGTATAATTAAGAGGATCAGAGGCAATGATACCACCATATGAGAGGAAGATCAGAAGTAGTAGTAGTAGCAGCAGCAGCAGCAGCAGCAGCAGTAGTAGTAGTAGTAGTAGTAATAATACACTTAGTCACTCTTGATTGAATAGAAAAATGTGATTTGGGGTTTAATCTCTAGAGCAGACAGCCTCAAATTGAACTCTGACTCTGTTACTTCCTAACTGGCTATCCCTAGGAAAAATAATTTCCCTGTGCAACAACATCCTCTTCTGCAAAATAGGTATAATAATCATTACTTCAAGATTTGTTCTAGGGGTGAAATTTGTTCATACAAGTGAAACATTATATATTTTATCACAAATTGTTCAGATAAGTGAGCTGTGGTTTATGTAACTTATACATAGAATACACATCCTCTTCAAAATATCTTACAAGGTTAATATTAATATTTTGATTTTAAGAGTGACTATACATAGGCAAGGCAGCTGGGAAACCACAGTAGACATATAGGACCCTAGATTTTTGTATCTCCAAAGCCTAGTCTCTAGTCTCTTTAGAACACATTATATTCTCTACAGGGAAATCAAGGAAGTATGTAGACTGGATTTAGATAATAATTTTGAAACTATTTTCTTCTCCTCTTTTTATTTCATATTGAATATTTACTATGAAACAGTGTTAAGTTAGTGTTTCTAACACTTTTCCTTTTTTTGGACAAATATTTTTTTTTTCTGGATTCTCAAATTTTAAATCTTATCTTGTTTATGAAATTAAAGATTGCTGTATTTGGAGAGTACCTCTTGTGAAATGCAAATGTAAAATAATGTATGTAATTTATTGAAACTTCCTTGATATATACATGTTCAAGTGAAGCAGAGAACACAGCCCCTCTGGCCAGGGTGCAAGTGCCCTGCATGCCATTGCAGTTCTTCACAGGATTTAGGTCACAATTAGACATCTTCAACATCTTTTACTTGTAAGTCAGCAGTTTGCTTAAGGCATCTCTGCATATCTTCTCCTGTCCCTGGTATACCCCTCTCTCTTCCTACCTCCAATCTCTCTCTCTCTCTCTCTCTCTCTCTCTCTCTCTCTCTCTCTCTGCCTTGTCCAGAGAACATTTGGCCCTGTGTGGTGGCATGATCAGCTCCTTAAATGCAAGCCACACATAGAGCTCTGCATATAACAGAACCACTACATTTGCAAAGGTACTAAAAAAAGGATCCTTATGAAATAAAATTGCTTTAAGATGTTCCTTCTTTAAAGTGTAATGATTTTTGTTTTACATTTGAGACAGTATGCTACTTCCATAACACAGTTCATTTAAAAAGCTCTCCTGAGAGGGATCTTATTTATAAAATATAAACTTATAGAAATAAAATAAGAAAGGCCTGGAAAAACAAATTATTTAACGTGTATGTTTCAGAGGCCAATAACTTTATAGTTGTAATCATACGATTTATCATCAGGGTTTTCCCTTCCACAACTTAGAAAATGGGTAGTGACAAAAATATGTGTCATCAACCCCTCTGCTCCAAATTGAAGCCCCATCTCATCAAGAAAGGCCTTCTAGACATTTCTAATTTACAACAATTTCTATCTTCTCTGAACCTCTGAATAGATACCGTCATCATTCATCTTGTCACCTCAATAAGAACATAAAGCTGTATGTAATTTGGTAGGCATACTTCCTACATTATCTTTTATCCTGCTGAAAGATACATCCATCTTCAGGTTTTGAACACCAACATGTGCTACTGGATACTCGAATGCTTAACCACTGTTCATTAGATACAAATGAACCATGGGCTGATTTTATCTCCCTGCCAGCCCTGGAAATGTGGCACAGAAGCAAGAATGGAAGACAGCAAGTGACCTGTCAAAAGGTTCAGGTACAGGCAGCAAGTTTTGAGTGAGTACCATCCTTTCCTATTCTAGAGATATAGTCAAGGCTAATGCCACTATCACATATAATTTCAATAATTTAAATAAGCTTTCTTATTTTTGATCTTACTTCACCATGCTGCAGGAAGCAACTGAATATAATTTGCTTTGGTCTGAATGTGTGTCCCAAAAGTTCACATGTTGGAAACAATTCCAAAAGACGTTGTTTATGGAACATAACATATGAAAGCTGGGGATTCTGGAAGGTATTTAGATTTTGGTGAGATCAGGTGGGTAAGGCCCCCCATGATGGTACTCCTGGCTTTATAAGAAGACCAGAGACTCAAGATAACATGCTTATTATGTTTTTCCATGTGACGCTCTCTGTCATATGATATAAAAGACCTGTACCAGATGACAGAATCATATTCTTGGACTTACCAGCCTCCAGAACTATGAACTAAATAATCATTATTTACAAATTTCCCAATCTGTTGTATTCGTTTTCAGCAACAGAAACAGAGTAAAACACTTGGGTATTTTAGTATAATTCTTAAAATCCAGTGTGATTGAGAATCTTTAGAGATTCATCCTAAGCAAAACTCAGAGACCATCATGGCTAGAATTAATTATATTAAGGACTAATAACATAGGTGAGCTAAAAGCAAATATTTCTATTCAGTGTCCACACGACATTGGGGCAATAAGGCAGATAACCTCATTAGACCATCCACAGCAGAAGGCTTTTATTTGGTCTTGCTTTGACTCCAATAATTATCTTAGACTTTTTCTGCTTTGCATAGTATCCACTGTTACCAATCACACCAATATGCAAATGTAGATAACATTATATCTATAAAATGCAAGAAACAATTGAGATACTGTTTTAGGAATCTTAAAAGAGTATAATTTTACCAGATAATACATGATGAAAAAAATCTCTTTATAAATAATATTGCTAAATAATTTTGGAAAATTAGATATAGATAAAAGACATGGAAATCATAATAATATTTGTTTCTATAATATTTTCGAAACACCTTTGAATCAGGCTTGAAACAGAAGCAGAATTTCTATCACAAAGGTCAATATATGCTATCATTTAGTCCCCTAAGTATCTGGACGGCATTTGTAGTTGTACCAGGATTTAGGTTGAAACCACTACTTATTTAAGTTCAATTTTAGATTAACTGAGGCCATTATAAATTATGATAAAATCTGCCTCAACATAAGAAAATGAACCAAATATTATATTCATGTTAAATTCAAGGTCATGTTAATATACATTCAATGCAATAAAAGAGTCATGCTAGAGAGCTACCAGGTGAGAAGTCCTACATTTTACTTTTTGGAGTCCAATACTGGTTGAGACTTGGCACCACCATTTGCAATGTCTTTAGTTAACATATCTTTAGAGATGATTTTGGGTTATCACCCCCTGGGGTTTCTTGGGAAACAGCAGAAATTCCAGAAATCCTCTTTGTGGACCATTTCCTTAGCTTGTTCCCCAGAAAGTGAACTTGAAGAGGTCTGGAAGCAGAGGGACTGACTTTGTGTTTTATTATCTTTCCTTTTCCCAAAACAAGTTGCTTGCCTCTTGTAGCTCCTCTTCATCAAAGAGATGAAGCTTGAAGCCCACTCCTTTTTCAGAACCAGGGTTGTGTGGAAAAATGAGAACAATTGGCCACAAAGTAATATAAGAAGTTACGCTGCCACCAGATATTACTTTATGTTACATCTCTATTAAACACTAATGTAAAGCCATGTTTTAAAAGATTATTTAATGGTTTGAAAATTGTCTCATGAGATTATGTTTTAAAAAGGAGGCAACAAACTCATAGAGAGTAAGGTGTGTGTGAGTTTATGTGGAGAGCTATAATAAGAGACTGAAGAAAATACTGGAGAATTCTGCTGAAGAAAGGAGAAGGCTTATATGTTGTTGGTTAAAATGTAAATTAGTGCAACCATTGTGACAAGCAGTGCTGAACTTCCTCAAAAACACTAAGAAATAGAACTACCTTAACCTACTTCCGGACTATATCTTAGGAAAATAAAATTAGCATGTCAAAGAGATACCTGCACTCCAAGTTTATTGAACAATATGCACAATTGCCAAGATAGGAAAACAACCAATGTGTCCATCAGTGGTTAAAGAAAATATGGCATATATACACAATGAAATATTATTCAGTTATAAAGAAAGAATGAAATCCTGTAATTTGCCTCAAAATAGATGAATTAGAAGTTATATTAATGGAAATAAGTAAGGCACAAAAAGATCAATATCACATGTTCTCACTCATCTATGATTGCTAAAAATGTTGGTCTCATGGAAGAAGAATGTAAAATGTCCTCACTTGAGGCTACCAAGTGTTGGGGGAGGAAAAGAATTACCAAAATATTGTTAGACCAGAGGATTATGTTCTATTGTCCTCAGAACAATAAAGTGACTACAATGACTTTTATGCTAAATGAAAAACTACAAGAATCCATACACTTCAAACATAAGAAAAATTTTTAAATTACTCTGATTTGATCATTACACATTGTATACAAGTGTCAAATCTTTGTACTGAACTTCATAATTATGCACAATTATTAGTTGGTCATTAGAATTTTTAACTAATGAAAAATGCTACTTTCTTTGGGAGGAAATAATAAAGTATTTTATTCTTTAGAATTGAGATATTCTTAGTGATATCATATTTTTTCCTTTTCACAGAGAAATCAAAATCCCCTAGTTTTTAAAGAGGTGAAGTAGGAAGTAAATAAATACTTTTTCTCTATATTATGATCTCTTCCACCATAATTATAATCTAAAACTAGTGCAGAGTATCAATATTCTGGATCAATGGGCAAAGACCCTGTTTTGAGACACATGGGATTAATGTTCTTTTCTGTTTCTAAAAGGTGGTTAAAACACATTGCCAATCCTATCACATAAAGGGGTTAAAAAAAAAAAAAGAAAACTGAAAACTGTAATTCAACAAAGATTCTCTTTGTAGCGGCAAATTCCACAACATATTCATAGACAGAGGACTGAGTCAGAAATCTCTGGAAGGTTTTTTATTCAATTGTGACTCTCCTTACAATATCATGATTAACTCCTGTGCTTCACTACAGCAAAACCCATAGGTTCCACACACAGAAGACAAATTACTTTGTTCAGTGAATCAAGTTTCATAGGAACACTGTTGTGAGGTTCTCATTCACATGGTCTGAAGGACACAGTTGTCTCCAAATTAGAATTTGACTTCATATGGACATGACCCTGAAGCCAACTGGCTTTTTTGGCTTTCATTATATTTTTTTGTGCAAGGCTGAGGGCCATGGAAAGTTATATATCTTAAAGTAGCATATAAATCAGGGGTGCCAAGAACAAGTGACTTTGTGTGGATCCACTGTGAAAATTCAACAAACTCAATAGCCCTCTAAATTTTTCATTTTATTACTGGAAAGTAAATAGGTTCTTGTATTTATTTGCTACCATTCTGTCCACAGTCTTCTTCAGAAAGAATTCTTGTGAGTTATCAACAAACATTCTGCCTGAGTTTCAAAGATTTAGATTGTGAGCACTGCAATTTGCTGGCAGACCCTATCTGCAATAAAGAATATTAACTTCTGGCAGTCTCTGTGCAACATTCAGAGACACTGGACCATTCAGTACAAAATCTTTTATGTCTATATGAAGAGGCCTTAGATGAGAGGGTCAGCAAATGGATCCGAATTCCTCATCTGTACATAAGGGATAAAATTCCATTTTTTGTGCCTGCCTCATAGAGTTTTGGTGAAGATACAAGAAGAAATTGGAATGATTTGAAAAGGAAAAACAATATATTATTATGTCATACTTGCTTCTATCAAAGTCCACTTACATCTACCTAAAAAATCAACAAAATTCTTGACTTATGTCTTCTATATAATCTACACTCTTATAACAAATATTTGGGGCTAATCCTCTGTCTACCATCCTTTTACCCTTTACCTCAAAGGCATGTTTTAGAAAATGTGGTACATAGAGAAACAATGGAGTTTTAACTTAGCCATAAAGAATGAGATTATGGCTTTATTTTTGATGAATGGATAGAACTGAAGAAGAACATGCTAAATGAAATAAATCAGACTCAAAAAGTCAAGGGTTGAATATTTTCTGTCCTATGTGGAAACCAGACCAAAATAAGGAGAAAAAAGTAATAGGGTAGTGAGGTGAAATCCCCTGAAAATAGAAGGGAGAAGCATGAATTAAAGGAAGGGGGCTAAGGGGGTAGGGATAGGGATAGGAAAAGAGGAGTGGTAGAATGAAATTGACCAATGATCCTATTTACATTTATGAATATACCACAGTGAATTTCACTTTCATACATATCCATAAAGCACTAATTTAAAAAATAAACCAAAATAGAAAGAAAACCAATAGAGTAAAGGAGAGGAACAGGGGTGGGAGGCAGGGACAGAAAGAGAAAGTACTGGGGAATGAAGTAGAACAAATTATATTCTATGTTATATGATTATATTAAAATGAACCCCAATATTATGGATAATTACAATGCACTAATAAAAACCTAAAAAAAATAGCATTTCACATACGTAGAAAATTTTGTTCTGTGACTGGGCTAGGGAATGAGGAGTTTAAATGGAATAAAGATCTGATGTTTACCAGATACTCTGATTTGGTCTTTGCTTCCCAAGGAATTTGGGGAATTTAGAATTAAAATCTAAAGGAAACAATCTTTATAATGATATGAACATTCTCTGGGCATATGCGGAACTGACTCTTTCTTAAAAGATACATACAGAATCAGGAAGATCCTTCTCTACATGTAAGTGGAACTCAATATAATTTAGACACTCAACATTTTTTAGAAATATTGAGACAGAAATGGTGTCATCTGCATTGACTTTTGCTGCTGTTGTTATTAAAGCAAGTAATAGAAGTAAAATTATTTTCCTAAAAGTCTCTTCACATAGCAGATATAGAAACTGAACAAAGATGTAGAAAACTGGGTGCATTACAGAGCAATTTCATGGACAGGCAGGCTTGTTTCATGTATGACACATCTCATGACACTAATCATGACACTTTGGGCTATCTCTCACATCTCTACCCCTTTGCGTCTCTCCCTCATCCTAGCTACTTCTCATTTTAAGATTTATAATGATTAGCTGTATTTTTCTGAGCTATTTTGAGATTCACTTAGAATTCTGTTTTTCCTCCAATTAATGAGGAATAATGGCAGCATCATGCACAAGAGTCCTTCCAAAATTATTAAACTAATTTCTGTACATATTGAGATATAAGAGATGGTACTAGAAACTATCCTATGTAATTGACCAACACTGGGCTTGTATTCATTGCTACTTACCAGGGAATGCCTCTAAACCTAGTCAGGAAAATTTATGTCAAAGTTTATATCTTTTGTAAATATTCCAGCCTTTTCTTATGTAAAGCCATAGGGTGGATCTCAGTGTACATTTCTGCCAACTTTTATTCTGGTTTGTAGCCAGTATACATTTCTGCCAACTTTTATTCTGGTTGTAGCTAGTATAAAACTGTGAATTTTAAGGTCATGGACCCGGATGAAGACTGGCTGGGTTTGAAATCTCTTCCTCCAGTTATTTGCTTTGTGGCTACTACAGTCTGAATATTTGTGACACCAATCTTGGCAATTTTTATGCTGAAATTCTAATCCCAAGGTGATGGTATTAGAAGTTGGGGCTTTTGGAAGGTGATCAGGCCAAGAGTTTAGAGACCTCATGATTGGTATTTGTGCCCCTTTATAAAAGGTTCCCCAGTGTACAAGCTTGCCCTTCTACCATGTGAAGACAAGTGAGGCTCTAAGAATCAGACACCATGTATGGATCAGGAAGCAGAAACTCACCATTTATTCTTCCTGATACCTTAATCTTGGGCTTGCCTGCCTCCAGCCTTATCAGAAATAAATGTCTGTTGGTTATAGGCTACCCAGTTTATATCATATTGTTAATGCAATCCAAACAGACTCATTGCCTTGGTAATTTAAGTCATTTATCTTCTCACTTTCCTCAACTGTGAAAAGGGATGATAACAAAATCACTGTTATAGTTTAGATATGAGGTGGCCCCCAAAAGGTCCTATGCGAAACAATACAAGAATTTTCAGAGGTGAAATTTTTAGTTTATGAGAGGTATAATCTAATCAGTAAATTAATCCACTGATAGGGATTAACTAAGTAGGCAGGTAAGGTGTGTCTGGAAGATTTAGGTCACTGAGGCTGTGCCTTTGGGGTTTATATCTTGTCCTTGGTGAGCAGAGTTCTCTGTCTGCTTCTTGGTTACCATGTCCTGAACCGCTTGCCTCCGCCAGGCCCTTCCACCATGATGTGCTGGCTCATCTGAGGCCCAGAGGTAGGCAGTCAGCCAACCGTGGACTGAGCATCTGAAACCATGATCCAAAATAAACTTTTCCTCCACTAAATTGCTCTTGTCAGGTCTTTGGTCACAGCAAAAACAGCTGACTGAAACAATTATTTAAGTCGTATGTTTTTAACAAGTAGTAAATGAATTCATGTTAATGTTGAGAAGAGTGTTGCATAATGTACAATATATAAAAATTGCTAATTAAAAAAGCAGTACTGATGAATTAGAAAATGTATCAAATCGTATTGAAATCATTTCCTTATCTTATGTGTGTTTATACTTTTTTTTTTTTTTTTTCCGCAGTGCTAGGGATCAAATCGAGAGCCTCACCCATGCTAGGCAAGTATCTACCACTAAGTTTCATTCCTAGCCTTTCCTTATAATGTATTCCTTTTCCCTATGAATCTGTGCACCCCATGAA
Source organism: Marmota flaviventris (assembly GCF_047511675.1). Classification (NCBI taxonomy): domain Eukaryota; kingdom Metazoa; phylum Chordata; class Mammalia; order Rodentia; family Sciuridae; genus Marmota; species Marmota flaviventris. The sequence goes on along the minus strand of NC_092506.1, from coordinate 25,115,092 downwards.
GGAAGGGTCAAATAATCTAGAGATATAAACAATGCAAACAATGCAGAAACTTCCAGATTTATTGGTGAACCTTCCTTGTCCCTGGAAGTGGGAGTTCTCTCCCTCTAGGTCTCAAGCAAACCAAGGGAGTTGACCATCCCCAGATGTGACAAAAGGATGAAAAACCTATGTTATTAATAAACAGAATAATAAATATTCATCTAATGTTGATTAAATAAGTAAAACCTTGCAGGAAACTCCTTACTTGTGGGGTTAAGAAAAAATTTAAAAGGGTATATTCTCTGACTCAATAACTAAACTGAATGTGTGCATGGCAACAGGAGTTATAGAGCTAAAGGAGACATAATCTGTTCTCTAGAAGCACTAAATATTATTATTATTTTTAATTCTTGAAACCTCAAATCTTAAAATATGAATTTATAAAACAGCTTGCAGAATGTAGGTCTTGTTTTGATGGATAAGATTACAACTTGAAGGAGAACAGAGTAGCAAACTTTATAAAGAAAACTAGCACCAGTGACCTGACCTGTCACTGCTGAGTAAACTCATGTAGAAGACCCAATGGGATTAGGTCCACTCATCCCTGGCGGAGATTACTTCTTTACTCTGCTGTTATTCTCTCTGCTAACTACAGGCAGGCTAAAACTGACTGATAAGTTCTGGTGTTCAAATGAGTCTGGGAGTAATGGTTCTTAGGTTTGGTACATGTTAGAAATACCTGAGAGCATCTAAAATGTATTCAAAGTTATATCACTGGTTCTGGGGGGAATTAGTCATCACTAAATTTAAAGCATTCATATAGTGATTAAAATACACATCCAGAATTGAAATTCATCTAACTAGGTGAATTCATTACAATCAATTGAAGCTTTAATGAAGAAATAAAACTTAGCATGGCGCCTTTAAAAACCATGTTTCGTGAAACTACATAATCCAGAGGTATAAACAATGCAAGCAATGCAGAAACTTCCAGATTTATTGGTGAACCTTCCTTGTCCCTGGAAGTGGGAGTTCTCTCCCTCTAGGTCTCAGGCAAACCAAGGCAGTTGACCATCCCAGATATAACAAAAGGATGAAAAACCTATGTTATTACAATATTCCATATAAAAATTCATTACAAATTAATGGTCACAATAAATTAATGCTCAAAATTTTAATACAATGGAAATCACTAACATGTTAATTTTGCATTAAGTTTAATTGTGTTTGAGCATATGGGATAGACTTTCTAATAAATGACTTCTGCCATTTCTGTGCCTATATTTAAACAGTTTTTAAAAGTGTTTCCAATTTGTCAGATTATTGCCCTGTACTTTTCTTTATTTTTAAATTAATTCCTGAGTCAGTCTGTTCACATAAAATTATATGAGTGAACACAGTACTCCAGCAAAAGTGTGTCATGCTTAATCAAATGCTGGGAAGGTTTAAGCACATCTGCTCAGCAATTGCTCTGTTAATGGCACCACAGTCAGCTATGCAGGAGCGGATCTATAGCAACTCACAGGAGTGGTGTAGTGCAGGCATTCATTCTAGGGCTTTAATGACTTTTATTTTTAATAACATATGCAAGTAAATGTAAAATGTTAAATAATGGTAACCCTGCTTTGAATGCTTAACATTGGCTGGCTCCTAGTAGAAAATCAATAAAGATATGTTAAATAAAGGCAGTAAAGAAAGAAGGAAGGAACAAGGTAAAGGAGCCAAAAAAAAAAAAAAAAGGATAAAGGAGGAGAAGATGAAAAGAAAAGGGAGGGTGGGGAAAGAGGAAGGGAGGATGGGGGAAAGGAGGGAAGGAGGGAGAGAAGAAGAAGGGAGAAATTTTCTACTTTTTGTACTACTTGTATGAACGTCTGAATTACAGTATTTGTAAAAAGTACCCTAAAGTTGCACTTCTAATAGGTCTGCATTTTTCAGACTTATTATCAAACTTTTCCCTTGTTTGAATTTGGAGAAAGCAGAAACAATTGGATATCAATGCCTTGCTCTCTATATAGGAATTACACATTTGAACTTGTGTAGTTTTTGGAACAATTGTTTTTGTTTCTTTTAATTTTATAGCTTTTTATATTTTTAAGGTACTTCCTGCTAAGTAGACATGGAACTAGACAAGGTCTAGAATTAGGTTTCTATGATTACTGTTTACTCCTTCTGGAACAATTCTATGGGAAGACCAAGGGTTTATCTCATGGGATCTAGAGCATAAATTTGAACTCTAGATACATAAGACAATTAATGCTACTCAGTTCTTCCTGGATATTAAACTGCATCTTGGTCTTTGAGGTATCTCTTGATGGGGTACCTTCTAGCACAGGGAAAACAGAAGATGCTTGTCACCCAAATCAAAGGACCTGTACATGATCCATGGGCTCAGGGTAGATGTTAGTTGCCAACACATTACTGAGAGGTAGACTGTTTCTTAAATTAAGTTCTGAAACTTATCTGTTAACCCAACAGAAACACATTTTGAAAGAGGAGGAGACGGGGAATTTGTTATTACCTCTTCCAGAAATCAAGGTGAATATAGATAGTAGCCCTTTCCACAGAGGAAAGTTCCTCAGAGTTCAGATTCTATCCATAGTCTTTGTTTATGGCTTCCTGCTTTTCTGGATCAATCCAGCTGAAGTTGTCAGCTCTCTGACATATTTGAGATCTTGTGTCTTGGTCACACTGTAACTTTGGCACACAGTGGTGCTGGATGAAAGTTTGTGGAATAAGCCTTCCTTCTCACAAGACTATCCTCCAGTGGAAAGGTGGAAAGGTTAAGAAGAACAGGAAATTTGGAAAAGGTTCAGCTGTATAAGTTATTACAAATCTTCTGATAATAGAACAGGTATTAAATTCATGAGACACTGAAAATTGAATTGCTGAGACAAGAGCTATTGTGACTAGAATAGCAAATGTCAGATCATGAATCTATTCACATGGCAAGGATTAAAAGATGATTAGCACAAGTGACAGAGTGGTTCTTCTTTGCCTGAAACATTGAGGCCCTATTTTGTTTTGAGGAGGTAAAGACTCCAAATATTTCTTAAATTGTGTTTATGCTCTATGTTTTGAACTCTTAATTTTTACATTTTTTGGAGTTAAGAGAAGAGCAAAGTTGTCCATATCAAATTTTATAATTTCTCCTTACCTAAAACTTTTATGATTTTAGAACAATGCATAACTGGTCTGATAGCAGTAGACAATGATATTTAAAGAACAGCTTTAGATTATCTGGGAAATAAAAGGAAAGTCAATAGTGATTTTTAGGGTTTCATGTTCATGAACCCATATATACAAGGTCTATGTCAAGAGGAAAGAAAGATTTTCAGCATGAAGGTTGATCTCATATTGAGTTCTGAGGTCAGAATTTAGGAGTTGGGTAAAGAATGAGTGAAGAAAATTCTTGTTTCTTAGGAATTCTTCCCTAGAATACCAACCACTTCAAGTCTAAGAATTTTTATAAATTCTTGTTCATTTATTTATTCAGTCATCTGCTCATTATAAGAACTGTTGTATTCTGCTATCTTTCCTATCCTCTACTATCCCCCCTCCCCTCCCCTCCCATCTTCTCTCTCTACTCCATCTACTGTAATTCATTTCTCTCCCTTGATTTTTTTCCCTTTCCCCTCACATCCTCTTATATGTAATTTTGTATAACAATGAGGGTCACCTTCCATTTCCATGCAATTTCCCTTCTCTCTCTCTTTCCCTTCCATCTCTAGTCCCTGTTTAATGTTAATCTTTTTCTCATGCTCTTCCTCCCTGCTCTGTTTTTAGTTGCTCTCCTTATATCAAAGAAGGCATTTGGCATTTGTTTTTTTTAGGGATTGGCTAGCTTCACTTAGCATAATCTGCTCAAATGCCATCCATTTCCCTGCAAATTCCATGATTTTGTCATTTTTTAGTGCTGAGTAATACTCCATTGTGTATAAATGCCACATTTTTTAATCCATTCATCTATTGAAGGGCATCTAAGTTGGTACCACAGTCTAGCTATTGTGAAATGTGCTGCTATGAACATCGATGTAGCAGTATCGCTATAGTATGCTCTTTTAAGGTCTTCAGGGAATAGTTCAAGAAGGGCAATAGCTGGGTCAAATGGTGGTTCCATTCCCAGCTGTCCCAGGAATCTCCATACTGCTTTCCAAATTGGCTGCACCAATTTGCAGTCCCACCAGCAATGTACAAGTGTACCCTTTTCCCCATATCCTCGCCAGCACTTGTTGTTGTTTGACTTCATAATGGCTGCCAATCTTACTGGAGTGAGATGGTATCTTAGGGTGGTTTTGATTTGCATTTCTCTGACTGCTAGAGATGGTGAGCATTTTTTCATGTACTTGTTGATTGATTGTATGTCCTCCTCTGAGAAGTGTCTGTTCAGGTCCTTGGCCCATTTGTTGATTGGGTTATTTGTTTTCTTATTGCTTACTTTTTGAGTTCTTTGTATACTCCGGATATTAGGGCTCTATCTGAAGTGTGAGGAGTAAAGATTTATTCCCAGGATGTAGGCTCCCTATTTACCTCTCTTATTGTTTCTCTTGCTGAGAAAAACTGTAACCGATGTGATTCTGCAATCTGTATACGGGGTAAAAATGGGAGTTCATAACCCACTTGAATCAAATGTATGAAATATGATATGTCAAGAGCTTTGTAATGTTTTGAACAACCAATAAAAAAATAAATAAATTGAAAAAACAAAAACAAAACAGAACTGTCTTTTAGAACTGTCCATACCAGATGCTGTGTGTCTAGGGTGGAGGTCATCAGAATATAGCCCACAAGTCAAATTTGGATGATGACTTCTTTTTGTAAATATGTTTTATTGAAATAGTCACATCCATTTATTAATGAACTGCCTATTCCCAAATCAGTAATTGCCACACACATTGACCTATGAGACCTAAAATAGAAGCAGAATAAAAATCAGAGAAGAAAAAAAGGAATACATGTGAGTTTTGAAGATGGAGAAAGGGTCCATTAGATAGAAAGTGCAAGAAGCCTGGAGAAGCTAGAATATAGATTCTCCCTAGAGCCTGCAGAAGAAAAGTCAGGCCTGTTCACACCTGGACTCCAGCCCCTTCAGCTCTGGGGCACTGAGTTCAGACGCTTGCGTTCCAGGACTACACTATGACATATTCTTGCATTCATCCACTCAGTTTATGAGTTTCATCAACAAACTGAAAAATATTGTGACCCCTAGTCTGGGATTTAGTGTATCCATAAAATAGTAATATATTGTAATAAATAAATGCTGTCAACTAAGGAAATCCTAATATAGGAAAGTCAATAGAGCTGTTTTTCAGTGTGGTCTTGAGCAAATAACTTTCATAAGTAAATCCTTGTCAAAGTACTAAAGACATGCCTGCCCGGTTAGATAATGAAGGAGATTTAATCTTGCTGGAAATATATGTGCAGGTATATAAAGTATTATTTGTATTCTTAACAGATAGAAAGATCTGTGTTCTCATCTAATACAAAGTAGAACACTTGGTTGAATTTTAAAACATGGTGATAAACCGTAGGACAGATTAATTTTTTCTTAAATTAGTTAACTTGCCATTTCTGAGATGAAAACTCAAAATAGTCTCATACTTCTGCAAGCACATTATTTGAAGTAAACATTTAGGAAGCAGGAGGAATGCCTCACTTGGCAAGTTGAGTAGCAAATTAAACTTATTGAAACAATTCTGCATGTTATTCAAGGATACAGAGGATGACATACTTTTATTCATCTGCTAACGGGTGCATACCTGGATGGGTTTTATAAATGCAAAACATTAATATTTCAGACATCTGGGATAATCAGCAGTGCAATCTTTAGACTTAAAGGGAGCCTGATATTTCAAGTGCAGAATTACTGTTTTTATTAGAACTGATTTAATTGACATCAAATTATAAAATTTCCATCATGTTCACATAGGTACAATATGCAGCTTAATTTTTTGAAAATAATGCAATGCTGTCACAACGAACATCAGTAAATCTTTCAATTTTACTCTATTTGACAAGTGGTATGAAGTTTTAGAGTGAGTTTTTACAAACCTTTGATTATACACATGAACTTTATTCCTCAAATAAGTCTCATCAATTACACAGAACTCAATAGCCTGTTTCAGAAACCAATGTAAAATTCTAAGCCACACAGAAGTAAAATAACTCCCAATGACATACAGTAAGTGGAAGAGTTTGGCTTTGAACTCCAGCAATATTTTTATTCAACTGGCTTATAATGTAGCTCAAAGAATCATAGAAACTAACATGAAATAAATGTGCCTTGAGAACTGTAAACAATGGTTTTGGGGTATACTCTAATATATAATCAGAAATTCAACACTTATCATCAATTTTTATTTTAAAATGGTATGTCTCTCCTACAGAAAAAGCACCCAGTTATCAAGGAAATAAAATACATTGAACATACCTGTCCTTTCAGCAGATATTGAAATAGCAACAGGGTTTACTTTCAAGAGAACCACACATACAAATAATTTTTAAGTGTTTTTTTTTTTTATCATTTCATTAAGGAACTTGGCATACACATTACCTATTTTATTTTTGGTAGCTTTATCTGCTTAAAAAAACTAGAATTAGAAAATCTTTTAAGGTGCATTAAAGAAAGAGTGAATTTAATGTCAGAAAAATCTAAATTGGCCCTCCATTCACATGGCATTCTTTTATTCCTGTGGAGTGGAGAAAGAAAAAAGTTTGAAAGACGAGGCTGAATGAACCAAAGTCACAACTTCTATGACTGAAGAAGACTCCATACATAGTTGAAGACTCCATAGATAGCATTCAGTTCTGCACAAATTGCACCCAATAACACAAGGTTATTAGGATCATTACAGTTTCCTTTGGCCCCCTTTCACTTCTTTACATTTCCCCATCACCACCTGGAAAAGGTATGCAATTGACCTTAATCTGCACTGCTGCTTGTCAGTCTTTAGACAAGCTGCCCCCCGACAAATGCTTTCTTCTTAACTTGTTATGTAAGATATATATATATATATATATATGAATAGATATTACATATCTATTCTTACCTGTTATATATGTAAGCATGGATATTATAAAGGTTCTTTGTGTGTTGTTTTGCATCTTTAAATTTGCCTTTCAAGAGTTCTTAGCAAAATGTCATTTTTTCTAGAAAAAAAAAAATGTGTCCTTAAGAAAGTTCTTAAGATTTTCTCCACCAGGAAGTGTCCAAAGATAATTAAAATGAGAATGACAACCAAGTACAGGAAAATAAGACTCCAGCAGCTGTGTTGCCTCTTCCCTAAAGACATAGAATGCACTTGTGGTTTCCACTTGTGTTTGTTAAATTGACTGCTCAGCTAAATGGACATGGCTCCTTCTCTTTGGCAAAGTTTATGGAAACTTATGAGAAGTCTCTGGCTTTCCAACTACATGGAGGAGACCCTGGGGACTCCACCTGTCTTCCTGAGCCTGGCATTAAGAAAGCATGATAGGTATTTAAGTTCTTTGTGTAACACTTTGATGTTCTGAGACTTTCTCCTGTTTTCCCACCTGCCATTCACAGCTCTCTTCTGTCTTATGTTCTCTCAGGATCCTTCCAAACTCTCTTTCCCACATAGTGTCACTGAGCTGAAGGAGTCTCTCCATCCTGTTCTTTTGTGTCATGTCCATTTCCCCACCCCTAGCCATCTTGAAATTCAAGGAAGCAACCAGGCTAAGGATGTGAATTTAAAGTTATTAGAATCCATTATTAGCTTTTTACTAAGCAATGAATTCCTATAGGTAAATTTACTTGTTCAACCCTTTTTCATTTGTGAAATGATAATGTGGTAGGAATAGGAAAGGGTGCTAAACAAAGTATTTGGGAGGATATGATTTCTTATTTTGTTTTGGTCCACACTCCTCTAAATCTCTAATGAAAAGGCAGTTTTATCCCATGATTTTATAGTATAATAAATCCAAAAATAATTCATTGGTTTGTAGGTGGATTTAAGCAGCCCCTCCTACTCTGCCCAATGCTGCTTGATTCCTAATATTGTGTGTAACTGATACTGGGTTTTCTTTCTATTCAGGTATCCACCCTCTAAAGCATGTCCCAGTGTCATTCTTGCTGTTATAGTTACTGCTGGCCATACTAGAAGCCCATCTACTTTGCTTGATGCATGGATCTTTGCTAATCTATTTCTCTCAGCTCAGTGTCCATTCCTACATATTCTCTCAGATTTCACTTCTTTTATTGAACTAAATATGAGGTGTCCCCCAAAGCTCATGTGTGGGACAATGCAAGAGATTTTAGAGGTGAAATGATTGGGTTATGAGAGCCTTAAGCTAATCAGTGAATTAATCCACTGATAGGATTAACTGGATGGTAACTATAAGCAGGTAAGGTATGGATAGAGGTGGTAGGTCACTGAGGACATGACTCTGGGATTGTATTTTGTCCCTGCTGAACAGAGCTTTCTTTCTCTCTCTCCCTCCCTCTGCTTCCTGGCTAACATGTCTTAAGATGCTTTCCTTGGCCATATTCTGCCACCATGATGTTCTGCCTCACCTTTGGCCCAGGACTATGAAGTCAACCATCTATGCATTAAATCCTCTGAAACTGTGAGCCAAATAAACTTTTCCTCCTCCATGTTGCTCTTCACATCATGCCTGACAATGTACTAAGCACTTTAACACTGTAAAATTATACTTAATTCTCAAATACTTTTATTTACTCATTCCATTTGGCTAAAAAGTATCATCAGAGTGGTTAAATAACTTATGCAACTAGTGTTCTTTGAATTAATAACATTTGATCAAAAAATGAATTAATTAATTTATTGCAGATTGGATTCATTCCTTAGGTTAATGATTTTGGATAGTCTACTTTGAGCAGATCACCTCTGTCTTTAAGAGAGCAACAGGGAACTGTCCTGTACATGTTTTATAAATATCATATAACATGTGTATGAATATGCATGTATACATGTATATTTGTGTATTTATATTATATATTGCACTTTGGCAAGACGTTACAGAATAAAGATCTCCAAATTGAAGGTATCTTAACCACTTCAAAGTCAGACAGAAAGCCTGGTGATTAAACCACTTACAGTGTGTCTCTCAGTGATGTGATGAAAACACAAGGCCTCATGTAACTGTTGTGAACACTGTCAGATACAAAGGGGAGAATTCAGAGGCTTAATTTAGCATGACGCAGAACCTAGTAACATCACCTTTGGAAAGTGCTGGAGCATAGAAGAGCTGAAGATTGTTTGATGTTCTTTTAATCATTACATGGGTAGAGGAGGGATGTCAGGTTATTTGTTATTACTGCATCAATAGCTTGTAATACACTATTGGTAAATGAAGGTGAGATGAAGCAAACAGATTTGATCTCATTCTATGGCTGAACTGTATGGCAGAAAGTAATAGGATCTTTCTGTTCTTTCCAGTATCTTCCCACAGATACATATATGTTCACATAATTTACCTAGCTTTGGGAAATATAGTAAATATTTCCTGGTGGTCTGCTTAATGGCCTAAAGTAGATAGCACTAACAGACCTGTTTCTCTGACTCTCTCTCACTTTTGCAATAACTCTCTTATTATTTGTGGGGTGTCATGCCCATACTCCGGCTAAGCCATGTGACTTGCTTTGATCAATACAACAAGGCAAAAATGACTGTCTACCAGTTCCAATCCTAGGATGCAAGTGTTTCCTTGGTACTCTGATGAAATGAGGACACACTTGTGCTAATGTGTTGGATATTGAGAGTCAATGAGAACCAGTCACCCAAGTTTCTTAGTTCCTGCAGCCAGCCTCCATTAGCTGATAATCAGCAGATCCCAAATATGTGAATGTGACCTGTTAAAATCAGCAAATTCTTCCAGATAATCCCAATCTAACAGATGCCAGTTTATATGCCTCCTTCAAGAATTCAAAGGTTGTCAAGTAGACAAGAAACTGATAGGGGGCCGACTTTTGCTGTGCCGTTAATTAATGAAAGACAGATTGCTGGGTAGGTGTGGGAGAGGATGAAAACAAACACAAACACATATAAGCAAATAGAATGTTATAGTTTAGATATAACATTTCCCCAAAAAGCTCATGTGTGAGATGATGGAAGAAAGAGTCTTAACTTAATCAGTGCATTAACTTCCTGATAGAGATTAATTGTGTTATGTCTATAAGCAGGTAGGGTGTGGCTGGAAGAGGTGGGTCACTGGGGGCATGACTTCAGGGGTATATATTTTATCCTTGGTGAGTGAAGCTCTTTCTCCAATTCTTGATACCCATGTTCTGAGCTTCTTTCCTCCACTATATCCTTCCACCATGATATTCTGTCTCACCTTCAGCTTAGCAATGGATCCAGCCATGTATGTACTGAGACCTCTGAAACTAAGTGCCAAATAAACATCCTCTAAAATTGTTCTTACCAGATCTTTTAATCACAGCAATGCAAAAGCTAACTGAAACACAGAGAGCATGAACAATTGGCAGAAAAAGCAAAACAGTACTTTGTCTAGAGATAAGACAGTTTCCCTTGAAGAACTCTTAAGATTTACTCTAGATCAGCTAGGGCTGGCTCTGAGGCGCATAGAAGTTCTAAGAGTTCACTTATAAAAGACAAGAAAAAAAATCCACTGAGGATGGCCAAAGAAGGGATTGGGGAAATGTGGCAAAATAGGACAAAATTGCAGAAAAACTGGTTTGTTTATCCATTTTGAAGGTGTGGTGCTGTTTACTAGTAATTTCAGCTATTTGGGAGACTAAAGCAGAAGGGTCACAAGTTCAAAGCTATCCTAGGCAACTTAAGGAGACCCTATCTCAAAATAAAAAAGGACTGATGACACGGTTCAGTGGTAGAGCACCTCCAGGTTCAACCCTCAGTACATATTTTTTTTAACATCAGAAAAAAACAGAATTTAGAAAGATAGCTAATGTTGATGAGGTTAATCAGTTAATGGAGCCAAGATGAAAAATAGAACTAGAATTATTATTATTTTTTTAGAAAAGATGTTGGAAATATCTGAATCTAATTTTGGGTTTTAAAACTACTCTACTGTAAGCAACCAATGGGGCAGATTATCATACCTAATAGATAAAAGATCCCCTAGCTGAGTTCAGACCAGAATAGGGATCCTGGAATCCTTTCTTGTGCCTCCTTGGTGGCTCAGAGTCACTGCTATAGAACATCCATTGCTTCCAGAATTTCTATGGCCAGGTGTGCAAACCAGAGACTATGGCAAGGTTGAGACTTGAACACCTGGATGAAGACTTTGTTATACAAGGCATCTACCCTCAGTGGTTTAAAAAGTATTTTTGTACCTTGAAACATTTTTCTCTCCCACCAAATGTAGGAAGCATTGCAGGCTAATTTGAGAGCCTTTTCATAGAAGAAACTTAATTTGAAGGAGTATTCATCCTTTTAACTATTTACATTTGATGAGAGTCCTAGTCTTTCAAAAGAATCTTCTTATGAATGCTCACTCTAGTTCTTAATTTTCTGTCCATGAAGATTTGCTTGGTCCTCTGGCTCAGAATTCAGTGCATTTCTATTTCCAGTGTTGTATCATGTTTCACTGGCTGATGCATCTTAACAGTCAGCGTCTAACTGAGGATGGCATAGGATAACTCCCTCACAGCACCGTTAAAATGGTGCCAAATGCTACAACATCTGTTCATTGTGAATAGCGCATTAATAAATAAAGCCATGTTAAAATCACAACATAATTCTTAGGTTAGAATAATTACAAATGAGAGTGTTTATCCTTTCACATAAAGTTCAAGCTCTTCAATATGATAAGCACTACCCCTGTTTACATAAACTCTGCCTTATGTTTCATTATATCTCAATCTGACTTTGAATTTATCAATAAGTTTTTGTAGTTCACCAACAATGTCATGATGGGTGATTATGTTACACCTTTGTTAATGATCTGTCCCTTGCCTGGATGCTCTTTCTCATGAACTGAGCACATGGTCAGTCTTTTTGCTCCTTTAAAACCCTGCGTCAGCATTACTTTCCATAAAGAAGTTAAACACTTTTACTTCTCTGTTACTTATTTCCTAAATACATTATTTTTCCATTGCATTATAATATATCTGTGTATGTGCTTTGCCTCTAATGGTACACCAACAATAGTAAAGTCCAATACCATATTATTTTGTGTTCACATGGGTGAACTCAATCTTCATAACTCTGTAGAGTGAGATTATTGCATTATCCTAGGGACAAAGAATTTACAGTTAGCTGGGATTTAAATCCAACAAGATTCTAAAGGCTTCTAGAATCTTCTAATAGGATTCTATGTTGCTTCTTGATATCCTACACTCCTTGAAAGTTCAGAATCTGTCTTGTTTCTTCAATACTTGCTAATCTGAAGTCACATTAATAAGCCATCTACTACTTCCAGGACTGCTACCTCCACTTGACATTTGTAGAAGTGTCTCTTCTGAATATGCATGGTTACAAGAGATACTATGCCATTCAGTGAAAACATAAGAAAAAAAAATCGCTATGCATTTTCTCAGCAAGATCACAATCATCTAGCCAATTACATGTTCAAATTATATTTCCTAACAGACCTAAAACCTGACATCTCAGATGCATTTGTTGAAAAGTAGTTATTCATCATCTTTGCATTTGGCTTTCCCATTGTACAATGGAAAGGTGTTCTCTTTGATTCCAGGTGGTAAACTGATTTGGCTTATGAATGTTATACACCCTACTTTCCTGAATTCACTTTACCTATAGGAGGAACTTTGGATATATTTCCCATTCTAGACACTTGGAAAACAGCTCTGAGGTCACTGTATAAACACAAACAAGGACTACAAGGCAAAGGAGACTGTGGCTTAAAGATGTATTCAGTGATTTGACAGGTCAGCAAAAGGCATTCATGATGTGCACACCAGTCACAGGAAGTCCATAATCAGAATGGCACTGCTGGTTTTCAAAAGCAGTATAGAGCAAAATGAAAAGAGAAGCTTCAGAATATGGAGAGGAACACTAATCAAACGAGTGGTGTCAACAATGCTTTTTTTTCAAAACCATTGGTATAGTTAGTTTAACACCTCATAAATTGTAATTTTTCTGTGAAGTAGTGCTAAGAGCCACAGCCAAGTAATATGATGCATGGCATTTTTGGTTGAAAGGTGAAACCAGCAAGCCATTGAGATGATATGATTATGTTAAGATCTGCATTCATATGGATATTGGACTCCTGCTGTCCACCTCGGCCTGCTACAGGACTCCTGGAGAGTTCCCATTGGTTGGGGAAGTGCAATAGGAGGGAATTCCGGAGGAGGGATTTCCTGTTGGGGTCCGGGAGAACGCCACATGGGTCGGTAGGCAATCTGGCCGGGAGCATACGGGCATTGGTGGCAGTTTCAAAAATAAAGTTTGTTCCTGCTTGAGTGGCTCGTGATTTTGTGCCCAGCCAGACTGCGGAAAGGTAGTAGGAGTTTACTTTAGTGGTTCTATTTCTTTGATTGTGGAACCAAAATGTAGAATAGAATAGAATAGAAAATAGGTAGATTTATAAAAGGAAAGATTGGATAAGTGTGAGGAGAAATATCCCTGATAAATATATGTCTCAGAGCATCTGACAATCAGATGGACTTGATTTCCAATCATCATGTCAGTGTGGTTAACATACACCACTAATTTGGGTGTCAAATATCTGGCTTTTAGCTGGGAGGAGAATACCCCAGGGAATATGTGACAATGTTTGTAGATACTTTTGATTGTTATAAATGGTCAAGAGTATGCTACTATTTTCTGCAGGAAGTATCTACTAATACTGTTAAATATCCTATAGTATATAGTCACCTCCTAGAAATATATGAACTAGTCCTACATACCAATTGTGCTAAAGCTGATAAATCCTGCTATAACTTCATCTAATGCTCCTCCTTTTTTTCACTCACTGGATTTAAACCAACATTTTTCACTTCCATGAATCTAATAAATTAAACACAACTCTAATCCTTGAAATTGGTAGTTCTTCTTGGAAGCTCTGCACATTCTCCCCTCTGGTTTCTAATCCTTAACTTCACTGAACTATCCTTCATCCTTAATGTTCAGTTTAATAATTTCTCAGGAAAGCTTATTTGGAATCATCATACAAAGTATGCTATATTTATTTTCTTTGTTATAAGTTCTCCTAGAACTGAGTAGCTTTATAAACAGTTGTTTTCTATAATATTCTTAATCTCTTGGGGGCACACATTTCTGTCCCAATTGACTTGAACTCTGTCCTGAATAATCAATCTCCCCCCCCTCTATATGTGTGTGTGTGTGTGTGTGTTTGTATGTGTGTGTATTAATAGTTAAATCCATGGATGAGTAAATTATTTAGAAACTTATCACATTACAAAATTTTAGAAAAGCAGATTTTGGTTCAAATTGTGGCTAGCATATATTGGAATAAGTTGGCTCAAAATGCTCACCATTTCCTTTCTAATTTAGGACACAGGCTAACAAATGATATCTGTAAAAATCTCATAATCTGTTAGAAATTTGAAATCTGATTTCAAGTGCATTAAATGTGAAAAAAAGCTGATGAAATAGAATCAATCTTTACCAGCATTTAGAAAGACTCCAACAAACCATAACCAAGGATGATGTAAAATCAAAAAAAGATGAAAACTTTCTCTTTTTAATCACAATAAATGTTCATTCCATTTTATGTGTTTCACCTAGAAAACTATTTTCCTTTCCTACATCACATTCAACTGGATTTTTAAGCATCCATTCCTACCATCAGCTCTTAAAACAGCAAGGTTGAAACATCTGCTTTCCTTGATATGAAGACTCTAGTCACATGACTAAATAAGATAAATTCTCTTCCCTTTTATTGGGAATTTAAAGTCTTATTACAAGGAAAGCAATGAAAACTTTTTTTTCAATTTCATAGGGACAGGAAATTTTTTCTTTTCTCATTAGGCACTATTTTCTTTACAAGTCTAGATCTATAGTAGCTAGCATTGGGAAAAAAAATGTTAACAAAGGAGAGTAACATCTGTTGAACTGAAAGTGGCTGCCCTGTGACTTTAGTAGACATTCATTTATTCGATAAAGCCAGTCACTCAAGATGAAGACAATACTAAAATGACAATAATACAATGATGCATATTTGGACATATTCCATTGTGATTGGAACTTCTAATGTTGGACATAAAGATACTGAAATGGGAATGAGACCAATTTCTTTGAGAACTGGGAATTTTAATGGAAGAAATATAGTGACTTAGCCAAATGTGTAGGAGAGATGATCTCTTGAGAAGAAAACCTGTGTGCCTATCAAAGGGGTAATTATATCACTGTCTTGCAGCACAGAGAAAGACCCCAACCTGTAGACTAAGTAAAAAAGTGTCTACAATGGATTCAGATTAGATCAATTCCAGAATCAGTTATATTAATTTGGCACTCTGGAGCAAAAGACAATGTGAGAGCACTCAGAAAATCAAAAGTATTTAATATTATATGTCAAGATCATTGTAATGTTTTGAGCAACCAGTAAAAAAGAAGTAAGAAAAGAAAATTTTGTGCTACATACTCATTTCTGGGTGAACAAACACAAACTCAGGATTTCTACAAGAACTTAATTGAATACCAAAAAAAGCATAGGAAATAAATGAACCAAGACACACAAGAAATGAGACTTCCTTTCCTCCAGATAGTTAAGGGTTACAATCAGTAGAGCAGGAATGGGTTGAAAACCTATCTTTTGTGTATTGTAATAGTTTTGGGTAGGTTCATAACTGTAGTCCTTTCATAAACAGAAAGTAGTCCTTTTCATAGAACAAGGGGTTACTATTGTTTTACAGCTTCTTGTATTCAAAAAGTGTCATGATGCCAGGTGTGGTGGCACACATCTGTAATCTCAGAGACTGAGGAGCCTGAGGCAGAAAAATCACAAGTCCAAGATCAGCCTCAGCAACTCAGCATAAACCTAAGCAACTTAGTGGGGCGCTCTCTCAAAATAAAAAAGTAAAAAGGGGTAAGAATGTGGTTAAGCATCCCTGGGTTCAATCCCTGGTGTGTATATAAAATTTTATATATATAAAATTTTTAAAAAGTTGCTATAATAAAGAATCTCTTCAAGTTACACAAAGGACCCCACTGGGTAAACCCTGTTTGCATATGGGCTCTGTACAAAAGTATGAGCATCACCATGTAATAAGTGGCAACATTTATAATTTCAAGCACTGACCAGCTAACTTATATTAAATTACCTAATTCTCATAACAGTACTTTGATAACGGTATGCTTGCTGTCTTTCTCTCAAGTCTGAGGAACTGGAGGATAAAAGAGGTTAAATAACCTACCCACGGTCACAGAGCTAGGGAGTCATAGAGCAGGTACTCAAGCTACCTCCAACATCTATGGTTTAATAAACTTCAATTGTGACAAACATCAGTGTTTCTTGCTTCCTGCAGGAGAGTATTATTGTCTGTGTCCCTCATTCTACAGTCTCACCACCCTAACTAGCCTCTCAATTCACAGTATCAGTCTGGGGTGAGGATAACATCCAGACAAGTTTTCCTAGGGCAGGATCGAAGTCACGCACACATTCCTGCTCATATCCATACACATACTATTCAAAAACACCACCATTTGGAAAGCTTCCCATGGAATATGGAGAACTAACCTGCCCCTTTGAAGCTCCAATGATTATCCAGTTAATCCCAATGCCCTAGCCAAGTGAAAAGATATGGGTCAAGTAATAAGAAAGCAAAATCAATTATTTAAAAACTGAACATTAATATTCCATTAGCCAAAAAATAATATCAAAACAGATGAGTACCAAGGATTTTCCCTCTATTTAACTTATTTAAAGATGTCTTTCAACATAGCAAAGTACTATACAACTAAGCATTAAAGATTAATATCAATAACTTTTTCAAAGAAAGGGAAAATTTCCCTAACATATATATATATATTTTTTTACTCTCAAGCTTCCAGAAGCTGAAGAAAATAATATATCCAGCCATTCTCCATTCAATCAAACCTCCCAATGACTAAATTCCCACAAATATTTCTGGATAAATCATTCAATGTTTTTCTCTTGAGACATTTAGAAACATCACCACAGTTATCACCCCTAGAACCATCAGCTCAGAAATGGCAAATAGAGATTATGGGGACATGCTAATACATCTCGATGAACAGGGTAGCCTGAAACCATATATCATATATCCATATATCAACTGCATATTAAAATACATAGTGACTTTGATAAAGAAGTTAGGATGCTAGGCAGAAATTGGTGACTTACATAAAACTGAGACAGTTGATTCTAAGAACTTCTTTCTCAAATGTGTACTGAAACAGGGTATATTCTTCATTTGTTTACACATTCAGCAAACACCAATTGCATACTAAGATTGTAAGGTGGACCAGGGGTTTACACACCTCAATATGCATATAAACCACCCTATATACTAGAGTCATACTATAAAATGTCATACTATAAAATATAGATTGGATTTGAGGCTCAAAATTTTGAATTTGTAGTAGGTACAGATGTTGCTGGACCACTCATTGAACAGCAAAGAGTCTAGTTCAGAATTGTCCAACTGAAATCTCTGTGTTTATTTAAATATTCAGTGTCAATTACACTCAGTATGATAGCCATTAGCCACACATTTGACTAGAGTGACAGAGAAAAAAAATATTATGTATTTCATTATATAAATGGAAATTTAAATAGCTGTATGTGGCCAATGGACATTATATTGGTGATTGTATAATCACAAAGATGAACATGCCACCATTTAATGAAAATAAAATATTTAACTGTATTATTGGGATATGATATGCACTGTCCTAGAATGGTATTATTGAATAAATGACATGGAAGGATATAAAAGACAAATGTAAGAGCACATGACATATGAGCAGGTTATAGTTGAATATGCTGATCTACAATTCTCAAATGAGATTAAACAAAATGGGCTTTTTCTTCCTTTCTCTCTCTTTCTTTCTCTTTCTTTCTTTCTTTCTTTCTTTCTTTCTTCTTTCTTCTTTCTCTCTTTCTTCTATCCATCCATTCATCTTCAGTGCAATCATAAGGATAAGAAGACAGCATTTTAAATTTTGCCTGATCAAGTTCTGAACTAGTTGTGGAGACTCCTCCAGATGCAACAAAGGACTTTTGTGTGAGTTGCTGTATTACCCCAATTTTATACAAATATGCCATCTCAGTATTAATTGAAGTAGGACAAAATTCTGTGAGTGAACAGACAGAATGATAAGCTCTCCTGGAGAAAGGTAGTGGACAATCTTTGATTCCCACTCTGAGGAGAAAAGAAAGTGCCATAGTTTTAGTTGTAGACAATCTAACCTAAAGAAACAGGTCAAATTGTCATGACAATTGATGGCCTGCAGTTAGAGAGATAACCCTCTAATCTGGCTGACACTCATTAATGGAACTCCAGCTGTGCTCTGCTTCTGAAGCAGACAGGAGCAAAGCAAGGAGGAGGAGCAGATGAAAGAAGTCTCTGTGGCTTGGTAATAGTTCTCCAGATTCTTTCTCCACAGGTTTAGCATGGCATGAAGACAATACAATTCATTGCCATCACCATTGTCTTTTGAAACACAACCTTTTTTTTCTCCTTGCACACATTTCAGAAAGATTGAGCCAGTCATTAAAATTTATAAAGTTTTGAAACTATTGCTTTTTCTTCTCCTAAGTTATTGCTGACTAGAAGAAGATAAATTTATCTCCCTTTTTGTTTTGGTTGTTTTGTTTTTCAGTTGATGTTGGAAAAAAGTACCTCATTGTAACTATGGTAACAAAGACGCATTTTTTTTTTTTTTTGCTTTATTTTCATGAAGGTTGGCAGATATTCAGCTTTAGGATCTGAAAATCACAAATGCTTTAACCAATTTATCATTTAAAAAAATTCCAAATCATTTTTCTTTAAAGTTTTAATAGCTATAAAACATCCACCAGAAGAATTTTTAATAGTCACATATATGAACTATGGAACATTTGTATAATGTACACTTATAGTTAACAATTTTATGTGTATTTCATCTTTCATAAACTAGGTGTGGGTGATGTACTTCTTAGAAGACAGCACTATTTGCATTTGAAGCACAACTCTGATCAAACAGAGTTTAGAAACCATCAATAACTCTCTACTACTTATCAACTCAGTTCCACAATGCTCACTTAATATTCTATTTCCATGCAAGAACTCCACTATGAAACCTGAGTACTTATAACTGTATTCAAAACATGACCTTGAATATGTTTCTGTTTTTTACTGATTATGTCTTCTATTATCTATCTATCTATTTATCTATATATCTCACTTTCCTCTCCCTTAAACCTAGTGCAAATATCAATGCCTACACTTTTTCACTTTTCTGGGGTCTCAAAGTTATCTTTCTACCTACTGCCAACAACACACTTTGGCATAACCCCATGGGTTTTGTTCTATCTAATCTAATTACCTTTTATGAAGTAGACTTGTAGCATGCATAGTTTAAGTTCTTAAAACTTTGATTTTCATAATTGACTCTAAAATCCCATAACAGATGTGATTGTGCTTGTGGCTCAGTGATAGACCACTTGGCTACCATGTGTGAGGCACTGGGTTAGATTCACAGCACCACACCAAAATAAATGAAATGAAGGTATTGTGTCCATCTACAAAACAAAACAAAACAAAAAAAAAAAAAAAAAAAAAAAGAAAGAAAGAAAGAAAAAGAAAAAGAAAGAAGAAGAAAAGGCCCATAACAAAGAACATATACAGGTCTCCTATTAGAGGGCCACCGTGGTATCTGCAGGTGACAGTGAGCCTAACATCTTCAACCTGGTCTGTCCATGATGTTGTGGGGTTCTCCACCTACTCTCTCATCCACCCAAATACATCTAATGGGAGAAACAGATAATTTAAAACTGTGATTAATCAAAATTGACCCTGAATGTTTCCCCAGGGGATCCTAAGTATCCCCTACAATATAAAAATCATATTTTATTTAGTTGAGTAACTTTGTGTGTTATAGTTGCGATGGTTGTTTTGGTGATCATCAATCCATTCAAATAAATACATGTTCTAACCTCCCTGATTCTTTTACTTGGTTTATTTATTTCTTCATTTATAATAAACATGTAGTAAGTACAAACTACTCACCATATGTGAGAGACTTACAATAGAAAATAATCACTGCCATAAAAGGTATAAGTCCAAGAGAAGAACAAAATGAAATCCATTAGAAACCAATGTAAGAGAGCAGAGAACACGCAATTAAATGCAATGTGTGCTCACGATCCTGGACAAGATGTGTACACAACCCACTACTAAAGGAAGAAAAGATCTATAAAGGATATTTTTGAACAACTGACAAGCATATGGATTATAAATTAAATGGCATTTATATCAATATTAAATGTCCTGAAATTGATAATTGCATATATATGTATATAATTTTTGTTATTATTGACATATTTGTATATATGTGTGAACACATATACAGATTAAAATAAATGTAGTAAATAAGTAAAATTGGTGAATCTGCTAAGGGTATATGATAAGTGTTGCAAATTATACTTGAAAATTTTCTATAAATTTGAAATTGTTTCACAATGAAAATAAACCCAATATGATGTTGTACAAAAAGAGGTCTGGTTGAGGGTACTCTAGACATGGTAATAACAGAAATCTCAGCTATGTTTGCTATGGTAGAGTGAAAATGTTGGTAAAGGCATGCCTGATCCATGATTTTGAGAGATGACAAATACAATTTAAATAGAGATGAAATCAAGACTGCAGAGATGGTTGTCAAAATTACAGCCCAGGGATATTGTCTTACAATTGTGACTATCAAAAAAGCTCTTTTTTTACTGCCACAGCAAATAAAACAAGAACATTGGTTAGAATTTTGGTTTAAGACATCAACTTTCCCACTAGCATTGCAAACAGGGTTACATTCCTTGTAAAATTATTATTTATTTATTTATATACACATATATGGAGTCATGAATTGCTTAATAAAATATGGGTGAGCAATTCATTATTTGGAAATTTTGTCATTGTTCAAAGATCATAGATGTAGATGTCATAGCCACTACACACCCAGGTGTGTGGTACATGTGTGTCATATAGTATAGCCGAGGCTATAATGAACAGAACAACATGAGATAAATTAGAGACAAGCGAAAGTGGTGCAATCAAGAAACAAAGAAAGCAAGAAATGTATGAGGTTGCTGCAGATTTTACGTGGCATAATGTTTTACAGTAAGTAACTTCTGTAATTAGAAGTAAAATACTTGAAAATAACAATAAAAAGTATAGTAAATACTTAAGACAGCAACATGATTTTTATTATCATTATGTACTATTATATATGCACATTACTGTGGCACCTTTTAAATTGGCTTGCAGTCCTATAAGTGTTTATATAAGCATAACCTCAAGCACCTAAGAAAAAGGCTTTTTTTCTAGGGCGACCCTAGAGAAGAAGAATTTCTGAGCTCTAGTATAATCTTATGGGACCACCATCCATCACAAACACAGTGTGTTTTTGACTGATACATCATCTTCAAAGCATGGTTCTGTGGGTGTGTGCAAACGCAGAAAGGTATGTGTGTGTGTTTGTGTGTGCACACATGCATACATAAATATACTCATGGAATTTATAGAGAAATTTTTATGTTTTTTTTGAACCAACCTGATCATAACATACAAAAATGATCAGCCTGAGAAAGTCAGTGGTTTGTGAAAAAATGCTTATGATGCAAATGAGAGACTAATGGTTGCCTTCAGTTTAGTGAATGATTTATAGCAATATTGGCTACAGCAAAGGAGTGATGCTACTTTCTGAAGATCTCTGCTAAGCATGTTTTGTGCAATTCTACATTTAGTTCTCACAATGCTTTGTCATAGGAAGTATTATTATATTGATATTATATATAAAGCAACAGAGACTAGTGAATGTCCAGACTTTGGCAGCAACAGGAAACTGTATTTACTCACATTGATGTATATGGCAAGAAGGTAAGGCTCAGTAGCTTAAAGTTGCCAAATTCTTGAAATAAACTGAATATTTAATTATCAAACACCCTCAAAATATTCGTATTCTTATTTTGTAGATGAGGACAGAAACTCAGAGTTTATTATGTTCTTATAATAATTTTTATTTACTTCATCTGTCTTGATTTCAAAGCTCATTGTAATTTTTGCTGTGTTTTTTTCAATCACTTTTCAGACATGCCTGATCTTCAACTGATATTTGAGCATGGAATTACGGTGCTGTTTAACTGGCCATTCACTGAGAAGGGCTCAGCAGGTGCAGGTGAGTAATGGGTGTGTGTGTGTGTGTGTGTGTGTGTGTGTGCCATGCATACGTGTGTATATTCTTGGTTTTGCTCTTTAAAAAGAAATATAAGCTCTTTTGCAGAAGATTGTTCAGAAAAAAAAATTGTCCATCACAACCATCCTTTGAAACACAATGATTGAAAAAATAAGACAAAAAATTTAATGATAGCTCAAAGATAGACCCTACAAATGGTGCCATGCCAGTTTCTGTTCTTTTAATGATGTCTCAATTGAATTTTCTCTGAGAGCAAATTAAAAGAGGATTTGCTAAGTGCCAATGCCTCTCACTCTTGTGGGATTAAAATACCCAGCTGAACTCTTCCTGCCTCTGTGAGGATCAATGCTTAGGAGATTCTGCAATGGTATTGGACCTCACAAGGCTTTTGTTGAGTTTCAGGACAGCATCAAGTCCAGCTGGCTCCTCCATAGATATATTGTCTCCTGCAGTGTCTGCTCACAGGAATAGAACATTTTTTTTAAGTTTAGTTAGCAGATGAATCAAAGGTTCCCCAGCAACAATTATGCTGAGTAAGATGGTGATATTTTCTCATCATCATTTTCAATTACAGTTCTTACTTCTTACTCCCACAGTCCCAGCTCTGCAATGAACTAGGTACTTGGGCTCTGAGTTATAAAGGCTAGTTGCAAGGGGAGTATGCCCTTTGTCTTTGGTGATAATACAGAGTGGTTCTTCAAATTCATAAGAAGCCAGAAATAGAAACCCTGTGCTCAATCCCCTGAACTGAACTTTACTCTTGAAATTAGTCCTTTCTCATAGTGGGTAAAATAAACCAATCAGCAGTAAAACCAAGCTCACCTTTCTTGTGAACTGAGATTTCACTGATATACATGGGGACAGCTGTCTTGATCCACAGCACATGTGGTTTTATTCTACTGGTGGGGTCTCTGATCCAACAAAGAAAGATTAATACCTATTCAAGATTCAAATCTCTGCTTGTTTTAGTCAACTTTTTTCACTGCTGTGACTAAAAGATCTGACCACAATAATTTTAGGGAAGAAAAGTTTATTTGAGGACTCACTGTTTCAGGGGTCTTAGTCCATAGCAGGATGGCTCCATTCCTTGGGGCTGGAGGTGAGGCAGAACATTGTGGCACAAGAGTGTGGCAGAGGGAAGCAGCTCACATGGTGATCCGAAAGCAGAGAGAGACTTCATTCCCTAGATACAAAATATATCCCCCATAGCCACACTGCCAATGAAACACTTCCTCCAGCCACACCTCACCTGGGTCCAGTTACCACTCAATTAATGCCACCAGGGATTAATTCACTGATTAGGTTAAGGCTAGAACCCAATCACCACTCTACCAAAACTTCTTGCATTCTCTCACAGGTGAGCTTTTGGCAAACATCACTTCTAAACCATAACAGCTTCCATTCAGAATTAGGATGTTATCTTGATTAGTATCCATGGCTTACTAGCTGTAAAATATTTTAAATATATCATTGTTTTCTTTTTCTCCCACTCCCACCACAAAGTTAGATAATCTTTGACTCACTGCTAATTTGTCTAAAGCCACATTTACTATTTACCTTCAAGAACCTCAAATGACATAAAATGAGTTAATTTGTCTTTGATACCCAAGCCTAGGACATTTCCATAAAAATGTGAAATACTGAATATGTTTAGCTCATTAAACAATTAAACAAAATATTATTGAACATATTAAAATTTTCCAGGTGTAGTGCCTTTTCTAACAAAATTGAGAGCAATTTTGATTTCTTTTTGTATGCCAGACACTGTCTAAAGCACTTTGCCAACGTTAATCTTCATATATGTTCCATAAAGTAGGTGCAAATGTTATTACATTTCAGATGAAAAAAAAAAACCTGATGTTCAGAATGGTGAGGAAAATGATAATCAGAGATTAATCTGGGATTCAAATCCCTGTGCTCAGGTTTCACAACCCTGACTAACCTCTGTGTTCCACTGCAGAAAGTTAGAAACGAAGAAATGTTGGTAGACACTGTACAGGAAAGGTTTATACATAGTATTCTGATTAGAAGGTGTAGGCTCAAAACTGACTGTACATATTGTGTTTATGATTTTTCCTCAACTGATATGTTTACTTGGGCTGACTTTGGGAACAGGAATGATTTAACCTCTTACACACTATATATCTCTTGATGCAGCTATATCCTAAGTTTTACAAGTTTCACAGTGGTAGAAGGTTTTACATGTTAAAAATAATCAGAAGGGGTTTGGGATGTAGCTCAGTTGTAGAGTGCTTGTTTGAAATACATAAAGCCCAGGGTTTCATGCCCAGCACCCCTCCAATACACACACACACACACACACACACACACACGAGTCAGAGAATGAGCATTAAATATATTTTCAATACAATTTATTCTAACTGTAAAATGGACCAAATCACAGATCCTGATTATCTTTTACAAGTTTCAACAACTGAATTATTATTACTACAATCATGAAACATATCAAAATAAATTGATTATAGTCAAATACTGTGCCACTTGGTTTACAATATTTTCTCTTGAAAATTCAGTTATCCAATGCAATAATTACCATAATTGTCTTCACTTTACAGATGAGGCAACAGGAGTGAAAATGTTGGATAACTTGTCCAAATTTTCACAACTTTTCTGCCGGAATTTGAATTCAAGCAGTCTAAATTCAGACCCTGTGTTATTCATCACTGGGTGAATGATTCTCCAAACATGGTTGGTGGAATACTCAAGATCCCCTAATCTCTTAGGAATTCCATAAGGTTAAAGTGTACTCAAAATGAATAGCAAGACATCATTTGCCTTTTTCACTGTGATGACACTTTTGCTGAAGGTGCTGAAGCAGTGGCAGATGAATCTAATGATTCTTCAATAGGAATCAAGGCAGTAGCACAGACTAAATTAGTGGTCACAGTATTTCAATTCCACATGCTGCCTGCAAAATAAATGCCTATTTCACTAAAGATGGTCCTTGAGGAATCAGTAAAAATTATAAATGACTTTAAATTCTGAACTTGGAGAACACATCTTTTTAAATTGTCTATGTGATGTAATCTAAAATAAAAGGACATGCTTTTTCTATAATAGAAAAGTACAATAGTTGTCTCTTTGGAAAAACATGCATGCATGATTGAGTTGTGGGCTGGTCTAGTTGATTTCTATATAGAACATTGTTTTTAATTGTTAAAATGAACTATATGCAAATCATGGTCTTTCACACATGGCTATTTGGCAGATATTTTCTCAAAACTTAATAAAATGAGTTCCCACTTAAAAAAATTATTATTTGCAGCCTCTAATAAAATTTGATATTTTGAGAAAAATATCAGAATTTTGGACAACCTGGTTTGATCACGGTGAACTGAACAGCATCTGGATGCTTATAGAATTTTTTGATTAGTTGTATGTTGCATTGATGAATGTAGTTTTTATATTGTATAATAAAATGTGTCAATATGTGGAAGGTCTGTCAAATATTTTTCAAATAACTAATGCATGACAGTATAAAATTATATATGAATAAAATATCAACTAGCTAATTAGACCCGTATCTTGCAATTGAACAGATATGGGAGGCTCATTGATATGGTTTCTGTTTGCATATTACAATTAACTTAAGAAATGTCCACATCCACAATTTCCAAAAAAGGTAATTAATATATATCTACCCCCATATTTAAACTATACATTTGTGTTATGGCTGATTTTTTCAATATTTCAAATGAAATGACATATCTGAAAGGACTAAATTAGAAGATGGAGAACCCATCTCTCTTCTATTAAATCAGAACATTTTTAAATAATGGTGGTCTTGTTAAATTGTGTATAAATAGAAATTTTTATAGAAACATGGTGTTTATGTTAAGATGCAATAATTGGCTTACTACTAATAGTTTTATGTGAGTTGAAACTTTTTAAAATTTCTTAGTTTCATTTTCTTGATAGAAACAATGTACAAAAATGAAAACATTTTTAAATCCATGCTAATTTTATAAGAATTTAGAATTCAACCATTCTGAGAACACTGCAATATATTTTCTTAATCTCTGCCTGATGTAGATTTTTTTTTTAACTCTCTGGTTGAAAACATCTAGTGATGAGAAATTCATTACCTTATAGAATTTTTTGGTTAGTTATATGTTGCATTGATGAATGTAGTTCTTAAGAAACTCCATTACATTTTAATGCCAATCAAATTATATCATTTGACTTCTATCCATTGAGAGTGGTACAAAACTCAAATCTAGTGCCTTTTCTTGAACAGACCTTGAAAATAGTAAGGCTATTACAGTATGAATTTGAAATTAAACCATTGATCTGCCTACTAGTGCTTCTCTTCTTTTCCCATAAAGATATTGAGAGATTTTATCAAACATCTTTCTAAAATCTAGATATACCATGAAGCCTTTTTTCCTGAAATACAGAGACAGAATATAAACAAAGTATACCATCCTTCTTTCTAAGTTTATCCATGTTGGCTACTGGGAATTGCAATTACTTCCCAACACTCACAAATTATCCATTCCTAAGTGTGAATGAAATATAGCATATTTATTAAAATAGTTTTAATAAGTTTAGTCCTCATTTAACTATTTGAGTACAAGTTACATTCTCTGTGTGTTAAATTCAGTGGTGCTGCTATACTGCAGCAGCATCGTTAATTAGGTTGTTGGGGAAAATACTAACCTTGTGGGTAAGTACCTCCTGTTCTGCCTTCATTGAACTGTGAAAACCTGGGCATTTATTTGGATTTTTTGTTGTTGGTAGTGTTTTGTCCCCCCTCCTTGTTTGAAATTTGCTGAATCATTAAATAAATTAAAAAAATTAGTTAGATTATCTTAGATGTTCCTATTAGACTAATTTGAATTTGGCAATATATTATATAGAATCCACCAGTAGTAATTTAAGGATTAAGAAAAGTTCCAGATGAGTTATTGCTCCATTTGATTTTTTTAAAGCATCTATTAAAGTCACCTGCTTATGACAAAAAAATAAAAATATCACTCAATTTTAATAAAAATGTTGTTGATTTACATTTTTCAGACTTAATTTTACTTATTTTTTTCTCCCTTTTATTGACAAAAGGAATCATGGTTAAAACTTTCAGGTTTGAATGTTTTCTCCTCTTCAGACACAGACCTTCTCAGCATTATTCATATTCTATTTTTCTCCTTTTGACATCTAATATTTCTATTGCAAAAATCAACCTCCCCCAACACTGCACTAAAAAAAAAAAAAAAAAAAAAAGTGTTGCACAAGTCACTGGAGACAAAAGGCAGAAAATGATGGCTTTACATTTTAGTTCATTTAACTGTGAATTTCACATCAAGAATCTGGCACAAGGATTCCATATCAAGAATCTTAGCATAGGTGAGACAATGCAAAAGCATCAGATCATAATGATTTGAGGATGATAGGGCAAGAAGCCATGTATAACTGGAGAATACAGCACAAAGTGATCACAAGAGCAGGACAAGTTGGCCCTCAGCATTCAAAAAAGCTAATATTGTATCCTTTGCTGAAGATAACAGGATCTGGATGGAGCATATTACTGTCACTTTTTGGCTCTATCTTGTTCTGAACCATTGGAATGTCATTTTTTTTTCTTCCAAAAGTTCAATGTGTAGCAGAGTATTATTCAATTTTCCTGGAAAACTATGGATTTGTCACCCACACACTTCGGCATGTTTATTGCATTTCAGAATTATAAAATATCACCAATATCCAGGTGAGGTAATTATTCCATAAGATTCCTGAATGCAACAAAGAGCATCATGGCCACCCAAAGAGAGATTTCACCCCTTAGTGTTTCCATTAACTAACAATAAGGCGTGATGTGACATTGCTGGCCAATTGGCAACCCTGGAATTCCCCTGGCAGAGAGTTGAGAATGTTCTTCCCAGAAGCATAACCCTGGCTGCACTATAGCAATCAGGCATGTTGAAAAACTGGGGGCTTCCCTCTGCAAGAGATATGTTAATTTGCAATTAACATAGGATAAGGGTTATCCTTTCCAAATTTTTGCTTGGAGGTTTACAATTTTCCTTTGGATGCTATTCCTACTATATAGTTCAAGACCCTGGAGATGTATGCTATATAATTTCCCTTGCTGCCAAAGTTTCTCAAAATATACTTATTTCCCCCACATGTACAGCTCTCCAAATCTTTATCCCATAGAAAGCAATGATTACTCTTTATCAACTAAATTTTATAACCAATAATTATGAAGTAATCTTTAGAGCCAATAACTGAACCTTCTGCCCTAACTTGGAAATTCTACCATCTTTCCTTTATTCTCTCTTTAAAGATTTTGTCTGTTTTATGTCCTTCGCAATTTCACCATTCTTCCCCAGTGACATCTACCTTTTAAGCATCTAGTCCTTTCTCTCCTTTCATATAACAGTTTCCCTAACATGACCAGTAGGACTAGAAAACCTGACTCATCAGGAAATTATTCTCTTTTCAGAGATAAAACATTCAAAATGACTACAGGTGAATCTTGGAAAGAACTGATAGAACACTTTTATGATATGGGAATCTTTGTTGACACAATTGTAACATTTCCCAGAGAATCCTAGAAATACAGTGTAATATATGCCCCTGAGAACCGAATAGTTTTTTTTTTCTTTATTGATTGTCAATGTTGTACAATGAGGTAGACTAAGAATCAGAATAACTAGATCTGACTTTGCAGTTCACACCCAATAAGAAGTTCCCTTAAATATAACCCATGTTGAATTGTGAGATTTTACTTCTATGGATCTGCAAATCTATGTGAGCCCAGAGAAAGCACTTGGCTCTCATTCACATAAAAGTCATGAAACAGAGTAGAAAGTAAATACAACAAATGAAGCTTCATAGGTATATGAACAACTGCTTACTAGATTATATAGCTATCTATTATGCATCTCCACTTCCTCTGTCTAAACCAAAACTTTTGAAACTTTTCCAAATTGTTTCTTCTCTACTCTTTACTATTTCAGAAAAAAAAAAAAAATGGTATTATTAATCACCTACTTGCCCAAGTACCTAAGGGACATTCTTGGTCTTTTCTTCACTTTTTAAATCATGTACAATCCATAAAAAGAGCTAACTTCAAAATCTGTTTCCAAATTTTGAATTTCCCTCCCTTCTTTAGCTACCTAACTTTAGACATAATCATATGTGACTACTTGTCTATTTCTTGCCTATTTAAAAATTTAATTCACACAGCATATAGAATAATATTTCAATTAATCTTTAAAAAGCTTTGGAATCTTCCATTTCACTTGGGACAAATACAAAACCACTGTTTTGGCTACAAGACTCTTCCATTTACTGGTTCCAGCCTATATCTCCAAATTTATTTTGTAATATCCCCTTACATCCTTGCTATGATTTGTACAGCCTGCAGATTTCTCACCCTAAGAATACTGTGGCAACAAAAGCGAGGTTCAATCTTAAGTATTAGTTACTTTGCAATAGGATATGAAGAAGTCTAAGGAAACACTTTCCAAATTCATTCATTACCTAGTTCCACAGTTTGTGGGATTCCTACAATAGGGATAATTTTCTCTGTGTTCATGATTCTGAAGTATTCTTTGAAAAGGCAGATAATATTTCTTGTTACAAGAAAAATATAATAATTTGACAAATTTCATTTGTCATTGGGGCACGCCAGAGATCGAAAGAGGAATCGCTAAATTGTGAGGTTGGACAGCAGCCTTCCTCTACTGTCCACATTCGTGACACCCCGGCCAGCCATGTTGCCAGTCCCAACACTTCTTCCTGGTTCCAGCTATTTTCTGGTTTCACAGTGTTTTTTCTTGAAACTAATGAAAAAAGTTCTATCAGGGCTTTGGAAATAGTTAATAATGCTTCTCAGCTGTGGATTAAAGTCATAGTGCTAACATCAAAAGAGACATGATGTGCTTTATGAAAAAGCAGAACAGTGCTATGTGACAAAGAAATGATGGCTCCTGGTGCTGTTCCCTGGATAGACAGAATGCTTGGGAGATGCTATGACTCAGAGAAGATATACATCATACGACTGTTGTCAGGACTTAGCTTTGTATAAATATGTGTTGAAGATAGAGATTTGGGATTACTAGAATATTAAGGATACCTGAAAAACTGGAATTTTGCAAAAAATTAATAATTGAGTGTATTCTGGACGGAAAAAAAAAAAACAAAAAACAGAAGATACAAAATGAGAATAAACATGGAATTCCAGGGCTGTAGGTATAGCTCAGTAGTGGTGGAATGGTCGCCTAGCAGGTGCTAATCCCTGGAAACAATTCCCAATGCTGAAGAAGACCAAAAAGAAAAAAGAAAAGAAAGAAACTTTGGGGACTTGCTTAAGATACAAGTGAAGAGAAAGGAAAACACCAAGAGATAGTCAAAGACAAATTTGTAGAAGAACAAGGAAGGTACTTCAGAAGCAAAAAAAAAGGAGAAAGGTTTCCTGGCATTCAAAGTGCTCAAAGACACAAATGGCACAGTGAGGTCAAATGAGTGGGGACTGCAAACCTTCCTGTAGCAAGTACAGAAGCCAGATATTAATAGGACAAGCAGTGACAGCAAAGTATATATTTATTTCAGAAAACTTAGGAAGAAAAGGCCATAGTTTGAGTTATATCTAGAGGTAGACACAAAGAGTCAATAAAGATAGTATTTTTTAAATTTTACTTTTGTAGGCTGAGAGAGAGAAAGAGAGAGAGAGAGAGAGAGAGAGAGAGAGAGAGAGAGAGAGATTATATTTGCAGTTTTGCACTTCTAAGATTTCATTAAAGTTTTACATGCTCCCATTAGCACTAACCCAGACTGAGTTCCTTTGAGTTCCCCAAATACCTTAAGTAAATATTGACATTTTTCCTATTAAATTATGTTTTGAGATTATTCCTAGAATCATATATGGGTACAGACTCAAATAACGAATAAAATAATGATGAGACATACCAGAGACTGGAAAAGTGAGAAACTAAATTCACTAAATAAAAGCTTCTGAATTTATTATTTCTATTAAGAAACATTATTCAATGAATAAAAAGAAATTATAAACAATTGCTAGGCATAAATAACTTCAAAATTTGAAACTAATATAAAACCTACTTACTTTACAGATCTATGTGTTTTGGGGGATATTGCTTGGAACATAAGGATTTTCCTACTTAGAGGAAGGGAAATTGACAGCAGAATGTTTTGGAGTCTTTCTCAGGCCTATGGCTCTATGATCTGCAGTGGGCTCTAGTTCAGCTGCTCCATGAATATACCCAGTCACTAACAAGACACATATTAAAGATCTATTACCTTCCTCTACTGCCTTCTTGGATGACAGTTTTGCTCCACTGACTAGTTCCCTGGATCAAGCTCTGTCACCCTCTGCAGTAAAGGATTTCAGTAACAAAGGACAACAGGAATCTCATTATCACCGCCACACACAATGTACTGAGGGCAGATTTTATGCTCTTCTTCCTGGGCTTCTGGGACTTGAAATTTCCCCTAGAAACCCACTCAAAGTGATTTGATGAGATCTTCAGCATCCTTTCTTTCATGCTTCATCTATATATGTATTAAATTCTTAAATGAGAGTGCCAACACAAAAGGAAAAATAAATATGGTCACTCCAATTCCCCTCTCGTCTCGCAGGAGCTGCATCAATAAAACCACTCAAGACGTTCAGAAATATGTGGAGTTTTCCATGGGAGACTGCAGATCGATGCACACATAGAACATGTCCTTGTCACCCCTGCTGCGGTGCCTTCTCTCTGCAGCCTGATGACACATCAATAAAGCTGTCTGAGTCTCTGGCTACTATTGCAGACTGTAAATGTCTCCTGATATTAGTCTCGCTGAACAGAATTCCTGCATGCCTCCCTGCCACCTTGTCTAGCCCCCACCTCCACAAAGGTCACCAGCTCCTATGCAGGACATACTTAAGTAGAGACTCAAATATCAAGAGGCCCAAGTATTAAAAAAAAAATTAGCCTGGGCACTCCATAATTTGCTGTATTTCCAAAATTATGGTAGAGGATAGGAAAGGCAGCAGAACACAACAGACACTAGTATGGCAATATGTAAATCAATGGATGTGTAACTGATGTGATTCTGCAATCTGTATATGGGGTAAAATAGGGGGCTCATAACCCACTTGAATCAAAGTGTGAAATATGATATATCAAGAACTATGTAATGTTTTTGAACAACCAACAATAAAAAATAAAAAAAAAACAACAAAATTATGTATTTGTAAAGATGTAGCAGAATTTTTAGAAATTTTGCCTTTGTGTTAGTTCAAATGATAGTGTGCAGAATCATGATTTTAAAATCGCAAAATTGTGATTTTATTTATTTTTTATTGTGATTTTTAAAAAAGCACTGCAAAATAAGGAATTAATGAATAAGTTCTGATTCTTTTTTTTTTTTTCTTAACTAAACATGCTCCCCAAGGATTGATAAAATGAGAACTTTGTGAAGAATAAATTAAATTTACTAACTATATTACTCTTTATTTGGAACAACATTGTCACTTTTTTTCGCCAAACATTTACTTTAGAAATGTGCCATTTACTGGACTCTCTGAGTGAGAAAGCATGCATGGAATCACCGTGTTAAGCATCTTTAATTCAGGTTAGCCAGTGTGCTTTGGACATACAAAGTAAGAAAGATCCAAGCTTTCCTTGCAAACATGGAGGTAACCTTGGAACTGCTGCTTGAAAGATAAATAAAACTTTTCTATGAGAAAATACAGAGGAGTGACAACGAAGTCTTTCTGTGTGGAAGCATCAAGCATGAAGGTGTGTACCCTTCTTGACAAACAGCAAGGTTTGACAGGAGAGCCAAGGTGAGAGGTACTAAGCATTGACATAGAAAGGTAAGGTTGTTAAGGGCCTTGTATGTAAAAATAATTCTTTGATTAAATCCAGGGTTCCCAGGCCAGGTTCATCAGCAGAATCAGAAATACCTTGGAGAGTATTTTTCCCCCTCAATACTGGGCATGGGACTCAGGGCTTCATGCATGCCAGGCAAGAACTCTTTATCTCTGAGCTTCAATCCCATCCCCCAAACTACAGATTCTTTGGTACATTTCTAGATTCTAGTTAGTAGCTGGGGAATGAGCTCCATCAATTTACATTTTTAAGATGTTCCAGACATAATTATAATGCTTACCAAACTTAACCATCTTCCCATGTAGAAACTGAAAAGACAAGGATGGGCTGAAAAAGAGACAATCTGATATATTTTTGGCTTAATAATCACCAATCCTGTAGGTAAATGAGCAGAATATGTATTAGAGGATACAAACAGGTGACACACATATTGGTTTTACAGGATGTGAACAGAATTGATATTTCTGTGTGTGTGTGTGTGTGTGTGTGCACAAATGAGCACATGTGTATGTGTGGACGCCTGTGCATATGCCTTGTTTATTCTTGTTTATTACTTAGTTACTACACTTCAAAATGTGACCTTTGTACAGCCAATTTGGTTTCCTGCTTGCCTTGTAAACCTAGGGGATTTTGCAATACTGGCTCTGTTTTTAATGTGGCAATCATCGGCTGGAGCCCCTTATAAACAGGACATGCTTCTTTCTGGCTGCCAACCCTCCCCACTACCTTTTTTTTTTTTAATTCAACTTGATTCTCTCATTCACCTCTCTGTCTGGCCACTGTAGGCACTTTATTTTGTAAATAACACTAGGGGACATAATATTTAAATGAAAGGTATTAATCTTGCCTGCAGTTTTTTTAATAAGTCTACATTTGGCAGAGAGAGGTTAATTAAAAATATGCCAAATCCCACTAGGTTGCTTTATGACATTTATTCATGAATTTTGAAAAAATGTATTATATTGGAGAAATAGGAGAAAATTAAGATTTACTGAGCATTTACTCTGTACAAAGCACTTTTCTAGGGGATTTTAATTAATGCTTTCACTTCATCAGCTTAGTAATCTTGAAAGCATTAGAAGATAAACTCTATGAGGGGCAGTGATCACTTACTGCTGAATTTGCAGTGGTTGGAATAATGACTGGTTCAATGGGGGCACCCGATGAGTATTATTGATTAGCTAAGTAAAAGGTAAGTCACAATTATTAAAATTGGCATGCAGAGTTGCTGACAAAGGTCACAAAGGTCATGAATTTTTAAATTAGAATTCAGCTCACTTTAAAACCTGTGAGTCTCCACTGCCCAGTATTGGCTTTCCCTTTTTGTTGAAGTGATTCCTCAGCCATATGTGTCACTTCTTGACTGAGAACATGAAGGGAGTTCCTTGACCACAGTCAATTCAATTTCTAGCCCAAATAATTTTGTGCATTATCTTGTTCTCTCTTTTTCACTCTACTTAGAAAAAAAAATCTTAATTTCTTAAGATGTGCATAGAAATATCCTGGTGACAAGTGAAGTTAAGAGATGGACATAATACAATTTCAGACTATTAGGAGCCTTGTAAGACCACATATGAAAGTGGCCCAACATGTGTACCCTTCCTAGCCTGCCTTAAATCTGGTCTAATGTTTTGTCTGACAAGCTAAGAGGACTCTACATTATTTAAAAAAAAAATGCACCACAATGCAAATATCTGTTGAATTCTAATGCAACCCTTACTTGACCCAAGATATTAATCAAATGAAATTAGATTTCGGGAAAAGACTTTGTTTATTGATGAGATGATTTAGCATAGCTTAGCTTGGCTACTTTCCTCCTCTAACATGTATTAGGTGATGCCCTATTTGAATCTTACTCTGACCTTTCCCAGTAGCATATCTTTCTGCTAATCGATAGGCACAGCCCTCTTCTGATGGTCTATGACATTTTTTTGAACCTATATTATAGCTGTCTATGATCCTGAGATAAAACTGTCTTTTAATAGCTTAATTAATTACATTAAGCAAGGGAATGAGACAACTGGCTAGACTTACTAGAGAACTCTCATCTCTTTAGTTTTTCTATACTCAGTAGCAATTTTACAAATTCTTTGAAGGGCCAAAGGAATTTACCTTAATTCTTCTTTGAACAACTTTCTTTTTGTGTATTTTGGAGTTAAATATCACTGACAAATAGGTTAGCCATTCTTATCTGATAAATGACTTTAATTGAAAGTAACAGATCTCTGAATAGACAGAATTTCATGGAGTAAGGGGAAATGTGCATTTAAGTACAACACAGATTAGCACACTGATGTGTCGGATTTGGTCCGTCCAACTCTCACTGTGCTTATTTATTCTCGTGAACACAAACTACTATTTTTAACATAAGGTTTCCAAAGCTGTCTGCAACTGTTGTTCTCATATTGCTTCTGTGACTGGCTACTGAATCTGTACCTATTAAATGACACCTATCCAGATGATAATTGAATTTCAGGGAAGCCAGGTTTCTAACATGAGGCTATAAGACTGGGCCCATCAGACAGCATCATGTGTTCCAGACTTGTGTTTATGTTTCTCCTGGAAACTTTATCAACAGCTTCTCATTCTATGGTAGGTAGTGAGAATGAGCTATAAATTACCAAATTAAGGCCAGAATTATAAGCGATGGCTTTTTATTCTATCCATACTGAGCAATATAGTAGTCTTAAATAATGGCATGTCTTACAATTTCAGCAGAGGGATACAAAGTCATAGTGATTTTTGTTTAAAGTAAACCTTATATATGTTTACCATTACAAAGGGGAATAAAAGCCAATATTCAATGTTTATGATTACTATATAATACTGTGGGGGAAATGCTCAGGATTTGTAGTAAATAAAAAAAATGATAGGACTTTTATGATTAGAGAAAACTATAGGACTTTTATGATTCCAACTTTCAAAATATGCATAAGAAACAATTTCAAAGGAATATATTAAAATATTTTTTGAGATATCAAATTATGATTTGGGAGTGAAATTTACTTCTACTCATTTTAGGCACATGTTTATCATAGGAATATATTCCTCTCATGAAAACTTGAAAATTGATAAGTATAAAGAAAATAATTATACAAAAGATGATTATTTTGTCCATGAAACCATCCAATTTTGACATAAAAAGTTAATAGATAAAAGTGCCATTACAGCAGTTGGTAGATTGGTTTCTTAAAGCATTTTTTTAAATATACCAATGATTTTTAACACCAATATTTCAAAGAAACTCCTTGTAATTTAATGTAATGAAAGAAAACAATGTTAGTCCATATGTACAAATTAGTTGAGGGAAGAACAACAAAACACAAGGCAGGCATGTAGGCAGATTCGAGTATATTTCAAATAACATGTTAAATGCTGATAAGATAATATTCATATAAGAAAAGAAAAGTAAAGGACATCCAGACTTTGCTCATTGGGAAATGCTCACAATCATCTTGGGGAATAAGTCAGGGAGGCTACAAGAAGGTTACTTGAGATCCATTTGAGATTATGTCAACCCACAGAGCTGAGGGATTAACAAAATAAAACACCTGTTTTTTTTTTTTTTTTAACTTTTACTTTTTTTTTTAATTGCCAGTTCTCCTTATATGCTTCACTAAACACATAAAACCAGAGACAAAACACAAAGGAAACTTGTTTATACACTTTAAGGTTTGTGAATAGTTTCAAGGGAGCTAAGGGATACCATGTTTTCATAAATAAATACTTCAGAACATTATGCATTGTGTGAAATTCGTGGCACCCTTGATGATCAAAATACACTTTAAAAAAACAAAAAACAAACAAACAAAAAAAAAAACCAAGCAGGTCTGCCTGGCTCTGAGGGACACTTTACATCAGAATATTTTATGTGTGTGATCCAAAATTTTAAAGACCCAATTGTACAATTGTACAAGTCTAAACCATGTCCTCGAGACAGTGACAAATGAAAAGACCTCATTCCAAAACCTAGTAAACAAAGTAAGACACTGGCTAATGATTTAAAAAAAAATGAGGTCACAAGTCACAGACAAAGAGAAGATGGACCCTATGGGTGGACAGCCACCAGGAAGTTGTCTGGGAGAGACTGTGGTTATAAAGAACCATTGAACACTCATAGCTCACCTCAAAAGTCGATAGGTCTGAGACAGTGTGACACATCAGACTAGTCAAAAGACATAAAGGTCAGGGACCCTTCACATTTAACAGTGTCTTCTTTTCATTGTCCTGGAGACTTGCTCTTAGTCTCAAGGATTTCAAACCCACAGGGGGAAAAAAATTACTACACCCAGTTAAATGGCCCCTGTATCTGATGCTGGTTCTCATTGTGATCTGTCCATCTCCCTCTTTCTGGAACTTTGACTGTAACAAGAACATCTGTCTTTTACCCTTACAGAAATTGCCTTAACACCATCATCTGCTCCTCATTTATCTTCTGCCCACTCACTCCACCATGACAAAGAAACAAGGGTTAAAATTTCTTTTGTTAAAGGGTTAAGACTCCTATCAACATCAATTGATTCCTCAAATAGGCTAAAACAATAAAAATATTATTAACATATTGATCATCTCAAATGTGAAAAATTTGCACATATATATATATATATATATACATATGAATGAATGAATGCAAAACTTCACGTTCATTTGTATAAATTACTTCATACATTTCTTGACAAAGCTAAATAGGATTGGATGTGTAAATTTTGAATTCCTAAAGTTGCATGCTACCAATGATTTTCTGCTTAATAAAATCACATGCTCTTTTAACCATGCAATCTTGCTATCAAGGATGCTAAATGATTATTCAAAAACAGAGGAAAATGACAGGAGAATCAATTAGGGCTTAACATCTTTTTTTTTTTTTTTTTTGTAAAGCTTTCCTTATTTTCTGCAGAATTCAGTCTTATAGGGCCAGTCAAATAAGACACCATTCAAACTAATTCCCAGGAATTTTGTTGACACCTCTGTCCCTCTGTTGCTATGTGTGGATTCATAGTTCCCTGTGAGCATCATGTGAATACATTATCTGATTTGAAGTGAGAGAGAAAGCACTAAACGTTTTCTGGTCCAGTTAGTATTTTTCCCTATCACGCACATGCTGTATGAAAAGACACAGCACAGGGCATCTGGTGATCAATAAATCCTCATTTTCTCTGTAATCTTGCAAATATATCCAGACTATTGTGTATAGCAGTTCTCCACCAGAATCACAGTAACCAGAAATGTTACATGTAACAATGCAAAAAACTGAGGAGAATGTAGGGAAGCAGGAAATAAAAGAAGGGAAAGAAAAAGGATGATAGGAGAAGAAAAACTCTTAAAGAAAGAAGTTCTAAGGATTAAGTGATGCTCTGGACATTGGTAGTATTTTAGGATGTTACTGAATCTACCTAGCATGCATAAATTCATGTTTTTAGAGTATTTAATACCCAAAAGGGAATTGTCATATTTATTCATCAGTTTGTGCTTAAATAAGATCTTAAAGTAGAAATTGCAGTTTTCATTTTACAACGAGGAAACTAAGGCACATGACATTTTAAATGACTATCCCAGTGGCACTAAGGAAATCTTCCTCAGAATGAGAATGGTGATGTATTAACTCCTACCAGTTTCATAACTTCATCTCTAGTGTTGTCATTCTGAATCTAAGACTATGATCACGAAAGTCATAAAAGTGACTTTACTTATATTAAAAATAAACATTTCAAAAATCATACAGTAAAATATGCCATAGTTCAAAGATAGGTAAAAATCTGGAAAATATTTATATTGGGCCCAATAGGTAAAGAAAAAATTCCAGGAAAGATAACAGATCAATGGAAAAATAAGAAAAAGATAAATAGGAAATTCAATTCACCCACACACACACAAAAGATTGAAGCAGCTTAAAACCATATGGATAGATGCTCAACCTCACTAATTATTCTGCAAAATGCAAATTAAATTACAAAAAAATGCTTTTCTTTAAACCTATCAGATTGCCAAAGAGTATAAAATTTGGCAGGGGTGTGAAGAAACAGACATTTTTATATATTGTTGTTGCAAGTACTTGGCAATATGTACCAAAATTTTAAAGGCACATATGCTTGAATGTAGCATTCACACTTCTAGGAAATTTTCCTATTGGTAAACAACCACATATATTCAATAATATATGTCTATCAGTTATCCCTTTCCTCAGTTAAATGTCCAACAGTAGAATATAAAGCACATCCAGTATGCCATTAAAGAAATGATAGAGATATTATTGTAGAAAAAACTCCAAATAGTTTGTTAAAAAATAGAACATGGTTTAGGCATTATTTCCATTTTGCATAAAAACAAATTATCTATCATATCTATGTGTCGAAGACTCTGGAGTCAAGATACCTAGTTCTGATATCTTCATTAACTCCCAATTTGTGTCAAACTTAATATGGCCTTTAGAGAACACTTGACTTCCTCCACCCTCCCGGAAGCCTACTGTAATGTTTTTTTATCTCATTCTAATAATTATCATCACTTTTATTTCCTTATTTATGCCAACCTCTACCTTACTCTGATTTCTTATTCCATTTCTAATCAACCAGCAATTTCTACTGCCTAACTCTCCAAAACATCTCTAAGACTAAGCAACATTTGGTGTCTCTTCACTGATCATGGCCCTATTCCAAGCCACCAGCATATTCCCTACACTTTTGCCTACTATTCCTCTCTTCTACTTTGATTTCTCTACAGTAATGACTATACCCAGGAGGTAGAATTATGTTTTTGTATGCAAATGTCACTTATTGCATACCACCCTTTAGTGTTCTTAACACTTAGAATAAGACTTCAACTCTTTAACTGGTCTCCTACAAAGCTTAGTATTATCTGTTTTCTATCTGTTCCTCTGACCTTAACTTGCACCATTTGTTCATGTAAATGAATAGAAAATTTGCTGCAGGATGCACAGCAAATGGTGACATATTGATAGGAAGGAGAGCTACTGTGATTTGTTAAAGTTTTGGGATTTAGAGCCCACACTGCTCCCCTGTGTTCCCTGTATTGCACTCACACATGGATCTTGCAGACCTGCTGCTCAGTGTAAGCTGCTATTCTCAGGTTGGCCCATCAAATATCCAAAGAGTGACCTTTGCTGATTTCAAGAGGTTTTTCTATTCTCAGTGCCTTTCACAGAGATACCATTATCACCCTTCCCTTTTGTCTGCCCTGAGGACATCATATGAAATTTTAGGTGCCAATGATTTTTACACACCAATCTGAATTAGAGGGTTGGTTGGAGGCTACCTCATAACCTAGTTAGGTTGTAATTTTCTCATTTACTGTTTTTTTTTTTTTTAAGTCCTA
This sequence comes from Marmota flaviventris, assembly GCF_047511675.1. Classification (NCBI taxonomy): domain Eukaryota; kingdom Metazoa; phylum Chordata; class Mammalia; order Rodentia; family Sciuridae; genus Marmota; species Marmota flaviventris. Next base: position 25,074,621 of record NC_092506.1, on the reverse strand, counting down.
TTTCCTTATTGTGATTTAAAAAAATATTTTGGAGAGATCAAAAAGCTTCACAAACTGTTTTTTTTTTTTTTTTTTTTTTGCTTACCTCATGATTACTAAATTCTCTTTACCTAACCTCAGTATATTCTGCATACTGTTTGCCTTTTTATAATAGAAATTGTGCATTTATTTCTTCTTCAATTACATCATTAAAAAAAACATGAAATCTCAACAGAAAATACAACTAAAAATTTTGTAACAATATATAGACAGAGATATGATATGCCAAAATGGCAAAAAATATAGAGATACAAAATTATTTTTCACTAATCTGATTCAGGTAGCTCTTTTGAAAGACTAGCTAGTTTATTTGTTTTGATCATACTATATGTTAAAATTATACATATTTGTATATATGCATGCAATTTTTGTGTAATTTTTAAAAATAGACTTATTTTTAACTTTGTACATCATGAATTTTCAAAGTCAGGGAAATTGAGAAAAGCATTTCCTACCATGTAGGACATGCTATGGTAACATAATGCTGAAAGGAAGAGTGACAGCAAAAAAAGCAAGAATACAGAAGAAACATGGTTGTTTGGTCTAAGAGAACAAAATTAGAAGCAAGACCTTGTGAGCTTTGGTCTCCTATTAACAGTTATGTAGCCACAGGTAAACCACACAGCTCAATGGGGGCCATGATTTTAATATCAAATTGATAGGTTAGAAACACCAGAAAATGTATGTGTCTACAGAAGGCTCACTCAGACTATAAAGCATGCTTAGTTTGGCTATCACAGGTGAATTCTTACATATATTTTGCATGAAACATTTGTATTGCCAGTTTCTCTTAAAAAGTAAGATTTGAGATTAGAATCAAACTGGAGGTAAGTGACTTTATAGAGGGTATGTGCTCACTAGCTCACCCCTGTGATGGGTTGAATTGTGTACCCCCCAAAATATATGTCAAATGTACCTCAAAATGTGACCTTATTCAGAAACAAGGTAATCAAGTTAAGCAAGGTAATTAGAATGGGTACTAATCTACTATTACCACTGTGTACATAAGAAGGAAGAATTTTGATGCAGAGACAGAAATACAAAGAAAGAAGATAAAGAGAGAATATGGCCATGAGACTGTAAAAATTCATCAACAATGACAATGATTGTCAAAAAAAAAAAAAAAAAATCAGAAGCCTGAAGAGTCAAGGAATTTCTCTTGTAGCTGGCAAAGTGAGCAAGGCCCTGTTTATAGACTTTTAGCCTCCAACAGTTGGGACCATATGTTTCTGCATTTTTAATCCATCTTTGTTACAGCAGCAACAGAAAACCAATACCCACTTGAAGCTTGTTATTAGCCTTTGTTGCCTTTAGATAGCCCCTGCAGTCTTTTGAGTACTTCAGCCTTTAGATTAGACTACTTGTATGACCTCCTTCTTGCATAATCTTGTTTTCTCCATTATTTAGGTTAGAAAAATCATTTTAAGATATAGCACCTTAAAATAAGTAAAAACATACCAGGCATTTAAATACTGAATTTAGAATGCTTTTATAGAGCCACAGCCCTTGGACAATTTTGTGTAAATAGAGCAAAAACGTGGAGTTGACTTGGCAATGAAGAATGTACCAGAAGGCCAACTTGCTAGAATACAATTCCTTGCCTGAGAAGTTTTCCAAAAGAGGTTTAACAATTGTTTTTAAGGTACCATGTTGGCCACATTCTTGTTAAATCTAAGCTAAGTATATGAAACAATAATAGTGAGAGAAATCAGATAGTAGACAAAAGATAGAAAATTCTTTAAGAAGTTATTCTTCTGAAAAAATAATGACCACTTTTTCCTTTTCTATTTGCTGTCCTTACATTGCTATTGCTGGGGATTCTACCTGTGTGGAGAGCCAGAGAACATATTGTAAATTCAGTATCAGACTGACTCTTGGGAATAAAAAATAATGTTGCCAAATGAGTCTTGGAGGCTCCTATTTTATCAAGACAGAAAGACCAAAAAATATTGGAGCAAAAATTCAGATTTGGTATCATGGAAATAGCATGAAATAGACAGAATCAGGTGTCAATCGCCTCTCCAGCTGTTCCTGGATTCAGAAAGCAGTTTGACTTCTTAGGTATAAGACCTTTACTTGCATAAAATACAAATAGAATGTGCATCACTTCTATTCCATAGATTTCCAACCCAAAAAGAGTATTTGAGATGGATGTGTACACAATGTAACATGGTATATCTCATATTTGTTATGGATTTTGATATGGTTTCACCACCACCATCATTATCATTGATTCATTACAGCTACTATTCTGTTGGAATTTTTAGTGAAATCCCTTTATTCAGGAAAATGTCAACTTGTTTAAGTTCATCAAAAACTTCTGGTTAGCCTTCTTCACAGCTGAATGAAAACTAATAAAATATATAGTATTTAATTTGCCAATAGTCAGTGAAATACAAATTTTCATTGTCCTACTCTTCTGGAGCTGGTGATTCCTTCAGTCCAATATAGATTATTAAGTTGATTTGGCAACTTTGATTTCATTATTTTTTTTCTTTTTTGCTTTTGTGACTTCCAATTAAACACTTAAAACATTTTATGAAAGAGGAAGCAATGGTTGCCCTTTAATAATGATAGTCTGGTTATACAAATGTTATACAGCATGAGTACATCTCCAGCACTCCAGAGCAACTCCAGTGACAGTGAGCCAAGCCCTGTGGAGCCGAATTATGAAGTCACAAAGTCTGGGGTGCAGTCTAGATTCCACCATTTGCACACTATGTTATCTTGGTGGGTCATTAATCTCTGAGAGTTCAAGTTTGCACTTGAGATTAATGTATAATTCACAGAACTATTTTAAGATCAAGTAAGACAATGCAGGTGAAAATGTTTCACAAGTGCAGAGTCATACAGTTCCTTTGGGATACAGAACTCCTGTAAGATTGCCCAGAGTGATTCAACTGAGACAGCAGGCAAAGTATTCAGTGACTAGCAATGGAGCTATTGAATATTTCTCAATGAAAACCGTGGACTGGACTTCTTTTTTGTTGTTCATTTTCTAATTTGGCTTTGAAACTGCACTTATTTTTAATATTCATCTTTTATTCCCTTGTCTGTGACTTGACTCCTCTCCTGGATAGCAACCGTACTGCTTTCACTTCTATGAATGCAAGTTAATGACTTACTGTTCTCCAAATTACTAATAATAAGGGATAGACATCCCTTCAATAAAACTAAACTATGAAAATAGAACTGTCTTCACAACTTAATAAACATCATCTTAGAGTCTTTAAAAAGTCCTGAATTTTACAATAATTGTGCCTGAGTCCCTTTGTGCTATCAAAACAAAAATTCCAAATACTTGGTGATTTATAAACAACAATTTAGTCAACATACTTCTGGAGACTGAGACTTTCAAGTCAACATGTTAGTGGAATCAGTGTTGATCCTCATAGACAGCCCCTTCCCACTGCAGGGTCACAAGGCAGAAGGAGCAAGGAGGCTCTCTGTGACCTCTTTTATAAAACAATAATATCTCCCAAAGAACCCAGCTCCTCATACCAACCACCACCATGAGGGTAGAATTTCAACAGAAGAATCTGGGAGGGTGGCAAGGGGGAGACACCAAAATACAGACCCTACCATAAGGCTAGTGGGATTTATAAATTTTAAGTAAATTTCTGAACATTATATGACTTGGAAATGTCAGGCCAGAAATTCCAACCCAGGTCTGTCACCAGCATATCTCATTCTCCACAGGAGCCTTATCTTCCTAAAACAGAAAGTGACAAATGGCTACAGGCTCTAGATTGATTGTCCTCATGCAGAGTTTTTTCTGGGCCCAGCTCTCTTTTGATTTTTTACTTGTATACCATAATGTTGGAGGAGATATAGCTGGTTATGTTCAAAGATAAACTTGGAAGCCCATAAATTCCATAAAAATACTCTACAATAAGTCAGCTACAGATGTCTTTAATTCTTCCCATGTGTGGGAACTATTTTTGTTCAAACTGTGCTTTCTTAAGTATTAATTCCTAACGTGTTCTGTAAGCTAAGAGTAAGGTGAACAACCAACTTGGTTTGCCTGGGATGAAAGGGCCTCAGACCCCATAGTGGGACCTTTGGAGCTACAACGAGGAAAAGTCCTGGGGAGACTGAATGAGTTGGCTATCCTAGAAAAAGCGTCATTTTTGTTTTATAGATGAAGAAATGAGAAAGCAGCCATGCAGTGGGAACATGGCAGAACCAAAATTTCCATAGCTGTGGACATTTTCTGACTCACTTTTCATGCACAATCTACCATCTGATTAGAATCAACTTGTTTTAGTATCTTGGGGGAATCTTCATTGACTGAAGACTCATTGAAGACCGTTATGTGGTACAACCAACTAGAACAATGATCTAGTTTTTAAAGCCACAACAAAATATTCATATTTGAACTTATTTTAATCTGAATTTTCACTGTGCTTTCTAATGGCTTACATAGAGCAAATACTTCAGGAGTTCATCAGTCTTAAAATTTAAGATACTTTGTTTTCTTTACTTTTACACCATAAAAATAGTGTTACTTATTGTCAATAAAAGTGATGTTGTAATAATAACTTGCTACTGAAAGATATTTTTATATAATCGCAAGGCATTTATGTCAGTAGGAGCATGAAAGGTATATTATAGGAGTGCTCTGAGATATTATTGATATTATTTAAATTTAAGGAAAAATACCAAATCTGTCAATGTTGGGCATAAACTTCTGGGGCAGTGCCTCTTGCAATTTGAAATCTAATAGAGCAATTGAATACATCAGGGAAATTGGCCGCAGAAATAGTCAGCTAATAAAGTGAGGAACATTGAGAATAGCCACATTTGCATATAGACATTAGGGCAAGGTAGGAAATAGAGAATCAGAAGAAGATTCCTGGCCAACTCCTTCTCCTGGAACATCCCTTTAGAGTGACTCTGGTCAAATGGAACTGCTCGACTTTTCTTAAATAGTTATTTTTATTTTAAGAATATTTAACTGATAAATATAAGTTATATATATATTCACGGTGCAAAATGTAATGATCCAATATATGTACACATTATGAAGTGATCTCCCACCTTCAATCAACAAACACAGACGTCACCACCAGTTGTGTTAGTGTTTGTGTGTGTGTCCGCGTGTTTGTGTGTGTGTGTATGTGTGTGTGTATGAGAGAGAGAGTGAGGTTGTGGGGATGTTTACAATCTGCTCTAATCTAATTTCAAATTAACACACCATATTACTCACTATGCTGCATACTAGATCTTATTTTCCTATACTTTACTCATAACTGAAAGTTCTTACCCTTTTAACTAACATCTTCCCATCACCTCACTCCAGGTATATATCTAAAGGAAATGAACTTAGTATCTTCAAGAGATAATCTGCCCATTCTCACTGCATCACTATTCATAATAACCAAGATATGGAAGCAACAGATAAATCAATAAAGCAAGTGTGACTGTGATAAATAGTATATATTGTGTATATTCATATATATATATATATGCATGAGTAGTATTCAGTCATGAAATGAAGGAAATCATGCAATTTGCAACATCAAGAATGAAGTTTGAGTGCTTTTCTACTTAAAAAATCAAGAATATGTAGCTAGAGTGCAAATACAATCTACATTTTAAGAACGAGTGAGAAAACAGTAAATGAATCAGCCAAAAACATGTAAAGAGATTTTTTTTTAAATGACACCCTGTGTGTTACTACAAGGAAAAGGGAACTAATAAGCTCTTATTATTCATCTTAGGACAGTTTCTCCTACATAACATTATGAAATCATGTAAGGACCTCACAGACTTGTGGATCTCAGCTCACTTCTATCAAGAATGAAGATGAGCCAGGTGCTATGGCGAGCAAAAGCCTGTAATCTCAGCACTTTAGGAGGCTGAGGCAGGAGGATTGCAAATTCAAGGTCAGCCTCAGCAATTTAGGGTTGCCCTCAAACACTCAGGGAAAGCCTATCTCAAAATCAAAAATAAAAAGTGCTAGGGTTGGGGTCCATGGCAACACACACACACACACACACACACACACACACACACAAAGAGATAGATAAAAGCCCTGAAAGCAGAGGTGAATACCTGATAACGGGTGAATATGACAATGGATACAAACATACTTTTCAAAGGATCATCATATAAGCTTTGTAATAGGAAAAAGAAAAAGAATAAGAAGCAAAAACTGACTCACTTTCCCAAACACAAATGAATAATGTATCTTGAACAGATGTCTCCCTCCAGAATCGTGATCTTGCTATGAATAGGTATTTAGTCCTCCTACATGGCCCTTTTCATTACAACATGATGCTCAGGTGCATTAGGAGACACTTGTCCCAGTAGTGAAACCTCATGAATGTGTGCCCAGCCCCATCGCCAGGAGGCTGGGGCCATGCTCTGTCTATTCACTCTGAAAGTGATGAATGAACACAGAGAGGTTTTCAGTCTGGAGAATTACAGGGTTAAATCCATGACTTCCCTCTACCAGCTCACTCAGCTACTTCAAGGACCCGAGAATTGCCAGAATGGCATTTTTGTTCCCTGAATTGACTTTCTCTTAGAGGAGACCCTTACCTCTAAAATACTTCAGTAATGGCATCATTAGGTGACATTTAATTAAACAGGTCAATAAGGTATGGCTAAGCTTAAAGGAACTTAAATGGGTTTTGGCAATGCCAAATTCATACAGCTCAGAAAAATTTTTAGTGCAGATCAATCAAAGAAATGAATAAAGTTGCTTGTTTTTTTTTTTTTTTTTTTTTTTTTTGCTCCAGGGACAGGATCAGTTGATGTCTGAGCCAGAATTCAAAATCAAGAGAGGCTTTCACGCTGCCTTATACTGAGGACATTGTTTCTTATGGTGAAAGAGAATAAAAATAAAGTTCTTTCACAAGTTCCCATTCCATTATTCATGAATATCTCTATATCTTGGAGGGTCAGGCAGTGTCCAAGTAAAGTAGCTGAACAAACGTTTGGATCAGGATGCTGTAAGAGTCTTTGCTCCCTATTCCCAGCTACTCTATATCCTTGATTTCTGTTATTTTCACTTGATTGAGCAAGTACAAAAGTTTTCTTCCAACTTATGGTTGTAAAGCCTTTGTTTTCTCCTCTACTTAAGGCAAAGCCTCTGTGCCCAAGAGATCATGCTGCTGAGATGATTTTCACTTCTGTTATACTGTTCAAGGAAAGAGGATAATAACATTGCAATAATCATTGTTCATTTGTTAATTAATGGAACAATTCTATATTGCTGTCAACAGACACTGCTCTGGACACTGTGGTAACAGAAGTCAGTAAAACAAACTGCAATCATCATGGTCCTTGCATTCTTTGGTGGAGAGATAGAGAAAGGGAAAGAAAGACAATATACTATATGGTAAATACTACAGGAAAATTGTAAAGGGGAGTACGAATTAACTACATAAAAAAGAGGTGGCAGATATTATTAAATGTCCTACATAGAAAAATTTCAATACCATAATTATTAAGTGGATAATATATGTATATATTACATGTGATAAATTACAGAAAGGCTATTTGATCTAAAAGAATTACATGAACTTGTACAATATCAATTCATTATTAATTCACAGAACTAGAATTAATCTCTGCATTATATTGTGCCAAAATCTAGAGTTAGTCCATACTGTCATTTTAATATGTTTTTCCTTAATAGAAATAACCTTCAAAATGATATTATATCCACTGGGTCTCACTTTGTCTCAACTAAGATTTATCAAATGTTAGCTTCATCCATAGACCAGTGGCAGAAAAAAAAAAATATTAGTTTATTTTTCCCAATAAGACTGCAAAAAAAAAAGAAGAAGAAGAATATTTTGCTTTACCAAAAATAAATCAGAAAAATTTTTCTTGAGCATTTCTTTGGAGCAATAAAATACAGCAATAACAGAAATGACTATGATAGAAAAAAAATTACCTGTGTTCATATTTTCTAGAACACCTTGTTTTTGTGAATTTCTTGTCTCTTATTGTCAATTATGTGTATTTCTAGATCCACACAAGACTTTCTTTGGGAATTTAAATTGCAAAGCACAGCTACAGGAGGGCAGCTCTGGGCACCTACTCTGTGACCACCACTGTGTCTGTGTGAATCGGGGGAGAGGGATTCACTCTATTTTCAGAGGCCTCCAGGTTTTCCTCAACACCCTATCAGATTGACCTTCAACTCACATAAGACAAGAAGACACTTCGTTTCAACTCTGGATTTTCCTTCTTTAGCATCTTAAATTTCTTTCCTTTTTTTTTAATAAATTTTTCTGAGCAGCAGTAACACAGGAGAAAGCTTTGAATTTCCTGTGTACTCTTGACACCAGAGACCCCTGATTTCTGCATAGGCATTCCTCTGGCAGTTGCCTTGAGTTTTGAACCTTTTCCTTCACTTCTCTTGTGACCAAAAGCTATCTTTAGCAAGCTGTCACAGAGAGAAGGAGCTGACAAGTTAATACCCGATCCCAGTGGTCAATTCTGCATGGTACCACTCTAATCTTAGCAACAACCGTGTCTCATTGTGACTGCCACTTGTAGGGTTCAAATGAAGCTCTTTGTCATTATTTGCTTCATGTTCAGATATAATTTACATAAAGAAAAACTGTACTTTTTAGATACACATATCTATAAATGTTGACAGACTCCTATCACAGGCAAGACAGAGAATGTTTTCTTCCATCCTCCAAATTGTCTATTGTCTTTGTAGTCTAGCTCCACCCCCTATTCTTTACCCCTGTCAGCTACTGGACTGATATTTTTCCCAATCACTTCATCCTTTCTAAAGTATGAAATAAATTCAACCATGCTACTCCTCTTATTAAACCTTTCTAATGATATCCAATAGAATAAAGCAGTAACTCCTCACCAGAAATATACACCCTGCTCTTGTAGGTTGAATTATATCTCCTAAAAATACATGTCCAAACCCTTCAAAGGAGATCTTGTTTGGAAATGGGTTCTTTGAATATGTAACTAAGGTGTAAATTAAGATGAGCTCATCCTGGAATGGGTGGCTTAATCCAATATGATGGGTGTCCTTGTATATAGAGAAGAGATATGGAGACAGGTTCATACAGAGAAGGCCACGTGAAAACAGAGAGGTGTAAGAGAGGATGGGAGCAGAGATTGAATTTATGCATCCGCAGGTCTACAAGAGCCAGGATTGGCAGCAACCACTGAAAGCTAGGAGAGAGAACATGGCCCTGACATCAATGTAATTTACAACTTCTTTCCTACAGAAAGAACAAATTTCTGCTTTAAGCCACCCATAAAGTACTTAATTATGACAGCCCCAGGAAAATAAGACACCTGCCTAATGGCCTAACCCTATCTCACTCTGATCTTCCTTTACTGAAGATTCTGGAGTTGATTGGGCTTTTTTCAGCTTTTCAAATTCCTGTATCCTTCCCACATCAGACCCCTTTGCAGGTTTGTTTCCTCTTTCCGGAACTCTCTTTCCTCTACTGCTTGGTTAAAATCCTTCTCATCTTTCAAGGCTCAGTGGAAATGTCATTTTCTCTGAGAATTCCTTGATCCCCTGAAATAAATTAGGTTGATTTGCATTGTTCTCTGGCCTTTTCCTTCATAGCATTTATTTCAATTTATAATTAAATATCTATTGAATTCTGTATTTACCATTTGTCCCTCACTTTAAATTGTAAACTAAGAACCAGGTCCATTTAATTATCTTCCCCAGTGCTTGTGATTGTGTGTGTGATTAATTTTTTTTAAAATTCAGATTCTCCAATTTTTATTGTTGGAAGGAAAATCTCCAAGAAATGAGGACAAGATGTCCTTTGACCCTTGAGATTCTTTCAATTCAATTGTTACTGCTACCTCACCTACATTCTCCCTCTAGAGTGATTCTATCCCTATCATTCTAACAAAAACCCTGTCCTACACCTCTGCTGAGGAGGAATGGAATATTTCAAAGACTTAACCAAACTCTAAAGGAATATAATCCCGTTCATAGCAGACTGATAAAAAGTTGAGATACAACATTGAAAGTGCTCTATAACTCCCATATGTATCCTATAACCAGCATTCTAGATATTATATCTCAAGATATACCATCTAGAAATTACTTTTTCATTATGACGATGATACTATGGTTCAGATAAAAAGCAAAAATTTCCATATTGTGTCCACCGAGGTCAATTCTTTAAAGTCTTACTTTCCCATAAGAAACAAATTGTGATTCCAGGTGAGTCAACTCTGGAATAAGTATTCTTTCACAAAAGATGCCCTCCTCATACTCCTTCTGTATGCATGAAGGGACCATGTCCCCTGTATATAATGAATCAGGACAGTTTTAACCATATCATACACAGAATATTTTAAACTATAGTTTCATACACTCGTAAGTACTTGCTTGCATAAATACTATTCCACTGAAAATTTTGAAAGAAAATCAACTATTTCTTTTTCACACCTGGGTGGTGCCAGTAGTGTGCAGAACACACAGCATGTGCTTAGAAAATCCATGTTAATTTGAATCGATATTCACCTTATGTTATCTGAGCTCTCCACAGGAATGTCTTCTTGAGCACTCTCAATAGCATTATAAGATGAGAATTTTATAATATTTATAGAAATGACAGCAATTCACCTTTCTGAATACATAAAATAAATAAATGCAAATCTAGTCAAGACATGTGGAAATTAACTATTGACATGAAGATGTGTTGTTAGTTTGAGAATCCTAAGTTCTTACTTAAAGAAGTCTGAGATCTGAAAGTAAACTAGCCTCCTGGCAGTACCTGGGTTACAGGTAAACAAGGACCCTGTTCATTGCATGGAACTTCCAGTTGGCTAGAAGAGATGCTCCAAGGACCACTTGTAAGCCCAGGAGGGTCTCTGGGCTCCATTTCAAAGCACTTGTCAGGATGAGAATGGTATTCACTAGATGAATGAAACCTTCATCAGGCAATTAGCCCATGTGTGACAACCAAGGAAAAAAAATCCATATATAACAGTATATATTCTCTTCCCCTCAGAGGTCAGAAAAGTTTTTTGTCCTAAAACAATGGACATTCAATGGTTAGTAGGAGTCCACAACATTAACAACACAACTGAAGAGATGGTTTCCCATTGTGAATTGCAAACAGAGATGGATCTATTTTAGCATCATCAACTTAATGACTGGGGAATGTACTTTAGAAGGTATGAATGCCTCAAAATGCCAGAACAGAGAATTAATAAACTACAGAAGGCGCAGGAAACCATAAATTCTCTCTGGATCAGAGGTTAGTGCCAGTATACTTTCTCTCAGGAAATTACAATGACTCACTCATACATGTATATGTAAAAATCCAGATGGGAAAAATCAGTGAACTCAGAGTCATATATCCTAACTCTACATCCTAACCATGTAAAGCCTAAACCAAATTTAAATTTATTAAAAGTAACATAAATAGAAGAAAAAAAGAGCAAAAAAAAAAAAAAAAAAAGAGAAGAAAATGGGCAACAATATCAAATAAAATCACATCCCTGGTAACAGAACTATGTGGGGAAAAGAGTTATCTCTAAATTATAAAAGTTGAAAAGCAAAATGAAGATATAACAATGAAATGGCATATGGTAGAAAGATCTCCCTATAGGATATTTTATCTACTTGACAGAAAAAATTTCTAAGCAGAGCAACTTCAGAATTTCTAGACATAAGGAGCAGCTTAGGAACAGTGATGAGATTGGAGAAGAGAGTCAGGGGGGGTATGTTAAAACTGTGTTTGCATAACAATCAGATTTAGATTGCTTGCTACCAATCAATTAAAAAATGAATTTTTCTAAAGATATTTTAGGTCACAATTAACATAGGATTGAGAGACTATTAAGTTGACATACTGAAAAATATAAGAAAATAAGAAAAGATGTAGGAGTAGCTACTTCTGTGGCCTTCAAGCAGATGTGTTGTTTGGGTCAAACTGATAGAGCTTTTATTATTTATCCTCTGTTATTCTCTTCAGTATCTGGCTTGAATCCATAAAATCAAAATTGAACAAGTAATTAACTTTTTTTTCCAACTGGGTTTGGTTCAATTTATTAGTATTTTGATATTGTTTTATGATGACTTTCCTCATCTTTCAACTTTAGTAAATTAGGTAATCTTTTCTGAAAGCCAAATTATACCCAAGTATATTTATCATCTAAGTTGAATTCTGTTATATTGGTTTCCTTAAATCTGTGTAAATGTACATACAGGGTGAGCACAGGCAAATGACATGGGAATTTTTTTTTTTTTAATTTGATGAAGATAAGGGAACAGCTCAACCTAGGAAAATATGCTGGATCATGTTTTCAAGACTGATAGAAGCAGGTTGAATTTTGCCAGGCCTGGTGATGTATACTTTTAATGTCAGCAACTGAGAAAGAAAAAGGATAGCAAATCCAAAGCCAGAGTTTGCAAATTAATAAAACCTTGTCTTAAAATAAAAAGTAAAAAGGACTGAGAATGTAGCCCAAATGGTAAAGCACTTTTGGTTTCAATCCCCAGTACAAAAAAAAAAAAAAAAAGTGTTCTGATTTTAAATAACACAATTTTTTTCCTGGAACTCTTGATCTTCATACCTCAAGCTGGGGTAATTTTGTATTTCTTATTTAAATTATTAAATAAAATATGCTACTGAAATATCCCATGGAATTTCTAATCCATTTAAAAATATTAACTCACTTATTCCTCCCAACAGTCTTTTTGAGATATAATCCCTTATTCCCAGACATCATTGAGAAAACTGAGGCAGAGAAAGACCACACAGTATGTAGGTGGAGATCTTGGTATTCACACCACTACACCTAGATGCCAGGGTCTATATCCTTAGCCACTGCTCTATACTGTCCTTTGTCCTAGTATTCATTTGGAGAGATTTTCAATTCATTTGTACTTTATTTTAGTGGGGTTGAAACACTTCCCTGTTTAGTCTATAAAATAAGAAAATTGATTATTCTTTTTCTTTGATAATTACAATCTTTACCTTCTGTTGTTAGTATAGTTGTTAAAATATAGAAATCACCCAGTAACTATTTTCTAAACAGATGTATAAATCATGCCAAGCATCTCCTTCTTGTCCACGAATGGTCCAACTTGCTCCAAAGAATTCACATTTCAACTAAAAGTAGCAAGTACTTAATCTGGCATAATGTTGATCACAGGGGATATTCTGTTTTTCTATATTTTTAATTTATAAAATGATTAACAGTCAACTCCTATTTGTCTTCATAAACCAAACACTCAGGAAGAAAGAAGAAAGAAAATCTGCTATTCTCAAACATGCTAGCCCCAGCACTGTCAGACCATGCCTCAGAGAGCTCAAAGCAAACTTCCATTATACTACTGGAGGCACATGACCTTGGGAAAACTTAATATTATGGGTACCACAGGGATTAGCAAATGCTCCATTTTCTGACTTTGTATTCAATTAATTTGATGAGCAATTAAAATGCTAATTAAAAAACAATCCAAAACTAACACTCAGAAGGTTATGAAATAATGCACTTGTGTGTCATATTACAGAGACAATAAGAAGTTCACCAAAGAGCACCTACAAGAGAGTTCAATCATCACAATAATTTTAAGATCTTTTCATGTGAGTACAAAAACATACACACCATAAATCTCCAAGTAAATAAACATGAATGAGCCTATTTATTTGTAAAATTTCCTTTATATAAACCACAATTCTGCAAAATTATAGATAATCATATGAATATTCTAAGCAATTTTCCTAAAGATTGGGTAAGAATTAAATCCAGGTAAGCCCAATGTGGCTAATTAAAATATCAATAACTAAATTTGCATATATTGGAGGGCCATAGAGTTTTCACTCTCTTTCTAATAACTGCACATTCAGCTGTTCATTATTGGTTCAGAATTGCTCCTGAGTATGTTGAAAGTTTTAATTATTTAGTTTTGTTTGATGCTACCCTCTCATTCATATATCACTGGAGTGGAGTTTTAAATTTGCAGTATATAGAAATTGAAGTATTAATTTGAAACCCATGACAACAGATTAGTAGCTAATAATAGGAACCCTCAGAGCAAGAGATGTAGTTCAGTGCAAGAGCATGTGCCTAGTATGTACAAGGCCTTGAGTTCAATGACCAGTAACTAGCACACACACACACACACACACACACACACACACACCCTCATCTGAAAGGCCAGGGGAACAAGCAAGTGACTTTCTTATTCACTATGCTATGGTAGGACTCATTCTTAGCAAAAAAAAAAAAAAAAAAAAAAAGGGATGCTATTTGTTGATGAAACACACAAGAAGAAAAGCTATTTCAACCCAAAACAATCCCTCTTGGTCACACCATTCCTTAAATAGGGAGAACCATATGGCTTTCAAAAATAACTTTAATTTTGGGGTTGAAATATAAATATTTATACATTTTCAGCTAACCAAGTAACTAAATCCAGTATATTCAGATAACCAAATATCAATCAAACTATTTTTCAATGTTTAGAAATTGTTAAGTAGATGGGCCAAGTTTTCTTTTGAAATGCATTTCTGAAAAAAGTACTTTACATTTACTTTTTACCCCTATTTTATTTTATGCAAAGGAATTGTATCTCAAATTCCATTAATGTGTTATGCTTCTGCTATTGATATTTCCCCTCCATTTCACTTGCCTACTTTTCTTTAGTATCTTCCTACTTGAATTTATCCTCCTAAAGGTTGTGACCTGCCTTTTAAAACAAAATAGTTTTAGTATTTAAAACACACATACACACACACACAGACACACAGACTATGCCAAACTCTTCACCATGTCATTCAAAAAATTTTTAATATAACCTCAACTTTTCCTACCTCTTTCTATATCCTGTTAATTGATCAAATTATTTAACTCCTCTGAATCTTTATCTAGAGGGTAAAATTCCCTTCTGCTTAGAACACCTCTTTCCTTGTCCATGTGTATATACATATAACCCGATCTTCTGAACTAAGATGCTATTTTCATATAAATTGACTTTTATGAGATTAAAAATATCTTCATCTCTTGTGGATATGGAAGATTTGGAATAGACATATATAAGTATGAGAGAAATTTTTAATTTATTAAGTAATGAGACTTAGCATTACACATGTATGTTCTTGTGTGTCTATATGTGTCTAAATATGTGCTAATGGAATACACTACTAAGAAATATTTTATCATAGAATTTTTTCGTCTTTAAACCTTCTGAGAAATTATTTGTAAAATAAATATTAAAGCCAATTTTGGGTAGTGTGGTTGTTGCCAAACCAGTCAATCACATAACAGTTGAATAGATGGGCTGACAAAGCAGTAAGCTTTATGTGTAGCAACATTTTTGTAAGCGATAGAAGAGGGGCCCTACATTCACATACTGGCTAGGCATACACCTTTAGCATCTGCAATATGTAAGATAGTCATGGTAAGCTGTTCACACGCTTATGTAAGCATAGCACCTGCCTAGTAGCTTTATGTCCTTTAAAACACTGTGTGGACCTATTAAACAGTCAAATAAAATATATTCTAAAAAGTATATTGCTCAACAGCTGCTGGTTACAGTCCTCTGACTTTAGAATTTTCATTCAGGTGGCTTGTATTTTCATCTTAAACTTTTTGTACTGAGTCTGTTTTCTACTTAGAGAAAATACACAGGACAATTTTAAATACAACTATATTTACAAATCATAATCATTAAATGATTGAACAGTAATATACACACACTGGCTCATTTACCTCTGTAATTGGTTTTGGTAAGACTAGCCCATATTTTTGTCAGTGAATTATAACAAAGATTTGTTAAGTATCTACTGTTTTTTGAATAGGAATGGTATCTGGGAATTAGAAGAGAAATCAGACCTGGTCTCTTCAGCTGAGATGCTTCTAAAATGGTTTATAAGACCACTATAAACAAATAATTATAATATAGAATATACTCGGACATTGCAGGCATTCAGAATATGCTTGCAATGAGAACATATAGAAGGATAGATGATTTAAGTGTTGATGGAATTGTCTGGGAATAGAGAAGACCCTCATGCCCCTCAGGTCAGTTAGGAAGGAAGGGATAAAATTGGTCCCTAGGAGAAATGATTTCTGAGAAGAATTGTGAGCAGTTTTCCAGGCTAAGAGAAGCTGGGTATTACAGGGGAAATAAAGTTCAAAATAGACAACACTGTCAAAAAAAAAAGTAATCTGGAATGATTTTTTTTTTTGCAATTCAATACTCCTAACACTTTGTGAATTGCCAAATATTATAAAGATTATAAAATATGTATAATTAACTTTGGCAATAAATGTTAATAGTGTTAATTCAAAATACAGAAAGCACAGCAGTGAAAAAGGCAGTTATAAAGAAAACAATGCAATTCACTTTCTATACATTTCCAAATCATTATTTGTGCATGCTGAGCTGTGCGAGGTGTATAGCTATTCCTCAAGAGAACTGAGTTAAAATATTGAACCTAAGGGAGAAAATTGGAGAGTCATTCAGTGCAAGCAGCCTGAAAAGAAATCCTCAAAGCTTCTGAAATGTTGCATTTGATCATGTTCAGGCCTATATCATAACCCTCAATGATACCCTTAGGGACTGACCTTCTTTCAGTGTATCAAAAGCCTAGACAGAATCACAGCAGGGAGCTAGCTTTTCATGACACCAGGGACGCTGTGTAATTCTTCCAACCAAAAGTCATATAACATGCTAAAGTGACAATCATAACTCCTTTGTTGCCATCAAATACAATCACAAACACCAAGAAGACATGGATTGAGTAGCTAAACCATTAGCCCCTCGAGGAAGCCTTTCCAAAAGGAGTGCTGTTGTGAATGATTTCCAAGGAGAAATTTTTTGTTTAAATTATCCATGAGAGTACTTGGGAAGAAAGACTGATATCAGAACATAGGAAAAAGTAAAATCTGTGGGTTCATGTTTGTATATGCATACCTCTTCTGGGGCACTGTTCTTAAAATATACAAATATACATGTATGTATGTATAATATTGCTATACAGATTCTTAAATTCTCATTATCTATGAGACCAACTATCAGGTTTAAATTCACTTAAAAATACATTTGCATTCTTTAAAATTTTTGGCATTCAAAACTCTATGCTTTTCTCTTGCATTTTCCTTATCTTAATTTAATTAGGTCTGCTAAAGAAAATGTAAGACACATTGGTATAAATTACCAATGCAGAATTTTATCCAAGACACTGCTCACACCATGTAACTTTTAAGAAAAAATCATGTTACCACTTTTTGCAAGACTCTTTGGGGCTGAAGGCCACTTTACTTGAAGGTTATGATATTAAAAATGATTAGTAGGTGTTTGCACAGTGTGGCTGAAGAAGGCTAAGGTCAAGCAATGGCCTACACTTGCTGCAAAGCTGCTACCACCAGGGTTATTGATAATAACTGACACCGTTCTCCCTCCCTTTTGAACCATAGAGTCTGGGCTGTGATTATGTCACTTTGTTTCTGTATTCCAAACATGAGTGAGTGTAGTACCTGGTCTATTGTAGACATTAAATATGTCTTTGCTAAATAAAAAGTAAAATATCTAATGCTCTGCAGTTTACAAAGGATTACTCATATGTGATATTATTTAATCTTTACAAGAAACTTTCAAGCAATTAGTACTGATATACAAACAAAAGGCAGCTCAGTGTTTAAATAACTTGTCACATTTATACAGTTAAGAAATCATAATCTGATATTATAACTCAGGTTTTCTGAATGTAGTACTCTATCCATCACTGTAGCATGCCTCAATACTAACCATTCTAGGTCCATCTTAATAACCTATATTAGCTGAGTAATGGCACACAGGGTGCTTAGAAACTCCAGAAAGTAGAGAAGACAAAGCTAAATCCAGGTAAGTTTGACACTCAGATATCAACTGGCTGCCAATATGCACCTCAGTTTGAAAAACCAGCAAATATGGAGAAGTCAAGTTCTAGAAAGGGTAGCATGAGTTGCTTTGTTGTTCAGATCTAAAGAGACTAATAAAAAAAAATTTTAAAAGAGACTCTTCTGTTTAAGGAAATGTGTTCAGATGCCATCACTGGGCAAAAGTTATACAAGTGGGTTGAACCATCATCTCTGTTGTTAGAAAACTACATGGAACATACATTTGGTTAGAACCAATTGAAGAGAAAAACCTATGATTTCTGAAAATCATGTGGGAAAAAATACTTCAACAGTTGAGTAGGTTATCACCTCCCCAGATGAACTGGGATTCTAGGAAGGGAACTAGGGGCTGCAAAATTTAAAATGACAGAGGTGTGTGAGACACAAAGTGGGAGGGTTGGGGAAAGTAGAGTTTGATGGGCTTGTGAGAATCTAGGCGTTGACTCAATCCTAAATCTTCTGCAGCAGATTAATTACAGACCTACTGATGGGGTAGCACATATCAATTCTGAGTTTGTTGTGTCAGTAATATTTGAAACTGAATCTTAAGGTTGAAGTAATATACATCATAATTCTGTAAAACAATTAAATAAATTTTACTTTTCTTTCACTATTATGTAATTAACACCCACCAATCTGATTTTAGAGTAGACTTGAAAAGTTTGCCCCAGAATAAAATTTGCTGTTAGTCGAAGAGAGAAGGATGTAACTGAAGCATTCAACCATGGTTGGTTTCCTTAGATCAATTGTTGTAATCTTTCCATGATGATAATTTTTTTTTTTTGTCATAAACTTCACAACATTTAACTGGGATTATAGAGTCCTTGAAACAATTTATGGCATTTTCCCCAAACAGTTCATCAATATTTTTGACAAATTTAATGTCACTTTATGGCACAAATATCTAATGTTGAAATCATGTAGCCAATGAAGAAATGAAGAAAACCCAGTTCTTTTCATTCAATAGATATGATAGTTGTCACTAACCATTTAAAAAAACACACACACACAAAGGAAGAAAAAGATGTAATAATTAATTGTAATAAGTTTTCACTTCTGAGTTATAATTTAAATGTGTTATGGCTAATGAATTTGCTTTATTCACCTTAATTAAGTATTTATGAAGATAATTCTATTCTGTTGATCAAAGTAAACCATTAACATTTTCAGTTATTCAGTCATAATTGACACATGGGCAAATACCATGTTCCATAAACATTGATATTTTATAAAACCATTCAGCTTGTGCATTAAACTAGAAAAGATACACATATTTACTTGATACTATAAAATATTATAAAGTCACTTTTCAAAACAGAAGGATTTATTTTTTACATACTCCAATATTGTTCTCTGTTCCCAGTCAAAGCTAGGTTCTTATGATTACCCAGTTATCCTTGGGCTGGAGGATAGGTGAGAGCAAAACCCAGCCGGCTTGCCATGCTTGCTTAGACTCATCATGATGAAGATGAAGGGGTGAAACATCTTGGGGTCATTTTAAAGGCCAGTTACAATAAAATTAGTTCTGAAAAACTGGAACATGGATGTCTGGGTCAAATATTGGTTCCATTCCCAGTTTTCCAAGGAATCTCCATACTGCTTTCTAGAATGGCTGTACGAATTTGCAATCCCACCAGCAATGTATGAGTGCGCATTTTCCCCCACATCCTCACCAACGCTGATTGTTGTTAGTCTTCTTAATAGCTGCCATTCTGACTGGAGTGAGATGAAATCTTAGAGTAGTTTTGATTTGCATTTCTCTAATTTCTAGAAATGTTATATTGCACATTTTTCATATATTTGTTAATTGATCATATATCCTCTTCTGAGAATTGTTGGTTCAGTTCCTTGGCTCATTTATTAACTGTTTTTTTTTTTTATGTTAAGTTTTTTTTTGAGTTCTTTATATATCCTAGAGATTAGTACTGATGTGCTTGAGGTAAAGATTAGGTCCCATTCTATATGCTCTCTATTCACCTCACTGATTATTTCTTAGGCTGAGAAGAAGCTTTTTAGTTTGAATTCATCCCATTTATTGATTCTTGGTTTTAATTCTTGCACTACACGAGTTTTATTAAGAAAGTTGGGGCCTAATATACAAAGGACTTAAAAACAGAATACTACAGGGAAGGAAGGAAGGAAAGAAGGGAGGGAGGGAGGAAGGGAAGGAACTGTAACAATACAATATTGGAGGCAAAAAATTTGGAAAGGATTTTATCAAAGTTTCTTTTGAAATTATTTAACCATATCAATGTGTATAGCAGCACAATTCGCAATAGCTAAATTATGGAACCAACTTAGATGTCCTTTAGCATATAAATGGATAGGGAAACTTTGGTATATATACACAATGGAACATTAATCAGCATTAAAAGAGAATAAAATCATAGCATTTGCAGGTAAATGAATGAAGTTGGAGAATACAATGCTAAGTGAAGCAAGCCAATCCCAAAAAAACAAAAGCGGAATGTCTTCTTTGATATGAGGATGCATGGGAGAAATGGAGGAACTTTAGATAGGGCAAAGGGGAGGAAGGGGAAAGGAGGGGGAAAAAGGGTAGGAATGATGGTGGAATGAGTTACCCTAAGTACATGTATAAGACACAAATGGTGTGAAAATATTCTGTGTACAATCTGTGTCTTGAAAGATTGTACTCTATATGTACAATATGAAATGAATTACATTCTGCCATCATGTATAACAAATAAAAATAAATAAATCAATTTAATATATATCTATGGGTCTAATCCCCCCCCCAAAAAAATAACTAGAAAATAGAAAGAAGATAGAAGCCACAAACCTGAAAATCAAATGGTGAGCTACATTTACTAGAGACTATGGTAGGTCTAAACACTGAGCACAGAAAATAGCAGAACTGATCAATAAGAGTATGTCTTACTGAGGCAGGCACCAGAATATAGTTGCAAGCTTGCAGACTGGTGAGGGCAGACTTGACTTGAGGTTTATTTCAGCAGAACCTCTGCTTATGTAGCCCTGTGCTCCCAGGCATACATGTTGAGAATTTCCTCCTGGCTTACATGGGACTTCCCTGGTTTAGCACTGAACATTCCACATGCTGAAAATCCTCTTGTTCCCAGACTAACAAAACAGTCCTCACCCTACCTCTGTGTATACACACTGATCTAGAGGCACTTTTCCAACAGGCAGTGCCAAGTCTGTTGCAAAACTCAGGGAAGCCCCAGACATTTTTTGCTTTAGGAGGCCTACTGTATCTTTTACATCTTATTATATTCATTAAGATCACCAATATTCCACATTAAGGAAAATAAAGTGCACAGTGGTGCATACCTGTAAACCCAGCAACTCGGGTGCCTGAGCCAGGGAGATTGCAAGTTTGGGAGTCAGGCTCAGCAACATAGTAGGGCCCTAGGCAACTCTCGAAGGCCCTAAACAATTTGGTGAGAACCTGTCTCAAAAGGAGAAGTGCTGAGGATGTAGTTTAGTGATAAAGCACTCCTGTCTGGATTACATCCCCAGGAAAGGAAGGAAGGAGGGAAGGAGAGAAGGAAGGAAGGAAGGAAGGAAGGAAGGAAGGAAGGAAGGAAGGAAGGAAGGAAGGAAGGAAGGAAATGTAACAATACAATATTAGAGGTAAAAATTTGGAAAGGATTTTATCAAAGTTTCTTTTGAAATTATTTCACATACAATTTAGTGTTGTACATAATGTTGTGGCGTTCATCCTCCCAATGAGAAAATATGAACTATAAGTGGTCTTCAATTTTTAAGTGCAGCAAAAATGGAATTAATAAAATGAATGAAGTTCTAAGGTAATAAACTTGCAAAATTATTAAAGGTGACCCTTCTGATTTGGTATTTAGTTAAGTGTTTATTTGTATTTTATTTCTATCTCATAAACCTTTGTTTTGTTAATTCTTGAACATATAACAATAATATCAATAACCCTACCAATCATTGAAATAATTAAATTTTAGAAGGAGGAGTAAATACACACACACACACACACACACACACACAGTAAAGTTTTTATCTGAAATATCCCCTAAAGTCCCATATGTTAAAGTGTTAAAGGCTTAACTACCAGCTTGGTGCCATTAGGACTTGGCGGAATGTGTAAGACATCAGGCCAGGTGGGAGACCTTCAAGTCATTGGAGGTGTGCACTTGAAGGGAATGGTTGTGTCATGCCTCTGTCTTTCTAGGCCCTGAGGTGAGTGCTTTACTCTGCCATGCAGTCCTGCCAACAATGATCTGCTACAGGCCTAGAAGCAATGGGTCTATCTGTTCATATTTGTGAGCCAAAATAAACATTTTTTTCTTTATAAGTTCATTATCTCAGATATGTGTTATAGTCACATGAACTAACTAAAACACACATGCTCACACATTCTGTTAATCTAATCTATTATTTTATAAATGAAAAAAATGAAGCCAAAAAGCTAATTATTTTTCACAATGGCTAAGTGCAATGGAATTACAATTCAAATAAAAATAAAATAAAATGACAGAGTCTGTACAGACTCTCAGCAAAATAATGGTGAAACCCTTTAGACAATCTGTGTGCAGGAGGACAAAACAGTTACTACTTAATAGAAATGACAGAAAATTAAGATTGGGTAATTCCGTAAGTGCTAGAGCCCTGAGACCTAGTATTCTTAAAAATGTAGGGAAATAACTGGGAAAACTACATAGAGTTTCTTTTGAGAAGAAATTAGCTATGATAAAGCTTCTTTTAATTTTTTTTTGTTGTTGTTGTTGTCGTTGTTTTGTTTTGTTTGTTTGTTTTTTATTTGTTCCTTAATTCTGTAGCCAAGAGAGGAAAGAGATTAAAAATTCCTGTGACAGTTGGAATGTGGCTAACCATGAACAGTTATGGTCAGGATGAAAACTTTCTAAAGTATTTAAGGAGTATACATAGAACATTTTTCATTCTTAAACTCATTCAGAGTGGTAAATGTAGTGCAGATAATATCTTGGAATTCTTTCTTTGAAATGGTAGGAAATCTTGGAAAAGTGCTTTTATGATTTTATAAGGCAAAGATTGGCTTGTCAGGGGAATCATGTCCCACAAGGAATGGGATTTTGAAGCATTATTAATACCCAATTAATTCCTTTCTCAGTTCCAGGCAGCTTGAACCAGTATTTTACTATGAGATACTCATAAGTTCTTTGGTAGTAAGAATCTAGAACAATATTTTTGTTGTCTCAGCCACCCAAAGGATTATTGATCCCCTAGAAATCCATTCATTTTTAGTCTGAAAAAATAGCATCATTTGGATATTTTTCCCCTTTTGGTTTTTAAAAATACCTTATTCTTAGGAAGCAAAAGAGAATGAAAACTAAGTCTTTAATATCAGGACTAGTTCAAATTCCAACACAAACAATAAGAGATATCAAATGAAACCATTTTTTCAGAAAGGTAAAATCAGAATCAAGTGGAAATATAAAATAAATTCATGTCAAAGAGTTTATTTAACTTAAATGATCAGTAAAGAAACCTATAGGAGGTTACAAAATTTGAAAAACAAAAGCCATATATATATATATATATATATATATATATATATATCTGGTCTCTATCAGCATACCATGGCAGGGCTACATGGCAGAGCAAAGCACTCATCTCAGGGTCAAGAAAGACAGAAGTGTGGCACAACTATCCCCTTCAAGAACACACCTTCAATATATATCTATATATATATCCATAACATACATATTCAAATAGAAAAGGTGAAACAAATATAAAAGTTGATGAACAACTGGAATTTCCATTGGTAGGTGAAGGATGAAAAGTCATTTGCTCCTTCTTAGGAAGGAGTTTTATTGCATTTCTATGGGCATAAATCAATGGCAGGCCCATCTGTCAATAACTGTACAATTTATATAGTTATAATGTAGAGCAGACAACAAAAGTTTCAAAGCCTATAGAAGAAAATCACCTGGAATCAAACACACCAAACTTTCCATTGGAGATGCCCAATCATCTTTTTAATCTACTTCAAATTATTTCACCATATTTCTTGACATAAATTGTGTCATCAAAGACAAATAACTTAATGATTTTTATTTTCCTGTTTGAACAAAAAGGAAAAAAAAATGATAGCTACTCAGATTTGTGGTGAATTAAATTATAATATATATCTAATTCAACTCCTACTTCATAGATGTTGCTTGGTAAGTTGCAAGCTTCAGCATTACTAATCCTTGATAAGTTCTTTTTTTTTTTCTTTTCCCCTAATAATGCCTCAATAGAAAGTGACAAAGTGATTCTTCAAATTGTTTTTTGTGTTATTAGTCATCTGGCTTGCCTGCTGGCTCAAGCATTCCCACTTCTCTGCCCTCTCTCATACACAAACACACATGGACAACGCCATTTGCTTGTATAATCTAATTTAATTACATTTAATTCTCATAATGATGCAATGAATTTGCTTTTCTAGTTATTGAGACTGAGGCTTAGCAAGTTAAATTGTCTGAACTTACACATTAATTAGGTGAGTAGTCTGGTTTCCTGTTTAAGTACACTTGAACTCAGAGCACTTAATTTTATCTCCCATCCATTCTTCCCCATTTAGAGTATTGGCTATATGAGGGACCCAACCACAGGGAATGGAGCTGGTCTTAAAGTCTGCAGTTATGTTTGCCTTGGTTTTCACTCATGCTTACTTTCCTTCTGTTTGGGTGGTTTTAAATTGCTTAGATGTAAAAAATTTACCCCTCCAAAGCTCACTGATTATTCACCTTTCCTGGCAGGGGTGGGGTGGGGATGTGTGGCTACCAGAAAGTGAACTATATATAGAATTTATTATTTTTAACATAGTATCTGTACCTTCATGATTTACTGGTTAAGTAAACGAAACAATCTTTAAATTCAGAGCTAAATGTCCCTGTCTATATTAAAATACAGATTAATAGTCAGGAGCAGTCATGCACACCTGTAATCCCAGGGGTTTGGGAGGTCAAGGCAGGAGGATTGAGAGTACAAAGCCCCAGCCTCAGCATAAGCAAAATGCAAAGCAACTCAGTGAGACCCTGTCTCTAAATAAAATACAAAATAAGGCTGGGCGTGTGGCTCAGTGATTGACAGCCCCTGAGTTCAATCCCAGATTAACAGGAGAAAAGTATACAAATTTACTTTTTATAAATCTTACATAACACAGAAGCCATCATAAGTAAATAAAGACCTGAAGGGAAACCTGTGTATTATGGTGCCTTGTTTGAACAAAATATGCACTGTCCTGCAAGGGTGATTGAGCAAAGGGAACATGAACTAATGCAAAGAAACTGGGAGGAACTTAGCCAGCCTGATTGTTTCAGGTACTTCTGTTTCCATTTTTTCAGAAACAAGGACATTCCTTTTCTCCAGGTATAGGAAAACACTGCTGGAATGAGGGTCTATGAGCTGCTGCAGAGGAAGGAAAGCTCAATGATCTACATCAGAAGTTCAAGTGTGAGGAATAGTGAAGAGTGAAGTAGCATGTTCTGCTGTTTTCTCAAATGCTAAGCTGCCACATTTTGAGGCAGTGTGTCCTGAACTTTATCAGCATTTTAATGAAAACAAATATTTGTGATTGAGATTTTCTTCATGCTATATGTATATGTATACGTGTGGGGGGGTATCTCCCCCATGTTTTGAGTTTACAAGTTGAACTTGCAAAGGCTCCTAGGAACAGTCTCTAAATGTCAGTGTTGCCAAAGTTTGCCTTCAACGCTCTATATTATTTCTTCAATTCCTTCTAATTAGAAAAAAGGCAGCTCTCACCTTGAAGAGTACATTGCAGTGTCAGACTTTGGAGTAGGCAGTAGGAAAAATGTCTCCCTGAAATTAGAAGGACTGAGGGAGGCAAATAAAGAAGGAACAAGGCTAAGGAAATACCTCACCCAGGGAATTTAGAACCTGGTGGGAAATTAGCATTGGAAATGGAAATGAGGTTAGGGAAATTAAGAGGATTAACTGGCTTACAGGAATTTATATAAAAATAAAGAGAAGATCACTGGAAACCTTTGGGATCTACTCCCCCTCAACAGAATTAAAGCTGGCTTTGTTCTAGTTGTGTGTGTGTGTGTGTGTGTGTGTGAGCGCGCGCACGCGTGCACACACACGGTGCTAGTGTGCATGCAGGAGGCATTGCTGCCACTTGTACTTTGAAGGCATTGGAGCAACAATTCCAAATTGCTGTCAGAGCCTGTGTTTGCACAACACAGGCTGGCACACCTGAGGAAGCTGGCTTGTCTGATTACTCACTTATGATTTGTATTGTTACTAATGGCAACTGTCAGGGATTCAATTCCCAATATTTTTTAGATTTTCTGGAAGGTACGGATACTATGTTAAAAATAGAAGTATGGAAAAACACAAGCAGCAACATACAATGTTGTGGGTTCTCCAAATCTTAGCTGTGTTTCTGTCATGTTAACCATCTTGACCTGCCATACTGTATACCTGAACCTCCTGTGGAGTCCATAGTTGACCTCTGCATGTGTGATCTGAAGTCTACTGTTGTTGATTTTGTAGTGGAATTGGATAGGAAGACATGCTGCTGCAGATATATGAAATTTCGTTTTACAGACACTGTGCAAAACAAACAACAGCAATGGTTGCAGGTGAAGAGGTTTCTCTGTCAGAATCTTCAAGATAACAGTCGTGCACACATAGATCTTCCTAAACATGCAAATACCCAAGTTGTTCACAGTGTAACATGTCACTGCATATTTCTAATTTAAACTCTCATCTCTTCTTTACACATTTTAGGGAAGGAAAAAAAATTTTTTTTCCATACCCATCACTGGGTTCATAGCAGGTCAAGGTGGTTAACATGACAGAAGCACAGCCTAGCTTCAGAGAACCCACAATTATTGTATGTTGTTGCTGATGTTTTTCCATTCTACTGATTTTTCCATATAAATATCTTCTTCATGATGTTTTCTGTGTATTAGGTATCAGATCCCTGTGTTAAGTTCAGAGCTATCCAATATTCCTGTATTCATCTTTGTACATTTTACAGAGCTTGGTCAAGATTTTTGAATATACTGATGCTTCATGAATTACTGGTTAAGTGAATGAAACAATCTGAGTGTATATGAATTATAACAGTTGGAAAAGTGATAAGAAATTGCTGGCTTGCATCCAGAAGTAGCCTATCAGAAGAGTTTTCTTGGCCATTCCAACATTTTACAAATACTTTGAGTTAATTCTCACCATCTAAATTTTACATTTAAACAAACAGTATTTTAGATTTCTCTTGAGACACCAGGGAAACTGTTGCCCTGGGCTTGCTTTCTCACCTACCAACAATTGGCTGGAATGGGGTAACGAGCCCCCCTTTAGAGGGGTTGTGTACTTTTCAGCTTGCCACAGAGTGCCCGATTATCTGTTATTTCACACCAGACTTCTGTTACTCATTTGACATCTTGGTCTCAGTTTCTACCTGTGTAGATAAAGTCTTAAGCTGGTTTGAGGGGGAGCATTTGAATCTCTGTGTATCTCTGAGCTAAGCTTTAGGAGACCCCCAAATTCCTTGGGATTTTATACAAAACTGTATATGT
Organism: Marmota flaviventris; assembly: GCF_047511675.1. Taxonomy (NCBI): domain Eukaryota; kingdom Metazoa; phylum Chordata; class Mammalia; order Rodentia; family Sciuridae; genus Marmota; species Marmota flaviventris. The sequence continues at coordinate 25,047,196 of NC_092506.1, read as the reverse complement.
GTTTGTATGTGGCTTTTTTTTTTTTTCTGGGGAAGAGAGTACTACATTCTCCCAAGAATGTGTATCTCGAAAATTTCAGGAAATGAGATTTATCAGGTAGTTAATAAGCAAGTATTCACTGAATACCACATAATAGAGTCCTGAGTTCTCTCAAATACAAACACTCACACACAATTTATAAAGCATTTACTTATAGCAAAGAATTAATCAAAGCTTCACTGACTTAATTCAGCATTGTGTTGACAATGGAACAATGTCTATAGCAATTCTCAGCTGAAAAACACATCTTACTGCTGCAGTTTTTGTAGACCCCGATCACTGACTACTGGGCCTCCATGCTTGAGCCAAGAGAAAAGTCTAAGTCCAGAGAAAGTCTGTGATGTGAGTCTTTTCAACCTGAAACTGAAAGCACAAATGCTGCTTGTTGCTTTCCAAACACCCCCAATTTATACAAAGTGTGACATTTTAGAAAATCAAAGTGTTTAATATTGACTCAACTCAAACCAAAAATATTCCATCTGATTAAATACACAAGAAGCTTCTTTGGTATTTAATCATCCTGAATCTAAACTAAATCTCTAAGAAGCTAGAGTACCTCACTTGTTTAAAAGTGTTTTGTTAGAAGGAGCAGCACATGCCCCAGGACAGTCCTATGTGACTATGTGCAGACACACTCACAACACCTGAATTCAAAGGACACATTAAAATAAGAGTAAGTTCTCATTTCCTTAAAAAGATTGATTTGGAAAAGAATTTGTTTTAAAATTCAAGAGGTCACCTACAAAAGGATGTTCTTTTCAGGAATACTGTAGTAAATAAGTTTTGGAGAAATCAGAATCTTCCTCTTTGCAACATGTAGGGACTCACTTTTTAGTTTTCTGCACAGAGAGGAGTACCTTGATCCCAAACTGCAAAATATTAGCATGAAATTCTTTGCAAGAATGGCTATAGTTATTGGTTCTAATTCAGGCAGGAAGAAAAAAATATGAAGAGCTGACCATTCACTGTGTTAGAGGTGCCTTTTGGAAAACATCGAAAAAAGAAATCTTATGAATAAGGAATGTCAGATTATGTTTCACGCACACATAAACAATTTAGATTGGATTTGCTGACCATATTTAGGCATTCAGAGAGTTTGAGAATGGACTTGCATTTCATTCATAAAGCTTTAAAATTGTATGCTTTGTGTAGGATTCTGTAATAATAAAATCTACTTATGTAGCATTCTAGAATTTACAAAGCTGATTATCATAAACATTATGACCCATGATCATTACAACATGAGAGAAATCACTATCAGTAAGTGACTGATTTATAATGCAAGATACACAAAGTTTTATACACAAACCTGCACAGTACCACATGGACACACACTCTCAAATACATTCACACACTTGAAAGTTCACACTCAACAATTGCATATGGTAACAAACATATGCTCAAATACACACATTTGTACTCATACACTCAAATACATGTATTTACTCAGTGATAGACAGGTCTGTACTCATGAACACCAATATACATACCATACATTCACACATATGTATGCTTTTGAATTTTGTTTGGGTCTGATTTGTTGGTCTTCTACAAGTACATTATGTTAAAAGACAGATTTCACAAAAGAAAATATGATGAACACCATTTACCAACCTAAATTTTCTGGCACAAATCCCTAAGTTAGAGGAAAGAAGAGGAATGAAGAATTGTAATACCTTTCCAACTAAAAATGGTTACAATTATTAGAGTTTATGATTTATCCTCTTTGTCTTGAATTTCTTCTTTTTGTTACAGGATGGTTTACTTGCTCCATTGTGATGTTATCTTTGTCAGATGATAGCAAATATTTGGGGTTTCTGAAATACTCAGATTCTAATCTGTAATTAGAATGTGCTCACAATCAGTTGCGGAGAACTTTCATGGGACTAGAAAGCAGGTGCGGTACCCCGGAACAAGAACTAACTTAAATGTCCCTTGGTCAGTTGATATGAATATTCATCCAAATCTGACCTCTGAGTCTCTTTAATCTCTTTAGTTAGGTATCTAACTTTATGTTCCTTCTCAAAACAAAATTCTCTCCAATTTACAATTTTAAGTTGCTTAAAAGTCAGAGCAAAAATGAGCCACATGGAGAGACCATAAGGAGTGTAGGTGGAAAGATTAAAATTGAAGCATAATTCACTGTCTAATGCACATTTTCTTGCCGCAACTCTGGTCTCTCCACCTCCCTAAAGCTACTTTCTTCATCACTTTCTCTCTAATATTTTTCTGTGGTTCACCCACATCATTTTTCTGTTAGATCTTCAGGGAACAGTGCTAGGTAATCAAATCTCCAGTTTGCTGATAGGCAATAGAATCACAGTTGGAGTTGGATGCTGACCCATATTTCACACCTTAATTTGTATCAGTCACAGAAATACCTTTTTTTTTTTTTAATTGTTTCTGCCATGGGTGAAAGGATAAAAAACCTCAGACAATCATGGACACACAAACGACTGATAGTAAAGGAGCAGCTGTCTTTCAGTTCTTACGTTTATCTTGTTCTAATTGGTGTGCATGGCAATGTGAACCAGGAGACAATTACTAGATAAAAAGAGGCCCTGGGTGGCACCTTAGCATTCCAATGAACTACTGCCACCTGTTTTTTCTTCTTGGCTTTGTGCAGGCCTTGGAGAAACATGAAAAGATTATATAGAATAGATCTTTTATGCATGATGGGGAAGGGCTTTAGTTCAGAGTGTCACTTGATGAGGTAGGTCTGTCCTTTTTTATGTTCCAGCGGTGCCCATAATGATTATGAGATAAACTGATTTGCTGAGATTGAACTAAACATCCAAATAAATAAACCATGGGAGGAAACATGAAAATCTTCTAGCCTCATTCTTTTTATAGCTTCAGATCAAACCATCAACATACATAGAAAGAATATAGTATTTAATTGCAAACAGCACTTCCCCAGCCACTGCCTGCACCCAGATGTTGGCTCTAGCTAGAACATTTTATTAATTTCAACTTTATATCTGTCTGCTATTCTTCCAACTTGGTATATAAGGAAGCTTACTCTTTCCACATGCTTTTCCAAGTCAATAATGATATTTAATATTTCAGTCCTTAGTCCAGTCTGATCGAGTGATTTGCATAAATTATATCAGTTAAACTTCTATGAAATGCTATCAGTCTTCTTCCCGTTTCACAGATGAGGAAACCAGAGGTTCAGAGAAATTAAGCAATTTTTTGAAGTTTATGTAGTAACTGGGAAATTAACAATTTTGCCCATAGATGTCAGTTACCTCAGTATTGACCTTGATGTTTTATTTGTGAGTATTAGACAGGAAAGATTATGTAGAAATTAAACAAACCTCTTGATAAACTAAAACATTAGTAGTCATCATTCAGAGTGATGAAAGTTCTACTACATTTCATGCATTTCTTACCCCAACTCACAAGTGTCAAAATTATCATTAAGGTATTAAAATCCCTATTTGGTGGGTGCAAACCCTGGACAACAGACTTTCCACAACACTTAGGTATATGCAATGATATCTTCCCCCATCAACCTCATATACTACAATATAGTGTAGCAGAAAGAAGATACTTGCATTTTCATAATCTCTAAACCATTATCTTCCCTGTGGTTGAGGCTCCATTATGATTGCCACACGTCCTCAGGAAAATTTAAGCTGAGCATCGTGACTAGTAGAATCATTAGAGATATTTTATGTAAATGCAGAAGGGAGAATATGCATTTTTAGCAATAATAGAAGGAATCAAAGAATACCTCGGAATCATGCTACAGGAGTAGACGAAGCAGCATGATAATCAAAGGTATTTTTATTGTGAAGGGAGGAAAATGCTTTTGCTAAAGACTCCATCAAAGAAATTTTGGCTCATGTCTAACATGGAGATTACATTTAGGAAATCAGCACTTTCAGAAGTCTTTCCCCAAATGTCTATTATTAGATTGTTGGTCTTGACCAGTTCTTTTACTCTACAATAATGAGAGATAGTCAGTAATAATTTGGTGTAACGCCCCCTTGTGAGACTAACATAGTAGAGACAAATTTGTTAACTGTCATAAGGGAACTCACAATATAAATGATGACAACACACATAAACAAACCATGTTCCTATATATTAAAGTGACAACTGTTCTGTTATCAACTATGACTTCAGAGAAGAGTAAAAGCAATATTTACCAAATTCATAATAAATTGCTTAGAATACAATTACATGACATACCAGATGAGAAAAACTGTTTTAATCATTCTTAATGAAATTAATCTGTTCACCTAAGACATTCAAATTGCCTGTAAATTTTTCATTCTGTAATACAGTTGTACAGTTGTATTAGTCCAAATTTTCTTTAGAAGAGTTCAATTGGAAAAGGCACAAGGACATTTCAGTACATTGGATAAGTCAGTTCTGACTTATCCTGAGGCCTATTATCCCTGTTTATTTCTTGAACATGCAACCTGAGCCATCTTTGAAACTTGTTTACATTCATTTTATTGACTCTATTTAAAGGCTTCCTGTTATTCATGACAATTAGCATTTTTGAAAATCATTACTCATCTCTGGTATCTGTCCCCTTGGTTTTTGTTTATTGGCCAAGAATGTACATTAAAGTCAATATCACAAATTTTATGATAAGACAAAGTATATTTCTCCTCTATTACTCATAAACAGAAATTAGGGGGTTAAGAGATTTTACAAATTTTCTACTCAAATGTTTTCATTTTGTTGGTGAGGAAACTGGTAGTTGAAGTGGTTAATGGCCAACCCATTCAGCAGGGCATCAAAAGAGACCCATTCTTTACTCTTACTTCTTTTTCATATCTCCAAGCTATTTCACTGCCATGGGACTATTTATAACCTCATGGCATTTGAAAGTGAGTAGAAAGATAATTAATCCTCAACATTTGCTACTGAATGGATACAGTCATCCAGACCATGGAGACAGAAGGATAAGTTGACGTTGGTGCTTTTCATCTGCCACATCCAAATGTTCCTCTTTTTCTGGGAGATCCTGCTGACTTCCAGAAAGATGTGTGCTCCCTTGGAATTGAAAAGATGAAAGAAGGCTACTGATGAGTTCACATAGCTTTGGTGGGAACAATCAATTATCTCACTGATGTGAAGGGCCAAGAATTCCCCATCTGGCCTGGATTAGCAATTTCTCTGTAGCACAGATAAGTCCCAGACATTGCATGGTGCTGACTTCCATCTGGAGAGTATTTTTGTCCCTCAGTGGGCAGTGAGGCTTTGATAAGAGTGAGGCAAAGAGTACCCGATGGGTGTCTGCCACCCCAGAGAATAACATAACCTTCCAGATGGTAAATTTCAAATACACATGGAATTCACAGTACTTCTCAATTTATGCCCATTTGCTCCTTGGAAAGAATTAATAAATACAAAATTTAAATTACTGGGTGTGTCTTTTATTTTTCAGCCTAAGGCCTTAAGACCAGAGAATCAATCACGAGAAAGGAAATGGTCAGAGAAATTAGCTCTGTTTCATTGTCATGAGTATTTGAACCATCTATATTTTACTAATGTCATTTCAAAATGATTTAATGAGTAATTTGCTCTTAATAATTCTATGAATGAAATTAGAATTCTGTATTCTCACTCCAAAAATATGATTGTAACATTAGCTAACATGCTCTTTTGTGCCAGATGTTGGGGTAGGTGCTTTGAGTTCACCTCCTTTCCTTTTCACAACCATTCTGTGAGGGTAGTCTCATTTACTGTGTTTTCAGACAAGAACACGGGCTTGGTGTGACTGAGTAACCTAACTCACACAGCTAATAAGTGGAGGGACCATTCACTATGCTTTTCTGACTCTAATTCTTGGGCCTAGAGGGAGTATAAGAACTCAGTACTCACTGGAGACCATGCAGACACTATGTGACCAATCCTTACTGATGTTAGTTTCTGACTTGAGGGAAAGGGAAAAGACGGGATTAAAGAAATCACTCTTGTTAAAAATGTAATGGCAATTGCTAATAGAATAGTTGTGGGTTGGAGTATTTCAGGGAAACTCCAAAATAGAAATTATTTTCAGTTGGCAAATATTAAGGAAAGTGTAAGTGTTGGTGATCTCAGCTTGGGTTATTTATTTTTTTTTTTTTTAATGGAACCAAAACCGAAATCTACCAAAGGAAAAATAATTAATTGAATTTTACCTTTTTTCTTTAATTGTGCATCAAAGGCCACAAGAAAGAACCCATAGCATAGGAGAAATTATTTCCAAATCATATATCTGAGAATGGTCTTGTATTCAGAATATATAAAAAACACAACTCAACAATACAGAGACAGATGATATAATGAAAAAATTCACTAAAGTTTTGAATAGACATTCCTCCAAAGAAGATGATGTGCAAATTGTCCAATAAACACAAAAGATACTTTATATGCTTCTTTGTCCCTTGGACACCACATTTGGAAAAAATGATAAGGAAGCCTGGGTCCTTCCTCTTTTTGGGTACTATTGAGATATACAAAATCAAGCCTCTTCTTTTGTGTGGGAATCCTCATCCAGGCTCCAGCTGATAATCACAATTAAAAAAAAAAAAAACAAAAAAAAAACTAAATCTATTTTTCCTTCTCTCTCATATCATGTTTATGCCACCTTGGGGGACTTTCCTGCCCTACTAAAAAGTTCCATTGTGATGTGAATCTTCGTGCCCTGTTGGTAGATGTGGTACTGATGGTCTTGATATGCAGTTTTGATTGGGAACTCATTTTGTTTATATAGTGTGCCTCCAGCACATCCCTAGGTATAACCTCAAGGCAACCAAAAAAGTTCATATAAAATATGTTCATACTAAAACATACATGAAGTTCACAGTGCCCTTATTCATAAAAGCCAAAGAGTAGAGAAAAACACAAATGTACATCATCTCATAAATAAATAAATAAATAAAATATGGTACATTCACAACATGGAAAGTGCCCATTGTGTTTATCATAAAAGGGAATAAAGTCCTGTTATTCCATGGATAAACTTTAAAGATTTTTAAAAAGTAAAATAGTTACATATTATATGTTTTCATTCATATAAAATGTGCAAAATACGCAAATTTATAAAGACAAACACTGGGTTAATGTTCTCAGGAAGAAGATAATGAAGTGATGGGGAATGATTGCTTACTGAAGATGGTTTTCTTTCGGGATAATACAAATACTCTGAAATTGCAGACTGGTGATTGTTGCTCAATCTGGTGAGCATAGTAAAGACTATTCAAATTGTAAATTTTATAAGTAACTGAATTATCTCTCAAAGAAATAAAATAAAATAAAAACTTTTAAAAAATGTTATCTTGATATAATTTTTCCCAACAGAGCTTTGGTAACCTAAGTTCTTAATCGAAAATTCTGAAATTTCCTTATTAATCACAGAATTAAAGCCCAGTTATTTGTAAAACTTTCAGAGTAGGTATAATTCAACTCAATTCTCATCTGTTTTTCACTATTCCTCTTGAAGTCTTTTATGTACCAGAGAAAACAATTTTTTTTTTTTGTTTTCAGATTTTGCTCCATGAAAACTCTGGTGTACCTTGTTGTACTCTTGATATACCTTCACATCTGTGTGTGTGTGTGTGTGTGTGTGTGTGTGTGTGTACTCTATCCTTTGTTGTTTGTAGGTGAAATTATAGAGCTAATTGCCCCATCTCTTCTTCAGCATGTATTCTCCCCTTTCTGGTTTTCTGAGTACTCTATAAATAGAGCGGCATAGTAAATTTTGTCTGAACTTTGTACTTATAAATTATTTTGTCTCTCACATAACTTTTCTACTTCTTGCTAAAATTTGAGAGCAGAATAACGATTTTCTTTTTAAGATGTAGGTACTAAAAAAAAAGTGTATTCATGACAAGGTAAATGAATGACCAAGTGAATAAACTGCAATTTGAACAATCTAAGTATGCTGAGAATGTGTAAATGAGGAAATATTTGAGCCAAGGCTGTCAGTTTAGTTTAAATTCCTTTTGTGTTTATTTTTGGTTCCACTAGGAAACATTATATTTGACCATTGAGAGCATCTCTTGTATAATGGTTGATATATAATCTGGAGACGTTTTGTACTTTTTCAAAAAAGCCCCATGGTATCATTCATCTCAAAGACAGATTTATAGAAATAATTTAAAATCCTGATCTCTCATTCCTTTATACTTGACATATTAATCTAGTTCCTTATATACATTGGACATTGCAATAGGTACCATGGATACTGCAGTGAACCCAATGGACATGGACCCTGCTAGGAAATGCCCTAGGCAGAAGAAACAATAGAAAGCCTGAAAATGGAAATAGCTTGGCTTGCGCTCATAAACAGAGAAGCCCAAGTGATTGAAGAATTGTGCACAATAGGCACACTAATTAGTGTTTCAAAAGTAAGGGAAGTGCTAGATTATACAGAGTTTGATAAAAAGTGTACATTATTTTTATACTAGAGAATGTCAATCCTCTTGAAGGGACTGAAGTATTGACACACTCAGAAGAAATTTAGGTTTGGAGGAAGATAATGGAGCTAGCTTGGTACATTGCCATGGTAAAAATGGATTGTGTAGCTGCCAAAGAGGAACCAGAAAAAATGGTCAGGAAAATGTTATTATATTAATTCTTACAGATATTGGACAGACCAATAATACAAAGTCCCTGCTTTCTGGAACTTTCCATTATACATCTCTATCCGCTTTGTCCTTGGGACTCACCACTCAGATTGTTGGATCTCCAATCACTGTTCCTGGGATATTACTTGACAGCACATATACATTCTGCCAATGCCTAGATGGGAGTTCTTTATCATCACACTAAATGACCCAGAAGTTCTGTCACTTCTAGACACAAAATTTATCTGAAATCTGTACATTTTCCTTGTCTCCACTTCCAGTTGGCCTTTTAAAGTTCACCAAATAAGTTTTGTTTTTTTAAATTTTTTTTAGATGTTGATGGACCTTTATTTTATCCATTTATTTATTGGTGGTTCTGAGAATCTAACCTAGTGCCTTACATGCTAGGCAAGTGCTCTACTGCTGAGCCACAACTTCATCCCAAATAAGTTGTTTTTAATAAAAAGCATTAGGAGATATTATAGAGACAGGAAATCACAATAAATCACAATACATAAATCATTCAATGTTTCTGACAGTCATTGAAATCTTCTAGATTCTGCTCAGTATTGGATCAGATCATTAAAAGTCTCATATACCTGGGACAAAACATAGTCCCAGAGTACCTCCCTCAGCCTTTATCCCTTGAACCGACCCTACTTCCTATGAGTTATAAAATGACTTGGAATTATGAAGAAGGATGAGGGGGAAAAAGTCTTAAGAAATTCTACATAAAAAATTTATGTTTATCTTTTATATTAAGAACACTTCTTTTAAAAGGCATTGCACAAAATTTGGGAAAAAGCAAGAATACTTCACAGAACTAATGGCTTAAATTCTGTTGGAGTTCAAGTCAAAGGGAAAAAAAAAAATCTCTGTAGTTGGAGGCACACATTCTCTTATTCAAACTTGTCATCTGCATAAGGCAACGTGGTGGCCAAAGACCTAGGAGCCAAATCCAGCACCTACTTTCTGCTCATTTCTTTCTGGCATCTGGTATCCTTGATTCCATCTGCTGACTTTAGATAGTCTCTGTTCACTTTCATATTTAAAAAAAATCATTTCGCTCCATATTTAAATGTAAATCTAGTTTAATTTCTTTAGCAGTTCAGCATGTTTTACATCTTAAATTATTAAAAGGGGGAAAAAAATCTCATTTCTCTGCTACAGTCATTTCCAAATGCTAATCTGAGAAATGATGAGGTATGATAAATAAGTTTTCATTTATTTAAGGTGAAAAGAGAAAAACACAAGCATATTTTTTAAAATAAAAAGCACATTTATTTAGTAAAAAGGAATATTTTTTATGAAAATTGTAGTGTTTAACCATTCCGTATTTCATAAATGATCACTATATTACCTTTTATCTATATTTGATACATTTTGGCAAAACAAATATGGCAATCAGTTCTTCATTTCTCTTTCTCAGCCAAATTTATTAATCCATGAAATCTAATTCAGAAAATGACTGGAAGCACACATTCTAATTTGAAATAACACTTTTCTAGAAATCAAGCAACTTTTTTCTTGACTCTAGCAGACCTTAGTCATAAAATGAGCAAGTCATTGATTCTCATTTGATGGACAAATGGGGCACAAGACTATAAGAAGATTCCCAAATATCCCTGCCTACTGATTCTACTGCTCTCATGTCATCACATCCCCCTGAATGTGGGCAGGACTTCCCACTAATACTATTATGGCATAGGTGATAGGATGTCACTTCCATAATAGCATTACCCAAAATTAGACCCCTCTTGTTAGGAGACTTTCCTTTGTCACTTAGATAAAGCAAGCAGCCAAGACTGCAGTGGCTGATGTGTCAAGGAATTGAGGACAGCCTCTGATGACAGCAAAAAACTAAGCCCTATAGACTGTAAGCAACTGAATCTGTCAGTAACCCCCTGAGAGGGGAAAGGGATCATTTCCCAGTCACAGCCAGATGAAACCCAGATGTGGCTGAAACCTACATTGCATCCTGTGAGATCCTGAACAAGAAAAGAACTCAGCTGATCTATGCCTGAGAAATTGTGAGATAATAAATGTGCATAGTTTAAACTGCTGAATTTTGGGGGGAATTAATATAAACAGAAATTCAGTCAACTATACTCACCAGGAGATTCCTGAAGAAATTCTAGATTGGAAAGCATTAAGTGACTCAATTAAGTCCGTGTGCAGTTTATTTTGAAATAATTTTAAAAGTTATTGTGAAGAAGATTTTTGAAAGGAGTTAATATGGTGCTTTCTATGTTTTGTCTGTCTTAAATAGTAAAGTCTTCCCAATCTTCATTACCCGCAAATGATATTTAGTATGTTTTAACTGAAATAGTTTTAGCTCAACAGTTTCCATTTGTCTTCTATGATGGGGAAAGTCTTAGTAATCCCAGTGTTAGGCAGTTATAGAACTTAATTGTCATGCTAAGTCATGTGTACTTTTCATTGAATCATTTACTGGAACTATTCATTAGTTAAGATCAGAATAATAATCAGACAGAAATGTGTGATGACAGATATGAGTTGCCGATCCAGTTTTGAATCATAGCTTTGACTCAAGCTGTCTCCTGTGCAGTTTCTGATCCTCACTACTTTTGGAACCCTAGGTGTGTGACTTTTGTTCCCCATCAGTTACTCATTTCCTCATACTTTTGATTAGAATGGAAAGGAAAACCAATTATTTCTTATATTTATGAGGTGAATAATATGGCAATTCTCTGCAGAGAAAAGAGCCAATTCCAAATGATAAACATGCATTGGGTAATTTGTAACTGCATGAGGAGAAGGTAGGAAACTGAGCAGGCAGCATATAGCTTGCTCCTGTCAGACTCTCAAATACATTCAGATAAAGGGATTCTCCAGGAACAAGATTTTTACTGTGTGTGTGTATATATATATATATATATATATATATATATATATATATATATATATCAGGTCAAAAATTTTGAAACTTCTGAATATCCATGGGTATTGATAGACAATATTCAAATGTAAATGTAACTATTTCCTAAGTTCTACATTAGCCTAAAATATCAAGAATGCTGACGAAAATATGACCCACAAAACCCATGGCATTTCTTTGTCCAAAAACCAGAGTATTTTGTGGTTTGAACTTAAAACCAGCTATTTATTATCAAATTACCATTTATGGTTACTCAGTGGGACTAAGTTACACTTAGGATCAAGATGTGGTGTGCCAATGCACAGTAGAATGGCTGTAGATATCAGCTATGTAGTACACATTTCAAAAATTAAAACTAAGGATTTTGAAAGTTGTTTCTTCAATAATAAATGATAAAGTTTGAGGAAATAGATATATTTAACCTGATTTATACATTATACAACATATAAATGTTGTGAAACATCAAGTGACACCTCTTTAATTTGTTCAATTTTATGCTTTTATATACTAGTTAAATAATTAATTTAATTAAAAATAAAATAGTGAATAAATTGAATGCTTCTTTTCCCACTTAGAATATATGATTTTGACCATTTTTTAATGTTTGTTGTTTTAATCAAGGTAATTTTCTAATCTGTAAAATGAAGGAAATCAATGGATTCTTTGAGATAGGAAGAATATGATTCAGAGTAGTTTGCTTTTCTGATGGATAAAGAACAGCATAAAAAATATATTGAAGACCAAATATGTATAGAAATGAATGAATAAATCTTAGTGAATTTGGAGTTGTTTTATTATTATTACTATAATTTGGATAGTACCTTGTCTTTCTGGTTGACTGATTCATTTGGAAGAAAATCCTGCTTTCTGGGATCAAAATGTGACTCAGATAAATTTAATTCAATAAAAATGTGCTAATCTACTAAGTGCCAGCACTGGGATAGGCAGTAGGGCTCCAGCTGTGGATAGACAGACATGGTTCTTGTGCTACAGAGTCCAGAAAGAAAGCAGACATCAAAAATATATTCAGCCAGGTGTGGTGATGCATGCCTGTACTCCCAGCTGCTTGGGAGGCTGAGATAGGAAGATTGAAAATTCAAAGCCAGCCTCAGCAACTTAGTGAGACCCTAAACAATTTAGCAAGACCCTGTCTCAAAAATAATAATAATAAAAAATAGAAAAAAAAAGGTTGGGGATGGGGCTCAGTGGTTTAGCACTCTTGGGTTCAATCACTGGAGATATATATTTATATATATCCGACCCCATAGTGCTGGGAATATAACTCAGGGGTAGACTGTTTGCCTAGAATGCACAAGGCCCTGGGTACAATTCTTAGTAAAGCAAAAAATAAAAATAAAAAGCACACATACAAATAATCATAAATGATGAGTGTTTTAAAAAGAAAAGCCTGGGATATCAAGAGGGTATGCTAAAACAAAGTGTCACCTGCTTTTATGTGTGAAGGAAGCATCCACATGGGACTTGAGGAGCTTGCTTGCATCCCATAAATTCTGTCAATGCAGGTTACATCACAAAGAGAAGTTTCCCTCCATTCACCACAAGACTTCCCATGTTTCATAAGCACACCATTTTGCCGTGCTTTAGTCTAGACCTATATTTCGGATCTAAACCTTCTAATTCCCCCTTTAACATAACTTTGCTCTTTACTGTCTTGGTCCACATCAGCTGACTATGGTAGACTGTAATGAAAGTCTACCTGGATGACCGGTCTACAGTGACAAGAGGGACTGCAGAAATGTAGTGTGAATAGAAATTTATATTTACTTACTTCAAAAGAGTTTTCCTTCTCAGTGAAGTCTTCACATGGCTGATTCCTTAATTCAACCATTGCCCACTTGAACTCTGCAATTCTCAACTTTACCAAAAATTGATTGATTTTTTTTAATTCCTTCTATCTGGCTTCTGTTCACTAGGCTACTTAAGTAGACTGTGGTCATGGACTTCAAAAGGTTTTGCAATCTAATCTCAAACTTGGTAGCAGGCAATATAAATAATAAAATCTTGGTTTTTTTTAACCTATTTCTTCTCAAGGTAAAACAAGCTTTTTAATTTTTTTCTAACAATTTTGCATATTTATTCATTTGAATAATTTTTCTTTACTCTTCAGATTTCTGTGCATCAATAGTTTTTAGCTTATTTATTGTCTTGTAAAATTCATGCATAAAAATGCACAAATAAAAAACTGTATGTGTTGAAAAATTAGCATGAAATGAACACTTGTGTGTAACAATTATAAAAGTCAAGAAACAGAAATATGCCAGCATCACAAAGTCCCTTTAACTTTTCAATTTGTGCAGATTCCTTTTCCTCAGAAGTAATAATTATTCCAATTTCTAATAACATAAATTAATTATATTATTATAAAATCAGGTACATAAAATCTATACTAGATACTATTTATTTTTTGTTTATGTGTGATTCAACCTTGCTCTTGAAGGTAGTCCTAATGTAGTTTTTCCTGTACCTTTTTCCATTATTTAAATATAGATTTATTTACTTATTCTTCTATTAAGGGACTTAATTCAGTTTAGGGCACGTATGAATAAAGCTGCAATAAACATAGACATTAGTATGTTTAACCTCAGTGTATTTTCCCAGTTGGACAATCTAATTTGTTCTCTTACTAGAAGTACATGAGGAGTCTAAATGTCTCGTTATCTGAACCAATTCTTGATATTCTCAGGAAGAAAATTATAGTCTTAAAAGTTTAATTTTAGAATTTTATTGTACATTTGTCTTAAATAGATTTGAGATTGAATTTTTAATTTGCACTTTTTAGAATCCTAGTGAAGTTGAGTTGGGTTAGCTATTGTTTTACCCAAACAGTGACACTACATATTTATATTGTGTTATATCCAGAAATTTCAAATCAATTACTTACAAAATTATTTTTGTGTAAAAGAAGAGAGTTATATAGAAAGGCATAATTATACAATGTAGTAGGATTCTATTCCTTACAAGAATAAGGTATGCTACGGTAAGGTACAAGATAAAACAATATGGCCTTAGGAATACCACTTAAACCCTCTGATGCTCACTGAACTCACTGTGAGATAGAAATTTGGGGTTATGTAAATCTCCAAGAAAGAATCTAATTCCGATATATTGCAATCAGCCCCTCCTTCCAAAGAAAAACTTCAGGACGTGTATTTTTTTTTTTTTCTTTCATCACAAAGCATGTGGTTTTGACCAATGTTCGCATCTATGGACAAAGATCTCTGAAACCATGAGCCTCAAAATAAACTTCCTCTGCTAATTGTTCTTGTCAGGTCTTTTGGTCATAGCATTGAAAAAGCTGACTAAAACCATGTCCAACTCATTGAGAGTTTCTCAGGTATGACTCCAACCTTCACAATCCAAGACAACTAGTTTAGAGAAATTGATTAAGCTCCAAAGTTTTGATGTAGAACTCAAAAGAACCTGAGTATTGCTGGGCATGGTGACACCCACCTGTAATTCCAGCTGATCAGGAGACCGAGAGGGGAGGATGGTAAGTTCAAGACCAGCCAAGGCAATTAAGTGAGACCCTATTTAAATGAAAAATTAAAAGAGTTGGAGATGTAATTTATTGGAAGAGTGTTTGCTTAGCACATGTGAGGTCCTGAGTTCAATCCACAATACTAGAAAAAAAAAGAAAAAAAAAAGATAAAAAATCCTTGTGAATGTTTCTCACTTAACCCAGGATAACATGAGAAAGATAAAGAGGAACTTGATAAAAAGATATTATAACTCCTTTGTATAGAGAGGTACTAGAAGTTGTAACTTCAGAAACTTTCTGAATGTGTGTGTGTATGTGTGTGTGTGTGCGTGAGTGCATGCATGTTTGTGTGTGTTTATGTGCATGTATGTATATGTGCACATACACACATATATGTATGCTATATATGAAAATATGTCTTGTGTAGATCAAAAATAAAATATAAATGGAAATAGTTGCAATCTCCACATAGGAAATTTGAGACAGATACACCACCCCATTTCCTTGTCTTTCCTGGTGTTTTGTGCCTTATTTTGTAGTTTTATTTCTGTTTTGGTTTTGCTTAAATTTTTAATAAGCTATTTTAATCCTTTTGTCTTTATAGTTCTCTTTACACTCTAGAGTCTTTGCACATTCTCTTGATATAGATGGTGCCTACCCAGAGGCCTGAGCTTGTGAAACATCATTATCTCCTAAAACATTGCTGCTCAAGAGCTATCCTTGGCTAGACAGCATTTGGCTCTACCTGAGAATGCATTCGAAAAACCGCATCTCATGCCCTGCGTTGAGCATAGTTAACGGGAATGTTCATTTCTGCAGGATCCTCAGATGACTTATATGCACATTAAAGTTTGAGAAGTTCTGTCCTAAAGTAGCTAGCATGCTGCCCTGAGCAGTAGAAGTATTTCCCAGGTCTCCAGAATTTCCTTCCCTTGTCTGGAATGATTGTATCCATGGAGACTTACAAGTGCTCAATCTGTATCTCTTATGTCAGTCTCTCCTCCAAGTTCCAGACACAAATTCCAAGTGCCTTCTCCTGGTATCCTGCAGACTTATAATATTCCAAACACTTATAATAGTCTGCTAAAGCTGCTATAACAAAGTTTCACAGGCTGGTAGTTTTAAAAAGATATTTATTTTCTTACACTTCTGGAGGCTAGAAATCTGTGAGTGCAGGGCTATAGCATGTGGTTTCTGGTAAGGGTTCTCTTCCTGGCTTGCAGATGGCTGCCTTCTCCCTGGGCACTCACATGGTTTTTCCTCTGTGCATGTGCACGGAGAGGTAAAGCTCTATTCTCTTCCTAAAAGGACACTAATCCTGTTGGGTTATGGGTGCACCTTTATGACTTCATTTGACCATATTTATTTCCTTAGACGTCCTATCTCTAAAAGCTGTTTTACTAGGAATTTGGGGGCCACAAACCATACAAAAATTTGGATAAGTTATTAACCTTATTTTTAAATGTCTTATTTAAAAGATAAGACAGAAAACTAGATGATTTCTCTTTATTTCCCACCATCCAACCCCATCCATCCATTCACTCAATACAGTCCACTCAATTTCTACATCTTTCTCAAGTCTTTCCTTTTTGTATCTAATACTATCACATTAATTGGTTCGTCAGCATCTCCTATGCCCTACACCCACCCACACAACACAAACTTTCACCAGAAAGCTCATGTTTTCTTCCAAATAAGCTAAAATTAACTTAATATCTCCTTCCCAAGGCATTTGTACTTAACACTTTGGATATAGAAATATCCCTTCCTTTAACTAACTTTATAAATTTTCACCCTTGTGTTATACTTATCACCCTATATTAGAATACCCTGTTTTTTTTTCTCTTTCAATTATTCATTCTTATGTAAAGTGGGAAGGAGGAAAAGGATAAAAGAAGCAAAATGAGAGAAAGAAAAATCAGAATAGGTTTAGGAATATACCCTTATTTGATAACACAGCTTTCTGCAGAATTTGGGTTTAGTCCAGAAGTATTCTTTGTGAAAGGATGTTCCAGAAGAAAAGATGTAAAGAGATGTCACAAAGAGATAAAGAGATAAGCAGCCTAGGGAGCAGAAGGAGAGTGTTCTCTGCAATAAAATATGCTACTGGTAAGGTATACTAAGGAAAACAGTCTGTTTAATGCACAGTAAACTCCTAGAATCTAAGTACATTACAGTGTGTGGGGTACTGAGGGTGAGGATAAGAAATCAGAGATACTGTGCATGTGCAGAGTGTTTGACATGCCAATATGAGCACAAATATCTTTTTAAATGAAGTGTTTTATTTGCCTAGTTCCAAGACTGCTTTGAGAAAACACAGATTGAGGAATTATGAGATCAGAAAATGGGTAAGTTAACTACCTTTGGGAGGTCTAATATTGTGGGCAACACATGAAGAGTAGTGTGAAGTGAGGTAGATTCACCTCTCTGAATTTGAATGCTTCCACTAGGATTGATATGCTCAAGTGGGCAAAGTAGTCTAGGTGATTTTTACTGCTACATCTCCTATACAGAAAACATCTCCTGACACAAAGTAAAGATACTTTGAGGAAAAAATGAAAGGTAGGTTTTGAAGTATACAGTTTCCCATGGGAGAATTTTACCTGTTTTATATAGGCACATAAGAATGAGCAGAAACACATGGTCCATGCCCTCAAGGAACTTAACAATACTATGGGAAGTAACCTTTGCTGCGTTGAACAGTATCATCTGAAAGTTCATATCCACCTAGAACCTCAGGATGTGACCATCCTGGGATTATGGATTTTTCAGATGTAAGTAGCTAAGATGAAATTGTTCTGAAGTCATGTTTTCCATCATCCAATGACTGGTATCTTTATAAGAAGAGAAATTAGGGCCACATAATCACACACACACACACACACACAGAGAGAGAGAGAGAGAGAGAGAGAGAGAGAGAGAGAGAGGAAAGACAGGCAAAGGAAGCCTGAGGAAGAAGGTAGAATTATGCTACCACAAATGATGGAACTCCAAGGATTTCTAGCAACCACCAGAAGCTAGGCAATGACAAGAAAGAATCTTCCCTCCAGAATCTTGAGATAGAGGAATACGGCCCTGCTCATATTTTGACTTCAGAATTCTAGCCTTCGGAACTAGGACACAATAAATTTCTATTGTTTAGAACTATCCAAATTTGTGGAAATTTGTAATGATGGATATAGGAAATACAACCAATAGTCATACATTTAAAGAAGAATATATTTCCAAATATAAGGGATCAGAGGACTGGAATCAATTTTGGTAAACAGGATCTTTAAAGTGTGTTAGAGAGTTGGACTAGCACAGAGTTCTTTTAGCAGGTTCCAAAATAGTAATCCTTTCCCTATTTTTTCCAAAAAGAAATATCCCTTTATTAGTCCAGGAATATTGTTGGCACACATTGTTCTCTGTCATGAATTTATAATAGCAAACAAAATAAATAAGATCTTTTTCTAAATTGAGCTAAAAATTTAGATAGGGATTAGGGATATGCATGGTCATCAAACAAATGAATAAACATAAGCAAGATACTTTGATTTCATATCTACATGCTAAGAAGCAAATCAAATGATATGATTCAGGGATGGAGGGCTGTTAGAGTTCAAAGAACAGGTACTATAGGTGAAGTCAGGTTAGTCCCTTTTAGGAAACACCTTCAGGGAGGGAAGCTGCATTTTGAAGAGCTAGAAATGAGTGCTTCAATTAGAGGGAGGGATTAGTAGAAAGGTCCTTAAGAGAACATAATTTTGGCATAATGGAGGAACAGAATAATGGACAAGTAAATGGAAAATGTGACATCCATACAGGTCAGATTATCTAAATTAGGTGGGAAACAGCTTTGGAAGCCCAGGAAATTAGCTTATATACTTGTGTGTGTGTGGTTTTTTTAAAAAAATATTTTATTAGTTGTTGGACGACTTTTATTTATTTTTACATGGTCCAGAGAATAGAACCATAACCACATATGCTAGGAAAATGCTATACCACTGAGCCACAACCCCAGCCCAAGATCCTGTGTTTTTTATTGTTTTTTATTTTTAACACTAATAATGACCATTAAAAGACTTTGAACAGAGGAATAACATGATCAGGATTATGCTTCAAAAGATTGTTCTGGTGGCCATGTAGAGAAAGGATTGATCCAATTGTATGCTAATAAATGGTGGAATATATGCTTCTGCCTTTGACTAAAAGTTTGGAGGTAGAATTGGCAGGGTGTGTGATGGACTAGAGATGAGTCGTGAGGAACTGAGGCAATCAAAGATGACACCCAAGATTATAAACTAAAAACCTAAAGTCTCTGATTTATGCCAGTTGAGTCTGATTGCAAACCCTAATGGATGCTCTGGAGAAAAAAGCATTTTACAATTCCCAGTTGCTCAGTTCACCTAAAATTGATGATTTCTTCACCTGCACACCCACATAGACGCTCAACATGTGTAACAAAGTTACAGTTATGCATGTGGATGAGGCCAGAGTTTTATATTGAATGATATCATTAGTCCTTGATGTATGAGGCTAATTTCTGCTATTTGTTCAAACCTCATTCTTCTGGCTTAATTCAAAGTCCCTTTTTCCTATAAAGTCTTCTCTGAGTTCCTATATACCATCTGTTCTGGGACAACGTGTGTCTTTGAAATGTAAAGTAGCCCATTTGTATTTGATAAATAGGAAATAATGACAGCATAAGGAAAAAGTAGTGCTGGTTTATATGTGATTTTCTGTGGCATACTCATATTTCAAAGAGAATATTGGCACAGCTGAACAGAGCAAGCCGTGGAGGAATATAGTTGTGCCTGAAGTATCCCTTCATTCCTCACACTTCCTCTTCCCTTAGTTTGACAATATTCTCTGGCTTGGAAGGGTCCACTGAGCAATTCTCCCAGACCTTTGTGGATTGTCTCTTTGTCTCCATATCTGCACAGCCTCCATTCTTCTCTATCTCCCATTCTCTCAGTTAATCTTCACCTTCCCTTAACACCAAAATATGTTTCTATATTTATTGTAGCATCTATTGACTAGAAACCAAATGTATTAGTTCTGATAAATTTTACTAGGACTGCTTTTGTTTTCATTAAGTGATTGTAGAACTGCATGTTTTAACAATCTGCCCAATCTCATTTTTTTCTATAAACCCTCTGATAGTTTTGCATAATCCTACAGAAATTAAAGTTTTCTAGGAGTCCACGCATCACATTGTAGAAGAAATACCTTGAAATAAATACAACCTTATATTAGTTCTTAGTTCAATGATAAATATGGTTAGGTATCAACAAATTGATACCTAACCATATTTATCAGGCCCTCCAATCTGGATTTCAGCTCTGCCCTTCTTACCAACCCTGCTCTTGTCAAAGCCACTAGTAGTTAAATTTTGGTTGTCATCTTACTAAAATTCCCAGCATCCTGTGATTCAGTAAATCATCCTAATTGAATTTTGTCTTCTAGACCATAAAGTTAAAAACTGTATTGTACCATTTTATATTTAATAATTATTTTTAATCTTTAATATTTATTTTATAAATATGATACAATGGCCATATTTTCCTCTTTCCCTTTATTGCCTCAGTGCCTACATACCAGAGAATTGAGCACATATAAAGAGCTTAAGAATAATTACTAAATTAAATAGTTTTGACTCCAACATACAGGCACATAAATGAGACCTATGATATCTTTCATTGTTTTGATAATTCATATTTTGCAAGATATGTGACTAATACCCATCTATA
This sequence comes from Marmota flaviventris, assembly GCF_047511675.1. Classification (NCBI taxonomy): domain Eukaryota; kingdom Metazoa; phylum Chordata; class Mammalia; order Rodentia; family Sciuridae; genus Marmota; species Marmota flaviventris. The sequence goes on along the minus strand of NC_092506.1, from coordinate 25,026,451 downwards.
ACTTTGAAATACAATAATGTTTAAAATGTTGCTGAAATATTTTATATAATCTTTCATAATAGTAAAAACTTTCAGGATTTTACATGACTTCAATCCAATTTCATTTATCATATTTTTAGATTTTTAAAAGAAACTACAGGATCAAGAACTTAAGAGTGTTCAGTTAAGACTTCACTTCTTTAAGAACCAAAACCTTTAATAATCTCAGAGGCATATAAGCATGATAGATTCATACTTTATATGTGCTTTTTCCTAAAACTACTAAAAAATATAGAGATCATCCCATTTTAATAAGAATTCTCTTTATTATACAATAAAATCATTAGCCTTGCTCTTTGGTGTATATGAGTATTATCTGTACTTGATTTTTCATATTCAAGTGAAGACTCCCAATGATTGCATATTAGCACTTACTTCAGTTTTCCCCAAAGCAGAGCAAAACCCCTTCACTGCCAACTTTCTTTTTAAAATAAACAAGACATTTCATTTCCAACATTCCTCTAACCACCGTCCATCAGGGGCTGTAGATATTATAGACAGAGCTCTGAGCTCAAAAATCTTGACAAAATAATCAGCACTTAGAGCAAATTGCCAGAAAGAACAGGGGAAATAGGCCATTTTAAGTTCTTTCTGACTTACTGAAATACCAGTTTGGAATTACAGCTGGAGTTCATAGAAAGTCCTTGAAAACTCTGCAATTTAACAGCCAACTCTCTGCTTGTCCATCAGCAATGACCTTCATTATGGAGGAACATGATTTCAAGCTCACTTCCTAGCAGGTTAAGATTATTTCAGGTATGGTTGTCTGCAAATTAAACCACAAACAGAAAGACTTATAATTTCTGAAATGGACTTCAATGGTCCCTCAAGTCCAAGTCTGGTCTTGGAGGAGAGTTGTGCTGAGTGCTTCTGCATCTGAATCCCTCCCCTTTTCCTCCCACCACTGTCAGTTTTCAATAAAGCTATGGGGAGCACAGTTTGCAGGAGGTGTTTAAGCTCAAGAGTCACTTTGCCCCAGGCTGTTCTCTCCTTATTTCTTCCTTGAGAGAATCAATACCCGCAGTGAAGGTGAGGGTGACAATTGCCAGTGGCTCTCATAAGTTTCCTAAACATATTTTCAACTTTAACTCCCAGTAGAAACTATTGCTGTACCAAGTTTACTAGAATGAGAGTATGCCATAGCATGTTTACCAGAATGAGAATAAATAGTATGCATGTTGCAACACAATAATCACAGTCTTTATTAAGCCTTGATGATGCCTCTAAATTTATTTTTTATATATTTCCATCACAATCAATATTACCCTAAGGTAGGTATTACCATCACCTATCCATACAAAGTCTTCCTTCCTGTAATTGCCACTTTTTAACTATATCAAATGTTTACCCTCTCCAGAACCATCCCTTTCAGCACACAAATATTCTATATCTTCTATCAAACAAATTAACACCCCAAAGTTTCAAACTTCCCCAAATCTTCATGATTTTTATCTCCTGATAGTTACCATCCATCCCCTTTCTTTTCCTTTTTTATAGAAAAATTCTTGCAAAGGGTGATCTACATTCATTTTCTGCCCTTGATCCCCTTACAATTATCTCACAGACCCTCCAATCTGGATTTCAGCTCTGCCCTTCTTACCAACCCTGCTCTTGTCAAAGCCACTAGTAGTTAAATTTTGGTTGTCATCTTACTAAAATTCCCAGAATCCTGTGATTCAGTAAATCATCCGTATCTTAAATTACATTCTTTCTTTGGCTTTAGGAGCACCATTCCTGGGAATTCCCATACACAGGGCTCCATTTCAACATCCTACCTTCCTGGCCTGATCACAAAACATGGAATTGTCCTCAGTATTAGTTTGAAGACCTCTTTCATACTCACTTTCATAGACAAACCCATACAACTTTGAAGCTGTATATGCCAAGCATCTATATCCTTAGGACTGTCATTTGTTCATTTCCATCCTGAATTTATCCCCTGAACTTTGAACAGTGGTATTCAACACCTCCATTGTGATATGTAATAAATTTCTAAAACTGTTTGTCTCTAATGGTTTGGACATGGCTATGAGTATGTCCCTCAATGTTGCATGAACAGAAATTTAATATCTGTTTTAAGACAAGGTAGAAACTATCTGACTTTGGTATTCAGAAATAAGGCCTTTGGGAAGAGAACAGGATTAGATAAGGTCTTCAGGGTAGAGACCCCATAATTGAATCTTGGTGAATTTTAACAAAAAGATCAGAAGGGGGGCTGGGGATGTGGCTCAAGCGGTAGCGCGCTCGCCTGGCATGCGTGCGGCCCGGGTTCGATCCTCAGCACCACATACCAACAAAGATGTTGTGTCCGCCGAGAACTAAAATAAATAAATAAATTTAAAAAAAAAAAAAAAAGATCAGAAGGAACATGGACACACACACACACACAAACACACACACGTGTTCCCTTGTTCCTTGTGTCATGCAGTGGTATATTGCACATCCTTGGGACTCTCAAGAAGAAAGAAATCACCATAAATAAGCAATTGAATCTCTAGCACTGGGCACTAAATAGATACTTTTTCTTCAAAAAGTTACCCAGCTTCAGATATTTCATCATAGTAATGCAAAACAGACTAATACAATTCCTTAAGCTGAACTTGTGATCTACCCATTATTCCAACTTGCCTTCTAACAGTAGTGCCCTTTCCAGGTGTTGACAGTCTAATCTATTATCCAGGCAAAGACAAAAAGATTTTCAAAGCTCTCTTTTGCTTATGTGTTGTATGTATTCCATAAACAAATTTTATGAACAGTATCCTCAACTTATTTCTAAGATTTGACTGTTTTCAATAACTTGATTGCTAATAATGCCATTTGTACAAACCACCACTGAATTTTGCCTACATAATTAAAATAGTCCCCTGATTTGTTTTGTTGTTTTCACCCTTTTTTTTCCCTCTCAGAAGTCAATTTCCCCCTTGTCACCCATAGTGATATTTCTAAAATGTGTTAGGATTTATTTATTTCTCTCTGTTCAAAACTATCTAACAGATTCCCAACTTGTTAGAAATAAAGTCTAACATCTTTACCATTGCTAAAAGGCCAGTATGCTCGTCCATAGGTGATCTCTCAATTCAATTCCTCCTGCCATATTCAGTTATGTGGACATAGTCTACAACTGAGACAGAAGATAGCATCTGGGGAGAGGCAGATTACTTTTTATAATATAGTGAGAGTGAGTGAGAGAAGTGATTTTGGATTTGCTTGATGATTTTATCTTGTGTCTCCTAGAGGAATAGCAGGATCTTCCAGGGAGACAAGAAGGAGGGTGGCCAGGTATGAACCCATGAATGTCCGGAGTTTGGGATTGGATGTGGTACAAGGATTTTCAGGAACAAGCAGGTTTAAAATTTAAGTCAATTTGCTATATTATTCACGCCCACAAGATTGAAAAGTAGTTCAAAGTGTCTGCTATACAAACAAATGCCTTTTGTAGGGGGTTATGTGGAATCCAAGGACAAAAAATAAGTTACAATGACTGGTCTAAAAAATCCAGAAAAGGGACACTATGTCCTCATCGATAAGCTTATTCTTAAACTGAACAAAGGAAGTATAAGAGCTGAGACCTACATGACCAGAAAAAATGACATCTCCACCTGTAACCAAAGCTTTAGCTATATTGGAAGGTCACTCTGTTCCCACTCTTTGAAGATGGGATCCAGTCTGTATGATTTTCCTTTTAAGGTATGGACCTGGTTATTATCCTCACCATCATCATTATCGCACAATGGAACCCATAATGGGACTCAAGGTGACTTTTTGGTGTGAGAGTTTATAACTGTAACATTCTGTTTTGTTTATCCCACATTCAAAAAATATTACAGAGATTAATTTAAAGGTGATTTCATGCTTAAATACTATTCTGTGGCATTTATACATAGATTTTCTGAGGCATTTTCTGAAAGATACATTCTAGGAATTGCTTTTTTTCTAGGTGGAGAAATCAAAGATGACATAGTTTAAGTGATTTGTGCAAGGCTAGAGAGTGAATATGAAATGACAGGATGGGATGTCAATCCAAACATTGGTGTTCTTTCCATTATAACAGTTTCTCTCAAAATTCCTAAGAAATGATCATTATCTACAATTAAGGCACTAGAAAGCACTTGATACTTTGCTCTCATTTAAGCTTTAGATTAGAGAAATTTATTTGCAGTTAGAGGGACACGTACCTTGATAGGCATTTTTCCTCTTTCGTTGTATGCTTAAATTCTCTTAGAATTTATATTTTGTTGCTTGTCTGTGCAAAAATTTGATACTTTTGGAAGCCCTGCATTTTCCCACTCTAACAATACACAATTTACAATATCTATGAGATAATTATAAGTGAAAATTCTACTAGGCACTTTGACTACCTTGGCATTTTCTGGGGAACTATGAAGGTGGCAATTATCTCCCGAAGTGAAAATAATAGCCAAATAGACAGGCCCCAAGCTTATTTTGAGAGCCATAGGAAAGACACATTATTACATCTGAGTTATTGTATCCATCAATCAAATTTTCTTAATGGAAAGTTGTAATTAAACACCAAATGTATCACTAATTCAAGTGTATCAAGAGAAGCAAATAAGCAAGAGACCATTGAATGGGCATGCATGTGAGAAATCCTACATGAAACACACTGCACTTCAAATTGCATCATTTGATTGGAGCCAGTGGACATCTCCATGCAAATATAAAAGAGACTTCTTTTATTATTATTATTATTTTACATCAACAAGAATGCACTAATTAAAAAGTCCCACAAGGACACAACAATGAATCCCAGCAGCAGTCACCTCATACCAGCCATCCAAGCAAGCATCAAGAGTATTTATTGTTTTCAAAATGTATGTAAGCATCTCCTCCCTTTCAGCAAGTCCCATAGGTTAAAAACAGACACCTTGGTTTCAGTTCACCTTGTTATCAGTCTACTATGGAGACATCTCAAGTTAAAATAATGACAGCTAAAGGATTTTGAACCATTGTGACCCCCAATGTTTTTCTTAGATATAAAGTTCCATTTAATATCCCTATACAGAATAAAGTAAGAAATGAAATGTAAGAGATTTTACACACACACACACACACACACACACACACACACCCTATAATATTTGAGCTAATATTTTTTTCCATTTTTGATTCTGATGTTAAGGCACACAAAAGTGGCCTTAGAATATGTCATTACAATTCAGCCAAGCTCCTCGCTACTACTGTGTTAATTATGCATAAAAAAACAGAGTGTTATTTATGACTGCTCTGGGACAGATGTATTTATACTGTACAGTCAGGGTCTCCCTATGGGATGCTGCTTCATCAGTGCTCATTGAATTTAAAAGGCACTCTTCAGATTTATTTCAGGTGGGGGCCTCTGAACCCAAGGGCCAACTTGATTGAACTGGTGTCAATGGTCGCTTGTCTCATCCCCTGAGAAGCCTCGGCTTTGAGCTTGATTAGGCTCTGATTGATGTGTGCACCTTAAATCAGCTCCCAGGAAGTCCATGAAGAATGAAATGCCACAAAACTGCACGAGCTCAGAGAAATACATAAAGCAGAATCAGCTGTGATAAAGACTTGGCGCTTGCAATGTTGACCCAGAGGTCAGACCATTCTCTCCTGCTTGACTTCTAAATATGCAATTGCAAAAGCACTAATGCAAAATTAGAGATTAGTTGGTAGCATTTGGTGTAGCCAATCCTGAACAATATCAGAGATTTCAGTGTCTAAAAGTCTACCCCAATATACTGCACACTACAACTGCAAAACTCATGCATCTTTTTCTGGATATAGTGAAATCTTAGAGTTCCTGCTCATTGCATGGTGACTTATTCCCAGGCATTGAGCAAAGTGTTTTATGTACAATGCTGTTTAATTTTCACAATGATTTGGAAAGCAGACAGGGATTATCGCTGCCATTTTGCAACAGAAAATAAGATGGATTCATTTGTCCAAGGTCATATAACTAGCAGTCCCACAGGCAGCAATTCAGTGCAGTTATTCCATTCCAAAGCATCTGCTCTTAACTGTTGCTCTATCCTCCTTCCCTGTTTATCCTTTGTTCTTGTGGTTTCTCCGTTTCCTCTTTGGTTATAATATTCTGATATGGTTTCTACTTATTTTTTCCTTTCCCCTTGACCTATTGCTGATTTCTTCTGCCTCTTTCTCCCATTTAGTCTTCTCCTTGAACCAGAGGTCTTGAAAAATAGCTAGGTTAGATGTTTATTATAGTGATAATATGTTTGAACAAAAGATAAAAATCCCTTTTCAACAATGAGTGCTTTGGCTGCTAAATTATATGTTTCTCTTTAGAATATGGAATGTCCACACTCAATGTCTCAGTGCATCACAAAGGAACCAAGCACCAGGAAAAAGTCATGCCAGCCCACTGATGTTTGGGCATTTTTCTTCCCCAGGTTAGGCAAGGGATAAAGAAAGGAAAGTTATCTCTGCATAAAATTTGACACAATAAATGCTTAGCAGTTCATGAAGAAAATTGAAAATTTGACAAAAGTTCGACAATAAATTCTAGCTAACCCATAAGGTGTTATTTCTCTGATTCTCCTGTTAACTTGCTTTTCAACTTGTAAATGCAAGCAGATTCGGAAAAGAACTATTTTCTAGAAAATTGACAAGTGCAACTTACCTATTCACTAGCATGTAAGCAGGGAAATATGTGTTGAATGAATTGTGATTGGCAGACTTTTGATCAAAAACTAAGTTTGTAGATGAAATGTGATAAGAATATAGTCCAGCAGTGACTTGGGCGACTGAGACACAAGGATCACAAGTTCGAGAACAGCCTCAGCAATTCAATGAGATCTTAAGCAACTTAGCAAGACTCTGTCTCAAAATAAATAAAGAAATAAAGAAATAAAAAAGGGAGGTGCTGGAGATGTAGTTCAATGGTAACATATCTCTAGCTTCAATCTCCAGTATCAAAAATGAAAAAGAAAATATTGTCCAGAACATTCATGTCACACTGACTTTCTCTACCTACCACATTCCATCAGCTTTGCCAGGACTATGCTGTCTCCTCACACATACGCTACCACAGAAGCATCCAGCTGCATCCTCAGCATCAGTTTGAATGATTCAAACATGGAGGAAGACTTGCCCCTTCTAATCCCATTTCTGATTTAATCCAGGACTACTGTGATGCCAAAATGAGACTCCATTTAGTCCATGTCCAGCCTCCTTTACAAGCAATGATTACAATGTTGAAACCATCAGATAGGGCAGGCAGTGTGGACATTGCAGAGGCTCTCAAAGTATCAGAATTCAGACAATACATATTAAAGGAGACATAATATACATATTTTTCTACTTGCCTGTCATGACAAAAGGGCAAGGAAAATATGGACCATCCAACATTGAATTAGTGTGATGACTGCTGGTGCAAAAATACAAGAGAATAAAATAGTAGTTTTATTCCACAAATCTGTAGAGAATATCTAAGTGTGCAAGGTGTCCTATCTTGTCCTTTAGATCTTCTGAATTGTGGGTCTGTGTCCTCTTTGTACAGACCTCTGCAGTAAACAAAACACTGTCTTACATGTTAATTGATATTTGTCAAGGAGCACAGGGCTCAATGTGAACTTTTGCCTGTAGGAACTCCACGGGTTGCCAAGGAAAAAATATTATTGATAGATCCAGAAGAGGAATGGATAAATCTAGAAACACCAAAAGGAGAACTTAATACCTGTACAAAAGTGTGAACTAAAAGCAAAACCATCACTGCACTGATTAAGAAAAAAGAGCTTTGGAGGCAGAGAGATCTGGTTTAAAATGCTGACTCTAAGTTGTACTCCCTGTGTGATCTTGGGAAAATAACCATCTTTCTGAGTCTGCATCCTTGACTGTGCATTGGAGACATAAGTCAATCCTGTCTCTTAGAATTGTTGTGAGGGTTAAAAATGATGCTTAAGTGTTACTTTTTTACTTATGTTCTTTTATAATAGTATTTGCTGCACTTTTTCCATCTAAATGTTACATAACCCAAAATTAGAACTTCTCTAATTTACTTCCAGTTTAAAAAGCAAAACAGATTTATCTTCTCTTTTAATCCTGATTAAAATAGTCAGAACCCTAATGTTTTAGACAGTTAGCTAGAATTACAAGGGAAAATGCTTGGCATACTCTGAAAAATCACTGAAAGATGAAATTTCTATATTAGCCAAGACTGACTCCCACAATTTATTTCCATGTATCACTCTTCACACTCTACCTTACAAATCCAGTAGATAGTGATGCTTTTTTAAAATTGTTAATGTAGAGAGTTTTGAGAGTTTTTTTTTTTTTTTCATATTCAGAGAAATACATCAAAATACCTAGGTAATGATCAGAAATGAGTGCTCCTCTTGAAGACTTATAAATATTTGGAACAGGAAAAATGTTAATGCCACATGACTTTCATCTTGGTTCTGAATATTGTCCAGTTGAATAGCTGTGTGACTTTTGAAAAATATATGTAGATAATCTTTGCCTTTTTCTTATACTGCACAAATTTATCTTTCTTTAAGAAGCAATTAATAGCAATAGTGTTAATAGGAAGAGTTAATTTGCACTGTTTAGCATACACCACAATGGACTATATGCGCTTGTTCATATAGTTTTTAAAAAATATTTTTTTAGTTGTAGATGTACACAGTATCTTCATTTATTTACTTTTATGTGGTGCTGAGGATCAAATCCTGTGCCTCACACATGCGAAGCAGATGTTCTACCTCTGAGCTATAGCACCAGCCCTTGTTCATATGGTTTTAACCATAATGCTGCAAAAGAATTTTATCATGACCAAGATAAGAGTAAGTCATGCCACTTAATAGGGTAAAATGTAGCCCATTGGCTCAAATTTTTTCAAGAAGATAGATGATGATCACTGTAACATATCATAGATGAATAGTATAGAAGAAGATAGAAACAATATTGCTACATTTTTATGTTTTAAAAATTGAAATCATATTTTCACATATTAACTTTGTAAACTTTAATAGACATCTTTCAATGTTGTCCTAAAATTAAAATTCACAGTACATTTTTCTTTGTAGAGGTACAAAATGTAAGAGTGCATCTTGTATTGATAGTGTCTTAATTTAGATAAAATATAGTATTAATTTAGTTGACTGAGAATGTATCCCAGTGGTAGAGAATGTGCCAAGCATGTACAAAGTTCTAAATTTTATACTTGACACTGAAAATAAATGTGTGTATGCATCTATGTGCATAGATGCATATACATATATATGCATGTGTAGTATATACTATACAATGTATTGATAGTAATACTTGGATTTTATAAAAATAACATGTTCTACAAGCATGTAAGAAGCATCAAAAATGTATTCATATATGAAAAATTATTTAGTTTTTCTATAGTAATATTTCTATAGGTAACATTTGCTGGTACGTGATTTGCAAAACTTGTGGTACTTAAGATCCCAAGGTTCCTGAAATAATGAGAACAATTTCTTTAGCAGGAATGTTACTGGATTTCTTTAAAGAATAGGATTCTATGTAGCCACCAAAATGGTCATTTTTACCTTTGTGTTTATTTTACCTAAAGAATCATTAAATGCTATTTCACAAATCTATGATTCTATACTGTTCTGTTCTTTTTTAAAGACAATAAATCTAATTTTATTGTTTCTTTCTCTTTTTTTAATTGGTGCATTATAATTGCACATAATGGTGGATTTGTTGTTACATATTCATACATGCACACACTGTAACAATATAATTTTGCCAATATTTCCTCTTTCCCTCTTCTTCTTATCCTTGGTGCCTCTCTCTGTTGATCTCCCTTTGAGTTTTAAGAGATACCCACCCTCCAAGTTCCTTCTTTTTCCTCTCTAGCGTCCACATATGAAAGAAAATATATGATACTTGAATTTTGTTTATGGGTACAGGGAAGAAATGAAGTAAATTTACTTTGCAGAAAAATAAGAATAATGAAAGGCAGAGTTTATTTTCCCTAAATTAAATAAAGAAGACACAGACCGAAAATTTTGAATGAAAAACTAGTTTTCAACATATTTACAGACCAACTACTTAGCAATTAGAAGACAAGCATAGTGTATAGTCAGAAACAATTAAAAAGAAGTTGATGTGATTTCTCCAATATGCCTTAAACATAGAATTAGAGACAAATTCATGATAATGGTCCAAATCACAAATGAATGCAAAGCTGTTATAACTTATATTTTCTAATAGCTATGCTGAGTGAATTAATTTAAAGAAATGATCAGCTTCAAGAGAGTGTTTCATGAAAACCAGTTAAAATGAGAGGCCAAGTCATTGTATCTCAAAAGGAGTTGAAGGGACTAATCCCTTCTTGGAGCCATGGAATGCTAGACTGTACTGATCACATATTGACAAACAACACAGACAGACACATACATACTTTATTTCCAATTTATGAGATCATAAATGGGATTAGAATATATCTCAGTAGTGAAGTACTTGCCTAGCATTCATAAGACCCTGGGTTCAAACTCCAGCACCATCAAAAAAAGAGAGAGAATAAATGACTGTCCATATCAAAGAGTGGAATTTAAAAAAAAAAAATAACAATATGAGTATGTAGTAATTGAAAGCCTTCTTTTGTATTTTTAGTACATACAAATTCTGAGGCCCTCTCTTACCAGCTATGTATTTCTGGGAAAGTCATTTGACTTCACCAAATCATTCTAAACCATTCATTTCTTTTCTTTCTTCTTCCTTTCCTTTTTGGCAATAGGAATTAAACTCAAGGGTGCTTAACCACTAAGGTACAATCCCAGCCCTTTTAAAAAATATTTTATTTAGAGACAGGGTCCCACTGAGTTGCTTAGGGCCTTATGAAATTGTTGAGATAGGCTTTCAACTCCTCCTGCCTCAGCTTCCTGAGCCACTGGTATTACACTGCACCCTGCAAACCACTAATTTATAAAGTATTAACAATAATGTGACTTTTCACATGGTGTTGTATGTGTTCCTGTGTGTGCATACCAGAAGGGCTACCATTGTTCACTATATGCTCCAGGAACTAGACATGGTTTGAGAATCTGAATATCTAAATATACTTCTGAGAGAACAGGGGTAACTTATGAAGCTTGGCAATGACTGGCAAAAAGTGGGTATGAGAAGTTATAACTGTGACCTTGATCCTCACTCTTAGTAACACTAAAAGACACATCACAATGAAGGAAATTTTAGACAACAATGCCAATAAAAATAAAGTTTTCTCTTTATTAGGTTCAAGGAATGCCTGGCTTCGAAACATATTTTACAGATACAACAAATAAAACTTCAACCTCTCGTTCATTTATTGCTCCACTTTCAAATGAATTTTCTCTGGTTTTTATAGTGAAAGATTTTTGTTCTTCCAAATCTGAATCTATGTATCTTAAAACACAAATTCCCCACTGAAGGAGTAAAATTAAATGTAGATTTTACTTTCTAATATGTCCAAATGTACCATGTACTCATGCCTTATGATTTTCGTTTTAGTCAACTTTTGCATTGCTGTGACCCAAAGATCTGACAAAAACAATTTTAGAAAAGTTTATTTGGGTCTCATGGTTTCAGGGATCTCAGTCCATAGATGGCAAATTTTATAGCTCTGGTCCTGAGGTGAGGGAGAACAGCATAGCTGAAGGGTGTGGAGGAGGAAATTAGGAAGCAAAGAGAGACTGCTCCCCTCACTAGAGACAAAACATTAAAACCCAAAGGCCTGCCCCCATGACCTGTCTCTTCTAGCCACAGGGTATCTGCCTAAAGTTACCTCCCAGTTAAAACATTCAAGTGGGTTAATGCACTGATTATGTTAAGGTTCTCACACTCCAACCATTATACTTCTAAACTTTCTTACATTGTCTTACACATGAGCTTTTGGAGAATATCTCATATCTAAACCATAACACTATTTCCAGTATTTCAAAGAACTGTAGCTCTGTAATAAGTTAAGGAAAATATCAAGGTTATTTGCTTGGGCTGAAATTAGATCACTATAGTATGCTAATAAAAATCATTATGCTTGTTAAAATTTTGTTTGGCATTTAACATATTGTTTGAAAAAAGAGAAGAAAAATCAACCTGTTACTTAATAAAAGAAGTTCATGGCATGAACAGACAATTTTAAATCATGAGACTTGCTGGTAGAAAAATATTGTACAACATTGCTATAAAATTTCCAGAACTTCATTTTTTTTTCAGAAAATTAAGGAGATTTTATATATATATATACACACACACAAATACATATATGTATATTTAAATTATTAAAAAGCTAGCATTTATTTTAATTGACATGTTTGTGATCTAAAATATGCAGTTTGAATAATAATAAAAACAATTACATACTCTAATATGAAAGTAGTTTTAAATGCCTTTCTTTGTGCTTTCTTAACAGGCCTGTTGACTTTAACAGTGGGTCAGAATCTATTTTTAAGCCCAGCAGAATGCAGTTCAAAGCAGGGAGAAGCTGCTATTGTAACTCCCATTCTGCCATGAAAGTAACTTTATAAGGTATTATTAAAAGGCATTATTTTATTTTTAAAAAAGGATTACTGTTAAATTTTACCACTAGTCATGCATGGTATCAGGCCATACAAGATTAATAGGTCTACCGGAAAAGAGGGATCAGTTTTTTGTTCAATATCATAGAATTGTCTAACATTGTTTACTCAGAAAAATCCAGCATGAAATTTTTAACACAGAGACATTGGTGACAAATTTCTTTGTACAATTCTAACCCCTTTTCCACCATTTTCATTTCACCCTATTTCAAGTGGATGTGTCCCAGAACTGTAGGCCATGGATATGCACTAAATGACCAACATTTAATTACTGTTATCATTCAGAATTCTGAACTGTACCCTAATCCAGTGTCCCTTAATTTAATTAATATAGTCACAATCTCTTGACTATCATTCTAAAATGTCAGTTGCATTTTTCCATGTCTCTCCATTTTCTCTGCTACCTGTATAGCTAAGTCAATGTCCTTTCAAATTTTATCCACATGACACTAGTTTTTTATTTGCCACCCTCTATTATTATTTGCCAGTTGAAGTGAAATTGCAAAAATGCAAAAGAAACTAAATATCCTGCCCCTGCCACACAAAATGGTACCCATCACCATGCTCAATGGTTTTAATCCATCTTGCAACTGATTTACATATTTTGCTAATACCTTCATCATCCTTATCATAATTGCAAGTAATTCAGTAAATTCTTAATGATGAATTTTTAGAAAATGTCTTTCTAATGTTATAGTTATTTTGCCAGACTACCTGGATTCAAATTTCTGCTAAGCCATTTACATATTTGAGAAACTCAGGATCACTTCTGGGAAACTCAGTTTTCTTATCTACAGAAGAAGAAGATATTCAGTCCTACAATATAGGTGACTGCTAACATTAAATATGGTTGCTAACATTAAATATGGTATTGTTGGAAAATGCCTGGCACAGTGTGAGTCCTCAGCAAATATTAGCTATCCATTATTGAACTATATAGGTTATTTGAAGGCATTTTATCTTTTGTTCATATCAATGTACAAATAAGTCAAATACCTTATTTGTTAGATAGCTATACTGCTAACCAAAGGATTCAGTTGGGGAAAAAAAAGGAATCCACTGTAGCTAGTTTAAGAAGAAAGGATTTATTAGAGTTTTAAATGGTTTATGGAATCATTAGAAAGGCAAAAATAATAGGTTATATTTTATAAAAAATACTCACAAAGCCAGAACACAGAATCAGGACTCCTTGAGATTTATGAATCTTTAATATTAAGAAATTGAGGCTCAGAGAAGTAATTTACTTGCTCATCCAGTGAGTAAACCTCAGAGCAATGAGATGGCCTATGTGTGAGGCTAAAGTAAATAATTAAATGATTTTGACCTTGGTTTCTTTCTCTCAAAAATACAAACTAATGTCTATCTACTAGATTCTGTTTGTTTTTATTTTGTTTTGGTAAAATTAAATGGCATTTTAAGATGCGTAATGGGATGCATCGGCATATTATGTAATCAGTAGACAATGGTCATCACCATTATTAACCTCACTGTTATCAACCTTGGTCTTTTCCAACTACATCTATTTTGGGGGGATGGTGTGGTCACTGGGGATGGAACTCAGGGGCACTCAACTTTTACTGAGCACATCCCCAGCCCTATTTTGTATTTTATTAGGGACAGGGTCTCACTGAGTTTCTTAGTGCCTCACAGTTGCTGAAGCTGGCTTTGAACTCTCCTGTCTCAGTCTCCTTAGCTGCTGGGATTACAGGCTTGGGCCACCACACCTGCGTTCAACTACATCTATTTACCAAATCAATTTCCTCATATGTAACACCACATGCCCTCTTTGGAAAAGTGAAAATTTTGAAGGCAAGTGTAGATTTTGAAGGGAAGGGTCCTCTCCAGATTTAATATTTGGTGCAAGAACCATCCTCCACTATAAAGGCAATAAGATGAAGAGGAAAATAAAAATTAAAAACACTTAAACTGTGATTTTTGGAGAAGACATTAATAATTTATTTCTTATTTCCATCAAAACCATAACAAATAAAGGAGGAAAAAAGATAATAAGAAAAATTGAACTGTGGCCAGATTGAAATCCTACAAGATACTATCTACCTTATGAAGATTATCTTCAAACTAATAAACATTTTCAGACAGTTGGACTAATAGAAGTGAAATTCAAAATAATAAACTGATTTATTTTTTTCCCTTAAATTTAAATAGCCAAAACTTAGGCAACTATTTAAGGATAAACATTATTCACAAGCTATGTATTATAATCTAGCTACCTATAAAAACAGTCTCGCATACACATGCATCTTTGGAAGCAGTTATACAACCACCTCATATACAAATATTCATATTCTGGACATAAAATCCTGAATTTTTACTAGGATTTAACACTATCTCAGAAAATATCTTTGCAATCAAAATAGAAAAGAAATAGTTTCATCTTAGATCTAGGTAATATAGATTATACAGTTTCTGGTTCACTATCTATACGCAGGAATTTAAATATGTGGGTTTCTATGTCTATATCTTAATAAATAGCATTTGATAATTATGGAACTAAAAACAAACAATTATTCCCAATGGCCTCTTTATCAGTGGCCTAAGGTAAACAATCAAGACAAATAAAGCAAGCAGGATAGGTCTTAAGACACCAATTATCATCATAACAGCTATGATGATCTCACAAAATCCATCATTACTCCAGTTAATGACTGGTGAGTAAGAGTCCAGATGACATTTGCCTTGGTCCAGAAAATTCAGGACATTAACTGAGAAACTGACCATTAATCCCAGGTAATGTAAAGACTAGTATTCAGAGGATCATTGCTCAAGCAATCTTCTATTCAGCGTAAGTGCAGTTCAGATTGCTAAATCCATAATGATTTTTAAAATATTGGTGCATTTTTATAAAACAGCCTGACTTAGAGTCAGTGGATTCAATGTTCCTTTTCCTAATACAATGTTGAGTATTTCCCACTTGTTCTCCTGACATGTAACTTACAGTATTTGGGTCAAAGATTTTTAGCTGTCTTTTGCAACTACCAATGACATATTCAGCCACCTTCTGAATTAACTATAAATTATACTAAAATGATAACAGATATGTGTCAAAGATATCAAAGATATTAAGAGAAAAATGTGTACATATAATTTTTAGAAATACAAATTACTATATCCATTCAGTAAACTTTATGTATTTAAAATTGATCACTGGAAAGAAAAACAATATGCTAATAGATGGAAATATTTTCAGTTAATAAAATTATTGGAAGCAAAATTTAATAATCAATAAATGTTAACTATTTAATAAAAAATATTCCAAAGGAAAAGGTTTTAAAGGCTGGCTAAATATCCAACAATAGAAAGTATATTGCTACTTTTATGTAAAGAGATAGTATCTACCCACTGAAAATTATACTGCAAGGGAAGGCTAATTGGCTTTGGAAAATGTTTGCAATATACTGTTTGTTTAGTGAAGCTAGTATCAAAAGGATGTGGATAATGAATTATACAGGGAGAAATATAAATATTATTCATGACACAAGAGAGACATAGATAGAGATGAGACATAAACAGAGACAGAAATGAACACCATCTGGAAGAATTATACACCACGGTAGGTGTTCACATCCTACAATGTTCATTTCTGGACTAAGAGAAAGAATTATATGCTCTACTTTGTTATTTTAGGCTTATCTGTTTTCTAATTTCCTCATAATGGGCATGAAGTTTTTTTTTTAATTAGATAAACACATATTTCTAACTTTATAAGAATTGACATGCTTGATATTTGTGAAACAAATAATTAAGAAGTAACACATCTCTTGAAGGCATATGACAAACAGCCAATTGAACATATCTATTGATGATCATTGTAGTTATTCTGTCCTGGATACCTGCCACTTAATAACACATATATTAATGATAACCACTGTACCACAAAAGCACAAAACACGGGGGACCCACTGTGGATGAGAATCCTTTTTATTCTGATGAAGGCAGAGATTGCACATTGGTCAATCTTGCAGATCAGAGAATTAATGATGTTATTATATAGTCAGTAGTTGCCGTTCATTCCTAGTAATGTGTTTCATTAAGAAGGAAATAACTGAATACAAGATGGTGCCTCTTAGGAATGTTCCTCTGGTGTTAAAAATGAGAAAATATTATTGTGCACTATTGACAAGTGGCTTTTGGTTCACAGGGTGAATAAAGTAACTTTCCTAAGAACACCCAGCAAGGACAGACAGACTTTGAATCCAGGAATCTCTAATTCCAAAACTCTTCCTCTTCTCATTCTTTTATAATTCAAAGGAGGAGAATGCCTTAGGAATATTCCTATAAGCTAGATCTCCTTTATAGACAATGAACAACACATTCCATGTTATTCTCAAAGAATAAGGAATTTGCTATTTGAGCAAAACTGGGGGAAAAAATTAAGTTCCCTATGATAAGAGTATATAAAGTCATTCATATAATAAGAGATCATTTAATATAGTTATTATATATGATTTTTAGTTTATAATGACACATTTCTTCCATTTTGACATAGTTAACCTTTTTAACACTAATCAGGTACCAGGAATGTGCTCAGCACTGTTTATATATTATCTCTTTTAAATACCACAAATGTCCTATGAGTCAGATCCTATTATTAGTATTATTTTATAGATGAGCTTAGTACCATACAAAAGTTCCTAGTTGTAAAGTAGCCAGAATTTGAATCTGGATATTAAATGATAGCTAGAGGTATAATAAATGAGTGGAATTCAATTATGCCTACTAAATATTGTCACAACAACAAAACATATAGAATACACATTCTGATAAAAAAAATACTCAAATAGACCTAGAACTACCATAGAAGCCGCTGAATGGTGGGATTTTAAATGTGATCATCAACGTCAATATGTTCAAGTATTTTCTTTGTCTACAGTGAAAAATATATTTGTTAGGTTGAACTGTAAAAATAGTTGCTGTTTTTGTTTAGAAATGGCTCATGATTGCCATTTTTGTTTGTTTCCATCAATTTACAATAAAGGATTCTTTGTTTAAAAGTACACATGTATCTTATGTCAGGCAAACATTGTTTTTGTTATCAGGGAGGCTGATAACAAAAAATAGGAAGGCTAAGTTTCAGCAGAAGCAGCCTACAGGAAAGAAAGCTTTCCATCTAAGTTACTATTTTATTCTCTGAATTTTCCACAGTACTTAGTCAGTAGTCTGTGATGGGGCACTCAATTATTGTTACCCCTGACAGGGCTGAAAGTAGCACTACCCATATATTAAACTCTCAACAAATATTCATAGAGTGAATAGTCCACATCTTGTCTGGACTAATTGTGTCAAGTGACTGTGGTGTGGCATTATTCACCACAGACAGAGTTATGCTGGGTATTCTCTTGATGCCACTAATTCTGAGATTCATTTGGAGATAATACAATTGGAAGATGGAAAGGCAATGCACCTGCCTTTAATCCACACACTTTGCCTGTGTTTAGTTTATTCCTCAGGTCCACAACCAAGTGTACTGACCAATGTTGTTCTCATGCACAATCCAGGCACTCCTATATCTGGCCACATAGTCTCAACACAAACTGTACATACTACATAGCCAGACCTACCATTGGAGAAGTAGTAGATCTAAGCATGTCATCAGAATGTTCTTTATTGATATGCCTCACAACACATGTTGCAATGACAAAATATATTTTTATTAGCACAAAAATACCATCAATGATATTCTTTAAATTCTAGAGTATAGGAACATAATTAACAGAATTATTAAATTTTCTGGTGCAATGTTTGAAACAAGTTAAGCATGCTGATGTTTGGAAAGTGTCTTGTTCATTCTAGAACATAGTGTATGTCTGAATAAACAGATATTAGTTGTGGTATTAGATACTCTGAAGGATACACACATCTGTAGGGGTAATCTGTTGACAATAGTGATTATCATTTATTTATCTTTGTACCTTTGGAGTATGTAATCAGCTTCAAAAAACTACTTTATGTCAATGAAACTCCCAACATCTCTATTCTTCAATCATTTTCTCTTCATCTTACACAGGAAAAAAGATGCACTCAAAACTCACACTGGTATCCAGAGGCAGATCTAATGCACTGATTATTCCTCATTGGCAACATGTCTAAATATAACTAAAAGGTAATAATCCATGATTCTTTCTAGGAAAGGAGTCCATTTTGCAGCAGCACCAGCAAATTGTGAGCCAATCAAAATGCCATCAAATGGTAAAAGCACACACATTCCAGAGCTGCCTTCAATTCTCAGGTCTTCATGCTTTTTATAATCTCTCTTTCCCTCTCTCTCTCTCTCTCTCTCTCTCTCTCCCCCCCCCCCCCTTCTCTCTGCTCTCTCTGCTCCACTCTAAATACTTGCAGGTGGAATATGTGTGCTATCTGCCCTCTAGGTCTGATTCTTGCTTATTTCTCTTTACCCTTTGTTAAAAGTGCAGGGTCTGTGAGCAGCTTGCCATACAACCGCATTGTCCCCCAGTGCCTTTTATGGCTGTTCCCTCACCTCTTTAAGAGGTGCATTTCTCTCATTTCGGCACCATTATGGCCATTTCACTGCATCCAGTGAGATCGTTCAAAATGCAAGTTTGATCATGCTGCTTTTATGCTCCCTGCCAGAATTGCCTTGAATTCTTAGTATATTCCATACTAAGTAGGTTTTCCACTATTTTCAGAGAAAAAAAAAAGTGGGGAGAAAAAGTACCAGAACTTCCTTTCTTCCTTCCATTGATTTCCACAGAACTTTTCCTTATTGACTCCAAATGAGCCACATAGTCTCACAAGACTCAGGACATTTTGCTCTTACTGTTATCTATGGCTGAAGTGTCCCTGAAGCATTCTGGTCTAGAACTTTGTCTTGAGTTCTGTTCTGCTCCAATATAATCTACTCAGAGAATATTTCTCTGATGATTTGTAAATAATTATGTTCTTCTTATGATACTTTAACCTCTGATACTAATTTATGTTTCTTCATAAATCCTTACTGTACCTTTAACTATTTTATATCATGTGCTTCTTTTCTCTTTATTTTCTGTTTTTAATATACAAACATAGCTTGATACAAGGTAAATACATTTATCCCTCTTGTTCAGAAACCAATTCCTCTCACCTAGAAGGGTAATTAGCATGTAGTAGATGCTCAGTGGATATTCATTAAATAAGGTAATTTCTTTAAACCAGTCACAGAATTTATTACAAATAACTCCTTCTTTACTATCATTAAATCATATATTCATTTATTTGCTCACTCATCTAACCTATGTTGAATAAGCTATTACAGTGAATTACATACTTTGGGGAGTATAGACATGCCAGTGAGCAGCAATCTAATGAGACCCAAATGTCATGAAAATGGCAAACAATGACACCAAGGGGGAGGGGCAATAGCAGATTACACCCCAGAACTGTGGGGACACAGAGGAGGAGCATCTGGGTGATAGGCTTGGTCCCTGGAGGAGGTACCAGCATAAAAGGGTCCTGAAACACATTAACCTGCTTCCCTGGAGTTAACCTGAGGAGCGAGGGAGCCAGGTGGGGACTGCAGGTACATGGAAACACAAACTAAAGACAAAGCATGAAGAAATAATACAGTAAAAGTGAAATAAATTGGGCTGGTCTGAGCATGAATTGTGTGACCAGGTGGTGGGAGGGGAAATGGGCCTGCAGATGCATCCATGGTGGATCTTAAAGGTCAAATGCATTTTTGCCAGAATTTCATCTTATTAACCAACCTCCAGTTAGGCAATATAAGTAGAGGAGTGCTCCATTTATGCCCTAGGACTCTATCTCTTGAAAACTATAGAGGCCAGATTTTTGAAGATCAAGACCAAGAGAGGGAAACATGTTAGAATCAGAAGCTCAGAGTCTCCCTGCCAGGCTGGGGGTTCCATTGCCTTCTGATTTGCACAGAAGTGACATTTCAACAGGGGCTTGGAGGACACAGAGAAACCAGCCTTAAGACTATCTGAGCAAGAAACAGCCCACAAGGCCAAGGCACTGGCAAGTACATAACTTTTTTTTTTCCCTGTCTCCAACTAGTCAAAGGTTAAAAGTAGAATTTCATAGCTTTAAAATGAATCTTAAATTTTATTTTATACCCTTCTCTCAGTTTTAGAATTTCATTTTTCTGTTTCACCCAAATTTTGAAGAAGAAAATAGGACTATACTTAATGCTTACTTCCTGTGTTTTATTAAGAAGAAACAATTTCACAGAGAGGAAGACTTAAAGGTCTCTCTCACTAGAACACTTTTCCAGAAGAAGGGAAGTGACTTATCTGATGAGGAGATTGGGAGTCAGAACATAGACCACATAGTTTAGCACACTTTGGCTACATTCATTTGGATTTGTCTTGTCTTCAATAGTTCTCTTAAGACTCTTTTTCCTGAAGAGCCAGAAGCTGTCCCGAGGCCTGGCATAGACATAGAAGTTAGAGTGAAAGGTTAATTTTGAAGTTGTAATAATAACTGTGACAAAGCCATTGAATCATTTAAATTCAGGGGTTTGGGGTTTATGTTAGAAATCCAGATTTTTGGCTGCAGATGAGACATATTGATTTCCACTTGACTGATTCCTGGGTCAATTTACTCAATTGATTCAGACCTCGGATGGAAGAGGGAAAAGAGTTAATTTTAATGCACCAATACAAAAATGAGGAAAGAAAAAAAGGAGGGGGAGGGATAATTTTTTACTTCTAGAATCCAAACACACAAATGCTAAGTCCCATTCTGTGCTGTGTTGTTCCTCATTATGAGCACAGTCACACACTCTGTATTTAATGAAAACCTATTAAGTACATGACCTTCTATTAAATATGAAAGATAAGAAGATATATAAGCTATAGCATGACCTCATGCAATTAATATTCTAGTGGTCACTCAAATCAACTCTAATTTTAAATGGCCATATGATGTATGTAGGGGCACACCAGCTTAAATAAATATGCAAAGCACAGAATTATGTTTTTTCAAAAATTAGATGATTAATATTCTTTCCCATTTTCCAGTTCTGTACCTTATTACCCCAGGCCAAGTAGGTCAAGGAGGATAATGTGATTCAAACACCATTAAACCTTGATATTTTCCTTTCCTTTCAAAGGGAAAAAAAAAGTATGCAGGCAACAAATAAGCATGAAGCAATCCAGAAGCAGATAGGAAGATCACTTCAGAGCTATCAATCCCATCAAAGAAGCCAGGGACAAGTCATCAGTCAGACTTTAATCAGCAGCAATGGATGGGAGGAAAAATGACGAGCATTCTGGGGGTAATCACTGAAACTATATGCTTCCTCCCAAGATCATTTGTTTCATCAGCAGCAATTGAGACAGTGCTCTATTGTGTTTATAATGAACATATATTTGAAGAGGTAGAAAAAGATGGATACAGGGAGGAACTAAGAGAAGCAGAAGACAGGGTAGCCAGAGAGAAAAGAGACCAGGTGGAAGGTGTTCAGAGTATTTCAATGGAATACATATGTGGATGCAATAGTGGGGGTGAGATTGGGGAGGAGTATTTGAAAGATGTTTTACCATCCAGACTAGGGAAGGCTTTCTAAGTCATAATAATGAATTTGCCACTAAAAGAGCAAAAGAAGTGACATACTGCAGTTAGCATGAGGATCATCCTGACTTGTTTGCAGCAAAAAGGAAATATCTACAGGAGCATGCTGCATAATTACAGTTTCTAAGATAGCTTTGTTTTAACAGCTTGTGTGATTATCACAAGTATCAAAAAAGGGATTATTGGAAAAGGTAAGCAGCTTAGGATCCAGGCAAGCCCCAAGTTCTGCCCACTGAGGCATACAGATTTTTCCTAAGGGGGAGGAAAATGGCAGGGTAGCATGTGGCCTGGTGACTGGATAGAGCTTTTGAAGGGACTTGGAAAGGCACAGAAAGCTTAGAGGGATCACAATAAAACATGTGTGTGATCCAGGAGCGTGGTATGACTGCGTCCAAACAAACTTGATTAGATATATATAGGAACATTCCAGGGCTACGGGTGTAGCTCAGTGGTAAAATGCTTGCCCAGCATTCATGAGGCCCTGGATTCCATTCCCAGCAGGACTCACATACACAATAATATTCAAGAGTCTTTAAAATAACTGAACCAAGTTATATACTGTACTGGACATAGCACACTTAAAGACAAAGTAGGTAGGGATTTTTAGGAGATCTATGGTTGAGTTCTATATATGATTCCATGGTCTTCCAGATGCCTGTATAATAGTCCACTGGTCCCCAGTCACAAACTAGGGGTTCCTAAAGATGGATTATACAAAAATAATTACCTTGATAGTTATACAACTCATGACTAAGGATAAACATTTGAACTCAACCATTATATAAACAGTGGGTATGATGTGGGAAGTGTGAGCAAAACTCCTGAAGCCATTGCAAATCATAGGTACCCATGGGTCAACCACTGCAGAACTGCAATATGTCCAATAAAATATATGGAACATATTTATCAGAGTCAATTATCTATTCTATTCTAAGACATAACAGAACCTATTTTTTAAACCAATCTCCTCACAGATTCTATGTGCTTCTGAAAACATCAAGGATTTAAAATTTTAACATAATTTTCGAGCAGATGAAAAAATATTTTCTTTTAATAACTTCCTAAAAATAGGTAGTGAGTAAAATACTAATTTCCTAAATCACACCAAGACATTGTAAAGACCAGCTATGGCCATGTCTTGTTTCCCTGATGACATCAGTGGCCAGCTGAAATCCACTCACACCCAAGGTTAACATTATTATAGAACTTTTCATCTCTCTAATCTAACCCAGTCCATCCCATCTTCCTTTTTTTGTTGCCTCTACTTCTGCTCATTTAAGTGTTCCCCCCTCCAACCCTGTGATCAGCTACAAGAGATATCTTGGTTTTCCACAAATTCCAAAGACAGAGGAATCACTGGAAATCAAGAAGAAATCTTGGTATGCACATCCACGTGGAGGTTGTAGGTGCTCCTCCTCTGTCTTCTTCCTTACCCCTAAACCCCAAGTCTTCAAACTGAAGAGAGAAGCACATGATCTTTGCAGTGATGGGATTTCATGCTATAAATTTTGTCCTTTAGGGTTCTAGAAAATCACTGTGCCCATTCTGCATGGAACTTCCTTGACTGCTCTCAGTTCTTTCATTGTTCCCTTGCTCCATATCCCTTCAGTTTTCTTCGAGTTTAAGGTTGTTACAGGTTGGTTTGCTCTGATGCTTATTTTTTATAGATAGAGGACTCATTAACCTACAAAATGATAGAATGCATAGCTCACGTAGCTTGCTTTCTGAAAATTTGGCTTGCTTTTCAGAAAATTATCAACTTGTACCACACATTGAGATCCATTCCTAAGACTTCAGGACTTAATATTTTGAGTCTAATCATTTCACTGTTAAAGCATTTATAGCAAATGAACCTCCATGAGTCTAAAATAAAACTCATTTTGAATCTTGCCTTATACCCTAGTGACCTAGGAAAATAAATTTAATCAAAGACCTTGTATTGGCATAAAACCTTGAGGGCAAAGCCTATAAATTGAATTAAACACATCACAATTCTCTTCATTGAAAAAGCAACTTTGGTATTGAACTACACTCTCTTTCTTATAGAAAGAAGAAACATTCATTTATATCCTTAAAGATGGATCTAAAGAAGTTTCAACATAAAATTTTTATTCTACTTACCGCATTGTACCTTTCATGGATAATGCAAATTCATTCATTGCTATAATGAATGAATGTTTCTAGTGAATTATGCTCTGCAGAGACCTCTTGCTTTGTGGTTGAATGTTCACAGAAGAATTAGGTTTTGAAACAAGAAAAATTAAATAGCTCCCATGGAGGTTTGTTTTTCAAAATTATTTTTTTTGTAACTAATTACTTAAGTAATCCATGAAATCTTATAGAGATAATATTTTCTAACAAAAATCCTGGACATTTTGGCTAAATTAGCACTTATATACTCACTGAAAATTCATAATATAAACATGAAAGTAGAGTTGCCTACTGTGGGTTTGTGGGAAACAGTTGCTTTGGTTGCTGTAATGGTACATTATCTCTGAAATAAGCTACTGTATTTGGGTTATTCATCTAATTTCTCTCTTCCTCTTACATTTTTAGATTGCATGCAATGCTTCTGACCTAAGGGCAGATGAAGTGCGCTCACTGGATTTAAACAACCCTGTGTTCATTTCTAAAATCCCAAATAAGGCATGTAAGATAATTGTTCTGCAACATAAGCTAACACATGGGAACAAAGAATGCTAATGTACCTAAATCCCTTGGCTTGATATATAAAGCTTGAGTAATAAGAAAACTCAAAGTGTGTTAAAAAGTAGGCACCAATGGCTTGCCAAGTATAACTGGAATTCTGCAGAATTAAATTCAATCCCTGAATGTCAATGTAAAATAAACTGGCCATTGCAAAGGTAAAATGGGAAAGAAATAAAGGCAATTTTTAAAAATACTAATGTGAATGGAAGTTAAAAATAGTTATTTTGAGTAAGTGTGCTCTATGACCTGACAGGGTTTACAAATTCCTTAACCTACCACCTATTCTGTCCCTTACATTTCTTTAATCTTTTTTGTTATAATGTTGCATATTATACAGTAAATGTTCAGCAAAATATTATTTTAGTAATATCAATAAAGATGTCATGGAGTCATAAAATCTCTTAGAAAGCAATTAGTACTAACCTCATCTTTGGATTATAGATACTATGGTTCGCAGTAGTTCCTCAATTTTGCCAAATTCTTCACACATCAAAGTCTGGAATAGAGTTTCTACTCTCTCAATCAAGGGCTCCTTTTAATGCAGCCCATCCAATTTCAACGTTATCTATGGAATTATTACACTGATTAGTCACAATGCCATTTTGTATAATGTGAAGATTAACAAATATCTTCACAAACCTGTTTGGGGCCTCTACAGTGTGTCAACAGCTACACAAAGCGCCAACTGCTATAGGTATAAGATAAGTAAGATCCCCTTTCCAAAGACATGTACAGTCAGGAAAAAATGATGAGCTCATAAATAATGGCTTACCATTGCCTAATGGATAAATCAAAGCTCCTTAAAAATGGCAGAAAAGGCTGGGCCCAGTCATGCATACCTATAATCCCAGCAACTGAAGAGGCTGAGGCAGGAGAATTGCAAGTTCATGGCTAGCCTCATCAACTTAGCAAGGCCCTCAGAAACTTAATAAGATCCTGTCTCAAAATAAAAATTTTAAAAAGCTGTGGATGTGGCTTAGTGAGGAAGTGATAAAGCACCCCTGGGCTCAATCCCCAGGATAAAGAAAAGAAATAGACAAAGAAATCTTAAAACAGAATGCATTGTGAGGATTTAAACTTTCCAGGTTGAACATGTATTCCCAAACTACAATAATCAGAATGTGTTTTACTGCCATAAATATAGATGGTGATCAATGACAAAGAAGTGTTCAAAAATGAACTTTAACACTTATGGCCAATTGATTTTTGAAAAGGGTACCTAAGTAATTTAATAGAAAAAAATGGTTATTACCACAAATGATGCTGGTGCTATTGGTTATCTTACTCAAAAACTGATTTAGGCACTTAACTTTAAACTATATGCAAACATTAAGTTATGGATCTCTAAATATGAGTGTTAAAATTCTAAAACTCCTAGAAGAAATATATAAGCAAATCTTTGAGTTTTTGGGTAGGCAATGTTTTCTCAGATATAATACTCTGACCACACACACACAAAAATAATTTAACAAAATTATAAACAGGATGTCATAAAAATTAAGAGCTGTTGCTCTTCAAAATATATCATTAAGAAAGTGAAAAGATAGGCATCAGGAAAAATATACACATTCGTACACAATAAGAGACTTGCATTACAAATATGTGAAGAACTCTAAAAACTCAGGAAGATGTCAAATTACCCTAGTAAAATATGGGCAGTAGATTTGAGTATTTCACCTAAGAAGATACACAGATAGTAAGTGCATAAAAGATTCTCAATATTACTGATTATTTAGGAATGCAGCTTAAAACTCTTAATACATAAAGTAGACTTCATAGCCATTAGGCTAGCCAAAATCAAAAAGAAAAAATTATAAGAGTTGTCAAGAATGTGGATAAAGGAAACCCTCGTATATTTCAGGTGGAATATAAAATAGCAAAATAGCACATTCATTTTAGGAAAAAGTTCAGCAGTTTTTAAAATGATAAATGCAGAGTTATCATATTATACAACCCATATTATGGGTACTTTATCAATTCCTCTCTGAGTCACATCCACAGCTTTTTTAATTTTTTTAAATTTTTTTGAGACAGGATCATACTAAGTTGCTGAGGGCCTTGCTAAGTTGCTGAGGCTATCCATGAACTTGTAATTCTCCTTGCAGGTGTTAAAAGAAATAAAGATATATTCAAAGGCTTTTGTATAGGTTCATAGAAACATTATACACAATTACTTAGATAAAGAAACCATCCAAAATATTTATCCACTGATAAACATACGAACAACTAAAGATCCTTGTTATAACTTGGATGTATTTCAAAAACAGTATGCTGAATGAAAGTCACTAAAACAAAAGTCCCAAGTTATACTGTTCTATTTTTATTAAGTGTCTAGAAAAGGTGAATCTATGGAGACAGGAAACAACCTAGTTGTTCTATAGAGTGGGAGGTAAGGTGGGCAGTTATTACAAAAGGATGCAATGTTCCTTTTGAAGTGATAAAAAAGGCTAGATCAAATTTTGGTGACAGTTTATAAGTCTGTAAATTAACTAAGTCATCAACCCATGCACTATTTAAATAAGTATATTTTATGGTATGTGAATTATATTTCAGTAAAATTAAGAATAAGAAATAGCACCTTACCTTATATGGCCCCCATTGCCCCAAGTTAATGCTAAACATTATTTTCTCCATTACATTGATTTTAGTTCTCCACACACTATGTTCACTTGCAATTTTATTTATTTATTTATCTATCTATCCACTCATTTATTTATTTATTTATTTATTCATTACAGCACTGGGAATCAGTGCTGTAAAACTCAGTGCCTCTTGCCTTCAAGAGCAAGTTCATTCTTGATGATCAGCCTTCTTTGAAAATATTTTCCATAATTATTCCTTTGAATAACTTTATAATTCTGAACTCATTTTGATCTCAGTTCAAAATAATTTTGCTGACTTCCAAAGTCATGCCACTCCAACAACTCCCCTTACACAATATATACATATGTGTAGATATATAACACATCTGTATGATATGTGATAATGTGTATATATATATATATATATATATATATATATGTGTGTGTGTATATATATATATATATATATATATATATATATATATATATATATATTGCTACCCTTATTTTCTTTTCTGTTCACTTCAATATAAGCACTCCAGGGGAAAATGAAAGTGTCTCTTTGTCTCTCTCCTCAGTGGTTAGTGTAAGGTAGATTTTCAATAATCGTTTATTCTATGATATTCTGTAGAATAAAGTAAGGTAGATCCAAGGACCATTGTAAAAATTGGCCCAGCGACTCTACAGCTTCATCCTGTGATCATCAAGGCAGGATAAGCAAAACGTACTCAGGTTATTGGAGCAGCTATAGCTCATATGTACCAATAAAGTGAGGGGGCTGAAAACTTCTGAAGAGGGCTTCCCCCTATAAAGGGACCTGCGTAGAAGTAATCTGTCCAACATAATTTTGTGTGTGTATGTGTCTGTGTGCATACATGTATATGTGTGTACGTGTGTGTGTGTGTGCACATGTATGTGTATATGTGTGTGTAGAAAAGCGAATATAAGGAGTGGGGGTAGAGCAAAAACAGAAATTTCCCAAATGATGTTGTGATGGTTAACAATGCTACTGGCTAAATTCTTTACTGAATATTTACTTAGCACAAGGCAGTGAACTAAGTATTTTATATCCAATTATATCCTTTGATCGGCACAATCTCCTAAGAATTTATCTATGAAAATTCCCCAGCTTGTGAAAGTTAAAAAATCGCCATCTAGTTTGTCAGAGATGGTGTTGAGGGCTGCAGAATTCAGAAGTGCATGGCTGTCATGTTCCATGTACTGAGATCCACGCTTCCCCATTCAACTGCTTACCCTCTACCACTTGTGTATCCACAGCAGTTTGGCTTACAAATTTCCTTCTTCATGGTCTTTCTCACAATCTCAAAGTGAAAGTGAGTGATACATCAGAGAATGATATCAATATATACCTTTAATCATCTACTTAATTGGTAGCATGTGGTGTGATATATACTCTTGAACAACCTTGCTATTGAACTTTTTACTAGACTACTGTAAAAAAATACTATTTGGATATAAAGGTTGATGAAACATTATGGTATAACAATGTATCTTGAAATATAAATGTTCACATCAAGTAAAGCATTTGCCATTTATGGTTTTTAGAAAATATTTATGTTGTACTTTTAAAACAGTCACAGGAAAAATAAACAGATTATAGCAAACTCATCAATTTGAAGGCTTTTAAAATGATAACGACTGATCATGTCACCAATAAACTTAATTGGGCCTTTATGAGATGAGGGGAAAAAAATGTGCTCTTGAAGCCAATTAAGAGTGTACACATAATTTCAGGGCAAATGCTCAATATAACACTTGAGAATAAAACATTTCCTGATAAGTATCAATGGACTAGTTACAGTGATTTTGATGAAGTAGAACAAATGTCTTATTATATAATGTCTGGATCCTCCATATCTTCTGCCTCCGTTACCATCCTTAGCTTTCAGTCAGGGGACCATCAGAACATGCATGTACAGGTACACACCCCATTTTTCACATAGTCTAATCCTGGAGTATCAGCAATAGTTGCCTTACTTTTCCTTATATATCCAGATTCTAACATCCTTGGTCATTCTCTCATTACAACCTTATAAAATGTGAGGTTGAGGTAGGCTAGCAATACTTTCTTAATCTACAAATCAGTCTTTCGTGCTTGATGATGATCCTACTTCAGACTCCAAGGCTATTCTTGTTTTTGTTTATCCTTCCCCAGAGTCTGTAATTGATAGAACTTCAGCCAGACTCATGCTTACTCATAAGAAAGATGCAGACAGCATGTTCATCAAATATATTATTCTTATTACTGGTCAAATATATTATTCCTTTTACTTTGTATATTATATACAGTTGAAGGTAATAAAACAACATCTTCACAAAACCATTAGTATCTTGCTAATTGAGAAAACTTCACCTTTTGTGTGAATTACTGACCCTCGATGAATAGTCTTCATTGTAAATGGTTCTGAGTATATCTACTGGAAACATTTAAATGTGAAGTAAACCTTTCATGTACTCTATAATGACCCAAATCATTATCTTGACTGACTTCCATAAAAATTAACAGCCTACTACTGATAATAGAGAATTCCTCTACCGGATGCTGATATACTTAATGTATGAGAAGTTGGTTGGCAAAATCATCATATCCACATCCATTCAGCAGCCTCAAGTTCAGAAAGCATTTATAAGCATCACACGCAGGGACGTGGCATTGAATTTCTTTCCCAACAACATCATTTTTTTCCTTGAACTTAGGTAATGTTGAGGTTGTCGGGAGTAGAAATTACTAAGTGTTTTTAACTATATAAATAAGTTTATGTTATAACTCATTTAAGCCTCATCACTAATCTATGGGAAAGGCATGATCAGTGCTAACATTCTCTACATGAAGAAATGAAGAGGTTGAGAATTTAAGCAGCTTGTTCAAAGTTGTGCAGCTCCTAAAATGTGGTGTCACCACTTGAAAAGAGGGCTTGTGTCAGAGTCCTCACATATTATTCACACCTTCTTCATTCTGCCTGCCTCCAGCTGTATGTAATGAAATTCATCATTAAGTGTCTTACAAGGTTGTTGTGAGCTCTCAGTGAAATTTAAAAAGTAGGTGCTGCCTGCCCAGAGAAGCACTGATTAACATTGCCTTCTGCCAACCTATCTTCAAATTGGCAACCACCTCCTTCACTTCCACATACATTAGATAAAATACCAATTGTTAGATCTCCCCCAGGTTCTACTTCATCCTTTTCAAATCCAAAAGGTTTTTCCATATTTGCAAAAGAAAAGGAATCAAGAATATCATAGAAATGCATGCATAGGACTGAATACTTCTTTTTTTTTTCCTTAACACTTTGAAACATGAAATTACAGAAAGGTGACCCCAGTGTGGTTGAAACCATGGAATTTGTGATAGCTACAGAGCATCTGTAGCATGGATATAATCTTAATGTAGAAACACAAGTTAAAGCACCCTCACCTTTTTTGAATTTGACATATCTGGCCTTGGTACAAACTGCTCATCAGTACTCTTGAGGAGCTTATCTGTCAGATATATTTACAGAAAAAGGTCTGCTTAACATAAACCTGAGAAAAATACACAAATTCAGCATTATGTCATCAGGCATAAAACACAATATTTCTCCTAGAAAGCTATAGTAGAACATGTTTGGCAAAAAGCAAGTTGAGAGATGATCTGTAAGAAAGTATATTAAAAGTATTTGAAATTCGTTGCTTATTGTCTCTTTCTATATCCAATGACCCTTGAAAATGTAAGCAGAAGTTCATCAGACAAGGTTAATTTGCTGCATTAACTATTTGGGAAGTAAATAAATCCAGGATGGCTACAGCCAGAAGCTGTCATAGTCCTGCCAATTCTTTGGCAAGCTAGTGCATCAAGATGTCACCTCTGCATCCGATGAGGTAAGTTCCTCACATCCTGACACAGACTGCTCAATGACAGAAACAAGTTGAGCCTTTCTGGCCAGCTTCTAATCTCAGCATCTCCTGGAGACCAGTCACAGGGGCAGAACTTGGCATCTTCTTGACAGCATGAGACAGGCAGGCTGAGAGCTGAATCAACCAGGAGAATGCCTTCCCCTGCCTCAGATACTGTCTCTCAGGTGGGCAGGCCAGCTTGGCTAGTTTGCAGGAAGGTTACAGATCTTTAATCTCTTTCCCTGTCAATCTGTTGCTGCATTCCATAATTAAATCAGGAAAGTTGGGGTAATGGCTTTGAATCAAGGTGATGGGCATAGAACAAGCCCTTTCTTTGCATCTATGAAATTTCCTAAACAAATATTTTTTCCTGTTCCCTTTGGAATGATAGGAAATCTATGGTCATTTTTACAATTTCACTCATATCCTCTCTCCTTCCTGAATTTGCACATCCTCAGTCATGTATCAGAAAAACCATTTCTCCAATGAATATATCCAAGAACTAGCACATTGGTACAGATTTTTCAAAAATCAATTCAGAGAACATTTACTTTCTCAGAAGTTGTGATTTCTCATTAAATACTCTTACATTCATTAAGGTGGTCAAAGAGATGCTAATAGGACTGTGTGTATATAAGTGTGCATAAACACATGTGCACACACGTGTTAACATATGACTTATGTAAGAGTTATTGTATGTTGTGATAAAGTACCCAAACACACCAAATTAAAAATGAAACAGTTTTTCTAAAAAAGATTTGTTTTCCTGTAGGTTCTATCATGTTAGCATATTATATTTTATGTTGACTTTGCAAACAATAATCATGCTTAAATTGAAGAATTAATGAATATGTATATTTTGTAAGGCATAAGTAAAAACGTGAACACAGAGGTGATGTCACTTTTTTCAACTCAGATTTTTTGTGGCTGTGAATAGGGATTAATATAAATTGATCCTCAGTTCAGATCCAAGAACACAAGCAAAAATGTCAATTGCAGGGGGGCAACAGGCGTACTGCAAAGTCCCCTAATGAATATGAATAAGAAGACTTTAGTTCTTTATTCTTCTCCTGCTGCTGCTTTGGGGAAAGATGACAACCTAATCATGTCTGCCCAGCACCGGGCTGTGAGTTTACATTAAGCAGCATGAGTCCTGTCATTACTGCACGGTTTGGGGGGATAATGGCTTTGTCTAAACTGTACCACAGGCAGAGATCATTCCTGAAAGTCACTCAACAATTCACAAAAAAATAAGGTTTTCTGCATATTTTAAATGTGCTGGAGGTTTAAATGTGAAATGATTAGCTGAGTTCAGTGTGAGGAAGAGATATAAAAATCTTGTCCACTATGTGAACTAACTGCACAATGACTGACATTATCTCCATGTTTATTCATATAACAATAAATTAATCTATTTTAAATAAATGAACTGTGAGAATTGCTTGACCCTAGAGCACACAAAGAGCTACCAAAGACTGAATAGTGTAGGAAAATGGGTAGAAAAATCAAAATACGACAGTTCTGTTAATAACTGAGCATTTGCTAAGTGTGAAAGCAATAATGTGTCTTCCATTCATCTTGGAGAAGAGCTGAATGGAAAGAGAGAGGAAGAGTAAGATACCAAAGAAGATTAAAAACATCAGCCATCACTAAAACAAAGAAAATGCCTCTTAAACCTCTGTTTTATTTTGATATTATCTTAATGATTATTTTACTTCCATTTACTATTTTTACCCCAGATATTGATTCTTAAAGTGTTGGTGAAGTTATTGACTTTATTCATTAGAAAGAA
Source organism: Marmota flaviventris (assembly GCF_047511675.1). Lineage (NCBI taxonomy): Eukaryota > Metazoa > Chordata > Mammalia > Rodentia > Sciuridae > Marmota > Marmota flaviventris. The sequence goes on along the minus strand of NC_092506.1, from coordinate 24,993,353 downwards.
ACAGGATAGGTACAATTAAGTTTACTACCATGTCAGACCATAGAAATACCAAGAATTACAGGTTGTTCACATGTTTGCACCCATCCTTGTGACGGGGGATACATGTGAATGGTGGGAACACAAATTTAAAGGAATAATTCTATAAAATGGGCCCACTGTGCTGATGTCCACATGCTTTTTTTCCTAGAAGCAATTTACGTGCAACCCTGTCTGGCTTAAGTGGACAGGATATGTCACATTCCTCAGCACACTACCAGTTATCTGTAGGAGAAATGCAGGCCCAAAATAATGTTGGTAAGAGGAACCCAAGTTAGCCTGATGGATGAGACTTTTGTGACCCTTTTCACAGACCAGATCCTGATACTCAGGGAGATCAGGATCCTTACTCCTTATCATAACATCTGTAAGAATTTATGGTTAAGAACCCAGTTAGACTGGTCATCATGGGCCAAGGTGACCTAGAGTTGTCATGGCAACTTGAAAATCTGATATTACCCTGCTATCAAGTCAAAGACATAGGAGGGACCAACGATCCGATTTTTACTTTTCAGTGATCTAATAATGTCAAGATATAGACCTGGGTGGAACACTCTGGAAACTTCTTTGGATCCCAATAAAATTGGAATGCAGGAGAGGTATGTTATCCCTCTTTTTTCTGAGAGGACCCACAGTTTCCCTTGAAAGTGTCCCCTTTCTTCACACTGCCTCACTTTCCCAGAAAGCCCCAGCCCTGTAACACCTGTACCCATGTCCTTTGCACCGTGCCTCTGCTGCTCCACAACCAAAGAATAGAATGTCCTTCCTCACTTCTTGAGTCTAGGCTGGGCTCAGGTTTTGCTGGGGCCAACAGAATGAAGAGAACTTGTCCTGTTTCTGGCCCTAACTCTTACCTCTCCTTCACATATTCCTGACAAGTTCAATAGGAACAAATACAGGTTAGCCTGTTAGCGATTGAAAATCTCGAGGTCCAGGCACTCGGACACACCCACTGCTCTAGCCAAAAATATGACATCAACTTAACAAAAGAGGTGAAAGACTTATACAATGAAAAGTACAGAACCCTAAAGAGAGAAATAGAAGAAGATCTTAGAAGATAGAAAAATATACCCTGTTCATGGATAGGCAGAACTAACATCATCAAAATGGCGATATTACCAAAAGTTCTCTATAGGTTTAATGCAATGCCAATCAAAATCCCAACGGCATTTCTTGTAGAAATAGAGAAAGCAATCATGAAATTCATATGGAAAAATAAAAGACCCAGAATAGCAAAAACAATGCTAAGCAGGAAGTGTGAATCAGGCGGTATAGCGATACCAGACTTCAAACTATACTACAGAGCAATAGTAACAAAAACAGCATGGTACTGGTACCAAAACAGGCGGGTGGACCAATGGTACAGAATAGAGGACACAGAAACCAATCCACAAAACTACAACTATCTTATATTTGATAAAGGGGCTAAAAGCATGCAATGGAGGAAGGATAGCATCTTCAACAAATGGTGCTGGGAAAACTGGAAATCTATATGCAACATAATGAAACTGAATCCCTTTCTCTCGCCATGCACAAAAGTTAACTCAAAATGGATCAAGGAGCTTGATATCAAATCAGAGACACGCCGTCTGATAGAAGAAAAAGTTGGCTACGATCTACATACTGTGGGGTCGGGCTCCAAATTCCTCAATAGGACACCCATAGCACAAGAGTTAATAACTAGAATCAACAAATGGGACTTACTCAAACTAAAAAGTTTTTTTTTTTTTCCCAGCAAAAGAAACAAGAAGAGAGGTAAATAGGGAGCCTACATCCTGGGAACAAATCTTTATTCCTCACACTTCAGATAGATCCCTAATATCCAGAGTATACAAAGAACTCAAAAAATTAGACAATAAGATAACAAATAACCCAATCAACAAATGGGCCAAGGACCTGAACAGACACTTCTCAGAGGAGGACATACAATCAATCAACAAGTACATGAAAAAATGCTCACCATCTCTGGCAGTCAGAGAAATGCAAATCAAAACCACCCTAAGATACCATCTCACTCCAGTAAGATTGGCAGCCATTATGAAGTCAAACAACAACAAGTGCTGGCGAGGATGTGGGGAAAAGGGTACACTTGTACATTGCTGGTGGGACTGCAAATTGGTGCAGCCAATTTGGAAAGCAGTATGGAGATTCCTGGGACAGCTGGGAATGGAAGCACCATTTGACCCAGCTATTGCCCTTCTCGAACTATTCCCTGAAGACCTTAAAAGAGCATACTATAGGGATACTGCTACATCTATGTTCATAGCAGCACATTTCACAATAGCTAGACTTTGGAACCAACCTAGATGCCCTTCAATAGACGAATGGATAAAAAAAATGTGGCATTTATACACAATGGAGTATTACTCTGCATTAAAAAATGACAAAATCATAGAATTTGCAGGGAAATGGATGGCATTAGAGCAGATTATGCTAAGTGAAGCTAGCCAATCCCTAAAAAACAAATGCTAAATGTCTTCTTTGATATAAGGAGAGTAACTAAGAATAGAGTAGGGACGAAGAGCATGAGAAGAAGATTAACATTAAACAGGGATGAGAGGTGGGAGGGAAAGGGAGAGAGAAGGGAAATTGCATGGAAATGGAAGGAGACCCTCAGGGTTATACAAAATTACATACAAGAGGAAGTGAGGGGAAAGGGAAAAATAATACAAGGGGGAGAAATTAATGACAGTAGAGGGGGTAGAGAGAGAAGAGGGGAGGGGATGGGAGGGGGGCTAGTAGAGGATAGGAAAGGCAGCAGAATACAATAGACACTAGTATGGCAATATGTAAATCAATGGATGTGTAACTGATGTGATTCTGCAATCTGTATACGGGGTAAAAATGGGAGTTCATAACCCACTTGAATCAAAGTGTGAAATATGATATATCAAGAACTATGTAATGTTTTGAACAACCAACAATAAAAATTAAAAAAAAAAAAAACAAAGTTATGGAACCCGAACTGCTGATGACTGCTGATATATGAGGGAGTTCGGATCTGAAGAGAAGAACTGCCCAGCTGAGCTCAGCTCTAATTGCTGACACAGAGTAATGAGAAATAAACAAGGAGTTTTAAGGCACCCAATATTGCAGTGGTTTACCAATACACATGTTCAACAAGGCAATGAATATTAGACATCAGCACAATGAAGCATTAGGCAGGCTTTAAAATGGCAATGAAAAATGCTAAGTGAAATCGTCATGTTTATATTATAATATTAAGCAAAAATAAGAGCATGCAATTATTCACCTATGCAGAAACTATGGTAATTTATGCACCCATGGAACAAGGGGCATGGGAAAAAGCCGGTTGTTTTTAAGGGTTGTAGCATTAAGCATCAGGTCAACTTTATTTTTATGTTTTCATAAGCACAACTACATTGCATTTTCCATTGAAAATATTTAGAACAACAAAAAGTCTAAGACATTCTCAGTTCCTAGGATATACTGGTGTGACATTATTAGATGACCCACCGAAGAGTAAAAATCAGATCTTTTGTCCCTCCTGCCCCATATTATAATTTTTAAAAGTGAACAATATGTACCATAGAAATGTTTAAAATTTGGGAAGAAATCTCATTAATTAGGAATGAAAGTAAAATTCACAGTAGCTTATTTTACTTTCATTATCAGAGTGCTAGTATTTAAAATAAAGTGGAGATTTAAATACTCCATGAGACACAAAACCTATTTAAAGAGTGAAAGATACTGATAATGACTAAACTTTCATATGATAAAGGTCAGCATTTAAATGTTAAAGGTGACTGACCTAAGATAAGGATGAAACAGTTTAAGCACTAATTCTAAAAATTACCCTCATTGGAATGGCTCATTCCTTTACTAAATGTCTATGTGCACTTCATAGAAGCATTGCCCTATGAAAGTGAAACTGACTTATTTGCAAAATCCCAAGAACTGCATAGAAATTCCAAAGGCATGCCCTTGGGAAATTACCCTTGACCAATATATTTCCTTAATCTGGGGGCTACTGAAGTCCAGTGCTCCTTTTCTAGCTGAGTATGCACATTTGCTGCATTCAGAGGAATGTGGAGTTTGGCTTCACTCTTGCATTATGAGGGCAATTTATTTTGACAGCTTCCCCAGCCCCCCAAAGTTATCAGACTTCCAATATGCTGCATATTGAACTCTAAGCATCCCAAAATTCTGTAGCCTGAAGTTGAAAGCAGAGAGATTGGAACAAAAATCAAAGACAGCAATGCAGAATTTGTGGTCTCACTCTTGTCTTTAAAAAGCCAACAGCTCAAAATTGAATCTGTTCTTTATTTAGATAAGATCACCGTCCATATCTTTTGCCACTAGCCCCATTTTCTTCATCCCTATAACTCCTTTATTTCCTGTTGCTATGGTTAATTTATCCCCACCCCCATTTACAAATTTGTTTTAATCTTTCCTTGTCTTGTGTCTCTTCTACCAGTCATTGAGTAGCTTTTCTGTCCTCTGGGAAAGTGAATCACTTTTCCCCTACTTCAAATTCATCTTTCTCTTCCACATCCAGAATCTCTTCCACTTATTATATAGTTAGCATGCTGTCCTTTAGAGAAGCAAAGTTTGTTGTAATGCCACTGACCTAGTTTGAAGGTTGGCAAAAATAAAAATAAATAAATAAATAAATAAATAAATAAATAAATAAACAGCCTCATGAAACTACTCATTCATTATCAGGATATTGTCAAGGATATTGTCCATTACATCATATAATGTCCTATTTATGAAGTCTTCTGCAAGAAATCCCTATTGCATCTTTACTCAGTGAACAGAGGTGCCCCTCCTCAGCATATTTTGTTTATTCCTTTTTGCCTTTTTTGTTTGTTTGTTTGTTTGTTTAAGGGATATTGTGAATCTTGTAACCAACACAATGGTTGATTAAGTCAAGTAAAGTATAAAAGCTGACATGCCTAATATTTCACTCTCCTCCACGGTTCTTCACTGCCTTCACTCTGTTTTTATGTAGTATTTTTTTGTTTGTTTGCTTGCTGATACTTTTATGTATCTTTTTGGCTAATACTTATCATGCACTCTTTGTATATCAGGCACGGTTTTTAAGTACACAGCACAAACATAGTTATTTTAATTCTCCTTTCTAGAGAGCTAGATAGTAGCTATCTTTCCAGATAGACAGCTACTTAATTATCTCAACTTTGCAGGGTTGAAAAAGTGAGGTACAAAGAAATTGAGTCACTTCCCTAAGGTCACACTGCTAGTGACTGCAGAAACCACTCTTAGATAAATTCAATTATTTCTGGAAGAAGACACAGAGGAGAATTTGCTGTATTTCAGAAACATGGGAATGATTTCTCCAAGGCAAAGGTAATCCCATTAGGCAAGTCAATTTGTCTCAACTACTTAGTTGACGGAAAAACTTTGCTGTTCTGTTTTATAAACAATTGAAGGATTCCCCAAATTCCATGCCATTATTAGTCTTTCCTAAACTTTCAAATAATTAGGCCAGTACTTACAGTTAAATGATCAAGGCTAAAGGGTCTTTGTATGTGAAAGTTAAATGAGTGAAATACTAAAATTTTGCTATTGGGAAGTCTCCATGACATTTAGGATTTTGAATGATGTGTTTTCCCTAAGGGCTTTCATGTTGGGTCTCTCATGAAAAGAAGATCTGGTATCACTCAGGTTAGATGTGATTAGTAGATCCCAACAAATGAAGTTTTGTGTAAAAGTGAACTAGAGACATTAGTTTGCTTTTATACCTTCAAAATTACAAAAATAAAATTTAAGTTTCAGCTATTAAAAAATGACTACTGTAAATTTATATAGAAACTTCTACCTTCCAATAGGTATCAGAATTCTTCCTTTGAGTTTTAAAGGAGAAAGATAAATTTTATTTTCAATCTTTGTGTTCTTTGGACAAATATAAAAGATTATTTTTTTCTTCAGTACAAACAATAGAAAACAAAGGCTGACTAATTTAAGGAGAAAAGGATTACTTTGGAAGGATATATTTAAAAAAAAAAAAACAAAACTGAGAGAATTGCCAGGAGACTGAAAGAACCCAAAGTAGCAAATAAGCAGAAACCAGAAAATAACCAATGCTGCAGATGGACACTGGACATTGATGCCAGCGTAGCTATATACACTATGCATTTTACTCCCAATACTAGATTCAATGCCAAAATTTACCCTCCTGATAAAGTCTCATTCAGAAAATCACAGTCCCTGATTTGCCTTGATAAACTTTTTAGAACAAATAAGTCTTTAAAGCCAGGAGTGGTAGCTCACCCCTGTAATCTCAGCAGCTCTAGAGGCTGAGTCAGGAGCATTGAGAGTTCAAAGCCAGCCTCAGCAATTTATCAAGGCTCAAAGCAATGCAGTGAGAATTTGTCTCAAAACAAAAAGGGATAGGGATATAGCTTATTAGTAAAACACCCCTGGGCTCAATCCCTGCTACCCTCCAAAAAAACTGGCTTTAAAGTTTTCATATTTGGAGGAAGATCACTGCCATATATACTAAGACTCATACAACTGTAAGTTCATCAAGCAAGGAGGAGTCAAGAGTATGAACTGCCAAAAACAAATAACAAATGTTTACTAGAAATGAACAAATACATAAATAGCATTTTTCTTCTCATTCTTTCATCAATCCAGCCATCCAGCCGCTCAACACATTTCTGTTGAGTTTCAGGCATGCTGTTACGTATTAGGAGTTGTATTGGGTCCTTTTTGTTTGCACATTCAAGTTTACTCCCCAGTCTTCTCCACCCACTCTGTGCTTCTGATGGCAGATCACTGTGATGATTTTATAAGGTCTCCATTGCCCGGTAGATTCTGCTTGAGTTTGGCCAGTGACAGCACAGCTGGAATGATAGAAGTTGGGAGAAGACGGCAGGTATTTATTTTTCTTACTACCCGCATTGGGCATTAGCTACATTGCTTCAGGAAAGCCACAGTTCCTAGAGGCTACTTGGACTTGTCCACAGCTACAGCTTCAATGGATTCTTGTGACCACTCATCATCTTTGCCCTTCCAAGTTGAAGGACAGTAAAGACTTCCTGATGTTGCCAGCCTAGGATGGTCTTAAGAGCTCCTGATGGTTTCCTCTCTGGTTTATCTCTAATATTTCATAAAAATCCCCTTTAAATTTTTTCTTTAGATACCCTTTTTGGAGGTCACATAGAGCTTGCAGAAATTATGAAGTTTCAGGATACACTTGGTATTAAGATTTTGCTTATTGTACATAGATTTAGCAAAGCTGTGACTTTTACATGTGGTGAAACTCTCACATCTACAAGGGGCTGGCTTGAAAAGCACTACACACTCTTACATCAGGGTTCCAATTCTGAATTCTGAAAATGGCTACTTTCGTATTCAGGGACTCTGAGAAATATCCAACATATATACATCTGTGAATATCTCTCCCTAAAATATTTTATTTTAAATATTTTCTGGTATATTCACCTTCCTATTACCCCATTGTCTTTACTACACTATTAAGTATCTTCTGTGCCACTGATTTTTAGGTGATTCAACCAAGAATACAATCATATTGAGAGATTAACATAATTCAACACAGTAGAGTAACAGGCTGTATATTTATAATGAGGGTTTATATTATCCTGAACATTTTTTTCTGGTCCTATTAGTTTTGCCATGGAGGCATGGGCTGCATGGTAAAGTGGATATTAAAAGGGAAGATAGCAAAGAAACAAGATAGCATCAGAATCACACTGTAAATATTTCTCAGAATAAGATATACAAGTGGCCAAGAAGTATATTCAACATTGCTGATCATCAGGGAGATACAAACTAACACTGTTATGAGATATCACCTGACTCCGGTTAGAATGACTATTTATAAAAGAAATAAATAAGTGCTGTTGAAGATGAAAAAAGAGAACTCTAACACACAGTTTGTGGGAATGAAATTTCTGTATGGAAATGAGTATGACATTTTTCACTCATAATATGCATTTTAAAAGTTTTTCAAATAATTAAAAATAGATCCATATGATATAGCAATCCTATTCCTGGATATATATGCAAAAAAATGAAATCAGTATGTCAAACAGACATCTATATTCCCATATTTATTGCAGCATTATTCACAATAATGAGGAAATAAACTTAAGTATCTATCAAATGATCAATGAAAAAAGAAAATATAGTACTCAATGCAATGCTACTCAGCCATAAAATATGATATCCTGCCATTTGCAACAACTTAGATGGAGATCATATAACTAACTGAAATAATCTAGACTTAGTATTGTAAAATCTTGCAATAGAATCTAAAGAAGTTGATCTCATGGAAGTTGAATATAGAGTAGTGGTTAGTTAAGAGAGGCTGGGAAGAGTAGTGAGGAGGGTTAAATAAAGATAGGTTTACCAATGGGTACTAAATTATAATTATATGGGAGAAATAAGTTTAGGTGTTCCACAGCACAATAGAATGAATATAGATAATGATACTATATTGTACTTTTGAAAAAAGATGGAAAAAAGATTTTGAAAAGTTTCATTACAAAGAAATGATCAATACATGAGGAGGTAGAAATGTTTACTCTGATATGAAAACTGAACCTCATAAAATGTACCTTTTCATTGTCAAATAAAATTTTTTAAATATATTTTTCAAAGTGCATTGAATATCCTAGGTGTGATTACATAGATGCAGAGAAGAATAAGACTATGGCTTCCTATATCATAAAACTCCTGTTCTTTCTAATCATGCCAGAGGTTTGCAGTCACATCATACTGTATTCATATTAAGCTTGAGATCAACTCAAAGCCTTGTAATATTTTCATATCAACTACTACAGCAGCATGTTTTCTCATTCCTATACTTAGGCCGTTGAATTTTGGAATCAAAATGCCTATCGCTGGGTATTGCACAGTTATATATAAAACCAACTTGTGGTTTCTTTGACTAAGTTTAAAATTTTTATCCTTAGAAGAAATCAAGACATTGATAATGATAAACATCTTCTAAAAATATTGTTAATAATCATATGATCTCATAACAACTGTTTTAGCATATGTTATTGTACTTTCTCCCCATAAACTAGATAGCCTGGTTAGATACAATTAGCATCAATTTAAAGATGAAGAAACTGAGATATTATAGACACTGCCCTTTGGTACTCATATATCTAGTTAGTAATCACACCATTCCTTGAACTCTTTCTCCTTCCTCAATCCAAACTTCTGTTCTATATGAAATACATTTCAGAAAAACATATAAACAAAGTTTTATAACCCCAAGCATCTCATTATGAATATTCCATTAAACAGTGCAAGTGGACCAGGGAACACTCTTTACTGCATTCTGTAGCATTTATGAATACCACCATGAACACAGTCAGAAGCTAGATGCGTAGGTCCAGAAGTAGGAGCTGCTAAATCGCAGTGTTGTTCTCTGATTCTACTGTGCTTTTTGAAATATTTAAATATAATCATATAAATGAATATTTAGTACATTAAATATTTAGTAATTCACATGAATGGTAGTTATTCTACTTTAGCAGTGATTATTTATGACTTAAAATGTCATTTCTTTGTTAAAAATACAAGAAAATGTCTCTTCTATTCAAGCTTCTTTTCACTCCACCTGGCAACTGTCAAGAATCTGAGCAATAAAAGTTAGAAATTATCTATTGTTTTAATTTTGGTAGATTAAAAACAATCAAGCCACTGTATTTTGAAACTCTAATTACCAGGTGAATTACCACCCTAGAATCTATCACAACCTCATAACCTTCTTGGACCAATAGATTGTGGGAGATAGGATGACACACAAGTTCACAAGGAAACCCATAGCAAGAACACCCATAGGTGAAGTGGGAAACTACTATTAGAAGCTAAAATTAAAAAGTAATTTTAAGACCATTGAAGAAACCATGCTTTGCAGTAACGAAAGCTGAATAAAAGAAACTATGCCAAAAGAATTTGTATATATGACTAAAAATCTCATTTGCATTTTGTAAGCTACTACAAGAAGTTTCAAAAGCAAAGACTAAGGAGAAATTTGTACATTGAAAGCAGAATAAAGAGAAAATATAAAATAATTGAATAGCTGAGAATGGTTGTACAGGCCTCTAATTCCAATGAGTCAAGAGGCTGAGACAGGAGTTTCCCAAGCTCTGGGCCAGTCTTAGCAAATTAGCAAGACCCCAAGAAACTTAGTGAAAACCTGTCTCGAAATAAAAAATTAAAAAGAGCTGGGGGGTAGCTCAGTATCTTCGTGTTAAAGCACTCCTTTGTGTTAAATCACTGGGTTCAATTCCCAGTGCCATAGGGTGTTGGGGGACAATTAAATATAACTTGGCTAGTAAAAAAATAAAAGTGTTGGGCTGGGGTGTAGCTTAGTACTAGAGCACTTGTATGTGTGAGGCTCTGAGTTTGATCCCAGCACAGAAGGAAGGAAGGAATGAAGGAAGATAGGAAGGTAGGAAGGAAGGAAAGAGAAAATTGTTTTATATTTGTTTAATTTCCCCACCCTCACCCCCAAATTCTCAAGTTAAGATATGGCTTAAGGAAAAAGATCAAGTGAAAAATGAGTTTGCAAAACTCTGCATAAGAATTAGTAAGATTTATGATGGTATCTAGTAAATATATATATATATATATATATATATATATATATATATATATATATACATATATATACACATATACATATGTGTTTTTTAATAGTTCACAGGTCTTTGGCTCAAATGGGCTTGTGCAATCTTCTTCTGGTCCTGAAGCAAACTGTAAGGATATGAACTTTGTGCCAAAGAACTGCACTTCCTAGTGTCTGAGCCTTTGTGTATGTAGCCTGTCCTATCCTGAGTCTGTCCTTTATCATGTGATTTACCTTGTCTCAGGAGCATTAGCAAACATGAAAAAGTAGAAGTTTGATAAATGTCAATATCCTGAGGCTTGCAATTTTGAACTACTTCTCCTTTGGAGGAAAAAAAAAAACTGAGATAAAAAGACAAGCAGGGAAAGAACCATTCTGGGCATTTCAGCTGGTTGAAGAGTTATGTAGGTGAAGAGACCATATTAAACATGTAGCCTCAGCTGAACCTCCAGGTGAACCTATTTCCATGATGAAGTCAAGGAGGGACTTAAAAACAAAACAAACAAACAAAAAAACCATTGTCCATTTAACAAATGGAATTGTGATAAATTAACACTTTTTTAATTTTAAACTATTACATTTTTTGCATGGCTTTTGAAGTAATGGATAATACCATAACATGGGTAAATCCAAGGTATTATTTACCTTGAAATTTGAAGTTAAACTCAAAGCATCAAGTAACTAATTTTAATTAAAATTCCCTTTTAGGCATTTTAAATTTCCCTTTTAGGCATCTTGAGTATTTTAAATGTACATAGCACACTCTGATAATAATTCCCATATTTATGTTTATAATTGTCAACACTTAAAACATACTGACAGGTCAGACTTGAATAAATTCTGCTTTTTTGAAAAGATCAACGATTTGTTTAAAACTTGTTTTGAGCTACAGGGATTTAGGGGTATTTGCTACCATAACACTAATTAACCTATACTAACTCCTACATGCTATGATTGGTTAGCACATCAGAACTCCACTAAACACCTGCCCTGCATCTGTTGTGGTTACTCTCCAATTCTTCTATCAAAAATGTCCTCTAATTAGATCCTATAATTGGCAGTTTGCCTTATTACTAGTCATTATAATGACTGTACAGTTGTCTCTTGGTATCCATCAGAGATTAGTTCCAAGATCTGTGTGGATACTGAATTCCATAGATGCTCAAGACCCTTTCATAAAATTGCATTATTGCATTTAACCTATGTGAATACTTCTGAGTATGTTAGATCAGGTCTAGATTATTTATATTACATAAGATGGTGCAAATACTTGTTTAGGAAAGAATACCAAAAAAAAAAAAAATGTCTGGACATATTCAATACAAATCTATTTTAAAAAAATATTTTAAATTCATGTTTGCTTAAATGTGTGAATGCATAACCCATAGATACAGAGAGCAGACAGTATTTGTTATTGCTATTTTTTTGGTGTGGGGGAGAATCATAACTAGCTAGGAGGCAATAAACAAGATCATTGTAGTTTAGAATTTGAAATTCCTTGGGACAGAAGCTTGTTATCGTAGATGAATTGAATGTTCCCATGAAAGCCACAAGACTTAAAAGATGTGCCTTACCTCTAATGGAGGTAGTTATTGTATTTAGAATTCCTAAATTTACCTACCAGCCAAAACAAAATGATTAAGCTTAATGGTGCAATCACTATGCATAAAGCCTCTCTCTGCAGATTTTAAAGCCTGAATCAAACTATTTACTTTTATCCATACATTCTGAGAAGACAGTGAGAAGACAGCCAAGTATTTCACAAAAAGATAGGACAGTGTCTGACAGTGAACAGATGTTAAGCCAACAGATATCATCTACTAGAATGTACTTTTATTGGACAAATCCCAACATTCCCGAGAAGTAGAAATGATGACAAATAAGTTATGCCTTTTAGAATCCAAATACTGAATACTGTCTCATTAGTTAACCGTAAACTAGTTCTTGAGATCTCATACCCTAATAACAGTGTTTCTAGCTGACACATAAACTAATGCTCTGAATGATTATAACATTCTCAAAAAAACATATACAGATTAAACTTTGATATGTCATAGGTTTTCTAATTCCCATGTTAAGACTTTTCTGGGGCACTTTTTTCCAAACACCTGGTTTTTGGCACCATTTTCTGTTATGAGGCTATAACTTCATGTATCTCTGCTATTATTTACTGAGTACCTACTTGATTGCTTCACTTGTTTAACTTAGATTTATTTTAAAAGAATTTAAATGAGTTGTGACATCACTACAATAATTGGAAATTTAATATAATTTGCTGCACATTAAAGATAACTCTAAAATAATTCAGTTCCATCATTAAATTCTTACTAGATATTCCTGCCTGACAAATGCTTCGAGGTACATTGTGGCCCATACTCTTTTAATATAAAAGGAGGTTAGCAAGTTAAAGGCATATTAACACCAGTCTTGGATTCTGTCCTTGATATAATCAGATAAAATGAAATCAAACTGAAAGTGGAATTTCTTTGTAATTATATATCTGGCCATTGTTTATATAATTTAAAAATAAAATGATTTCTCTTTCAAGTACCAGGTGCATAGCACATATTCTACAACTTGGGAAACATTGCCCTGGGCCATAACACTTCTCTATTTTTCTTTTTTATTATACTTTCTCCTAAATATATATAAATATTTATAGGTATATCTAACTCAATCTCTCTACATTGTTTTAGAAAAGAGCCTATTCTGATGCACTAACTGCATTCATATGATATTAAGTTTGTCTTAAGGTTAAAGTTAACACATGAATGTGTTATGTTAAAATTCACTAGTGAAATATTTTTCTCAGTCAAAAATTCAAGTAAGCTCTTTAATTATAGTTACATCTTCCTCTTTGTATACTTTTTCCTAATACTTCCCTTCTGTAAAAAAAAAAATCCTTTTCTCAAATGACTACTTATATTTTAATTTTAACTTTGAGGACAAATTTATTAGTAGTCGCCATTCATTGCATTCCTTGTGTGATCCTCCCATAAGCTATCTCTTTAGAAGAGTTTCTATGAAGCTGATTCTCCAAGGTCACCAATAACATCTCAGCTGTCATTGATTGCAACTCTTCCCTTTCCATATAATATTTAACTAACTATTCCTGAATGAGCTCCCAACTGACTTGACTTTTGTAAATTCATGATCACACGATTCAAAACTTTTGTAACTCCATCTTTCTGCTTAGAGTTCATCTATCTCCTCTCTACAAATGGTCCTAATTGGCAGGCCCTGGATTCTCTTTATCTGTTGCCCATAGGAAATGAGATGCCCTGGACTGAGTATGGAAATGGGGTTCTTACTTCAAACTTTTCATACAACAAATCCAAAATGCAATTCAAATTTCAGTGCCTACTTCCTGTTCCTTATTATATATTTCTCCTCATTTGTGTCCTATTTTCTTACTGTCATTTTCATCCATCAAGTACTCTAAGCCTAAAATCTTGGTATACTCTCATTGGTACAACATTTAAACAACTGTCAATACCTGTGTCCTACTTTAAACTATGATTCTTGTTATTATTCTAGCAACTGATAGTTCAGGCCTCAATTGTGATTTACTTGTCCTATTTTTCCCTAAGTCCTCATAGTAGACTACTGAAATTCACCTTGTTCAAGACCACCAGATGGATCTCCATGTTGGACTACATTCCTGATCCTGCTACTTCTCTGCCTCAACTCATTCAATATCTTCCAAATTACCTCCAAAATAAAGTTAAAACTTATTAGTCTGGAATTCAAGCTTTTGCATAGGCTACTTATTTTCTTTACTAAACATGAGCTATGCAATGATTTTATTTTCATCTTTGATTGATCAATTAATTAATATTAGGCTGGTTAAAGTGATACACAGAAATTAGGGATATAGTCCAGTGGCAGAGTGTCTGCCTAGCACATGCAAGACACTGGATTCAATTTCTATCACCAAATAATGAAGAAATAAATAAGTTCATTAATTAAATGAAATGACACACAAATTTTAAACAGATGGATTTAAGATAAAAATGCACAAATACACATTCACCAACTGTATTTTAAAGCCTAGGCCATTTTTTTAAAATAGTATTCACCAACAGAAGTAATCACATACTTTATCCATTTTTTGGTTGACTTACAATAGAGTAATATCTTAGACATATTTGTAAAGTACAATTTTTTACATATATTTTGGATTTTTCCACACTTTCATAATTGACTCTCCCCCAATTAATAATCTTGCAGTGACTTTAAAGTAACTCATCACTATTGTGTTTTCAATGTGTTAATATTAACACAAAAAAAAGAAATAGAAAGAAAAAGAGGACCATCTTTCTCTTGGTACTTGTATTTTTTTTCCCTGTGTTCCATTAATTGTTATATATTTACAGTGACAATGAGAATTTCCATGAGAAATTTTAGAAACAAAGTTCATTTACTACTGATAAGCATACCATTAATATGTTGAAGCAGAAATGCCCAAATGCAATATAAGTGGTATAACCCCCAGAGTTCCATGTGTCATGAGTACTGGAAATAATTATTTGCAGAAAGTAGGAGAGGCTTTAGTCATTCAACAACTTGACTTTGGCCAATGGAGATATGCTGAATCTACCATTTTGCATTAAATATGATTGTTATGCTCTTTGCTTCCCAGGCCTTCTGTCTTCAAATCTCTCTCAAATTTACATGTTTTCAGCATATTACTCTTAAGTTCCGATTGCAATTCCACTTTTTCCATGTTCAATTCCCTGATACTCCTAGTTGAAATATTTTCCCCACATAAACTAACAACACTTGCATATAAGCACTTTGTATGAAAATGTATTTCCTGTGAGTTATTATTACCTTCTACATTTTAAAATCAGTATTTATAATATATGTATTATTTCTCATTCACTTTGTTGTCCTCCACAGTGTTTAGCATGAAAAAGGCAAACTAATTGGTTTCATGATAATATCTACTAATTAGATCTTTCTGAATACTGAGACTTGAAGAAAGATGAGACACATGCAGGAATTATACAGTATATTGATGGCAAAGAGAGATAGTTTTGTTGTTGTTGTTGTTTTGTTTTTAGATATACATGACAGTAGAGTGTATTTTGAGATATTATACATTCATGAAATATCTATAATTTCCAATTATAGATATTTATTTATCAGGTATTGTAACTTGCAGTAGAATATATTCCCCCCCCTCTCTCTCTATATATATATATATACACACACACACTCATATATATATATATATTATACATATATAAATATATGCTTATATATATAAATATCATATATAATACTTATGTATGTAAATATATATGTATATATGTATATATATATATATATGTATATATGTATATATATATATATGTATATATGTATGTATGTATATATATATATATATATATATATATATATATATATATATATATATATAAACTGCTAAGTTTTTTAAAACAATAGAAGTCACTGAAAACCACATAAATTATGATATGGGTTAAGGAAGAAATATTATGCAGGCATTTAAGATACTACCTGCTGAATATTTTATATAACTGAAAAAATGTTATGATGATGAGTGAAAAAAACAAGATGACAGCAAAGTAAAATGACAGTTTAAGTTCAACTATTAAACCTTAATGGAAATGTAGAGGGAATTAAATACAAATGTGGAGCAATTGCAGATGGCTTATTCCCTTTATTGTTTATTTTATTCAAATTTTCTACCAAGAGTATGTTATAATTTTATGATCAAGATTAAATAAAATGTATCTTGTTTTTTTTAAACAAAGTTGTTCAATTTCCATACATTAAATTAATCTCCTTGAATTGAGCAATTACTCCATTAATAGCTATTAACAGATATCAAAAAGGACGATGTAGGTAGAAGTATGTTACAAATCACAGCATTATTGTTAGTTTGTGGAATACCAATGAGTTTGCAGATGATATATTTTCAAAGTAAAAGGTGCCTGACTTTTAACTTCTAATCCAAAGATAATATCAACAACAGGAAAACTAAATATATTACCAGGATCACAATTTTTAATGCCCCGCCTTAGAAGATAGCAATATTATCTTTTCCCCTGTATGTATCCAAACCTGAGACACTTTTTTGTATATCTATTCTTTAATCTCACAGAGTCTCTTGGAGATAAGAAAGGAACTAAACACGCATGAAAGCAAGGAGCATGACTTTTATTCTCTTAAATGTGACCTAAGACAAAGAATATGAAGGTTTCCGGAAATTACAGCAATCTCAATGATACCAGGTTAATATGTTATACACTTGGGGATCCCTCATCCATTTTAACACTACTCCTTCGAAGCTCGTGGCTAACAAAGGAAGATTCAGAGGCTTAGGGAGCGATTTCCAAGAAACATAAAGAATACTAAACAAGAAGGACAGATATCAATAGCACCTTCAATGTCATTGAAAGTCCCTTGACTTCCTCAAGAAGCACTGTAGCTAAAATGTCAACCAGACATTCAGGAAAACTGGATCTGTTTTCATGAATGCAAGCCCTTTGCACTATTTATAACTGCCAACCATATGTGACATCAAGACAATGACTTCTGAGTATATACTAGACATTCATGCATACCTTTATTCATTCATCCATTTATCCAATTATCATATTGTGTCTGCTTATGTTCCAGGTAGTAATCTAAGAAGTGGATATACTGTGAACACTAAACAGAGACAATGTTATTAACTTTATGGAATTATATTCTAATGGGAGTAAACAATACAGTAAACACAGAAATAATGTGATTCTGTTTCATAGACTCTATTAGGGTTTAGATATTAGTTGTCCCTCAAAAGCTCATGTGTGGGAAAATGCAAGAAAGTTTAGAGATGAAATGGTGGGTTTATGAGAACCTGAAACTAATCAGTGCATCAGTACCCTTATAGAAATTAACTAAGAGGTGACTATAGGCAGGTAGGGTGTGACTGTAGGTCCCTGAGAGCATGCCTTTGGGGTATATACATTGTCCTTGTGGAGTAGGGTCGGTCTCTCTCTCTCTCTCTTTCTCTCTCTCCCTCCTCCCTCCCTCCCTCCCTCTCTCTCTCTCTCTCTCTCTCTCTCTCTCTCTCTCTCTCTCTCTCCTCCACCACAGAACTTCTGCTATAATGTTCTGCCTCACCTTGAGCCCTGAGGAATAGAGCCAGTCTTTTATGGATTAAGACCTTTGAAACTGCCCCCAAATAAAATTTTACTCCTCTAATTGTTCTTGTCAGATCTTTTGGTCACAGTAGCACAAAAGCTAACTAAAATAGCCTCCATGGAGAATACTGGAAATGAACTTTCAAATGCATACGTGTGGGTGGGAGTTGGAAGGGTGTGGGGAAAAGGGTGTCTGAAAGTGGAAAAGGAAATGGTATGTGCAAAGGATAGGAGATGAAATTCATGGTGCATTTCAGGACATGAGCTCAGTCTATATTGTACAGATGAAATAGAGAAATGAGGTTATGCTAGCAATGAAGCTAGAGAAATAAGGAGTGTAAAGTAATCAAAGGAGGGTTAAGCCCTGATTCAAATTGCAATAGTATCCTGAGGCAAGGAGGCACAATGTTAAATAGGAATTTTCTCCACTGTGTTTTAACCATGTTGGTTGACAGGAGTCACTCCAATTTACTTTCTAAATGAAAAGATAGTTAATTTGAAAAACTGGGCTGGGAGTACTTTTCTACCCAGGCTTCTGACTTCAGATTCACTTCTTCCCCTGTCAGCCCATGTTGTGTTGGTCTCAGGTTGCCTCCCTGTTTCCTGATTCTGCAAGCCTCCCTCTTTCCCAGAAACTAGCTATGGACTCAGCTCAGTTTCCATATTCAAGAATTTTCATTTACCCAATTGTGTTTACCAAATGCTTATAAGGAAATCTTGTTGGAGTTATATATAAGTACAATTGGCTACAAGCAAAGATGTTGCTTTGATAATAATTCTCATGGCCTCAAACCAGGTCCTCAAAGTTGTGTGACACTGGCTATATTCATTTCATATCACAACTTAGGTTAAAATTTCTGGACTTAACTCACTTAAAATACCTTTTAGAGGAACCAAGCACAAGCATATGTGTGGATCATCACAAATTTAATGCCTTCCACAAAACCTTGTATGTGTAGGACAGTTAAGCAGAATGAGAATATCTTTATTTAAGAAGAAACCCATGCTATGATTTGCATTTGGAGAAAACGGTCATATTATGTAGTACATGGCCATCATTTTTACCATAGACATGGTTCAAAACCAGTTTTCTCCTTGATCATTCACATGCTTATAAATCATTTTCTGTTTGTTTTCCTAAAATATTCTTAGGGGAGCATGAGTTCAATTGGTTCATGGAATAACTAAAAAGAGTGATCACTGGCCCCCCATTACACAGACAGGAATTAGTATGTGGGCATTTTCAGAGTTAAATTAATCAGAACCCAAATATATAATCAGAGCTCTTCAGATGAAAATTGATTCATAGAAACATGTGGAAGAAACAAGATAAGCAAAACAAACTTTATATCCAGTAACTATTTTGTTTTCCATTTTTGTCAGCCTTCAAACATTTCTCTCAAAGTGTGAATTATCATGATTTGGGGAAGTTTTATTTTTTACATGTCAAGGAGGAGCTTGGATTTAGGAAATCTGTCTATCAATCTGAAGCCGAAATTATGGCAAATTTGATACTAAAAGAGGGAGGATCTAACTCCAGCTTATGTACCCAAATGTGAGTGGAGAAAGAAGACTATGCATATGTCCTTCTTTTTTTCTTTTTTTCTTTAATTTGTATTTATATATGACAGTGGAATGCATTACAAGTCTTATTACACTTATAGAGCACAATTTTTCATACCTCTGGTAGTATACAAAGTATATTCACACCAATTCATGTCTTTATACATGTACTTTGAATAATAGTGATCATCACATTCCTCCATCATTTATAACTCCATGCCCCCTCCCTTCCCCTCCAACTTCTCTGCCCTACCTAGAGTTCATCTATTTCTCCCTTGCTCCCTCTCCTTATCCCACTATGAATCAGCCTCATTATATCAAAGACAACATTTGGCATTTTTTTTTTTTTTTTTGGCATTGGCTAACTTCACTTAGCATTATCCTCTAACTGCATCCATTTACCTGTAAATGCCATGATTTTATTCTCTTTTATTACTGAGTAATATTCCACTGTGTATATATGCCACAGTTTTATTTATCCATTCATCTATTGAAGGGCATCTAATTAGCCATCTAGGTGGTTCCAGAGTTTAGCCATTGTGAATTGTGCTGCTATAAACATTGATGTGGCTGTCCTTCTCTTTTTAGCTGCCTTGGATATCCATCTGGGAAGATGGCCATAGTAAGTCAAATAACTAATCCAATGAAGCTATAACATGCAAATCAAGGGAGGTCTTTAATCATTCCATTGGTTGGTTCGATCTTTCATTTCACCTACCTGCGTGTTTCATATTTTGGCAGTTAAATTATACAAATAGTGATTCCTCAGAACCTAAAGGAACTACTATAAGTCTGTGCTTCGAGTGACCAGACACATACACTGGGCAATAGCCTCTGCTGATTTCGCTAGCTCCCTACAACAGTTGCTGTGAATAAAGGCACGCCTTCAAATGACCTGGAGAATTTCAGGGTTTTGAGGTGGCTGAAAATAGATCTTGCCTGACAAATTTGTGGGACACCAGTGGAAGAACAAGGTTGCTAAGCTGTGAGTACAGTCACTCCAGGTTATAATCAATGTGATCTCTAGGCCACTACATAGGAAGCAGTAGGTGACAGGTAAAGAGGCCTGACTCAATGTCTCTATCAGTGCTTTTTGGGAAAGGATATTTTGATTGAAGGGTTGACTTATTATCATAAATGAATGGAAATTGCTACATTATTTGATGTGAATATTGAAAAGCTAGTTAAACAGCACATGCAAATGATATCTAAGACTCATGATGGCTTTGTAAACAAAATATATATCAGCCAACCTCTGAAAGTCATTTAAAAAGACCTCTATGTAGCCAATTGTATCAATCTTCTTCCTTGAATAACTATTCTGAAAACCCACTGGGGACAAATATATTTCAATAAGTTCCAGTTGGCTCCAAATACAACCATTCTTTATCTATAAAGGGATTACTCCTGGAAAATACTATTATCGTTATAAAAACACTACTCCCCAAAGGGGAACTCGTGCTTTCCTTTAATTAAACTTTCTTCTTTAAAAAACAAACAAAGGACATCTTTAAAGAGAACTTCTAAATCTTGAGAACACTTGATTCCCTCTAAAAGCCATATTATATGTAACTGATCCTTCTATTTATGATTACATTTGAGATTTTTTAAGTAAGAAGTGTGGAACAGCTGCATGTATCTTTTTTTTAAGTAAAGCATATAGCTAAAAGCCATACAATATTTCATTCTTATCTGGTTGAATGCTTGATATGTTATTTCTAAAATAAGGAGGAAGTAATTACACAAAAAGGATTTTATATAGTCATGTAATTTAATGCAAGGATATGTTCTGATAATGTGTTATTAGGCAATTTCACTGTTGTGCAAACATCATAGAGTATACTTACACAAACCTCTAGAGATGACTTAACCTGCTGTCCATTCAGGCTATAAGGAAAATTCCCCATTTATAAATCCAATCTGTTGTTGACCAAAATGTCATTGTGTGACATGAGAATAGTTGGAATCAACTCTACCTTCTCTGTCAAAAATAATCACAAATGGCAACAATAGTCACAGTGATAGAACTAATTTATAGCACGGGACTTACTTGCAATGTCAATTTTGTCAATCAAATCGTGTTCTGCTTGATATAATACACTTTGCTCAGACCTGTAATCAAAATGTGTCACTTGTTCCCTCAAATATAATATCCTAGTAACTTCTAACAGGAGCTGAAGAGTTGTATTTAGAATTGGTTATGAGTAAAACAGAAAGATGGAGATCTACATGTGACAGTACAATGAAAGAGATTATTGAAAATAGGCAGTAAGAAATTGGGGAGAACTGGACAAGTGAGAAAATTTAAGTTTAAGGGAAAAAAAACTAAAATAGACCTAGAAAATGGGATTTTGATCAATAGGTTATCCAAGCACCAAAAAAAGTCCATTAAACTTGAATCTAGGAACTTAGCCAGCAGAATCCTCAAGTTAATCCAGGAAATGCTCTGGGTCAGGGTAAAGCCTTAGGTTAAACCTTTCATTTTTTTTTTTAAAGTAGCTGGATCCCTCTCTTTGAATGAAATTCTAGTCAGAAGCTCTATATGTCAAACAGTTAAATCCACTCTCCCCTGCATAGAGCAGGGTGAGAATCTACCGGCAACTTCTCCTTTCAGCCATAGTGGAGACTGTGTGCTGTAGTGTTTGGTCAGGGTATTAAGGCTAGAGAAAGCATAACTTGCATCCCCTTGTTCTAGGAAAATACATTATGATCTGTACAGTTTCAAGCTCCAGGTTTAGAAGAGAGCCTTCCTAATCTCCATGTTTTGGCTGTCTTCCTAATCTCCATGTTTTCCCATAATTTTACAGCAGAGAACACTGGGCTTCCTACAAGCCATGCAATATGTAACTGATCCTTCTACTGTGATTATAGCCAGTTTCAGATACAAACATGTGGATTTGGATGGTTGCATTGTGATATCAACCACATTTGTTAACTTTTCAGAGTTCCTGCTTCATCTACAAAATGGCAGAAACTTATCTTCACTTAAAGAGGATTAATTAATTCATATGATATATAACAGAGATGACAATGTGAACCTTTACCTGATCCCTGTGGTCATGGAAAGCAGTGGTGGTTAAAAAAGTACCCCACTGCCACCCTTTTGTGGTTCCAGAAATGCCTTACTGCAAAGAATCACCTTTTCTCAAATGACTTTGATGAGATTCAAGGATGTCCCCCTTGCTGATCCATGACAGGGCCAGACACAGACTCTCCAAATCCCTATTTTCCAACTCATTAATTATTAGCTATGATCAGTTTCCTCAGTGATCTATTGGGACCAAATGCTTGTTCATCACACTTGGATTAAGATTCTTTTCCTTCCCCATGACACTGAAACTTCTCCACTGTTGTTAAGCCAGCATGCAACCTTTACTTCACAATCACTTGCAAGAATAGAGCATAGGGTAAAACATTCTCTCATCTCCTTTCCAATAAGGCCACCTCCACCTGCTTGTCTCATTCATTCATGAATTTCCCACACCTGGTTCTTTGTAGCCTTGCTTACGCCCTCCTATGAAAGAAAAGCCCCATTCCTGTCTGACTTTTAGATGCTCGAAGTACCCATGGTCATTGAGTTTCTCCCTATTGCAATATCCTTCTCCCTCTAGTTTCCTTTCCCAAAAATCTCTCATAAACAGTGTTTCTATCCTTATGTCAAGATGTATTTTTTTTTTTAATTTTACTGAGATTATACTGCTAAGGAAGCAAGGAGACACTAAAATGGCTAGGTAGGATACTGTTTTACATCAGCTATCTGTTGGGAGGTAGAAAAATCCTGGGAAAAAGTACAATTTTAGATAATGGATGTAAGAAGAAAGACTGCATAAGGGTATTTAGATTTCTAAAATAAGGCCCGGTGGTATTAATATTGAGATGAATCACTGGTTATTAATAACAACAAAGCATGAAGTTGTCTGCAAAATGTGAAGCATTATAAAAAGGTTGATTGAAACTACATGGGTCAGAACATATTTTACTAGAAAAGGAGATTTTAAAATTATGCTTCTTTGGGCCCCAATCCTCCTAGTTCCTTAATTACTACCACACAAAATCCCTCCTGTAGCCAATAGTAAGGCTGCTATCAGTATCTCTTCCTAGCTCCAAGCAGAGGCACTTTGCCTTCACTTTTAGACATGTAGAATGTTAACTAATTTTTTTCCTAAAGATTAGGATCCAGCTGCTTTAAAAAAAAAAAAAAAGTATAAGCACAAGGGTTTAATTGCTTATATCGATTAGCAAACTGACACCAATGTTAATTCAACTCTACAAGATCAGATACACTATCGGAAAGTGACTTAACTCAAGAGCCATCATTTATGTTCAATATCAGGTCAAAAACTACTTCTTCAAGGTTAGTCTATGTGTTAATATCAATATGCATCATCCTTTAATAAGATACAGTTCAAGACAACAGGAAGGAATAACATATTTGATAACAAATTATAAATTCCAAATTATCCTTTGGTGTATCTTTAGATGTAATTAGCTCTTTTTTTTTTTTTTTTTTTTTACCTTCACAGAAGTCCCAAACTAGCTCATCCCTATCTCTTCTTATCATAGCTCTTGTAGCTATCATTGGGCCTTAACATCCAGTGAATTAAAAGGTTTACAGCTTCTCCTCTGGAACAGTAGATTATTTCACCAATTTATGTATTCCCTTCCTCTGGTACAGACTAAGGATACAAGCAATTGGGGCAGACTTCAGAGTGTACAATCTAGAGAATAGCAGTACTCAAGATTTATCCTGTAATCGTACCACTTAGAAGTCCTATAAAAATGTAGATTGCTAGAATTTAATTCATTAAATCTGGAGGGGGACTCATAAATTTATATTCCAACAGTTCCCAGGTCATTATGATCTACTGGTCCAAAACTATACATTAGGAACCCCAGGGTTACTAGCGAATTTGTGCACTTGCAAATGCATGGTTTTCATCTTTGTTAGAACTGAGACTTCCCAGTTTTTGGAATGTTGCTGCAGAATATTCTTAAACTTTGGGGACATGCATACAGACTAACTGCAAAAAGATTAATATGATTGAATGGACATTCATGTTAAACTCTAGATTACCTCTGATAACAATGACAGGAAAAAAAAAAAGCTTATGAATTAAAATCAATCAAAGTTCTCTATGTTTTGATACAAAAGAGAGACATTAAAATTCAACTTGGAGAGTTGGAGTTGTTTTTTTGTGTTAAAATCATGCACTTGTCAAAGTGCTAAGCTCGTATGGTAATGACTTATACAAATATAGTTTAACAAAAACAAGAATTTCCCCATTTTTAGTTCAGAAAGCAGTGTTTGTGTCATTCTTTTCAGAATCCAAGAAATGTGTTCTGATTATTGATAGAATAATAAGATGGTTTCTTTTTATAAGAATGATTTGTACCTCTGTGTTCTAGAAAATTTAAGACATAAACCTTTCTTATTCTAATTTTAGCCTTTGAATTTTGGTGGTGGAGCAGAGTAGATAATGGGAAAACTCTAAGATAAGGAATGAAGGATGTCCCTTTATGGAAAATACCACAATAACATCTCTGAAGCCAATGAAGAATGTAATGTTTCAGTGACTCAGATCCTGAACTTTGACAAATGTGACAAAAGTGAAGCAAAACTGGAAAAGAAATAATAGTTGCATGTCATTTTTGAGCAACATGAAGATCTTTTTTTTTTTTAAGACAAGGTCTCACTATGTTGCCCAGGCTGACCCTAAATACCTGGGTTCAACAATTCTTCTGCTTCAACTTCCTAAGTGTTTGGGGATAAAGGTATATGACAATGCTCAGCTTATTGTGTTTAAATGGTAGTTTTCCAGGACTAATAAGTAAGAATTCAATTGAAGGATCAGGAAATCCAACTGCTTTATTTTGATTTGACTAAAATAAGTGTCAGTTTGAACTTAAATTCTGGGGGGAATAGGGATGTTCAGGTTTTAATAAGGAAAAATAAAAGAAGGAAAAGAAGGGCTATTCTTATCTTTCAAATGTAATCCATTTTTTAGTGTTGTATTGAATGGAAGCAAAATAGACTTAGGTAAAAAAAAAAAAAAAAAAAAAAAACTCATAACTGCAGCATTTTCAGTGACATTTCTCCTGCTGAATAAACACGATGGGCCCATCAGAAAGACAGGAGATTTGTTCCTTAAAATATCTCACCCAAAGATTGAAACAGTGATCCCCAGTCCAGCTACAATTATGTCGGCGATGTTCAAGTCATTCTCTCATTAGTCTGAATCCCACCCCAAACTAATAAAACCAAAATCTCTTGGTACAGGGCTATCTGGATTCTCTAAAAGCTTTTCCAGTGTTTGAAATGTGCAGTCGAGATTGAGAAACGCAAACTGAGAGGCAAGATTGTTCTTTGTACCTGATTTGCAGGGTAACCTTCTCCATTTATTCTGTCCTATTCCTGGTTAATGTCAGCTACCATGCATTATTTTTAGCATTGTAAAAGGAATTATCAACTTGTTTGAAACCTCTTTTGAGTTCAATAAGCAGGCTTTCTGGAATCTGGAAGAATTAGAAAACCAAAAGGATGCCACTTGCTCAATGTCACTTGTAATAATCACTATTTGGAAACCAGAGAACGGCCAGGATCTTTCAGCTCAATCTTCTCACCTATTATTGCACTGAAGCACAAGGAAAGATGGAAATGATATTGAGCAAAAGTGAGTGAAAACATAAACCAGAGCTGCTCAAGATGGAGTGTAATGTTCCAACTGCTCTGCCGTAGCTTTCAGCTGGGAATAAAATGGTTGTAAGCAAGGGTACACCGTGATTGCTTTCCAAGATAGCCCCAAAGTAACAAATGGCCATTGAAATGTGATTCAACAGAGGACAAAACACTCCAGACACCAGTTCAGTGACCAAGGAAATATTGCATGATGAAAAACGAAAGAGTTGACTTGTAACTTTCTTTTCCCTTAATGGAACTATCTTAAAGTAGTGAGAAAATTATTCAGGATGTTTGCCAACAGTACACGTATAAGTACAGAGTCAGATATTTTATTCTCAGGTAACCAAAGTTAGGAGTTTGTCGCCTATCTCTCAATCCTTTTCTTTGTATAAACAACTGGCCCTCTCGTCCACGGACTCTATATCTGTGCAATCAACCAAGTGTAAGTTGAATATATTAGGAAGTAAAACCCCAGAAGTTTCAAAAACCAAAACTTAAATTTGAACACTGCAGAGAATCCACCTGAATAAAGTGATATGTGGGATAAAGAAAGCAATCTGTAAATGTGGAAAGAAACAAAGTGTTACAATATGGCTGGCGTGTACTATGTTGTTAGGTCCATAATGAGTGTGTTTGTACTGAAAATGTACAGACTGTTTTTCCTTGTCATTCCATAAATACTAAGGCATAAAAATCATTTACATAGCTTTTACATTGCTTAGGTACTATAAGTTATCTATATTTGAAGTATATGGGAGGATGTGCATAGGTTATATGCAAAGACTTATTCATCAGTATTGGTGAGTGAAGGGTTCTATAATTCACTATGATGCCAAAACCCTTGGATGCTCAGGTCTCTATATGAAATAGCATAGTATTTGCATATAGCCTAACCATATTCTCCTGTATATTTTAAGTTATCTCTATATTCCTATATCTAAAACAATGTAAATGCTATGTAAATAGTTGTTATACTGAAGCCATTGAAAGAGTGATCATATTACTTCAATATGGAAATAATAAGAATGTGTGTACATGGGCTGAGGTTGTGGCTCAGAGGCAGAGCACTCGCCTAGCATGTGTGAGGCACTGGATTTGATCCTTAGAACCACATAAAAATAAAATAAAGATATTGTGTCCACCTATAACTAAAAAATAAATGTTAAAAAATCAATGTCTGTACAAGTTTAGTATTTCTTTTGATAAATTTCTGGCTGCAGAATAACTTTGGTAAAATAAATGTCCACGTTAATTTTCCTAATACAGAGCTAGTATGTTACAGTATTCTGAAGGCCAAGACTAGGTGCAGATTGCCTCTGTTGAAAAATCTGCCTTGGTTGCTTGTTAAATGAGAAAGTTACTCAGCAAGCTGGAGTCTCAATTTCTTCATTTGTAAAATAGAATTAATAATATTGCTCATATTATAGTTGCTATGAGGTTTGAAGAAAAAATATATTGAGCAGAGTTTATAGTCATAGGAAGAGTTCTATATATGTTTATCTTTTAACACTTTACTATTTTGCTACAAGGTTCTTTAAAAGAATAGCAAATTTGCACACCTTAGTCAGTTTCTGATTTTGGCACACATTTGGAACCTTGACCCATCTGAAGGGTGAAGTCTAATAACACATTCTTGTCTTCATTTGATTTTATCAATAAGACTCATCTTCTTCTTATCTATGTTTTTTTAAAGCTACTCACAGTTAGTAATTGTGTTCGTGCCTTTCTTGCCTTATCATGAAGTTATTATGCTCTCTTTCAAGTCTATAATCTAAATTTTCCCTGCTGCCTGTTTTCATAAATAAAATTTTACTGAAACATTGCCACACCCATTTATCTACATATAATCTGTGGCTACTTTCATGATACAATGGCAGTGTTCAGTAGTCCTCACAGAGGCTGTATGGTTGACAAAGCTTAAAATATTTGCTAACACTTTACAGAAAACATTTGTTGACTCTACTCTACAGTAATCCTTCCTATGAACAACTTCCCCCTTCTCTGGACTACACACTTTTCTACAAATAAAGAACAGTGCCTTGGTAGTTGCATGCCCTTTACCTAGCACAAGGCTTGGCATGGCATTGGTGTTGACATATCACTCTAACATTTCGGTCTCACTACAAATCATACATTTAGGATATAGAGGTGAATAAGAAAGACCTGAAGCTCAATTCTGATTCTACCATGTATTTTTGAGGCTCCTTCCTTTCTTTATGCTATTCAAAATTCTATTCATTTTTCAAGGCTAAGGTCAAATAATACAATTTCTGAGAGTGTTCTCTAAATCTATACCATGCTCAAACAAGCAAACCAAATGATTCCTATTCTGTATACCACAAGACTTTGAAAAAACAAATATCATAAAATCATAACTTCAAAGTTTAATTAAGAGCTTGTGAGTCTGTTCCCCTGTAAAGAGGATGACCTCTTTTAGATCAGGGACTCTATTTTGCACTTCTTTATATACACCCAGCATCCAGCAAATACTGGCCCTGCATTAAATATTCATTAGTGAAGAATGAATGAAGAATGTACTCATTGTTAGTCTTAGTCTGGGTCATTTAACTTTCCTCTGCATTAATTTAACCATCATACATAATATTTCCCCATCATCTTTCAAGGTTAAAAGCTTTATCAGTCTACTCTGGAGTCAGATACTTAATTGAACAGACTGCTTGTGGATGACACCCACCCATTTCTCTCTCAGTGTGGACAAAATTTTTCTCTGAATACCAGTGAACATTTCCTTGATTAGATTTAAAATTCCTTTTTAACAAGGTGTTAGCTTCTAGAGAGAAGAGAATGAGCCCAGACATCCCCCCACACACACACTTTTCGATTATTTGCATTATTTATGGGAGCAAAAAAAGGATGTAGTTAAGAAACCTGAGCAATGAGCTGATCTCAGCTCATTGACTTAACTTTATCTGAAACAAGCAATGCGCTCAGTCCTGGAAGACAATATCCTCTAAAAATATTGTCTTTCTAAAGTAGAGAAGCCAGACATGTAAATGGACATTTACTCTACCAAATAATGCACGACAAAGTTTGTTCTTTTTAGGAGAAATATCAAAAAAAAAAAAAAAGAAAGAAAGAGGGAGCCAGGTATTATATGCCAATCTACCACATGGATGAACAAAGCTACATGGCACATTGTACCTCTGAGGATTATATTATTATTTGTTGAATGAAACTTTCTAAGTCAACTCCAATGACTCTATGAAAATTTAAAATCATGAAAAATTCTGAGTTTATAGTTCCAATGAATTCATCAAACTAAAGATTGCATTGTCCCAACCAAACTCTTAAACACTTCTGCTCTTTATGATCTCCTGGTTGTAAGTTTTGTTTGTTTTTATTTTTAACCAAAACACATTTATCTTTTGGTAACAAACATAACTTAAAAAGTGCTTTGGTGAGCTGAATGTTCATAATGATTTTCAAAACAATCAGATTACTCAAAATGATTCCCAATGAATAAAATAGCTTTAGTAGGTTCATGAATGCCTGCAATTACATAAAAAGCCAAGGCTATTCTGCTCTTTGTTCACCTGGACCAGTGTTTGGCTGATGAAATTAAGGGAAACAATCCCAGGCTTTGTATAACAACCTACACCAAGTTCACTTGCCAATCTTCTCTAGGCTGAGGACAAATGGAAAAATGAAGAGTTCAAATGCCACAGATACACTTTTTAAAATTAATATTATTTCAATCAACAAATCATAATAATGTAAAATTATGGGGTAAAATGTGATTGTTATATAACGTACATATGGGAGAGTCAAGATATATGTGGTAGATCTTTCAGGAATTTAATCTACAAACTTACTGACTTTGACTATTAGAACTTCAGACCCAACAGACACTTGGATCCTCATAGAGCATTAATCAGACACTTTGCCAAAGAAGATGTACACAAGCAAATAAGCACATGAAAAGATGCTCAAGATCATTTATCACTCAAGAAATGCAAATTGAATCAAATCCCCAACTTGACTTTGAAGTGCAGAAGGTGAGGTCTGAGGTTAGTTCTCAATAGCCAGTAAAATCTGTAATATTTTGTTCTAGAAAATTGTATGCAAGATTAAAGACAGAAATGACCTTGGTGTTTTTAATTTCCTTGTGAACTATATGCCATCATAAGCTAGTCAAGAAAAACAAGGATCTCTGTCCTGAACAAACTCTCGGGCCCACAACCAGTACAGTATACTGTTTAAAAGCCCATCAGGTCAATGTTTGAAATCTAGTCCTCAACACTAATTAGCAGGTGACATTGGCTGAGATTTTCCTCATCTACAAAATGGGAATAAAAGCATTTACCTTATAGGATTGTGGTGGAAGTCAGTGTGTTACACTAAGCCCAGTATCTAGCATATAATAGTCGTGCTAGCTCCTGGTAGTATTATTCTTGCAGTTACAAAATCACAGCATGAGCTCTATGTGCATCCTTCCTGACAAAGCTATTCAGTTCCTAGGCCTTTACCCTAGGAAGATGCAACCAATTATCTGAACTGGTGAAGAGAACTTCTATCATTGGACATAGCAGTACTGCTTCAGTGATGTTTTCTTTCTTTGCTGGTGAGCACAGCTTATATTTCAAGAAAAATGAAAAAAAAAAAGAAACAGAATAAAAGATTATCATTGCTTTTGTTTTTACACTATCTAGAGATGCTTTCAGTGATTTTACTCAGTAAAAATTGAGCAATGAGATAATTCAGGGGTGGAGAAAAGGAGTAAAGTAAGTGGTAGAAGAGAATTGATGGTTACATGAAGCCCAAGGGATATAAAACAGAGCCCCACTTGAGGAATCTGTAGGGTGAAGGAACCTGGTTGCTTTCCTGAGCACGTGTGGGGTGCACCGAGAATGGGCAGGGGGCAGGGTTGCTAGGTCTGGCCTTTTTCTGTCATGGAGTTTTTTGAGAACAAAGATTAATATCTTGCCTGTTTGGTGGATGAAGGATTTACATATCAGAAATAGAGGTGGAATTCAAGGAAGGTCAGTTAAAATAACTAGAAAAGTACCTTGACCAAGTGCAGAATTTCCTTAATTTATCTCAAATAAGGCCAATTGAAACTTTGAATCATACATTTTGCTACATCTCTGTGCCTTCTTTACAAGAGAGAAGGTACTCTTTGTTATTTTCTTCTCGTAAATTCTGCATTTGAATAGTCTTAAAAAAGTACAATCATCTATGTAGGTCAACATCAGGAGTTGTACAGACTTGTTAGAAAAGATCACAGCAATAGAAGAAATAGGATCACACATGTGTCTGCCCAGCACCACTACAATCTCACCAAGGAAGATCTCCTGATGTTAAGCAGAGAAAAGATGCATCTCCTCAGTGGGTCATCCCCCAGATGCAGTCTTGCCCTTCCTCCAATCTTTCCTCCTGCTAAAGTTCTCTTCCCCCAACTCTGTCAACCACAATCAGAGTTGGCCTTCTCCCAAAATGCCATTTTCTCATAAGACACCCAGGAAAAATCAATCACTGCTCTTTCTTCTCATTCCATTTAGCTCAAAAGACTGCTTATATGTTTCAAGTATTTGCCCTTAAATCTAGATGTTGGTTAAACTTTAGTTCCAAGAGCAAGTGCATAATATAATCTCAAAATAAATTTGTTTACCA
Organism: Marmota flaviventris; assembly: GCF_047511675.1. NCBI lineage: Eukaryota > Metazoa > Chordata > Mammalia > Rodentia > Sciuridae > Marmota > Marmota flaviventris. Next base: position 24,961,693 of record NC_092506.1, on the reverse strand, counting down.
GAAAATGATATTGCCACATATTTCAATCACAGTGATCCATTATTTTTCAAAAAACAATAGATATTTTTTCTCCAAATTTTATTGCAACATCTCTTATTTTTCATTAGGCATGTCCCCTTATTTACTTTAAGTAAAACAAGTTTATTTAATTTCTTATTATTAATCAAATAATGCTTTAAAAAGACAGAGAAAAGATACAGATAAGAAAAAAAAAAGAAAGAAAATGTTCCCTAACCAAAGATACACTTCCTATTGACAGAGATGCTTCCAGAAACTTCTTCCAGAACACAAAAACCAAGTATAACTTAGTTCACTTTTTGTGGTCGTCAATAAGGTTTATATGGTATTCATACCTTTTAACAAAATATTTCTTTGTTGTTCAGGTCTTTGAGAGATGTCTGCTAATTTAACAAAGTTAGGCTACCATTAACTCCACAGGAGACAGACCTTCCTGTTAAGAATGTGTTGAACTAGTTTCTTCTCAGTTTTTCACTAATGAAATTTTCAGCTGAATTCCGACTACAAACTCCTTCTTAGAAATTATCTAAAAGGTAGATAAAGGACATCAGATGTTTACATTTCAGGTGGAATGTACAACATCGAAGGCCTTAGAGAAATTGTTTTTCCCTAACAATCAGAGTCACAGGAAAGTGGCCAATGCAGGGTGCTACATGAAGTGTCTACACGAGAAAAGGACAAACCAGTGAACACACAAGCTACAATCTGTGTGGTGTAGAGCATCCATGTTCTCATAGAATCTCATGGAAGACACATGGGGGAAGCCTGGTCTGCTCCATTCCTTCATACTGAGCATCTAAAGAGGTTCATCAAAGGTCTTATAGATGTGAAATGAGGGAATGACATATTCAAATCCTGGTCCCTCTAACTCCACATTCTATATTCAATTAAAATAAATCACTACACACTGTTGCCACAAGAATGTCACAGGTAAGGCTCTAACAAAGATCTCTAATACTATTAAAATAGGGTAAATATTATACAAGTAAATACAAATTGAAGTATTTTAAGAGACAGAGTCATTTGGTTTTGCTGTTGTTAGTTTTGTTGTTTGTTTTCTTGCAATACTGGGGAATTGAACCCAGGGACATTCTGTCACTGAGCTACATCCCGAGTCCTTTTCTCACATTTTAAAGTTTTGAGACAGGATTTCACTAAGTTGCCAAGGCTGGCCTTGAGTTTGCAATCCTCCTGCTTCAACCTTGCAGGTAGCTGGTATTACAGATGTTTACCACCACACCTGGCAAGAGGCCATGTTATTCTAATAGCTAAAATCTATTTAATAAACTCTTAGAAATAAAAAAAAATTAATATAATAGCTGACATATATTTTAAAAGCACATAAATTTTCTCATTGAATTTTCATTGGATTTCTAAGAAAATGGCTAACATTATGTGTGTATGTGGCAGGGGAGGCAGCTTCCATCCACCCAGACACATACCCTGTCTATCTTCCTCCATTCTTATCTGTGAACTTGTATGGATTATGAGATCCCTCATCCTGCCTTCACTGTCCACACAGTTCTCTGTTTATATAACCAATATATTATCGTGTTCTCAAGCTCCACAACAGTAAAAGGATGCTGAGTTCAAGAGTATCTAGGACTGTATCCATCCTTATGAATTCTCTGGTCCTTGACTACATCTATGTGAATAGCCACTTATTGTTATCTACTACATTGTTATCTTAATTTACAGAGGAGGAACAGATTTTCAGAGAGGTGAGCCAATTTCTCTAAAGCCACACAGAAAGCATATGTCAGAATTCAGATTTAAATCCAGGTTAATCAAATCACATATGTCAAATCACAGCTCACACCAATCTGTTGTCTTGTGCTTTTCCTCCTTCCAGTCCATAATATCCTAATCTCAATCCCTTTTTGTTCTGGGTTCCTTGATAGCCTGATTGCCTACAGAGATGAAAGAAATTCGACTTCTCTATCAGTGGGAAGCATTAGTAATATCCTTAGCCACTGCAGGAGAAAGTATAATTTTATGAATCTAGGTTTAATTAGCAAATAAAAAAGCTATTAAATTCATCTATAAAATGTACACATGGTAATTCACCTCTAAAATGTACCCATTTGTGCCACTAAATATTTTCAAAATGAGAGAGGATATTTCAAAAAATTTCCATAATTTAAAATTCTAATACCAACCTAATGAAGGCCTGAAGTGCTATCATGGTTCATAAATAGATAATACTACACAGCATTAAAGAGGCGATCAAAGTCAGAGGAAAATTCTGCAGAGTGGACAGTCTTTGGAGGTCACTGAATCTGCACCGGGGTAGTCTACTTTCTGGGGAAAAGAGGAAAATCCTGATATCAGTAAGTCCATACCACTAGCCAACCAATAAAATGAGGGAATAGTGTACTGTGTGCCTTGTAGTCTTCTATTTAGGATTCATTCCAATCCATGAAGAATAAAGTTCCTCATGGTCCTCCTCTGTCTGCTTCTCCATTTTATTCTCTAACCAATACATTCATCTCATACTCCAGGTGAATCAAATTACTTGTACTATCCCATGACCATAATTCTTAACAAGTCTGTCTTTTCCAGGTAGCTTCAACTGCCCAGGATTCTCATTCTCTCTCTCTCTCTCTCTCTCTCTCTCTCTCTCTCTCTCTCGCCTAGTAAATGTCCTTCCACAACACATGATAAAAAATGTCATCTACCTAAGATCATTATTAAGTTGTACCAAACTTGTTGCCACCATAGCAGTTGTATATTCCTTGGTTACTAGATATTGAGTGCACCTATTAGTCAAGTTAGCTGCATATACTTTGAAGGCAAGAATTATCTTCTGTTTCTTTTTTCCCCTCAGTTTTGTATTCCTAATACAAAGAACTTTTGGCTCAATAAATATACACTAAATGAATTTATGAATGAATGATTGATTGAAAGCCTGAAGCAGGGAGCAGGGGGATTCTATCACTTAATTAAAAAAGAAACCAAGAAATCTCACATATTAAGTACAATGTTGAATCTGTGTAGGCTTACAAAATGCACAGAATGAATTTCTGGAAAGCAAAGATTTATAGGATTGCCCTAGGCTAGAAAGAGTCTTTGTGTTTAACTAGCTCACCATATCAACAAATTAATTCACTAAAAGTGCAATATTGTGGCACAGTATTTTGTTTTTCAATAGCATCCTGCATAGCACAATGATAGGCCCTTAAATCTGCACTCTGATCATTTCCTCCATTGGCCATTATAGTAGGCTAAATTTTGGCTCCAAAGATTCTAATCCCTGGAACTTTATATGTCATCGCATTTGGAAAAAGGGTCTTTGCAGATATCATAAAATTAAGAAGATACTGGACCAACCCTAACGACATCACAAGTGTCCTTATAAAAGACAGGCAAAGGGAGACTTGACTCACAGAGGAAAGGTAGGCAACAAGACCACAGGTTCAGAGATGGAGGTGATGTGGCCGCAAGTCAAGAAATGTCAATGGTAACCTCAAGCTAGGAAATACAAGGAATATATGTCTCCAACAGTCTCTGGAGGCAGTGACACCCTTGTCACTCCTTGATTTAGGCTCAGACAAACTGATTTTGGACTTATGGCCTCCAGAATTATGAGAGGACAGCATTCTGTTGTTTCAGGTCACTAAGGTTAGGTTAATGTACTACAGAAGCCTCAGGAAGCAGTATGTCCATAAAGCTCACACTTGCCTTGCCTTTAAAGCAGCCTCAAATTCTTTTACAACATTTTTTTTTAATCAGGTATTGTTCTAGATGCTGAGGATGGAAAAGAACATGAGCTTCTCCCTCCTTTCATCCTTTATCAAGTACTCAAATCCTTCTTGTGCTGCCTCTGGTTCTTGAATTTTATTTCATTACAGTTCTTATCATGTTACATTATAATTTGTTTTAGGTCTATAATTCCTTAAAATGAAGGCCCTTTTTTTATTCATATTTCTTTCCTCAGGATATTGCACAGTATCCGATTGAGGGTACGTGCTCAGCTCAGAAGATATTTGTGAATTCAATTAAATTAAATTACAAAGGTTCAGTAAAGTCTTTCAAAAGCATAAAAGTTTTGTATATGACTCCATATAAGGCAAATTAATAATGAACATTTTTTCTTTTACTGGAACATGGCAATTTTAATGGCATTCTGGTGAACAGCCAGGCATTCAAAACTGTATCCATTATCGAGCTAATTGGTAATATTGACAAGAATGAATCAGGCTGTGATCATCCTAGGAGTTGTTGAGTCATATGGTTGCACAATGTGCTTCCAATTACTCATTGGGGATGATTTTTTCCTATTGAAGGGACATCCCAAAGATCCAAGAGAAGAAATATGAAGCATGAAGAATAAAGATTTTATAGAATTTTCCATTAAAAGACAATTAGGTATGAGCTAGAAATGTGAGTCAGTGGTTAAGACCTTGCTTAGAATGTGTGATGGTCTGGGTTCTATCCACAGATCTGCAAGAGAGAGGGAGAGGGAGGGGGGAAGTGAGGTGAGATGGGAGGAGAGGAGAGAAGGGAAAGTAGAATAGCATAAACATTTTATACCTGTGATACTGAGTACTTACATCTGGGGTGAGAGCAGGGGAGATTTGTAATTTTGTAGCTTAGTGTTAGGTCAATAAAGTAGGGTTAAGTAAAAGTCTCAAAGATATTTTATTTTCTTTTATTAAGAACTGTATTAGGGGGCTGGGATTGTGGCTCCATGGTAGAGCACTTGCCTAGTACGGGTAAGGCCCTGTGTTCCTTCCTCAGCACCACATGAAAAATAAATTAAAAAATAAATAAATAAAGGTTAAATTCTTAAAAAAATAACTCTATTAGGAAGTATTAGGAAATTCATGTGGTAATCTCTAATATGGTGACTTAGGTACAACTAGGTCACCTCTGGCATCTTTCTTAGTTTTGAACTAGGGTGACACAAGCTCTGGAGATTCACTTCCTCCATCATTGCCTACCATAGTTTGGGTGAATCTTGATTCCTACCAACATCCTCCTGGGATGTATAGTAAAAAGAATTCAAGGTAAGTCATACTCCCTTAATTTCTACTTACTGTGAAGCTAGGAGCTGCAAGCTTGCTGGGTATTGGACCAAGAGGCTTATTTGAAATTTTCCTTAGCAAGAGTGTATTTTATACATACTGTATGTTTTATTGGGATCGATTTGTCTTGAAAATTCATTGCACAGTAAGCATACTGTTTTTAAGTGAACTTAGCTGGCGTGGCATTAAAGGAGGCTGGTGAAGATTTAAGGATTGGCTTGACCAATTATAAAAAATGCTTAACTCCTTCCCTCACTAAAGTTAACTCCTCAATGCATTTCTAGGCTCTCCTTCCTAAAATTATAGACTTTTAAAAATCCTGAATAATTTTATTATAATATAGGACCCACCCAGTTCTCACTGGGATAAAGAAGACTGTTGAAGAATTTCTCTCCATTCCTTGCTACAGGTGTTTTTGCAAAAGTTTACAAGGCCTTTTAAGATAAAGTACCTAATATAAGTAATCTCCTTTTATAATTATTCTTTCTCTGTCTCTCTCCCCTCCCTCTTTCTCTCTCTTGCTTTCACTCTCTCTGTTATCCTGAGTGGAGACAACTATTTAAGCTTTTTATGGCTTCTAAAATAAAACCTTATCCTCCCCACCAAATGAATGCTTCCTCCTTGCACATATCCATTTCAGGAGTAGGGTGCCATAAATCTAGAATTAAACAAATAAAGCCATCTTGCCACGTGATGACTCAAAGACTGAGAAAAGTAAGGTTCTGAGTCAGAGGAAGGATCTTAGCATTTTGTGGACAGATTTTTCTGTTTTGTTATTCAGCCCTGTGTAGGATTTAATGATCTGAATCAACTCTTTGTAAAACCCACGGACCCATCTACGCAAAGCAAAAATAAACAGACTTGTTAGAAAAGATCACAGCAATAGAAGCAATAGGATCACACATGTGTCTGCCCAGCACCACTACAATCTCACCAAGGAAGATCTCCTGATGTTAAGCAGAGAAAAGATACAGTTACCCAGGATGACCCTTAAAATCAACACCAATGGCCAGTACCAGTATCTTAATTGTAACTCATCACTGATTCTCTTGCCAATATGCTTAGATTTCGAATAAGTATCTTACTTACCAGTAGCAAACAAGCATGGCTTAATCCTTTGATACCTCACAATGTGACAGTAGGGTCAATATCTTTTTCAATCTTTTGATGATCCTTTTCCACAAAAAGATTTTTTAAAAAAAATGCTCACTTGACATCAGTGAGCTTCTTATTATCCTATATGGTGAGCAAAACATTTTGCAAACACTATGGGCTAAGCATTAGATAGAACACTATATATAGAGAGAGATAGAAATAGAGATAGAGATAGAAAAATAGAGATATAGAGATATATATTAGATATATAGATACTACTCTATACTAGATATATAGATATATATTAGATAGAACACTAGATATACCAATGAGTAAAACAGATAAAATGACCTGCCTTTATGGAGTCTATATTAAATATAGACTTTAGGATTAGGAGGTAGCAAGGGTTAAGGAAAAAAGAAGAAAAGTACAGAAATGAAAGGGGTGAGGTGTGTGGGCAGGAGGCTACATATTATAGGTCAGCAGAGTGAGCCTTGACGAGATGGTAAGATTTGAGCCAGGGCTTTGAGGAGGTGAGGTGATTATCTGGGGGTGCTATGGCTTGAACACTTGTTCCCTTTAAAACTCATATGAAAACACAATCCCCAGTACAACAGTGTTGGAAAATGAGGCTAATGGGAGACATTTAGGTCATGAGGGACTCACTCTCAGAAGAAGTAAAGCCACTAAGAAAAGGGCTTGCAGGTTAGAGTGTTCAAGGTGCCATCTTTGAAGCAGAGAGAGGAAAGACTTTGCCATTCAGGAACCTGCCAGCTCTTTGACCTTGCACCATCAGCTTCCATATCTGAGAGAAATAAACTTCTCTTTGTCATAAATTACCCAATCTCAGGTATCCTGTTTTAGCAGCACAATATGAAGTAAGAAAAGGATACAATTTCTAGACAGGGGAAAAGCAAAAGTCTTAAAAAAGAAATGCCTGCAACATTTATGGATCAGTTTGTTTGGATTGGAGGAAGACAGTGGTATGTAGAATAAACATATAGGAAAAGTAAGGGAAGCCAGATCACTAAGGTTTTGCAAATATTTTAAGGCATTTATAAAAATCTGGAGCAAAGAAGAACCATATCAAATCCACTAAATATAAATGTTTATGCCTAAGTATTTCTACCCAGCCATGCATTTTTGTTCCAAGCAGTATACATTCTTGTTAAAGCCTCTTATTGACAGAAGTAACAGAAAATATATCTGGGCTTTTATAGTCTTGCATGAAATGTCAACATATCTTGCCAAGCTTTCTGTTTATGACATCTGTAATCACAGGGCAGGCAAAATTGTCATCTTAACAGAAGGAAAACAATGCTGCTCATTCATTTCTGAATTGAGCTTTGAGATATACACACATGCGCACACATTTTAAAACATGCATGCTGTGTTCTACATGCAGCAAATGAAAGTTAAAAGATGGAAAAGTAACTACCACAAGAGATTACTGAGTACAAGCAATTAGGTATCGTTGTAAAGTCCCTTCCAAGGAAAGAAAAGTAACTTTTTCTTCTTAGCACTAGAACAATGATATTGGTTGCTATGTGTGAAGTATTATTTCTATGAGTTAATGTATCTGTTCCCATAATAAGCCTATTGAAAAAAAAATGAGCTGTCTTTTTTCCTCATTTTACAGATTAGGAAGATATAGTATTGAAAGAAATCAGTCCCTGGCCAAATAAATGACAGAAATTGGTGAGCCCAGGGTTCTGTCTGTGTCAGCCTGATTTTAGAGCCCACATCCTTTGGCTTGATGCTGTTATACATTTTAAAAACAAAACAAAACAAAACAAACAAACAAACAAAAAACTGGAGATCTGTCAGGATTCGGAGCCATTTCTGAAAGATCGTCAGTAGATATTAACCAATGATAGGAAAACTGTGAGGTAGCTCAATACAAATGTTGTAAAGGTGGGAGGCCCTGTCTTCACTGTGATAAGAGAGAATGATCCCAGGCAGGGAGGGTGAAGAGCAAGCTACTGGTTATCTGATCAAGGAACTGCTGCTAACTCAGCTAAGCCTCTTGGCCCACGCCTCTATATGGAAAAGGAGCAACTGACACCTTTGCCCCAATGAAGTTGCTAGCATGGGGTAGGGGTAGATGACCAGAACGGACAGCCATGGCCATTCCCAGAACAGAAGCCACCCCTCATCCTCACTCCCATGTTCAAGCCTTCATACGTCCCCATAGGTAAGTCAGTTGATCAGAGTCAGAACTCAGGGAACACCCAAAGGAAAGATGAGTAAGAATCTGAAATGACCAACCAAGAATAGGGGTGTGGCTCAGTGCAGAGGGCATGAGACCCTGAGTTCAACCCCCAGCACACCACAATAAATAGACAGAAAGACAAATAAATAGAATTGACAAACAGTTTAAAAAGCACCATGAAAAATTATCAAACTCAATGCATATGTGTGTGTGTGTGTGTGTGTGTGTGTGTGTGTGTGTGTGTGAAACAACACATACATTACTACAGGGTGAAGAGAGCAGATAGAAGATGTAAAGAGCTAAATTTATGTTCTGAAATATTTAAGAGACTGTATTCATAAAAGAATGGCTTTTATGGAAATATGACAAAAGGGCATAATGGAAACGAGGTGGGTGATTCCTGCAATTAAAAATTCAAATGTTTGCAGAAGAGACAAGAATGGTGAGTAAATTAAGGAGTTCATGGACCAAGCAAATCTACTGATCCAGAGTGCTAAAGGCTAGAGAAAAATTTAGAGAAATGAAAAATTGACCCAGCATATCCATCATCTAAGAGGAGTTTAAGAATTAGCAGAAAGAAACAATGAGCATAAGAACGTTTAAAAAATGATATCCATAAGAACAATAACTGTTTATATTGGTAAAGACTAATATTCAATGAGTAACTACTCTGTTCTGACCATGTGTGTTCTAAAATCTTTCTACATCTGACCTTACTTACAACCTAACTCTTGTGTGAAGTGTGTTCACATATCACACCTAATTTATACATGAGAAAATTGATAGAATTAAGCCTAGAAAAGAAAATACACAAGAAAAAAAGGCAACCATTTTATATTAGAAAGACCAAACCAGCTTATAAAAAGATGAATGACAAAAATACTACATCTGGTCATGGTAACCAAATATACAGCAAGTATTATACCTAAGTCAAATGCATTAGACATAAAGGAATATCATAGTTATCTCCAATTAGCCTTAAACAGCTTGAAAAGATGTGAGTAGTAGACATATGTACATCTTTATTTTTCTGTTTAACATTTTTGTGTATAGCATAGGTGATTGACTGGCCATATGATAAGAATAAATAAAAATAATGATATATGGTATTTTCCCTCTCAGAATTCACTATCTAGCAGTGGATTCAGACACTCAAATGACTATCATACATTTGCTAAGTGCTGTAATCAAAGTTGGTACAAAGTGCTATGGGAACACAAAGGAGGAAATTCTAGAAGTATTGAGAGGCATTAAGGGCTTGACCTAAAAAATAAATAAATAAATAATAAAAGAGCATTATATGTACAAAGAAAGGTTCCATTTTCTTTTGGAGGTTGGATCAACTCAATCCATTAGTCAAGATGGGGAATAGAAAGGTATATTCGTTTTAACTTTTGAGCAGTGGGGAGAAGTAAAGATTTTAACTTTAAACATTGTTTTCATGTGCTGTAGGTCATCTAAATAGAGCAATTCTACAGAGTGATGACACACCATTTGTTTAATTATTTTTATATCAAAGAGGCAAAGAAAAGCAAATGCCCTTGACAACTATAGCCAGGAAGTAGTTTGTTCCATGTGAACTAGTGTGTTTTGTGAGGTGAAACTCTTTGAAGACATTTCATGGTCAATATATACAGAATATCCTGTGCCCCCTATATATTCTACCTACAATGTTTCTATATTACTACCTATAGTGGGTATTAAAAGCCAAAACTGAGAAAGTCTATAACAAATAAATCTGTTTTATCACAGGATGTCTCTTGCTTATTTTTTTTAGTATGTATTGTTATATCATAGAACATTAGTGTTTGAAGAATGCCAAATGTGCTTTTTCACACATATGCCAAATAAGAGTCTCTTAAACACATACATTTAAACAGATATTTAACAGGACTTTAATCTATTCTTGGAGGCACACTAGTTTAAGTACCTCTTTCATCTTTACAGGATCTCTATAGGCATCTCAGTGAAACCCAGAGATGTTAGATACCTTTTAATTAAAAATATGTGCCATGAACACTTGAGGTCATCTATGAAAAATTCTAACTGTGAATGTTAACTCTATTGAAATTCTGTGTCAAAAGTTGAATTTCATTTCATTGCTGGCTGTGCCAAAACTCTTGATTTCCATTGAATTTAATATAGTTCATCGTATGTGCATGTAAGATAAAATAAGTAGTGTATTTCCATTTCTGCAGAGGAAGTTGATCACTTAAATTAGATCAATAAAGATGTTGAACTTTTTCAACTCAACAGGGCTACCTGAGTGCCACAAAAGTAATGAGTACCAAGCACTGTAGGTGGTCATACCAGTAGAATATTAATCCACAAAAAATAAACCACAACTGTGATATATTGAAGGGGAATGCTTTATCATATAATATATCTTTCTATAGAATAGAAAGTCAGTTGGGGCAATATTTTTTGTCTTCTGTTGTCCCCTGTTATGTTTTGAATCCGATAACCCCCAAAAGCTCAGGTGTTGAAGGTGTGGTCCCTAAGGCAACAGTGTTCACAGGTGAAGCCTTGGAGAAATGATTGAACATTAGGACTCTGACAACATGAGTGGATTAATCCACTCATGGATTCATAGTTGAATCAACTGCTGGGAAGTGGTGAATACTTAGGAGGTATGTCCAAGTTGGAGGAAGCCAGTTTTTAGGGATGTGTCTTTATCTTTTTCTCTGGTCCCCTCCTCTCTGCACTCTCCCCAGCTGTCATGAAGTGAGCAGCTCTGCTCAAACACATTCTCCTTGCCATGATATTCTGACTCACCACAGCTCAGAAACAATGAAGTCAAGTGACAATGGACTGAACCCTCTGAAACTGGGATCCAAATAAATTTTTCTTCCTTTTAAATTATTTTTCTCAGATATTTTGTCACAGGGATGAAAAACTTACATGGTCCCATTTATCTATTTTATCTCTCATGAGGTAGGAGAGTTTTCTGATTATTTATATGGGGAGACATACGATTCTAATCCAGTCATCTGGGAATAGGTGTACCCCTGCCCCTCCAGGCCATAATCTCCCCATTTCATGCTGTGTTTGACTGGGGCGTGTTTATCCAATGTGCAGTTTCATTTACCAAGTCTTTTGGTTCCTAGATTATGCAATGTCACCCAATCTTGCCTTCATCACCCATAAAGGAAATGTATTATCCTCCCAAAATGCCTTAGTGTTTTCTCTTATTGCAGATTTATTTCATAATTAGTTCAGAATATAGGAAGGGAAGAGAAGTGTCATCACCATAGTGTTGGTAATGACTTGGGAATGTTTGTGATAGAATTTTCTCTCAGAAAATTAAAACGGTTGGGTAGATATGGAAAGCAATATTTACTGTATATAAAGAAATACCCTTAGCATGTTGCACACATTTATTTCATCCCCATAACTCACAGATAAGGTAAACGGTAAAAATATGGACAGATCAAGAAACATGAGAACCAGAGTTTCCATAACCTGTACCAAGTTACAGAGCTTCTGTATTCCTAACTCTATTTCTCAGGTCCTTTACAAGATATTACTTGGAATTTCTATGGAAACTAAACGATGTACCATCTCTCTCTGCAATGTTTAACTCAACATCATTCACTTTGAAACTGTGGAAGATTTAATGTAGTAGTTTGGAATAATTTAAAGAGAGTTCAAAAATTCTTTTGGTTTGTATCCAGCTTTAGCTTTGTCACTTTAAAAAACTTTATATGGACTTTAGTAATAATAGCTCTTATGGAGTAAATGAGAGGTTGTATACGAAGTGTTCTATACAGATCCTAGAACATACAAAATATTTAATCTTTCTGGTTCTCTAAACATGATTGTATAGTTACACATATTTGATGAGAATTTTCCTAGTCCCTAGAATATCTGGCATTTCTGTTCTTCATTAAAAACAAATGCATGGTGGAAATATTCACTTTTCATGCAAATCTAATATACATTCCTTGGCTACAGAACCAAAAACATAGCCTGAAATTTTATAACTTCACATACAGCCCAGGGCACATAGAATTGTAACTGGTGGGTAGGTATACCTCACTGAAATAAAAATTATGTTTTTATTTTTGATAAATCCACTTACTCAAAATTACCTATAGTTTGGGGGGCTGGGGACATAGCTCAGTTGGTAGAGTGCTTGCCTACCATGTACAAGGCCTAAGTTCAATACCCCAGCACCACCAAAAAAAAAAAAAGAAAAAAAGAAAGATGCCTATAATTTGTTCACACTCTTAGAAATGCTTTCTTTTCAGAGATCCACTAATCTGTCTTCTGGTTATATTCTTTACTCTTGCTTTATATCTCAGATTGAAATTACTGAGTGGCAGGCATGACTACCGTCCAGTGGGCTAAAGAATTATTAACAAGCTATAAGAACATGTCTGAAACTCTCTCCCCAGGTGCAAACATACACAGATTCAATATAAGTCCAATTTAATTGATTAAACATGATCCACATCATGCCAGAGGAATGAGGGCAAACCACCAAGGATAGGATGCTTACCTTATGCTAAGCATTTTACAGAAACCCTTATAGTTCACCCTTAACAGTGTTATCTAATGCTTACTATTAGTGCACACACCCACAAGAAACTGAAGTTTTGAATGGTCAATGCCAAACCAAGAGTTTATTGATTGCTTATTTGCAGCAAATCCTAGATTCAGATATGAATATATTTTATTAAATTCCATAGTTTTATCAGTAAGGAATGAACATATCAAAAATAGTGTGGAACATTCTGCTTTAATAAATACATAGAGAGATAGACAAGTAGATATAAGTTTATATAGATCTAGATATATCTACCTATAGATAGATCATCGAGGGATTTTCCCCAAAAGATAATATATATAAGTAGTACACTTTAATAGCAATGGCAACCACAAAACTTACTAGATATTTCTTTTAAAGTGAGATCTTTATGGATATATATATATCCATAAAGATCTCACTTTAAACTGATATATATATATATATATATATATATATATATATATATATATATATATATTAGTTGAGTTCAGACATGCATGGACCACTTACTAGATATTTCAAAGAGCTAATGTATAAGTTTTCTAACTTGCTTTGGTTGAAAACAAAACCCTTTCCCATCCCTGTATCCCAACACTGAAGTTTGATTCTGCTAATTCCTCTGCACAGGAAGGAGCTACCAACAGTGCTCTCCTTTTGGACAATCATGATGGTAGGAAGGCACCTGAATATCTCTTTGTTTTGGAGCAAGAATACAAGCTGCCTCCAGCACCTGTAGATCAGCACATTCCATTATCCAGTATGTACCAGAAAAAGGAAAATATTTACTCTATCATTCACACCACTCCCCCCTGGGGTGTGCTGAATTCAAGTCATTGTCCATTCTGGCTAAAAAAGAAATCCAACTGTGAGGAACCACTCATTAACTCCACAACTGTAAACACTTTTTGAACACTTACCTCTAATTAATGGTAATAATAAAACTAATGGGATGATATAGACACTTTAGCCAAAATTCAGAATAGTGTCATCAAATTAAGCTAAGCAGAAGCTTCCCAATACCTATCTATCTTTCATCTCAATGACCACCAATAAAAACATAGAAGAGAATCATGAGCCACATAGTCCCCAGTTGTGATGCTCTTCTGCAATGAATTTGCATAATGAATAGCAAAATTGAAATAAACACTAATTATGTACTGAATGGGACGTGAAGAGGTGATCCAAGTAATTTGACTGGCTAATCAACAGGAGATTATTCCTCAGCTGTCTGTATATACCAAACATTTACTACCTGTTATAAATGCAAATCAAGTGGTCCAGTCCTTAGGACAGTGGCCCCAGTAGCCACAGTCATCAAGCCTCAATAGTTTTGTGATTGCCTAATAGTCTATGGATAACACACTTACATTTTAGCTGTAGCTAGCATTCATTGAGGACCTATATGCCAGGTACTGCTCTCAGGCTTCTACATATGCTAACACATTTAATCTTTACAATCTTATCTTTTAAAAATGATGAAGTAGCTGAAGCAAAGAGAGTTTAATAACTTGGCTAACACTTAACATCTGATAAGCAGTGAAGTGTAGAATTGACCCAAGATGTCTGGTTCCAAAATCCAGGCTCTCCATCATTAAGCTAAATTACCTTTCTCAGCTTTTAAGTGCTCGTGCCTGGATATATGCTGTAAACACTCAGTTTGTTGCAAGAGCAAAGCTGTCGTCTAAGACAATCTCCAATCTCAATTTAAGGATGACTGTAAGGTTGGGAACCCTCACTAACCAAATAATTTATACAAGCTGAAGATAGGATAGGGCCTTATAGTATGCTACTTGATGGAAAAATACATGATTCCAAATTTCAAGTGTTTGGGAGATTGAGGGAATGAATGTTCAATTATACATATAGCTATTTGGTTTCAGCATTTAAATTACTTAAGAAAATTACTAACATTTATTTTCAATTGACTACTGTTCAGTGTAATAGTTCACGGTAAAACCATCATTGAGAATGTCCTTCAGCAGTTGTCAGAACCAGGGGAATATCCCTTTGGGCCAAAAGCCAATGACAATCATAGAAATCAAATCACTTCTTTCATTCCTACAAGTCCCATACTACTATTGAAGCAGATCTGAGATAGTAAAAACTGATCTATTTAGTAATTCCCTATACCAGGCATTTTACATGCATTATTATTCATTCTTCACAACTATTATTTAATAGAAATAGTATCTTTATCTTACAAGCAAAGAAAATGAACTCAAGATATTAACTTGCTCAACATTACACAGGATACAAAAAAAAAAGGTACAATTCAAAATGAGGTAGCCTCCAAAGTTCTTAAACATTCCTCAGAAATTGTCCAAACTCTTATTTATAAATATTCTCATGAGAATCCCAAGATGAAGAGGATACAAAATGTTGGGGGACTAGGGATGTGGCTCAGTGGTAGACTGCTTGCCTAGCATACACAAGACCCTGGGTTTGATCTCTAGCACTGGACAAAAAAAAAATAAATAAATAAACAAATAAAAATTCTTAACTCATTCCCTGTGCCATTTCTCATTTATTCTTTTAGATCTTTTCAGTATGGGGGAGAGCAAATTTAAAGAAAAATCTCAAAATAGTCTACAGAACTGGTACTGAGTCTGCTTTCTCTTCAAAGAAACTAATTTCATGATTTATAGGACTTTCACTGAGCCTATTCATATGTAACTGCATCCATAAGATACAGTGGTACCCCCCAAAATAAGGAGCTTATTCTACACTTCACTTGCTCTTCTGGGCTGGATCACATCTACCCCTACATAGCTATTCTGCAAATATGTTGGACAGGAACACATACATACAAGTAAATATCAAGAAATTATAAGAGAATGGGATATAGACTCTCCAGCTAGCAATATTTGACTGTTTTACTTTCCATGAGTTGAAAATTTGTCCATTTTGTTTTACGGTGAAAAAAAAAATCCTTTGATGTGATTTTTTTTTAATTTTTTATTGTTGGTTGTTCAAAACATTACATAGTTCTTGATATATCATATTTCACACTTTGATTCAAGTGGGTTATGAACTCCCATTTTTACCCCATATACAGATTGCAGAATCACATCAGTTACACATCCATTGATTTACATATTGCCATACTAGTGTCTGTTGTGTTCTGCTGCCTGGCCTTCATGGAGAACCCTGATAGCAATTAAAAAGTTTTAAGCTTTATTATTTTTATATGACAAAACAAGCAAATTCTACATATTTTAATGACCTTCTTTCAATTCTATTTTAAAATGAACACAAGAAAACCATGAATAGGTATCAAATAGGAAAAAAAATCTCTAAGATTTGAGAGCTTTTTCTCAGTTGATTTGTATTGTCAAAGACATAGAAAATATTTTTCTTTTACTTTAATAGGAGGTAATTGTGCCCCATGGAAAATAGATACAATTAACACTTAATACAAAATAGTGTGTTATTTCTGAAGCAAATGTGAAGACAAACATATGTTCCTGAAGATCTCAACCATGTTCATACCTTCAACTGCCACCTATATACTGATTCCTTAATTCAATTCAGGTCTCAGCTTCTTGGCTTAATTTCCAAACTCGACCATATACCAGATATTTTTATTTGCATGACCTGCAAGTAGGTCAAACTCTATAATGTACAAATTCCAAATGAAAGTGCAAAATAATATTTTTTATTAACACTTAAGCTTGTGGGTTTACTTAACTAAAATTAGCTGGTGACCCACTCTGAATGCTTCTGATCTTAATTTTCACAAGCAGGAACAAAGGGCATGTGAGTTCGGCATTCCTGTTCCCATTTACAGGACTATAAAGGCCATTGAATGAACACCAGGCCAGCTGCTTGGAAAAACAGTTTTGGAACCTCACCTCATTACATACAGTTCTGACTGATACCCTCTTGATGTACAATAAGTTGATTCTTACTGCCTAAAACTCGCAGAGATCTGTCCCACAGAAGGTAAAAAGCAGAGGAAGGGCCAGTAACAACTGAGATAAGACATGAGGAATGCAATTATTCTGAGATGACTCAAATTAACCTGTTGTTAACAAATGGAGAGGGGACATGGTTCATAGCCTAACTTGCTTTTGGGAACTATATTTTTGAATAATATTCAATATGTCAAGCTAAAAAATAGCAATTTTACATTCTTAATCAGAAATGTCTGAATGCCATAAAATCAATGTTCATAATATGAAATAAAATCTTTGGCACATCTCAAATTATACAGCTCTAAAAAGCCTATAAAATGTTGTCCTATAATTTGATTTCTTGACCTTTATATATAACAAGGCTATATGCTTAAGAGGGAGTTGCTGATTCTCTCTGAGTAACCACAACCATAAAGCCATTCTAAGAAGATTCTTGCCCATTTCCTTTCTCCAAAGGTCACTTCTCCAGAGAGTCCTTCTAGGACAAGGCTCAATTCCAAGCAAATCCATTCCTGGGTCCCTGAACCAACTATCAGACTTTTTTTCTATTATATGCTCACATAGTCTGTTCAATTTTTCTGTATTCTTTCTTAGGTTTTTTCCCCATTTACATTCATTCACAGATTATTCTATAATTTTTTCATTAAAATGGCTCTCCTCCAACCAGAAAGTAAACTTCAATTCTTTAAGGACTAGATCTATTTTTAAACTTTGTTCACCATTATATTCCTTACATATAATATAATACATAGAACATGATAAGTATCAAAAAAACAGTTACAGGCCTGACTTGGTGTCCCATACCTATAATCCAAGCTACTCAGGAGGCTGAGGCAGAAAAATTGCAAATTCGAGGCCAGCTTGGGCAACTTAGTGAGACCCTCTCTGAAAATTAAAAAATAAAAATGGCTGAGGATGGTACTGGGTTCAATCTTTAGTACCTTAAAAAATGACTGAATAAGTGATTGATTCAATATTTTAATTGCTTTGATCATTATATGTCATGGTCCAAAAAATTTTAAGAATGCTTCAGATAGTGAAGTCATACAATTATATAATAAAAACACTCAAGAGTCCTTATATATTGTATATTCCAACTTCTTGAAAAGAAGCTTTGATTGAGATTCTGCTATAGATCCAGCATCTTCAAATTCCCCTAGCTAATGACAGAAGGTAGATAATTGGGATCTAGCTCCACTGAAATTTTCAAGAAATAATTCCATTATCTGATATTTTAGAAATATGTGTGATTCCTGCGATATCTCTAGATTGTTCTCCAAAATAATTTTTAGGACACCATTTTCAATTTCTTCTTTTTAAAAAATGATCCAGTGGAAAATGGGAAAACCAATTCCTTTTGTGAAAATGTTGAAAACACAAATAAATGTAGAATCGTATAGAGATTTTTTCTATATGATTACATGATTATATTGGACTTTATTATATTGCTCTTTGTAAACTAGTTAGCATGACTAATTTTAAATATAAAAGCACAGAGCTCAAAGTTATCAGTTCCACAATTGGAGGGAGGGAATCAATTAAGTTTAAATTAAAACTGACCGAAAATTTTGGGGAAATTAACATTTCCAGCCTCATCACTTACCTCTCTTCCATATTCACCCTCCCCATTACCCTGATCATGTGCCTCTTTGCAATCCTTCAAGTAGGCTGTTTTCTATCATACCACAGTGATATATGCACATCAGTGTTTATAGCAGCACAGTTTACAATAGCTAAACTAGGGAAGCAGCCTAGGTGTCCATCAGAGATGCACAGATAAAGAAAATGTGATCTATACACACAATGGAGTTTTATGCGGTCATAAAGAAAAATGAAATCATGTCATTGGCAGGAAAATGGATGGAACTAGAGACCATTATATTAAGTGAAATAAGTCAGACTCAGAAGGTCAAGTGTCCTATGTTTTCTCTGATATGCCAAAACTAAAGAGGAATAGAAAAAGGAAAAGAAAAGAAAGGTGAGGGCAGATTTATAAAAATCTAGGGGAGATCAAAAGAGGAAAGGGACCAAGGGGAGGGAGCTAGGGAAGGAGAGGGGAAGGGCTGGAGAGTAATATTGGCCAAGGTATATTGTTCTATTGCGTGCATCCAGGAATATGTAACAACAAATCCCAACATTATGTGCTACTATAATGCACCAATACAAAATGCAGAAAAAAAATAGGCTGCCTTCTATTTTAGATGACTTCTACCTTCTTCTACTTCAAGGGATTGTGCTTTCTTGTTTATCTAAGTAGCTCACATCATGCTTCAAAACTCAGGTGGAAAATCACTCTGGAAAAATAATGATCTCTTTCTTTCACAAGGTAAAACTGTTAATGGCTCTCCATTAAGACCATTACCCTCATTTCCTCTCTCTTCCAATATTCCACTATAACCTTGTCTCTCACCTGCCAAACCACCTGCCTGAGACCGGTTATAAAGCAAGGAATTTTGTCCTACTCCATCTCTCCAACTTCAGCACAAGACTTAATGTTAAATATTTTTATTTAGAAACCATGCCAGAGAATTTTTCATAGTCATTTAAATAAGCCAAACCAACTGAAACAAAATAACATACTTTCTGATTTTATCCTAAGAAAATATCTAAAATTCATAAAAATCATACAGTTTTGAGTTAACTATTTCTCAGCAATCACAGTTTTTGCTTTTGCAAATACATAAATTGTCAATCATGATAATTAACCATTAATTTGTGAACTAGGATTCCTGAGTCTCTTATCAATATTAATTTATTCTACTACAGATGACAAACTAAATCAAACTGTCTGGTTTGCTGTGCTTACAATAGGCATAGGAAAAAAATGGTTCTGAATGAACAGGCAAATCAACTTATCATAGCAGCAATATCATAATTGAACTCATATGGACTTAGTTTATCAAGTTATTTATGTATGAGCTATGCAATATGAATAAACCTATCATTTAATGGTCCCTTCAAAATAATTAAATGGGAAGAATAGTTTATCTCTAGTTAAATTTTTAGGCTTTTTTTTCCTGGCTACTTATTTAAATGACAGATTAAAATAAAGAGGCAAATATGTACGCAGATAGAGACCACAGAGCTTGAAAAGAGTAGAATATTACCTTTTCTAATCCCAGAGAATGAATACATAATTTCTATTATAACTGGTCTTTAACAAAAAAATAAAAATAAAAATATATCTATTATTTTGGACTATTTTGGATGCAATGGTTGTTTTTCAGAATCAAGTCAGCATTGGAGAATTTTTCATGTGCTTTGTTTTCTAGGATTATGTGGCATTGTAGATGTCTGTCATCATTTCCTTACAATTCAACAGGGTCATTCCTGGGATATGCTTAATTTCATTTTGAAAGCACACTCCCAAGGTCATTTTACGACAACTATGTATGGCTTGAATTATCATTTACATCCTAATGCTTTCTGCAGCTGTACCTTTGACTCAGAACTCTCTTGGGTCCTTTTAATTTATCTATTTATTTTTAAGTCTAACTGTATATAGACTTGGATTTTGCATGGCCATCTCAAAACCCAAATGTCTAAAACTGAACTAATTCTTTCTTATAGTGCCAAAGACTATATTCTTCCTTTAATATTCTATATCCTGCTAAAAAGAGAGCCAGAAAATCTGAGAATCTCGTTCGTGTCTTTCTTCTTTCACATGCTTACATTGATCCATTAGTTCTGCCAGCTCTACTGCCCAAACACATTCTGAATCTACCCATTTTTTCTCTTTTCCCCAGATGAATACTTAGGGTTCTGCTCTCAGCCACCGTTGTTTTCCATCTGATATTTGTGGTTCCTGAAACTTTTCTCACTTTCATTGCTTACAGCATCCTCCAAATTGGTGTTCAGTGTTCTGGTCTTTCTTATTCAAATCCATTTTCCTCTGCAGCCAAAGTAGTCTTACAGAAACCCGTTATTACTGTATCATACACTTGCTGCTCTATCACACATTTGTGTTGCTTTGCAGGGCAAACAATTCCCAAGTGTCAGTGGCTTACACACAGTTTTGCGTGTGAACTGCTTGTCTAATGTGGTTCAGCAGTGGGCCTTACTTATCAGCAGCCTGGAAGAATCCAGGTTGATGAAGCTTCAGGGATCAGAACACTGGATTATTGTCATTGTGTAGAGGGATGTAAGAAGTGACTGAGAAAGTGAGGCTTTCGTCTGGATGTGAAACAGTTCTTCCATCTACATTTAATTGATTAGAACCATCAATGGCCACTCTTAACTCTAAGGATGGTAGAGAGAGACAATCTTCCAACAAACTCAAGAAAGGAGAAGCAGAATATTTGTGAATGGCATTCAGACCTACTACAGCTTTGTATTGCTATTGGGATAAAATCCAATCTTTTAAAAACAATTCTGAAGGCCTCTTCCTGCAACTTTGTTTTTCTGTCACTTTATCTTCTTCCCTGAAGCCTTCACACAGAATTTGAAATGTGTAAGATTCATTATCCTACATGTTTTCCTTTTGCTGGGATCCCCTTCTTCCCCTTAGCCTTGGTGACTCTGTGTCCCATTCCAGTTCCAGTTTAAGAAGCTTTTCTATCAGCAAGCCTTTTGTTATTGCCTTTGGCAGTTAGGTGCTCCTTCCCTCCACTATCAGAGTATTGTGGAATTTTCTTCTGATATTTGCTTGCTTCTTTCAGTGTCCACCTTACCTAATTCAAAGTTAAAATCACGGTAGCAGTGCTTATATGTGTATAACTGGAGTCTGTTGCATTTCCATAGCTAGCTTGAAAACCCAATACACAGCAGGAACTTATTAAATACTTTTAGAATATTGTTGTTACTATTATTGTTGTCATTGTTGTTATTATTATTAATCTGGGCAATTTATCATGCTTTTGGAAAAATCAAGTGATATCTTGAAGCCAAGATACTTTAAGTATTTGAATCCAGAAGGAACTTTTTCTGACTCTTTATGAGAAGATGTGAAGGACAACCGTCAAAAGATAAGTATCTTTAAATTAAAATTTAAACCAAAGTTAAATTCAATTAATCCAGTTCTTTTGTTCCATCGTTCATGATAAATCCCTGTTGGTTATTTTGCATGTAATATACTTTATCATATTGTTGATTCATCAATCATACCTTTCATTCAGCAAATTTAATGAGTGACTACCAAGTTATGATACATGGTTCTAGATACCAAATACAATGTGGAGAAAATGCAGTTACTGTTTAATAGCAAATGAAAACATAATAAGAAGTAGAGAAACACTTTAACACAAGTTATAGTCAAATGTGAGAGGATGGGGAAAAGGCCCCATGTAATCCCACCTGCTTGGGAGGCTGAGGCAGGAGAATCATAGTTCAAAGCCAGCCTCAGGAAAAGCAACTCAGTGATACCCTGTCTCTAAATAAAATACAAAACAGGGCTAGGGATGTGGCTCAGTGGTCAAGTGCCCCTGAGTTCAATCCCCAGTACCAAAAAAGTCAGGTGTTTACTTATGATGCTACAAATGACAGAATTACTTTTTTGTTTTGTTTTTATTTAAGGATAAATATTATGAATTAACAAGTTTCAAATTCTTACAATTAAACATTAAAGAAATTGTTAATAACTGAATAAATAGGTAGTATTAATACTATGTCTACCAGTGATAAGTGCTATAAAGACCATACAATTGAACAAATGAATGCTAAAAGTTCTGAAAATAGGAGGGAAGTTTTTAAATGGAATGCACCAGAGAGGCTTCCTAGGTAGCTGATGCAGCAACTAAAGGAGGAGCTAGAGTGAGCCACTCTATTTTGGGGAAGAGGTGTTAGGCAAAGAAAATAGCATTGCCAGGTCCCTAAGGAGAGGCTATGACTACAATATTTGATTTATAGCAAGGATGTTGGTATGACCAGCTAAGAGAAATGATTAGTAAAAGAAGAGTTAATATTCATTGAAGAGTGTTTATTGGCAGGAAAGTATAAAGAGTAGTTAAAGGGAAGTGTGGGTGCTTGTTTTTTTTTTTTTTTTCTTCTTTTGTTTTTGTTTTTAATTACCTAAGAAAGTATCAAATCATGCTCCTTTTGAAAGGGGATAGAGTTATTGCTTTCTCTACATGCAAGTCCTAAACAATCCAGATTGGTGTTTGTTTCAGCACCTATAGAAAAGACATTAATATGACTCCACCAAAATTTGCAAAATCACATCTGGCATCAGGAGTCAGTGTAATGACTCAGTCTTCTGCCCTCTTCTCTGTTCATGTGTTCCTCCCTCCCTGTCTTCGCCACTGGATGGATATACTGATACTTAACTCAGTGATGTTCAGAACCAGTGCCTTTAATTTAGATTAGCTAGTTCACCAATGATATGAAATGTTCATTGCCTTGCAATCAGAAGTAGGTTACATCCCAAGCTCTCAAACTCAAACTAGAAATTCCAATTTAAGCCCAACAATAATGACTTCCATTTATATCATCATCTCTATCTAGAAGTGTTCCAAAGTGCCTTAATGATTACATATAGGCAATCATACCACCCACCACTAAAACAAGGTCACGTCTAGGGGGAAAATGCATGATTGTTTAATAACAAATAGTAACATAATAAGTAGAGAAAAACACTCCAACATATGTTCCTGCCACACACGAGGGGTAGGGGAGGGGATAAATTAAAAAGCCGGGCATTATTTGTGACACTGAAAATGACACAGCTTCTTGTTTTTAAGGCTAAATATTATTCTTTTGCAGATATATAGCACATTGTTTTAATCCATTGATTCATTAACAGACACTGAGGTTGCTCCTGTCTCTTGGAAATTGTGAATGATATTTAAATGAACATGGGAGTCAGGCATTTCCTGAGTACACTGATTTCCCTTCTTTTGGGTATATACCCAGTAAAGATCCAGTTTTAGATTTTTGGGAATCATATTAAGTGAAATTAGCCAGGAAAAGATCAATATTGTATGATCTCATTTAATGTGAGATCTAAGAAAGTTGATCTCAAAAAAGTAGAAGACTGGTTAATATAGACTGGAGTGGATGGTGGAACAATTAAACTGGTCAGTTGGGTACAAAGTTAGATAGACAAGAGGAATAAGTTCATTCCACAATGTATACATATATGAAAATATCTTACTGTACCCCATAAATATGTACAATAATTATTGACCAATAAAGTAAAATAAAACTTGAAAAAGAAAAAAAAGCTAAGTTTTTTCAATTTGAAAATATGCTAGGTACCTTGCATTTCTGTATAACATCTCACCTCATATTAAGTGCATGAGTGACTTCATTAATTTCCTTGGTTTCACCCAGGCCCATAGTACCACTATAACATGAAGGTAGAAACCAGTGATTATACACGTTGGTCTACTGAACAGAAACATTTCCTAGTTGTAATTCAGCACCCTATTTCTGTTAACCCCAAATGTCCTGAGTAGGATTAAACTGATTCATATATTATTTGATAATATAGAGCAACCAAAGAATAAAATCATTTTCTTAAAGTCTGATCTGTAAAACAGCTGTTTTAGATTTTGAGAGAGCTTAATAAAAGTCCAGATTCATGGAACACCCACATCAGACTTTCTAAATCATTTTATTCATAATAAGGCTCAAGAATCTGCTTTTAAACAAGCATCCTAAGCAATCCATATGTACAGGCACCAGAAGATTTTGATAGAACCTGAATACGCAGGATTGAAATGTGAATTCACAGTTATGGAACAGGGAGCATGAAGAAAAGGAGAGACCATCATAACATGATTATTTAGGAAAATAAGTAATCCAAGCCTATTTCTCCTTAGACAGCTATGGTTAGGACCTAAAATCTAGTTCTCTGTGAGAAAACCATTCAGGCTATAAAGAGCAGAGTTTGGAGGTGGAGGAAATTTCAAGGATTGTGTAATCTAACAGTCAGTTCACAAAACCAAACACCAAGGATAGAAAGGTCATGAAATTCCGCTGAATCAATACATTTCTGATCTGAAGACCTGATCTAGAAAGTCCAATTTGATCTGGATGCTTGCACTAATTTTCTCATTTCCTTTTCATTCATTATCTCATTCACCTCTAACAGTTTCAAACTTCTGCACTTTGCTGGAATACTGATTCCTTTGCCTTCTCTTTCCTTGTCTTTACTGATAACTGACACACTTGACTTGCTTCACTTAGCATTGTTTCAGCCATAACAGCCAGCCAGCCATGAGTTCTCACTGAAGTAGGAAGTCATCACTAGAGAGTAGGCATACAACTGTGTCCTCAACACAAAGTATGGCTTGTAGAACCCAGAAAACTGTACTCTCTTCACAATTTGGACATAATTAGGTTATGGCACAGACATCATTCATTATATAATTACTTATCAAGTACCTATGGTATACATAATATTGTTAGGCTTTAGGGGCACATAGTCACATTTTCTTTCCTTCTGAACATTGAGCCAATGAAAAAGAATTAAAGAATTTCCTGGAAAAAAATAAAACAAACAAAACTTGCTGTTTCTTCCTCTCCTTGAGAGAAAAGAAATTTATCCAGAGTTCTTCAGCCGAAAAAAGATGAACATTCAAATCAGAAATGTATTGATTTGGCCAAATCTCATTAAAATAAAGAAGGAGGAGAGATCACTATATTCTAGTTTCTCATTTCAAAAGAATCAAGAACAAAATCTGCACATGGAGTGTTTGAGAGAGAGAGAGAGAGAGAGAGAGAGAGAGAGAGAGAGAGAGAGTGTGTGTGTGTGTGTGTGTGTGTGTGCGAGATTCGTCTACTACTTCCTTTACTGTCTTCAACACGACCACCCAGCACTGAGGCTGATACTGCTGACCTGACCAAAGTTACTCAGGGACTAAGTTGGTATCTTACAGTATTGGGTCACAATTTCCTCCATATATCGCAGACACATCTCCCAGGTGTGGATCTCCTTTCTAGTCATTATCATTTTAAGACAATTTTTTGTTCTCAGAAAATGCCTATTGCAAAAAAACAAAACAAAACAAAACAAAAAAAAAAAGGTATTTAAAATGACACTATAATCAACTTCTAGTTTAATCAGCTATGAGCTGATGACACATAATGATGATCAGGCGGCTTCTTATTCCCACCAGTTGAGGATCATCAGTTGACACATTCTCTTCCAGAGTGCTATTGGTTCTCATCTTTGGTAGAAAACAATGTTTAAGAATCTTGGTTATTAGTAAGCTATAAAATATTAATGGCCACAGAATGAATTGCTTCCTCCTTCAGTGAATAAGCATTCCTTTTACATTTGAAATGCTTTCCTCTTTGGTTTGACCAGACTTAAAGCAAGACATTATGTGTTGTTTGTGCATTGCTTTGATCTTTTAGCTTTTAATCTTTACCTCCCCCTCCATAACCACTTACACAAAATTTTTTCCAAATGATATTACAAGAATTTTTTTCAAAGATTCTTTTTATAAAAACTGACTTTGGAGAAATGGAAATCTAATACACATTGAAAGAATCTCTGGGGGCGGCGGGGGTGGATTTTCTAAAAAAGAAAAGCCAAAGTCACATAATACAATATTCTCAATGGTCCTTTATTTCCCTAAACTGCCCACGGTCTCACTAAATAGTCCTCAGGACAGATTTCCCTATAGTCAAAAGCCAACTTCTATCAGGTGCAGTCGCACATACCAGCAATTCCAGATACTAGAGAAGTGGAGGCAGAAGAGCCTCAACCTCAAAGCCAGCCTTGCCATCTTAATGAGATTCTGTCTCAAAATTAAAATAAGAAAGCTGGGGAGAGAACTCAGTGGTAAAGTGCCCCTGGGTTTTATTCCCATTACAAAGAAGAAAAAAAAACCAAAAACTAATGCTGTCATATTGGATCCCTGAGTTCTGTTAGGTTCCCTTTAGGAAGTCATTCTTATTACTAACCTCATAAATTAGGAAGAGAGACATCTAGCTTACCAATTAAGTGCTGAAGATCAATTACTGGCCTTAATGGATATCCTCAGAGTATTATAATAAATTAGTAGTGGAACAAAAGAAAGTCAGCTCTTAATACCCATAACAGCTCCACTTGAGCTTTGACTCACAAATGAGCTGCAGCAACCAGATTGTCTCTCTTAATCCTCCAGCATCATCTTCCACAAATGAGATAAAAAGATAATACTGACCAATCACCATCACTTTGCTACTCACTAATATTCAAAAGCAAGTTTGGCTATATTTGATTTTTATTGAGCCTGTAGACTAGTTGCTTCAGCATATGCTAACAAATTTATTTTAAAGAAAAATAATATTATTTACCAAAATAATATTCTTTCCCTTGGAGCTATTACTTGAAACATGCCAAAGGAGTTTATAGTGATGGTGGTGACAGTGTAAGTGTATCCAATTCTTGCACCCCAATTCAACATCCCAACTATTTAATACTTATTGGACACATTCTTTGTTTCATTCTTTTAGGATACTATAGCCTTATAACAGGTTAAGTTGGAAATTATTTTTATAAAGCAGCGATTCTTATAGGTTGCAGAGATAGAAGCAACATCTGATAAACAATGTGGGACCAACTGACACTGTTGAGTCCTCCTGCTGTCTGAGGGCTACTGCAATCAGTTTGTAAGAAAATTTTTGTTGTGTTCATGCAATCATTCATTACAGTAAAATACTCGAAACTGAGGTTTTAGAAGGTAGATGACATTAATGAAAGTTGAAAATTGTATCTTTATAATTTCAGGTGATATTATAAGTAACGCCCACTTTTCTTTACTATATGTAACACATATTAAAGTGAGAGATCACATCTTCAAGTCAGAAAACCTCAGAACAAAGGTCTGCTTATACCCTTATCCATGGACATGACATTAGAAAAACAACTTAATTTTTATGAACAATAGTTTCCTCATCTGTGCATTATTGATAACCATAACCTACATAATAAATTTAAGTATTATAAATGTAAAAGTGTGTATAAAAATTTATTTGAGTCAAAATTAATATTTATAGAAGTTGAATAATTTACCTATGTCCCTTGTAGCCCCTCAAAACCTGCTTGATGTGTCTCTCTGAGTATATGTGTGTATACACACACACACACACACACTCACACACACACACACATATAACCTTTTAACTATTTAATAATTTCAAAAAATGCACAGTAAATCTGACTCCTGTGATATATTTAAGTATCATTATACATGTTATAAATGTAATATTATCCATTTGAAAATGACTTTATCCTACAAATGTTCTGAAATTAATTTTTAAAAATAGTAGGGCATATAAAATATTATTTTGAAAAATAACTATATTTGGATTAGTGAGAATCATTGTTGAGTTGGAGAAAATGCAAAGTAAAAATTCTTAAAATTTTTAGAATAGAGGTAGAATGGATCAGAGTAGAATAGAAGCAGTGTCAATTCAACACATAAAGTCCAAACAATACCACTGACTTTGGGTAAGGCAAAGCAATCATTTCAAAGGAAAGAAGGGAAAGAGGAAAAGAAAGGATGATTCGGTAAGTGTTTTGCAATATGGAAGCAAGTTAAGAAAATAAAATAGCACATCTATATATAATAGTTTATGTAACTATATCCTATAGCAGATCTGGCAAAAATGATTGATTTATATTATACTACATACCAACTGAGACTGACTTTTTTGAATGAAAGTATTTCATAAAGACTGGTTCATAATTGTGGAGGCCCATTCATAAATGATAAGAGATGTCTAACCTAACAAAACTAACATTGACATCCATATCTCTTTTCCTCCAGAATAAATCAGTATAGTGCTCAAAAGGATATTTATAGACTTAATGACTTTTTAAGCATTTTAAAACCACAAGAAAGTATCACAAATGAAAAGACAGATTTGTTTACACAAAAGAATTTCATTGTAACAATTTAAAAACTAAATTTTTAAAAAGTACTAGAAAAAATGTCAATTAAATTTCAAAGAACTAATGCATAAATAAAATTAATTCATTCATTAGTATGCAAAAATAAAGACTCAAATGGGTATATTAGAAAAAATATAAAACACATAATTTCCACAAAAAAATATGAAGTGGTAAGTGAGCATACTGTAAAACTATTTAGTCATGCTAATAATCAATTATATCAATTTTATGAATTAGAATAATACTTTGAAATATTAAATAGGATATTAAAAACAAAACAAAAGCAAAACATTTTGTATTGTGTCTGATAAAGCCCAAAAGAAGGAGAAAGAAGAAAAACAGGTACCGTTGTTTCTAATTTAGTGCAATAAATAAATGAACAAAACATTAAATGTTACATGTACAATAGTGAAAAACAGAAAGCAAGATATATATTCCCAACAGAAAAGTGCTTAAACAAATAGTAAGACAGTAACTAAACATAGCTGATAATATGGTCATTGGGAAAATTACATGAGATGAAAAAAATGACAATTTTAAATTAAAAAGTGAAATGTAGCATCATCTGAGAAATTAATATAAATATATTCATAAAACTTGAGTGTTAATGGAACTTGGGAAAAATTAGACTAACAGTTGGTTGTGTGTTAAATGCCAGCTTTGTTTGTGCTTTTAAACTTTAAAAATTCCTTATGTGTTGCTATATTATGCTTTTCCTGTAAAGAAGAAGTATATAAACAACTTTTATCATCTCTCTCCTGAAAACTGAATTGAGGGAGATCAAAGCTACCTTGAAATATAGTACTTAGTAATCTTCATTACAGTTCTTCAAATAAAGGCTCACGTATTCTGTATGTGGTAAAAATCAGAAAGTACCATGAATGGGGCAAGGATATAATTTCAACCCAAGTCTATTATGTTTTTAATTCTGCCCTTAGGGTCAGTGATAGGGTCTTTCAAATCATTTCAATGGTGTTTATGGGTTCACATGTACCTGTTTCAAAAATTATTTTTAATAAGGATTCTTTTGTGGCTTTATCTCATTTATCATTGTTTTATAAAAACACATTTTCTAAAATTATTTTAATATATAAAATAAAGTAGTCTATTTCTCTAGGTTAGAAAGTATAGACATCTAATGAGTCAGAAAGATGATTCTATGACTATTGTCAAAACCACAAGACATATGCTGGCAAGTGTCTCACACACTGCTGATAGGACTGTTGTCAGTACAGCCCCTGTGGAAAACACCAGGAAGGGTCCTCGTAAATTTATTTATTTATTTATTTATATATATGTAGTATCTATATATTTTAGTTTTAGATGGACACAATATCTTTATTTTATTTATTTATTATGGAACTCAATGCCTCATACATGTGAGGCAAGCGCTCCACCATTGAGAACTACAATCCCAGCCAAATCATAAACTTAAAAATAGATCTACCATATGATCCAGCTGTTCTGTTACTTGGTATGCACCCAAGTAAAATCAGTATGTCAAATAGATCTCTGCACTTTCATGTTTTTTTTTTTAATTCCCTTTTTAAAAATATTTATTTATTTATTTAGTTTTCGGCAGACACAACATCTTTGTATGTCACGCATGCCAGGAGAGCGCACTACCGCTTGAGCCACATCCCAGCCCTTCACTTTCATGTTTATTGCGGCTCTAGTCACCATCACCCAAATAAAGAATCAACCTGTGCCCATCCGTGTATGAATGAATAAAGAAAATGTGTTAAAACACAATGGGATACTACTCAACAATAAAAAAAAATGAAATCCAGTCGTTTTTTTAAAATATAGATGAAGCAGTGGACATACTAAGTAAAATAAGCCAGGCACAAAAAAACAGGTACTACATGATCTCACTTACATGTGAAATCTAAAAAAGTTCATCTCACAGAAATAGCATGAAGATGGTGGATTGAGTACAAAGTTATAACTTATAGGAGAAATATGTGTTGGTGCACTGTTACACAGAAGGGTGACTATAGTTTCCCATACTATTCCATAAGTTTTAAAATAGCTAGAAGAGGGAATTTTAAATGTTCTCCCCACCAAAAAAAAAAAAAAAAAAAAGATAAATATTTGAAATGACAGAGACACTAAATATCCTGATTTGATCATTACATATCAATGTATCAAAGCATAACATATCCCACAAACATTAAAATTATTATGTATTAATTAAATTTTTTTTAAGATATGATTCTGGAAGGAACCTTGATTTCTACATTGCATACATCTGAGCTCAAACTCAGACTTAAAATCTAAAAGCTGAGTTAATTCAGCTTCCTGATCATAATTTACTTTCTTCTGTGAAATGCTGATAATAATAATAATACCTAACTCTTGGCATCCCTATGAATGAGATAGTATGTGACTGTTTACATACATAATAAATGCCACTAAATGTTAATTTCTTTCTTTGTTTCTGTCCTCATGTTTTGAACAGAGCAGAAGTGAACTCAGAACTGTTCATCAAGCTTTACAACAGCTATCTAGCTTTCATAAATTTCCTACTGGAGTCTACCCATATCCTTCAGCCTTGAGTGAAAGGAGCTCCATCCCTTATTTACCTCCCTCTAACCCCAAGCACAGCCTCTTTAATTCCTTTCTAGGAAATACCCTGGTGAATAGAAACACCATTGCCCCACTTGGGAAAAAGCAAGAATCTCCTGCTTAAAATATGCTTACAGTTAGCTAGGCAGGTAGCCCACGCCTATAATACCAGTGGCTCAGGAGCCTGAGGCAGGAAGATCGTGAGTTCAAAGCCAACCTCAGCAAAGGCAAGGGACTAAGCAACTCACTGAGACCCTGCCTCTAAATAAAACACAAAATAGGGCTGAGGATGGGGCTCAGTGATCAAGTGCCTCCCAGTTCAATCCCCAGGACCCCCTCAAAAAAAGAAAAAAATGCTTATGTTTAAGCAGCATAGTCTTAAGCTTCAGTAGCTCTTCTATCTCTCTTTGAGAGAGGCAACTTAATATAATTAGTCTTCAATGGTCCATGTTGACATGATTTTGCAAAAAAAAAAAAAAAAAACAAACAAAAAAATAAAAACCAGCATTGCTAAACAAGGAACATTGAATAGTGAGATAGTTAGAAGTGAGCCTCAGGAGTTGGTCTACCTGGAAGCCCATCCTAGCCAACTCCACATTTGTAGCTACATGATACAGGTCAAAATTTACTAAGTTCCTGTGCAATTTTCCTCATGCTTTAATTAGGAATGATAGCAACCACTCATAGGATTACTGTGAAGAGTAAGTGCTTGATGAATATTAGTTATTACCATCTTCAATAAATAAAGAGCCATAGGAAAAAAGGAAAAAGAAGCAACATAAAAAGAAGGTATATATGTATATATGTATGTGTGTGTGTATATATGTGTGTGTATATATATATATATATATATATATATATATATATATATATATAATAAAATGATTAAGATTCTGGTAACAGAATTCATTTCTAAAATTTACCAGCTGGTTGGTTTGAGCAAATTATCAAGCTTGTCCAAAATCAGCTCTTACATATAAACCACGTCCTCATAGAAGCTTATCAAAGCTTCTATGAGGATTTGAAAGGAAATCATTTTTAAGCACAAGACAGAACCTGCTTCCTCCCACACACACCCACACACACACACCAAAAAAAAAAAAAAAACAACTACAACTTAATGTTAGCAATTTATTAAATTAATGTTTCTTGTTAAATACAAATTATTGCCTGCTATCAAGGTAGACTTGATATCAATAAACCATAGAAATTACAAACAAGAATATCTTCTTTCCACCTATGGTCAAAAGATTGACTTATTGGTTTTTCTTACTAATCTATTCCACCAAGATATACAGAGTATCCATTATGAATGAAGGGTAGCTAGGCAATCAGAATACCACAGTGAATGACACGTCAAGTATCCCTACCCCTGCTTTTACAAAGTCTGTATCCTACAGGAACAGAAAACCAATGAACCAAGTGGAAATAATTTTTGAGCATGCTCAGTGCTATGCAGGCGCCACGATGGGTTGGTTGGGGACTGTCTGAGGAAATATTGGTTAGGATGAAGCATAGCAGAAAAGAAGTTTCCAGGCTGAGAAAGGGTCTGAGGTGGCAAAGCTAAGATGCAATAAAATGGACCTGTGACTAGAAAACAAGCAGAAAATGATAGGAAAGCCACTGTGTTTGGAGAGATGAATAAAGAACCAGATCACCCTGTGTCTGCTCACGTGATAAGGGACTGGATTGCTGCAAAATGGGAAGATTTAAATGGCGAAATGACAGGACTTCATCCACATTAAAACTGATTTGGGGCTGTGGCATTAAGAATGCAGCAGGAAGAGTTAAGGAAAGGAGACTCATTAGGAGGGTGTATGTGCCAACATGATGGCAGAGGAATGATGAGCAAGGAATAGATACAAGGTGCAATTTGAAATCAGAACCAGTCACATGAGAGGGGATGAAAGAGGTGGGTGGTGTGAAGACAAAGATGAATGGGGATTCAGAAAGTAAACTCCTGGGATAATGCTTTTTATGAAACCCACAATCTATTTCAAGTCTACTTGATCTATAACTCCCACGTCACTTCTCTGCTCTCACACAGCTGCCTCCTGGCTTCTCACTGTCATGCCCCTTCTCAGAATGGCTCAAGTATTTAATATGCTGGCCTCACTCACTGGGTCTTCTCCTGACAACTTGCCTATTACTGCAGTTAACCGGTTTTGTGTCCCTTGTCCTATAATTAGATTGCAGATAACAGAAAAGCAGGGGGAAATCTAATAATCATATGTGAACATATATCAGGTAAACCTATAAAAGCTGACATTCATAACTGTTGTTATTGTATGACATAATGTTGCACACTTGCAAAGGCACTGGCTTGCTTCTTTTTCTTTTTTTTTAATATCATTTTTTATTGTTGTTGTTTATGTTTTATGTGGTGATGGGGATTGAACTCAGGGCCTCATGCTTGCTAAGCAGGTGCTTTACCACTGAGCTACTCCCCAGCCCCTTGCTTCTTCTTATTTTTCTGCATAATTGAGCCTAGGCTCAGGTGGGAGGACCAGAGAGGTTAAGGGCCAGAGAGGTGAAAATTCAAACAAACTTTTGATATGTAAATAGCGCTGTCTGTTAATGGCATGGAAAACCTTGTAATTAAGGCAAATTGGCAAAGCAAACAGACAATTAGCCTGTCCTTTTGGGGTGTAAACAAGGTAGAGATTCCAAACATTTGCTGGAATGAAGACTCTTGTTGGCCAGGATCTTATTCACCATTTTTTATTGTGGTAACTACGCAGAGCTTGAAGCTAAACATACTCAGATTGTAGGAATGAATGAAACAAGGAATGAAAGAATGCTCTCTTCCACCACATTTACTATGGTCAGAGAACTGTGCACATGTATATCACCCAGTCTGCATCAATGCAAGTGCATTTACTAAACAACTTTAAAATGATGTATGCTTGGTTAAGTACATTTGTGTTTGTCTACACTTGCATACACAAAAATATATCAGCAAACCAGAGGCTTGGTGTTTAAAATCTGGAATGACGTGACGCTAGTTTGGCCATAGTTTATTTTCAAACATGCTGCATCTGCAAAATGTTGGGTAATGATGATGAAAGCCCTTTCAGAATAATTACAGTCCAATCATTTAGCACCCAGGCCCTTCTGAAGCTCACTGTCACTTGTTTAGCTCCTTAGAAATTAACGTCTTTGCCACAGTAAGGAAGGTACCGCTGCAGTAACTTACTGTTGTATATCCCAGTAATGAGGATTTGAATGATGAAGTGTGATAGCATTAGCTGGCCGGGGCCCATCCGTATTAATAATTGATTGTTGTAATCTCTCTTAACCCCTCCTTGGCCTCTTTCCTCCTAGCTATTTTCTCCTTGAGAACAAAGTGTTTTTTTATTCTGTGATCTGTAGAAATTTATCTTAATAGTGCCGTATTCATTTCAAGAATATTGCTTTGCACTATGCCACATATATTATTTTTAGTTTAAATTTGGTTAGATAAAGCTAAGCCACAGTTCCTTAGACCCACAGTTTGCCTGGAATTTTCTATAATTTGAATTGACTCTAAAATAATCTACACTGAGTTCAAAGAACCTTTTATGCACTCTCTATTTTTATTTACACCATGAAAAAAAATTCACTGCTTTCACTGGCCTTATATGTGATAAATCATAAAAGGTTTTTTTTTTTTTAACCTAATTAAAGACAGTCTTTTCCACCCCACTTCAAATTTAGTCAAAGCCATTTGTCTTTCAGCCTGTTGGTCATTCGTGAATGGGAGAGAAATGGCAAAAGACATCACTGGTTCCTCTCAAAACAGCAAAGTTCTGTACTGAGCCTCTCAAATTGTAAAAAGTTATTAGATCATGCTAACCAGAGGATGGTCCCACAGGTGAGCTGACAGAATGGTTTATAAACTGTGATTTGCAGTTTTAACCTTGGTCGAAATTTGCAATTGGGAACCATAAAGTTGTCGGATTGGTAGGAGAAAAGATGAGTCCTAGGCAACTCTCTTTCACTTCCTACATCAAGCAGAGCAGACATTTTTGTCCAATTTATTTCTTAATGCAAAATTTATATTTGATTAAAAATAGAAATCACTTGTCTGTGGGCATAGACCCTGATTCTGCAACCAGCTATAAAGAGTCTAAGCTGTTATGGCATCTACTTGCTGCCTGACTTTGGAAATTAGATATTGCTTGCATGTCTGAGAAAACCATTAACTCTGAATAGCATTCTCAAGTCTAGGAAGATAGGGGGAAAAAATGATTGCCATATATACTTGTTTTAGTAGTTTTTTTTTTTTTTTTTTTTTCCTGCTGTGACTAAAGGACCCAGCCAGCACGAATTGTAGAGGACTAAAAGTTCATTTGGGGGCTCACGGTTTCAGAGGTCTCAGTCCATAGACAGTGGACTCCATTCCTTGGGGCTCAAAGTGAGGCAGGACATCATGGTGGAAGAGTGTGGCGGAAGGAAACAGCTCACATGATGATCCAGAAGCAGAGAGACTCCATTTACCAGATACAAATATACACCCCAAAGCCACGCCCCCAGCTCCCCACCTCTTCCAGCCATACTGCAGCTACCTTCAGTTCCCACTCAATTAATCCCATCAGGTGATTAATCTTCTGATTGGGTTAAGGCTCTTGTAACTCAATCATTTCTTCTCTGAACCTTCTTGCATTGCCTCACACAAAAGCTTTTGGGGGACACCTCACATTCAAACCATAACAAAATTTGACTAAGAATCCTTTCAGTTATTATTCCCCTGGATCCCAGATAGTCACACCACTGAACTTCATTCACTTCATTCCTCTTTTTGCTTCAATGTCAATGGTTATTCATTATTATCCATTTGAAATAGCACATATCTCACACTCTTCAATCATTCATCTTTACTCATTTACTTCCACAGCATCTGATTTGGTACAATGTCAGTAATTTTATTGGTTCATTATTGTCTTCTCATGCTTGCTTGAAAGATTCAAGAGAGCAGAGAGTTGTCTTTTTACCGAGTTACTGTTGCCAGAATTGGAAAATTGCATGACACATAGAATGTAAGAGATTGTGTGTGTGTGTGTGTGTGTGTGTGTGTGAGAGAGAGAGAGAGAGAGAGAGAGAAGATTAATGACGAATGAGTACTTATTTTAAAAAGTTTCTGCAGTAATTATCACCAAATAAATAAGAAAAGGGAGAAAACATGTTTTGAATATCTTAAGGCCTGGGTTCTAGTCCTATTGTTCACTTGCTGGATGACACTGGTTAATTGATTCATCTTTCTAGACCTTGGTTTGGACATACTTATGCCAAGGAGCTTCAGGTGCTGAGGCTGATTATACAGAAAGGAATCCTGTGGTCTTTTCTCATTGGCACTCATGTCTTTGTGTAATTTCCTCAAATATAGATTAAAATAATGACTCACTTCTAAGCCAGAAAATATAGCAAGGTAATGGAATGTTCATAATTATAGAATGTAAGATTATAATGTAGGCTTCTTAGAGACTTCCTCCTTTGCTGACAGTAAATAAGCAAATGGCTATGTGGGGAAAGCTCATATGACTAGAACTGAGGGCTTCCTTCAGACCCCCACCAGGAACTCAGGCCTTAGTCCCATATCCCTCAGGAAAACTCAGAGATGCCAACAGCCTTGTGACCTTGGAAGTGGATCATTCCCCAGTCAAGACGCATCATCAGCCCCAGCCAAGTCTTTGATTACTGTCACGTAAAAACTAGAAACAAAAGGCCCAGTTTTGTTGTGCTAGACAGAAACTGTGATGCTTTAAATGTGATTTGTTTTAATCACTGCATCTATGCTAAAACGGATATGCAACAATACCTAACTAATATCAACATGGAATATTTCTTTCACTGTAATGGAAGTACTGAGCCTAGTACCTGTGGAGGAGAGGGGCTGACCTTGCCTCCACAGTTAAGAGCTACTAATATTTCAGAGCTTATCAAAGGGACAAACCACATTATGATACAAGAAAGAAAAATAAAACCCTAAAACTCAAACTTCATTTGCTTATGTATTTAACCATTATACTAAAAAGTGGACAAAGATGTGTCTCAGACGTACTTTCTCTTTTGTTCTTCTGTTTTCTTTTTCTCCTGGTTCCCTCAATGCCTTAACCTCATTTCCCCAGGCATCACCCTGACAATTGTTTTTATCTAGGTTAACAAAACAAATCACATTATGTGCACATGCCCTTTGCAAACTGCTCACCAAAGTCAACACTATTAAAATCAGTCTGTCAGAGTTGGGTCTGGTCTTTCACAAAGTCTGCCTTCACATAATATAAACCAAAAGGTAATCAAAACTTAGACCTTGAAAAAAGATGTCATTAATTAGTCTACCTCGATAAAGTCATTCAGCAAATCAGAA
Organism: Marmota flaviventris; assembly: GCF_047511675.1. Lineage (NCBI taxonomy): Eukaryota > Metazoa > Chordata > Mammalia > Rodentia > Sciuridae > Marmota > Marmota flaviventris. Next base: position 24,924,158 of record NC_092506.1, on the reverse strand, counting down.
TTACTAACACTGCACAAAATATCAATTTTATCCATGGTGCTCTTTTTTTAGAAATTGATAATACATTGGAAAAGAGCCATCAAAAAGATACTCAGATATTTTTCTACCTTTGGTTTCAGTAGACTTCTCAGAATTGACATAGTTGGTTTTTTTTTTTTGTTGTTGTTGTTGTTTTTGTTTTTGTAAGAGAAAAAGTATACCTAAAATTAATGAGTATTAAAGTGATACAGGTATGCCCCTGCTTATACACTACATGCCTATTACATATTCTCATGAAAGAACATGAAGAATAACTAACAACATCACAATGAAAACCTTATCACATAAGGACTGGATTCAGGGAGACTTACATGGATAAGGAAGTGAACAAGTACAGAAAGATGCGAAAAGAACAAGTTAAAAAAAATCCCTTATATTTTATACTTTAGACTCATCTAATAAATGTGCATTGTTGAAGAGCAGAAAGAATCATCAGAGATCAATTCCCTGGTAGAGGTGGCCAGCTACGAAGCAAACATTTATTCTAGCTGAAGAACAAGAAAGAAAAACATTCAAAGACATTTAATAAAATAATAGTAGTGTGATGATGAAATCTATATCACGAAATTATATTTTTTCTAAATTGAATCTATTAAACGCAAATTTAGGCCATAGTTGAGATAGAAAGGGTAACTTCATTGTTAAATAGAAAGAAATAACAATATTTATTGCCAATAATTACCCAGTAATGGTCAGGCAGTTTTAATTTGGGGCAGTTCTATAAAGAATAAATGAATGCACGAATGAAATAAAGATGAACAGATGGATAAATGGGTGGATATGTAGGTGGGTGGGTAAATGAATGAATATACGATGAATGAAAGCAGTCTAGTTGTGTGACTCTTCAAAAGTCATGTGATTTTTCTTTTAATTTACAACTCATCTGTCCCAGGGACTGAGAATTTATTTAATGCCAGGTTCTAATTAGCCATTAAATTAGAGTAACTTTAATAGTTCCTATCTCCAATTTTCTTCAGGTAGAAAAATACTAGCTGATTAAGAAAAGCTTTACTCTTGGTGTCAGGTACAGGAGATTGAATTAAAGATAGACAGTAAAGCCTTAAAGTGCATTTGGGTTGGGGGGTAGCAGGGATTGAACTCAGGGGCACTCAACCACTGAGCCACATCTCCAGTCCGATTTTGTATTTGATTTAGAGACAGGGTCTCACTGAGTTACTTATCGCCTCACTTTTGCTGAGGCTGGCTTTGAACTCGCCATCCTCCTGCCTCAGCCTCCCAACTGCTGGGATTACAGGAGTGCACCACGGCGTCAGGTTTAAAATGCATTTTTATTCAACTTGGAACTCCTTCTGTGTTTCCCAGCCTGCACCATAAAAATAAGAAATAAAACTTCAGACCAGAATCAAGGAAATTCTGTGCATGACAGTACCATTTTGTTTGGACACCAACCACATCCCAGCTGCACTTTCCTTCAAGTGATATAACTGCAATAAAGAAAGGATTTTTTTTTTTTTTTTTTGCTTGGCAGTGGATTCATTCTCCAATCTCTGTACACACCAGCATTCTTCATGTACACAACATAAGACAACACTATTTTAGAAAATAAGCTCTTTAGCAGATAAAGCCCAGATCCAGATCTTTCTATTTCCAAAAAATGCCTGAGGTGGTAGATCCTGATGACTATCCTGACAGTTGGGAAGATAGGCTTATCATTTTACTGGGCTCTGCAATCTAGCAGGTACCAGCTAAAAGAATAACTGCTAGAAATAAGAAGAAAGGGAAATATGTTTGCTTGTCCTACACATCATTGTGCTTGGTTCCCTAGAGAATTTGCAGGTGTGAAATTATTCCCCCGGAAGACTCATAACACCAAACAGCACCTGTTTTAAAGGAATCTGTAGACCTCCACTTCCTTTACAAGCAAATTGTGAAATTGAGATAGGTTTTCTTCAGATTTAGATGAAATTTCTTTTCATTGACAATAGAAGGCTTCGTCCTGTACCACGTGGCCTAATAGCTGGTGAATTCTAATCAGATGTTCATTGTTCTCCTGGCCTCTTCCAAGTTACTATTCTCAAGATTTATTCTGATCAAAACCCTTAAAATAAGAAAAATACTTAATAGTTTGGTGGGAAGAAAAATTTCTACGTCATGGGAAAATGGTAATATATGGCAAGTAAACATCTCATCACAGTGACTGACATCTAGGGATTGCTCAATAAATGACAGCTGGTATCAACAGCAATAAAATTTACAACAGCCTCCATGACTGTGCCTTGTATCTGTCACCATTGTCAGTATCTTGAACCCAAGACCATCCTTATTTTTTCTTTTTTAACTTAGATAATAGTAAAAACTGTTTATGAAAAAAAATTAGGATGGGATCTAAAATACTTTTGTAAAGCATAACATCATTTAATAAAACAAAATGAAATATTAAAGAATACCAATTTGGCTATGGGATGAATCCTTAGGTTTTGAACTATTAAAGTTATACTATTCTTCTCTGGGATGTAACTTAGCTACTGTTTTGTTTCCTTGCCATGAAAAAATATGCATGTCCTGTACATCACCCCTAAGGTTCTTTTTTATAACTTTCATTTTTAAAATGTACTTTGTTGAAAACCTATATTAGTGTGAATAATTATAGCAGTTATCCAGGTTAAAAATATTACTCTAGGTTTAACTGAAAATTCCCAGAAGATTCAGGAAATAAAAAATGAGAAAACACTTAAATGTTTATTGTTACTATCAATATTTTCTGAACTCAGAAAATGCCATGCATACATATTTTTTTTTTTGCAAAATAAAAAAGCGGCTTCAAGGAGGAGGTGATATAGGTACTTGAGAATCCAACTACAAATCAGAAACCCCCAAAAGAAAGCACATGCACCTAGGTCTTCTACCCAAGATCAGTAAGCACTTTTGATGAGAGCAGATTAAATAGCGGGTGTAGACAATAGTCATAGCAAATAAAAATCATGCCCAATTTTGGTCTTTGGAAAAAGATAATTTCTACAGTGTCCTTTTTCAAAATGTACTAGCCAAGGATGTATTGGTGAGAAGTGTTATTTTGTTAATGCAATAAAAGTATCAGAGTAATAATCTGAAGATGAACATGCATCTCAAAACTTACATGAATATAAAGAGGAGAAGCAGGTCCTCTGGAATCCCTATCTTTACTGAAAAGTTAGTTTGGTTATGAGAAAAACCTTAGAACTCTAGAACTCGGTTGTAACTACTGTTTAAGTTAGTTCATCCACGAACCATTTTTTTTTCCTAAAAGTGTAAAATACTATTATACTTTGTTTATTTAAGAATTAAGTCTTTGTTTATTTAAGAATTAAGAATTAAGTTCATTGAAAGACAAGTGCCTAACAAATATGAATTTTATATCATTGCATAACACTGAATATGGAAACAATTTTATCAGCTACTGTGTATTCTGTAAAAGAAAGAATTCTGAAGAAAATATGGTTTTAAAATGAAGGTACTTAGTAATTTCCAAAATAGTAAATCAAGACAGAGTGATTATTGAGTTTGTTCAATGGTTAAGCCATATCTCCAAAGATATTTTCTTTCCATACTCCCACCATACCCAGCTTTTGACAACCACTTCCTTAATAATTAGAAAATGGCTGCACAGTTCTAAGCTTCTCATTCTCTCACTATTATGTTCAAAAGTAGGAAATAAGTGTCAGTATCCTTTAATGACTCTTTATTAGGGAAGAAAAACATTTTGATATTTTTTTTTTCATCTTTCATTGGCCAGAACAGTGTTACATGCTAAGATACAGTAGCAAGGAAGCCAGGGAGCTGACTTCTGGAGAGCTGGAAATTATACCATGCTAGTGGGAGACAAGCTATGCTAATAAGAGCAGAGTGGGCTGGAGAAGGATGTACAGCAACTAACAGTTTGCCATAATATGATTCCTCTTCTGGACAGGTACGAAAATTAATTAAATGGAGCACTTCTGGGCCCTTTCATGTATAAAACTTTATCTTATAATGCAAAGATTGACAGGTTATGTTAATGAGTGTGAATTTTATTCCAAATAGAGTGGAGAATTTCTAGATAGGTTTTGTTCCTCCGTTTTTATTGCAATCTATGCTAGAAATTTGCACTTCGAGTATGTAATTTCTTAAAATCTTTTAGTGAACTCATCTTCTCCTGTCTACCTCTACCTTTGGCTTATTCCTAGTTTACTCCAAGGCAGAATTGCAAGAGCAGAAATTTTACACCCGCTAGACACTTTCCTCTGCAAAGTGTTAACCCAGGTCTTGTGACAATGCCTTCTTAGAATTCAGATCTCAGACACAAAGATACCTCAAGACTATATATTGTTCCTAGCCCTCCTGCATCATTCCCCTCTGAGTAAAGCAAACCTTTCTAATTTGCCCAAGATGATGGGCATAATTTGCCTAAACCTTTTGCTCATTTTCATTACTTGTATACCTCTCTAAAAGCATGTATAAAACCATATTGACTCCTTTCTGTTTTTAATGCTAAATCCTGTTTTATTCTCTCCATAGACTTCTCACTTCTGAAATAAGTTAACTAATTCATTTTTTGTACAACTGCTTGCCAATTTAAAATGCAAGCTCCATGGAGGTTGGGGTACTCTTGTCTTGATCGTGCTTAATGTACTATGTTTAGTTCCCAAAACAATGGTGATGTTAAACAAGGGACTCCAAATAATTTTTGAAGGAAAAAATGTGTGAATTATGCTGAAATGTGTTAAAAATAAAAAAGCCCAGGGAATGAAGAAACATCTTTTTTTTTTTAATAGTATACTGAGATTTTCTACAGGTGTTCAAATCCTGGCAGCCTGTGCCTGCATAATTGCTCCTGTCTGCTCTGTGATATTATCTGGCTCTGCATTTCTCTTATCATTCTGTTGTGTCTCAGACAGATGTGTTCTCTCCAGAAATAGGAAGTTTTTTTGCAAGCTTTCTGTTTTTATCTAAGTTATTTTCAGGTTAGAGTCACCCTACCTACTCCTAAAAACAAAAACAAACAAACAAACAAACCTGCTTTACATCTACAATCCCTGCTAAGTATCTGTGCATGTCTAGAGACACAGTATTGTCTGTCATAGACCAGGTAGTCATGTGGATGTATTTCCTGAACAGAGACTACCCATCATATTTTGCACTTCAAGCGATCCTACTTTCTCTCTTCTCATCTATTTTGTGATAAGTTGTTATTCAGTATGCTCAAAGCATTGCCTAAACTATCTTGAATTGGAAAATTGTTGAATCATTAACATCCTGATTTGGCCCATTTTTTTCTGTCAATTTCTTTGCTAACTTAACTAGAAGGGCTCAAGAATAAGGCTGGGAGACTCAGCTGGGAAAGGGAGGAGTTTTGATAGGATGAAGAGATAAGCTGAAAAACATTAGTGGGAGCACCAGAACTTACTTATATGGAATTCACCTAGGGGTGGAAATGTGTTGTATCCCTGTTGCAGTTTATGTAGTAAGTGCAAAATTACTTCTCACTTTGCATATTAGTTCCAGGTGTCCTGGGATGGAGGAACTAAAGGGGATTACAGAGGATAGAAGATGAAAAGAAACCTCTTTCCTCCTCACAATGTGACCCCATTAAGTCACACCTCCCCATTTCCAAATCTACCACCTGCTAGGCTTGCATGATGGGGTGAAAAGTTTAAATGGTTGTAAATACCTGCCAGACAAAGGGAACCGTTCCAAAGATTTGACATATGCAGAGTAAGAGTCTCTATTTAAAGAAACTGAACAGTAGTTGAAATTAAGAGAAGGTGGCTCTTGTTATTTGAGGCCAGTTAGGGAACTCCTGTTCCCAAAACCAGTCCCAACCTGACACCTAGTGGCGGCTCAGTGCTTAACCCTTCAGGTTCAGAGAAATACCAGGTCTGCAATATTTTAAAAAACTTGTTTCTGGTGAATTTAATTTCACTTCTGTGGAGGAAGTGAAAATCAGTTATTCAAAAGGGGACATTATAGAAATGTGCTAAACCATAGTTTTGAAGACGGTACCTAAACTTACTTACTTACTTTATTTGTTTGTTTCCTTATGTGTGATTTTTTTTTCCCCTGTGAATCTGTAAAGGGCCATGTCCTCCCTCCCTACAAAACATCTGCCTATTTAAAAACGCAAAGATCCAAAGCTGTTTCTTTGGAATTCTAAATAATATTTTTTGCCACTTAATAAGTGATAACCATTTCAGAAGATGATACTCTGGGTTTCTTTTAAAGATTTTAGCATTGGCAATTTTTTTTTTTTTTTTTTTTTTTTTTTTTTTTACAAAAAAGAGTTAATCATTCAAAAGTGTTTATGCAAAATTGGATCATTGTGGTTCTATCTGGTTTTGTGCATTTTTTTTAAAAAATTGTAAATTGGGTTTCTTCAAGCACCCAGAAGTACCCAGAAGCACCCAAAATACTTTAGCCTCTCTACCTACATACTTGCACATGCGTACATGGACACACACCCAAACACACACACACACACAACTCCTGCAAATGCACTATGGTTTTTTAGGCATACATGGAAAATAAAGTTTAAATTTGACACTGAGTGATATTGACTGCTCCTAGGAATCTCCCTGCCCATTGCTAGTACCTTGATTTCTTGGCCTCCCTAGAACTCATTGATGTCCCCTTTGGTATACCATTTCTTCCCTAAAAGGACTCTATAATAGTTCATCACTGATAGACTGATGTAAAGGGCTTAAATATTACATTTACAGGTAAGATGGGTTTTGCAGAAGGCTTCTGCTGATGTTGCTTAAGTTTTGGAGTTTAATGAACATAAGAAGATAATAGGAAATAATTTGGACTTCCAATCATTTCTGTATTTCCATTCACATAAAATTAAGTACTAGCTCATCAATTAATTGGGGAGTTAATCCAGTGAATCCCCTCTCAAGTTTAACAAACCCAAAGGATTTTTGTATCATCTATACAATTATTATCTTTTATTATCTTTAAATTTGGGGTGCCCTCTACTAGAGAAAGCACTAAAATCACTCTGCATATAACATGTTATGAATCCTGGAAGGAGCTCTAAAATAGTTTTTTCATTCCCATTTTCAATAAAAGTCAACTGAAGACCTGTGACTTGCTCAATGTCCTTCAGTTGCTGAAGGCAGAACTGGGGTTACAAAGATCTAAGCTGAAATGCTCTTTACATGAACTTCTCTTTAAATATTTAGGAGTGTGAAGTGGAAATTCCATGACATAAAGGTGATTTTTCTCCCAAACAACAATTTAATAGTAAACGGAGCCTGTCCGCGATGCATAATATATAAATGACACAGGCATAATTTATAATCTAGCAAAGGAACATGATGTTATAATACTTTGATTCTAATCACTGTAAACTCTTCCTTTGAAAACTGATTCTCTTTTTAGCTTTTAGGTCGAGTTCACCACTGAAGGCCTATTCTTTCAAGAAGTCCTTAAATTCAGTCCACACATTATGCTTTATCATTTACTCCTCCTTTTCCTGGGAATGGGATATGGATAGCATGTGGACAAAGTCAGTGATACATTCAATTTATTTTTCATTCTAAGGATCACATATATTGGAAGGCCCCATAACAAAAATCTAGAACACACTGAATATAAACCCTTTAGATTTAAAAAAAATCTCATCTCAGACGCTGAGGAAAAAGGCAGTTGCTTTGGTAACAAGGATTCAAACAGTGGACAGCTTCAGATGTAGAATCATAATTATAAGCCTGAAATTTTGCTTAGAAGTACAGAAAAGCCCATTTTTTACTGAAGATACTGGTTTTAGATGATTAACATTAAAAATAAAGTTGCAAACTTTATTCTGATACATGCAAGTATTTCTGAATTCCACAGCTCAGACCCAGAGATCCAAAGACCACAAAGCTACTGCCACTGAGGAAGCAGATTATTGTGCCTAAGAATAAAGCATCTGAAACCAGACTTCCTGTTTTAAGTTCAATCCTACAACTTCATGGGTCACCTTGGACACCACAATTGACCTCTCTGTGCCTTCCATGTGTTGAATGTGGTAATTTAAATGGATTAATACACAGATAGCCCTTAGACTGATGCCTGGAAAAAGGTAAGCAATTGAAACTGATAATCAGTGTCAATATATCTGTACTAACAATATTCACAGCCTATAATGCCTGCCCGTCAAGATCGCTAGTGGGAGGATGTCTTCCAGAGAAGTCACTGACAAGTGACCTTAGTGAGAAGCAGGAAGAATTTATCAGACATGTCATTCTCCCCCTTACCCCTGAAACAGCTACATGCAATTGTTAGATCAGAATGAGACCTCACATTTTCCCCCAGATGATAGATAGCAAAACGAAAATAGGTCCTCTTTGCATAATGTTTTTGAGTGTCCAGCTGGTGGAGACAGGAAAAGCAATTTCAGTGAGACAAGAGCCTTCAAGAACAGATTTGGAGAGAAAGTATTATCCCGGCCTTCTAGAAATAGAAATGCCATGATGCAGACTGTCAAGAGTTAAGATTACCCACACATCTATTTTATTGTTCAGTAAAAAAGGAAATGATGCAATGTCTAAGGCAGCCACAGCCCTCTCAACTCTTAACTTGGTCAACCAGCCTGCTGAAACCAGTGTGAGACCTCTGTGTGCACCATATCTTGCTCTCAACATTTAACACCAGGGGGATGGAATGACTGCTGCACTCGGTCTCCAAGTCCTTACACAGCAGCCAGCCTTCAGCTAGCCCTGTACTATCCCAAAGAATAAACCCAACATGGCCAGCCAGGCAACGTGAATTCAAGAGACATTCTTGTCCTTCAATGGAAGCAAACAGTTCTCAGACTCACATCCTTAAAAGGATGACTCCATTTCTCCTCTCCACAAGTCTATACCCAGATTCTAGATCATTCTCTTCTTGTCAGCAGAACTTCTCCATTCAGTGCTTTATCTTTGTCTTTATTATTTTTTTCCTTTTATAGTGCAAAAATACATTCAGCACCTTTCATGTGCTATCACTTATTTTCCCCTTCCTTCCTTCCTTGCTTCCTTGCAATGATGTGTATTGAGTTAGTATTATGTGAATACTGTGGAATATAGTGATGAACAATTCAGATAAGACCTGCCCTCTAAGCATCAAGGAAGAAAGATGGTACACAAGTAAAGAGATAAATGAACAGGATTTTTTAAAGTGCCATAACACATACTAAAGAGGTGAGATATGATACAGATTATCCTGAAGGGCTATCTACTTTAGATGAGATGGGAAGAACTAGCCAATCTAAGAATATGACTTTGAGTAGAAGGATAAAGTTTAAATAGGAGTACTAACTCTTTTCTTTATAGATCCCAGGCAGAAGTTTTTGTGTGTGTGACAAAGGATGAACTTTGATCACAAAGACCCTGAGTCTAGTGTGTTCTAATAACATAAACAAAGCATGAATTTGGAAACATAGAAAAAAAAGGAAACAGTGATTTGAAATAAGGTTGGAGACTTGGGCATGGTAGACTATAGAGGGCCAAATAAATTGTAGTTGTAAAATCAGCATTAATCCTAACATAGTAGAGAACAAATAAAAACATCAAACAGGGTTGTCTCATGACTCATTGTATATTCTTCTCGGACAGTTGCATGCAGAATGAGTTGTTAAATGTGGAGGAGTGTAAGCTACTGCATTGGGAAGGTACTGCAGTCTTCAAAGTGAGAGATGATGAGGCTTACACTCAAACTGTAAATGCCATCGTATTTATCCATTATACCAGAAATACACAGACATCCTCATATGATCCCCATTTTGAAGATAAATTGATGAAGGCTTCCTATGATTGATTGCTACAGCTTCTAAGTGATAGAGTCAGGACTTACACCCAAGCCAATGTGATTCAAAGGCAAGGTTTCTTTCCAATAGATTCTCCAACAAGTGTCTTTTTAGTGAATTTAGCAGAGAAGTAAGCTTCAGAAACCCTGATTATCACTTAGTTATTTGGCAATACTGTATTTCCTATGTGTTAGCAAACTTAATTTTTATGACAACTCTGAATTAGATGCTATTATTTACCTCATTTTATATATGACTAATCTGATTCTTGGATAAATTAAATGAGGAAATGTCAAAGGCAGAATTTTAAAGTAGGCAGGTAAGATCAGAAGCCATGCACTCTACCACTAAGCCATTTAAGAGGAGACATCCTTAGCTGGCAAGTGTTTTGACACTGAATTGGCATGCTGTAAACACATCCAGGAAAATAGCCACCATTAACCCCCTTCAAACTCCCAATTAAGATAAAGATTTACACAAAACATAGACATGCTTTTTATGGCAATTTCATCAAAATGCTAAAGATTAGACAGGCAGGACTTCCCACACAAATCAGAAAAATAAGGGAACGTCTTTAAGAAAAAAGGAACAAAAAATTGTCTTTCATCCATTTCAAGTCTCTGAATCAACGTGTCTACCAAGTTGGCTTTTTCTTTGATTCTTCAAATTTTTATCACACTGAGAATTAAGAACTTTAACACTGAGCCACATCCCCAGCTCTTTTCATTTTTTTTTTTTTTTAAGATTTTGAAACAGGGTCTTGCTAAATTGTTTAGGGCCTGGCTAAATTGCTGAGGCTGGCCTTGAACTTGCAATCCTCCTGCCTCAGCCTTCCTAGTTGCTGGGATCAAAGGCATGGCTATTGTCCTTTGTAGATTGGCCTTTACTAACATAATCGTAAGAAGAGACAGATTGAAATGCCAAACTGCTCAGTGTTTTAGAAAAAGCAAATTCTCTCAGGCAGCACATCTCAAAACACATTTATTGGATATGTTCTGAAAATTTTCAACAAGGTGAGTTTGTGGATCCTTAAAATTAATTATAAAAAGTCAAATATTGCAGCAGAACAATAATGACCTAAAAAAAGGCCTCTTTCATTTTCTTCTCTGGCTCCAGGAGCATGCTCTCAAAGCTCAAAAATTACCTTAAATAGTGGCGACTTTGCTCACAGCTTCTTGCATCTAGCATCTCTATTTTCCATGTGTCCACTTCTACTTTAAGTACTTGCTATGGAATTAGTTTGCTATTTCTATATACCCTTTGATTGCCCTAGGCCCTACCACTTTGATATGTAAAATTTAGCTAATTTAGGCTTTTCAAGGACACAGTTTTGAATCCCTTAGTCCAAAGCTTGAATATCTTAGTGGATTAGAGAGGAGATAACGGAGGAAATATGTAATTTAGATTTTTAAATCTGATTTCTTTAACTATTACTAATGATAATACTGATGGAATATTTGAGGCTTCCCTGTATAATCTCAGACCTCATTACAAAGGAGAACACTATGATGTCACCCCATGTTTGTTATGAATGTTAAGGTTTTGCATCAGAATTCAGATCTTTGCTGTCTAAATCTAAAGCTTGGTCTCTTTATTACATTCTAAGTAGATATGGTGGCATAGAGTATAATGATTTTTTGTTATACCATGTACTATATTGTACAGATTAAAATAAAGTATAATATATAGTATATAATCCTGCTAGTACCAATTCTCCCTTCATTCTATGCATTATAGTTGTGTCAGTAGACCCTAAAGGACATAAGTCTGTGGTTTTCAATCCTTGAAGACAATTTATAATCACATGGGAACTCTTCAGAACTCTGCACACCCTGTGCTAGCCTGCAAGATTGAGATTTAAATGTTCTGAGGTAGGGCCTGGATATCAGTCATTTTAAAAATCCCCCTGTCTATCTTCCTAAAGATCCAAGGGGTGGAAAACAATACCTCTGAGCCAATCTGCATAGCCTCAGCATACCTCAAGTCATATCCAACCCTGATTTAGTTGAGGCTTTCCCCTTGGATTTGATTCTAGAATGAATAAAGAATTTTGATTCTGTTGGGATGGGATGAAAGTATTTTGCAAGCACAAAGAGCATGCATTCTGGGGGTAACAGAGAGTGAAGTATTGTAGACTGAACTTTGTCCTCCCCAAATTAATATGTTCAACCCTCAATCCTCAAGGGGACTCCAGTTGAACATAGGATTGATAAAGAGGTAATTAAAGTTGAAAGTAGTTATAAGGGTGGGACTTCAATCCCACAGAGTGATATTTTCATAAAAGGAAAATACATCAAAACCTCTCTCTCTCTCTCTCTCTCTCTCTCTCTCTCTCTCTCTCTCTCTCTCTCTCCCCACCCCCCTTCTTTCTCTGATCAGAGTGATTACTCTGGACTATAGCCTGGGAAAGGTGCCTAGAATCTGACTGTGATTAGAAAGGCTATAGGTCCAAGGAGGGTGTGGTGGAATATGCCTGTAATACCTGGGACTTGGAGGACACTGAAGCAGGAGAATAGCAAGTTCAAGGCCAGCCTGGACAACTTAGTGAGACACTACTGTTCAAGAATTAAAAAAAAAAAAAAAAGAACTGGAGACGTAGCTCAGTGCAAGAGTGCCCCTGGGTTCACTTCCCAGTAATGTTAAGAAAGAAAGGATGGATAGATGGGTGGATGGATGGATGGATGGATGGATAGAGGTCCAGAAATTTCTCGTGTATACATGTTAAAGCACTGAAAGGAGCTTCATTAGAACAGACTGAGGATAATATTCTAATAATGAGATGTAAAATTCCTATCAGTTACTCCATTACAAGATGGACTGGGATCTTCTCTGTCCCTGTCACTCACTAATGGATGCTATGGAATCCAGAAAATCTTTCCCGTTACTATGAGAGCAACAAAACTTTATTCTTTTGTTTGTTTAATTGCAGGTGTGACTAAGGTGGGTGTATGTGGGGGGAACATTGGAATGTGGAAATTTACAACTGTTCCTGGCAACAGAAACAAGAATGAAAATCCAAGGAAGGTTGTTATCCTTTTCCACATTTTTTTTCTCATCAATGCTTCTTTGTATCTTGGGATTTCCTAGTGAGCTGTAACCTTTTGGAAAATAAATGGGAATAAAATGCAATATGAAGATTCCATGTTAAAAATTAATCAAGGATTGCAAGGCCATGATGATTCACTTTTCATAACGAAAGATAAAGTTAAATAAGTTCTCAATATCCTGACTGTGTTTAGAATACCTGACCTCTTTAAAATGTAGTCTTTAAAAATTCTATTGCACTAAAGTCAAAATCTTTGCTCTACAAAGAACTGGGCTTATGACCTGGAAACTTTTGTTTCCTTCTCCGTGAAATGAAGATATTAAAGTCTATCTCCTTATTTTAAAGGATTAAAGGCATTAATATTCTAGAAGTTTCTGGAACACTACTAGAAAATGGACTTTGTAAATGTTATTTGATTCTCTTACTACCATACCCAATTTCTATTTCTGTATTTGGGTTGCTGACAAGTTAAAATCTGAATCTCAGTTTCCTTATATTATAAACTACATAGTGTAGGCAATTGTAAGATTATTAAGAGGTATGGGTAATTGTTTTATGAAGTGATTTGGTAACATATCAAGGGCCATGATAACGTTTGTTTATTTTATATAAAATTATGCAGGGAGATGTGTGTTTACTCCCATTTGGGACCTTTCTCATACAAACATCTCCCTTTTATAAATAGCTATGAGGCTGATTCAATGGAAACTGACAGAAAAGTGTTAACGCACTCATTTTAATTTAGTTTAAGCATCTATCACTAACCAACAGGTCATATAACTACATGTCTAAGTCTAGTTCTTGAATCTGCTGTACCACGTAGTAGATGTGTCACAACAAAGGGTTCAGTGCTCCAAATCTGAGTGATCACATTTCTTACAAATTTACTAGCTCTCCAAGTTGTACAAAATTAAATCATAACAGACGTTGCATGTTAGGAAGTTAATAGATCCATGCATGTTACAACAATAAAATGCAGGATAAATAGACCCTTTCATGCACATACTCAGCACCCTTCACATTTCTCTTTTCTTTGAATTACTTGAGTGCTCTCCCAACAGCCTTAATGAAATCAGACATAGACTGAATTACATTCTTTTAAAACTGGAAAAATCACACATCAACTTGCATTAAGTCCCTTCCCCGAAGATCTAACTGATGCAATATAGACCTATGAAAGCCCATTTTGACCTCCATTTCTTATTCTCATCTGTTCATTCTGCTACAAATTTGATTTGATTTCATTATAATATCCTTAAATGTACTAAATCTCTCATTAGTAAAAAGACACATGAAGCTTTTAGAATAACTGGTTTCCCTTTTCTCCATCCTTAGCTGTCAGAATTTGTGGTACACAGGTCTGTAAATTAGCTGCCTGTCAGAGTTAGCTAGATGAAATCTTGAAATCTGCTTTGAACATGAAAACATGGGCATTCATTCACACTTACCCAGATGAGGAATGTATAATGGGCGTCTCTTACTTGTGTAGCCTATTCCTACAATGTTTTATAGTGAAAACAATGTTCCATGTGAGAAGACAACCATCTCCAGGTTTATCAGGTGGCCAGTCACTAGCTAATTCCTAGGGTAGACTTCCAGGTTCAGGAAGATTTACCAGCCTTGAGTCAGTAACCACAAACATGCCACCCATTTCTTAACATCAAAAAGGAAAAAAATAAATCTCATAATAGCAAATAGTTCTCAAATACCTATGCTTGGAAAGGAATTCATTAAAATTCACGTTTATTAAGAATGTCTGTTTATTTTTATTGGTTCTTTGTAGTTATACATAACATGAGGATTTTTTGATTTTGGTATAATTTTAAAAGAATGGAATAAACTTTGCTCTAATTCAGTCCCCAGTGCTTCCCTTTCCCTCTCCACCTCCCTCCCCCTTTTCCCTTCCTTCTCTCTACTGATCTTTCTGTTATGTACTTAGAATTTTTTAATATGAAAATCTTATAATGATAAATTGTTAGTCATAATTTCCTTTTAACATCCTCTGTTCCCAATGCTTATATATATTTTTGTCTAAGAGCTTTGTTGAGATATAATTGATATAACCAAAGAATGTCACTCTTTCAAAGTATGCAATTTAATGATTCTTAATATGTTCACAAATTTGCATAGTAATCACCAATAACTAATTTTAGAACATCTCATCACTTCAAAGTGAAATCCCATACCCACTGGCAATCCCCACTCAATCTCCCTTGCCCTAATCTCTGGAAAAACAACGAGTATTATTTTTAATTTTTTTTCTGGGGATTGCCTGCTTTTGACATTTCATACAAATGGAGCCATATAATATGTGGCCTTTAGTGCCTGACTTCTTTCACTGAGCTTAAAGATTCCATATTCTATTTATGTAGTAGCATTTATGCAGTAGCCCCTAAACAATCAATATCAGTACTTCATTCCTTATTATTTTCCAAATAATTTTTAATTGTATGGATATACCACATTTTTTTTTTTTAGCCATTCACTAGTTCAAAGACATTTGAATAGTTTTCATTTGGGGGCAATAATTATTCCACCATAAATATTCCTGTCCAAATCTTTTTGCATGCATCTGTTTTTAATGTTAGGAGCATATACCTAAGAAGTTATACTTCTAGATCATATGCTAAGTCCACGTTTTTCATATTTAGAATCTCTAAATTGATTTCTGAAGTGGCTGCACTATTTCACAACCCCACCACATATGTAATTAAAAACTAAAAACAAAACAACAAAATCTTACTTAACAAAATTACTTTAGACTATCTAATTTTTGCTCACTGTAATGAGGGAGGCTACAACTTTTATAACTTCTGAAAGAGCTAATGTCTAAGCTATAGCATTGCCCTTTTATTGAAAAGTAAGATCTAGCCCTTACAACTTTTCATTAAAAAAAAAAGATTAATCGGGCCATTGCCATTTTACACTTACAATTGTAGAACAGAGAGAAATTTGAGACACTTTAGGGAATAAAGGACATACAGAAAAGGCAATATAAAGGTAGGCAGATAAAATAGCCACTAAACAATCAACATTAGCTTTGAATTTTTCTGTCAAGGAGGTAAAAGGACATTGCAGTAAACAAGATGGAGATCAGTAAATGCCCACACTTGAGTGTAAAAATAGGCTTTTGGATCAAAATGATATTTTTTTCTCTTTAAATACGTCCTTAAAGCAAAGAGAGGTAGGTAGAAGCTGAAAACAGATTTCACTAAATGCCAGTACTGCTAGCAGCCCAGTGTGTGAAAATCCAGCTGTTCTTTTCTGTTTCATCCATTAGCAGCAATAATGGCAAAGACGATGCCTTCCTTATTTGCTGACAGTTGTGTTGATGATGCAGCAGGCAAAATAGCATCTCTCTTCTGGGCAATGTTAATTATGGAGTGCTGACAGGAGTTCAAAAATAAATCCAAACCCTTCAAGTCAATGCCCCACATCAATATCATATGAAAAACAAAATACACTGACAAGTCTAAAAGAAGTGTACAATTGCACAGTATCTTCTTAATAAAGTGATTCACCCTGGATTTAAAAACGCACATGAATATAGGTGATATCAGAAGAACAATGAAGAGATCTGTGTCTCTGTTGTTTCAAGTTTATTGCTCACTTGATTCTTTAAGGCAGAAACAACATATGACCTTATGCTCCTTTTTCAAATGCTCTGACCAGGGTCAGAGATTGACATGCATACTAAGTGGCAGAATAAGAATTTGACTCCATATTTCTGTCTCTTCACCCAATACTGAAATGTTTCTGTTTTCAGGTCATATTTATGAACACAGTCTACTGATTTAAAAACTATTTATATGAACAATGAATTAGAATTTTTTAAATTCGGGCCATATGATATCTAGAATGTAACACCACCACACAGTCCTTTAGGCAGTACACATTTTCTGTTGGAAATTAAGGACACTAACTTAAAATATCTAGAACATGTATTTTCTTCACAGTATTGAACAATTTTCTGTTACCTATTGTCAAAAATGCAAGAAATAGCCTGGCACAGTAGCACACACCTGTAATTCCAGTGGCTCAGGAGGCTGAATCAAGAGAATTGTGAGTTAAAAGCCAACCTCAGCACCGTAGTAAGACCTTAAGCAACTCAGTGAGATCCTGTCTCTAAATAAAATATAAAAGAAGGGCTAGGGATGTGGCTCAGTGTTTAAGCACCCCTCAATACAAAAAAAGGGGGGGGGCAAGAAATTCGCAGTAAGCATCCATTAATCTCTGTCATAATTTTTAAAGCAAGACATCTTAAGTTATTATCATGTTCATAGTTTAAAAAGGTAAAACACTAAGAGAGGTGAAATTTAGGAAATTTGCTCAAGGTTAAATAGCAACAAAAGAAATGTTTATACTTTGAATTCAAGTCAGTCTGAACAGAAGGATATATGTACACTTACATGTTTTCTTGAGAAAATGTAAGAGCTTTAAAAGTGTGGGGACTCTTTGAACTAGTAATCCTACCCTAGAAATGTTTGCTAAGAATAGAATCAAAGACATGTATTATGATTTATCTACAAGAATCTTTAAGGCAATGCTAGTTTTAGTTGCCAAAAACTGGAACTAGCTAAGAGCTTAGCTAAATTAATTATATTATATCCAAAAGATGGAATACTTTGCAAATCTTAAAGTGTTGTAGTAGAAACACTTCTATCATGTATAACTAAAAGGAACAAATAAATATATTTAAAAAAATTTGTAGGAGAACTGGGCATGGAAGCACACACCTATAATCCCAGTCTCTTGGGAGGATGAGGCAGGAGGATGATAAGTGTGGGGCTAACGTTATCTCAAATTAAAAAATAAGGGCTGGGGTTGTGGCTCAGTGATAGAGTGCTTGCCTTGAACATGTAAGGCCCTGGGTTCGATCCTCAGCACCACATAAAAATAAATAAATAAAATAAAGGTATAAAAAATTTACATGTTCTAAAAAAATAAATAAAAAACAAAAAAGTTCTAGTGGTTGGGTAGCTCAGTGTTAAAGCACCACTGGATTCAACTTTCAGTACCTCAAAATAGATAAATAAATAAATAAATCAGAAATAATAAAAATATTATAGTATAAAATTATTTATTTGGAAAAATGTTGCAACAAAAAAACTTCCTGATATACTCTTCTTGCAAAGTTCAGTTAAGCATTATTTCTTTGGTGATGTAAGTCCTCACCCTCTTTATCATATCAGGTAAAATGATTCCTCTCTACTCCATGCTCCCATAGGTTTCCACATACAGTATGACATTTAATCACCTGGGTATGTGTCTTCCCCTTACAGGCCATGACTTCCTCAAGGCCAGAGAACAAAATTCAATCACCTCTATTACCCCACCCATATCTAACTCAAAGTTACCAGAAGGTGTTCAATGAACATCCCCTGAAAGAATAAATGCATATAATTGAAAAGTTCTTTAGCAGTATGCTCAATCTATTTCTTTTAAGAATGACATAAAAAAAAAAAAAAAGGTAAACCAGGGCGGTGATGCATGCCTGTAATCCAACAGATTTGGAGGCGGAGGAAGGAGGATCTTGAGTTAGAAGCTAGCCTCATCAAAAGTGAGAAACTCAGTGAGACCCTGTCTCTAAATAAAATACAAAACAGGGCTTGGGATGTGGCTAACTGGTCAAGTGTCCCTGAGTTTAAGCCCCAAACATGCCCCCCTACCCTTGCCCCTAAAAGAAAGATAAGATTTCTGTGGCTTATAGGGAAATCGACCACGTTTATTCCCAAGGAGAGCAGGTAAATTCCATGATTGTGGATGCCTTTGGGGGGTGGGGGCACCAGGGGGCACTCAACCACTGAGCCACATCCCCAGCTCTATTTGGTATTTTATTTAGAGACAGGGTCTCAGTTGCTTAGCACCTCGCTGTGGCTGAGCCTGGCTTTGAACTCGCCATCCTCCTGTCTCAGCTTCCAGAGCGGATGAGATTAGAAGCGTGTGCCACTGCACTCAGCTATGGGTACCTTTGATTCAGACTTGCTGCACTGATGACAGAAGTGGGGTATGATTCCAGTACACACATAACCCCTGCACTACATGTCTGGCAACGACCTGAGCTAATATGCAGGTTTTTATTTATTTATTTTTCCACATTTTTTATTGATGTATTACAGTTATACATAATGATGGGGTTAGCTGTTGTATATTTTCACATGAACACCATGCAAGATAACTTGGCCAATATTACTCCTCAGCACCCTTCCCTCCCTAACCAAAGGTTTTTGAGATCAATTAATTTCCATAGGAAATTATTATTAGACTTTCCACTGGAAATCATTAGTGGGTTTCACAAAACACATCTCTTAAAATCATCTTTAAAATTTTTGTGGGTTTTCATTCTATGTACGTTTATCTTATAAGGAGAGAGTCTTCTAGCTGTTTACTCAGAAAAGCATTGGGTCTAAAAGTTAAAATGACAATGGCAGATTCTATGTTGTTTTCACCATATTATTAGAACCAAAAACCATCTTGATTTTAAATGCATATTTTATTTGTTAAGAATTTTGTTTTTGTTTTCATTTTGAGACTGGGGTGAGATGACTTTTTAACCACAGCCCATTAAGATGTAGTTAATGAGTAGGTTTATTCATTATTTCTCTCTGCAATACATTATAGTACAGACAGAAAGTACTTCCAACAAGATTATGAAAACTCCCCTGGGGAGGAGAAAGGAGAGCTGCCACATGCAGTTCAGTAAGGAGGGAGATCCTTCTCACCCCTGGCATCTGCACAGTCAGTATTTTCACATTATCTAAAGAAAGTCAAAGAGTGGGTCACTGGGAAGAAAATCAAATGGAAAAGGTCCAGGAAAAGGGAAAGAGCATCAGAGCAAGTTTACAGAAGCCAAAATCAGAACATTGCCTTCAAGCAACAGAAAATCTTCACAACTTCTTGAAACCCAGCCAGGTATTTATATATATTTCTACATAAAGGTGTAGCTATATTTAGAGCTACTACATTTTCCACAGCCTAAAGGAATTCCTATTTATTGACCATGGTGCTCTTCACCCTAGCAGAAGCATCACACACGGCAGTTTAACTCTGCCTACAACATCAGACTAAAAATTTTGATGAAAAACACAAGATGTTTGCCTAAATCTGCTCCCTATACCCTGCCGCATTGGGCTTACATGCAAGACTAGGCCAGGTGAACCTTCACAGGTACAATTGGAGAATGTTCCCTTCACTGATGCCCATGCCTGACACAGGATCCCCCTAATTCTAAAACCTTACAAATAAGCCAGAATCTTCTCAGAACATGGGGGCATATCAAGGAGGATTGGAGGGGTTCCCAAAAGCCCTAGTCTCCATAAGCCAGAAGAGGCATCATGGGGGCCCTAATGATGTTTTTGTTTAATTTGACCTCAACTTTCTTGGAGAGACAACTAGGGAATATTTAAGACTTTCTTTAGGATCACAAAACATTGAAGCATGAATCAGGGTTTACATTTCCAATCAGAATAAATATGCAGTAAGGTCATGCTTAAAAGCATTAGAACAGAGAAATAACAGTAATAATGTTTAGGAGTGCTTACTCTGTGCCAAGGACTGTCCTACATGCTTCACATGTAGAAACTCACAATAATAAACTCTAGGAAGTCAGGTTTAGGATTATTTTCTTTTGCTCAATGAGGAAAACAAAGAACAAAAAATGAGGTACCTTTTTCAAGGACATACCACTAGCAAGTGTATGTTCATACTGATATGAAATAACTGTCTACAAGAGGAAACTGTAAAAATAGGGATCTCTCTGATCCTCTCCTGTGCACATGTGCAATATTCTCTCTCTCTCTCTCTCTCTCTCTCTCTCTCTCTCTCTCTCTCTCTCTCTCTCTTTTTAGGGGATTACTCATTCAAGAGTGTATGCTTACTAAGAAAGCATACTTTTCAAATTATCACTCCCCCCTTCCAAGCAAGTACATGAGGCTATGTGTGTGTATGTGTGGACGTGATAAAACAGGAAAGATGTTCACTTTACTTGTCTCATTATATTTGTCTAATTTAATAAATAAACATAACTAAGATCAAAATTGTTAGGGTCTGTAAACAAGTCAGGATGGCGCCTGGCATTTTGCCAGAGGGAGTGGTTTGTGAAGTAATGCCAGCGAGCCATTTAGTGTGGAGATTCCTTATTGGTTAGCTGCTGTATCTAGTTTATGTTAATTAAGATAAGCTGTGTGTAATGTATATATACCCCTCCTGTCCTACAATAAACGGCTCCAACTCCTGCTGTATCAATGTACACAAGTTGCTTGTCACCCCCCGGTTATTTTGCTGCAGCCGGACTGTGGCACAAAATAAACATTCTAAATATCTTGATAATTCAGGAAAATTTAATTGATGAAATAATTAATTTACCCATCAAAATAATAATGTTACTTCATCTAACCAATATATTCATCGAGCCACCACTTTATTCTAGCCAGCATCTACCAATTAAAAATATAAAGCAAACAAAAAATGGAATCACACCTCTGGCTTTGTGATCTTATATTTAGTGGTAATGATGTACCCATTGCTAAGCTCCTGATGAATTATATCGGTTTGAGATATTTTATATTTATAAAGTTCATGAATTTATTCAGTTCAACTGGGAGATAATTAGAAATAATATTATATTTGGGACACACAAAAACAGATTTTAAGACAACAAAAATTTCTGAAACCATGTAAGCCAACTGACACAGAGAAAATTTCTTAATATCATATGTTATATTTAAAATTTTTCTAAAGATGCTCATAAAATAGAACTTATTTCTTCTAGGGCACACTAGACCTAAACTTCCCTACCTTACAATACACATCCCAGTGAATAAGCCTATCAGTCTCACAGGAAATAATATATCTTCCTTAGATGATTTAGAACCAAATTAAATTTCACATTCTAATGAAGCACAGAGATATAATAGTTATAAACAAGTGAAAGATACATAAGTATTTCAAATGGTCAACAAGGAGCATGAGATAAAAATATACAATAGAAAATGCATGTCCTGCAGACTAAGATGCTACTTGAAATTCACATATGGAAGTGTATTACACATCAGGTTCTTATCAAAAATTGTTCATGAATGAGAACTCTGGCACCAGGCTGAAAGACAGCAGAAGCATTTGGAAAACAAAACTCAGAAAACACAAACAGGCTACAACTGAGTGCTTAAGTCAGAAGCTGATAGAATGCTGAAGACAAAGAAAAGCTGAAGACCAAGAACACTAATATCATACCATTGCAGATGCAAGACCTAAACTCTGTACTCTAAGCCTACAAAGGCACAGGACAGTATGTCAGCTGAGGTTGAAGATCAGGACTAGAAACCACATCCTCCTACATCAGAAAAAGGAAACCATAAGGCTTGGACCACAGTTCTAAACCAGCTCAGGGAAAGGTCAGTGTTCCCCTCACCAGGCGGATTATAAAATCAATACTTGGCCCCTCTCAGTGTCATGTCTGGGTCTCCAGTTCCTCATGAAATTCATATTGAGGAAACTGCTCACCTGCTATTTCTGTCTCTGAAGGCTTTCCCCTAAAAAAATAAAAATCAAGCAAACAAAAGAAAAGACAAAAAGCCCTGGTTGTGGCTGATGTACATGCATGCAATCAGGGCATTCACCCTTGATTACTCAACATTAGATGACCTTGGACAAGTAATTAATTCTCTCTGAGCCTCAGTATCCTCTTCATCAAATAAGGATAATGACAGTAAACACTTCATTCGGTTTCTGTGAGGATTAAATGAGATAATCTATGTCAAGTGTTTATCATAGCACTCACACATAGTGAATATTCAAAAATGCCATTATTACAATTTAAATTTAATTCCAGGGGATTTTTGAATATATAAGGGAGATTTTATCACTGCTCAAAGGGAACTAAATAAACTTGAGGGCTTTCATGAAGAGACATAGAAAGCCATTTTTCTATAGGTTGCAACTCCATTGCTGATGAAGTGAGGTTTACTTGGAATTTACTTGGTGACTGAGTGTGAGTTTCATTTCAGAGAATAAGGAATTATAGATTAGAAAAAAGTAAAGACTTCTACTGAGAAGCAGTCTCCTAACTAGCATTTAGGCATCTGTTTGTACCTTCTTGTAAAGGAAAAAATTAGAGGGGTGGCATGAGAGACAAATAGCCTTCATGACCTCTCTTTGCTCCATAGTATCATTTAATCATTCATTCATCCACTCATGCAATATTTTCTTGATTCAATAGTTACATGTTGCAAGCACTGTGTTAGGTACCATGGTAGGATAAAAAAAAATCAGGCCAAAATTGAGAATAATTGTGTTATGGTTTGGATGTGAGGTATCCCCCAAAACTCACATATGAGATAATGCAAGAAGGATCACAGGAGAAATGATTGTGTTATAAGAATCTTAGCCCAATCAGTGAATTAATCTTCTGTAGGGACTGAGTGGTAATAGAAGTGGTAGGGTGTGGCTGGATGAGGTGGGAATTTGAGCGTGGCTTTGGGTATATATTTGTATCTGGCAAGTGGAGACTACACATTCTACTTCTGGATCATCATGTGAGTTACTTTCCTCTGCCACACTCTTCTGCCATGATGCTCAGCCTCACCAAAGACTGAAGCTGGCCTTCTATGGACTAAAACCTCTGAAACCATAACCCCTCAAATAAACTTTTCTTCCCTAAAATTGTTCTGGTCAAATGTTTTAATCACAGCAGCAAAAAAGCTGACTAACACAAATTGGTTTGCCCAAAATTTATTCCCTACACACTGGTCTCCCAAAGAAGGAGTTGGCCACTTGCAGATTTCTTGGAAGACAGCTATAGCAAAATACTTAGGGCAAGTGTCATGTTTTGGATATAAGGTATCCCCCCAAAGCTCACATGTGAGATAACGCAAGAAGGTTTAGAAGAGAGATGATTGGATTACAAAAGACTTAATTCAATCATTTTATTAATCATCTGATGAGGATTAACATAGTAGTAACTGAAGGCAGGTAGGGTGTGACTGGAGGAAGTGGGTCCCACAGGGTGTGGCTTTGGGGTATATATTTTGTATCTGGCAAGTGAAGTCTCTCTTGGCTTCCTGATTGTCACATGAGATGCTTCCATCTGGCACACTCTTCCTCCATGATGTTCTACCTCACCTCCAGCCCCAAGGAATGGAGCCAGCCTTCTACGAAGTAAGACATCTGAAACCATAAGCCCTCAAATAATTTTCCTACTCTACAGTTGTTTTGTTCGGGTACCATTATTTAAGTCATAGCAGTGAAAAATCTGACTAGAACAGTGAGCATTTCTAGAAAAAGCTGAGGTGCAGGCTAACCCACTTACACACAAGTCAAAGAATTGTAACTCAAAGGCTTACCCAAGACCACCACAGACTCTGCCAGAAAGAGAGCTTATATTCTTCCAACTGAGGATGTCCAGTAGACAGAATGGGGTTTGGAGTCAAGACTATGCAATACACACACAGACACAGTTGATAGATTCCAGTCTTTAATCATGCCAGAAGAGCTGTTGCTTTCTTAATTAGTTTCTTAAAGCCTCCTGGAGTCCACTGTTTGCCTAGCTATATCTCCATATGCTGCCCCAACACAGAAAGGGAAATTGTACTGAGTACCTATCTCAGTGAATTCTTCCAATTCAATGCTCTTTCCTTAGCCATATGTGTGCTTCCTGGTGTTCTGTCCTGGATTAATCAACCTGCTTACCTATGGGACAGGAGATGAAACACTTAAACAGATTAAACTAATAAAATTGAAAGAATTGCCTTCTATGGGAAAATCATGTGCCATCTTTGGAAGGTATCATCTCTTCTTTCTGCTAATAACCCTCTGGGTCACTTGGAATTGTTGGATACAAATCAATCCCAGAACCCCCTGCCATTTCCCCACCCTAGGCAGAGGGGTCACTCTGTATTGTAGATCTAATGCATCTGTACCACTCACATACTTTTGCAAGATTAAAGGCAGGCTGGAAGCTATATTTATCCATGCAATTTATTGGTTCTGTAACCACAATTCTCATTCTAAGGGCTAGTTTAAGGGTGGTGTATAATGCAATATTTAGTGTATTGAGGCTTTATATACAGGGTATTTATCAATACAGTTTTCCTGATATTAAAGTTGATATTTGATTTCATCAAGGAATGAATTTTTTTTCATCCATTCTTTAATAGGCTTAAAACTTGGAAGAGACACTTGATTCAATATTCCCATAAGTTACAGCTGTTTAATTCAGACACAAGTTTGACCCTGATTGGCTTGGGGAACGTCATTCTAAATCTATGAGTGTCCATGTACTGATTTTTTCCATGCCCATAATATCTCTTATTGAATCCTGTGAGGATTAATTGAGATAATGTGCCTGACAGAAAGCATTCAAAACTTTGTATATGGTGTATGTGATACAAAGTGTAGTATCAAGAAAAGAGAAAAAAATGCCTTGACAGATTAAGGGAGGGAGATTGAATCTCCACATTAAAAATGTCTTATCTGTATTTCAGTTATCTTAAATATAGGGTATGTAATAAAAATTTAATGAATGATCTGCAATGAGCTGGAAACTTTCTTAGGTCCTATGGTCATAACACACCAGCC
Source organism: Marmota flaviventris (assembly GCF_047511675.1). Classification (NCBI taxonomy): domain Eukaryota; kingdom Metazoa; phylum Chordata; class Mammalia; order Rodentia; family Sciuridae; genus Marmota; species Marmota flaviventris. The sequence continues at coordinate 24,898,752 of NC_092506.1, read as the reverse complement.
AGCTTGACACCACTATTCAGAACCAGAGCTTGAATGCTACAGAACAATATCACGGAAGGGCATTTAATAAATTATGGCGGAAATCAAACCTCAGTCCGTGCCACTCACCTCAGGAGGACATTGCTCTCTGTGTGTCATTTAAAATGCAATTCCCTTTGAATGGGCACAGAACAGTTCTATTACCAGACATGACTGCTTTTACTACTAGCAGTGGTTTAATGATTTTATGTCATTGCAGTAATAGAAACATGACATTCAACTGTGACTACAGCTTGTCTGAGTCTATTTTTGGAAAGCTGATTTTCTAGAGGACATGAAAATGTAGAGTCTTGGTTCTGTTTATTTCCCCAAAGCCTCTGCCTGTAACTCTCACACACACCATTGTCCTCTGCAGACCTTTCATGGCTTTCTGAAATCAGTGTGCTGATTGGAAGCCCCAAACAATAACTGTGCACATACAAATACTCTTATTTAGAAAAGGAGAGTTATGTCTGAATCCAATGTTTCCATCAAAAGAAATATCGGTCATGGAGCAGCCCAACACCTGAGTCCTCACTCTCCATAGAGAAGAAGAAAACAAGGACAACCAGGGTAACAGAAATTAAGAATTCTTCCTCTGTGGAGGACACTGCTTCCTCCCTTTCACAGACAAATGTGAAGCTCAGAGACATGACCTCCCTCAGCGTCCTGTCCTCACTTAAAGACACTTATCATTGTCAGCGCTCGCAATTCAGCTTCCCCTGTTTTTAGAGCAGGTGATTTTCTCTTGCTTAAGACCCACTCTGCCTTCTGAGTTTGGATGTTGACCTCTCCTGTCTTCTCTAGGACCTTGCTCCATGAGGGTTCTCTTTAATCTTGCAGTCTCACCATCTCCCTTGTTACTAACCTGTCCTTCCAGCCTAACATGCCGAGGTCTTTACCATTGCAAACACACACACACACACACACACACACACACACACACACGACCTTCTGTCTACCTCAAGTAACTGACCTATTTTTCTCCACAACCACACTTAAAATAGTTCACGTTAGAAGTCTTCCATTTTTAAAACTCCCATTTTCCCTTTTGCGCTATAAATAAGTGCATGATTTTCCTTGCCTCCTCATTTCAAACATTATACTGCAGGCATTTTCATATCTTTCTTCACTTCAACCATGTGCACCGTCTCCTGCTCTCACCTCTCTACACAGACAGTGCAAATAAAATTCACAATTTACCTCCTAACATTTAAATCCAGTGGCCAGCGTCAATAATTTGAATATTTTTACCAGATCTGTGGGAAAAATAACTCCTTCCTCTTCAGAAACATTCTCCTCCTTGGGCTTTGTCCTGCTGTTTCTTTATTTCTCCCAGTTATCAGATACTGAATACTTATTTGCTCCAAGAACTTTACATTGTTAAAGTAACCCTGGAAGGTCCTATACTGCACACATTTAAAAATTAAGCAGGCGGAACCTAAAGGAATCAAGTAACTTTACCTAAATTACAGAGTAAAACAAAAGATAAAAAGAACTCACCAAGAAATCTGATGCCAAGATATATTTTTTATACTTGCCAATATGATAATTGCATTTTCCAAACAAGAGTTACAATGAAACTCACCTACTCAAAGATTTAACAAATGTTTACCTTTTGTTCTATTGACTTCAGGTTGTTTTTCCCCCAGAACTGAAACATTACATAAAAAGGGTGGAAGGATATTTGTACGTCTTCCCAGTTTTTCTGCCTATTTTTTTCCCCCAGAGAAAGTCATTATTCTTAAGTCAGGCTGTACCCTTTACATTCCATTTTTTATCCTGCTGTTGGACTGAAATAATTTTCTTACATTCTCCCCTGCCCCTTTTCTTTTTTTAGTATGGATTATATTCATTTTAATTTATGATTAAATCATTATGATTATATTCATTTTAATTTCTGTAGGTGCACTCAAATTTTTAACATATATACTTAATAGTTTGTAGATAATAAATGCTTAATCTCCTCTCAAACCAAATAGACATTCAGAGAGTATTCAAACCAGACTTTTCCCTCCAATCTACCAAATGTCTTGTTTTTGCCTTATAAAATACCTTGTTTTAAATACCTAATAAAATAATATCATATATTATCTATTTATAAATAGTGTTTTTATCACAGACAAAGATGACTTAAATTTACCTACATGTTTATTAAAGTATTTCTTCACCATCCACCCTATATTTGAAGGGGCTATGTTCATTTATTTCTTATTGATTTTTATTCTCTAATGTGTTAACCTCCACCCTGAGAAAACTGATAAATTGTTCATGCTCAGTCTTTTATAGCTATTCTTTCCATTTATATTTACCCCTGCATTAATGTTGACGGTGTGTAAAATTCAGGAGTGACAATTATTTTTCAACCTCCCCTTTAAAATGATCATTCTATTGGGTTTCTGGCCCAGCTAAAACTGTGAAACACCTTCTATAATATTAATTTTAATTTCTTCAAGTACAAAGATGTTTCATCTCTGTTTTCTGGATGTTTTCTCTTTGTGTGGCAAACAGAAGTTTCACTGCAATGTTACCAAGTAAATGTTGATTCTTAATCATCCAGTCAAGGATGTTTTGTATATAATCATTCTGAAGATTGAGTCATGATTTCAGCCAGGTAAACCATAAGTCATTGAAATCTTTCATTTCTATCCTTGTTCACTAAAATTTTTCTTGAAGTTTTCTGTAGCATATAATTTTATTTTCCTCACATCTATCTATCTAAGCTGCATGTCTGGTTATTTTAACCACTCCTATATATTTAGGAACCATATTTCCAAAATCCTGTATTCAAGAGTCAACCTGCATTCCTAAAATATTATTTGTCCAAATGAGTACATACGAATAAGAGTAATGTAGCTATCAACAGTCAATATTGTGTTTGTAGGTATATCCTCATTCTTCGATATCTGTTATTTTAAGTCATATTTTAGATATTAGAACAAAATATTTGACTTGTGAATTATATTTTTGAGAATTCAGAGAGAGAAAGTTCTCACAATATTAAGAGGATATGAGATTGATTATACATATGCATGTCATAGAGAAAGACCAGATGCCAAGTAAGATACATAGTCAACTAAAAACAATTAACAATTTCATGAATTGGCTGCCTTTTCAAATTTATATCACCAAGGTTAATGCTTAGTTAAGTCAATACTTCTGCCAATTATAATAGCCTTCACTGAATAAGCTTCTGTTTGAATTTCAGCAAGTTTGCATTTAACCTGAAGGAAATATAATCTCCTGGGCAATTGTCAAAATAAGTGATTATGTTGACAGTAAGTCTCGGAAATAACTGCTGAAGTCATTATGTTTAGTAACAGCTCTTCCTTTAGACAAATGTTCAGAGAACACATAGAATATTCTAAGTATTTAAAGGAAATAAAAAGCTGTTCCAAAGGTCTTTTTATCTCTTCTCCTACTAAAAGAGATAATTCAGATACATAAGTCAACTAAAGAAGTGGTATTGAAAAGTTAAGAATTTTCATGTGAAGTAGCCTTCCCATACATCAAGGAAGAAACTGTAGAAAGAAAGTATGGGCTTTTGACTTTTGAACTTAGAAGGAGAAAGGTTGTTAATATCTGCATTACTTATAATAATACCAAAAAAACTGAAAAAGTCTTATCATTAAATATTAGTTGAAAATGATAGTGCTAAAGATCCTGTAACAAAATGAAAAGCTGTACTTATCCTATTATTAAATTAACATTAGAAAACAGAATTTAACATTCCATTTGACTCTTGAGAAGACTTGTGTGAAATGCATTGGGTAAAAATCAAAGCCTAGAATAAAATACATGATGATAGTTATAGTTATTTCTGGATTGCAGAGGCAATTTGTCTTCTTCAATATCTCAGTATCTTGAATCTATCTTCCAGTGCTGTATATTATTGTATATAAGCACTGAACAGTTTTTTTTTCCTTTAACTCCATGCAGATTTAGAATATAGAAAGATTTTCCTCTAACTTATTCATCGCATATTTGTATAATTCTGACATTAGTTTCAGATATTACAAGGGAAAAATCATGAGATTTCATTTATATATTTTACTACAATTAATCAAATTATTTATTAGACCACTGATTAACCCTTATTTTAGATTAAGGAGAATAATCACTACAAACTCAAAAAACATGTCTCTGCACCATTTGAGGATCACCACCTCCTCTGTAGGAGGTACTGAAGAATAGGAAAGCCAGTCATGCATGTGCCACACAGCACAGAGTACCTTCCTGGGTCCCCAGGTGGCTCTAATATATTAGGCCATTAGTCTATTCCAAAGATCAGGCCTCCTCGTCTCACACAGGACAAGCTGAAGCCTACCACCTCACGTATGGACCACACCAAATCCATGTACAAGCCTGTCCAGAGTCAAATAACTTTCTTTTCTTGTAATTTTTTTTAGATTCTTAAGTTTACTCTTAATTGACAAATAAAATTACATATATATATATATATATATATATATATATATATATATCATATACACGTTATTTATATTATTTATATATTATGAAGATATTTTGAAATAGCTAACATAAGCTGATTAACATTATCATGCATTATTAACATTGCATTCCTTCACATACTTGTGTTTTGTGGTGAGAAAAACTCTACTCTTAGCAGTTTTCAGGAATGCAATACATTTTTATTAACTATATTACCATATTGTGCAACAGAACTCTTGAACTTATTCCTAATTGAAATTATGTACCTTTTGACCAACATCAAGGTCTAGATAGAATATTATAATGCATTTGAGAAAATAAGGGATGAAAAGCAGCTATATCATTAATATCCATGGATGATTTGCTGTGCCATTGCCAGAATCTCAAGTAGGAAGGGGAGATGACCTAAAAGACTGGATCTTAGTATTATAATTCAATTGGCTGGAGTGGTTTGCTCTATTGGCTGTACAGGAAAAGTTTGGGATTATGAGAACTATCTGATAATTATTTCCCCCACAACTTCATGATGGAGAGACTATAATAAGGTACATTTTCTAGATGATAAAATTGAAGTTCTGAGAAGAGAGTCATTTTTCCAAGGTCACTGGTGAAGGCAGATTTTGAATGCTGTCTAATATCATCTAATGCCAGAGGTATGGTCTTAATCACCATGGGTAGCATGTTCTATACCAAGCTCATAGAATTGCAAAGAATAAGACACCAGAGACCTTAAGAATTTTTAGGTAGATTATGTTGCCCTATGTATTTAAAAGATCAGGATCTGGGAAGGAATAAAATGGAAGGACTCTCCAAGCATGGAGATAAAAAAGTAAAGTGACTCCAATAAAAAGTCGAGGTAAAGTTCTGAAGTGCTAGCTGGTCATTTTTAACTATTCCCATGGAGTGAGTGGGGAGGCTTGGTCAATTTCATTTAAAAACCTATAAAGTAGACATAAATTTGCACTTGAACATAAAATGCCATAACAGAATTATATTGGAAATACGGATAATGCAGGGTAAACTAAAAATGCATCAACTAGAGATTCCATTTGTTTTATTCTAAAATTGATTTACTCTCTTTGTTCACTTACTTATTTTGGAGATTTCCATTTGCATAGTTATTTTGATCTATATTTTACTCAAGATATTTCTAACATAGCCAGTTCATCTGGATAAGTTAGTGTTCTTGGTTTCGTTTTTAAATCTATTGCTTGGACACAGTGCTGTAAATGACTGGAGATGATTTTGTAAATAGGCAAAATTAAGAAATCATAAATTTGTAATCTGCTACATTGAAATTGTCATAGTCTGCTTCCCCTTGTCCCTTAACACCCACTTATTAAAAAACATTTATTCGTCTATACAATGACTAATATATCTGGGAAATTGATTACAAATTACAGAAGAAGATTAAAAATCTGGTAAGAAAGTAGATCAAATACACAATCAAACCCCGCCTTTTTTAATATTTATTTTTTAGTTTTCAGTGGACACACCATCTTTATTTTATTTTTATGTGGTGCTGAGGATTGAACCCAGCGCCCTGCACATGCCAGGCGAGTGCACTACCGATTGAGCCACATCCCCAGCCAGAAAGCCCTCCTTTTACAAGAAAAGTTTTGTATCATTAGATTGTGCACTGTTATGACTTTATTTGGATGATTCACCAATCTCCACTTTATGTGGTAGAAAATGTGCATGCTCTGCCTCCAAGTAAAGGTCTCTTCATATCCAGGCAGTATTTTGCACTCCATCAATTTAAATTCCTTGAGAAATGAATGCATGTTTACATAATGCTTAAATAGAGGAATTAATAAGGGTATAAACAGTCAGGGTCTGGAAGCTATTAGGCATTTAATACATGTTTGAAAAAATGTAGTTAGCTGAAATAGTGGCATATGCCTGTAATTCCAGTAGTTCAGGAGACTGATGCAGGATTACAAGTTTAAAGCCAGTCTCAGCAACTTAGTGAGGACCTAAGCAACTTAACAAGACCCTGTCTCAAAATTTTAAAAATAAATAAATTAATAAGAAAGGCTTAGGATGTGGCTCAGTGGTTAAGCACACCTGGGTTCAATCCCTGGGTCCAACAAACAAACAAACACATAATGTATTTATAGAGAAAATTGTAACAAATGATAATGCAATAAATACAGAACAAAACAAAACAAACAAACAAATAATGTATTTATAGAGAAAATTGTAACAAATGATAATGCAATAAATACAGAACAAAACAAAACAAACAAACAAACAAAAACCCTTCATGGACTCAGAATGATCTGAAGTTAAAAACTATAGCAGCATATTGCAAAACTAAGTTCATTTTTTCCTTTTCCAGACACTTTTGGTTAAATAAAAAAATGTGTGTATTATATATATAGTTGACAGAGGTTCATAGATACATATATATGAATGTTCATTATTTGGATGCCTAACTTTTCAAGAGCACACTGGGCTTAGCATGCCCCTGCATAGAGACCTATGTAATTGCTGTTCTCTCTACATGAATAGTATTAACCTGATTACCTATAGCTTGCCTCTAATTTACTCGGGTCCATGTTAAAAAGCCATATTTTTTTTAGAAAGAAATATTTTTGCTTCATCTTTTTTTTTCTTTTATTTTGAAAAACATTCTCATTAATCTGTATGTGCTTACTTTATTTCCTTTTAGTAGAAAACAGATGCCAAACTATACCAACTTTTGTATTTATTTGTGATTAGCTCTTTTCTTAAATTTATGCTGTGGAGACAGGGATCTCATTGACTTTATGTGCTGTGTATCTAAGCTCTTAGAATAATTTCTGCTATATAATAGGTACTCAAATACCTATGAAAAATTTAATGAATGCAATTATGCCTTCTTCATATAATCTTCAATTCCAGTCCATAGGTTTTGCTGAATCCATTATGACTTCCATCTTTATATGTGTGTTCCCACTCTATCTCCTCTGTCTACCTATCTATCTATTCCCATCTTTATTTGCTTGGGGTATCCATAACTGGAATGACAACAACAACAACAAAATACTTTATAATTTATGTTTTACAATATAATAAATTATTTTATTTTTCTGAAAACTACTTTTTAATTAAGTCTTATATTGGGGATATTTAATTTTCAATGTCATAATTTTATAACTTTAATATGTCTCTGCTTATTTTTTTGATCCTTAAGAACAATCTCCTTGAACTTATCTGTAAAAGAAAAAAAAATGTACCTACCTTGAAGTTTTGTTGCAAAAATTTATGTTGGTGACTTTATGTAGAGCACCTAAAGTATTTATTTTTACTTGCTAGTCGATAATCATGTGGGAAATCTTGTCTTTCATTGCCAAATAATAATACTTCTAATGAGAAAGGCACTGATTACCTGAGGACATATGACTGAAAAGTAGATATACAGACACCATTCTTTTTTTGTTTTCCATTTGACTCTTTGACTTTGCAACATCTGTATTATTTAGGAGATAAAATTTGGAGTCTGGATGAAATTTTGGATCAGAAATAATAAGCTCACTCGTAACTAGATATCCCTTCTATCCTTCAAAGCTCCAGGTTTGATACTTCAGTTTATCAAATTCTTTATCTAAGCTGTTCCATGAAAAGCCCCAATCACCCTCCCCAGGGACCTTGACAATTGTCCTCCCCTTTCCATTTTCTTTCCTTTTCTTTCTCTATTCCTTGCTTTCTTTATCTCCCCTTCCTTCCTTCTTTTTTAATACCTTTTCTCTCTCTTCCTTTTTCTTTCTCTCTCTTCCTTTTTCTTTCTCTCTCCGTCCTACTTTGCTAGGGATCAAATCCAGGATTTGTTCTTGTAGGACCCTGAGCTGTAATCTCAGTCCCTTCTTTAAAATATTCTTCTCAGATATTTGCATGGTTTATTCCTTCATGTTCTTGTGATTTCCCCTCAACTGTCATCTTAACAATGAGAAAACAGCCATGTCCTCCATTCTCTATCCCAGCACTTTGATATCTGTCCTGCATTCTCTTTCTATTACAGCCATCTGAAATATTCCACAGTTCCCTACATTTTCACTCATCCCTCACCCATCCTTATCACTGTTCATGAAGAGAGGGCCTCTGTTCACTACTGTGCCACCAACTCCTGGGACAACGTCAGAACCCTAAGAGCTGTTCAATAGCACTCTATGGGTTTTGCCTCTAGGACCAAAACCAGAACTGTCATATATACAACCACCATCCTGCATTGGAGAGCTCCCAACATAGTGGGAGGTTATATGCAAACATGATGGATAAATAAGCATTGGTGCAAATATGTTAACTGACAGCAGAATATATCCAGTTTTAGCTACCTTCCACTTAGGGCTTGACATTTTAATGTGAAATTAAAGTTCAGAAAGAAAGTTGGAAAAGGTGTTGAACACCTTTTCTTTTCTTTTTTTCTGGTTCAGTCGCAGTAGGTGAAACAAACAAACATACAAAGTCCTTTCCCCAGTTTGGGATGTAAGGAGATATAAACTAATTCATTCAGATGTAGCATGGGAGGATATTTGCAGCAGTGAACAGATGAACCTGTCAGTAAAGAAACAGGAGCTATAAACCCCTATTTCTTATTAACTCGGTGACCTCAGCTAGGTAGATAAACTCTCTTATATATCAATATATACATTAACAAAATGAAGATGAAGGTAGAACTCACCTCATTGTTCCTCTGAAATGATAAAGTGACAACATTCAGGTGATCGAAGGACCACAGCACAGGTGAGCTGATGGTGGTATCACATTGTTATTATTATTAATTAGATATCACCTGGTTAAAAACAGATTTGAGAAAAACAACTAAAAGGATCAATTTCAAATTGGTAAAATTGAGATGAAAGGTAGGAATCTAGGTGTGAAGGGTGATGAGATGGCTATTCTAGCTGCTTATCTTATGGCTATTGTCCCCTTGTGTCTTTCCTATAAAATCTAGAGTTAGTGTGACAACATGAATGGCTACTTTTCCTGAGATACCAGAAAGGTAGAAGAGGCCATGGAATTAAGTTCCACCTAATGGAATAGAAATGGAATTTTCTGGATGAAACTTCTGGGAAAGTGCTTAGCTTGCATAAAACTTTTACCTCTTACCATTTAACTACCTTTTCCTGGAATATAGACAGGCCAATTACAAGTCTACCATCTGTCTAGATAACACAGGGTTACCTCAAGTATAGAAACCCTGAACTAAGAGTGTCAGGGGAGAAAGAAAGTATATGGGTCTCTTTCAGACCCTCCCGGACTGCCTATTCTTCTTTAAGAGAGGTTGGTTACTTCTTGTCTAACCACTTCTTGATTGTCTGTAATTGGGAACTAAACAGAATTTTAACTGGTAGATATGAGATAATTTTACCAAAATAATGCAAAAAGAGACCTGAAACTATCTATTGAACTTGTATTTCACTCAGCTTGGAACTTCCAAATAGCCATGTGGAAAAGGATCTATGCAATCCTATTAAGCTTTCATGAGCTAATGGTAAAAGAAGTCCAAATTCACATAATATAGTCATAAGTACTCCAGTCATTAGAATCAAGGAGAACTATTTTCTATGTTCACTGTGTCTATGTTCTTTTCTGGGGAGAACATGTGATATCTTGATTAGTACATCTGATCATTTTTTGATAATAACTTGATCTTCACATGTTCATTTCTGATGGTGACTTTTGCAAAAAAAAAAATGTTCAATTTTGTAGTACAACTGTGAAAGTATCTCTAAGAAACAGGCAAACATATATTGTTTCCTAAATAAATGATCTGATATAGAAGCAAAATTTTAAGAATATAGAAAAGAGGAAGAGTTTGCCTGAAACTTGCATTTTTCCACAGTGAAATTTACAGTCTAGTGACATGCTGAAGCTAAATATCAACAAATTTGAAATAAACATCGTGAGATGCCTGAAATGGAGTCACAATTTTAGTAAACAAAAGGAAACCCATGTATTTTCTATTTTGGGAATGATATCACCACTGTGGATATTCATTTATAAAAATCTAAATGCTTAAGACAGAGCAGGCCCAGCGGCCTGCTGAGGGGCAGAGCCGCCCCCCACCCCCCTCGCCTGCCAGGTAGGGGAAGGGTGACCACCGACAGAAAAGGCCCAGTGGCCCAGGGCGGGACAGAGCTTCCAATCACTCCTGCAAGGTAGGCGGGCCTGCGACCCACCGGCAGAAGAGGAGCAGTCGCCTGCTGAGAGGCTGAGCCGCCCCCTCCCCCTGCGCCGGCATAGTAGAGAGAACTGGGACCAAACACAGAGCAGGCCCAGCAGCCTGCTGAGGGGCAGAGCCGCCCCCCACCCCCCTCGCCTGCCAGGTAGGGGAAGGGTGACCACCGACAGAAAAGGCCCAGTGGCCCAGGGCGTGACAGAGCTTCCAATCACTCCTGCAAGGTAGGCGGGCCTGCGACCCACTGGCAGAAGAGGAGCAGCCGCCTGCTGAGAGGCTGAGCCGCCCCCTCCCCCTGCGCTGGCATAGTAGACGGAACTGGGACCAATCACAGAGCAGGCCCAGCGGCCTGCTGAGGGGTAGAGCCGCCCCCCACCCCCCTCGCCTGCCAGGTAGGGGAAGGGTGACCACAGACAGAAAAGGCCCAGTGGCCCGCGGCGGGACAGAGCTTCCAATCACTCCTGCAAGGTAGGCGGGCCTGCGACCCACCGGCAGAAGAGGAGCAGCCGCCTGCTGAGAGGCTGAGCCGCCCCCTCCCCCTGCACCGGCAAGGTAGAGGGAACTGGGACCAAACACAGAGCAGGCCCAGCGGCCTGCTGAGGGGCAGAGCCGCCCCCCACCCCCCTCGCCTGCCAGGTAGGGGAAGGGTGACCACCGACAGAAAAGGCCCAGTGGCCCGCGGCGGGACAGAGCTTCCAATCACTCCTGCAAGGTAGGCGGGCCTGCGACCCACCGGCAGAAGAGGAGCAGCGGCCTGCTGAGAGGCAGAGCCGCCCCCTCCCCCCCGCGCCTGCAAGGTAATCGGAACTGAGACCACCATCAGAACAGGTCAGACCTGCAACCGAGAGACAGAACAGGCCCAGTGGCTTGAGGAAGGGTAGAGCCGCCTCCCCCCACGCCTGCAAAGTAGGCGGACCTGCGACCCACTGGCAGTACAGCCCCAGAGGCCTGCAGAGGGGCAGTGCCGCTGCCTGCGCCTGCAAAGTAGGCAGAACGGCGACCACCGACAGAACAAGCCTAGCGGCCTGCAGAGGGACAGAGCCGCCGCCCGCGCCTGCAAGGACGGCGGACCTGCTACCGACTGGCAGAGCAGGCCCAGCGGCCTGCCGGCGTGGTAGGCACATTGCCCCAATTGGCGGAGGGGCAGAGCCGCCGCCCATGCCTGCGAGGGAGACTTTGCAACTATACAAGACCAATATAAATATATAGGGGGAAAATTCAATAGCACAACAGTTTCACCAAGAAGAAAGGAACGCGAACAGTATGAAGAGACAAGGAAAGAAAGGACCACAAGCATTGCAGGTCAACTCAACTTTAGAAGAGGTAATAGCTGCAGCTGATGGAATGTCAGATAAAGAATTCAGGATATACATGCTTCAGATGATCTGGAGTCTCAAGGAAGACATCAGACAGCAAAATCAGACAATGAAAGATCACTTCAACAATGAATTACATAAACAAATCCAAGAAGCAAAAGATCAACTATACAGGGAAATAGAGGTTATAAAAAACAAACAAACAGAAATCCTAGAAATGCAGGAAGCAATAAGCCAACTTAAAAACTCAATTGAGAATACTACCAGCAGAGTAGAACACTTAGAAGACAGAACATCAGACAATGAAGATAAAGTATTTCAACTTGAAAAGAACATAGACAGCTCAGCAAGACTGTTAAGAAACCATGAGCAGAACATCCAAGAAATATGGGATAACATCAAGAGACCAAATTTAAGAGTCATTGGGATACAGGAAGGAACAGAGTTTCAAACCAAAGGAATGAGCAATCTATTCAATGAAATAATTCGAGAAAACTTCCCAGACTTGAAGAATGAGACAGAACCCCAAATCCTAGAAGCCTACAGGACGCCGAATGTGCAAAATCATAAGAGACCCACACCTAGACACATTATAATGAAGATGCCCAACATACAGAATAAGGAGAGAATTTTAAAAGCTACAAGAGAAAGGAAGCAGATCACATTTAGGGGTAAGCCAATCAGGATAACAGCTGATCTTTCAACACAGACTCTGAAAGCTAGAAGATCCTGGAATAACATATTTCAAACACTGAAAGAAAATGGGTTCCAACCAAGAATTGTGTTTCCAGCGAAATTAAGCTTCAGGATGGAAGATGAAATTAAAACCTTCCACGATAAACAAAAGTTAAAAGAATTTGCAGCTAGAAAACCATTTCTTCAAAACATCCTTGGCAAAACATTACAGGAAGAGGAAATGGAAAATAACAATGAAAACCAACAGTGGGAGGTAGGACACTAAAGGGGGGAAAATAATCAAAGTGGAAAACAAACCATGTTTAGTGACATAAATAAACAAATATGGCTGGAAGAACAACCCATATCTCAATAATAACCCTAAATGTTAATGGCTTAAACTCACCAATCAAGAGACACAGGCTAGTAGAATGGATCACAAAACAAGACCCAACAATATGCTGCCTACAGGAGACGCATTTGATAGGAAAAGACATACATAGGCTGAAGGTGAAAGGTTGGGAAAAATCATATCACTCATATGGACTTCGGAAACAAGCAGGAGTATCCATACTCATATCAAATAAAATAGATTTTAAGCCAAAGTTAATCAAAAGGGATAAAGAGGGACACTACATACTGCTCAAGGGAACCATACACCAACAAGACATAACAATCATAAATATATATGCCCCAAACAATGGTGCAGCTATGTTCATCAAACAAACTCTTCTCAAGTTCAAGAGTCTAATAGACCACCATACAATAATCATGGGAGACTTCAACACACCTCTCTCACCACTGGACAGATCTTCCAAACAAAAGTTGAATAAGGAAACTATAGAACTCAATAACACAATTAATAACCTAGACTTAATTGACATATATAGAATATACCACCCAACATCAAACAGTTACACTTTTTTCTCAGCAGCACATGGATCCTTCTCAAAAATAGATCATATATTATGTCACAGGGAAACTCTTAGACAATACAAAGGAGTAGAGATAATACCATGCATCCTATCTGATCATAATGGAATGGAACTGAAAATCAACGATAAAAGAAGGAAGGAAAAAGAATATATCACTTGGAGAATGAACAATAGGTTACTGAATGATCAATGGGTTATAGAAGACATCAAGGAGGAAATTAAAAAATTCTTAGAGATTAATGAAAACACAGACACAACATATCGGAATCTATGGGACACATTGAAAGCAGTTCTAAGAGGAAAATTCATTGCTTGGAGTTCATTCCTTAAAAAAAGAAAAAACCAACAAATAAATGATCTCATACTTCATCTCAAAATCCTAGAAAAAGAAGAGCAAAACAACAGCAAAAGAAGTATAAGGCAAGAAATAATTAAAATCAGAGCTGAAATCAATGAAATCGAAACAAAAGAAACAATTGAAAAAATTGACAAAACTAAAAGTTGGTTCTTTGAAAAAATAAACAAAATCGACAGACCCTTAGCCATGCTAGCGAAGAGAAGAAGAGAGAGAACTCAAATCACTAACATACGGGATGAAAGAGGCAATATCACAACAGACACTTCAGAAATACAGAAGATAATCAAAAATTATTTTGAATCCTTATACTCCAATAAATTAGAAGATAGTGAAGGCATAGATAAATTTCTTAAGTCATATGATCTGCCCAGATTGAGTCAGGAGGATATAGACAACCTAAACAGACCAATATCAATTGAGGAAATAGAAGAAACCATCAAAAGACTACCAACTAAGAAAAGCCCAGGACCGGATGGGTATACAGCAGAGTTTTACAAAACCTTTAAAGAGGAACTAATACCAATACTTTTCAAGCTACTTCGGGAAATAGAAAAAGAGGGAGAACTTCCAAATTCATTCTACGAGGCCAACATCACCCTGATACCTAAACCAGACAAAGACACTTCAAAGAAAGAAAACTACAGACCAATATCTCTAATGAACTTGGATGCAAAAATCCTCAATAAAATTCTGGCCACTCGGATACAAAGGCACATCAAAAAAATTGTGCACCATGATCAAGTAGGATTCATCCCTGGGATGCAAGGCTGGTTCAATATAAGGAAATCAATAAATGTTATTCACCACATCAATAGACTTAAAAATAAGAACCATATGATCATCTCGATAGATGCGGAAAAAGCATTCGACAAAGTACAGCATCCCTTTATGTTCAAAACTCTAGAAAAACTAGGGATAACAGGAACATACCTCAATATTGTAAAAGCAATCTATGCTAAGCCTCAGGCTAGCATCATTCTGAATGGAGAAAAATTGAAGGCATTCCCTCTAAAATCTGGAACAAGACAGGGATGCCCTCTCTCACCACTTCTGTTCAACATAGTTCTCGAAACACTGGCCAGAGCAATTAGACAGACGAAAGAAATTAAAGGCATCAAAATAGGAAAAGAAGAACTTAAATTATCACTATTTGCAGATGACATGATTCTATACCTAGCAGACCCAAAAGGGTCTACAAAGAAACTATTAGAGCTAATAAATGAATTCAGCAAAGTGGCAGGATATAAAATCAACACGCATAAATCAAAGGCATTCCTGTATATCAGCGACAAATCCTCTGAAATGGAAATGAGGACAACCACTCCATTCACAATATCTTCAAAAAAAATAAAATACTTAGGAATCAACCTAACAAAAGAGGTGAAAGACTTATACAATGAAAACTACAGAACCCTAAAGAGAGAAATAGAAGAAGATCTTAGAAGATGGAAAAATATACCCTGTTCATGGATAGGCAGAACTAACATCATCAAAATGGCGATATTACCAAAAGTTCTCTATAGGTTTAATGCAATGCCAATCAAAATCCCAACGGCATTTCTTGTAGAAATAGAGAAAGCAATCATGAAATTCATATGGAAAAATAAAAGACCCAGAATAGCAAAAACAATGCTAAGCAGGAAGTGTGAATCAGGCGGTATAGCGATACCAGACTTCAAACTATATTACAGAGCAATAGTAACAAAAACAGCATGGTACTGGTACCAAAACAGGCGGGTGGACCAATGGTACAGAATAGAGGACACAGAAACCAATCCACAAAACTACAACTATCTTATATTTGATAAAGGGTCTAAAAGCATGCAATGGAGGAAGGATAGCATCTTCAACAAATGGTGCTGGGAAAACTGGAAATCCATATGCAACAAAATGAAACTGAATCCCTTTCTCTCGCCATGCACAAAAGTTAATTCAAAATGGATCAAGGAGCTTGATATCAAATCAGAGACGCGCCGTCTGATAGAAGAAAAAGTTGGCTACGATCTACAGTCGGTGGGGTCGGGCTCCAAATTCCTCAATAGGACACCCATAGCACAAAAGTTAATAACTAGAATCAACAAATGGGACTTACTCAAACTAAAAAGTTTTTTCTCAGCAAAAGATACAATAAGAGAGGTAAATAGAGAGCCTACAACCTGGGAACAAATCTTTACTCCTCACACTTCAGATAGAGCCCTAATATCCAGAGTATACAAAGAGCTCAAAAAATTAGACAATAAGAGAACAAACAACCCAATCAACAAATGGGCCAAGGACCTGAACAGACACTTCTCAGAGGAGGACATACAGTCAATCAACAAGTACATGAAAAAATGCTCACCATCTCTAGCAGTCAGAGAAATGCAAATCAAAACCACCCTAAGATACCATCTCACTCCAGTTAGATTGGCAGCCATTATGAAGTCAAACAACAACAAGTGCTGGCGAGGATGTGGGGAAAAGGGTACACTTGTACATTGCTGGTGGGACTGCAAATTGGTGCAGCCAATTTGGAAAGCAGTATGGAGATTTCTTGGAAAGCTGGGAATGGAGCCACCATTTGACCCAGCTATTCCCCTTCTCGGTCTATTCCCTAAAGACCTAAAAAGAGCATGCTACAGGGACACTGCTACATCGATGTTCATAGCAGCACAATTCACAATAGCTAGACTGTGGAACCAACCTAGATGCCCTTCAATGGATGAATGGATAAAAAAAATGTGGCATTTATACACAATGGAGTATTACTCTGCATTAAAAAATGACAAAATCATAGAATTTACAGGGAAATGGATGGCATTAGAGCAGATTATGCTAAGTGAAGCTAGCCAATCCCTAAAAAACAAATGTCAAATGTCTTCTTTGATATAAGGAGAGTAGCTAAGAACAGAGTAGGGTCGAAGAGCATGAGAAGAAGATTAACATTAAACAGGGATGAGAGGTGGGAGGGAAAGGGAGAGAGAAGGGAAAATGCATGGAAATGGAAGGAGACCCTCAGAGGTATACAAAAGTACATACAAGAGGAAGTGAGGGGAAGGGGAAAAATAATACAAGGGGGACAAACGAATGTCAGTAAAGGGGGCAGAGAGAGAAGAGGGGAGGGGAGGGGAGGGGAGGGGAGGGGGGATAGTAGAGGATAGGAAAGACAGCAGAATACAACAGACACTAGTATGGCAATATGTAAATCAATGGATGTGTAACTGATGTGATTCTGCAATCTGTATATGGGATAAAAATGGGAGCTCATAACCCACTTGAATCAAATTGTGAAATATGATATATCAAGAACTATGTAATGTTTTGAACAGCCAACAATAAAAAAAAAAAAAAAAAAAATCTAAATGCTTGCTCAGTAAGAAAGCCAACCAATGTACACCCCAAGATGAACCTGAAATGTTTCTAGAATTAGAACTAAGATGTTTCAACCAGTAGTTTGGAGTTTACACACATGGTTTAATCAATAATTAAATAACGGTTATAAAGGTCCACACCACAAAGCATAGAGAAAATGACTTTGGCCTAGATGGTTCTAAGAGCAGGATGTAACATTTGCTCACCTTGATCACCTAAAATAATATTTATTTGACTTATATATACCAACTTCATCATCTATAATTGTTAGCTCAGAATAATATTGAAAAATTAATGCACAAATATGGAATACTAAAATAAGAAATGGAGGAATGTCAACTGTGCATTCAAAAGATGTTCTGCTGGCTAAAAACAGTAGATTCTGCAAGGAAAATGAGGTTTCGTTTTTATTTTCAAATATAGAAAGCAAGGGAATTCAGAATAGAAAAAATGACAGAGACAGGGTAGCCTTAATTTACATGTCAGCTATAATATCTGCCTTACGAAATTATTTACTTGGTAACTTGATGACATTCCTTAAACTAGTTACCGTAGCAACTGCCACATGATACGCGTGCCTCTAAGACACAGAACATCTTCCTGCAAAAAAAACACAAAAGCACCATCGGTGTTTCAGAAGAACATTACCATTTTGAGAGATGCTGATGGTGTGAGGGAAAGGTGTTAGCCTTATTCCCTATGATTTTTTTTTATTTTAGCTTCTATATTCTAGGAGAGTGTGAACAGTGCTTTTAATATTTTTCACTCCTATTTATCACTTCACTGTCTTTTTTTAAAATGTTAATTACCCAAATATTAGCTTTCAGTTAAAGCTGCAAGAAATCTTCCCACAAATAAAACTCAATCTACCTTCACAGTTTGATATTTTTAAGTCCCTTTAAGATCTAAAGATTCTGGTTTAGTGTTCCCTGTATCATGGATCATCAGTAGCAGTCATTTGATGCTTTGCTAAAAATGTCAATTCTTTGATCCTAACCCAGATAGACTGAGTTATCCTATTTGGAATGAGGGATGGAAATTTGCATTTTTTAACAGTCTGACTTGGTAACTTAAACTATGATTGTGTTTTTGCCAGATTTTATATTTTCTTCCGTTTCTTTGGTAATAATACATTTCTTACTTTGAATACCCTTCCTTAACCACAAATGTACAAGTGCCACCAGCCACTCATGGCTTAGATTCACTGTTACTGTTTCCCTAAAAATGTACTCATTTGTCGGCAACAAATGGTAAATTCCACTGCTTTCCTACTTCTCTAATTTTCCTAATAACAACATCATTTTAAGCACCATAAAATCCCCCAGTATACACATTAGGGAACCCTTTCTTATCCATAATCCTATTGAATTTTCTGTAACTCTTGATTACAATTTAGTTACTGTATTATCATACTCTACTTGTGACTACAGTTATTCTGTTTAGCCTCCTCTGAGGTATTAAGAAATGTTCCCTTTTAGACTCCTCATAGGGGTATTAAGAAATATTTGTTTATTAATTAAAGTGTTCCTAATAATATTTAAAACCACATGTAAAAACTTAGATAAGATTACTGAGTACCTACTTGTTTAAACTTCACAAGAGCTATGAAATAGTTAACA
Source organism: Marmota flaviventris (assembly GCF_047511675.1). Taxonomy (NCBI): domain Eukaryota; kingdom Metazoa; phylum Chordata; class Mammalia; order Rodentia; family Sciuridae; genus Marmota; species Marmota flaviventris. The sequence continues at coordinate 24,879,865 of NC_092506.1, read as the reverse complement.
TTAATAATTCTCTTTTATGAATGAAGAGACCAGTCTTAGAGAGGTAAAGCCACAAGCCTTAGATACGCAACTAATAAATGGTAGATGAACATTTAAGAGTAGAGCTATAATGTAAACACAAGATTTAGCTACCAGGTATACTGTGTCCTTTGCTATAGCAATAATGAGTTAAAACCATTACCTTTTCTCTTTTGGATGAGTCAGAATATAGTCATGTAACAGGTTTGTCTTGCTACAAAGGTCCAACTAGAACTAATATAATCAACATGCAGAAATTTCCTCTTTCTCCATGCCTCTTTAGAATCAGCATATTAAAAAATCCAATATTGGCACCACAAAAAACTAGGAACATATTGGGAGCTGAGGTGGAATGATCACGTGACTTGAGCGCAACACATTTGGGACCAGCTTGAGCAACACCATGAGAACCCAAATGAAAAGAGATAAGAGAAAGATATGAGAGAGAGAGAGAGAGAGAGAGAGAGAGAGAGAGAGAGAGAGAGATATGGGGGGAGGGAGGGGAAAGTAATCTAGTATCAGGTAGAAAAAAATGAAATAATTGCACTCAACTGTATGATATTAAGCAAATCCTCTTTTTCTCAATTTTCACCTTAAAATGGGAGACTTGGTTGCCAGATCTCATAGATTGTTAACGGGGACTAAAGTCTAGGGTTCAGTGTTTATTTTGCTATGATCTACATTTTTAGGCCAAGGGAGGCCATGAATCCTTTACATGACAGGCCTAGGAAAGGATTCCTTATCCAAAGTCTCCATAATGTTTCTCTATCTTACTCTGAAGAATTGACAAAATACTGTTTGTTTTTTACAAGGATTTAAACCTACCGGCTGTCTCTCTAACTTCATCCTATACTGAGTCAAACCACCATGGATTTGTGGGTATGCTTTCAGGTCAGGGCTTTTCAACTATCTATTCCTTCTACCTAGCATCTAGTCCCCCAGGCAGACACAGGACTCTTTCACCTCCAGTAGTCTCTCAAATATCATCTTCTCACTGAGGCTCATTCTGGGCAATGCTTTTAAAATGCCATATACATATTCAATGCTTCTTACCCTGTTTTATATTTTCTCTTTGAATTCTAATATGCTTGATTTATTACATTATTACTATTATCATTATCATTATATTTCTCTTTTCATCCCTCTAGACTGTGAGTTCCAAGGTCAGGATTTTTGTTGTATTTTGTACCATGATACATCTTCAGCTCAAACCAGTACCCACGTATAAATGGGCTCCAATATTCATTGATTATTTGAATGAATGAAAAATTATTAATCTAGTCTTCCTGTCATCCATTCACCCAAACAACTATTTGTTAGTGACTGCTAGGCACAGTTCCAGTTGCTGGAATCCACTTAATGATTTCTGAAACCTCACAACCTACACAGTTCCTCCCATTCTGACCATTTATAATCTGTTGTTTACACTATGAAAAATGAATGCTCTTTTAAGTTAATAAAGGGCAAGTCCCTTTTTTACAAAAATCAAATGTCAAAGCTTAGACTATGAACATTTACTACAGCTTCAAAACTGTGTCCTTAAAATCCATCTTGCATTGGCACAAACAAAAAAGAAAAATGGAAAACTTTAGCTCTTTTGTATATCATGAGATTTGCAGGCTATTAGGCTAAATTAGCTCCGGTTGCCTGAGGATTTCTGAGGTAACTCCAGCTATCCCCAAGCATTACTGCAACTAATCCTTGATGCCATGCTTTGGGGAAAATATAAAGAAATCACAGAAATGCAGGGAACCCTTATCACAATGATAAAATGCAGGAGGAGACCAAACTAGGAGAAAGATCAACTGAATTAGAAACAAACAGCCCGGAAAAAAACAAACGCCAGAGAGGGGAAGTTTTGTTTTCTGCAAATATTAAAGGAGAATAACAAAGAGAAAGAGGCTATTATCTTAATTATGTAACCAGATACTGTTTTTAAAAGCACTCTGTTTTTTATATACATGAAAATCTGCATTAAACAAGAGTGTCTCTTCGCATCTGAGGAAAAGTAGAACTAGAAGTTAAGGTGGATCTCTTCAGGCCACTGTTTTGCTTAAGAGGATTCATAATTGATTCTAGAAGAGGTCATGAAGAACCTACATGGGAATAATCTGCCTTGCTGAGAAACTGGAATGTTTAGCATTCTACTTTTATTAGAGAGAGCTTAAGAAATTTACAGAACATGCATGATATGATTGTTTTAGGGGAGTTCATTTCTTAAACTAAGGGGAGGAGGACACAAAATATTTGCAAGTCTTGGATATACTACAGAAAGCAAAACAAACAAACAAACAAACAAAACCCATAAGCTTTATTCTCTTTCTACTGGAAACATGGTTCGCAAAAACCTGGGTTCTGAGATCTACAGTCTACTTACAGAAGCCACCATGTTGCTATGGAAAGAAAGAGTAGAAGTCGTAAGATCTGGGTCTTTCTCCAAGTTCAGCCAAGTCATAGGGAGTCAGGAATGTGAAGACCACAAGAGGATGGCAGGATCAGAGGGTATGGGGAATAGGAAATAAAAGCTGATCAGCTCTGGGCTTCTCAGAGAAAGGGTTCCAACACCTGAGAACATCCAACATCCAATTGTAATCATCTAGGATGTTTCCAACACCAACATGATGATTACAGTGATGGTGAAAGGTGGTTAGGCTTTTCAGGGAAGCTCAGTAGGTGTCACTACCCTTTTGAGTGAAGTCAAGTGGGTTTGTTCACAGCTTTATTGACTTCTCTTCCTTCCTTTTCTCTGGTTTGTGGGGACTAGTATATCCTTTCAAAGTTTGTCTTTCCAATGGAGGAAATGGCTTCTGCTCTTTCTATTATGCTTGGTGTGACCACAGTGGAGTTGGGGGGGTGGGGAAGAGTGAGAGTGTTCACTTGCAGTAGGATTTCCAAAAATTTCCAAATTAACACCCATTGCACATTTTTTATTTGGCTCTGCTACACCAGTGCTCACATTTGTATAATAAGGAATGAGACGTTTAAATGTGCCTTCATATCATTTTCTTTGGCTAAATTTCTTGGTAATTGTGTAGTTCTAAGCATATATCTACCCCTTACGGAATAATTCTAAGGCAGAGTCATTTTCATTAGACATAATATTTTATCTTTTATTGCCAGCCATTCCACATAAGATTATGGATTACTGGTTGAAACAATAGTAGAATGAAAATAAGAATACCACTTTGATTTTCCAAATTTAATTTTGTTTCCTTTGGTCAAACCTGTAACCTCAGATATTGAATTATTATCTCCAGGGTAAAGCCACTTTTCAAAACCAAGGGTGCATTTTTCAGTACTTTCTAAACATACTTGAGTTTTCTCTATATGCGTTTCCCTCTTTTCTTTGCAATTTTTGTGAAATAATTGTACCAACTAGTTTATAGTCATGCATTGGATCAGTTGAGTCATCTGTGGAGGAAAGTCAGAGGCTTATGGGATATATGTTGTACTAAAAGGTACAGATAATTCTAGAGGGTAAATTACTTTATATGCTAAGAACTCAGGTATACTGCACATTCATTGGTTTATACTGAGAGCAAAATTATAATAGGATTTATCAATAACCTTCATATAAAACTTGGAATGGAACCACCATTTGACCCCTCTATCCCACTCCTTGGTTTATACCCAAAAGATTTAAAACCAGTATACTACAGTGATGAAGCCACATCAATGTTTATAGCAGCTCAATTCACATAGCTAAACTAGGAACCAACCTGGATGCCCTTCAACAGATGAATAGATAAAGAAAATGTGGTACATATACATAATGGAATATTTCTCAGCCTTAAAGAAGAATGAAATTATGGTATTTTCAGGTAAATGAATGAAACAGAGAATATCATGCTAAGTGAAATAAGCCAAACCCAAACAGCCAAAGGCTGAACGTTTTCTCTGATAAGCTGATGCTAATCCATAATGGGGTGAGTGAAATGAAGGGACTTTGCATGTGCAGAGCAAAGTGAGAAGAGGAGAAGGGTTTGGGGGATGGAGAGGATGGTAGAATGAGATGAACATTATATATTTTTTTAACACTTCTAGTGTGACTCTGCACCATGTTAAGCTAGAGGAAGGAGAAGATGTGCTCCATTTGTGTACAATGTGTTTAAATGTATTCTGCTGCCACGTATTACTAATTAGAACAATTTTTAAAATAATTTTTAAAATCATATAAATAATAAAATGTATAAATTATGCACAATTATGCTGGTGCTAGTTACCTATATTTTTATTACTTCATTCGTGAATTAAAAATTATCATAGAAGAAAACATTATACTTTTAGTTCAATTTTATAGATGAAATATTAGAAAAAATCTCCAGTGTGTAGCCTTTAATTCCAATTATGGGAATAAACTATACCTGTTGTGTCATAAGCTTTTATATATATTTAATAGTTGTTAGTAATACAATAATGCATTGCATTTATTTAATGTTATATACTATTTTATATACAGCTAATTATCTTGGTTTCTTCCTTTAGCAATACCAAATGAGATCAGTGATCAGGCATGTGAAGGAACAAAAAGATCTATGTTTTCAGAAAATAAAATAGAGTCAGTCAAAAATTATGACTCTCTGCTAGCCCCCAAAATTCCTATCTTCAACCATTAAAATTTATGTCAGATGACTTTCATGTTCTGCTGAGTTGTATTTCCTAAACATCTCTGACTCTCTTATGCAAAGTTATCCTTTAGCTGATAATTCAGTTATTTTTAATGTCCTGATACACAGGCACTTATAAAACCACTTACTTTAAAAGACAAAAACAAAAACATACTTCTTTACAATTATTTAGACATTGACTCCTTTAAACAGTTTCTACATCCATTATCTTATTGAAGCTGAAAGATAAAGCATTGAAATAGAAACACAGAATTTGTTAAAATTTTACTTTTTTTTTCAGTACCAGTTAAAGTATGAAATAATAGGCATAATTGTTATCTAGGAAAGATACTCTATAATAATTGTCTCCTTTATCAATACTAACAAGCTAAATTTTGGGCTGGGGATGTAGCTCAGTGGTAGAGGGCTTGCCAAACATTGTGTTCTTGCTGTCAAAGGAAATGATATCCCCACTCCTTTTCACAGCTGTGTGTGGCCATGTGACCAAACATCCAAGCATGTACCTTCTATAAAACTGTCTTAGAAGTCAATGGAAATCTGTCTCTTCTTACTCTTTTGCCACAGTCTGGCTGCAGCAAAATAACCAGGGGGTGACGAACAGCTTGTGTACATTGATACAGCAGGAGTGGGAACTGTTTATTGTAGGACAGGAGGGGTATATATACATTACACACAGCTTATCTTAATTAGCATAAACTAGATACAGCAGTCAACCAATAAGGAATCTCCACACAAAATGCCAGGCGCCATCCTGACTTGTTTACAGACCCTAACACTCTTTTCTGCATCCTTCTGCCTGCAAGGTGTACATGATGGCTGGAGTCCCAACAATCTTGGGTCACAAGCATTAGAGATAAGCTGGAAGAGCCAGGGTTTATGAGAGCAGCATTAACAGGCAAGTGTGAAAAGCTTCTTTGCCAAGGACGGAGTGCTGACTTCTGGAGTCTAAACTGTGGGGACTTGTATATGTAATATGTCAGCCTCACTAAGGTACTATCAACTAAGCATTAATATTCCATTTTCCCAAAAGGGGCGTGGGGTATAAAGCCACAGGGATTTTAAGTGACTAACTTAAGACCACAATAGAATCTATGGTTTAGAATCACATTTCCTAGACTAGCTTTAATAAACAATGCCTCCTATAAATTTGCCCTCCTTAATTAGGTACATTCAATTTATAGTCAGGTCATGAAAACAGAATGGATAATTTTGCTAACAAGGCCAGATTGGGCGATTTTAGGAGTTTAGTGGCCTATGTTTCATGCCAGCACATAAGTTTCAATTTTTTTCTACTATGTCAGAAAGAAAATGAAGGAAATGAAGAAAAGAGAATAAAAGATGGTTGAGGAAAAAGGATATATCTAAAGTGCTAAGTAGCTGATTGATGAACTACCTGAAAACTTGAATATAAGCAGATAGACAAAGATAGTATCCTTTTTGCCAGAAGTAGCAGAAATAGGGGCCCGTTTTTGGTTGTATGAGACAACCAAAGTTTAGTAAGTAAAAGCAATTTCAGAAGAAGTCAAAAAAAGTGAAACAGTAGATTGCAGCTAGCCCAGGGTTTGACGTGGCTACTGATGCTGAAATAACAGTGAAGGTTTGAATACAGTTATGAAGACAAAGGGCAGTGGAAAAGAGTGAAGATAGCAATTTTATCAAGGGCAAAGAAACAGCAGAAGAGAAGGTCTTACACTGATTGAATTGCAAACTTCTCTTCCTGGTTTGGATTGGCCTTTTTGCCTGAAATTCTTCTGTAATTGCTTTACTTATGTGTCTTTATTTTGATTCCTACATCTTGACAGCTCTATTTCTTACTCTATTGGCCAGCCATTTGTGTGTGGTTGTGTGTGTGTGTGTGTGTGTGTGTGTGTGTGTGTTTCAGATCCAACCCAGGTCCTTGCCCATGGAAGATAAGTGCTTTACCACTGAGAAACACCCCTGATCATGAATGTCAGAGTCATCAGAATGTCAATCGGACTTTTAAATATACATTTCACCTTAAGAGTGATACTGGATCTCTGGGCTAGTCTCTGATAGGCACAGGGTGTCAAGTAAAGAATTACTGGTGATGGTCACAGGTTATTCTCTTCATCAACAATAAAATTCATCATATTAAACACCCATTACATACCAGGAACTTTGCCTCCATCATCTCAGTTACTTCTCAATGAAGAAACAAGGTGTGGTTAAAGAGATGGAATCCAGGGACACATGCATGGCCTGGCAAAAAGCTTCATCTGTGCATCTTATTCCTTCTGAGACCTTGGGAAATAATATATCTTTCCTATGCCTCAATTTCCTTGTCTATAAAATGCAGAAAAATGGAACATCTACTTAACATTTTTGAGAATTTTAGCTCATATATGCCAATTGCTTAGAACAGTGTTGTATATATTTGCTTTTGTTGTTGTTGTTATCCCTGTGTCCACTTTACTGAGGATGAAAAAGGAGGATCAGATGGTTTACTCAACTAATAACTGGAAAAACTAGTACAGGTTGAATTTTATTGATCTAAAATCTTGGAACCAGAGGAGCTTTATAGATTTTGGAGTCTTTCGAATTTTGGAATATTTACATATGTTTTACCTGATAATAATCCCCAATCACCAAATTCAAAATCTGAAATGCTCCAAAAAAGTTCCTAATCTTAGAGCATTTAGAGGCTGTGGCCTCTAAAGTTGGCCACCACTCTAGGACAAACTTTGATGCTGCATTCTGGTGGTGGTGCTAATTGTCAGAATGAACCTTTTAGAAGGTTCATTCACAAAAGTCACAACACTAAAATTGCCACTTGTTACAAGTTTGGGTATTTTCCCACCCTGCAAGGTGAAGGAAGCATGCCCTTTCTTGACTTCCCATTATAGTGTTCAATATAGCTGAAGTACATGGCACAATAAGCTGCTGGAAGACTGGCTAAACTATTAAGGACTATGTGATGTGAATCTGAGTTTTTAGTGGCATCGATACAACCGCAATATGAATACAATTGGTTTTTCATCTATGGAAAGAAAGCTTTTAGTTTGAAGGGATGAGAATTGCTTCCTTGCCTTGGCCTCGACATTCTCTTTCCTAAACTTCCCTTCCATGTTGTCCACAAGCCTGTCTGTCCAAGTCAAAACAGTGCAGTCACGAATCTCCAAGGTGCTTTAGAAAAGCAATCTGAAGTGCATTTTTGTCCGCTTCTTTCCCTTTTTCTTGCTTTGCAATGTCTGCTTAAGAACAAACACAAAGTCAACTCCAATGCTCTTTATAGTTTGAGCCCAATAAAAAGACATTAAAATTCCAATAAGCAATAATGTCTTTTCACTGCATTTTAGTACTAAAAAAGTAAGTGGTTCTAAGACCGCTGTGGCTGTTAGTACTTAAATGGCCGAATTATCTTAATTGTCTCAGAAGTGGTACTAAAGTCTGAAAAAGCTAGAGTGCCTATGTGAGAAGGAGGTAAAAGTGCCATCATTATGCTCAATTTTTAGAAGGGAACATTTGTTTGCATTTCAGTCAACAGTCAACCACTTTCTAGTAAATCAAAACTCAAAGAGGTGCGGGTGGCACAGTAATATGGCATGTGCTACCCACGGCTGAGTTGTAGTAAATTTAACTCTGCTGTGCAGAAAGCCGCTGTACAGAATTATGAGTCCATTTGATTCCAATTTAATCAACTTGGAGTTCCAAGTTGGCCCATTTTGAGGCTGAGGGAAACAGCAGCACAATATATGAGACATATTTTTCTGTGTGGCAGAACACTGTCTAGACTCCTGTTGGCCAATTCAGTGTCAAAGTTGTCTGAGAGTTTTGGTGAGGCAGGAGCTAGGATGCATTTATCCAAGTTCATATTATGGAGCTACTAACTAAAGAAAAAAATGGAAAAATCTTGTTGCAGAAAGAAGAGACTCTAGAACACAGTGGATTCACGGGTTTCTTAAACTAAACAGGCTTTTATGCTCTATAATCAATTACTCCTCTTTTCATATGCATGCGTCACAAACAAAACCTGTTAGCTCTACTTTCTTCCCCAATTTCCATAGCATTGATTATTCCTCCTCTCTATGAGCCCCTGGAAAGAACTGTGTATTTCAATCCTTTGTAGGATTTTTTTCTCTCTATTCTTTTGGACCCAGCTCTACTGGGACTTTACTCTGTTTATGCAAAAGCCACACTAGAGGAATCACCACTGGACTCCATTTTGAAATGTTCATTGATCATTTCCCAGTCCTCAGTTTACCTGCTTTATCAGTGATTATTGGCAGAATTGATTCATCCCTCCTCCTTGGACTCCATTCTTTACTTGGCTTCCAGATTAGCTCATTCAACGGATTATACTCCTACCACAACTGTCCCTCCTCCAGAATTCTTTGTTGGGTCTGGCACATTAATCCGATCTGTATTTAATGGTATATATCCCAGAATACCTTCACAGATCTCTTTTTATTTTATATTGACTTCCCTCCTTACTTTCATTCAGTAACACGGCTTCAATTTCCACCCATATTCTGATGGCCAAATTTGCCCATCCAGTCTAGCTCTCTCCCCTACAGTATGACTTTTTAATTCAGTAACTACATTTGAAAATCTAATAAATATCTTAAAATTAAATTTTCTCAATGACATATTTAATACTTACCCCCTTCAAATCCAAATGCAATCTTCTCCATCTTATAAATGGCAATTCTTTCCCACCAGATCAAAATCTTGTTTTTTAAACTTTATTACCCCCTTTATATCCCACTGCCAATCCATCAATAAATACTTCTGGTTTTTACATTCAAAATTTGTTCTCAATCTGCCCACTTGTCACTATTGCCACTTCTAATTTCCTGATGCAAGGTAAGTGTTTTAGTCAGGTTTTTTCACTACTGTAACTAAAAGACCTGACAAGAACAACTTTAGAGGAGGAAAAGTTTATTTAGAGGGCTCAGAGTTTCAGAGGTCTCAGTCCATGGGAGGTTGCTCCATTTCTCGGGGCTCAAGGAGAGGCCCATTATCTCAGCAGAAGAGTGTGACAGCAGGAAGTGGCTCAAGACACCACTCCCCAGATGCAAAATATATACTCCAAATGATCCACCGTCTCTAGCCACACCCTACCCACCTTCAGTTTCCACTCAATTAATCTAGGTTAAAGCTCTCATAACCCAATTATTTCTCCTCTGAACATTCTTGCATTGTTTCACACATGAGCTTTTGGGGGGTGCCTAAGATCCAAACTATAACAATAACTGTTTTCTTTTTTTTTTTTTTTTTCCAGACTGGAACTCTTAGAAGAGATTCCTAATCATTCTCCTAACTTTCACCTAGGTTTGTTTTGACATATAGATATCTGAGTAATTGTTATGAAACATAAGTCAGAGCAACTCATTTCTCTATTGCAAATACATCTTTGTCTTTCAGTGTTTTCAGAGTGAAGTGCATATAACTTCTCATGATTTACAGCAAACTACCATGTCTCTAACTGCCTTTGCTTCTACTCCTGTTGCAGATCATGCATTAGATTCATATAAAGCTCCTTCTGTTCCTCAAACATCTTTAGCATGCTCTCCCTCTCCCTCTGCACTGGTTGCTACTAATATAAAGAACATTCTAACCTCAGATCACTCCTTCATATGCTTCCATTAGGCCTCTCTGAGCAACAATTTATCAGAAAATCTTCCCATCATCCATGCAAAATAGCATCCCTGGCTCCATCACAGCTAACCCTTTGTCCTGTGTTATTTTTCTCATGAAACTTATCACTACCTGACATCTTTTGTACTTATTTATCACTGGTTACCTTCCCCCAACTAATCTGAATATAATGTGGACTTTGTTTGATTCAGAGTTCTACCTTGAGTTCCAAGAATTTTTCCTAGAACATAGAATATTACAAATAAATTTCCCAATTATCCAAATAGTTACTTCAAAACAATAAACTGATTCAAAAAATGGATTTCTCCCCTGCCTCATTTAGAAGAACACAAAAAAGTAGTTTGAGCCAGGCATGATGGCACATCCCTGAAATCCCAGCTACTTGGGAAGTTGAGGCTGGAGGATCACAACTTTGAGTCCAGCCTGGACCACTTGGAAAACCTTTGTCTCAAAAAAGAATAATGAAAAGGGCTAGAGGTGTAGCTCAGTAGTGGAGCAACTGTATATGGTACATGAGGCCTTGGTTCAATCTCTAGTACTGCCAAAAGAAAAAAAAAAAAGACATTAACAATGACAAACTTTGGGAGCCTATTGACTTTGAAAAATATAAAAATTGTGAGGCAATCTCAGTGGAGAGAACAGAGTCACACCAATCTACCTTTTGACACTACCTTATGTCACTTTATAAAGGTCATACATATTTGAAATAAAATTTTCTTTGACATAATAGAAAGTGAGGCCTGCTAAAGTAATTAGGAAATATTGATTGAGAAAAATCCAATAATTGAGGCTTTCTGAGATAGAGGGACAGAGAGCCAAGAATCACTGGCTTGTGATGAATTGGCATTTTTCTACACAGCTTGAACTCCACCTTCAGCTTGTGTGAATCCACAGGGCACATGTTCAGTAGCTCTAGCTGAGTGTTCAAGTCCCCGCAACGTTTTTCCTAGCTATTAACATAAAGCCACCTCAAATTAATATCTCTGCTAAATTAAACTTGACATGGTTCAAAATGCAGGCCAAACTGTTTTCCATTCCACAATCACTCATCACTCTTCTTTCATTAATTCTTGAGACAGAAGCAGCTCAAAATGTATTAACTTTGTTAAACCAATCTGATTTCATAACTTGAATGTCAATCTTTACAATACAGTAAATTCTTTTAAGTATTCTACAGTATTTCTTATATTATTTTTAAGGGCATTGATAGATCATATTTGATTTTATCTTGATTAGATGTAGCTAAAAATTGATGATTTTTCTTTTCTTTTTTTTATTTTTTGTTTAGTTGGAGATGGACACAATACCTTTATTTTACTTATTTTTATGTGGTGCTGAAAATCAAACCCCTGAGCCACAACCCCAGCCCCTCACCCCTATTTTCATTCAACCAAAACTATAAAACCAAAAAAAAAAAAAAACTCATGAAATAATTCAGACTCACAAAACTAATTTCATGTATCATGTTTCTTCTACACGTGGAAATTAGAAAAAAAAGGAAAAAAGAGATGTTATGAAAGCAGAAGGGAGATGATTGCGCTAGAGGAAGGAGTTAAGCTAGAGGGAGGAGGGGGGTGTCAGGGAGTAGGACTGATCAAATTTTGTTACTTGCATGAATGAATATCTCACAATGATACCCACTGTTCTGCATAATTAATATGTACCAATAAAAAAAGAATAAAAATAAAGTCTCATAATTACATAGTATTTATTTCACAAAAGCATTTGTTTCTTTTTAAACAGAGGCTTGACCTATGGGTCCCCTTCACATCTACAATATCTTAGGGGACTCTTTCACCTCCACCATTCTAAAGGAGGTTTCATTTAATGAGATGCAACAAATAAGAACACAGATGAAATATGTCACAACACAAATTCTCTTGTAAATCCCATTGCCAATGTCAAATTCTTTTTGTACAGCTCTCTGTCTGAATCCAACACTGGAGACCCTGATTATTCTACGTTGTTTTCTTCCATAAGTTACCTTTCTTTGTCTTTCTACTTGTGCTGTTCTAATATGTCTTTGTATAAAGTGTGCCCATTAACACTGAAATATGTGTCCTGTTTCCCCTTGCTGATCACTTATTTTGCCTTTTGTATCATTCCGAGCCATTTAACAGTCACAGCCCAATGCGAGTATTTTTGGAAACAATATCCTCAATAATATATGGCCAAATGTGCATGATCACATTTTGTAGGGAGCAATTAAGGATTGTGAAACAGCCTGGACTAATTTGGAGCCAACCTACCAGAATTGACTGACAAAAATGAATATTAATTATCATGCCCAGCCTCCTTACTACAGCTGAGCTTAATTTTCATGGCCTTAATAATACCAAAATAACACAAAAATGAATATACTCTGTGGCCTTTCCATAGGATGATAAAGGGTGAGCATTTGAGCAAACATTATAATTGTGCAGTGTTATGCTACTTAGCTAACATTCTTCCCAAGAAGAAAAAAATGAGATAATATAAGCATGCTATTTATAGGGTATCGTGTGATAATTGTGACTATTTTATAGCAACATGAAAAAAATGATTAGTATAAATAAGAAAAGATGTAGACTGTGATGTGTTTATATGGGAAAAGATCTGAATGGGGTTGTGAAGGAATCTAAACAATCTTTCTTTGTGATTTAGGGTCACAAAAAAAAATTGCACCAGACAGATTTAAAACTGGCAAGGGAGATTTTGTCCAACAATTAGTTGTGAAAGAAGCGAGAAATTGAATGCAACTCCTTTGAAACAAAGGACAAAAGAAGCACAAGAGAGTTTGGGTTTTTTTTTTTGGTTTATTTGTTTTTTTTTATGATACTGAGGATTGAACCTAGGGGTGCTCTACTACTGAGCTACATCCCAGCATTTGTTTGTTTGTTTGTTTTGTTTTGTTTTTTTGAGACAAGGTCTTACTTAATTGCCAGAGCTGTGCTTGAACTTGCAGTCCTCCTGCCTCAGTCTGCAGTGTTGCTGGGGTTGTATGCATGCACCATTGCACCTAACAGATAGAAAAGTTTCTAAAAGCTGTGATGAGCTATTAGAAAAGTGCTAGAGGACATTGGTGGTGGGGAAATGGGTTAATGTGACTAGATCACATGTGTTTGCTAATTGGCACTTGTCAAAGTTAGGCTCTTGAACTTCTACAGAATCTGGGAGATGGAAGATGATTCCGCATCTTTCTTGATGCGTACAGTTCAGAGTTGGCTAACAGGTTCTTGGAAATATATTTCTATATGTAAAATTGTAAGAATTTGGAGAATATTTATATGGGGGCAGGCAGAGAAAGAATTTAATTGTAAGGATTCCAAAGTAAATGTCCTAATAAAAGGGAGTCAGGAACCTTTAGCCAAGAAGAAAACTATTTCAAGTTTAGAGATCATTAAGGCCTTATTGGTCAAAAGATGATGACTATATTTTGACTGTTCTTATTTATTTATGTTTCGAACGTGCTATAACTATAATTAAAATCTAAAAAGCAACAAAAATTACTACATTTCAAGTTTTAAAGTACCCAAAATGTGCTTTTTGGCAAAAGAGTCAAGATTATCACTCAGATGGCTATTTCTTAAAAGAATCTTATAGGGCTGGTAAATGTAATAGTGCCCACTGCAGATTAGCTTTCTAAGCACCAACTTTATAAATCCAGGGATTCCCATTGCTCCCACTGTGGGTTTTCAAATTTCTTAGGAAGTAAACTTCAGACCACTGGATGAGCTTGAGGTACATTATGATTATTAAAATGAAAAAGAGAAAAACTGAAAATCTAGTGCATTTGTTTTATTTCCTTTAATTGTTTTTTCCTACTAAAAATTCAATTTTCTTTGAGCTCCTGCCACTGTATTTAAACCTGCTCTGAACAACACCTCACTTGGTTCAAGTTTATACAGATTGTGAATCTGACAATGTGATAGATTTATCATATTTTTGCCCTAGAGATTTTTAAGCTCACCTTCATTTCATCTTGTAAGATCTAGTGTGTTATCAGGTTCAAATTCATAATGAGGAAATAAAGAGGACACCCTGAAATAGGTATCGTTCTGACAAAGTCTTCCCTCATCCCTGTCCAGACATCACAGTTCCAAATCTGTAAAATGAAAATATTAATTCCAACATTGCCAAGATCCCTGTCAGCTCAGTCAAGAATACTTCACCATAGATACATAAGTGCCCTCCACTCCTGGTTTTCCAAAATGGGGAATCAAGGAACTATATATTCCGATCAGTCGTGAATTTGTGTATATTTATTTGTAGGGGGGAGGAGAAATATTTTCAAATCATGAAATATTACATAATATAGTTCAGACTTAAAATCTCGACATATATATAGTATATGTCAGATTATTTGTATAAAAATAAATACATTCTTTGTGATATATTGAAGGATCAGAATGGTTCAGATGACAGAAATCACATTCCATGAGTTAAGCAAACCACTTTCCTCCAAGACCACCTACCTCTGAGAAACAATGACCATGAGTTCTAGTATGAGCTACTTGAAGCAGCCATTACTGAGTCTTGCTATAAGGAGCTCTGAAAACTCCAAATCCTCCATGGTATTGAATTTTCCTTAAATTCACATTCTTTGAGACTGATGAGGCTTCGTGAGCTAAAATTGATTTTTTACTAGTCTGGCTTCACTACCAGTCCGACTTTACTCTAGGGAACTCTTGGTTATGGATAAAGCTGTTATCATCTCAGACTTGCAAACAGAATAACCAAGCAACAAATTTCATCACTGCAAAACCAAGGTAGTATGTCATCCACGTCTGGGGACATAGATGTTAAATTGTTCAGTGTTAAAACCATGCAAATAAAGCTATTTGGTGTTTAATATGTATAGAAAACTGTTTATTTTTTCTGAGCTTGATGGCAGGGTAGAATTAACCCGTTAGAAACTCAACAAGAAATGGTGGTTGAAATGTTGTACCACTCCCTGAAAGCTCAACAGGGCTTAGTCTTTGCCCCCCACAATGTTCCAGTGAGCAGGCCATTTGGGTATCTGCCACATTGATGGAGAACAGTACAGATGGATAATCTTCCCTGTTTCCTGAAATATATTCCTCAAATTGTTACCCTTTGACTTTCAAGAAGCCCAGTGCCCTTACAGGTTAAAATTGTCTGAGCTGGGTGACTCTTAAAAGTAATTTTAAACTACTGTGGACTAATGAAAAGGTACACAATCGTGACTAAGGCTCAAAGGCCTGACTCTAGTCGGGATTTTAAAGGGAATGACCCCAGGGGAAAACTAACAGATCTTGGTCCATTTATTCCAGGCAATAAATCATGACCTAGACAAATTGAGGCATATTGAGACTTGGTTGCTTAATGGATAATCCATTGACCTTTTAATCCCCTTGGATCCTTTTTGGTATTCATTTTAACATGCTAGGCAGTGTGTCACATGCTAGACAAAATTGTTATTCTAGACAGAGGTGAGGTTATAAAAGAGAACATCAGGGGCACTGCAGCTATTTTTTTCCCCTACTGGTTTTTATTTGCTACTACCCTGACACCGAGGTGGAAGGAAATGCTTCTCAGCACCTCCTATGAAAACTTCTGTTTTTCCACAACTCTTAAACTAAAAGACAGATGCAACAGCTTTACTATGCAGCTCATTAGGTCTGGGACAGGTGAGAATACCTTGCTTCTCTATGCTGGGCAATTCCAAGCTGCCAGCACACATTAGCAACATGATTTCAGATAGTCAATACGACTTCTTTTCTCTCTTCAAGAAGCGGCATGGAGTGATAATATCCCAGACACTGAATTAAAGGCTGATTTTAGAAGAAACAGAAAGATAGTTTCTTTGGATTACCAGTAACATGAAGCAAAGAATGAATTAAAGTCAAAGCTCTGGACATGATAAAGCTGATCTTAAAAAAAAAAAAAAAAAATCCCAAATGTTGGTTTAATAGAAAGCAGCTTGACTTTTAAAATGCTATCTCTGTGTTTCTGTTTCTTTATTCAAAACACTCTGACCTGCCACCAAAACACAATATTATTGCCAGCGCTCTTGCATGGCTCAGTCATTAGGGGTGATAACATAACCAAGTCCTGTGTACACAAGTAATCCATCAATCGATCCAGGGAAATGAGCAAGTCTCAATCAGTAGGTTCCCAACCCAAGAGGAGTAACACTCACACTATTGTTTTCACTCTCCTGAACTCCATCCAAACCAGTAAGCCCATCACCTATTCCATTATGCTGTGTGTGGGGGTAGATTAAATGATCAATGAGTCAGTTCTTTCAACCATCCAGTGGCATCAAACCCACCGTGTTGCCAAATACCCCATCTGTGCAGATACACCGAGTTATAATTCCAAAGAAGGAATAAGGATCATGCAAACCTAGAAATAGTAAAACTCAAACGATAGCTTTAAAGCAATCAGCATCTCTCCATACTGATTAACCCATTCATAAGAATTACATTTTTCCAGTTCTAGACAACAGAAGGGCATTTCATCATCATAAAATAGCCACATCTCATATGATGGATGTTGTTTCAAACTGAAAGGAATTGATGAAAGTCTGTGACATCACCATGAAGATCCACCACAACCTAAAACTCATAGAATGTACACTGATATAACAGAAAACCTCTTTCTATAATAGATCAAGATGAGGAAGAAAAAATGTCAGTAAGTAGAAGAGTATATATTATACAAAAAGTCCTAGAGATGTTATGACCAATTTTCTCTTCATTACATAAAAATTTCAAGATTATCATGGGTTTTTGGCATCTAAAACTTCTCACTGAAAAGCTGAATAGTGATAGAGAACTCATAATTTAGGGGAGAGATGGGGTTTAATCTAAAAATGATATCTGTCATTGATTATCAAATATCCAAACAACTGTGAACATCAGAATGTTTAAGACTTGTTCTTATGTTATAACAGATAAAACATCATTACTGCATGTCAAGTTTCCAATAAAGCTCCACCAACCGAGAAATTCAGCAAAATCAGCAAACAAAGATAGTATGCAATACAGTGTAACCATTCAGGAGGTGAGTAACTAGAAGTAGAAATATTCTCTAAAACAAAAATTTTGCAAAAAAAGTATAAAAAATATAACAAATTTGAGTGAAAATCAAGACATTTTAATAAATTTATTTTTCTTACCACATTTTTTAATAAAAGTAGGGCAGTGGTAGGAAAATGAAAGAATGGGCTCCAGGCGGCTAAGTCACCATTGGCTGAGACAATGGGTGGGGTGATTATAGTCCCCACAGGAAATAGATGGCACAATCAGCTTAGTTAATTTGTTGAGAGTTTAATAAAGGAACTATTTATAAATGTGTAGCCAGGCATAGGGAAGCTACAAGATACAGGACAATATCCAGGCTAGTAGCAGAAGAAAACTAGTTGTCTATACTGGGTCTGAAGCAGTTTGCAGAACACAATGAGAATCCCAAGATTTGTTGAATATTAGTTTATAATTTATCCTTGTTCTCTTTTGTTCCATTTCAGTGAGACACCCAGCTATGAAATTCAACAGGATGCCAGAAGACTACAAGTACATCTACTAAAAATTATTTCAAATGTATTATTACACTACTGCATCTATGACTCTGCCAGTCATAGATGAGTTGTTACTTTTGCCCTATAATTGTACTTTATCTCAGCTTTCATTTTTCTAGGAAACTTCACTGTCTTCCCATATGAAATCAGTAATCAATACCAATCCCATAGAAAGTATGCAATAGCATATGAGTTGTTTTTCTTTCCTTATAACTATAAATCAATGTGTTCATTGTGGGTTTGTACATGAATTTAAAAATCTGTGTCATTTAGAAAAATAAAGGAAAATCCTTATGGAATGTTAATATTATAGAGTGCGCAAACAAAACTTAAAGATTAGTAAGGAAAGAATGAATGAGTCATTATCCAAAAATAAACAATGGGACACAGTTGTTAGCCTGTAATGCTGAAATATAAAAACTGAGTTTCCAAGGTGGCTTTAACCTGAGTATGCAAATCCCTGATATCCTAGGCAACCAATTTCTGAATAATGAGGGTTTTAAGAATCAATAAAATTTCTTGAAAATATTGTGGGATATAGTTAGTCAGAATAATGCTAAGGAAGACTTTACCTGTGGGTAAGTGAACAGAAGAGTGGGATGAGTTAGCATTCACAAGGTGCTGAAGAACTTGGCAACCTACTTACTGTCGCTACTCCTCTCTCTTAGATAATTTCCTATGCCAAGTAGTGATTAGACCAGTTTGGATATAAGTTTAATATGTGCTAATATCTATATTATTGAGTGACATGAGGAAAACACTTAAGGGAACTTTTTGACATACCTCAAACTAATCTTTTGACTTTTATCTCTCATCCACGGCCCGCACATGTGATGGAATTTGGGTCTCCTATGCGTGAAGCAGACTGGCCATGACAAAAAGCTAAGAAAAGTGCTTTTGAAAAGAGAGGGTGGGATATCTCTATGACCACAAGAGCGAGCTCACGTGTTTCCTTTATTTATACAAAGGAACTTCAAAAGTTTTCTACAGAATGTCCTTCATCAAATTAGGCAGGAGGTGGGCTGTCCAGACCCAATGGGTTATGTCCAATTCCAAGCTATGAGAGCAGTCTTCCTTGCTCAGTGTAGACTGAAGTCACAGGTATTGTGTAATCTATTAAGTGGGAGGGGCCACAAAGTAGCATGCAATGCCAGACCAAAATCTCCTTGGCTCAAGGCCCAGTGAAGACACTAAGTAGCTTAGGAGTGGCTTCTCACATTTATCTTATTCTTTATTTTTCTTCCCACACTCATCGGTAATATTTAGCCTGCTAAAAGATATGGGCAAGAGTATGGTTGCATCTTATGGAAAGCAGGAGTGCAGAAAATGTTGGCTGAGTGAAATCAAGTGAAAATGAAATGGACATTAATAAGTCAACTAGTTTCCCTGGGATTAAACAAAATAGGCAAGTTTTAACAATAAGCAACAAGATTAAAGTTTGTCCACATAAGGAATGTATTTCTTAATTCAAATTGAAATGAGAATGTCCCGATGTTTGCCACGTCTGTTTCTGACCCACAGAACCAAGCTGCAGTGAGACTCAATTATACGAAAAAATACCATTCACTGCTATTGAAAATAATGCAGAAATCAACATATCTTCCACATTTTGGGGGAGTGAATACATGAATATGACTCAGGAGTTGCCAGATAACCCTTTACAGAGAGAAGTGATACTGAAGTACTTTGATTTCCTAGTAGCATCCTTGGAAGGCTGCAGCCTTCTTGTTCTCCTCTTCACGTTCTGAGTACAAAATGGATCAGTTAAGAGCTGATTATGTTGATGCTAGTGTGAATTTATATAAAATGAACCTTAATGTTCTGGAAATTCTAATTTCTCAACTACACATAACTCAGAATGGATTCAGAATTTTTTGGTCAAAAATTCGTTTTGTCTTTTTTACATAAAGCAGATTTCCAATTTTTAAAAATATCTTTATTTCACTTTTATGTGATGCTGAGGTTTGAAACCAGTGGCTCACATGTGCTAGGGAAGTGGTCTACAGCTGAGCCACAACCCCAGCCCCATTTCCAAATTTATATGATTTTTTTCTCTTGTCTAAACACCAGCACTTATGACTTATCATTAGTTTTTTTTTTTTTTTTTAATTTTTCCCCCCCTGGTGGACATAGATATGTTGTTTAACTATCAAGCAATTACATTGTTCTCGTAGAGTATACATTCCCTATTGATTTTGGAAATATGCTCTTACTCTGATTAATTTATTCCTGTCCGTGGGTGCCTTTTGTTAAATGATTCTATCTGCAAACTTGACCTTATGGAACACTCTGATTGACTTTTTGAATTTTTTCTCCCTTTGAACCTCATTTTATTAGGCCTGAAAATCTGAGACCTACAAAATGAGAGCATGGCTTAGCCAGGTATGCTCAAGTACAGTTGAGACCTCTGAGGTAAATCACTCTACCAGATGTCATGCTGGACATAATCATGCCTGATTTAAGAAGGTGAGTCTTTTGTAGGGTTAGCAGAGCATTCTCAGGGCACTCAAACAACCTGGGCTTCAGACCCACCTTTAAATCTTTCTTAGTAGCCCAGAACTATTCATTTATCCACTTCTAAACATCACTTCCACTATTGAAAAACGTAGCAAATCTACCTAATGGTGTTTTTGATAAATATCAAATAAGATAAAGAAAACGTGTGCATTTTAAGTTGAAAGTGTTATTCAACTATGAATCAACAGGCCTGAGTCTCATTTCCTGCATTCCATACAGATTAACCTGTAGAATTACATACTACAACCCAAAGGCTGGACTTCAATATCTAATACCCTTATGTGCTAATTTCATAATGTCATAGTGTTTATGTTGGAATGTCATAGTGTTTTAGTCAGCATTCTTGCTGCTTTGACTTAAAGACCTGACCAGCACAATTGTAGAGGAGGAGAAGTGTATTTGACAGCTCATGGTTTCAAAAGACTTAGTCCATGGATAGCCAGATCCATTCCTCGGGGCTTGAGGTAAGGAAGGACATCATGGTGGAAGAGTATGGAAGAGGTAAGGAGCTCACATGATGATCAGAAAGCAGAGAGACTCCACTTGTCAAATACAAATCTATACACCAATGCCACGCCCCCAATTCCCACCTCCTCCAAACCTTATTTGCATTGTCTCACAGGAGCTTTTGGGGAATACCACATCTAAGCCATAACACAGAGTAAGGTAATTTGGGACAAAATTCTTGAGACCTCTGGAATTCAGTTTCAGCATTTATTAAGTGGGAGAAATAGGACCTTCTCCCAGGGGGAAAAAAAAATGCCACTCACTCAGTGACCATTCATCATTAACGATTTCCAACGACCTTTCTTGGAATTTACTTTTCTCGAAAAATACCTAACTCAAAGTTGCCTTACCTATTTCTAGAATTTACAACTTAGAAACTAAAGAGAACTCACAAAAGTTCACAAGAGTTACAAGGAAAGTTAATGGCTTGGAAAATAGGATGTGTGAAGGAAGCTTAGAGGAACTGGAACATTTGATACTGAGCAGAAAACCAGGGAGGTGAAAATGTCTTTTAAGAAATAAAAGATGGAAACAGTGATCATCTCCTTCCCTTCGCAAATATGACAGATAAGCAATAAGTAACTACAATTATATGATTTTCCAGTTCAGGAAGCAGGAAGGTGTATGGGCATTAATTATCTTCTTCTGTAAGTTCTGTGAAGACAGTGAAGTGTGTATGTGTGTTACCAGTTAATACATACATATGTATGTATACATATGTGTATTAACACGTGTGTGTGGATGTGTGTGTGTGTGTTTAACTATAACCCATAAAGGAAAAACAGAAGGGGGATAACAAAAAAAAATTAGGAAGCTAGAAAACACACACAGATATTTACTAACTGACTCCGCAAACTGAAATTGAATCCTATATGGTCAGTAGGAAACACTGAAAAATAATTTAATTAATATCACAGAACTTCATGTTGTCCCAAGTACCTCAAAGATTTAACGCAGGAACCCATCAGAAGATTTGAATGAAAATCTGTATACAAAGTTGTTAGGTATTCTCTTACTTCTCACAGTCTGGCAAATGTGGTGCCTCTTCTCAGGGAAAAGACTGGGCATTTATTATCATTTTGCCACCATAAGAAAAGGGCCTGATATTGTTCTAACGGTTGCATTCCTCAAATTCCATTGGAACATATTCCACAATACAATATCATTAAGAGGTGTGGCTTTTGCAGGTGATTAGTCATCAGAGCTCTATCCTAAAGAGTGGGATTAGTGATTTTTATGAGAGGTTTTGAGAGTTCATTGGACCCCTTTTTGGCCCATCTATCCTTCCACTACTTGAAGACACAGCAACAAGTTACCATTTGAAGCAGAGAACAAGTCCTTGTCAAATCCCCAATCTGCTCATGTTTCAACTTTGTACTCCCTGGCCATCAGAATTGTGAAAAATAAATTTCAAGTACTTGTAAAATTTCCAGAATAAGGTATTTTGTCATATCAGGAGGAATGTAGAATAATAGACTCTCTGCACTGTGAGATATCAGACATATTTGAAAATGGAGCACCAAACAGGAAACAAAGGGATTAACTAGAAGCTGACATGCTGAATTTGGAAAATTCCCCAACCTTCTTCCACCACTAGGCAGCCAGTTGGACTCTCTATATAAGGCATAACCCAAACTAGTATATTTTTGAGAATAGAATGGTTGCTAATAATACTTACTCATTTAGGAACATTTATGTCCCAGGCCTAGGGAGGGTTATGGTATTATAAGCCTATTTCTAGAATGCTAATAGCCAGGCATGTACTCCCCAGGGAAAAGGTTACTAGAGTCTTCTTTGAGGGATTCTGAAGAGTTCAAGATAAAAGACCTAAAGAGGCTTACATCCGAGTCCAAAGGAAAAAGCATGGCCAGCTAGTTCAACAATATCAACCATATTCAGCACTTGTAGCTATAAATAGCATTTGCACACCCAAATAATATAAAACCTAGATAATGATATTAACAGAAGTAGAATAAAAACAGTTTGGAGAAACGGAATTATATACATCAAAGATGACACTGGGAAGTTCTAAAAGTGTAAAAAGTCCTCATTCTCTATAGGGAGAAGCCCAGAGATAAGGATAAAGATTTTAATTTAAAGATAAAAATCTCTCCTATGAGACAGCCTTGCATGCTCATTTACATATTTCTACACTTGCTTACAAAGTACAACTGCAGAGTTGAATAGTTACAATGGAGACTATGCAGGCCTCAGGATCTAA
This sequence comes from Marmota flaviventris, assembly GCF_047511675.1. Lineage (NCBI taxonomy): Eukaryota > Metazoa > Chordata > Mammalia > Rodentia > Sciuridae > Marmota > Marmota flaviventris. Next base: position 24,856,833 of record NC_092506.1, on the reverse strand, counting down.
AATATTTGTTATCTGGCACTATAGAGAAAAAAAGTTTGCCAACTGCTAGTATAAATTATGAACATGTCAGAGAAAAATAAATTATAAATATGTACATTTGGTTTTTTCAAAAGTTAGATACTTGTAATATTGAATACATTTTAAACCATGTATCCTCTTGGAAGCTGGAATGATGAAATTGTTGGTATGTTCAAGACAGTGATCAGTATATGCTTCAAATTAATTGAAGCAAATTCTTATTATTGTAATATTATTTTTAGTTTAGATATTCAGTGGGTTTTGCTTAGTTGTCTATTTAGTTCAAAATATACATTAGTGGTTTTCTTCAAATATTTTGTAAGTAACAACATCTATGTTAACAGACCCACCAGGTCTGTTAGAAAGACTGAAATAGAGGGTAAATAACTTTTGAGAAACATGGCTCTCACAGGAGCTCCAGGACAGAGCCCAGCACTTCCTTCTAGGACTGGGAATCTAAGTGTCTTCCTTGTGGGAACCTTGTGCAATATTTTATCAGCATCTTTCCTGTTCAACTGATTTCACATCCCTTTATCTTAACATATTGCACTATCTCTTAGTGTCATGTTTTTCAAAATGCTTCCTAGTGAACTGCTGGGTTATAACAATAACAACAACAACAACAACAACAAAACCCATACAACAACAAAACGAAGAAACCGTGGCATATCTTGTTCATACAGGATTCACACCTTGAAAAGTCAGTGGATTTCCATTCCTCACCTCTAGCCAAGGTTTCAGTATAAGTTGTGTTACAAGTGAAATTTACTAATCAAAACTGTTGGGTTTGAAAATGACTCTTTCAGAGAAAATGAAACATATTCTCAGAAACACACAACCTCTTGCATACCACCATTTGTTTTTGACTCTCGTCGACTCAAAAGTAACTTGAAAACTCATCTGAACTTTTATCACTATCAAATCACATGCAATAGATCAAAAAATGTGAATAGGGAATATTGTTTTACCAAGAAGAACAATGTAAAAATGCATCTCTCTTTTCCTGAGATCAAGGTCTGACATTAGCTAAATCATTTGATTTTTCCAAAGTAGATCCAGATTCTTTGAAATATCTCTATGAAAATGTAATAAGAGATCATTTTAAGTGAAGTTGTATTTAAAAAAAAAACACCTTTGGTTTTGCCCTTTGATTATTATGATCCATTGTGATTTAAAAAAAATATTCTCTGCTAAATTTCAGGAAGAAGTAAAGCTAAAATACAAGGGTAGGGAAATTGGTGTAAATGTGATCATTCAGATAACAGTCAACTATTTGCCTACAGGGCATTTAAAAATACTCACTGACTGAAATCAAGCACTGTATCTAAAACATAATAGAGAAATAAAATTATCAAAGGTATGAAAAATTAATGACTTCATCAGGTCTGAAAGAAAGCTTGAATATATAGTTGAAGAAATGCAATTAACTCAAAAGGATAGAGTCAAGTTCAGGGAAAGATACCAAGTGTGGAACAAGTTGAGGGGCTAGAAAGGAGGGAGTCACTGTCCTGGTTCAGTTTTCTTTGTCAATCATCCACTATCTGTTTGATAACTCTATTTTATGATGAAGTATACAAAAATGACGAGTGGTTATTTTTATGTGTTTCAGATACTTATAAATTTTCTTTCAAATGAAAAAAAAAATTGGTTCGTAAGTTGGAGCCCAAGGTAGTATCAAAAGATTACAACTGTTGCTGTATAGAAGGAATATATATGGCAAGTAATATTGTTGCAGGTAATACTGCTCTCAGATGGAACAAGAAAATAGTCACATACATACACATGTACAGAGAGACCCATGTCTCCATGCTCAATCTCTTGTAGCAGCAAGTGACAGAAAATCCATGAAAAAATTATAAATCTTCCAGCAAGAAATACCAACTTTATGTTGGATATTAGATGGGTTTTAGGGTAGAAATGAGGTTTATACATTATTGGAAGGTTTGGTTTTTGCCCTTAAGAAGCGTATAATAAAAATAGAGAAGATAGATGAACTTTGAGAAGTAGTGACAAATACAAATTATTGTACCCTTGCATGTTACCATGTATCAGGCATGAAATAAAAAATATTATTAAAAAAAAGACAGTGTTACGATGTAGCCTAACATCTTATTTCCTAGGTGTAGAAAATTCAATGCAAATCTCCTGTCTCCATGCATAGTCTGTATTTTTTATACCATCAGGTAAATGTTGTGAAGTTTAAGACTGTGTTCTTTATTCAAGATCCCCCTGCATTTCATATAGTGACTGACATTCTTGGATGTCTGTAATGTAAGGATTTAATGGACAGAATTGTCCAATTGTGACCAAACATCTTCAATATAGAAGTGAAGTTGGATGTGGTGGGACGCACTTCTAGTCCCAGCATTCAGGAGACTGAGATCAGAGGACTGCTTGAACCCAGAACTTGGAGACCAGCGTGGGCATAATAGTGAGAACTCTATCTTTTAAAAAGTAAAAGAAAGAAAAGGAGAGGCGGGGAGAAGGAAGGAAGAAGGAAGGAAAAGCAGCATTTAAATGACTAATATTTGATACTTTGGAATATGGGGTATCCTTTTTTATATCATATCCAGTTACCATAATAATACTCTGATTTCAAGAATGTTATTCTGCCCACATTGAAGATGAGAAGACCAGAGTTTGACAAATTAAAAATAAGTCACAGTAAACTATGCAACTGGTACTTAAAAATTTCTCTGTAGTAGAGAGGACTGTGGTGGCTGATAGGTGGGAAAAGGGGGGACTATGTTGGGGGAGAAGACGGGATAAGGATCCTTCAGACCAAGTCAAGAATTTTGCCCAGAAAGCAGAAGAAAACATAGTACTATTCACAAAACAGTGCATAGAGCCCAAAGTCTGACCAACCTAGTCAGTTCTGTTTAAACATGATTAACTATATCTACTGAGAGAAGAAGAAAGGAGGGGAAAAAACAAAGCAAAAAAAGAAGGAGAAAAACCTAGTTGCCAGAGAATAAATAGCAACTTAACATTTCTTTCATCAGTGTAATGGAATCGTGTGGGACATTCAACCTTTGAGCGATAGCCTGGATTCCAGAGCAGGTCTGTACTGGCTCACATAAGAGTGATATTCTTTAACCTAATGAATGACAGAGTGACAATTACATCACCAGGGCAGCAAGGGCAGGGAGCGGTATACATGAATTCCCTATTGGCTTCTGGTATCACACATCTTCCTAGAAAAGCCATGTCACTATTTTTTCTGGAAGCAATAACACCGACAGCATAGGTTTTCTCTTTACTTTTTTTTTTGTACTAGGGATTGAATTAAGGGGCACTCGACCACTGAGCCACATCCCCAGCCCTGTTTTGTACTTAATTTAGAGACAGGGTCTCACTGAGTAGCTTAGCACTTCGCTGTTGCTGAGGCTGGCTTTGAACTCAAAATCCTCTTGCCTCAGCCTTCCAAACTGCTGGGATTACGGGCATGCAACACAGCACCCAACTTCTCTTTACTTTTTTAAATCAATTATGACTCGATAGTTCTTTGTTCTTTGACATAAGTTCCAAGGTGTGCTATATACTGTGTAATACCTGACACAATGCCCGACATTCTCTTTTTGCTTGGTTACATCACATCACAGCTAGAGAAAGAGTTAAAATACGCTGAACTTTCATATTCTTGAGCTAACACATGGACAAATAGTATTACGTTCAGAATTGAGACAGTTGGTACAGTTTCACTTTAATCTCCATGTGATTATGAACCTACCATTAACAATGAGGAGTTAAATTACCTAGAGAATATTTGAGGAAATTAACAAATAGATGATTATTTTAGTCAGCCAAGGTCAGGTCACCTTTGACACATGCTTATGGGCCTGACACTACAATTTTCCTGAGAAATGGTACTTTGCAGGGATGAACAACATCACTTATCAACACTTGCATTTTTAAAAAATATTTTTAAGTTGTCGATGGACCTTTATTTAATTTATTAATTTATTTATATGTGGTGCTGAAAATCAAACCTAGTGCCTCACATACAACCCCAGCCTAACACCTGAATTTCTTGAGGAGAAATAGGTATTTCTGTCTGACTCCCTTTTAGTTTTGATTGAGTTTATGGCTGTAGCTAAACGTAAATCTAACAAGATTTAAAGTCCCAACTTTCCATGCTTTTATTCTTGTGGGGTGGGGATTTATTCCCAGAAGAAAAAGAAAAAAAATAATTTTTAGAACTTCTATTTATTATACTTCTTCACAAAGAATAAACATGACAATGATGGAAATGAGAGGAGAACAGGAAAAATTAAATAGAAATGAAACATGATTAGGTGTTCTTTTAATACTCTGCCAGTTCTCTCATTCCTAAAGACAGAAATGCATTAAAAAAAAGCTTTATCTTGATTTTAAAATCCTCTTAATGTAATTTGAAGCTTTTGCTCTAAGCCCCACACAGCAAAATGCAAATAACTGACTTCTTTTGGTGCCAGAATCAGTCTCCCTATCAGTGGCTTGTAGGAACAAGTTTCCCTTCTCTTGTTTTCTCTATGCTTAATAATGATCTAATTTAGGCGAGTGCATGACTGAATGAAAAATGATTGATAAGAAATATATGCATGTTGTTGTGTTGGTTCAAGGAGAATTTCACCTCTTGGGAAAGAAAGTGGATTACCATTCCTGCTCAACAGTATAAGTGCTGTACAGAGCAATACATAAAATAGTCCAGTAAACAATTCGCTAAGGCTAATCCACTCAGCACATACTGGGCTGGACCTAAAATTCCATTTGTTCTTGGCTATCATTCTGCATTTCCTTTAGCACTTAAAGCAGCAGTATCTAGCTGTTAGCAGATAGTTCTTTTACACTAAGAAATATAAAAGGGAAGAGCCTTGTGCTAAAATGGCTGCAATATATCAGTACATATTCATAACCTCTGAAATGGCATTTATATCTGTTCTGTATGTGAATCCAGAAAGGAAGCTACTACTAGATGCCACTAAACCCACTGAGATTTTCTTTTCCCTCTCTAATAATAAGAGGTGGTGTTTATAAAAGGGGAAGGGACTAGTCAGTACAATGAAAAGAACATGGATAATTTTCAATCACATAAATACAACTTTTGGACCATAGAGAGTGGATAATCTCCCAATCCTCAGCTTACTCGTCTAATAAAGAGGAATCCCATCATATCATTTCAGGCATAGTGCCTGCTGATCAGTGAATGACAACTGATTCACAAGATCCAGTGCTGACAAGGGTGCCACTTCTGGAGTCTGCCAAAAAAGATGTCCTGAATGATTTTTAAAAACTACATCAATTTCCTCAAAATAGACATGAAGACCAATGGAACCGAAGACTCACTTGCACACTTACAGTCATCTGATACTTGACCAAGGTGCCAAAAATATATGCTGGAAAAAGACAGCCTTTGTAAACAAATAGTGCTGATAAAACTGGATATTCTTATGTAGAAGAATAAAACTAGATCCCCATCTCTCAGCCTGCACAAAAGTCAAATCAAAGTGGGTCAAAGACCTGGAATTATACCAGAACTTTGCAACTGCTAGGAGAAAACAGAGGCTTAATACTCCAATATATTGGCTCAGGTACCAACTTCCTTAACAAGACCCCTAAAGTTCAAGAAGTAAAATGAAGAATCAATAAGTGGTATGGCATCAAAGTTTCTGCACAGCAAAATAAATGAAAAGGAATATGAAGAGTGAGCTTACAGAATGGGAGAAATTCTTTGCTAACTACTTCTCTGACAGGGCATTCATACTCCAAATATATAAAGAACTCAAAAAGATTAACACCAAAACTAAAAACAGAAACAACCCAATCAAGAAATAGGCAAAAGAAATAAATAGACACTTTTCAAAAGAAGAAAAACAAATGGCCAATGAATATATGACAAAATATTCAACATCCCTAGCAATCTGGGAAATGCAAATCAAAACTACACTGAAATTTTCTCTCACTCCAGTTAGAAAGGCAAGTATTAAGAATACTACTAATAATAAATTTTGGAAAGGATGTGGAAGAAAATGTACAATCCTACATGGCTGTGTGCTGAAAATTAGTACAACCACTCTGGAAAGCTGTTTGGAGATTCCTCCAAAACTAGGAATGGAACCAACATATGACCCAGCTCTCCCACTCCTCAGTATTTAACCCAAAGAACTTAAATCAGCCTGCTCTAGTGATACAGCCATATCAGTGTTTATAGCAGTACAACTCACTATAGCCAAAATACAGAACCAGATCAGGTACCCATCAATAGATGAATAGACTAAGAAAATGTGGAATATATACACAATGGAGTTTTACTCAGCCATAAAGAAGAAGGAAATTATGACAGTTCTCAATAAATGGATGGAACTGAAAAGTAGCAGGGTCAGTGACATAAGCAAGATTCAGAAAATCAAATTTTCTTTTATATGCAGAAACTACAGCAAAGCAAGGGAATAAAGTTGTGAGTAGTGGTGTTGAATATCATGAAGATACAGAGAAGATTAACAGATTAGAGAAAGGGGATGGAGAGGGAATAGGAGGGACAGAAAAGGGTAGGAAATAGATTTGACAAAAATTTTACTTTATGCATGTATAAATATACATTGTTAATTTTACCTTTATGTATATCTAGTTTAAAAAAGTAAAAATAAATATATAAGAGTGAAAGGAAGACCAATGGAGTAGAAGAAGGTGGATAGAGCGAGGGAGTAAGGGATGGAAAAAACTGGGCACTGGGAATTGAAATGGAATGATTAAACTCCAAACATGCATGATTATGTCAAAATGAACCCAACAATTATGTATGACTCTAATGCACCAATAAAAGAAAATAAACTATGTTTGTTTGTTTCTTTCTTTCTTTCTTTCTAGAGTAGAAGGCATGGTATAGGTGCAAATTTGAAAATTAACATATTTTCTTAAAAAAATTTAAAATCTCAAACCTTTCCTCAATTATTGTGTGACCTCATGTATATTGCTTAACAAATTTGTTTCTTTAGAAAGAACAGTAACAGTGTCCCTATCTTTGGATCTCATGTGATAACTAATACTTGATTAAATATCTAGGAATAATGTAAATACTTAGTAATTTTAGTTAATTGCATTAGTATGACTAGTGAAATATCATAAGTAATATGCACATATTCTTTGCCACAAATTCTGTTTTTAGGTATTTGCCCATACTTCTTGGAGCCCTATATCATTCGATGGCTGCCTCAGAGCTGGAATTTCAATGTGACCCTGCAGACAAGTGTTTATTTTTGAAACTTGCACTACATCAATGCTTTATGCCTGAAAACACCATACAAGATTGAATTTTTTAGATCCATGTTTTGATTTCATACAAAATGAAGTTCAGGCAATTCTCTTATAGAACCTGGTATACTCTGGAGTCTTCCTCTCAGCCTTCATCATGATATACTTAAAAGTATATTGTGGAATACTTGGAAATAGATCATTCTCCAACTGGACCTTAAAAAATATCTCAGCATTGACCTACACCTTGTAAGAGGTGCTGAGCAAAGGACCTGGCTAAGCTATATCTGGATTGTTGATCCTCAGAAATCTTGAGATAATAAATGCATGTTTTTTAGACAACTAGTTCTGTGGTAACATTGTTGAAGCAGTAGATGACTACTAATGATATAGCACCAAATATACTTTGAGTAATGGTAGCATGCTTAATTAATTAAAGCAGTCTAAGACTAGGAAACTAAAGTATCTTTCAATTATTCACATCCACTTACTATAAAATTTAATGCATATTGGTAAGGTTTTTTGTTTAAAAATTAGGCTTTGAATCTTATAATACATTTATCTACATATCTACTAGAAATCAATCATTGTGGTATATAGATATTACTTCCCATATGCATAAAGAGATCATATGTGAATAAAAATAATTCAGACTGGATTATAATCAATGAATAATACACAAAAGGAACATGGAAATCCCCAATTCCTCAGTGCCTAAGACTGAGAACAATAAGATCCATCTGTACTTTGAAAAGAAAAGTGTAATATTCCTCTGGTGCTTCTCCTAATATAATCATGAATAGCTAAAGAAAATTATAGAAAAAGGACAAAATACGCATATCCATAAAGTATAAAATCTATAGTCTTACAAAGAAAATCACTTTATTTCTACTAAGTGTTTATGATGGCCAAGCTCTGAATCACAAATGTGCTCTGCTTTAATCCATGGGGAACATATTTTGGGACCAAATTAGTAGGGTAGGCTAATAGTATATGGCAGTTAGTAGAGGTTGAAGCCTGATACTATCTTGGAGGCAGAAGATAAAACAATATCTAAGTTATTCATCTAAAAATACTTTCAAATTAATTGAGCCCAGAGACCATGCCACTGGATTTTTTGAAGGACAAATCATAATGGGTAAAATCCGAGTGCCCTGTCAGAAACAAAAGGGCAGTGTCCAGAGAGAGGATCTGGCTCTGTTTCTTTCTTGTTTTCCTTTCCTCCTAAGAAACATATTCACTTCCCCCGGGTCCTTTGTCTCTGTCCACTCTTTATCTAAGCTGTCTTGCCCACAGCCCAAACACACCAGGCCTACGAGTTCAAGCCACAGAAGGGAAGGGGACGACCCTGTCTGGGACATCAAGAAGACGACAGAGAGGGAGAAGGAACTAGTTTATTAAAACTCCAACTAGAAGGAGAGCAAAGCACCAATCTAATTAGTGTTTAATGACTGTGCTCAAGTCAGAATGTCAGCCCTGGACCGCCAGGGAGAAGGCAGTCTGGCTTAAAGAGAGAGAGAGAACGTGGGCAGGGAAGATGACATGGTCGATTATTGTGGTCTGTCTCTCTTGTGCCACTTGCTGAAGCTGCTGAAGCATGCTGATTTTCCTGAGAAAATCAAGGGTGACTGAAAATACTGACTTTTCCTTTACTCTACTGCCATCCTGCTGAATTACACTTGTGGCCTAAATGCCTAGAGGCTCCTGAGTGTTTCCAGGATTGCAAACCAAATATTGCTATTAGCACCCACATTTTAAACAATTACTCTGTGTCCACCAAGGAGGACTGTAGCCAAATCATTTTGGCATAGAAAAGCTTGGCAGAACTGAGCTCAACCTCTAGTTTTACCAATTACTAACTGGACAGCTGAATATATAAATCTGTTTTTATATAATAATAAACAGGTAGTGGGTGGTTGGCTGGATCTCTCTTGAGCCTCTGTTATTTTATTATGATGTAAATATTAATAACTGTCCTGATAGAATCTATCAAAAATTGTAGATAGAAGGTATAGTACAGGACTTTAGCACATGTTGAAATTTTAATAAATGCTAACTATTTATCATCACCTAAAAAATGACAAGGGTAAATCGTTGGTTGTCCCATCCAAAGACTTTTTTTTTCATTTCCCTTAAGTACAAAATGTCAGTCTGCACACATCCATCCCATTATTAATCATTTCCTTTTCTGAATCAGTTTTGCAGGTAACTAAGAAGTTCTTTGTATTAAAGAAGACGCCCTGCTTCAGAATTCTCATGACTGATAAGAATATTATAATAACAACCAATTGTAAAGAACTATTAAGCAAATCACAAAAGTGAGAGGACTGGCCTCAGTGTTCAGTCACCTTTCATAGAACACAACAAGAAGTACAGACCCATGTAAGGACACAGAGCCTGTTCTTAGGGTCTGCTTCTCTGGTGCCCATCCAATTCCACAGAAAACATTTTCAGTCAAAGTGTGAGGAACTGACATTTCTACCAAATAAAACATGGCTTTCCTTTGCAGCTTACAGAAGACATACTCTTTTTCTTCCTCAATACTTAGTTCCACACCTGTGGCCATCAACTGGGCATTGTCTTTTCTTCCTATGAATGATGGCTTGGTTACAGCACTTGTTTCTTAGGTTTACTTGTAATAAATAACAAACATTTTGGAGGACAAAATCAATGTGTTAGTAGAGTTGGTTCCTTCTGCAGGTATCCACTCCAGACCTCTTTCACAGCATTTGGGGACTGCTGGAAATTCTTGGTGGTCCTTGACTTCTAAAGGTCCTCACTCCAATTTCAGCCTCTGTGTGTCTCTGGGTCTTCAATTTACCCCTGTTCTTCTACGCATCTGTTCACTGGATTTAGAGTTCATCCCAGGTACAAAATGATCTTTTCTAAGATTTTTAATTCAATTTCATTCGCAAAGACCCTCTTTCTAAATAAGATTCCATTCAAAGGTACTAGGGATTAGAACTAAAACACATCATTCTCAGGTCCATTATTGATTCCACTGTAGTTGCATCAGGTACTAACCACACAGCTTATTCAAGTCTCCTAAATTCTTATCTTTCTATAATCCACTGTCCCCAATCCTGACCTAAAAATATTTTAAAATATATTTCAGATACTAGCACCTCCCTGCTCAAATCACCCCAAAGGTTTTCCAGTGCAGATCAAAATAAACCACATGTGCTCACCCATAAGTTGAGACTGTAATTCCCGACTTCAATATTTTCCTCTTGAACCTTCTCCATAACTGACCTCTCCTCTTCCCTCAATTCTCTGTTCCACAGACACTGAAAAGTTACTACACTTTCTGTTTTGGACTTCTCTTCCCTGAGATCATCCATAGTTGATTCTGGTTTATCATAGCCCAGCTCTCACCCTTAAAGTTTTGGTTCAGGTATCTCTTCTGCAGAGAAGCTGTCCAAATCCACCCTGCCTGAATAGCTCCCACTGCTCATAGCTATTCTGTTCAGACCTGTGCAATAGCTTTTAAGCATGTGCCACCACCTAAAATCACTTTATTTATATTTTAATGTGCATATTCCCTAACACAACTCCACTAGAATATAAGGGCCATGAGAACAAGAATTGGTTTGCTTAATTACCATTTCTCCTATATAATACCAGAGTTTGAAACACCGTAGGTACAAAACAAAGTTTCGTTCAATGACTGACAAAAATGACATCATCTTGTCTCAAAGGGAAGAGAAGCAGCAAGGAAAGAACTAGTGAAAATTGTTAAGCTACCACCATGTGCTTCGCTGTTTTTTTTTTTTTTTTTTTTTTAGTAGAATATAGCTCATTTAATTTTCACTTCAAACCTGTGCAGTAGGTTCTATCATTTATCTTGTATGTGATGGAGAGGGCTGAATGATGTTCCCCAAATCCCATATAGGGGATGATGAAATTTTAGCTCAACCATGATCTGCCTGACTCCAGTGCACAAGGTTTTTAACTCATACTGACTGCCTTACAGAGGAGAAATGTAAGGAAAGGAAGTTTTGCAATGCACCATCAAATATACAATAGAAACTAGACTGATGGTTAAAAGGCTCCATCTTATTAGTACAAAAACCTCCCAGGTTCTTTCAGAAGGAACAATGATTTACTTTGGCTTTGTGATAATGCTATGCACTCATATGGATTTAGTATAGGGGAAATGCTGGGATGCAGAAGTATCTAACCAGTGTTTCAACAAGTTAGCTCAAAATAACTGGGGTGGGTGGTTGCTTTTCACATGGGTAAATTTAATTAGCATTGTGGGTGGCTAAGAACTGATGCAGACCTCCTCTGGCTGCTGTACAAAATTATCCAGGGATACGTTTAGCATTTCTCAAAATGTGCCTCTGATCTCCATTAAACTCACAGTGAAATAGGGTCTCAGGTGCCTCAGTCAGGAGAATTTAGAACCAATACAGAGGAGAAAATTAAATTTAAGACAAATTGAATAAGGTATTTCTTCAACTCTGTAGTCTGTTACAAAACTATCTCATCTGAGTATATAGGACTACACTACACTTGGAAAAGCTTTTCAAGCCACATTAGCTACTGTGGTTTGTTGATGAAACACACTCACATACTTCATAGCATTTATAAAAAGGAATATGTTAAATGCTGAAAGAATGTTGGAAAAAATTGCAAGGAAGCTACTCTCTTGTGAAAATGGATGTTTCCCAAGTCTCTGTCTTTTGAGAAAATAGGTATATTTTCTTCCCAATTTATCCTCCTGGTTCTGTACTTGATGTTGGTATATTCACACCACATTTTATCATTATCAGGGCACTTGCTTCTTAAGTCATTATTTACAATAGAAGATTATTCATTTCCCCAGCACATCCATAATCAGCTACATAAAGAAAGTAGTGGTTAGAACCAGTCTAGTTCTCATTCAAAACCAGATACTTGGTTCATATTATTAATACGAACAATATGCTTGTTAATATTTAACAAATATTAATATAAACTTGTATGAATTTGTTACTGGTCAAGCAATAAAAAGCAAAGCACCTGCCCTCCTAGAACTCATATTCTAGTGAAGAAAATGCATACTAAATGCAACTATAAATAGAAAGAAAACTCAATTCTATGCAGTAGACTACTAATAAGTAAAACATTATTGAATGTTAGCAAGGATGTAGAGAAATTGAAACTTTTCTACAGCATTGGTAGGAATACAGACTGGTTCAGCTCTGGAAAAATAGTATGGATGTTCCTCAAAAATTAAATATAAAAGCACCATTCATATCCAGAAATCCCACTTGTGGGTAAATATTGTCCCAAATTGAAGTAACTCTCTTGATGAGATATGTATACCCTCAAGTTCACTGAAGCACTATTCATAATAGGTAACATTTGGAAACAATTTAAATGTCCATCAACACATGATGAGATGAGAAAAATGTGGCATATACTTATAATTTAATGTTATTCATGTCTAAAATATAAGAAAATATTACCATTAGCATCAAGATGGATGGACCTAGAAGACATTATGCTAAATAAAATAAGCTATTTAGAACCAATAGTGCACAATTCCTTTTATATGAGGTATCTAAAATAGTCACAGTAACAGAAGCAAAGAACAGAATGATAGTTTCCAGGGACTGAGGAAGGGGGGAAGTGGAGAACTGTCCCATAATATGTATAAAGTTTTAGCTCTGCAAGACAAATACGTTCTCAGAGATCTGCTGTACAGCATAATGCCTTTAGTTAACAATATGGTATTGTGCACTTTAAAGCATGTTAAGAAGACAGATCTCATGTTAAGTTTTCTTATAACAAAACAAAAATGAACAAAACAGAACACAAGGACATTTTTAGAAGCCATGGGTATGTTTAGAACATTGTGATGGTGCCACAAGTGTAAGCATATGCCCAAACTCATCAAAGATTATGCATTGAATATATGCAAATTTTTATAGGTAAATTATACCTGAATAAATTTTTAAAGGAGGAAAATGTGAAGTTGTTAAGGGGATTTAAAGTGATGATAAGATGTCAATATATATTTAAATAGAATTCTGAAAAAGTGTAAGTATATGGCCTATAGGTTGTTGAGGGGGTGAGATAGATATGGAAAGAGGAAGTATCAGTTCCCCCACTTCAGAGCATGCTTGCCATGTTAGGAGACAGCAGGGATGATGGGTGCTTAGAGAGCAGTAAGTGAATGGGGAGAGGTTAGAAGAATGACTAGAGAGGTCGCCAGACTTGGAATGCACAGGACAAGGGAAGGCACATGGGAAAGAAATCCAATGGATGTTTCAGCATGGTGAATTTATGTGACACAACTGAGATTTTTATCAGTGCATCTACAGAGTCTGTGTTAAGAATGAAGTGAGCAGGACAAAGGGCCAAGTTAGAACATCCACAAGATCATTGTTGTGATCCAATGATAGTGACTTGGACAAGGATAGAGCAGCGATGTGATGGTAAGAAGCCATCAGATTGTGTAAGGTTTGATAAGAGGCAGAGGTGAAGAACAAAGAGAAAAACAGGGACAATGTCCAGATATGGGGTCTCAATAATTGAGCGAGAGGTAATACTAGTTACCTAAATGAGTGGAGATATATGCTGCTCTATTAAAATAAAAAGCAAAAAGACTCAAAGAATAATCAGTGAAGGATTATATTTTCCCAACATTATGGTCTTTTCATATACAGAGGCCAAAGAAAGGAATACAGTTTCATTTTTGTTGTTTAAATTAATTATGCTGCCTTGCTCGGAATTGTTTTAAAGCAGATCACTGGGACTATAAAATATGTGAAAACAGCATGAATTAGAAATGGAACAAAAATGGCCTTTGGCCCACTGCTAGGAATTGATCCCAGGGGGGACAAAATGTCTTGTGCGAGGATAGTACAAGGATATTCAGTTCTACACTGTTTGTTATAATAAAAAATTGGCAACGGCATAGTCAAATTTGTCATTGTACATTATTAAAATCACTACCATGAAATCAGAATTACAAGAAACTGTACAGGAAGACATTCACCATATACTGTGAAGAAAAATATTCAAGTAAACAAAGAGCAATGTAAAGCATTGTTTTCTCTATAAATACATAAACACATAGGAAAAATATTATAAAGGAGCAGACCACATCATTTAAGGTGACTATCCCTGAATTGAGAAATGGTGGAATAATATTTATGAACTTTATGGATTCATTTATAAGAATACGTATAACAACACTATGATAAAATGCTGATTTTTTAAAGTGGGGAAGTAAAAGAATTAAGAAAAAAATAAGTGTGAGCAACAAAGGGAAGCTGTCAACCTAAAGATAGTAACCAACCTAATATTCTATCCACCTAATTCAGGTGGTATTGAGACTAACCTCTAACAAAGGTAACAGTGAAGACTCAGAGACAGACCATATTAATTACTAAATTCACTGTGTCTCAAAATGAAAATTAAATTTATTGGTATGAAAGTATGACTTGACATACTTACATCCTTCTCACTTATATAGACACAAAGGTAGGTGACATGGTAGATCCTTACCTCCAAAGATTCCACAGGGTCCTGGCTTTTCAACCAACATCCACAGAGTATAACCAGACTGTATTTCAGTTCCTCACACATGGGGTCATACTTCCAACTCAGGTGGTTAGAACAAGCCCTTGTTTCAATTACTCTCCTTTCTATTTTTTAGCTTAAAAGTTTTGACTTTTTATGTCAGTTTAAATTTCACTTTATCACATAAGAATTACTTGGTTGCCAACAATAAATAATTGACCTTTAACTCCTTCTTGGCATCTTATCAAAATTTGTAATTTTATAGTTATTTTCATGATTGTTTTTGAAACCACTTTTTTTTACCCATTGGATACTCTAGTAGGCAAAGATAATACCTCTACCCATGCCCCCACCAAAATAAATATCCACATCCTAATCCTTGGAAAATGTGAATGAATCTGCATATTGTGATTGATGTGGAAGATTATCTTTGATTATCCACATGGATCCAACCTAATAACAAGAATCCGTATAAGGAAAAGAGGGAAGCAGAAGAGTAAGGGAGAAGGCAAGATGTTTTAGTTGGCTATTTCACTGCTGTGCCTAAAAGACCTGCCCAGAACAACTGTAGGAGAGGAAAAGCTTATTTAAGCGCTCATAGTGTTAGAGGTCTCAGTCCATAGACAGCTTGCTCCATCATGGCGGAAGAGTATGGCAGAAGGAAACAGCTCAATGATGATCAGAAAGTAGAGAGGAAGAGTCTCCACTTATAAAATCCAAATATATACCTCAAAACTATGCCCACTTCCTCCAGCCTCACCCTACCACTTCAATTACCACTCAGTTAATCCCTTTCAGGGAATTAATTCATTGATTGGGTAAAGACTTTTGGTAACACAATCATTTCTCTTCTGAACCTTCTTGCATTGTCTCACATGTGAGCTTTTGGGAGACACCACATCTAAACCACAACACAGGAAGATGACACAGCAGACATGGGAGGCCACCAGCCAAGGAACACAGGCAGCTTTTGGTTTCCCTTGATTTTCACAGGAAAAACCAAGGTAAATAAATGATTGTGTTCCTGGGGAGTCCAGGAGGAAAACAGCTTTACTGACACCTGAATTTAAGAGAGGTGAAATTCATTTCAGACTTTTATCTCCATAGGGGTAAGATAACAATTATGTTGTTGTTTTAAGCCACTATGTTTGTCATATGTTGTAGCAGCACAGAAAACTAGCATAGATGTCAAATATCTTGAGCTGCAATCTTATCCATTTAGTTCACTACTGCATCCATGGCAGCTAACAAAAGGTCTTGTGCATAGTAGGAAATATATAATGAATATTTGAGTAAACTGAGCTGGCATTTACTCCCAAAACAATTTCAAGGTGGTGAGTGTGTGTGGGGGGGGCGGTGGGGGGCTGGTGGAATCAATGCTAAAGCATCAAAAAACAAGCATTTTAAAACATGATCCTCTGTGCAGTCCTTAAATCACTCATATGAGTTGTCCAAACATTACCAATCTTATACAAATGAACATCAGTTGTAGTACCACTCAATATTTTAAATCACCCCAAAGTTCACGCATGAAATGTTCTGGGTATATTATATCTTGGTGTATTATTTATTTTCAAAGTTATTCAAAGTTATTCTAGATCTTCAAGGAAGAATGTGATATTAGAAAACACATTTCCATACTATCAAAAGTAAGGATATGAGGAATCTCCATACTGCTTTCCACAGTGGTTGCACCAATTTGCAGTCCCACCAGCAATGTATTAGTCTACCTTTTTCACCACATCCTAACAGTTATTGTTGCCTATATTCTTGATGATTGCCATTCTCACAGGAGTGAGATGAATTCTTAGAGTAGTTTTGATTTGCATTTCTCTAATTGCTAGAGATGTTGAACAATTTTTCATATATGGAAAGCAGTATGAAGATTCTTTAGAAAATTGGGAAATGGAACCACCATTTGACCCAGCTATCCCAATCCTTGGTTTATACCAAAAGGACTTAAAATCAGCATAGTATAGTGACGCAGCCACATCAATGTTTATAGCAGATCAATTCACAATAGCTAGACTATGGAACCAACCTGGGTGTCCCTCAATAGATGAATGGAAGAAAATGTGGTATATATAATCAATGGCATATTACTCAGCTTTAAAGAAGAGTCAAATCATGGCATTTTCCAGTAAATGATTAGAGTTGGAGAATAACATGCTAAGCAAAATAAGCCAATCGCACAAAACCAAAGGCCAAATGTTTCCTCTACTATGAGGACGCTGATTCACAATAAGGGGGAGAGCACTAGGGAAGAATAGCGTTACCTTAGATTAGGTAGAGGGAAGTGATGGGAGGGTAGGGGAGGGGATGTGGGGATAGAAAAGATAGTAGAATGAAACAGACATTATTACTGTATGTATATATGTGACTACCTGACCAATTTGATTCTGTAATGGGTACACTCAGAAAAATAAGAAATTATATCCCATCTATGTATGATATATCAAAGTGCAAAAATACATTCTACTGTCATGTATAACTAATTAAAACAAAATTTAAAAAGTTAAGGCTATGAGACAAATGATCCCCGTACTTTGCTATCCCCATCCTGTACCAGCAATCTTTTGTTGTTATTTTGACTTACCAGGTCAGATCACAAACAGCATGGAAGTTAAGGGAGGTCTAAGTTGTAGGCCCAGATGCTGATGAGTGAGCTAGAATTCAGGGTGAAAGCAAATATCCACAGAGATGCAAGTGGCATCCAGTACCTGCAAATTCATTTAAAATGTTTCAGCTTCTACTTATAATTGTACAAATTATTTTTAGAGAACTGGATATTTGGCTACCCTCATCATTTCTTGAGTTTATTCAGGTTCATAACAAACTTTCAACCAGCTGTTTTAAATGTGTCCTGTATTTCAGTGGTTTTTCAAGGACATCATGTATCAGAATAACCTGTTAAAACTGATTCCAGGGTCCTTTGCTCTAAGGTTCTGATTCAGAAAGTTTCCAGTAGAGCTGGGATTTTGCATTTTACAAGTTCTGCTGGTGCCCCACCCAGATCTGATTTATCAGCTTTTGTGACAGCAGAAAGTAAGCTATTGTACAAAGCTGTCTTTCCTGTCTTATCCTGATCCACAGACCAGAGAAAGCTTCCTTTCTGAGAGGTGACAAGCACACCACCCATTCCCCCATTCACCCCATTCCATCACACACACATGCACGTCCACATGGCAATGACTTCCTGAGATGGGTACAAGAGGGTGTCATCCTTTGCCTCCATCCATGGGTTGCAATTCAAGCTGCAGGACTTCTCAAGGGTCAGCCCAAGACTAGGCACTGGCTGAGATCACTTTCTTGTTTAGCACCCTTTAACCTGTCTCTTTGTCCTCTGTCCCCTTCCACTGAGTTCATGTCCTTAATAAATTACTTGAATCAGAATTTTCATTGTAGCCTCTGCTTCTAGGGAAACAGACCTATGTCATTTCCCTTTTGGTCACAGGGCAACTTGGCTCAATGCACAGATGACCAGCATGCTCCTTGGACATCATCATTTAGGAATAAACACTAACATAAACCGAGCACAATGTCCCTGTAGAAGAGCAAGGCTCTTGATAAATAAAATGTGGCCATCAATTATAATTTTTCAACCCCATCTTCCACTCTGACCAAAAAGCATTCTTAGATTTCTTCAAGTCTGAACTCAAACTTTTATGTCCTTGGAGAAGAGTTTTTTGTTTTTTTTTTCCTGACCTTTCAGTTTAAAGGCTCATTTCTCTGTTTTAATTCCTGATATGTAAACTTCATAAAATGTATCATGGTTTTCAGTGAATATTCTATATTCTGTTTTCTTTTAATTTAATATCTGACTTCCCACTGGACAGTAAGGTCCAGAAAAGCAAGAAAAGACTCAACTTCAATGTCTTACATAGTGCTCACTCTGAAGTACAGACATGATATTTATATGCTGAACGAATAAATGCTTAAGGAAATGACAACTACTGAAAATATGGAAGACATCACAGTTGTCAGTATGGAAATTGCACTTCAACCTCTGGTATGTGAGGCAAAGATACACAACATGGACAGATACAAAGTATACCTCTCTTCCCCAGATCACAGAAAGAAAAAGACTTCCCTAGAACTGGTCAGGAAGGAGGGAAATAAGAAATTTTAGAACTGGGAGATTATCTACTCATCTGTATAACTAGTTTTTGACTTTGTATTCATGATTCATGTTCATATGTTTCCAAGTAAAAAACATGAAATTAGTAATACAAGCTGTGGCTTTCCACTGCAGGCCAGACTCGGCCCACTTTGTGCCTAATGTGATGACATTACTTTGCACCCACTTTTGTGCTTATGAAAATGGCATCCAGCTTATCATTATGAGGAAACTTGCCTTAATTGGCGCTCTACCATGCAGTTTTGAAGTGGCTCCACATTGGCTAGATAATCAAAGATTAAGATGCAAGCGTGCATACTACAGTTCCCTCCATGCCCTTCTAGTAAAGAAGTGTCAAATCACAACATTACCACAATAATCCTTGACGCTTGTAACCTATAAAATCTATTTTGAACTTGAACACGAGAAAGATGGAAACTCAGGGAAATCTAATGAATAACCGTTGGAAAGCTAACTAAGTGAAGAAAATGCAAACCAAAGACATTAAAAATCAATTTAGAAACAAATAGCATTTTGTCAGACTTAAGAATTATTCATTAGAGGCTGGAGGTACATCCAGATCACCACCAAGATAATACAGAAAATGAGACTTCCAGAAAATAATTAACAGCCTAGTGATTTCTCCTTTTCCATTTTATTTTGAAATAATCTTACAAATAATGAATAGTCTAGTGAAGTGATTCCTCCTTTTTCATTTTATTTTGGAATAATCTCACAAATCCTCCTCTCTCTCTCTCTGTCTCTCTCTCTCTCTCTCTCTCTCTCTCTCTCTCTCACAAACACACACACACACACACACACACACACACACAGGCATATTCTTCCTGGGAATAAATCAAGTCACCCCTAGTAGTGCTAAAATCCAAAGTGCCATACTGGAGAGCATTAAGGAATTTACTGAAATGGATATGGACTGCCTCCTCTGAGTCATCAGGTTTTAAATAGAAGTGAGATAGTAAATTTCTGCCCGCATCACACTGTGTGTCTTCTCTGATTCACTACTCTCATTCATCTTGCTGCTCTCTAATTTGTAAAGATGCAGGCAATGTATAAATATTCATGGCAGCTCTGGAAATAGACTGAACAGCGCTCAGTCTTCCGTTAGAAATGGGCAGAACATCAAATAGGGCTGGAGATGTGTCTCAAAATGATACACTTGGCTTGTCACTGGATGAAGGAAAAAAGAATGGCATGATTATGTCAGAGAAAAAAAATTCATAGCTGGATCCGTGAGCAGGTCTCCTTACTGTCACTTAGGCTGGTGGCTCTCAAACCTGCTACTGACCAGAATCACCTGGGAAGAGAAGTGGAAATTAGCAGTCTAAGTCCCCTGCCCAAAGTTCCTGATTTAATCCACTGGGTTAACACTCACTTATTCAATTATTGGCAAGCCACTTCGAGCCACTTCAGAAAACTTGAGTTTGTGGGCAACATACTCAAAGCAGAAAATACAAAGAATAATTCAATGGATATAGTATAAGTGTTTTAATAGAAATATTTTTCAGGGTACCAAACTGGGACCAGTGAGCTAATTTATTTATCACAGAAAAAAATAGACCATGGTTCTCAAAAGTTTTTTTTTTTTTACATCATTTGATGGATGTGTGGGGATATATGAAGATGTGTAAGGAGACAGAGTAGTCATGTTAAAGAAGTTTCCAGCCAAGGATATGCTGTGTTGAAAATGATGTATGGGCCTGAAATAATCTAGATCATTTGTGAAATATCATGAAAGGCAGGACAGGAGCACTATCCCCCCCTTTTTCCCTTGGCAATTGTGAACAATATATAATCTAGCCACTGAATGAGATTTTAAGTGTGCTATAGAAAGTGGATAATCAGATTTATTTTGAGGTCCAAGCAAGATTAATTTTCCATCTGGATTCTCCTTACATTTCACAGCAGTAACCAGAGAACTAAGAGAATCCATTTAAGAAACCAACCTAAACAAATATATGTGGCCTCTAAGAGGGGATGGAGCCAACCATGCAGATACAGCTTAGGCCACCACTGTCTAGCTGGGCAGCCTTCACCTGTCTTTCCATTTTGACAAGGTTTTAAAAGCAATGCTAAAGAAACTAACATCATTTCATCAAACTAGTTTCAAAGAAAACTCAAACCAGAGTCAAGAAGGAAAAAAGTGTCTGACATAAATAAAATTTTTTTTTTAAATACTTTATCAAATTTTCTGCTGTTTAATTCTTTTACTCTTTAATGGTTATCATCTTTAGATGTAATGCTCACAGGGCACTCTGAGAGTGTAAAAAAAAAACTAGAAAATCTTTAAAATATTTTTTTAATATAATGAAGGAAAACAACAGATGCCTTAGCTAATCTTTAAATAATATTCTCTTATATTTTAAGATATATAATTATTCTATTCCCCATGATTCCAAATACATTAGTTCAGCAACTACTTGATACCAGCAGTTAGAAACTATTGGTCCATCTTTGATATCTACTTGTTTGGCAATGAAGTTCAGGATTAATACAGCATTCCATGCCCTCTGAATAGATAGAATCTGACACTAAACCAAGAAAACCTTAAGCTCAGTTCACAAAGATAGTTATCTTGGAATTTTGAACCAAATTAAATATCTATCCACTGGGGATTTTCCTGGGTGGTGAATAATGCATGGATGAATCTAATAGGAGAAACACACCGATCTCTATAGCCTGTTTTTCTTCAGCCCCCAAGTTAAGAATATAATTATCATTTTTAAATAGTTGAAATAACAGATTGAAAGAATAGTATCTATGATTTATGAGTTTTATGCAAACAAAGAAAGTCTCCCTCATGTCACTACCGTATTCATTTACACTGGTCATAGCCATCATTGTGCTATAATGACAGATTGGGGTAGTTGTGACAGATATCATAAGACACAGAAATCTTCAAATGTTTACAGTCCAGCCTTTACAGAAAAAGTTGCTAACCCTTGTCTAATGTCAAGGTAAAACAGCACACATTCTGGAACTAAATTGCCTGGTTTTAAGCACCAAGTCTGGTATTTACTACATGTGTGACACTAAGAAAGATATTTATCCTCTCTGTGCTTCAATTTCCTCATTTGTAAAGGGAAGATAATAACAGTAGCTGTCTCTCAGGTTGCTGTAATCATTGCATCCTAATTCATAATGTACTTGGAGCACTGTCCTGTGTAAAGCAACCACAGTGAAATCCAGTCATGATTATTGCATTTGTACTAACATGGAGACTACTCAAATGTTAGATGCAAGACCAGATAAATTTGTACATACACCATGATTATAATGGTTAATAATAAAACCTTCATTAAAAACTGGCAGAAAACATGCCAAAATCTTAACAATGATTATATTTAACTGGAGGGATTTTCATTTTATTTTCTGTTGTTCCCAAGTTTACTATATATACTCAAATTACCTATATAATGGTAAAATAAACATAAATGTATCAAGAGAGATTGCTATACCTATGGGAACAGTTCTGCAAAAGTGCATTGTACATCGAGAATGAGTACATAAAAGTAAGAAATCAATACTCTGTGTTCTAAAAGCTTTCCTTCTGTTCTTTCATATATTTTCACAAAATTTCTTACATTTTTTTTTCTAGCAGAGGGTGAAAGTGACACTCATGCACTTCACCCCTCTCCTGTGCTGCTGGTCACTTGGAACTGCAAGAAGACAAGCTCACCCAAGCTCATCCCATTGTGCACATTGCTAATTACCACTGACATCCCTGGACACTACACACCATTAACCACAATGAAGAATTCACTCTACAGGCTCTCTGCTCCAGTAGCCCTTCCCATAGAAAGCTGTATTTTTGTTCTGTGTTCAATTCCCCTCATTTTTACACTTAATCAGTCAATAAAACAGAGAACTGTCAAGTCAACTCAGGGTGTGTGACTGAATTAATGGGTAGAGGTATTTCAACATGTCTTAGTCGAACACCAACACTCAGTCACAATTTATTAGAGCCATTGATTCTCCCGCAATGCTGTCTTATTTGAAAACCCAATTCACATTATTTTTTATTTTCTACTATATGGGAAAATAGCACTAAAGATAAATTTGTTACTATCTGAGTATGTAAATTCCGTTACAGTGAATTTTTGGAAGACAGGGGATTGGGAGGTTCTATTAGAACATTTAGTTCCACCTAATTGATAAGGTGATATTCTTTTCCCAAATGACAGATTATACTAATAAGGTTTACATGGAATAAGCACAAGTGGGCCCAGGAAAATAATTAGATTGTTATTGATGCAACTTAAACATGAAGCACAATGTCTGTCTTGTAGGCAGCACACAACTGGCCCTATAATGATTTAATCTTCTTTCAATCTCTCATCCATCCACCCATCCATCCATCCATCCACCCATCCATCCATCCTCTCATTGATTTATAAATATTTGTTTTCCTGTATGAGACTGGGCAAAATAAAAACCTGCTTTTATGGACTATAGGAAATAGATCAGTAATTTCATCTTATGGCAAGCTTGAATTATTTATAAATATTTACTATTGAGGCAGATGCTAAGGAAAATATCCATGATAAAAATAATAAGACAACATTTTAGACCTCGATAAGTTAATGATCTAGTACAGAAAACTAGACACACACTTGAATATCCTGTCATTATCATAACAATAATAGCATGCACAAGGTACAGAGAATGAAGTAATGCATTCTACAGTAATACATGCCAGGTATGTCAGAGAGAAATGTTCTTCATGAGATACAGTCCTACATGGTGCCCAGTTGGGAGATGTTTAGTCTTCTGCAAATTTTTCCATATAATTACTATGCGATTTTATTGACAAGTTTCTTGAATATTTATAGTTTATCTGTTACAAGAAGAGGAAGAAATCATGCAACTAGTCCTGCATAGTACAGTCATCACAGTCAACCTCTTTTTAAGAGCAATAGGTAGAGCTGCAAGACTGAATTCATACTTTGATTCTTTCTCTTCTACCACACTTTTCTTCTCTTTTTTAAAAGAGTTTCTTATTTTAAGAAGTGTAAGGCTGGAGTCGTGGCTCAGTGGTAGAGTGCTTGCCTAGCATGTGTGAGGTATTGGGTTCAATCCTCATCACCACATGAAAATAAATAAAGGTAATGTGTCCACCTACAACTAAAAAAATTTTTTTAAAAGAAGCATAACTTTTAAACCCAGAAGAAAACAATATTAACATTGTTTGCAGTATTTTTACCTAACTGCCAAATTTGAAATGGAGTACAATCACCAGAGGTAACAAAGTATACTTTTTAACAGACACAAAAATGTACTTATTTTTGTATTTGAAGACAACTGAGCAATAGAAAGTGAACTTGCATATAACCTAAAGAAGTATAAGAAACCTATTCAGAACAGAGATGAGACTCAGTGGGAACAATATAATTCCCCTGGGTTATATTGTTCATGTTCTAGTGAGAGATCTACTGAAGTTGGGCAAATAAAGATTGGTCATAGGTGGATGTGGTAGTGCACACCCTTAATCTCAGCAACACAGAGGTGGGAGCATCATATGTTCAAAGCCAGCCTCAGCAACTAAATGAGGCCCTAAGCAAATTAGGAGACTCTGTCTCAAAATTAAAATAAATAAATTTAAAAATAATAAAAGATTGCAAATATTATCATTTTAAAGCAATTGGCTGTGGTTGGGGGGCTGTAAGTTGATTTCTGTTTGCTTTTAGAATTCTCAATCACTCTTCTTCACTATTAATAGGTTAATATTATTCAAAATACTTTTGGATAAATATTATTACCTAATAATATTTTATCTAAAAGAAGAATAAGAAAAATAAAAATAAATGAAATATTTTAGAAATTAGAAAAGTGTACTGAAGTAAGGTCACTAGTTGAGAATCTCACACCTCAACCCAGTATCAAAGACATTAGCACAGGTGAAATGAAACTTCAGCAATGTACTTGGTAGATACCAAGAGCATTACCAGGAGAGCCTGGGAATATTGCTAATTGGTATTTTGATGAATTTTTCTTTGTTCTACGAACAAGCACAACAACAAAATGAGAATTAAATTAATGACAGGGAATAAAAACCTTCTAGCAATTTTCACTAATACAAGTTCTCATCAGTTCTGGTAAGTGTAATACAAACCATGTATCTTGTTAAATTTCATTAAGTAAGTTGGTCATGGTGTAGTTATTAAATAGAAAGAACCACAACATAAAAACAAAATTAGTGTTTAGTGTGTCATGATTGTGCTTTTTAGAAAGAATAGAAGAATAATCTGGTCAAATCAGAACACAAAAAAAGAGTTGGGGATTGGGTGGAAGGTTATCTTACTTCAAAGACAAAAATGTACAGTACAGAAATTGATTCAAGTATTTCAAAATAAGGTATTATGAGGTTCTTTATTTATCAGTAGAATATTATATAGCTTCAGGAATATATGACTCAGATTTTAAGTTTCCAAAAGTTCCTAGAAATTATCTTCAATAATAATTATTGGCAAACAATCAAAAATATAAAAGCTGATGGAATAGACTTTTTATTCACTATAAATCAAACAACTATTAAAATCATGTTTCTGCTCTAGATATTTTTTGTCCCTAAACCTTGGCCAATATTTTGAGACAAATTATGAAGATTTCCCATTCTTCATAAACCCATAAAAGTAGCTCTTCCCTGACTTTTAAAATATATATATCTAATTTATTATAAATGCAAAACAATCCTTAGTGACAGACTTTATATTCATTTATTTTTCTATCTATAAAATAAGCATAATCACACCTACCTCTTATAGGCATTTAAGAGGTTCATGTTGTAACTTGTAAAATTAATTTTATGCCCTCAAAATTCATATTTGGAAGCACCAACAAATTATGTGACTGCATTGGAGATTGGGCCTTTAGGGAGATAATTAAGGTTAAATATGAGGTCATGGGTGGGACCTTCATAACATAGTGTTTGGGTCTCTATAAAAAGTGGAGGGGACACCATGGTTCTCCCTTACACACTCTCAGCAGAAACCAATCTTAAGGGCACCTCCATCATGGACTTCTAGCTTCCAGAAGGGTAAGAAAATAGATTATCTAGCATTCAAGCTACCTTGTCTGTATTAGGGTTCTCTGGATAAATAGAACCAACAGGAAGTATGATTATAAAAAGGAGATTTATTTAATTGGCTTACACAGCCAGTAGCTGGATAGTCCACAAAGGCCATCTACAGGGTGGACACCTGGAAGAACCAGTAGCTGTGCAGTCCAAGATGGTGAACCCTCAGGACAAGAGGGATCAACAATGCTATGCAAGTCTGAGATGAAAGGCTTCTGGAAACTCCTTGGAGAATCACTGGAAGAGTCAGTTTTGGAAGAATAAAGAAGGGAGAGGCTGGTGTCCTCTTGCAATCTCAAGAACCCCTTCAAGAAGAATTGAGCTTGCATCTGCTACTGCCTCCTTATTCTTCCAACTTTTATTCCATCCAAGCCTCCAACTTATTGGATGGTGCTTCCCCTGCTTAGGGAAGGTCTTCACTTCAGTTCCCTATGCCATATGCCAAACATTCCTAGGCACACTCTCATCAACATACCCTGAAGCTTCTTAATCTTTGGCATCTCTTAATCCAATCAAGTTGACAATTCAAATTAACCATTGCACAGTCTATACTCTTTTGTCATGCCTGCTCTAAGCTCTAATAAAAATGGCATTGCAGAAACTAAGAAGTACATATTTTCAAGAAGGAAAATATGGACAATAGAATTGCATTCAGAAAGTCTAGACAAAGAATTGGATAAAAACTGCAGTTAAAGATTAGATGTATGGAGTATTAAGCAATATGGTAACTTAGGATACAAACTTGCTTTCACATAACTATATATTTATATTACACAAATGAAACTATTTCATGTATTTATGTTTCCCAAGAGTGAGTCAGGAAAGTGTATTGTTGGGAGCTCCTTACTGTAGTAAGGAGCACCTTGTATTAAGGTAATGGTAGTGTTATACATACTTCCTCCACACATTCTATGGATTTGTTCCTATTGATGAAGGTATCTAGGTGGAGAAGAAGACAATAGACCTTACACCTGAAACTTCAGCAAGAGTGAAAAATTACTTGAATGAGGAGAAAGAGATTCGGTAATAAATGCAGCACAAGCGTTATAGGAGTTTTTGGGAGTTTTCTAGTGCAATGAAATAAACACTTTAGAAGCAGAAGTAATGATAAGGATGGGTACCTTCAAACCTTCAATGCAAATTTGTGAAGCTGGTGGGGTATGAGGATAAGGAATTTGAAGACCATAGAGGAATAAATCATAATCCAGGCAAATTGATGAGTTAGTAAAGAACAGACTACATGTGGACAACATGTTTTACTGTGGGCCCCCATTAACACTGAAATTATACAATATTCATCCATTCTTACCACATAGCATTGACAATGGTTATGCTTGCTCTTGCATGTATACAATTTGCATGTAGACAAATTCATGAACATGTGTTTCAATTTCATTGATTTTTTATCCCATAAATATTGAAAACATCTGAAAAACAACTCAATGCTTCTAAGACCAGAAAAGACATGCAGTCTGTCTATATTGATCTGCAGAATGAGAGATTTTTAAAATTTCTATCCTCACTCTATCATATTTTGTACCTCCTCTGAAAGAAACTACATCAATGTAGATATATTCAACCTTCAATGACCCTGGACCTAGGTTTATGGAGACAGGTAAAATGTACAAAGGCCTTAGTATAATCCAATGGAAAGAGAAACATCATTATCAATATTAGATATAAATGGTAGAGAGACCCTGCTACCAAAGATTCTGAACTGAGTTTTCCTGAACCCCTGGACAGACTATGAACATGCAGCTCCAAGATACTAATAATCACATAATCTTAAATGACAAGCAATGCGGAAAACTTTAGAACAGCAACTTTGTGAAACTTGAAACAATAGAGAAAACAGTAAACTTTAGAACTATCTTTCATTACATAAGCATGAATTAAAGCTGAAAAATCAGAATCAAAATGAAAATAAACCTACCTATATCAAAGAGGTCCATGTATAGGAGAAAAAAAAAATTTCTGATAACAACAACAAGGTGAGCACTTTGAGAACATGATTAAATTCTTCAGGATTTCCCCATATTCAAGATATGCGTAAGTCAAAAGATCAGATTCACCATTTGAGAAGAGAATTGAAATGTGAGGTATAACTAACTTCAGAAATGTAATTTGATGAATTTACTTTTTATATGGCTCACCAGGATGAGAAATACAAATTGTAACTCAGGAATCATACCACATGTACATATGACTTTAGGTATTATACCTTTATCTTCTTGTCACTTATCCATTCACCTCCTAAGATACAGCAGATCATTTAATAGTGGATTATATAGACTCTTACTATATAACATGAGACCGTTAAACTGCAAAATTCAGTACTGTCACATTTTGTTTAAGACACTAGATTTATTAGGAACCATCCTTGATAATAAGAAAGGAAATCTCCATAGAGCTGAATTTTTTAGAAGGGAATGCTTTATAATCGACACTTATAATAGAGGAAGGTTTTTTCATGTAAAATTGCAAAGACCGATAAAAAATTATCCCAAGTCTTCTCCAAACTGCAAAGAGCGTAGAAAGAAGGTACTTTGAATAGACGTTAGATTAGGGCAGAATGATTCTGCAACCCTTTCTTGTAAAATTATCATTTGTGTAATAATAATGAGGAAAAAAAGAAGAGGAAAGTTATAATTTGTATATAGTCTTTGTGGGAAAGGCAAAGTATATTTTTAAGTA
Organism: Marmota flaviventris; assembly: GCF_047511675.1. NCBI lineage: Eukaryota > Metazoa > Chordata > Mammalia > Rodentia > Sciuridae > Marmota > Marmota flaviventris. The sequence continues at coordinate 24,828,166 of NC_092506.1, read as the reverse complement.
ATGAATATTTTAAAGATTCCTTCAAATAAATTAATCATTTTGTGCATTGCCTCTAAGGCAGAAAAGTGTTTGGAACAACTTGAGTTACATACTCACATTGCAACATCACATTGGATCATGCCAAAGAATTTTCCAAATTTGACATTCTTTTCAGAAGCAGGATGATAAATTCCATTCTGGCCTAAAATATTTGCTCTGCTCCTTGGAAAAGAGTTGAACTTTTCCTCTGTCTTGACAGAAGTTGTAATCGTGTAGCTTGCATTGGGAATAAATTATATATCTCTATCCCAAGTAAAGAATGACTATTTGACTCATTCTGGTTAAGGAATTGTGAAGTACTATGTGTCTGTTCTGAGCAGAAGATCAAGCCTACCTACAGTTCCACAAGGCCTCTTTTCCCTCTGCCCCAAGATCAGCTGTTCTATAGACAAAGGTCTGCTTCTGAAAACTCAGTCCCAGAGTGAACAAACAGCAGCATAAACTAAAACAGAAAACTTTGTTTTTGAGATTTTTTAATATTTTGAGGATTATTTGTTACTACAACATAATAGCTCATCTCATTTCACATGAAACAATAACAGAAATGGTGGTTAAAAGGCATATAAATTTTATTTTATGCTCATTACCTTTTATATAAGATAGTATATTTTGTTTTATACGTAATATTCTTATGTTAGAGTCTTACCAAATATTTTTGACAATTAACTAGTAGTTAGCTAGAGTAGTGCCAGTCAACCAGTTTGTAACTATCTAACCTTAGGCCAGTGTTTCAATAACACATGGTAGCTCTTTCTATGTTAGTCTGTGGACTGCAACAAAGATCAAAAGTAATCTCTTCACAAACAGACGTTCTTATGAATTACTTGCTGAGAGAATCAATTTAAAATTTTTTTCAGGAGTGAAATTTATTAATATGTATCAAAACTTCACACATTTGTTTTGAATCAGCAAATCCAACTTTAGGAATTGGAAATACACACGCAGACACAAATGCTTCATGTTCCTTAAAATATTGAAAAATATGGGGAAAACAACTAGAAAGTCCAACAATAGAAAATGAGCTCAGTAAATTCTGATCTATTTTTAAACTAAGCAGAGAGCATATATCATGCCACAGGTGAATATTCAATCCCATGGGAAAGACTCCAAGTATATTAGGAGGAAAAAATCATATTATAACACAATACATATGATGTGATTCAGATGTTATTAAAACTATAAATGAATAAAATCCTGGTACTTTATGACAGGTACCTTTCTTTTATTCTCTTTACTTATCTATATTTTGAAATTGCCTGCTATAACTTCGTATTATTATAATGAGATAAAAATAATGTCTTATGATTAGGTGATAAATTAAAAAAATCAATTGAACGGTCTGATACTCTTTTTATTAAGTTATATTTAGAAATACACATAGTATTTATAAAGAGATATATAGAACTATTAATATTGATTAACTTTTAGGATGCTGCTGGAAGGCAAATGAGAAAATAGTTTTCACTTTTTTCGTTGTACGCTTTAAGAGCATAAACTTTACAATAATTAATTTGTAATTTTTTTAAAAAGTTGTCATTAAGCTCACAAACATATGTGCACACATATTTTGAGTCTTGTACATGAGATTCAATTGATCTGTACCAAAAGACCAAAATTCAGGCCAACTTCTATAGGCAGTTTAGAGTTATTCTTGGCTCTGAGATTATTCTCAAGTATCTACCCATTTATTTCCCAAAAGAGAATGTACTACTCACATCCACATTTCCCAGACTTTGGTCCAGTGTTTAAGTCTCAAAAACAAAAATCATTTGAGAAAAACAAAAAGAAACAAAGAATTCTGTCTCAAGAATCCAGTTCACAGAATGTGAAAGAAAGCAACTTCACACAGAGAATGAGATGCCACTTGAAGCTGTATTTGCACATTCTGGGATGACTCTGGGTTGGCCAATTTGGACCCTCAGTTTCATTCATCTCTGAACAAGACATTGCTTCCCAAGCTTAGAAAAGTAAAGATTATTTTTTATATGTTAATAACTCAATATAATCGAATGATTTATCCTAAGGAAAGATAAATTTCCATTTGATTGTTATAGCATAATAAATTGTATTTGCAAGAATGTACAATGCACGAGAATTTTCAGAGGAAAGAATTATTATATCGTATTACTCCCTTTTCTTAATGTTAAAATGTGCATAAAGTTTCATTTTTCATTTCATTTTATATTCCAATGAAACTAGTTTTTTTCAGAATGCAATATGATCCATGGCTATTTATGGCTCTACAAGTTTCATAATGTATCCTAATAAAACTATTACAGCAGGAAAATGGAATTAACAAGGATAAGGGTAATTGAGTCATAATGCACACAGTATATGAAGTTAAAAATGTTTTTAATCATAAATGTAGCCATGACTTAAAGGACTGTAATTTTTAGAAATTATAAGTAGGCTGAGGACTGAGTATAACAATACCTCTTACAACACTGAATTTTCCCCATGATAATGGTGATTATAAAAACAAACACATTAAAAATTAGCCATTAACTGCTGATCATACACTTGCACATAGTTCTCAACATTGTGGGTTGGCATGTGTCATAAGTCTTCAAAGCCACAAAATGACTGTATCATGTCTCTCAGCAATTCATCATGAAGAACTATTTAAAAGGGGTGGGGGGGAGATAAAGCGTTGTAGAACTATCTAAAGCAGTAGATAATTGGAGCAAAGAGAAATATTCAAAAATTGGGACACTATTAAATAAGTTGTAAATATTACATTTTATGTGTAGGTTGTGACAATTAGAGATATTTTTGTAAATATTCATAACTTTGAAGAACATGTATGATCCATCCTTATATTTAAATGTCTGACTGTTTACTCACCAAGCTAAAAGGTCTTATGATATGGAAAAAGGCAGAAAACCAAATATAATGTTTGTTGTGATTCATGACATAGAAAATTTATCTATGTAGATGTCAATGGGAAAGGATTGAGGCTTAGCAGAAAATACAGTTGTATTCGTTAGTGGGGAGATTTTCTTTTTCTTTTTTTTTTTTGGACCAGGGATGAAACCCATAGGTGATTAGTCACTGAGCCACATTCTCAGTCTTTTAAATTTTTTTTATTATTATTTATTTTGAGACCAGGTCTTGCCAAGTTGCTGAGGCTGACTTTGAACTTGAGATATTCTCACCTGCACTTGGATTATAGAAGTGCACCATCACACCTGGATGGTGGTTTTTAGAGGGTTTATTTTTCTTTCAGACAATGATTTAGTGTTTTCTTTTTCTTTTTGTAATATGAAAAAATACAATTGAGTATACAAAAAGCTCTGAGGGCTTACTTAGTATATAACCTTGACTCTAGGAACCTCCTTCTCCACAACTTTGAAGGTGATCCTTTCTCTGCAGTGATGTGATATTACAGATCCTATCATATCATACCTTGTCATTTCCAAACTCCCGTTTATTACATACATTTGCCTAATGTCTCACCAATTTTTTCTACTAAAGTCAACTGATTCTGGCAGGTAAGAACTTGCTGTGGACTGGGTTGAGTGATTTCACTTTAAATCTCATGTGAGATTTAAAGATGATTTTCTCTATATTATATTCAAATGAGTTACTGGAGAGGTGACACATGGTAAAAACATACGTAATTCACGGTTAGTTGCACCACCAGACCTTATCATAGTATTTGCCAAGTATTTCCCTGAGGAAAGTGAGTGAATATTGCAAAATTCCATGCTCCTATAAGGTTCAGGATCTGCCTTGCAGCCTGGTATGGAAAGGAAGTCAAGAGAAGATAGAAATAATCATGAAAGTCCATCTATGTTCTCTATGAAATGACAAAGGTTATCATATGTTTCTGAGGAACAAGGACTTCATGCTCAGGTTTTAAGGGTCCAAGATCCCACTACAAAACAGTATACTTCAGATGAGATCTTGCCTGCTTTCAAAAGAGGTCCTGGTCTATGCTCCTTTTTTTTTTTTTTTTTTAATGTGTACTATCCCTGGTGACAATTTATGCCATGTTTTTGTTGTTGTTGTTGTTGGGGTTTTGTTTTGGTTTTGGTTTTGGTTTTGGTTATTGTTGTTGTTTTGAGGTTTCCAAATGAGAACTAGGAACAAATCCAAAATGACTTCTTTTGATTTGGGACTTCATCCAAGAAACTAAAGAAAATAAATTTGTTAGCTTTTTCTTTTTTGGTATATTTATTTTTTCTTATCATTTTGGTGATATTAGATTACAGATAGTATGTGTTGAATGAGTCCATGATGATGTAATAAAAATCTTGTTGCTAAAATGGCATAGTGAGAATGGCCATCTTTGCCTTGTTCTGAATCTTAGAGGAAAAGTTTTCAAATCTTTGTCATTAATTAAAAGTTTGGCTATGAGTTTTCCATAACTAGACTTTATTATGTTGAATATTTTTTTCTTCTATACCTAAACTCTTGAAAGCTTCCATCAAGACAGGATATGGGACTTTGTGGAATACTTTTCTACAACAATTAAAAATGTTTATGTTTATTTATCTTTTATTTTTTAATGTGATGTAACACATAGATTGATTTGTGTAAGTTAATCACACTTGCATCCCAGGGAGAAATCCCACTTGGTCATGATGTATAATCTTCTCATGTGTTATTGGATTCATTTTAAAAATATTTTATTGAGGATTTTTCTATCAATGTTCATCAGAGAAGTTGGTGGGTAGTTTTCTTTTCTTGTGATGCCTTTATTTGACTTAGCTATCAAGGTGCTGCTTATCTCATAAAATGTGTTTGAAAGTATTCCCTCCAGCTCTATTTTTGAAAGACTTTAAGAAGTATTCGTATTTTCCAAGGATAAAAAGAAGTTTACTGAGATGGAATAGAGAACAAGAGGAACTCACCTTGCTCCATAATATTAATAGAAGTTAAAAAAAAAAAAAAAACCTCCATTCTTTGATAACTTGAATGTGCTAAAATTTTTACAAATGCACCATTTAAAAATATATTAAAGTTGTGGTTTTTAAAGTGGTAGGAACTATTGGCATATGTGTGTGTATCTATCTATAAATATATAATTAAATATATTTAAATATATATATATATATATATATATATTTAAATATATTTATATATAATATATATAGTTATATATTATATATATAATTAAATATATTTATCTTCAAAATTGGTACTCAAAGATAGATAGAAAATGATTGACAGGAACTCCAAAGCTTTTATAGCTCACCCTTATTTTTTTTTAACATGACTTTTGACTTTTAATTATCTAAGTCTATAATAAGCCAGAGGTACCAATCTTTGAGAAAGTCATATCTATGTGTCAATTACAAATGCTTTCAACTGAAAACGACAGAGGTTATTTAACAGAAATACCAAGAGGGAGTGAATTACTTATCTTCACAGTGATGGTAAGTCTGACAATAGATGTTAGTGAGCTGATACAATGGCTTTGTAATGTGAGGAACCCAGGGATTTACTGTCCTTTTGCTCACCAGTTTTAATATGCACTTTCTTTCTTTATCCTTGCTGGCTCCATATCTTGTCAACAAAATGACTGCTGGGGCTCCAGCCTTTATGTATAAATTATAGAGATGAAGGAGATATAAAGGAATGAAAGAAAGCTTTTCTTCTAGCAAGTCTGTGTCTTTTTATTCCAGATGTTATGCTCTCCCAGGATTTCCTTGATGTCACAATGACCAGCATTGTGCCACATGCCCAACCCCAGCTACATGAAGCCTGGAACATGACATTTTTAAAGCAAAATAACTACCACCTATGACCTAAACAAAATCATTATTATATTGATAAAGAAGAAACAGGAATGGGTATTGTATAGGAAATCTGCAGTGCCTGCCACACTATATATCAGTTTGTGTAATTCAGTCTCTTGTTTGAATCCAGTCTACAAATGGCAAGACCAAAATAATAAAATAAATGAAGAGCCTATTTTTAATTGATCATTTTTATTCTCTCTTACAACCACTTAAAAATGCAAAATGTGTTAATGATAAATAATAAGGTTAAGAGAAAAGTTAAACAAAACAGGGTTATCAAATTCTCTTATAATGCTGAGCTAGTACAGAATTATTTTTATTAAGGTTACATTGTATAATTTTTATTCAACCATTTTTCAACAACCATACTGAAATTCCAGTGATTTATTCTTAATTTCCTCATCTACTCACACAGCATCTTAGAATTTCAGGTAGCTGTTGCATCCAGTTATCAGTCTATATCCTACAGTGAAAAGCTCACCAGTTTCTTAGATCTGCTAAATATATATGTAGATGAGGAGAGAGCATTTCATAAATGGAGTAGATTTTTCACCATCATAAATTTAGAAATATAAAAATGTTCTAAAGTATGCAAAGTCAGGCTGAATACAAAATAAATCTTTACGACAAACAGTAAACATTGGATTTTTTCAAATATCTACTGCTATTTGTAAAGGGATTAAAGTTTTCCAGAAAGAACAAACTTACTTTATTTTTTTAGCAGTAGCAATCATTGGTTTATTGGGAGTTGGTAATTTTTCATATATTTGAGGGACTACCATCTAGAAGAAGAAATCATATTTTATTGGATCAAGAGAAGAAAACTGATTGTGGATAAACAGAGGAAAGTAGTTTCTATATCAGTTAGGTAAAAATAGTATTTCGATTGGATTTATCCAGAAATGGAATATTTCCCAAGGATATTGTTTTAGTCAGCTTTTTCACCATTGTGACTAAAAGACCAGACCAGAAAAATTATAAAGGAGGAAGTGGTTGAGGGCTCATGGTAGAAGGCTGGCTTCATTCCTCAGGGCTCAAGGTGAGGCAGAACATTATGGCATAAGAGTATGGAAGAGGGAAGCAGCTCACATGATGATCAGAAAGCAGAGATACTCTGCTCTCCAGGTACAGAATATGTACTCCATAGCCACTCCCCCAATGAACCACTTCCTCCAGCCACATCCCACCTGCCTCCAGTTACCACCCAGTTAATCCCATCAGGGATTAAATCACTGATCGGGTTAAGAATCTCACAACTCAATCATTTCTCCTCAAAAATTTGTTGCACTGTATCAAATGTGAACTTTTGAGGGACACCTCACATCCTAACCATAACAGATATTGAGAATGCACAGTCATTGGAGCAGTTTGTATATAAAATTAGATTCAAAAATAATTTTTTCTGAAATAATGGGACTATCAATAGGACTGTGTAACACAGCTAAACATAACTACAGTGGGAGTAGGGGTTACATGATAAATTTGAATTCTATGTGTAGAATTTGAAGAATCATTGGAAAAATCAGATTTTAACACTTTGCTCTCTTAATTCCATAATTGTACATTAAAATTTGGGAGGTACCTTTTTTACTGGAGTTCTTCATCAGAAGCATGCAACATGAAACTCAGTGACTCACAGGACTCATCCATTTTGTTTACTGATGTGTGTTCTTGGAGAGTGATTTGAGAGTAAGTTGCAGACATCCTACCCTTCTGTTTCTAACAATTTAAAGAAGTTTAGACTTGATCCCATACAATAAAGCAACACAGACGTCATAACTGCGTTTAGGAAAACAGTGTGAAATTCCAGCATAATTTATCTAAATAAGATGTAGCAGTGTGTGTGTGTGTCAGGGGGCGGGGTGTTGACCTAAAATTTGGAAATCAGTAACCAATGTCTTCCTTCCCTTCTTAAACTCTGAGATAAATATGCAATAAATTATAACAGAAATAGGATATTGCTTAAAATAGACAAATGCCTAAAAGAAGAGTGGACTATAACCTTGTTGAATCAACTAACAAAATAGAGTGGACTATAACCTTATTGAATCAACTAACATGTCCAAAAGAATACATCACTCAGAAATAATGAAGGTGAAGTTGCTCAGTCATAATAGAGGGAAACTAGGCAGATGGGAGAATCAGTAGTGCTGTTTAGGCATTATCCAATTAGGTCAAGCTTTCTCAGTGAGAATATGATTTCCCTGATACTTTTATTCTTAGTAGGATGAAGTAAACAGTCAGTAAATATTTGGAGTGAATAACAAACTCTGTTTTTAAATTTGATGTATATTGAATGGCACAGATTGAAACAATCTTCTCCATAAAGAAAGAGACAAACACAGCTGAATAGACTTGCATTCTGCTGTCAGATAAAATTGCATATAAGACTTTAAAAATATTTATCTATTTAGATTACTGTTTTTAATATAATTTCTTTCACCTTCTGTGTTGAAAAATCTTCAACCGCTCTCCATTGTTTAATTAAAACTGCCTGCTAGGTGTGGTAGTGCATGCTTATAATTCCACCTACTAGAGAGACTGAGGCAGGGAGACTACAAGTTCAAGGTCAAACTGGACAACGTAGGGATACCCTGTTCCAAAACAAAATAAAGGGCTGGGGATGTAGTCCATGGTAAAGTGCCTCCTGGGTTCAATCACCAAAACTGCAAATGAGCACTGATGAATTATGAGCAGAAGGTTCTAGGTTGTCTGTAAGTTAGTCTTACTGTATGTTGAGAATGTATATCTTTGACTCATGACCTAGAATCTTAACAAGATTCTTTGTTTGATCAGATCAAGCCACTCTGTTTCCCCCAAAATATCATTTACTTTCCTTTGGTGCCAACAACCAACATCCTAAATCTCCTACTTATAAAACTTTCTTTTCCTTGATGTTCCATGCAAAATCATGCCAAATAATAAAGGAGTCTGAGGTAAACAAATAATAAAAAAGCAATACTGATTCTATCTTTAAAATTTCATTCATCATGACGTTTGTAGTAGTCATATGAATTTTTAAAAAATATTGTACTAAGATACTATTTATCTTGATTACTCTTTAAATTCTATGCCTGATTCAAGAAACTTACCTGCTTATCTCTCAAAGCTATTTCATGAATGTGGGAATATTTGATTACTATAGATAAAGGTGAACCTTCTATTACATAGAGTACTTTGTTTCTCTCTCTTTTATAGCACTCAACAATTCTAGTTTTTTCTATCACAGCTACTAGTTTCTAAGCTCAATGAGGGCAGAAAGCTGTGTTTTTGTCTCATCATAATTACTTAGTACTCTTTTAAGCACATTTAATGTTTAGAAACAAGGGAGAGAAGCAAAGAAAATAGTGGTAACTGGAGACTTTACTGAGTTTTCTTCTATTCTCTACTTTTCTTAGAAAAATGCTGGTAAGAGGCTTTTTGGAAATATAAAGAGTGGCAGACTGGGAATTAGCCATTCATTCACTAAAGAAACACGTAGTGGGTACCTACTACGTGCCACGTGCTATTCTGAGCAGAGTATCTAGCAGTGAATGTGTCAGACACTGTCCCTGAGCTCAGGGAGGATGAAGTCTAACATTTAAGTATGAAAAGATATTCTAAATGATGAGGAGGAAAATGAAATGAGGATATAAGGTGGTCTATGGTGAAATCTCTTTCACTGTGGGTGGTTATTCCCTGAAGAAATATAATATCTGTAATAAAAACCAGAAGCCCTCACATGTCACTCTGCTGTTATTTCTTTACATCACACCTTTATTAAGAGATTTTAAGTAGTTAATTATTTAGTGCCAAATCGGTTTATTCTACAAATTAAGAAGACATACAAAAGGAGAGAGGATCATATACAGAAAAATGTATTTCCCTCCTCTCTGTGTATGTCAAGTAACTCACCACATCCCAAGCCATAGAATCTAGATAATTATATTTTGTCCTTTGGCTTTGTTTGTCAGGGTAACTACAAATGCAATTCTCTCCCAATATGACATTTAAACAAATCCAGGGGGAATAAATCAAGCAACTGACAAATACTCTCATGGGGGGAACTGTTATTGCTGAAGGGGAATACGCCAATTTGAAGACATACAGAGCGACTCAATTTTTCAAAACAAAAAAAATACCACTGATAGTAGGAGATCGCATACTTTGTGAATTTGATAAAGTTTTTTTTTTTTTGTCAACAGAAGTTTCTCCTTCAAATTCAATCTGTGACCCTAAACTCATGTTTAATAATCATGGCACGTCAGGAGCTTTATAGAAAATGCTTTCTTGTCTTCCATAGTGGGAGAAGTCAAGCCCCAAGGTCCCTCCCCCTGCCTGCCATCGCTGGTGAATGGAGCAAGTCATTAAAGAGGAATTTGAATTGAGGAGCTTTTCATGGGGATTTTTCTGTCCAGATTTCTAAATAGACAGCCAATGAATGGGCCCTGACTTACAAACACAGCCTTGTTGCATGTGGGCTGAGCAAACAGACACCATTGTGGGGACAGGTGGAAAAGAAATATGAATGGACAGTGCAGTTCGCTACTGCAGAGAATCTCATTACCAATTGACTTTGTGCAGGGACTCCACGTCTGGGAGAGTAGCCACTCTTTGACAAACCCTCGTCTCTTCCCATGGGCATCTTAAAGATCAGCAACAATAGAAGACACAATCTGAAATTCCTCTGAGTGGAAATGTCTTTTATTCACTCTTCTTCCTTTTATTTAAAAAAAAAAATTCTCAATTTAGAAGTTCAGTCACAATGAGAAGGGGCAGACAGATGCAAGTGGTGGGAACACAAGGGTAAGAGAATAATTCTATAAAATGGGTCCACTGTGCTGACTCCCATGTCCTTTTTTAACAAGTAGCAATTTACCTGAGTCCTGCCTGGATTAAGTGGACAATAGGCGTCACATTCCTCAGCAAACTACCAATTATCTGCAGGAGAAATACAGGCCCAGAATAGGGGTGAGAAGAAGAAGCCAAGTTACTTTTGTGACCCTTTTTTCACAGATCACTTCCTGAAATTCAGAGCAATAAGGATGATTTCTCCTAATCATAAAATCTGTGAGAATTTATGGTTAAGAATCCAATTAGAACTGGCTGGCACGGGCCACAGTGATCTAAAAATTGTCATGGCAGTGGGGAATAGAAGGTCTGATGTCATCTTGGCTGTCAGTCACAAATCAAGAGGTGGACCTAGGTGGGACTCTCTGGAAACTTCTCTGGGATACCCAATAAAATTGGAGTGTAGGATGGCATGTTGTCCCTCTCCTCTCTGAGTGGACCCACTCTCTACTTTGCGAGTGTCCACTTTCCCCCCTCCCCATCTCTTCTAATAAACTTATTGCTGTTAGTTTGAGCAACAAGTCTGAATTCTTAACATTTAAGGGGGGGCGGGGTTCACTCTCCCTCAGTTTTCTGGAAACCATTTTCATGGGAATAAAAAAGATGAAAGTATGAAGATTTTCTTCTTGGAAGAATACTTTGAGGAAGGCGATTTAATTGCTCCTCCAATGTTCAATTGTGCATTTATGTGATCAGACCAAGAGGTCTCTGTGATAATGAGTGTGTCTAAGAGTCAGAGCCCCATGCCTCTACTACCCATGTTCAGACTCCTGCCTTTCTGTAAGGATCCTGTGATCCTGAGTATCTGTAGGTGATCAACGCATGAGTTCAGCTGTCACTCAGGAGACTAGTAAAAAGGAACTTTCCACAGCAATATCTTTCATAGACCATATGGATACAGACCAGGGCTGGATTAGAGGAGTAAAGTCAATACCACAGCCCTCTTCGCCAGCAGCAGCTTGCAGACTTCACACACATCCTTTAAATGACAAAAATTACTTCCAGAGGCTGAACTCTCGGGTGAATGCTTTTATTTTTCTCTCTGGAGAAAAACAGGTCCATGTTGAAGGCTTATGACTACCTGGTGATAGATTTCTCTATTTCTTTCTTTTGACAACATCTTGGGTGCTAACAGAAAATCCCAGGACTGACCATTCCTTTCTTGCTCGCCCTCCTGAGCAGCCCAGAAATAGCAGTATAATATGAGATCATCCTGATGCAGGGCTTCCAGGCTGAGCCCATGCTGTGTCCACTGCAGAGGTACTGTTACCATGTCTGTCTAACTGGCAGGGAAGCCCATCAGAAGCCCATTCACATTCAAGGAAACAAAACAGAAACAAAAGAAAACACATTCCAAAGGAGGCAGAAACCAGGCCCAACATGCTTGTGCCAATATTAAAACCACAGGTGTTCAGAGAAGAGAGATTTTGACTTTAAGATGGTTATTTTGATGTATCTTCCAGCCCAGCTCCTCTACATATGCCTGAGTTTTCTGAACAACAAAGGTATGTAAAAACATAGAAATAAAATCGAAAAAAAAAATGTTTCATAGGATACGTTGGAGCAAATGCAAAAAGTGCAGAAAACCCACATTTTGAAGAGTCCTTACAACCCATACCAGGGCTCTACAGATTCCGCCTCATAGAATGCGACTGGGCTGATGGATGCAGCAGGGATACCTGGTGGCCCATGTGTGTGGTCTCCTGGTAGTGGAAGACAGCATCCTGCAGGGACAATGGCCCCAGGTGTTCCTTAAAGCCACAAAGGCTGTGTAGCTCAGTGAAGAGGGATGGGGATTGGATTCCCTGGAAGGGGCAGAGTTACAGACCCCATTCACCTTCAACAGCATGACCATCCTCTAAGAAGGTCAAACAGGATGACAGACAAGACAAGATGTTGACTGATTTCGTCTCTGAGCACACAGGAGACAGTCCCTGGGTACTTTCAGAAATATCTAGCTGTGTGAATGGGGGATAAGAATCAGAGAAACACAGGTTATACAGAGACTATTTCCATTTTACATCTGTCAACCATGAGATTAATTAAAACTCATGTGCACACTGTACCCTCTCTCCCACACTGCTACTGTCAAATCTGAATTGAGGTGCCATACAAGATGACAGGGTTTCTGTGGCAACTTCATGAAATATACAGAAATTATAAATAAAGACCAATATGTTAACTCCTTATTATAATTTCCATAGCAGTTGTTGAAAAAAAAAATTCTATACACTTCAAAGCCACAATTCCACTCTGAGTGCCTTTGCTGTTAGCGGATGAATGCACCTAGGAAAACCCAGCCTTAGCACGCTCAGCTACTGTCTGGTTTGGGCCATTTCATGGCACCTTTATGCAACTGCAATTGCTCCTCCTATGTTCAATTGTGCTTTTATGTGATCAGTTGCCCGTCCTTAGACCTTGCCTGTTGTTTTGCCTCAATAGCATCTTTCCTCCCTTTCTTGACATAAATTTTCTTTCTCATTTCCTGCAAATGAGGAGCCCTCAGGATTTTATACAGCCACAATCTTAATTTAAGATATTAATATTGGTAAGAAATCTAAAGTAAGTTATGAATTGTATTACCAGAGGCATGATGTGTAGAATAAGGGAGGAGATTTCTTGTCTCTGCTTTGCATTGTCCAGACTGTACATCTCAGATATTGTTTTCAGACCACATCACATGTTAAAAAGATCATAACCAAATAGCATATGCTTTGAGGAGAATTATGAATATTTTGATGTCCATGTCTGGCTCATTTAACATCTAAGACATAAAAAATGTCTCAGACTTTCATATTTTCTCCTTCTCAAGAGAAGTTATATAAAGTTAGAGACTGGATTTAGGGAGACAGATTGCCTGGGTTCAAATCCCACTGCCACTGTGTGTTGTTCTAGAAGCTTTATCACGTTTCTTAAGTTCTGAATAAGCTCTTTGGCTCAGTTTCATTATCCATCAAACAAACCGATTACAGCACACATCTCCCAGGCCAATGTTAATGAAGATTATATAAATTAATTCATTTAAGTGCTTAGAAGAACATTTGGGTCTTAACAAGCAATCAATAAATGTTAGTTACCTTTATTAAATAATATTTTTTCTGATCTTAGGCTAAAAATTAGAACTTTTTCCTAAAGTATTCACAGCAACTGGTTTGGGGGAAAAAAAAGAAGTAGAAGAAGCCACAAACAAAAAAACAACCAATGTTGGGTTTACACCTTTATATATTGACATAGATGTAAGATATTTTCCATTTTAAGATATAAATAAAATTTGAAATATAACTCTGTATACTATCTAAGCAATTTTGCACCTGCCTTGTAAAAACTTTAGTACTCCGCTTCTAATATACTTTTGGCTTTCTAGATAGGCTGTAGATAAATTTAAGATGACAATATAACAATGTAAACAAGCACGGACTCCAGGGTATTATTTCTTACAGTAGCCTGGTGACCAGGCATTTGATTCACAGCTACTCATTCAGTGAGCCAGCAAAGAAACCCAGTCCTGGGGAGTCTTTGAAAAAGTACAGTTTTGAACAGCACAGGAACATGTAAATTTCTCCAGATCAAATGTAAAACTTCTTAACAATATCCTGCAGGAAATCTATGTCATTGTTACAGTTTAGATGTGGGTGTCTCCCAAAAGCTCATGTGAGACAATGCAAGAAGGTTTGGAGAAGCAATGATGGGGTTATGGTCTTAACCTAATCAGTGTATTAATCCCCTCGTTGGGATTCACTGAGTGGTCTCTGAAGGGATCGGGTGTGGCTGGAGGAGGTAGGAATTGGGGGCTGGCTGTGGTGTAAATATTTGTATCTGTTGAGTGGAGTCTCTCTCTTTCTCTGCTTCCCGATCTCTGCGATGTGAGCTGCTTCCCTCTGCCACCCTCTCCGACCACGACAAGCCCTGAGGAATGGAGCCTTCCTTCTATGGACTAAGACCTCTGAAACTGTGAGCCTCAAATAAACTTTTTCTCCATACAGTTATTCTGGTTAGATCTTTTAGTCACAGAAGCGAAAAAGCTGACTAAATCAGTCATGGTCTAGAAAAGGCTTAATATATATATATATATTTAGTTTGGCTGAGGATTCTGGAAGCTCACGGAAGCATGATCAATTAAAGAATCAGTTTCTCAGTGCTCACAAGTCCTGGAGTCACCTATTGACAGGGTCTTCTCGCTAAGTTACTGAGGCTGGTCTCAAGCTTGCCACCTGCCTCAGCCTCCAAGTCGCTGGAATGACAGGCATGCGCCGCCACACCTGGCTTGAGTCACCAGCTTATTTTGTGTTTTACACTTGTCCCACAGGCTTTGCAGAAATCTAAAGAAGAAGAACCATTCTGTCTTCTTTTATCACTTCTCTATCACTTCATTGAAACAAATGAGAGCATATTCAAGAGGGGAGAAAGGCCAAACAGTGATTCACAATCCTTTAGAAGCTAATGTAAGTGTTTTAGTTAGATCACGAGAACTTTTTATAAAGATAAATCAAACTCCGCTCACTATATTTTTCAATTAGGGCATAAAATATATGTTCCATGTTCTTTTTAAGTATTATTAATAACTCATGCATAAAGCCAGCCGTTTTGTAGTGACATAACCAGGGAATATATTTTGGCATTTAAGAGTTAAGTCTCCTGTCTAAACTCACAGAAATTCTTCGTAGAGGCAGCAATTTAATTCTTTCTCATTATTTTAGCAACTAGAATAAGTCATTTACTCAATGATGTTAAACTGAATTAGCAAATGTGTATATAAGGTAGGTCATAAGAATTATCTCAAGCAGGGTTTGCAACTTTCTATCTCTATGTGGAGTGCCACAGATCTCACATGTTACCCATCTGCTACATTCCCCTATTCCTGATAGTCAAAGAATAGCTCCCACTTCTTACTTACACCAAACATCTGTGGGTATTATCCCATAACATCATTATTGTCTCAGGAGGACAATGGAATTAGAAGGCTGAGGTAGGAAGAACTCAGAGCATCATGAATTAAATGAAGATTAGCTCCAGTTGATAATGCATGTCTAGGACACAGAGGACCCACATTACTTCTTTTTTCACTAAGAGGATGGCAGAACATCAAAGTCCAGAAATTACCCAAAGATTACTTTTATTTCTTTCTTAGGATTTTCTTTTTATCTTTCCCATACCCTGTCCCTACCTACCTCTTTAGATTCCACCTTAAGTGGCCCAGTGTATTTCTAATCCCTTCAAAACGTCATCATTCTTCCTATTAGGGAAACAGCTTTCACTTCTCCAGAGATTTAAAAATATATTTATATCCTCCCATGAAATATCTTAAAGATAAAAGGGGTTACATTGATCTTATGGGCTCTGCCAACACAGCAATTTTATATCAGTACAGTGGGCAGTGCTGTACAGTCTATACCAACATAGATATACCAATATGTTTGGAAATTCAGATCACAGAGTGATTTGCCTCCAAACCCTAAGCATGTAGTTTAGTCACTGTGTGATCTTGAACAATGTGTCTTAACAGTCTAACATCTCTGTGTCCCTGTATCTCTGTGAGGATCCCTGAGTGGAATGCATATGAATTGATGAGATGAATGCTTAGCCTATAGTTACTTTAGTGCATAAACATCAGCTATTATTATTTTGGGGTTTTGTTTATCTGTTTGGTATCAGAGATTGAACCCAGGTCACTTAACCACTGAACCACATCCCCAGCACTTTTTTTTTTTTTTTTGAGACAGGGTCTTGCTAAGTCACTTAGGGTCTTGCTAAGCTGCTGAGGCTGGCTTTGAAATTGCAATCCTCCTGCCTTTGCTTCCTAAACTGCTGGGATTACAGGAGTGCACTACTGCACCTGGCAGTTTTTATTATATAACCCAGTTCTGTGTTATAATACAGATCTGGCCCCACAGCATCATAAGAAAGGAAGAGATCTATGCAGCAAAGGGAAAATGAAGTAGAATGGAAATGATTAGTAGTCATGTTGGGCCCTACTTCATTCAAATTTGGAATAGGCAACATTCAGGCATTCAAGTTGCAAGAAAAGTAAAATAAATACTTTCCTAGGAGATAGCAACCTTGGGTCTTGCACATATTTTTCAAGGAAAGGGTTCTTTTGTTTTATTGACAGTATACAACGAATACTTTAATTGATCAGAGTCCTCATGAAACATACCAAATGTTTGGCCTTTCTTCTGTCAAGACCATTCTGCAGTGATTCTGGACCACTATACTATGATAAAGGCAGTGATTAATTTCACCTCACTGCCTGAGTTTACTGAGATCCATCAGTAAAGCACAAGGCCTCAGGGCCTCTGAATGAGTGTGCTGCAGGCACCCCAGACATGCAGACTTATTATCCCTCAGTTCTTCCAATCGGCAGAAGGCTGATTTCATATTTTTATTTTTGCCTCCTCAACATATCAATGTCGTTTTCTTTCAAGGGCACAACAGGCATAAGGAGAAATGCCCAGAAAATAATAGTGTTTTCAACAGGTTACCTTTCATTAATGAGGAAAATTGTTATCAAAATCTTTCCCATTAGACATCTTTTGGTGCCCCCTGGTCTAGAGTTGGATCCAGTCACTTGCAATAGCATCAATACCACATTTGATTTAATCTTATGACTGGGAGGGATCAGGATTCAGAGAAGACTGGCCAATGGATGCCTGAATTAAATTAAATCGGCCAGCAAGAAAAAACAGGATGTATATCGATGGTTTTAGGTACCTTTGGTTTGCCATTCCTGAGATGTGCTCATTCAGCTCATTTGCATGGTGCCTAGAGAAAGTCATGGTGCCCAGAAGCCACTCAAGTACAATCTGCTGTGGAGCCTATCCTGGGTCTTATTGACATCATTATTTTATTTCTACTGTTAACACAGTGGGCCTTAACACTCCGAATACAGTTAAAGAACACATGTCCAAACATTCAGGAGACTGTATTTTTTTATTATTATTTTCCCAAACAAACATTAGTATGCCTAAGAATCTGATTGATTAATTAGTAGTCTGAAAGATTTCCTAGTATCTCAATAGCTGTCATGATTTTTTTTCTTGTAATTCTATTGTTTTTGGTAATTTTCACATTATCCATTTATTTCTTCACACAAAGAAATTCTAGAGGCTGTGGCTCAGTGGTAGACTGTCCGCCTAGCATGTGCGAGATGCTGGGTTCGATCCTCAGCACCACATAAAAATAAAGAAAATAAAGGTATTGTGTCCAACTACAACTAAAAAAAAATATTTAAAAAAAAGAAATTCTCTCTGCCTCTTTATTTTTAAAGTAGATGGATTTTTAAAAGTGTATCGACCTACACAGACACTAATATTTTGTTAGGAATTGTGTGTTTTGTTCTTTTAAGGCCCAAAGGACTTGGAAATAGGGTGGGGTAAGATGCTGGGAGGTAAACTTGGGTAAGGTGAGTAATGGGAAAATTCTTAAAAAATACAATGAAAAGAAATTAGAATATTGCTCAATTTATCTTATGGAATCTAGATTCAGATTTCTAAAACTGCCCTTGGTGCATAAATTTCAGTTGGATTGTATACAGATGTCAGTTAAATTTAGTCTATGAGGCAATAGTAATAGTAATGATTATAAGATATTTATAAAATACCTAATATGTTCTTAGCAGTCCTAGTTGACTGCTAAGTTTATACTCTGAAGTTTATAAACACCCCTCAAGGTTGAGATTCTGTCAATTTTAAAGGCTGAGAGATTAAGTGTATAATGACCATATTTTAAGGTATCACTAGAAACAGATTTAGGATTTCAATTAAGTTTGAGAGAGACTCTTGAACAATTTGTATATAACTGTGATTCATACAACAGGTGACATCAGCTACATACAGTATAAACCTAGCTGACTCCTAAGGAATTTCAACTTTTCTGGAAAACTCATCTTATTTTTATTAGTTTTAAAGTCCCACTTAAATTACTTAGTGCATATGTATGTATAATTCTTCAGGTCCTGTTTCAGGGAAATGTCTTTGGAAACAGCAGTTAGCTCAGAGTATATATGTGACTTAAACAGTCCAGTCTCTCCCTAAATATTGGGAATTACATCCCTTTGCTCAGTAACTGGCATGGCTATGGCTAACAAAAAATGTTTCAGCCAATGAGGGAAATCAGTAAAATCCCCCAGATGGTAGAGAAAATGGGAATAAAGAAACTCTGGGTAATGATTAATTAAATCAATTGAACATGAAACTCACCCTATACCACCACTTTCCAATTACAAGGGCCAGAGCATTCTTTGTCCTCAATCCTGACTGTTTGAAACATTACATTTAAAGGCAGCATATTCAGATAATTCCTACAATTTTCATATTTTATTACCTATATTTTGAAATACCATCTATAGGAATTGAAAAGAGTTGATTTTAAGCATTGTAAGTCTCATTTCTTAGAACTTCAATTCCATTGGTCTGTGAATTGTGGATCTGACATACTGGTTCATTTCCTCTGTATAGAGCTTCTTATATTTAGAGCTATTGTTTCGTAGTCTGCTGCCTTCTTATCATAATTATACTTTGCTAAATCTCCACCACTGTATCTCTGCCACTGATTGTAACAAGAAAAGACACTGCTATTCAGAAAACAAAGCAGACAGTTACTTTTACACTTGAAAGGCAGCAGCCAGTGTCAGTCAGAATTCAACACCACTCTTAGTCCCCCCAACCCCCTTTATTCACTTAAAATCAGATTCTGGAATTTGTCCTTGTCGGTATGAAATGAAGGCACAAGGCTGGTTCCAAGAGAACAGGCAAGAAACAGTACCGGGTATGCAGAGTCAGAAATGACTGACTCCCATTGTGTGACCTTGTGGGAAGTCATTTCTCCCAGACACTGGAACTCATTAACTGCAGAACTGGGATCCTTTAAAGGAACCAAGCGTTCCCTTTTCTCTACACAGACATCTTGATCTCAGAAGTCAGCTCACTGCCCTCCTGACAGACAGCTTAGCACACAGGAAAGAATGTAGGTTTCTGTATCAAACTCCCAGCCCTACTGCAAATTAGTCCAGATCAGGCCAACTTGGGCTCACTTCCCATTTCTTTGTTGCCTAGCTAGTTGGCTTAGGACAAGTCATTTAACCTTGCTAAATCATTGTTTGCTACTCTTCCAGTGTGGGAGAATAATACAAATGGCTAGCAGAAATTAAAATGAGATTGTGCATGCTAACTTTTAGTGTTACATGTTTATATAGTAAATGAAGTTCCTCCCTTCTTTTTTTTTTTTTTTTGCCATAATACTTTCCTAAAGATAAGTAAGTGGACATGTTAGGAAAAAGTGCAACAAATGCAGAAATAGCTCAACAAGAAACTTAAAATGTGTCAACACTTCATTGCCTTTGAAGCCTCTTTTATAGCCACATTCCACACCTAAGATTACATTTATGAGCACTTCTGTACATGACTATTTTTCTATAGTTAGAATACTATGTACTTATTTTTTATTGTAATCATTCAGTAATATGAAGCATCCATCAATTGCCAGGAACAAGGGATATAGAAAGAAATGAAGACCAACCAATGTAAAAATCTAGGTAGAAAGAGCATGAAGAATGGGAGCTGCTTTTATAACTTTGAAGTGACTGGGACTATTATAAATTGTAACTCTATACAATCACACAGAAGACAATTAAACCTACTGTTGGTGAAATGGTGTTCCTCCCTTTGTATTTACCTATTGAAAATTTTAAACAAAATGTTATCAGTTTGAAATAACAAGTCCATTTCTAGGAAATTTATTCCAAATAAATAATTAAATGTGTTTGCAGAGATGTAGCTATAAAGATGAATCAGAAAAAAAAAATAGGAAAATTGTTGTATGTCTAATAATAGGGAATTGGTTCAATGAAAAAGAACATATGCATTGACAAATGCAATACAAATATAAACAGTGTTATAAAAGAAATCTTTAGACGCATACAGAAAGATACATCATATGTTAAGAAAAAATAAACTTTTGAAATAATATTACATAGAGCATATTTTTCATTTTAAATATTTACCAATGAAAGATGATTACTGATAAAGAATACTTGGTGATAATGACTACAAACACTGTGATGTGCTAACAGATTAGTTTTGGTGTGAATTTAATGGAACTATTTTCTTTTTATGGCTTATCTATGATTTCAGCTTTGTTTGTGTTTTCCGTAAAGAAAAAAAATATTGCTTTTATATCATATCATATCATATATCATATCTCCTTAGCCTTACTTAATAATGCAAATGATGCATACTGATAGAAAAATAACAAATCAAACAAGTCTTGGATTAGTTGCCAGTGGCTTCAGTATTCTTTCAAGATCTCTCTCTGCAATTGTGCTCTTAGAAAAGATTGGAAATGAGAGTTTTCAAATATAATCCAAACTACTGTTGGTGCTATGGTGTTCCTCCCTTTGTATTTACCTATTGGTTATCTACTTTTCTCACCACACCTGGACTTTCCTTTACCCATTTTTGCTCTGTGGCCTGTGTTTTGCAATTAAAGTTGCTGGTGATCTTCTCATGAAAAACAAGCATCTACCAACTTTCTTCTTTTAATTCTAATCAGCTTTTTTGGAGGATATTCCCACTGCCTATGGATTTGCAGTGTGTATGTATGTGCTTGTGCTTTAGTTTCATTAACCTCTCTTTTCCAGATAAGAGAAATTCTGGAAAGGATCTAGTAGAACTCTAGTCAGATGCAGATATCATGGCACACAACCTCACACTATAGCTCATGGATTTTGAATCCCTACTATTACACATTCCTTCCCATGCTGCCTAAATTCACTTATAGTATTTTTTAAAGAGCACTATGTATATTCCTAATCAAGTCACTTTGGATTCTGAACATAAATGATCTTCAATTTTTATACCAAGCTCAGGTATTCTCTCCCAGATTTCTATAGCCACAGGAAGTCAGATAATGTGATTGACACCTGTTTTAGATCCCTAATGTTCTGGGGCAGGCTTAAAGCCAATTGGCTAGCAGCACAAAATGACTTCTGTGAGAGTCTATGCCAAATGATTTTGTCTATAACTAGTCAAATTATTATTACTGAAGAAGAAAAGTGAAAGTAACTAGGTAGGATCACCAGAATATTTGTGGTGAAAAGACATAAAATGCTGTTAGAAATAAGACTGAATTAAAGATAAATTGAAATTCAAGATCTAAATTCCCCATAAGGTAATTGTAGGCAAATCAACTTATATGTGTAAGTGTTGGTTTCCATGTGTTAAATGAAGCATTCTTGTAGTTAACTTTAAGGAGTTTTTTATGTTGAAAGAAAGTGCTCTTCCCAGAATGAGACAACCAAGTTTTACTGGTACAGTCCATGATCCAACATGAACAGAATTAATTTAAATTTACCATAACTGCCAACATTACCAAATAAGTCTTGATTTGGAGCTTTTAATTTTCTGAGACTTATAGTTAAAAGGTATGGAATCTTGAATATAGCCTGTCTTTTTCTTTTGATCTCATTTATTCCAAGCATTGATTGAGAATACCAACAGAATCCAATTCATGTAGTTATTTTGGGCTAACATTCCGAATAAAAAAAAAATGTGTGTAACTATGACTTTTTACAGCAATTTAAAATTAAAGGTGTTTCATATGAAAGCTACCTCAAACTTTAGACTCAAAAGTGACTGTCTTTATGACTTGGGGCATAATAATCTAATTTGAAAGATTTAGAAGGTTTGATTTCAATGGGGGAACAAGTCTTGTGAAAAATGGTCTGGCAGATCAGAGTCAAAAGGTCAAGGTCTTTTCAGATGGTGAATCACTCTTGATTCTGGGGGGAAAAGTGCTCTCAATAGAATAGTGATTTTCATTTCTGTCTAATTAGACATCTTTAGTGCATTACATGGTCTTCTTCATCAGCTCTACACACACATTTGCCAAAATAAGTGGTCCCATTAACATGTGTTGTATGAAAATGACTCTTTCCAAATCAGTTCAACCTTCACATTCCCATTCAGTAACTACAAACATTTTGTGCTGTTGCAAAAGTAACTATGATATGCTCAGGGAATTAAAAGAACACTCATTTATTATTCCACTTTTTCCAAGAGTTGGTGGTAATGTATTTGCCTGTATGAATGACCAACATGAGCTAACTATGGTTCTCTGCTCAGGGTCTTACACTCCAGGGCTCAGCTGGTTGCATTTTACATCTGAACTCTCAGGGAAAATCTGTTTTTGATATATATACATTTAGGTTGCTCACACAATTCAGTTCTTTGTGGTTGTAGAAATGGGATCCACTTTTCCTAGCTGTCAATCACCTCTCATCTCTTGATGCCTCCTCATAGTCCCCTGCCATAAGATTCCTTAGAGGCCCTATCCTAATAGGCCAAGATCTCCCATGTAGCATTGTCTTCATACTTTAAATCTCTTTGTCTCCTGCTCCTGTATTTGTCAGAGAAAATTTTTTGCTTTTAAAGCACCTCTTTGATTAAGTGAGGCCACCTCTGGTAATTGTTCTAGCTTAAGATCCACTGATTAGTAATCTTAATTGCATCTGCAAACTCCTTTCTGCTTTGTAATGTAAAAATTATAAGCATGCAGTTACAACATGGGGCAGAGATCATACTTACAGTGTGGAAGTTATTAGCAGGTTATAGAGTGGTAATTCTTAATAGGTTATCTTAAAAGTCTGCCTACGACAATAATTAAAAGCCAATTGAATTCTATTTTATTTAAAACCAATCCTTCTAATTTTACATACCTCGAAGAATTTTTTTTATACTGACTGACACATGATGGATCTAAGGAAAACTTTACTTTTTAGGACAACAGTGTATTTCAAGGAACATAAAATAGTATGTCAGTATTAAGGGAACCATAGAATCCATTTAATTCTATCTTTTAACCAGTGTACAATCCTCAATTGCCCTTGAAACATTACAGTAATGATAGCTCAATGGTCTTTAGGATTTGTTTTGTGCCAGCCTCTGTTCTCAAGGTTTTGCTGGGTTTCACCTGGGTCACCCTACACTGAGACTAGAGTAGATACCCCAACAACCTTCACCAATGCCACTTTATACCTGAAGAAAATTAGGCCTGGAAAGGTCAACTGACTTGCCCAAGAGCATCTGCTTGGTTAACAGTGCCACCAACTGTTGTGGGCTTCAGTCCACATACCTAATCTCTTGGTCAAATTGTCTAGTTCTGCCTTCTATAACCAACAGGAAAGAAATTTCAATGCTCTGCTTTACCCCCCATGCACAATTTCTTTCTTTTCACTCCTCTCTCTCCTTCTCTCTCTCTCTCTCTCTCTCTCTCTCTCTCTCTCTCTCTCTCTCTCTCTTTGTGTGCGTTTGTGTGCATGTGTGTGTCTCTGTCTGTGTGTGTTACTAAGGATGAAACCCAGGAACTTGCACATGATAAACACATGCTCTAACTCTGAACTGTGGTCATAGTCCCTTTACTTTGTTTCCTAAACCCAGCTATCTGAGATTTTAAATCCCCTATCAACCTTCCTTTCAACTTTTTCTCCATGTTAAATATTCCTAGTTATTTTCCCTCTACAGGATCCAAAATTTTTTATAATATGAATGCTGTACAATTAATCCATAGAATATAATATCTATCTGCCTTCAAATATGTTCCTAAATATGCAAGCCAAAATTATAATTCATATAATGACATTGATGAACATATGTACGTCAGCAATCATCTGTCAGGTTATGCTGCAGTATAACTATCCTTGCCAAATATTGGTCCCTTGATGCATTTAAAAATATTTTTTTATTGTGTTCTCTATTCAATATGAGATAGAAGTGGTTTTTAATCATCATCATCATCACTCAGAAAAGGTACTCCATCTGGGCACCTGCTTTCAAAATCAATGGGACCAATAGAGTGCTGTAGTCTTATACCAGTAATGCAAATTTCCTTCTTGGACAGGACACATACCTAAACCCATATGTACACGTGGACACACACACACACACACACATAGATACACATCCTTTGCTAAAATACATCAGCCAAAGCATATCACATGGACCTGCCTAACTTTAAAAAGAATGTTGAAAGTAAAGTCTTTTAATAAAACTTCAAAGGAAGAAGAGATGTAGACTAATTTCTATGAACCAAAGTGGAGTGTCATCAGGGTAAGTCAGCTTCTCCTGCAATACAAATGTCCCTTAATGATTACCAGAGCATGCATCTTTCTATTTTAAAATGTCTCCATCATCTTACTGGATTTACTTTGATTTATTGCCTTCAGTGATTCAAAAACTTCCTTCAATCTACATGGATTAAAGAAAGTGATGTTGGTACTAAGGATAGCCATGAGACCAAATTTCTCTTCTGACCCTGGGAGAGATCTATGAGTGCCTCTTAGAAAGCTGCTCTCTAGCACTTTCCAGGGGAAATCCTATGATACTAAAATCTGGATAAAATCAATCACTACAACTCTTCTGATCTGGAGAACACAGGAAAGTTATGAAAATCAATGGAAATGAAACCAAGACTTATCACACTGCACAAGCCTTTGTGCATTCGGTCCGCTTCAAATGAAGGGTAAAGCAAACTTTTCTCTGGAAATGTCAGTTCATCTCTTCCAAATCTGACATATACTTCAAAATCTACTTAAAGGAAAATGTGATTTGCCAAATGCTATTCATCCATTCCAGTCACAGTCTGCCAGCAAAATACCTAACTAAAATGGCAAGGAATTGACGAGTTTTCCTTATGACAGCGATCACATTGACATGACTGAAGCATCTTTCACATCTGGGAGGATTACCGTGGCTCAAACCTGGTAAAAGACTCAAAAAGATAAGTATTAAAAGGATTCTGGCTCGCTAATGAAGGATAAAAATGAAAAACAAATTTAAAGGCAAATTTCAAAGCAAGCATTATATTTTTAAATTATATTGTATAGAAAGGATGATTTTGTTTTATTAAAACTAAACCAGCCAAAATATAGAAAGCAAATAAAACACAGAGATTATACTTCATAGACATAGAAGTACTTAAGAAATATTTATTAATATTAAAATAGTATTTCTTAAAATGTGGTCTGAGTAGTGTAATGACCTGGAGAATTGTTCAAAAAGTAAATCCCAGCTCCCATCTTCAAATTACAACATCTCCAGGGAAAATTCTTAGGCTAATGTTAGAAAAACTACGTCAGGAGGAAGGTGTGTTGAAACCACAGGAAAATAATTTTGAGACACATATGCAGCCCAGGTAATAATACATCAGAGAATTTCTGTAAAAATTCAGTGACAGATTATCTGTAAAGCACTTCCAACAGCATCACACAAACCAAAAAAAGGTGAGGGCATCCTGAAATGTTCTCCAAACAATAAGGATGGGTGTTCTATTGCAGGACCCACAGTGGTCATAAATCCAAGTGTTGAAGGGAGTAAGAGATTCAGTGAACAGACATTTCATCCATGCAGCCAGAGATGTGTGGGGAAATAAACATGAAGTTGAAAACATTCATTTAGAAGAAAGTAAGCTTCTTTTGTCTATCAATCTACCTATTCTTGAATCTTCCCTTCATCTCCTGGGACTTTATAAAAATTTCTTAGAAAGGCATTTTAGTAAAATCATGGGATTTTACCTGTATCATGAGTTGAGCACATAAATTTTGATTTTTTAAATTTTAAATACATGCATCATGTATAATTGGAAAGACTTTGCCAATTTACTTTTGAGGCACAGGTGGAATTCTCTAATGGTAATGCCTGAAGTTCATGTTGACTGAAAAACAAATTACGTAACTAAAACAAGTATTATTTTATATGTGATTCAAAGATTTGAAAAACATCATGTATACCATTTTCAAAAATTAATCAAAATAAATCAATTTTGCATAAAAAGGGTGTTTTCTTTCCCTTTTGAAAATGGATAAAGATGAGTGAAGAAATAGAAGAAGGTAAAACATGATGCTTCCTGCAAAATACATATTCAGCTACTTTTATGAATGCATTTTGTAAAGAACAGGTGCTCTAAACCTGTACACAGTGACTATACCTAACTCCATTGAAAGTTGCTAAGGAATTATAATTCCTTTGTCTAAAATAAATATGATTAATATTTTATTTAATTTACCTTGTTTACTGAACAACTGCAGTCTTCTGGGCATTGTCTAGTTCTTAATTTATTCTCCTATACAATAAAGGTAATAACAAATGTCCCCCCAACTACATTTCATTTATGGGGAAAGATAATTATTATCTTCACAGTATTTGAAAGTGTGTGTGTATGTGTGTGTGTGTGTGTGTGTGTGTGTGTTAGATGTTACATTACCTTCTCAACCCTTTTGTGTATTATACATTGTGTGTGAATCCATTGCAAAAAAAATAAAATAACGTTTTGTGTTAGGGGTGTTTATTAAGAGGTTCTGACACTGAATGTAATTATATGCAAAATTTTGAGAATATGAATTCTTTCAACAGTACTTGAGTGATTTTACTTAGAGTTTTAAAATGTTTCTCACAGAAATTAAGAATGAGCCATGTAGATAAATCAGTGTTTTTTCAAAATTATTTTTCCACCACAATACAAAGATCCAGATTTTACATTATGACCCAACAGGTATGTGTACACATATGCATGCATATATCCATACACACACAAAAGAACAAATTTCATAAAACAATACTAATGTTTTCAAGTTGCAATGACTCTAGTAAAATTTTATTCCAGATATTAAGAAAAAGGGCTCACTCTATCCTGCACAGTTTTGCCTCTCAATACCTGTAACTCATGGAACTCTATCATAATTAAGAAAGGCCTGGTAGGCAATGTAGAAATCTCACATATCTCCTGGCATTCCTGACACCACAACATTCTTGCAGATTACACTGTCAATCATAATACACATCCAGGACAAGAAACCCATTTCCTGCAGTGGCCTTGTCAATAAGCAGATCCTGGTAAGTATAAGCTTCAAAAGCCAGGTAGAGGTTGAAATGTAGGAAGCCGAGGATGTAATTAGATCAAGTGAATAGAACTCATTAAGTCTCATTCTCTCTCTTTGTCTATGCACATATTCTGGGGAGAAAGGGACCTGTCTCACTCATGGTCTGGATATCACAATTATTATTTTATTTTAATTAAGAAATATGAGGGCTACTGTCTCAAAATAAAAAATAAAAAGGGCTGGGAATATGGCTCAATGGTTAAGTGCCTCTAGGTTCAATTCCTGGTTTAAAAAAAAAAAAGAATTTGTAAACAGATTTTTCCTCAGAACTTCCAATGCAAATTTAATCCAATTAATACCTTAATATAAATCTTTACATACCCTGAATATAGAACTTAGTCATGTACAGCCTGTGACCTATTAAAAAGTGGGCTTTTAAATTGGTATTGCTTTAAACAGTTATGTTTCTGGTAAATTTTTACCCAGAAATAGAAAACCAATAAGTATCTGTGACTATCAAAAATAAAAATGTTCCTGCAATTAAAAAAAGAAAAGAAAAGAAATGTTAGGGCTAATCTCCCTTGATTTTTCAATTACAATGCAGTTGGTGGATCACTGTAGCCAGGGTCTTGGAGGAGCAGCCACAATCCTAGGAACAAATGGCAAAATACTGTTCTCTCCCTTAGTGGCACCATATGTGATTTCCTTTGTTTTATTCTCCACCATTTGTTATTCTTTTCATCAATGAATTCAACTTGGCAAAACCCCAAATATACAAATGAATCTTCCTAACACAGGAAAAGTAGATCTTTAAATAATGCATCTGTTTTTACCACTCCAAATTATTTACTACATATCAAGGTCTAAGCACTTTATGTTTGCAAAAATTCATTCAGGAAGATTATCAGTTATTTTTTTTTTCTTTTTGAACATTTCACCCTTTGGGAATCTCATGTCCCAGCATTTGACAGGTGATTCTCTTTGTTGCTGAGGGCCCCAGGACATATTTCCTGTGTGCCAGAAGCACATGGATTCTTGCTGGTTGATGCAACTGCTCCTACTCTATGGTGACCTCTCCTGGGTAACCGAGCCCTTTAGTCATTTCCTTCCTGTCCTTCCAGGCATTGCAGTCTCTTCAGGCAGCCAGGGCCCTCTTTATTGCAAGGATGGCACGGTTACTTCAGTCTCTACTAGAGGAATTCTCCCCTTCCCAGCACCTTCTAAGAGATACATTCTAATGGGGATGTATTTTGGTCCTCACTGTTTAAAATATTACTGAACCAGGTCTTTTGAACCTTACTTAGAACCCTGTCTCCTCTAGGCTGTGTTTGTGTGTGTGTGTGTGTGTGTGTGTGTGTACATGTGCGTTCCTAAAGAAGATAAGGAAATATTCAGGACAAAGTCAACACCCTACACCCAGATGGGCAAGCGATTCCCGATTCCCTCTGCCAACAAAGTCTCTTCCCTGAATTCTGCTCTTTCTCCTGTTCCTCTGATCAGGTGTCTCGAGTTAGTTCTCTTCTTTTGCAGGGGCCTGTCAGTGTCACCCAAGGCTCTGTCTACAATGGTTTTTCTGACTGTGGGACATTTCATTACCAGCAGTAGGGTCTCCTACTTGGGGCTTTTCAGGAGTGACTCCTCAGTCATGACATGCACTGGTCACTCTCAGATCAGCCCTTTCCCCCAGGTTGTCCAGTGTTTCTGAATATTTCTCATAATGAAGCAGGAACTTCATTTCATGGGTATTTTCTCATGTTAATCTTCTGAATCATTCTGGGATTTGGATATTTTATTTTCATTTTAAGGTGGGGAAAAGCTGAGTTCCATTAGTTCCAAATGATGTTATATAAGTAAAAATAACAAGTGAGGGTTCATTTGCCTCCAAGCCCAAATGTGCATTGAATAACTGCCCCATCTGATAAGACTGAAAAATAGTTTTGTGTTTTGTTCATAATATTAAAAAAAAAAACAACCCCGATTGTCTTTATTCTTTAAAGGTCATTGGCCTACGACCTTCTGGTTGCTTAAAGAAATATTTCATGCAAGATTCTTTGGTGACCCACAATAGATAAAAATAGGCTAACATCCTAAATTATATTTGCTATTCTTCCTAACTGGCTCCACATCTCTGCCCTTTCTTTCATTTGCATTCTATTTATTTATGCTCAAAAATCTGTAATGTCAGCTCAGGTATCCCTCCTGAGCTTCCCACCAAACTTTCTAGCTACCTTATTGGCATATCCCTGTGGAGACGCAGATGCACATCAAATTTAACATCAAGGACTATGCTAACCAGCTCTTCTTATTGCAATACATTACTCACCCTAGTCCAAGTTCGAATCAATGCCATCCATTCGTTCGACTGAAAAATGTAACCATGACTCAAAAGTTCCACCATTTTTTTTTCCTCACCATTCACTTCCAATCAATCCCGAGGTTTGAATCTTTGTTTGTCTCTTTTTCTTTATATTCAATATCACTGCTATAGTGGAGTCTCGTGCAATCCTAACTATCACTCTTCCAAACTGGCATCGATAATAAAGCATACCTAGTTTTCACGCCCGCACCCTCACTCTACCCACTTAAAGCTCTCCGAAGGCAGAAGCCTACCTATTAGTCTGAGCTTTGGGAAGGTGGGGGGTCTTGCTGATACTGTGATGGGAGCACCTCCTGACATCTGATGGTCACGAATGCTAGAAGTTGAGCACCCTATTGTCAGTTGCACACGCAGAACTGTGCCAACAATGCACAATTGGCCAATCCCCAGCGGACACTGAGCAGGTAAAAAACATACTTGTCATTATCTACACTGCACTTTCATTTCCATTTTACACAAACACATCACATGGTACCTCCTACATTGAGTTCTCTAAGAATGTTACTACCTAAGAAAAACAGAGATCATCACGCTTTGTTTGGAGGTCGCCAGGAACCCTGTGCCTCTTGGGAAAACTGCATCTGCACGGCCATGCGGGCAATGCCGATGGAGCTGCCAGTCCCACACACTGGCATGGGTCTCTGTTCATAGAGGTCACATTTACAAATTCAGGGACAGATGAAAGCATCTAACTATTTAATATTTTCTGTAATGCCTGAGGTCTTACATTCTAAAACAGACATTTGTGTTATGAACCACGGTCTTATTTTTATTTTCATTACCATGAGGGACACTATTTTGATTTTGGTTTTGGTTTCACCTCTAGAGATAGATTATTTTACCTATAAATTTAACTTCAGGGGCTGGGGTTGTGGCTCAGCGGTAGAGCACTTGCCTGGCATGTGTGAGGCCCTGGGTTGGATTCTCAGTACCACATATAAATAAATAAATAAATAAATAATCTACTTACGACTAAAAAATATTTTTTAAAAAAAATTAACTTCAAGTTACTAAAAAATTACAGTTTTTAAATAAATTAAGATCACTGAGTCTGAAAGTTTTGAAAACTATTTACCTAAAGTTGAAACTAAGGTAGCACAGTAGTAGAGGCCAGCAACATTTGGTCTTTACTTACCTCCTTCTTTCTCTCCTCTCATATACAAACATGCCATTTTTGCTCATATACAGATTTTCCTCAGGCTCATCTTTCTGCCTGTCATGGTATTACTACAATATGTGTGTATTCTATCCCCAGACTTAACAAAAGGTCTTTCATTGGGACAAATTAAATCTGTATGTGGACGTATGTCATGAGATTTAGTGTTCTGTTCAGCACATTATAGTAACTGTGCTTGGTGTTTGACTCCCAGCGCCCAATTTCCTTCCCACTTATTGCAGGCCTCTTGGGAACGTGGACAGGAGCCTGGCACTTGGCTTGCTAAAGGGATAAGCCCAGGATACTATCTGTATCTATTGAAAATCACTATCTTGATATATTGAGGAGAAGGGAAAACAAATAGACACAAATCTCAAAGTAAATCGAACGTGATGGTGCCTGCCTATAATCCTGAACCTTGGGGAGGGTGAGACAGGAGGATCACAAGTTCAAGGCCAGCCTCAGAAACTTTGGAAGACCCTGTCTCCAAATTTATATATATATATATATATATATATATATATATATATATATATATATATATATATATATTCCACCAAAGAAAGAAAAGCCTGAGGATGTGGCTCGGTGGTAAAGTACTCCTACCTTAAATATCCAGTACAAAAAACAAACAAACAACGTAGTACATCTGTTATGACATCATTCCTTCCTTTAGCTTTCCCCTCCAAGTTTGCCTTATTTTTTCTCACTTTAAGCCTAGTTCTGCAACCTTTTATTGATTCTGTGAGCCACCAATAATTTTCCTTAATTGGTAATTTGTTCAAAGTGTTTGGGAAATCACACTTTGTTTCTGCCACTAGTAAATAAAGATGCACGACCAAGGTGTATGGATTTCATGATTTTTTTTTAAAGAGAGAGAGAGAGGAGAGAGAGAGAGAGAGAGAGAGAGAGAGAGAGAGAGAGAGAGAGAGAGAGAGAATTTTTAAATATTTATTTTGTAGTTTTCGGCGGTCACAACATCTTTGTTTGTATGTGGTGCTGAGGATCGAACCCGGGCCGCTCGCATGCCAGGCAAGTGCGCTACCGCTTGAGCCACATCCCCAGCCCTCATGATTTTTTTTTACAATAAATACATGGAAGGATGAATAGAAAATCAGACCAAGTATTATTTCTTTATAAGTGAGTCTCCTAAAGCTCACTGAATTAAATAACCTGCCCCTTCTCTTCACTCCCTCTGTTCTGGGCATGCTAGACTTAGTGTTATTTCTTAACAAGCCAATTTTTTTTTTCCAACTCTAGACATTTATGCAAGGTGTTTTGTCTGCCCAGAGATATTTTTCTCTAAATCTTCTCATGCTTCTTCTTTTCTTCATTCTCAAGTCTGCCATGTACAGTTGTAGAGTATGGACACTGCACTACAGTAGATAGCAGAAACGTTAAATGCAAGACAAAATCCAGTCCAAACATGGGTTGCCAATAAATTCAGTATCACAGGAAAGGGGCATATTTAGTAATTAACTTGAAGGTATCATATGTGCCAGCAGAGATATTCTTTAATTTATTTATTTATTTTGATTGTGCTTCGAAAATACTTTCTAAGAGAGATTTTTCTCTGGCCACCACTTTATGCAAAATTACCCTTGTCCCCATGAAAAACCCTGCCTTTTTCTTTCTTTTAATTTTTTTTTTTTTAGTTGCAGACAAACACAATACCTTTATTTTATTAATTTGTTTTTATGTGGTGCTGAGGATCAAACCCAATGCCTCACACATGCAAGGCAAACACTCCACCTGAGCCACAACCCCAGCCCTCTTTTCTTTTATTTTTGTTTTTTTCTTTCTTTTATTTTTTGTTTTGTTTTGTTTTTGTTTTGGGGATTGAACTCAGCAGTAATTTTTTAAAATTATTTTTATGTTTTAATTATTTTCTCTTTTGTATTACTTTATTTACATGTATACTTGCATATTTATATAAAATATATTTTATTTTATATTCGTATACTTTACTTTTATTTTACTATGTATATTTTATTTTACTTTTAAAGTTACTTATTTTCTACTTTGAGACAGGGTCTTGCTAAGATGCTGATGTTGTCCCTGAGCTTATTATAATCCTCCTGCCAAATTTTTTGAGTAGCTGAGATTATAGGCATTCACCACCATACCAGGCTGATTTATTCTGTGTACATACCACCTTTTCAGTTTGCAGGAATTTATTCATTGTTTACTGTCACCTCCTGAAATGGGAAATCCATGCAACCAGACACCTTGTCTTGTTCACCACCATAACCCCAGGACTTACAGCGTTGCCTTGCACACACTTCAAGCTTAATAAATATTTAGTGAATTGAATCAGCACTCCATAATAAGACATTTGGATTGGAACCCAATGGCCTTTAATATTGATGAGTAGTAATTTCAGCAGTAATTAAATGTACACAATTTTGTATTACACGCAAAATAGAGTTAGTGTCACCAGTACAAGTACTACAAATTTAAAGGACAAAAACATTAGGGTCATTTATTTTAAAAACACCTTTTTCATAAATGGCTAGTTATCACCACTGCAAAAACAAAACTTGTGATGCTCGAGGCTTTGTGTGAAAGGCCTCTCCAGTTATGCTTGCTTTTGCTTCTCAAAACTACAGTTTTAGAATATCAGCTGACCACTCTATTGTCAAGACAGGAAACTGCAAACATTCACACTCCTAAGAGCTTCATCTCTTAATATTACTTGGGGTGTTTATGTGTTTCAGACTACAATATGTAAACTCTTTTCTTGTTTATGACATTTCCCAGTATAAAAAATATATGGCACACATAATAAAGTGTCTACTAGAAATTTTAAAAATTGGTTGTTTCTCCCATGAGGATGAAAATTAGTCTTTATTTTTAAAATAGTACACTTTACGACTGCCAACATTGCCAATGTCTGATGGTTAGCATTCTGATTCAAAATTCTGCCAGCATCTTGGGGTTTGCCCATTTCTACATTTTTAGCAAGGACCCTCAAAATATTTTGGCAATCCCAACTAGACCCGAAATCTTGATTCTTCTAGAACAAAAGATGTCATGAATAAAAGCCTATCACAGTTTCTCCCCAATTGAATGATTCGAACTAGGTCTCAGTCTGAAAATATACTTCATACTAACAAAGCAAGTGTTCCTCTCATAACACTTTCTGAATTCAGGAAACAAAAAAAAATGGTAAACTTCTGTTTGCCTAATAAAACAATGTAGATGTCTTGTTCTGTTTCTAAAAGGGAAATCCTATTTGAAAGAACAAATATTACTAAGAATCACAAATTAAGATATTTTTCATATAGGTAAATGTCAAGGTAAGCAAATGAGACTGTCCCTTTCTATTAAAACACAAATCCTCTCTCTAAAATACTTTTTAACTGACGACTCCAGGCATAACCCCAATTGCTTCCTAAAATATTGGCCAAAATAAATTTCAAACACTTAGCTAATAGAACTATACTTTTTTTTCCCTTTCATTTCATCATATATTCAGTCATGTATTACTTTATTCTAGAATGAATTAGAACATCAGTGAAATCATCATAATACCAAGGAAAACCCTTGAAGGATGACATGGGCATTATTTTGCATATTTGTATATCTTCAGAGTTATTATTTAGGTAAATTTCACCTAGGTCAAGTTTTAATGCCAGATGTTAATGTATAAAATTAATTCATGCAGGAATACACAACTATCAATAATAGACATTCTCACTAAAACTCACAGTGTAAAAATGTTCAGAAGGCGCGAACCTCTTTAAACATCTATATGAACTAGTTGAATGTTCTCAACAACTTTATCTTGTCTGATAGTGGCATTAAAACAAATGAGCTCAAAGGTCTTTTATTCAATGATACTTCTGCAGATAAATTAAAGCTACTGCTCACAAAATAAGAAATAAAAGGCGGTTATTTAAATCTTGTGTTCTGCAGTCTAATTTGTTTTTTCCAGATCCGCATTCATCTGCTTTTCTTTGGTTGGCAGCATGCAATTGGTTGCAAATGCTAATTAGAAATATTGGTCTAACGTTGTCAATCTATGACAATAAGCAAGCAGGGGAAAAAGTTCATGATTGTTATGCATACACACCCCTACTTCTATATTTCTGCTATGATTATCTCAGTGGGTTTTCTCAAACATTTCACATATAACACACCACCCACCATGAAATACGTCCCCTTCAGATTTTAACCAGTTATCTAAGGAGGAAAGACACGGAGCCCAAAGGTGCCACTTGGAGGCTACTACAGGAGGGGAGTGGGGTGCCAATTGGAAGGAGGCCATCTAGGAGTCTGGTCTACTTTTCAAACCCCAAGCCCTCTACACATTTCATTAACATGCACACAGGGCTCTATGCTATAGCCTCTGCAGTTTGCTGGCTTTGCAGAGACGTTTAAAACACTTTAAACTCCTCTGGTCAGGGAGTTTTTATAATATTCTTTTTTTGGCAAAGGTCTTTACCTGTGTTCTCTATCTCAGTTAATATTTCATTATTTTCCCTGTTGTTCCAGGTTAGCAACTGGAGTTATTTTAGGCCTTTTCCTTCTCCTTTACTGTTCATTTTCAAATATGCAGCAAATCTTATAAAGACTGATGACTGATTGATTATCAGTAGGGGTGTGTATGCATAACCATCATGAACTTTTTTCCCTTCACTTCCCGGGCCTAATAGGAGTTAGATGTCTTAGTACTTGCAGTGTAAGAGTGTGATACTAAGTTTCTCTCTTCAAAGATCTTACCCAATGACTCTCCATTCAAATCCAAACACTTCAGACTAATTTTTAGGCCACTAGCCTTCTCTCTGGTTCCAAGTTAACCTATCTTCGATACTATACTTGACTACCCAGAATCAACTCAAAATGTGAATTACCCACTAACAGCAATCTATACAAAATTCCTAAGCATACCCCCAACAAACTCAGGATCTATTTTTATTTTTACCCCATGACTTAGTAATGATTTTATTGATTTTCCAACCATTTATTAGAGCCCAATACATATCTGTACAGTACTTGAGATATAAAGAAAAATCAGACATGATCTCTTACATTTCATTGGTAAAAGCAGACTAGTGACCTAAAAATTCCAGAGCAGTCAATGTGTAGAAGACATATAAGTAGTACTTAGAGGACAGAAATGCAATCTTTATTTCTACGTGCCAAAATTTTATCCAACTTTCAAGTTCAAATTGAAGGTTTAATATCTCATGAAACCGTAGGATGTCAAATATTTCCACCTTCTCATCTTTAACCTACTTACTGAGTTTTCCCTTTTTTTTTTTCATAACATTTTCCTCTGAAATTGTTTAATGTGTTTTTCTTTTTTATTGTTTGCTTCCTCCATAGTTGTTAAGATTCATAAGGTCAGAGATCCTATATATAGAGATTTACTTATTCATTTATGTATTCAACAAGCACTTACTGAGTGCTTATCCATGTCACTTATTTTTATGTCCAGAGCCTACACTTTCAGTAGTCCTTGCCTCATAAGAGGTCTTGAGTAAGTTTTTTTTTTTTTTTTTTTTTTTTATTTAACAAGTGAAT
Source organism: Marmota flaviventris (assembly GCF_047511675.1). Classification (NCBI taxonomy): domain Eukaryota; kingdom Metazoa; phylum Chordata; class Mammalia; order Rodentia; family Sciuridae; genus Marmota; species Marmota flaviventris. The sequence continues at coordinate 24,791,621 of NC_092506.1, read as the reverse complement.
GAATATATATAGGAATGAAGTTTCTTTGGATGTATTACAATCTCTCTCCTCTGTTCCACCGTTCAACTTTGTTTCTCTTCAAATTTCTTTGTGGTATTGTATTTTATTTAATATTACACAAGTATGTCTTAGTCACTAAATTATAAGACCTGGAGGAAAAGGAGCATGGTGTTCTTATTTGCAATCCCACAGAGTTTAGTTCCTTGCAGACACTCTAATAGTAGAAATGAATGGCCAGGCATATGAAACAGAAATTTAGACCCCATTTATTTATACAGTGAGTTTAGTCTATTCCCTAAACCAGAGTGCCTATATTTTCCATCAGGCATCCCACAGGCTTTGCCACAGAGCTTTTATGCTTTGTTGCAAATATAACTGTATGAATTACTTTAGATGGAGACTTTCTTGAAGCAAGCCCAATGCATAAAATTCAGAATTAATAGAAAGGAGAAAAATTAATCAGCTTAATAAGATTTCCTATAAGAGATGATTCAGTATGAACTGTGGGTTTTACTCTTTAAAATAATGCATTCTTCTTGTATAATAAAAATAAGTATCAATTTTCCAAAAAGGCTGTTTTTGCACAAATGTTAAGAATATATCAATTATGTCAAGAAGATACATACAAAATTTTGTCCTACCAATTCAATCTTGTCAAGGACATTCAGGGGATTAAAAATATCAGGGATAAGAAGCTACCACCAATAGTCCAAATATAATGTAAACCTGTTGGTTTTTTACATCTTTTTTTTTTTTTTTTAATCTAAGTGTGAGTGTTTAGCTTTGTTAAAGGATATCCACCTTGGTCCTCTACCCATTATTTTCAATCACACTTTTTAACATGCAGTTATCCAATGATTGAACAAGGAGATTTTATTAGTGGAAAGAAATGTGGAGATTCTACTTATTTAAAGGATTTGGAAATTATTCTAAGCATCCTGATTCATGTACCCTAGCCTTGTGGCCCTGTCATGGCTAGTCTCAGTCTTCAGAATTATAGGGAAAGCAAGAAGGTCTTGGCCTTAACCCAGAGAGAAGGAGATTTCTAGCCTTTCTTGACCAGAGCCATTATATTGGGACCCTTGCTAATCTCTGCACTCCATCATCTTGTCTAATCCTTAAAATAATGCAGTGCAAGAGATATGTCATACAGAGAAATAGAGGTATAGGATAAAGAAAGGAAACTAAGACACAAAAAGAAAAAAGAGTTGGGCATGGTGGCACATGCCTGTAATCCAAGAATCTAGGGAGGCTGAGACAGGAGGACTGCAAGTTCAAAGCCAACCTTAGCAAAATCGAGGTGTTAAGCAATTCAGCAAGACCCCGTCTCTAAATAAAATACAAATTAGGGCCGGGGATGTGGCTCAGTGGTCAAGAATGCTCCTGAGTTCAATCCCTGGTACCCCACTCCACCCCCCTAAAAAAAAGGAAAAAAAAATGAGTACATAGCATGTTAAAGGAGGAATACACACTATCTGAAGAAAGTCTCATACAAAATTAAGAACTGAGTCATAAAGGCAAATAGAATGTAATTATGTGCCATCTAAGTGCTTGGCATTGTATTGAGTTCTCAAAATCCGAGAGAAGAAAGGAAAACAAGCAAAGTTTGTGTAGTAATATGAATCCATATTTGAATTCTAACTCTCTTGAAAACTGGCTGATGACCTTAGGCACGTTGCTTAACATCAGACTGCTAGACTCAGACTCTGTCCTTCCTTAGTATTGAAATGGCAATGTCCCTCCAGAGCTTGTTACTAGAATGCAATAATGCTATTCAAATAAAATGAAAGCATGTGACCCATAGAAAATGTTGAATAAACTGAGACCAATATCACACTCTGGTAGATGAACATGTTTGAATGGGCATAATGATTTAAAATGGAAACATTGTCTATTTACTTTATGTAAATATTAGATTCATAAAGCAATAATACAAAGAAAAAGAAATCACTTAATTGGTCTCCACTAATTGATCTTGCTCAATCCTAGATAGAAAAAATGTTAGAGGCAGAACAGGGAATATAACTTATCCTTTATAAATCTTGATTTTTATCGAGATTCTACATAAAGAAATAGCCATGCTCTTGAATAAACCATGAGATTAGAAGAATTTACAAGAAGATATAATTATTTAATAAATTCCTTCCCTTTGGAATAAGCATTGTACATCTCAACTATATCCCCGAAGACATTACTCTCATAACTCTTAATAAGTATTTTTCCTGAGACTATACCAGCAAAGAAGTCAAAATGAAATGCAAAGATTGTTTTGCAATTTCTTGCATCAATGCACCAGAATGATTTGGAAGCAAGAAACCAAACATTAAAAAGTAGTTTCCGGTTGTCTAACAAGAATTCACTTTTCAGCCCCTTACACCTAGTTCAATATCAATGTGGTTCTGGGTGGGGATCCTGAAATACTGCCCTGACCAAAATTCCTTTCAAAAGCTCTCTCTCCTCATCCTTCCGCTATAGAAAAAACAAACAAATAAACCTCAAAGGCAAGTTGTTTTTGTAAACAATGCATACACCTTAACAGTTTGAACTATACAAATGCACTTTGCATCTAGAGAGAGGACCATGTAAGAAGCTTTTACCAGAGAGTACACTCAGCACTCTTCCCTACCACCTTGAGTCTAAAATATGTCTCAGAATTTCAGAGACAGCATCAGATGATGTTCAATAAGGCAGGGCATTTCTTTATTTATTAAGCAATATCCTAATAAGGTACACTGCTAGTATACAACCTAAGTGAAACTCAAACAAATGGGATCCACCTGAGTAAAAAGGGCTGAAATTGAGAAATAAAACTAAGTTTTGATGGGAGACTAAATACACCAAGAGGCTGCCAGACTCTTATGAAATATCCCTTAAATATTTCTTAAATACAATGGAGATATGTAAAGTGAAAAGATAATTTATATAAATGATACATTATAAAGGCTAAATTATCTTTTTAATTATCTTAGTAATCCTAGGAAGTAAAATTTTGTTCCTTTTTTTTAAATAGAAAGAGACAACAAGGACAAATGCATTGACTGGTTTTCCCACTCCCAAACACACAAAATATTAGCAGCAAAGCAGGTTCTGATTTTTTGTACATTTTTGCTTTTACAATGACAGCATGAAGAAATAGAAACCTTCCTTAACAAATCATGAGATTAGGAAAATCCATAATCTAAATCCTACATATTCCCATTGCCCTATTGATAGCATTTTAGCAAAAAATGGACGTATTTTTTATAAGAAAGAGTTGTAGGGGATAAGACACCCTGGATCTCCGGGACTTTAGTCACAAATGAGATCTCAACTGGAAGTCAAAAGTGAGTTGTAGCTTCAAACCTGCACCAAGATTAGTGTTAGGGAACTTGTATTCTGCCTTTTGGTTGAACTAATAGATCTGTAAAGGAGAGGATCAGTGTAGGTAAGGAAGCAGCAGGCAATGGCATGTATATCTTCAGATATTTGTGTCAACAAACTCAGAGACCTAGGACCAAATCTTCTTCTCCTGGTTATTAGTAATGAAGCCTAGGAATGTCTCAGTTTCCTCGTTAAAAAATAATATGACAGGAAAGATTTAGTTCATAGCATGTTGTGGATATCAAATGAGTAAATTAAAGGAAGTTTTAAAGAGAGAACCACATATACAGAGCCCACTTAATAAATGCTAACAGTATTACTAAATAAGTTTGATTTTACAGTCTATTTTGATGCCAGGATGTTTTCACGTTTAAACTGTGTGCATTTACTCACTATAGCTAAAGATTCCGAAATAAACAAATAAATAAATAGCAACCCAGTAACTCTGAAAGCTGAATGCAACTTTTTTACCTTTAGTCCCTGTTCTCAGAGGGTGTCCCAGAAGGAAGACATTCAAATAGAAGAAATGAATGAAAAGGTAGAGAAAGAAATTGTTTGTAAAGGAGGGAAAAGAAACAGTTTTACCTTCATGTGACAGGGATAGTACTGTCTTACAAGGAAGGTTACAGGCAATCCATGTGGGAAAGAGAGCAGCAGTGTTAGGTGAGGGTGTTACTAAGAGTTCCCCCAAATGCCTTTCTTTCTTTCTTTCTTTCTTTCTTTCTTTCTTTCTTTCTTTCTTTCTTTCTTTCTTTCTTTCTTTCTTTCTTTCTTTCTTTCTTTCTTTCTTTCTTTCTTATTTTGTGTGTGTGTGTGAATTTAAATAGGCCTGGATTTTTAGGGTGCAATTCAAAATATGTATTTGAGTCAGGCATGATGGGGCACATTTATAATCCCAACAAATTAAGGCTGAGGCAGGAGGATCACAAGTTCAAGGCCCAGCTTCAGCAATTCAGTGGGTCCCAAGCAACTTAGCAAGACCCTATCTCAAAATAAAAATAAAAAAATAAATTAAAAGAGCCAGGTGTATAGCTCAGTAGTAAAGAGTCAATCCCCAGTGTTCAATCCCCAGTACCAAAAAATTAACAAACAATAAATGTGCATTTGAATGTGAAAAAATAACTATAATCATCAGAAATTCATCTGAGTAAAGGCCATCTTTCCTCATGTCCATTCTCTGAGGGAGGTTCTGCCAGTTGTATACACTCCAAGCACCTGGGTTTCCCCATCAAAATGTTAATGCCAATTTTATTGATTGATTGTTACTATATTTTCAATAATAATGTAAATTTCTTGAGAGGAGGTTAAGAACCAGGCCTTTTTGTGGTTGCACTATCCTGATTCAAAAAAAAAAAAAAATTCATTCTAGTTTCTTTCTCGAAATGTGTTCTATGTTAAAAGAAAAAAAAAAAAAAAAAAAAAAAAACAGCAGCAATTCTCAGTTACAAAGAGGCACCACAGGCAGAATCAACAAGTTATATAATGCCAGTTTTTGCTCATCTTTCTAAGCATCAGGATGAGAATACAACCCCCAATTGTAATATTAAAATATCCCAGTAGGATAATGAAATTTACTGGATGGATATGTACGTTGCAGCATAGATTCAAGAAAACACACTTCAAATGAAGATTCTGGCTATAACATAATATTCCCTTAGCATAGATATTTCTCTGCCAGCAGAGAAATATAACCCTATGTTTTTTTTTGCTTTGAACAGGTATTACAAGTTCTGATTTGAAACTTCTTAGAATAAAAACAATAAAATAAAATGACGGTAAAAAAAAAAAAAAAGATCCATTGATCATCTGATAATTGTTATTTAAGAATTGATGGGGTATCATATTTACACTATCTTGTGCTTAGAAAATCACTCTGGTCTAACTTTTCTTGTACATCAGTACCTTTGTTTTCTGAAAAGTCACATCCCCAAGGAATGTTTGAAGAGATCTTGTTTCTTCTTTTTAAGACACAGTTACCATAACACTAGCAAGCTACATCAACCATTACTAACCTGGTTTCTATCAATGAAACACTGCTTAAAATATTCCGTTTTTGTTACACATCTATGCATTCCACTATTGCTTCCATAGAATATTTAACTCAGAAGAGGTCTGTTATGCCATTACATCATTAACCATGTGGAGGCACCACGTGTAGAACTGAGATATTCAAAGGTATTCTTCCCAGTGGTAATTTAATTTCAGTCCTCTGCTTCCTAGAGAATTTTCCAGTGTCTACTTGGGACTAATTACAAATAATCCTCAACTAAAATTTGGCTTAAAAACCTACTTACAATTTATGTCATCATAAATATGAAGCCTGTATTCATTTTTTTTAATCTTCCTAGGATTGCTGTAACAAATCACCACAGACTTCATTAATTAAAACAATATCACAGTTGTGGAGGCCAGAAGTCCCAATAGCAGGGTGACTCTTCCTCATAAGACTAGATGGGAGGACCTTCTTCACCTCTGCCAGCTTCAGGTGATTCTCAGCTTCCCTTGTATTGTGCTCGCATAGTTTCAATCTCTCCATGTTTTCAGATAGCTTTCTTTCTATATTTCTCCTCTTCTACCAAAGACTCTTTTCTTGGAGTTGGGGACCACCAAATTAATCCAGCATAATCTCATTATATGGTCCTTCACATAACTGTATCTGCAAAGATCCTTTGTCTAATAATATCACATTCATAGATACCAAAAATTAGAACTTGAATATGCATTTTACTATCACAATTCAACTGACAAACCAAACTATACTACCATCAATGAACCAAAACATGTTTGTATCAATAATAGTAAAAATGTCTGCATTGTCACATGATACTGAGAATCGAGTTATGATCCAACTGTTTTATCTATCTCTTTATCTCTCTGTTTATTTTTTGCAGTCCTAGAGATTAAACCCAAGAATTCTCTAGCACTGAGCTACATCTCCACCCTTTTTTATTGGTTTTTTTTTTCTTTCTTTCCTTTTTTTTTTTTTTTAATCTTGGTATAGTTGATGGGGCTGCCTCAAACTTGTGATCCACCCGGATTAATAACCATGAGCCATCACACCCATCTTAACTGATTTATAATGGAATGGAAGAGTAAGGGATGGTTAAAAAGAAAAAAAAAATTAAAGTAGTCATTGAAAAATTTCTTTCACTCAGCAAAATTTACAACTCTAATATTTTTGAGCCATATAGCCATGCTGAAATGATAAAAATTTTAAGAAAAATGAGTTTAACTTTGGATATAATTCAAATATACTTAAATGAACAACACCTTCCCTTCTTATAGATAGGTTAATCAGGAAATTAAAAGTTTTTAGACAAATATGTTTAGTTGCAAATTTTAAAAACCTTTCCTGGTGAAGCCCCATACATGAAACAAACTTTTCCAAAGAAAATATTTACAATAAAACTAGAATATGGCTTTATTTTATTTATTAATACATTTCAATAAAATTGCATGCTAATGTTATATGTATTGTGATGAATTTTATGCTTTTTTTATTGGTATGTCCAAATGTTCCAGGAAAGAAGGCTCAACTTATAACAACTTACCTAAAGAAAAGAGAGTCATTTTTTTAATATAAAATTGATAAGATAATGAATTTTGACATGCTTATTCTTCTCTCCAACTCTTAGAGAACCACATTTACTTTGAATCTTATTAAAATATAGAACTTTGCCTATCAGATCACATAAGATGACCTTTTAATATTTAGGACATTTAATTGAAATTTCTCTGCTTCTAGAGCCTTGCTTTATCTGAGTAAACAAAATATGTTCTCCTGATGTAAACAGATATCTTTGGTTCAGGCTTCCAAATCTCCCTCATTCCTATTCTCAGCCTTCATTCACAAGTTTCCTATTTATAAGGGACATGCCCATATTTCCTACCCTCTGAGATCCCAGATCAAATTCACCCCAGTGCATTTATGAAATCTCCCCATTTTGAGTTGTTAATGAGTTTTCCAGCCTTCTCTACTTCTACAGTACTCATTGACCAAACACAAAACCAAACAAATTAAAACACACACACACACACACACACACACACAAACACACACACACACACACATATTTAGGTTATCTCTTTGGCTCGGTCAATCTCTTGGGAGATTAGAAGCACATGTTATATTTCTATATTCCCACAACGAACAACACAAGAAAATAGCTCAATAAAAATTGACTGTTTGATCCAAATGGGTGAGTGATTGATTGAACATGTTCAACTACAAATTAAAATATGTGTTTGGAAACCAAGAACAAATGGGGGATAGAATAACTGAAACATAATTACCTGCTGTTTTTTGATAACTATTGCATTGCAAATTGTCCAGAAGCTCAAACTAATGATCACTACTGACATTAACCCTAAATCCTTTGTGTCTTCCACTTAACCCAGAAATGAAGTTGCTTCAACAGAAACCATTTGGCAACAATTATGATAAAGAATTGAAAGAAAAGAGTTATTTTCCTTTGGAAGAAGTATCAACCGAAAGTTGCACTGAGTTCTACATCTTCTTTTTCTTCTTTTTTTTTTCCAATTAAAGTTTGGGGAGCCAAGAAGGAATTTGTTTGCCTTTTTAGTTGCTATATTTCTGCTCCTAAAAACAGTGTTCAACACAAACACATCTCTGACTTAGGAAGGGAAAAATGGAAGAAGATAAGTGCAAAGGTTAGAAATAATTATCATTGATATATAACCATTCCTCAATATTTCTGGGGGACTGGTTCAAGGATCCTCCTCAGATACAAAATTTTTAGAATCCTCAAGCACCTTACATAAAATGGCATCATATTTGCATGTAGCTTGCAAAAATCCTCTGTATACTTTAAATCAACTCTAGATTAATTTAATACCTAGTGCAATGTAAATCCTATGTAAATCCTCATTAAATTATATTGTTTTGAAAATAATTAGAAGACAAAAGTACATACACATTCAGTACATTTAGTACAGGTGCAGTTCCTTTTCAATTGTTTTTGATCAGCTAGCTCTTGGTTGAATGAGCAGATACAAACAGACAATTCTGTGTGTGTGTGACTTTTTAAAACTTAAAATTATCTTTTAATCATAATCTTTTATGGCATTCTATTCGCTGGGAAATCAGAGATTAATATAAAGGAAATCTTGACATTATGGTGGTCACAATTGGTGAGACCCAGTCTACAGAGTCATAATTATAGGATGGGTTACTACAATTGCCTGTTAGCTATATTCCTCTTTTTTCTCCCACGGCCCACTATCCATTAAAAAGATTGTCTAAGAATCATATTAGATACAGCAACACTTAAACTAACTAATAGCTTTGACGTTTTACTTTTTTAAAAATTCTAAATTCTTTGTCATGACCTAGGAACGCTCTAACCCTGTATGATCTGACCCTGCAGATTTCTCTCACCTAATTCGGAGTCTCTGCACTAAAACCAACACAAGAAGAGTGACAGAAGAAATTCCACTCCAAACAAAATAATAAAAACAGCTGCCTGATAGAGTCTAGAATAGCCAGGTGTTTCTAAAAGGAACTTGTAAAAAAAAAAAAAAAAGTCATGTAAAATACATACATACTCGAATGAAAGCATTTAATAAAGAAGAGTGAAGTTGAAGTCACTCTGAAGCCATAGACCACACATATTTTTCTTAAAGAATTTGTAAGGGTAACAAACTAATTGTTTTAAGGAACACTGGGGGTAGAACAAGAATTCTGGTTGTTTCCATGCATATTCATTACACTTTCTAATTTATGACCATGTTTACCACTAAAATTGCAGAGCAAATTATATTCTATATCAGGCCCCAAGGGAGTTTTCATCTTCCTGGCTTGGCCAGGCATCAAAACAAAGCACATTAAAGAGAGGAATTGCAGTGTCGGTCGTTAATATTTAATGTGATGTAGAATTTGGTGCTCCTTAAAATGAATACTGCTCACCCTTCCAATGAAAAATTAAATCCATTCTGTTCATTCTGTACTTGTAATCAGAAACTTGCGCAGGGAAGTATCATCCTGAAGAAACAGTGATTAAACAAATGAGGGTAGACTTTTCTCACCGAATTGTCTCCAGAATAATGCCTCTTACCTTTCTTAGCTACAGCAGAAAATAGCAAAGTAAAGTTTTACCTGGTTACATTTCCTCTTTCTGCTTAGTGAAATTAATAAATGATGATGTCCTAAAAGGAGCTTCCTTAAAAACATATTAAATCAACAAATCTGTAAGCATATCTTTCAGTGTATTAATTCTGTAAGACATCCTAGAAGAAAAATGTTACTCTGTAGTCAAAAAAGTTTGCAAAATATGGAAATACATTTCCCTCTTTGAATTTTACATGACACACAAGCTTTAAAAAGGCCCTAAAATGTCTACATTAAAGAATTCTATTCATATGTGTTTAATATAACCTTCCAAACTTGGCTAAATATGGTGTTCTTTTTCATATTTTATTGATTGACAACTGAAATTCAGATTAGAAAACTCAATTAAAGAATGAGAGGGCAGTGTGGGATAAAAGTTCACAATAAATTGCTAATTGTTTGCTTCCAAGTTTAACACACTGAGTTTATAGGTAATGCTAGATATTAATGTCTATGTGTATTCAAACGTCCAAAGTGGAAGCAATTCTATTTTGCCTTCAGGATTATGTAATTCATAACATCAACAGAAGACTAAAAGAAGTTTTATATTAATTTACATTGAAAAGTATGAGTCTTAATTAACATTTCTACCAGGCAAGATCCTTTCCACTGTACCTTCCACATATTAGCATCATGCATATGCCATCATAGGGAGCACTGGAGGAAACTGGTTGAAATTTAAATTGGTTTAAAGTTAAATAACCTAAAGTGAGTTAGAGCAGAGGGTCATCACTTTTCTGATTCTTCCTATCTTAATAACCTACCTCTAATTCACTTACTGAACTATGGTGCTCATTTACTAAGTAAATGTGGGTATTTTAGGGGCACTTTGAATCTTTCAGTTTATAATAGCAAGGCTAGGGGGTGAATGGCCACCACATGTGGTATACATAGAGTGATCTATGGCACTCCTGAGTCCCTCAAAAACTAATAAATACGTTTTAAACATGGGTCTCAAAAATAGAAAAGGCTGCCAATATTAACTTTTCAATTTAAATATGTGATGTATTTTATAAGAAAAAGCACAATTTCCAAGTATTTAGACTACTTCAAAGACATTGTGGAAAAATATATACACATAAAATCAAACCATATTAAGGAATCATTACAAAGTAATAAGTCTAGAGAGTAAAGGTTCTGATTTTTAGAAAAAAAAAAAAAAAACTATAAGGACCATGACTTTGCAAAGGGAAACATAAGGATGACGATAAAAGTGATGTTTAAAATATGCTGTAGGAAGTCACCTCAGTCAGCCATTGGGTTCAATTAGGGGGCAGTAATGGTGAGCAGTGAGAGTTCAGGTCTCCTGTGCCCATTTCGGAAAGAATTCCTCAGCTTCTTAATCTATTGCACATCATGAGTTCATATAAGATATATCTGATTGGAAAGGGTTTCAATTACATTAAAATGTTGTTGAACTGCCAGTTTCAATTATTTACAGATGAGAGAAATGAAGCCACATAATTTGAAGGGTTTTGCTCAAGGTCATAAGAATAACTTCCTAGATTGTAGGCTGATCTGGCCAGGGCATCTGTCATTACTGTCTGCCAGTGTCTAGCTTTATCCTTCTATAGGGGAGTCTGTAGAGTCTTCCCTAATGGCAGGACTAAGATCTCTATCTCAAAATCCAAGCCTATAAGTTCTTCCCTCCTCTCAGGAGTGACATAGAAAATCAAACAGGTATTGGAGAAGGCACATCATTTTCTCTTACGGCTGCCAGGTGGATGTCTTTATTCTCCCATCACAGTGTACCTTTAAAATCAATTCATTCCATAACTCACAGCCAAAATTCAATTCAGTGTGGTCAGAAGCCTCAGATACTAAAATAGGAAGCGATTCTGCCTGGAATTCCTAAACAGATGGCGAACTCTATGTGTGTGTGTGTGTGTGTGTGTGTGTGTGTGTGTGTGTGTGTGTTTTACACATGCACATGTGCACGCACACACAAGAGAGGTGGGGAAGAGAGGGAGAAAGAGATAGGAAAAAGAGAGATAAGGAGAAAGACAGGGGGTGGGGGTGGGGGAGGTGTGTCACAGCTGAAACATCTACCTGAGATTTAATGCAAATGCATTCTATCTTAGAAAAGCATAAAACTTTGGAAACTAAGATGAAATGAACTGAATGGGAAAGAAAAAGATAAAGTGTTACTCTCAGCAGGACAAAAGTAAATCTCTCTCTTCTGAGTCCCTGGATTTCTCCAAGCTTGACCTTTTCTGTGTTGGCTCCCATTTGTTTTACTCTTTTTAGGATGGACATGAATGCAATGAAAGCACGTGAAATGAAAAGGCCACATGTCCACATTTCTAATTCCCCTCCTCATGAGGCAGGGGACAGCTGCCCACTTAGGAGAAACTCTTGAGCAACGTACAGTGGCAGGCACAGCAAGTGACTGAGCATTAGCACTTGTTCTGATTAGTTTAACTCATTCAAAAAAACAGGTTTAATGCAGGGAGAAACTGACTAAGGGGTGGGGTGTAAAGTGGGGAGAGCATATTCAGGGATAAGAGTTAGATTGTTAATTTCCACCTTGTAATTATCTCTGTCTTTGTGACTAATAAGTTGAGAACAAGAAAAGGGCAGAAAATAAATGTACCTTACCCTTCACAAAGCAAATATAAGCAGAAATGTTAATCTAAATTATATGCCAGAAAAGGCACTCTGAAACAAATCTGAAAGAAACATGAGTATACAGATATTTGCTTTGCTTTATAAGACCTGAACTCTAGAAATTCCAATAAGTATAACTTAAACATAATCTACCCCAAAAGTAACCACAATATATGCTAACACTGCACCAAGTTACTATATATGGTGGTAACCTTTCTCTATGTATATATCAAGAGCACCTTTTCAGGGATAAATGTATGCAGGGATCACTTGTACTATGTATTGTATTTTTGTTTTTCCAAAGTAATGTGGTTTTTGGCTTTTGGCTTTTTGTTTTTTCATGGTAGGTACTAATAGTTGAAATGAACTAAAATATCCAATATGGACCTTCAAATATTTTCTACTAGACTGAACTATGTGGAATATCCATTTTTTCAGATTAAAATAATTGAATAACAACAGTTTTGTTTGATTTAGACTTATAGGTAAGGCATGCTTTTAAAAAAGGAGCTTGTTAGAATTTATTTCCAAAGCTCTTGAACTAACAAATATACTTTTACAAAGGCACCATTGTAATGAAGACTTTCAAGTGTATCCTAATTAACGTCTTAAATCAAATTTGAAGATCTACAATATCTACATTCAAATGTTTATGGAGCTAGAAATAATCAAAACAAGACTGACTTCCATACAGAAGGATGATGTAAACTTTCAGAGGTGGCTATAAATTCATGAACTTCACTGTTTCTCTAAAAAAGTTTTGTTTCTGAAAGCATATCCAGAAAATTAATAGCTCCTAAAGCTATATGTTATATTTAATTGATGCTAAGTCTATTGCACCCCATTCCTCTTCTAGCAATTGAACAAAGCTCACTTATTCCCATAAAGAGTATCAAAAAGCACAAAAATAATTTGAACTCTATCGATGATGTCATATGCATCATGGATGATTTCAAAGTGTTTGTCCTCTTAGTTCCAAACTATTGTTTCCATACTGTGCTTAAATTACACAAAGGGGTCTCTTTGAGGAAGGAGAATAACCAAAAAGACATGCCTTACTTCAGAGTCCAGGCTGATTCCAGTCCCTTGGGTTGGGTCTCTAATTACCACCTAAGAAAAGTGCTATTGTATAGACACAGACATCATAATTGTTCCTTTATTTTGTTTTGTTTTAGGAAGTTTTGTTTAGTTTCTCTTATATCTTGTAAAATCTTCTTTCTACATTTTGACTCATGTAAAATCTTCTTTCTACATTTTGGATCATAGATCTTAGTATTGTTTTCTGGTATAACTTTAATCCTCCATCCTGAAAACTTGAGAAATAGTCAAGTGCCGTAGTCCGGCTGCAGCAAAATAACTAGGGGGGTGACGAGCAACTTATGTACATTGATACAGCTGGAGTGGGAGCAGTTTATTGTAGGACAGGAGGGGTATATATACATTCCTGAATACACAGCTTATCTTAATTAACATAAACTAGATACAGCAGTCAACCAATAAGGAATCTCCACACTTAATGGCTCGCTGACATTACTTCACAAACCACTCCCTCTGGCAAAATGCCAGGCGCCATCTTGATTTGTTTACAGACCCTAACAGTCAAGAAGAGGGTTCTTGATAACTTCAGTTAAGACAATCCACACTTTTGGAGTATAATGTGATGTCAGTGTTCAAAGTTGTCCCAGTTTTATATGAATGTTGCATTTCACAATAGCTGTTCTGCTACTGCTCATCTTTCAACAATTTAGCCAAGCATAAATCAAAGCTTATCAATTATCTATATATTTTATGGGGAGAGTTATACTATCAGAATAACATGCTTAATGAATGACACAGAAAAATTATCAAGATTGTATTTCCTCCCAAGTGTATTCTGCAGATCAACAGAAAGAAAAGAGCTTTCTACAAGTGATTCCATAGATTTGTACATGGAAATTTTCATATTACCTCTGAGAGGTCCTGAATTAAAGTAACAATACATTTACTTTGTTCAAGGAACTCCACAAAACAAATTTTGATATGAGTATTAATCTTCTCCCCACATTTTGAGGACTGCCACTTTGGAACAATCAAAAGAGAGTGAGATAGGTAGAGCGAGAAAATATTATTAAGGTAGTTGTCACCCATACCAATAATATGAAATTGGCATACATTATGTAAGCCTCTCTGAATTTAACTCTCTCCAATTAAATTAAAGGCAAATTTAAAATCAGGAACAAGATAAGTATGTCCACTCTCACTACACTTATTCAATATATTACTTGGAATTTTAACCAGAATAATTTGGCAAGAGAAGAAAAAAAAGTCTACAAATAATGAGAAGTTCAATTATCACTGTTTGCAGATTATATGATGCTATACTTAGAATATTAAAAACAAACACCAGAAGACTTCTAAGCCTGGTAAGAAAAAATTCAGCAATGTTTCAAGAAATAAAATCAACACATAAAAATCAAAATGTTTCTATACACTAATAACAAATCTTCTGAAAAGAAAATTAGGAACACAATTCCATTCACCACAGCCTCAAAATAAATAAACAAACAAATGAACAAATAATCTAGGAATAGATCTAATCAAGGAAGTACAAGATCTCTAAAATGAAAATTATAGAACACTACAGAAAGAAATTGTAGAAGACAGTAGAAACTGGAAAGACCTATCATGTTCTTAGATAGGCAAAATTAATATTGACAAAATGAGCATATTATGAAAAGTTATCTACATATTCAATGCAATACCCTTCAAAATGCCAATGACAATCTTCACTGAGCTAGCAAAAGCAGTCTTAAAATTCATATGGAGGAATAAAAGTCCCAGAATAGCTAAAGCAATTCTGAGAGGGAAAGAAAAAAAAAAAATCAGTGCTGGATGCCTCACAATACTCAATTTAAAATACTACAGAACTATAGTAACAAAAATAACACAGTACTAGCATAGAAAGCAGACACAAAGACCAATGAAATAGAAGACAGACACAAAGTCACACAAATACAATAATCTGATCCTTAACAAAGGTGCCAACAACATACCTTTCAGAAAAGACAGTCTTTTTAGCAAATGGTGCTGAAAAAACTGTGCATCTATTTGTAGAAGAATAAGATCCCTATCTCTCACCCTGTAGAAAAGTCAACTGAGATGGTTGCACACAAGTAATCCTAGCTTCTCAGGAGGCTGATGCAGGAATATTGAGAGTTCAAAGCCAGCCTCAGCAAAAGTGAGGCACTAAGCAACTCAGTGAGACTCTGTCTTTAAATAAAATGCAAAATATGGCTGCAGATGTGGCTTAGTGGTGGAGTGCCCTTAAGTTCAATCCCCATTACTCCCCCCCCAATAAAAAATGTTATCTGAAAGAGGATCAACTACTTATGAATTAAACCAGAAACTCTGAAACTGCTAGAAGAAAACATAGAGTCAACACTTCAACATACAGTAACAGGCATATTTCTCAATAGGACTTCTAAATATCAGAAAATAATTGCAAGAATTAATAAATAAATGGGATTAAATTAAATTAAAAAGCTTCAGCCCAGCAAAAGAAACAATTAAGAGCTTGAAAAAAGACCCCACAGAATAGGAGAAAAATAATTTCCAGTTACTCTTCTGACAGAAAATTAGTATCCAGAATATATAAAGAAATCAATAAACTTACCCTCCAAAAAACAAATAACCTGATCAATAAATGGGCAAATGAACTGAATGGATGTTTCTCAAAAGAATAAATGCAAATTACCAGCAAATAGATGAAACATGTCCAATATCATCAGCAATCAGGGAAATAAAAAATCTACACTGAAATTTCATCTCACTCCAGTTAGAATGACAATCATAAAGAATACAAATAATAATAATAAATGCTGGGGAGGATGCAGGGGAAATGATGATGTAAGTGGGATTGGAAATTAGTATAACTACTATGGAAATTAGTATGGAGGTTCCTCAAAAAAACAGGAATGAACCAAAATCAGTATACTATTGCAATATATTTATGTATACAAATAGATATACAATGTATGTATACATACATTCAAATACAATGGAGTTTCACTCAGCCATAAAAAAAATGAAATTATGTCATTTGCAGGAAAAATTGATGGAACTGAAAACTATGATGTTAAGGGAAATAAACCAGACTCAGAAAATAAAAGGTCATATGTTTATCTCATATGTAGTAGCTAGAAAGGAAAAAGCGAGACCAGTGGGGTAGAGGAAGGGGACCCAGAGGGGAGGAAAAAGTGGAACAAAAAGAGGTACTGAGGAATAAAAAGGATCAAATTATGTTATGAACAGGTACAAATATATCATAACAAATCCCTCTAATATGTATAATTATAATGCACCAATAATTTTTCAAAGGAAATTAAAGTTGAAATAATACCTATTTAATGGCCATGATGTGAAGTCTCTAATTTGTTGGCATAGGGTAAGTAGTAGTAGTAGTTAAAGTGGCAGTAATTATAGACAAACATATACAAAACATATACCTGTGAACATCCCCTTCTCTTCAGGAATTACATATAGCATATGATGTTTTCTTTGAAAATTCTACTTAAGGAATAATATTTGTGATTTATTGACTCACTATTTCACGTCTCACTGAGGCTCATTCATGAACTAATTCTCATTAAAAAAATAAAAAAAAATAAATTAAAAAACTTGATTCAGGGAGGAAAGAGTGTTTGGTTTCAGGTGTCTTACCTCTATTGCATGCTTTCCTAAACTTGCTGCAATGAAGTTCCTTGGCCATTTTGCTTTTGGAAAAAGTATAGGTATTCTGCACATACATTACAAGCTTTTCAAATCTGTAAGGGTATTAAATAATGCTAGAAGGACAATAACTAGCAGAACAATCCATGATTGTGTAGATCTTCCACCTGAAAATGACACTATAACTTTCAAAACAAATTATCTAGGAAGGCATTGTCCAACTGCTACTTTTTCACAACTTGACCTATGGATTCAGGGAAAAGTTAATGCAAGCAAGCTGGAAGAAGAGTATTGACAAACTGATTTAAAGTTTATAAAAGGCAAATGATCCAGAATAGCCAGTAGTATCAAAGGAGAAAAAAGTTGGAGGACTGACACTACCCAACTTTAAAATTTACTTTAAAGCTATAGTAATCAAGATTGTGGGATATGGGTTAAAAAAATAGATAAAGGGAACAGAGTAAAGGGCCCAAAATAAACTACATAAATACAGTCAACTGAACTTTGAAAAGGGGATAGTGGAGATTCGTTAGGAAAATAATAATAATCTTTTTAAATGATGTTGAAATAACTGGGCATCTCCTCCCGTCCTGGACTATCTCAAAGCTCATCAGTATGCTCTACATTCAGCTTTGCACTTTCAGATTTCCTATAACTCTACTGAGCCACTTTTCCTTCACTTATGATGATCCACCTTTAACATAGGAATTTGTAAGGGACTGTGCATAAAAGGGAAAGAAATATACTCAGTCTTTAAGTTCATGACTCTTACAATCTTTTGAAGGTAATAGATGTAATTTTTTTAAGGAATCCTATACTTACAGCAATCACAATGGTGCACACCTCAGTACCAGCCTTAGCAATTTAGCAAGACTCTGAGCACCGTAGCAAGACCTTGTTTCATTCTTACTTTATAAAAAAATAAAAAGGACTGGGGATGTTGTTCACGATAAAGCACCCCGGGTTCAATCCCTAATACCAAACAAAATAAAGCAAAATAAAGAATCCTGAAAGCATCTAATTACAAACTAAAATATGATCTGTAATGGAATTGCACGCTTTTAAGAGAATATAGGTTAGGGGATAGGGTAGGGAGTGATAAAAGAAGAGAGAAGCAATGCTTAAGGTGAGATTGAGTGAAAACAAGGAGTTAATTAAGTGAATTTGAAGGAGAAGAAAAGAGTATTCTACACAAGGTAAGAGCATATGAAAAGCACATAAAATTGGAAAAAAGCAAAGAGGAATGTAAGTACCACATTTCTGAAGGGAGTTAGAGGGTGATTTATGAGGAGGCCAGACAGGAAGTAAGTGTACATAACTCAAATGGCTTGAGTCTAAATCAAAAGAGTCTGTGATAAAAATTGGGTAGTTTTATTATCAAGTAGTTTTCCAGCTCTGACATGCACCAGGCATGAAGGAGTATCCCTTTCATGAACAAGGATGTCACCAGAGCACATTGCTTCTTTGGGTTACTAGACATTTGGAAAAGAGGCACTTTGGCTTCACCTTGCCTAAGGTTTCCATTTTCATTGATGATCCAATAGGAAATATGTCAAATTCTAACTATATCCCATTCTACCTAATTCATCTTCTGGTAGCAGTTATAGGAAGTATATGGGATCTTTCTGTGCCCTCTTTTCTGTACATGCATGAGGTTGTATAGTCTTGATTTCAGGTGCACTGCAAATAGTAATAGAAATTATGGGTGTTCACACAATTTACCAAGCACTTTAATGACTTAGATTTGAGCATCTTGTATAACATTTCCCTCAAGTCATTTTTTTTTAATGCTGGGGATCATGTATGCTAAACACACACTCTTCCACTGAGCTATACCACAGCCCCCTGTTCATTAATTTCTTTAGACTGGAAAGTCTAATTCTACAATGATTCAATTTATGTTTATGTGTGGACTGTAAAAAACAATTGATTTCAAGATCTCTTGGTGTTTTCATGAATTCACAGGCAAAAATTTTACATGAATTTCAATGTGCAGTTACAATATATGGTTAAAGTGATTTAAATTCTATAATTCTACTTGGTATTCTTGAATCTTTAACTAAAGTTACTTACTAAATACATGTTTTTGCTGTCATTAGGAAAAATAATGATTCATGAATGTAGCTCTAAGGGCATAATTTTACCATAATGTCAACTGATTATTATATAATTCCTCTGTTCTGGTCTAAATCCAATCTGATTTCCTTGAGGGAACATCTAATAATTGCAATCAGAAAAAAAAAAAAAAACTCTTATGGACAATAACTTTCACTGAAAACCCATTTAGACAAATAAGCAATAATTGATAGCTTCCATGACATAAAAATACATACACACAATATGCATACATAGACTTTTTTTATATTTCTCACATTGACAGTTTTTACAAAAAGTCAGGAAATGCAGTTTAGTCTAAAACACAGCTTAATTTTTATTTAAAGTGATTAACATACAGACAAAGGGATCTCTTACTCATATCAGAGTGTCAGTCCCTCTGAGCGCCTTTCTTGGACTCTCAGCATCTCACATCTCTTTCATTACTGGTCTTTAACACATTTTAAGTTTGCTTGTTCAAAAGTCACATCCCTTTTCACAGGAGCAGAAACATTTTATCAAGCTTTGTGCTTCATACACAGCTAAGGAAACATTCTTTTGGCATTTATCAATATCTATATAGATATACACACATATATGAAAAGGAAAGGAGAACAGGGGCAACAGACCAAGCAGGTCAATAACCCCAGTGCAAACTGATCTTGACCACTTAAGTCTCCCTCTCTCTGATGGCATGTGGCATAGGTCCTTGCTTTCCTATACTGAGGGTTGGTCGGAGTTGCAGAAACAATAAGGAGGCAGCAGTGCTCCTATTTAATCTCCCTCAGGGTGATATATTAATTTCTCCTATCCTCGATAACAAACTACCAAAAACATAACATCTTAAAGCAATGCAAATTTATTCTCTTGCAGTTCTGGAGGTCACAAGTCTGAAATCAGTTTAATTGAATTAAAGTCAAGGTATCCGCAGACCATGCTCTCATAGAAGACCCTGGGGGAGAATTTTTTTTTTTTTCCAACTTCTAGAACTACATTCCTAAGATTCCTTGGCTCCTAGCCCCTTCCTTCATCTTCACAGCCAGTGTGTAGCATCTTGTCTGTCTGACTCGGCTTCCCTATACTTCCATCTGCTTCAGTCAGATGGTCTTCTTCTCTCCTGCAATGTAATCTCCCCATCTCAAGATCACATCTGCAGAAACTCTTTTGCCATACAAGATGACATTTACAAGCAAACCCAGATTCCTTGAGTGGTATTATCTATCCCACTGCAGATGGGGAAGTGGACACTCTCGTAAGACATCTCTGAGTCTAATCCATCTCCTCTTGGCAGACAACTTAGCAGCAAAATAGACATCCTCTAGATGTCTCTTGACATCCCTTTGGGACTAGACTGGACATTTTCTTTCTCTCATTTTCTTGGAGGGCCCAGGTTTACATGACCTTCCTTCCTACCTGAGTTTTGAAGTGTTCACAACATGTAGAGCTTTGAATAGGTTAGTTTGCAACATATATTTCAAATTCTTGAAAATAAAATGTCCATTCTGAGAGTCTCAGATATATAAATAGTTCCATTTTAACATGCTAAAGTGACCTGGTGTCCAGTGACTTTTGAGTCTACTCGGAATACCCCTAAGTTAATTTGTCTTCCTGGCTGCTGTCAAATAGCAATAATTAATCCAAGTAAGCACATTATTGCTATTGGGATTTCTTTCTTCCTTTTTCTATTTCTTTCAATCCAAATTTTTCTTCTGTCCAAAAGGAAAAAAGAAATTCTCAGTCACTAGAAAAATTATGAACAAAAGAAAAAGTAAAGGGTAAATTGAGTCTACTTCATTTCTTTCTCTTGGTTAGTGTTTCTTAGAAGTTATTTTTTTCATTGCTAGGCAACAAAGAACAACTTATTTATTTATTTATTTATTTTGCTGTACATAATATTACATGGATTCCCTGGCATCTGACTGGCAGAAGTTTTAGTTAACAAATTATAACTACTTCAATATTAGCCTCAGTAATGACAGAAAATAAACAAATACCACTACTATCATAGGATCTCACTCAAAACCACACAAAGAGTTTTTGAAAAACATTTTTAGTCTTTCCTATCTTGAAAACAGCTTTCTTATCGAACTGGATTCCTCTTCAGACAGTGAGGAGATATTTCCACAGAGTTTGCAATGTCATAGGCCATGACACTCTAAAAGACCCTGTGTAAAGAGCTACTTACTTTCTCATTATATAGTACATGAGATGCACTCAAAACATTTACTATTATTCACTAGAATCAAATTTAGTGTAAGAATCTTAAGACAAAATGGAAAGGAGAAAAGAAACTGAATCAGAATCACATGTCTTTAAAAAAAACAGAAAAAAAATAGTATGTATAAAAGACAAAAGAAGACACTTGAGACAAAGATTGATCCTCAAATGCAATAAGAAAATTCAGGTGAAATAAAGCCTTATGATATAAGCCAGTTACCAGAGGGAGAAAAGCCCAGAACAAAATTTATTGCTTGTTTTTCACTTGAAATTGTTCAAAACAATAAATTAGGCTCTGTTTTAAAGAAATCCTTCTGAATAATGTGTATGAGTCAAAATGAACCTGTTTTTCCCACCTTAGTTTCTCTCATATGGACATGAGAGAAAATAACCTGATGGGATAGAATCACCAAATAAAAATTCTCTAAGGTTTAAATCTAAACCTTGAGCATGGCTGGGACAGAAGGTGGGTACTTATTTCTCAGGTGATAAGGGAAATCTTCTTGGTCTACTCAAACGTTTCAATGATATCTTTGTAAAGTACCAACATCATGTGTGTGTATGTTTGTGCATGTAATATACTAGATACATTACATTTTATTCTGAATAACATGTTAAAAGTGAAGTAGTATTTGTATATCTTTAAACTATAATGTTCAGAATATCAGGGACTGGGATCTGACATTTTATCAGGTAACCTGGTCCTATGCATTTAATTTTTGGAGCATCACTACAGAAAATCTGCTACCATACACCTTTTCATGGTCTTAGTCTTTGGACAGCAACATTCTTAATGGAGCTGATGTTAAAATAGAACAATATGCAACATAACTATACAATGGAACACTGGGTAAAGAATAATGTCTTTAACCAGGCAGAGTGATGCATGTCTGTAATGACTGTATTCCCGGACTGTAGCTAAGGAAACTGAGGCAGTAGAAATGCAAGTTAAAGGCCAGTTTTGACAACTTAATAAGACTGTATCTCAATTTAAAAAAAAAAAATTGGGAGCATCTGGGAGTGTATCTCAATGATAGAACATACCTGGGTTAAATCTGCAGTATGGCAAAAATAATTTAAAAAATTTAAAAATGTCATTAATAGGTAAAACCTTATCTCAGAAATCACACAAAACTTAATTTGAATTCAAGCTCTACCAGTTACTAATCATGTGAAACAGGGAAATAATTTTTAGATCGACCTTTATTTTTTTCATTTTAAAATGGGAATTAAAAACTGTATTTTTGAAGGACAGAATTCAGTAACATAACATGTGTACATAATGCTTAGAATGACAAGACATTACATCAAATAAGCACTCAATAAAGATATTTTCTCTGTTAAGTATCTTTGCTTTCAAAATAGCTGGTAGAAATATTTGACTATCTGCTTTGTAAATTATGTGAGAATATGTATGTATGCATTTGTCCTAATTTAGGGTACCATGTTGAATTATTTATTCTTGCTACTCCATCCTAGTCAGCAAATGCTTTTTTTTTCCCCTACTAACTAATGTTAATTCTAAACAAAGAAAGAAAAACATAGAAAGATATCCTCTTTTAACACAGTGGGATGGCAATTCAACCAAGGCAAAGACAGCCTTGTTTTGACATTTGTGCACTGCTCGTGTGGATAAAATGTCTTTCATATCATAAGGTGACAGATAATTTTAAAAATTTTAAATAAAATTTAATTCCTGCATAATGCTCTTTAGCTTTTAATCCATTTCAATGTATGACATTTAATTTTGCCCTTTAAAATAAGTTGAATTTGAATGATATGGGCTGAATTATGTCCCCCCTACTCTAAATACATATGAATTCTTACTGTACAACACCTTGAAGAATGTAAACTTCTTGGTGACAATGTTTTTAAAGAGGTAATTGAGTTCAAATGAAGTCATTAGAATGAGCCCTAATCCCCCGCCCCCCCCCCAAAAAAAAAAAAAAAAAAAACACCTGTTGTCTTTAGAAGAGGACATTATGGAGCAGACATGTGCAGAAGGGAGACCAGGTGAAGACAGCCATGTACAAGCCAAGGAGAGAGGCTTAATGGCAGACTCCTCACCCCTGAAATTATGAGAAGGTTCATTTTGGTTTAAACTACTTAAAATGTGTGCTACAGTTTGGATATGAGGTAAGCCCCCAAAGGTCATGTGCAAGACAATGCAAGAAAGTTTAGAAGTAAAATGATTAACTTATGAGAGCCTTTACCTAATTAGTGCATTAATTCACTTGAATGGATTAATTGAATAGTAACTGTAAGCAGTAGGGTGTGTATACATTTTATCCTTAGTAAATAGTACTCTCCCTGTTTCCTGGTGCCAGCTCCTGAGCTGCTTTCCTCTGCCACACCCTTCCACCATAAAACATTGCCTCATCTTGGGTCCAAATCAATGGAGTCAGCCATCCACAGACTAAGACCTCAAAATACATGAGTCCCAAATAAACTTCTCTTCCTCTAAAATTGTTCTTATCAGGTCTTTTTGTCATAGCAATGAAAAAGCCAACTAAAATATTGTGGTATTTCCTTAGGATAACCCTAGAAATCTGATACAATGTTTTATGCCCATTTTAAAGATAAGGCAAATAGTGAGTGAGGATTTGTATTCTTATAAATAGAACTTCCTCACATAGTCAGAAGATTGAGTTGTAATAGAATAATGGCTTTATATGTCTCCACCACTACAGAATGACACTTACTTTTACAGCAGGATGTGATATGGGGGTATCATGGATCTAATCATGGATGCAAGTCCATGCATCCTTGAATATGTTACCTAATATAAATTCCAGGGTCTTTATTTAAAAACTCCTGATTTATGCTCTTGGAAAAGTAAGTGCTTGTGATTAATAAGCTGTATTTTTGATGAAACTTCTCAGATGATTCTGACAGAGACAGCCAAGCAACATTTGGGTATCCCAGCTAAACAGACTAGCAAACAGACTATGAGTTTTAAACTGGACATATATAAACTTGAATTTTAGTTTTGTTTCATAATTCCATTAATAGCTCTGGATTTTGGATTCTTCATCTATAAAAGATAAGTCAGCAGCTACTGCAGACATAGGTTGTATGATTGCATTTGTATCCATATGCTACATATAGGCACCCCATCTTCAGATGGCTTTTTGTGGGTTTGTTTGGGTTGCTTTTGGTTGCTTTTTTATACTGTGTATAATAGGCTTTCTGGAAGTCTGATTGAGGCATCTACTTTCAGTAACTTGGCTTATGTTTGGTTCCTAAACCTTGGCAATATTAGACACAATGAGCATCCAAAGTCTTCCCTGCCATATGGATTTCCAGTTATTCAGGCTATCAGGCTCACATTTGCCTTAATGATTCATGATCTCTCTTTCAAAAGATTATCATCCCAGGAAGAAAATGATCCATTGAAATCCCAGCAGGACATTCAGATTCTTACCCAAACCAGATTTCTGGTCCAATAGCAATTCTTTTGTTTTAGTTTAGAGCCAAAATGTACCAAGCCATTTTACAAAGTGCTTGGGAAATTACTTTCAATGTGATAAGCCAAAATCACATCTTGAGTTAGTGTTTCATCTATTTCTGGTAGAAATTTCTCTGGGTACTCAAATCCCAGCCTTTAAATCATAGCACATTTCTAAGGACCAATCATGGCAAATTTTATCTCCTTTGTTTCAGACAGTTGAAATCCAGAATCAGCTTGACAATCCTACACTCCAATAAATTGCCAACCAAAGAGAATGAGATTCACCCATTATTCTTTCTGTCACTCTATCCTGAACAATCAAAGTCCAATCTGTTTGCCTTTCAGTGTTTTCTAAAACCCTTGTCTCTCTCAGCTCTCCTTGGTGCCATTATTCTCACTCTCTTAAGAGGTGAATAGAACACTTGTTTGGGGAAAATTCTATTAGCCAAGACATCCAGCATCTCCTCCTAATAAATCCTTGCCAAGGGACAAGAGATCAATAAGCAAAATAACTGAGTCATTATCACCCAAACAGTATTAGGTTATGGTGTTTTCTCAAAACTGAATGAGCCAAAGGTTTTAAGTAACACCTTGGAAATAATATTTTAATGTGAGAGACTAAATCATTATCTATTGTTTGTCTGCCAACCATCATTCATGTCTCTGTTGACAAAATATATGGAAAAACTCCTCTTCACCTGAAGGCAGAAGTAGTTCTTCCCAAATTCCTTATATGGGACCAAAAATGAGACAGGAGAAAAGGGTACTCTTAGAGACTATTTTACTTGTTACTGCTGGGTCATAAATCTCCATAGTAATTTAGGCTTTGGAAGACTTCCTCTGGGTATTGTCTGATGCTAGAAGCATTTCCTTTCTGCATTCTAAATGTCTATCATAAGAAACCATATGTGAGCAGACTTGTTAAGCCCAAGATTTTACTCTGGGATAGCAGTGAAAATCGACTACTTTTTTAAAGCATGGATTCTTGTTCTCTATTTTCTATTACTCTCTATTCTCACATGCATTTTTCTCCAAAGAAGTTTCTTAAATGTAACCCCCCCAACACACACAGAATTTTAGATCATTTTTGCTTTAGAAATATTAGCTGAACACTAATCATGTGATAAGCAAACTACCCCCATATTGAGAGAAAAAAAAAATATGATAAATAACTTCTTTTTCTCATAGAATATGCTTTATGATAAGAGACACATTCATGCATTAAAAAAGGTAATTTTAGCATTATGCAGAAATTTTAAGGGTTTTACACAAACTGTTACAGATGTGTAGAAGAACATCGAAAGCCCAAGTTGGTGGCAGAAGTGGGTAGGTAAGAATACATTTTCGAAGAGGTAACAACTGAAATCAGAGGTGGTTTAGAAGGGAAAAATAATAGGGTAGGAAAAGGGGATGAGAGTGTGAGCTGGATATAACAGGATTGGTACAGGATTCATGCTAAATCTAAAGCACATTAGTCTTGAGTATTGTTCAAACAGTATTAAGACTGACAGATGATGAGGTTGAAGAAGGCAAGGCATGAGTCATGGAGTGGGAGAATATGATCTAAGGAACTTAGACCTCATGCTAGTGATAATGAGCACTCAGAAAAAAGTTCAAAGTAGGAGAATAATACAGTTCCATTTGTGCTTTGGATGGTCCATTTTCCTAATAAAGTGGAGAGTGGATTTGCAAGGTGAGAAGGACTAGGTGCAGGGAGACTAATTAGGAGCCTTTTTTCAACACTTTAGGTGAGAGCTAATGAGGACTTCAACTCTCAGTAGAGATGCAAATATATAGAAATCATGTTTTTAATTATTCAAAAACCAGTTTTGATTTCTTTTGCCAAAGTAAATCACTCCTGAATACAAGGTACTATAAGGGAAAAGCATTTTCATGGATAAATTGCATGCATTAAGCCAAATATGGCACACTTCTTTAAGCTCCCACTGAAGAATTTTTAAGTAACACTGCTTGGGTAACTCCACATTATTTAAATTACAACAAATAAGAATAAATTTTATTTGGGCAATGTTCCTGCTCTTCTCTTTTCTGCTGTAGTTGCCATTAAATAGGAATGAGAATACCAGTTTTACTCATTTACTAAAATGTTTGTGCTTGTTCTTGACCATACTGGAATTTTTCTTGCTGAAAGACAATTTTTTTTTTCTTTGCTGACTAAAAAGTAAATAAATTTAAAAATAAAATTAAAATCTAGTTCTCTGGAAATATGTATTATTTCTCAAAAGGTTCTCAGGTTCTTTGACATATTAAATTTATCTTACCTGTCACCACCATCTTCTTTCAAGCCCTGAAGTCTGGGCAAGGATCATGTCATATTAATAGTTACTCATGGGAGCCACTGTTAATGAAATGCCCAAAGTAATTTATTACATTTGATTCAGCAGCTGTGCTATTTTGGAAGTTCCTTTTTAGACCCAAAGAAAGATAGATTGAGGCAAAAAATAAAACTTCCCCCAAATCTTCAAGTGTTGGGATTTTGACTTCAGTTATGTTAGGAAGCCAGATTTCAATGTCTAAACACAGAGAAACCCTGTTTTTAAATCTTTTGAAAATATGGTGAGTAAAAGGCAGGATTTGCAAAATGCATCCTACTGTCATGTATAACTAATTAGAACAAAATTAAAAAGGAAAGATCTGCACATTGGTAGTTAAATCCATGATGTTAGCTCACCTGGAAACACAGTGGCCATCTCAGGTGTAGGACATTTCTTGAGGTAATATAGACGAAAACAACCAAACCAAAGGGAAAGCAGTCATTGATTCTGTTTCCTGTCCTCTGACCCACCTGGATTATCACATGGGGTTAGTTTCAGCTTTGTTGGATTGTGTAATCTGAATCTTCAAAGAGATTTTCTAAACTAGTGGAGCATAGATAGTTATAAATATTTATAAGGAAGAATAAGCCAAGAACATATCAAAACGTTCCTCAGGACCTTTCAAGGACCTGGTAGGTAAGTCAGAGATACTTACAACACATTCACACTCCCAAACCCTGTCACATTGATTTTCCCCAAAACAGTCTGTAGGCCTGACTACAAGTTAGAAGTGCTGCTTTTGGTTGGTACAAAGAGAAAAGTAGCCAGGTCAACAGTGACTGAAAAGAATACTCTTTCAATGTTCTTGCCATGTTTTAAATTCCCACACCACTTTCCAAGATAACTCTGATGTGAACATAATTATTCCCTCTAGTCGATGAGAACACTAAAGGTTAGAAAGATGTTGCAACCATCTCCATGTCATACATCATGGCCAATCAAGCATTTTGAACCCTTTTCTTAATTCACAAGCATGAAAGGGGGATCCTGTTTGATAACCTCTTTTTTTAAAAAAAATATATAATTGCTGTATGCATACTACTTTTATTGTTTTCAGTTATATATAACATCACGATCCATTTAGACATAATTATAAAAGCATGGAATATAATTTGCTATAATTCAGTCTCCAGTACTATGCCTTTCCCTCCCTCCTTCTTCCCCCTGTCCCCTTCCCTCTGCTCCTACTGATCTTTCTGCTATTTCTTGTGGATATACATGGAGGTGATATTTATTGTGGTAATATTCATATATGTGCATAAGAAAGTTAGGTCAGATTCATTCCAGTGTTCCTCCTTATACTTTTCCTCTTCTCTCCTGGTCAACCCTCTTGAGCATTCTACTTTGATGGAATTTCCCATCCTCACCCCTTTAATTCTCCTTCTTCATCTCCTCCTCCTCTTCCTCCTGCTCTTGATTATGCTCCCCTTCTTCCTCCATCCTCCTCTTTATCTTTATTTTGACTAGCTTTTTCATTCATAGGCTAATTTTGACATATGGGTCTTTTAGCATTATAAAGTCATGAAATATTTTACTTTCAAATTAAAAAAAAAAAACACTGTTAAGTTGGAGACAAAAGGGTCTTTTTATCCACTACTAACTCTAATTCTATAAATGATATTATATGACTAATATTCCATTCTGGGGTCAATCTGGGCTAAATCTAGAGTTTGGGAATACTCTAGGCTGTCAAAAAGACTGAAGTGAGAGAGAGAGGGAAAAAATATATGGTTTGTTAACAGGAAGGCACCGAAAAAAAAAAAAAGTCATAGAGTGAATTCAAATATGTCCCAATAAGGATCTTAATTTGCTCTAATTTTTCATTCTCTTAAAAATTAATCTTACTTAAGAATCTATATAGATAATTAATTTAATAAGTAAACAGATTTAATGGTTTAGCAAAAATATCATTCTGTTTCATACTTTAAAATCTATATAAATAATACATTTCCTTTCTGTAAAGTTGATCTTTTCCTGAATTGACCATTTTGGCACACAATGATTATATATTAGGCAATGGAATGATAAGAATCTAGTTTGGGTGG
Source organism: Marmota flaviventris (assembly GCF_047511675.1). Lineage (NCBI taxonomy): Eukaryota > Metazoa > Chordata > Mammalia > Rodentia > Sciuridae > Marmota > Marmota flaviventris. Next base: position 24,762,677 of record NC_092506.1, on the reverse strand, counting down.
AATGTAATCTTGTTGATTAGATCCAGACCAAACAATTAGCCCATAGTTAAATGTTTTATTAGAAGTTATAATAGCATAGATGCATTTGTATATAACATTTAACTCTGAAGACTTACTTTTAAAAAGAAAATATTGTATCTAATTGTGTGTATTATACACACACACATACATATATACAACTATATATACACACAAATTCTTAAAATGCATAGGTGTATACATAGGGGCACTTTTAAAATATCAGTTAAAAATCAAGTCATTTAAGAATCATTAATTTAGAAAATTAAAGCCTCCATAATTTATGTGAATTAAAGATACAGAAAGAGTCAGTGTTGTTGTTCATTCACCTTTTTTTTTTTTTATAAAGCTAAGATTTTACATTTTCATAGTTGCTACCACAAAGCTATATCAAAACAGTGCTCAGTCAGGCACCGTGATGCACTCTTGTAATACTAGGTACTTTAGAAGCTGAGACAGAAGGATCACAAATTTGAGGCCAGACAACTCAGCAAGACCCTGTCTCAAAATAAAAAAAAATAAAATAAAATAAAAAGGAATGGGGATATAGTTTAGTGATAGAGCACTGGCCTGACATATATGAGGCACTGTGTTGTATCTCCAGTAACACTAATCTAATTAATTAATTAAAACAATTTTGTCAGCACATATCTCTTGTCAGGGTGATAATCTGAGAATGGAATGTGGGGTACAAACATTCATGATCTTTTCTCTGCATGACTTTCCAAAATGTAGAAATATAAAAATACTACCAGCCTAATTTTATACAATTTGGACCATAGTCTTATAGGATCAGTGAAAATTTATAAGCACTATTAGCTCTTTATAAGAATCATGAATTTGAATTGAATTCAAATGAATAGAAAAAACTGTCAATGAAAATCTAAACATGGCTGTACTTGATGTGATCTTCTTATTGTCCAATATTCAGTAAAGTATTGGTTTTGAGTGTTGGATAGTACCAAAATTAATATACTTGCCTTATTTCATTAAAATGTAATTTAAAATTCTCAGGTATTTATACCAATATCTTACCCACTGCATTAATAAAGAAATATTTTAATATAGCATTAACTTCTGTTGCATTTTACAACTGAAGAGTTTGTAATATCAAGAGTCAAGGCAGAGATTAAATATCATCAACCAAGTCCTTTCTTTACCCATAGAAACTTACTGACTTCTGCCAAACTTCTAGAATTTTGAATTGAATTGCTTTGAACCATCTGTATGACTCTTCTTATTTAATGAAATTTCTTGAAGCCAGCACCTTATATAGCTAGGTTTTGGACTGATATGTGTAGTCTTATATTACCTTCTACTGTTTCCTCCTTTATCTGAAATACATGGATTATACCACATCAAGCAGAATATGAAACACTATGAACACATGAATAAATCTTAGATCATATCCACTAATTTATACACATTATTTAGGAAAGTAAAATAAAATAGGTATGTCTTCAATAGTATTGACAATAAATCTAACCTACACTTTATAGGTTTTTAAGGTTTTTAAAGAGAGAAAAAACAATTTGAGTAATACAAAAAAGAAATAACCAATGTGGACAATAAAAAAAATATGATCACTTTAACATGTCAATGTCAGGAATAAATTTTAATAAAGGGAAAACTGTTATAGATTTAAAAAGACAGAATATAACCAAAAGTGATGTATAGAAGTTTTCTGGATCCAAGTTCAAACAAACCCTAATGTAAAATACAGTGTGGAAATAAATGGAGGAGTCAAATATGGACAGGTAATTAGGTGACATTGAAGAATTAGTTAGGTGTGATAGTGTTATTTTAATTTAAGTTAAAAAATCTTTATATTTGAGAATGTATGTGGAAATATTTTGTGATAAGTAGCATGTAAATATGTGTGTATGATGTATATGTATACATACATATTTATTTATTTTAACTCTTCCTGGAAAGTAATTAATGAAGCAAAATATAAATATAGGTTAAAAAAATGTTAAGTCTACATGATGTGGTGAAATATTTATATATTTATAAGTATATTTGTAAAATACAATATAGAGGTAAATGGGGGGTCAAATATGGACAGGTTGTTGAGGAATTTTTGTTAGGAGTGATGTTACTTCTAATATTTATTGTGGTACTATTGTGATATTTATTGTGGTAAAATTCATATATGTTGAATAACTGTAGTTTTCTTATTTTAAATCCTATGGGTATATTTAAAGCAAAATGAATTTTTGAAAATGTAAATATGTATATGGAAATATTTTATGATAAATTATATATATATATATATATATATATATATATATATATATATGTGTGTGTGTGTGTGTGTGTGTACTATATAGATATAGATGTAGATATAGATAGTTTGTTTTAAATTATTGCAGGAAAATAATTAGTGAAGAAAATAATGGAAGGTCAGAAGTGCTAAATCTATATTATGGGGTTATATTTACCATTATTGTTCTATATATTTGAACATATTTACAATTAAATGGAAGAAAACAATTCTAATGCAAGTTATGTGCATGCATTCAGGCATTATGATTTACATAAATCACAATTTCCAAAGATGTTTAGGCAGGGTGCATAGAAAATACACTTTGGATAAAATAATCACCTCTGGATGGATCAGTTGTGACTAGACACAGAAAGGGATACTTTGGAATTCAGACAAATGCCATTTAAGTGCAGTTGGAGTATACAGCTAAGGCATAGATAGTATCAGGAGAATCACTTATTATGATGGACATTCAGTATGGGTCCCATTCATTCATTTGTACATTTCATAAACATTTAAGGGTCATAATCTCCATGCATATATGATGACATAAATATTATTGGGACACATTTACTGCCTAGACCACATTGGCAAGAAGACCAAACAATATTTCAGAAGAATTATTGACAAAATAAAGATGAGTAGCATGATGGCAGAGAAATGATGATAAGCTGTTGTTCCTGTGTGTCTGCAGTATCTTAAAGAATGATTATGAGTTTATCATTTGAAAATGAATAAGCATAGCCTACACAGTTGGAGTAATATATAAGAAGGAATGGTATTTCAAAACATTAAGAAATTTGGTATGGAATTTACACACACTACAAAAAGATAATGTTGGATAGGAATGTTTACATCATACTGTGAAAATCTTAAATGTGAGATTGAGGAATTCATGTATATTTCTATATTTTAATTTAATTTCATATTGAAAACTATCACACATGCCATATAAATCTAACAAAAAGAAGAATAGCATTATTTTTATTTGAATAAAATTTTCTCTTACATAAGAAATTTACTCTGCAGGGAAAGCAAATAAAAAATTTAAACTCTAAAAGTAGACTGACATCCCATGAGAATTATACTATAAACACCCATTGCACTCTCCTTTCATTTCTGCCTCTCTGCTTGGTCACAAGAGAGTGGGCTGAATAAGAATATGTCACTTTTCCAGCCTTACTTCTCTAAAAAAAAAATCAGACTTGCTGATAGGAAAAAAAAAAAAAAAACAAGTCTGGGATTCCTCATAGATTTACAGATTATCCCAACATCTACAAATAGGGCTGAAAGGTTAACCCAAGTGTATGACACACAAATCTCAGCATTCTGACAGTAGATTCTTAATAATCAGAACAGAAATGCTCAGTCACCAGGCAATGATTATCTCCAACAATAATAATAGTATAAAATTTTTATACTAGTAAAACATTGACAATACTTATGACCAACAAAATATGATTTGCATTCAGAAAACAGCATGTTCCATCATTATGCATATATACACATTCTCTTTATCCATTTCTCTGTTGCAGGGCATGTAGGCTGGTTCCATAGCTTAGCTATTGTTAATTGAGCTGCTATAAACATTGATATGGTTGAATAACTGTAGTTTTCTTATTTTAAATCCTTTGGGTATATAAGGAGGAGTGGGATAAATGGGTCAAATGTCGGTTCCATCCCAAGTTTTCTGAGAAATCTCCATACATACTTTAATTATATTAAAGATGTAGTTTATAAATTTTATATATATATATATATATATATATATATATATATATATATATGTGTGTGTGTATATATATACATATTTGAATATATATAAGATTTTTATGTAAGACTTTATACATATACAATTTTATATATCTAATAAACCACACATATACAGAGAAAAATATAAACATATCAATAAAATATTGGCTAGTCTGAGTAGTAGGGTTATGGATGATTTAAATAGTTTCTTATACTGTCCTATAATTTGTATTTCTATATGAAATAAATAGGTGGATTCACTATCTAGGGGCTATAATGGAGATAAGAGGGAGATCAGACAAAATAATTTTGTATAGGGAAAAATCATAGACAATATATAGTCTTTAATCAATAATAATAAAATGGACTTTACTAATATTCCAATTTTCTGAAGTATGAACCTATATACGGTTAGCATATTTGTCAGGGGCCATAAGTCCAAGACATGATCATATGATATACAAGACATGATCATATGAGGTACCCAGAAAAGACAGTTTCTGCTTAGTTCATTGAGTTGTGTTTCTTAATAGTTTCAGGAAAAGCTACAGAAATTGACTTTACCTTTAATTAATTTCTTATTACATTATTTTTTTCTTTCATTTTTGCAAAAGATATTTATTAAAAATTTTCATATACCAGGCACCAAACTAAATGCCATATTTAACTTGATAATAAGATGCTGGGAGCCATTAGCCAAGTAGGTATGACAATTTCCTTGCCAGCGTACCCCATGTTGCTGACATGTTGCAGCGACATTGAATGTAGGTGACCTTGCTCAAGGACCAAGGCAGATTAGGGTGATTCCGGTTTTAAGATAATCGTGTTTAGGGCGTTCCCAGTTTAGGTTCCAGGTTTAAGGTTTAAGATTATTCCTGCTGGGAATAGGGCGTATCCTGCTGCCTGAGTTCCCCTTGAGTTCTCACGGGATTCAGACAGTATATTTTGGAGATAGAAGCCCAGTGGGTGTGGATTTGGGCAGAGAACGTGGATTTGAGAGAGAACGTGGATTTCCCCAGAACGTGTTTGTAGACGGCTGGTGTGAGTTCGGGAATAAAGAGTTGCTGTTTGAATCTACAAGCTGTGTGGTGGCTCGTGATTGTGTGCCCAGCCAGGCTGCGGCATTTGTGCCCAGCCAGACTGTGGCAATAAGAGATAGAATGACCCTCTCTACAAGAAGGGAGTTTCCATCCTTCCAACACCTGCCCGGAACCAGCAAAGACACAATGCTTCTCTCAGTCAGCAAGTACCATGGAAGGCACCACCAGGTACATCACCACCATGGACAGCTCCTCTAGCAGTACTATTTCCCAAGGAGAATAAAAGGATATCTATAAACAGGTAGATACAGTTATTGCTAAATATCTGCAATCCCTTGTCTTCCCATGACATCGTACAGAATCATTCTAAAGAACAGACTGACTTGAATCTCAAGAATATTATTAATATTGTTATTCTTGAGATTCAATAAAGTTCTCCATTTAGAAGGAAAAGATAGGTTATAGATATCTTTAAATACTCAATACTGAAACATTAAATGTCAGGGTCACCTAGGAAACCCTGCAATTTTTTAGTCATTGTTGGTGTCTCATGACTCTATGTGGCCTGCTGGGACCAACCACCTATTACAGTTGAGGACATTTGTCTCTGATGCCATGCAGTCAATCTACTGTGATAGCAGCTTCTTTTTCTCAGTTAAGAGCACCCTACCAAGAGTCATGCCAATGGACAATTGCCCTCTTGAACTGCGGAGTTATCCTTTTCTATTAACTTTTAGCTGGGTCCATATTGAGGTTCCCTGTTAATGTTTAATTGCATATTAATGCTTCAGGAATGGAGGTGGGGTGTCAAGGAGAGAAAAACAATTGTCTAACAGGAGTCTCTTTTGGATGTTCAGAAATTTACTTAATTACCAGTGAGGCAATTTATATTAAAATGAGAGTGAGGAAGTGATAAAAAAAAAAAAAACAGTAAGCAAAGGGGTAGGTAAAGGGCAGGCGTCCAGGGAGACTTTAATCAAAGAGAAAAGAGAAAGAACATGGGAATGAAGAAAACAAGGCAACCATAGACACAAAGTGTCATGGGAAATGAGAAGCTTTGCAATGCAAATTATTTTATTTCCATTTCACATTCCTTTCCTTTGCCTCTGAATTCCAAAAGGCCAGTGGTACTGAAAATAGCCCCATTCCACAAAGTATTGCATAAATTTTGTGATTTCTGAGAGGGTCTTTTTTAGAAAAACCTATTCTAAAAGCAGCATTTATTTTTACAGGTGCAGAGTGGAATTCAAAAAAGAATTTATTTCTTAAAACTGTAAACACATTTTTGGAGCCAGCCCTGGTAAAAGTTCATGCAGCATGATCAAGATTTGGGTTAGCTAAGGATTTATTTCTTTAAGAGCAAAGACAAAAGAGAATAGAAATTTTGGACACAAATACTCAAACATGAATTAAACATTTCCTTGAATATCTAACCAGATTATACTAAATGCAGCTTAACCTTTTAAATGATTACTATGAAGATAAATTATTTCACTGAGCTATAAACATAATTAGCCCATGATCTATTCCTAATAACCAAAGATACTACTTTCTGGCTTTACTATTAAAACAAAAATCTGTATTTTTATTTTCAAGTTTAAAAATTAGGGATATGACAAATATTTAACATCTCTATAACCAAGACTGTTAGGGAGAGAAAATATAAGAAAGTAGGAATGGATTTTTTGGTTTTTTTGTTTTTTGTTCCTCTTCTTTCTTTCTATATTATCTTTGTTACTATTTCTTGATTATCTGTTCAGTGTTTTCATTTTTGGATATTTTAATCTGTATATGCCTCCCTCTTGCACACATAAGCATACACACATACTTGTAAAATCACATAAATGTTAACTGACACTAACATGTATACTACACTTGACACTTAAAAGCTGTAGGTCCCTGTATGTAGGTGGCTTCTACTGGTGGGGGTAGGGGAAGTGGGGGGATTATTATCTGACTGGAGCTCACCTCCTTTGGATTAGTAACTCTCAAGTAACTTGTCACTTGCACCGTGGTTAAATATAGCCTGCATATGGTTCAAAACATCTGTGATTTTACATTCATGCATAAATTATTTTGTACAGTGGAGTTTTGCAGAAAGCACCCTCCTATCACCATGGTTACCAGTTCTTCCTGTAGAGCTCTCTATTCATATTTGCTGTTAGTACAATCACAGAATGAGTGGTAGGGAAAAAATTCAAATATACAGTTTCACAAGCCAACCAGATGATGCTTGGTAGTATTGGTAATTAGCAGGAAGTTAGCACTGAGGAAGACTGATTGAACTTAAAATTTGTGGCACAAGATAAGCAGTGGATATAAATAATATGGGAGAAAGTAAAGTTGAATAAAATAGCCCCATTATCGGAGAGTGGTTAAAAGTTTTCTACTATACTTAACCCGCCGGAAGCCTTAATTCATGGTATTATTGTCTATATGTATGTTTGGTACAATGCTTGGTAACTTTCCTTTAGAATTGTTTGCTAATATTCCTGATTCAGTGTCACTGGCCTTAGTACTTAACATTGGTGATGTTAAAAAAAATAAAGGACAGAAAAGATGCTATACAGGGACATGCATACTGCATTGAAATAATTGAGAAAGATCTATGTCCTCCTAATTATTCTCAGTATGAAATTTAGTTCTCTCCTTAGTCTTGCTGTCTAAAACCAGCTGGATTTCTTTCCTTCCAACAGTGAGGTGTGAGATAAAACCAGTCACCTTAGTGCTCCATACTTCATCATTTAGAGTTTCACTCCATGTGTACATACATACACACACACACACACACACACACACACACACAAATTACTGTTGAATGATACCTACCTTGGAAGATAAGATAGACACATTATGCATTGGAAATTTTAAGGAGGTAAACTGAGATGCAACTTTATCAAGAAATAGTTCAAAGTTAAGGAAGCATAGCTTTAGACACTTAAAAAGTAAAACATTTATATAACATTGGCTCCCTGTGAATAAAGGGGATATTCTCAATTGCATTTCCTTTAATAAAACACACTGCATATTTTTCATTATAATCAATACCATGTCATATCTTAGTAATTAAGAAGGAAGGAGAGCCAGATTATGTATACTTCAGCTCCCTAAGAGAGTCAGTTTTTCTGCACTAAAATTGTTTTGCATTGTTTATTGATCAATTACATGGAGAAATTATCCTCCTTCTGTCTTGTTTGATATTCCTTCTACTACCTGTAAGGAAAATGACAAGCAGATAGAAACTTTTCTTCATCTGGATCTATTGATGCATGAAAAATAGACTCAATGGTTTGAGAACTGGAGAGACGATGAGATTTCCAAGTGAACTGGGAAAGTTTGTCCAGGAAAAATTTACTTAGGTAAATTGTAAGAAACACCTATTAAAATACGTGGATTAAGTTAGCAGAAATGTAAACAGAACAAAATCTAAATATAAGAAGGAACCCATAATTTAAAACAATAAAACCATTGAAGTTGGATTTCACTTAGAGAAAATTTGCCAAGTCGATTTAACTTGAGCCTCTGACCTAAGATTCTATGAGAAATATAAAACAGATAACAGATTCTTGGGTCAACTTCCCTGAGGAGTCCAATCATACAAGTCAATGTGTCAATCTCTCTGTCTCTTTGCCCCTTTCCTAAATCCACAGCACTAGGGTAGATGAGACACAAACCTAATACCATATCTTAGAATTCCAATGAAATGTTGCAGAACCAACAATATTTAGAAATGGAACAGAAAAGAGTCTTCCCTAAGAAACCATATGATACTTCATACAGTAAGTATTACAATATCAAATCATTCTACCATCTTATTCCAAAACTCTCAAATTATAAATGCAATTTAAAGTAGATCTGAGTAGCAGCATCACTAGGAATATAGGAGAAGCAAGTACATATGTTTTTTTGGAGAAATCCATTTATCATCTATTCCTTGAGACAGACTCAGAACTAAGGTAAAAACTAGGATCTCACTGTTAAAATCCATAAAATGCCCGGGAAGCTGGGGATATAGCTCAGTGATAGAGCACTTTTCTAGCTTGTGATCCCCAGCACTATAACAAAGTAGAGCAAAACAACGCAAAATTTAAAAATACCCCACCAAAAAGAAATCACTTAAAATAAAAGCCATAAGAAAAATAAAGCACAAATTCTACATCTGAAGACTTAAGTATCTACAATAATCAGAAACCAAATATTGAGTAGGTACAACACAGTGAAAGAAAAACGAGTAGTATAAGTTAGTAAGAGTAACAAAGAATTCTAAAATGAGTAAGTATATTTTAAATTTTTCAAGTTTAACTTTTAGAAATACAGAAAACTGAGATTTTAAACAATCTAATATATACACACATACGTAAAATGATTGTGTAAATTTGAAAGGTATAAAATAGTTCTTTTATAAATAAAAATGTTCTAGCTTTTTCTCTCTCCTGACAGGGACTTTCTCCTCTGTCTTGCTCTCCCTCGGTATATATATATACAGACACAGACATAGACACACACACACACACACACACACACACACACACATATACACACATATACACACACATATACATACATACACACATATATATGTACATGTATATGTACATATACATATAAACTTTGTTAATCATATGATCTCACATATATAAACTTTCTTATATAAACTTAATTAATTGCTCTGCCAATTCATCAGATAGGTGAATATATATATGTACATTGTATTATTAAAATAATAATTCATTTATTTGTCTTTTAAATTAAGTAAGGCAACTTATCAAACGAAGAACTTGGATTTAGAATCAGATGTAGTGAATTCCAGTAAAAAAATTGCAACATAATTTGTACATACTCTTGAGAAAATCATACTGTCTCTCAGTTCTCTTTTTTCTTATGTGAGATGTAAGACGTTTTGACTAGTTTATATAATTCAATCAGTTAGATAATCAGATAAATATGTCATTTAATGAAATTAACCATATCAACTGATAATTAAAACAGTAATTTAGTAATTTGACTCAGGTAGCTAAAATGCAACTCTCTCTCTCTCTCTCTCTCTCTCTCTCTCTCTCTCTATATATATATATATATATATATATATATATATATATATCCTGAATATGTATATAGATATATAAGTGTATATAAAGCCTTTCTATATAATTATATGTATATTTTATATTTGACACTTAAAAGAGAGTAAAAGGAATAAATATAAAGATATATAACATAATATAGTATAGATTAGAAAAACTGCTAAATATAAAAAATGGAGCAGAATTTTTGAATAGGTAATGATTGATAGTTTTCCACAACGCATGAAAATCTATACTCCAAGAATGACTAACAAATTGCAAGCTGAGAATCTATAGATGAACATGTTATAGTGAAACTGAAGATTACCAAAAATAATGAGAAAATTATAAAAGCTTCCAGAGATTAAAGACATTTATCTTAGATGACTAATAATTATGTTGAAAGCTGGCTTCTAAAAAATAATAAAAGACAAACAAAATGAATGATACCTTGGATATACTGAAAAAGAAACTCAAAATGAAGCTACAATTGAAGGCCCCACAAAAGTAGCCTTGGGAAAATAGCAAGGAAAAAATCATTTCTAGACAAATAGCACTGTGGCTATAAACAGATGGTCAATAAAGAAAATTCCAAAAGATAGACAAAGCTTTTTGTCAATGTGGTTAACTACTATAATCATAATATCTAACTAACTTACATATAATAAGTTCCCAATAAATATTTAAATTAATTCATTCATTAAGTAGTAATGACCTTCAGATGGAAAGAAAATTATTTAATATGGAAGGTACAGAAGTTTAATGAAGAAATAAAGAGCAAATAAAGCTGTGTGTGTGTGTGTATATATATATATATATATATATATATATATATATATATATATATATATACACACATACATGTACATGTGTATGAATATGTATATACATACATATATATGTGTGTGTAAAACAATGACTACATAACACTAAAATGATAGTTTCGTGGACTCATAAAAATAGTAGTAGGACTTAAATATTTGGACACAATTGCAAATGTCATAAGACTTATGGCAAGACTTAAAAATATAAGGTCATTTGTGGTTAGATATATAATACAGATACAGAATTGCTTCACACTTGATATGTATACAATTTAAGATTACTAATTGATCTTTTAAAGTTGCTTGAAATCCACATCTGTAGATATAAAAGCATGGAATAATAATTATAGTCCATTCAAAATGAAATGTAATAGTGAAAGAAATTATGGAAAAAAAGAGAAAGAAAAAAATACATAATCATATATAAAACAGAGCAAAGAAAGTGTACAGAATTTAACTGCATAAATGAATCCAAACATTTAAGAATTTAAAACAAGTGTTAATTAATTCAATTATTCAGACAAAAGTCATATTCAGATTTAAAAAAAAAACAACTCTAATTTATTTAAAACATAAGAATGGAGTCATTAAAAGTTAAAATGTTGGAAATATTAACCAAAAGAAAGATGGTGACATGGTTGGAGGCAAACAAAAAGTAGATACGGTCCTGTGCCTGTTTACCTTCCCTCTGCCCTAGGACTTAGGCTATATCTATCCCTCACAGCCCTTAGTTATTTTTGTTGATAGTATTCCAACTCCTTGGAAATGAAAGACCTAGAAAAGTTAACTTTCAAAAGTAAATCTGTTATCTGAACATGAAAGAACCACCATCTACTTTGTGATGGGTTCATATGACAAATGATTTGAAACCACCTGAGATTCTGTTAATTTGTACTTGACTTTTAATTCATTGGGAAGTACTCAAGATTTTCCAGAATTACTAATACCCATTAAGCATAATGTAAGGTTGGTAATTCTGTGGATATAGTGTTATCTTACATCTTTTATTCATTCAAGTAGTACAGTGAAGTATAGGTATTATAACTTTCTTATATGATTCACTTGAGATACCTCATATAATAATAGAATGTGCAGCCATAAACTTAATGATAGAACAATTAGAAAGTTGACGCATTCATGTGAGGTGAAACCATAGTAAATCTTATCTTTCCATAATTTTTACAGATATAATGTCAATAAATTTGTCATTCCACACAATAAAATATGTGGAGGATGTATCTCACTAAGTATATTTCCAGTGTGTTGTGTATATGGCATCTTAAGTGAATAGTGATGTTTAAATTGTAGTTTCTAAACATGTAATAAAATGTGTATAGTCTACACACATAGATTTCACACATTACAGTACTTAATGCTTGTTAAACAATTTTTCTATTGGTTGAATAAAAATTCCTCAAATTTTATGTGAAATTTTCATGTTTATATATTGATGTTATAAATAATTTGATGCATATACATTTCTTTTTCATTTTCATTTATTATTTTCAGTTTTATTTTTATTTGCTCTTTTTAGTTATACATCACAATAGAATTTATTTTGATATAATTATAAAAGCACGGAATTTGTTCTAATTCAGTTCCTAGTCCTTCCCCTTTCCCTCCCTAGCAAAAGCAAGATTTCATGGTTATTGGATGATCAAACAAAATGTATTTCAAAGCAAAAAGCATTACTAGAGCTAAAGAGGAGTCAGTATATAATTGTCAATAAAGACATAATACTTATAAACTTGTATCAATATAATTACCTAGAATATATATTTTATATGCAATTTCAGAGAACTACAAAGAAAAATCGGCAAATTTATTGTTCAACTAGGATATTCTTTTCACCCTCTCAGTAACTGAAAGATCAAGCAGATACAAAAAGTCAAAGGATCTATTTAAAGATCATGTCAGATAAAGTTGTTCAAATAGAATGCTGCACCCAATAATCATGGATCACACATTTTTAAGTACATACATACATTTATGGTACTTGTCAACCTAGTGAGCCACAAAATAAGTCTAGAAAAATTTAAAATGCTTGAAGTTTTTCTCTCCTCAATATTTATATGCTAACAGTTGCAATAAATTTAAGGACTCATTGTTAAGATAGCCATGATGGTGACCAGCTATGACAAATCACAAGAAATCCTGCAGGGAATTTAAATATTTACTATTTAATGTTAAATATAGGTTGAGGAACAGAGGCGGGGAAAAAAGAGAATCAGTTCAGCAGTTTGGATATAGGCAAATTATTATTTGGGAAAGAAAAGATAATCTGGTTTAATATTTTACCTGAGCAACAGTGGCATAGAGAATGGTGAGTTGCAGTTACACAGGATACTTACCATCTATAGAATGCTTACATTTTCCATCCCTTTTAATAACTAAAAGAAAGGTATCATGAATAGTTAAGAGAGGTAAAATAAGTTGACCACAGACACTTGTAAGTAATAGAGATGGCGGTGTGATCTCAGATGGGGTGTGACCATTTTTGGGGGGAGAAAATGCATTTATTGATTACTAATTCAGGCAATAAACAAAGAAAAAGACTTATTGAAAGAGAGGCCATTGGATTTCAAGTTTCCTAATTAACATTTAATTGTTACAGTTATTAAACTAATATCACTAGTATATAATACTTCGGTTATTATTATTGCACAAAATTTTCAACAGATGGAGATTTCAACTTTAAATACTGATTTCTTCTTTGTTTCTATTCACTGTTAATAAACATCTTGTTCTGGGATGTTTAACATCCTCCCCTCTAGGATATACATTTTGCGAGCTGATCTTAGTATCTCTCTGCTTCCTCTTGTGGCCTTCTTTCCTCTGTGAGCTGCTTTCCTTTGTGATGCCCTTGTGCCATGATGTTCTTCCTCATCTCTGGCCCAGAGCAATGGACTCAGTCACCTATGGACTGAGACCTCTGAAACGGTGAGAGCCAAATAAACTTTTCCTCCTCTAAAATTGTTCTTGTGAGGTCTTGACAGTAGTGAAAAATCTGACTAAAACAGGTGGCATACATCTGTAATCTCAGCTCCTCAGGAGGCTGAGGCAGGAAGATTCCAAGTTCAAGGCCAGCCTCATCAATTTAACAAAACTCTGTCTCAAAAAAAAAAAAAAAAAAGAAAAAGAAAGGAAGAAAAAGAAACAATGGGAATATATCTCACTGGTAAGCACCTCTGGATTTAATTACCAGCTCAACACACAGAAAAATGTATGTGTATATATGTGTATGTATGTATGTTTATATATATATACACATAATAAATATATATATTTATGTCTCACATATAATATGTGCATATAATACTTTTCATTGAATTTAGTGCTCAATAGTTACTTAAATGTTATAAGGGAAATCAGGTAATAGAAGAATACAGATAGTAATCAGAGGCAAGAATCTCAAAGTTTTTCTCAGAGATTAGGGGAGAGGGTTGACATTCCATATACTTTTCAAAGATTTATTGAGATTTTAACTTTTTATATTGAAATAATTTTAAACTTGGAAGGAATTGTTAGGTATAAGGAATTCCCACATGCCTCTCCCACCGCATCATCTAATGCTAAGAGTTTATGTTTTCATGCTATCATTACCAAAACAATTCTACACCTGAACAACATGCTTTCATCAGACTTCCACTGCTATATTTCTGTTCATGTTTATTTTTATGATTTTAAAAATAAAATAGTTAATACAGAGATTTGTTTATTTACTGATATTTATTGCAGAGATGCTATTGTAATTTTATTATAAATGTCATTTCTTTCATCAAATATATAGTTTTGTGCCTACCATGTGCTGGAAGTATCTCTGTTCTTAATTTTTACCACTTTTACAGCTTAAGTTTTCTTTATTTTGACTAGTTGTACTTTTCTTTTCCATCTAAAATGTTCTGTTCCCCATAGACTGAATAATATCTCTAGTTGCTCGATCAGGGTTTTAACATTGATTATATAGAGCACTAGAATGAATATTCATAGTCCTGGCAAAGTTTCTATGGAAGCAACAGAAATCTTCCTCCTGTATTAAAGTGAGATTCTTTATTTCTTTGTCTTTATTCCATTGTAGAACAGGAAATGACCAGTGCAATAGAGCTGCACGAATTAATATTTTCTTTGAAATTAACAGTCCAATATTACGGCACTCAATTCTGTAGAGAATAGTTTCATTTCCTGCAAATTCTCAGTTGGCACTTGTGTCCACACTGAGTAGTACTTTACAGTGGCATTAAGCTAATCATGTTGTTTTGCTTCAAGTATATAAAGATTTTATGACTATATGCAAAGAAGGCTCCTGGGGTTAAATGTCTGCATTGGCTGATAAAAGCTTTTTTGCCTCGAAGAAAGTATCAATATATTTTTGTCAGTGGGAAGGACACATTTCTTTAAGGTAGGTGTATCGTACAATCATCACATTTCTTCTGAGGACAGATGGAAAAAGGCAAGACTGGAATGGAAAGAGATTAAAGATAGAGGATTCTGTTTGGAGGCTGGTGATGAGAAATGAGGACATCTGAAATAAATCTGTATGAAAGGAGTTAGGGAGTAAAAGTTGAAACAGAGATGTTTTTGAAAGACAATCAATGAAGTTTAGAGTCCATTTCAAAGAGGTTACAGCAATGGTAGAAAAGTCAAGGATGAAAATAGAAAAGATGAGACTCCCATTGCAGGAGACTAGATGGCTATTTACATCATTCAAGGAGGAAAAAAAAATCAGGGTAGTTTTATAGGAGAGATGGAAATTAATTTCTTTCTTCTTTTTAAAAGTAATGGCTTGTTAGAAATAAGAATTGCAACCTCTAAGAAGTAGTTGACTGTAGTCATATCCCCCCCACAAATACTGGAGATAAATATCATGGTGATCTCCTGGCTAAAAATCTTTCATAATTTCCTGGGAAGTTAAACCTATGGTAACAATTTGGAATTGCAAATTGATGAATTTTTGTCAGCGATAAATATATTTCAGTGAAGTTACCATCCATTCTTGGATGAGAACTGCCAAGATGACCGCCATGGGTCACTTTTCCAATCATAGAGCAAGATTTGACACTTTCATTCCATTCTCACAATCCCTTTCTCCCTGATATCTTTTTTAACATCTTCTTGTTCTATAACCCAACAGAGAAATGCATCAAATGTGCTCTGAAAGGCATCAAAAAATATCAGGTTAAGGGAGTAAAGAGTGAATTGAAACAGATTTAGTTTTACAGAAATGTATAATGAATGCTTTATACATTGCTTTAGGATTATTTTTGGCATTTGAAAAAAAAATTGTATGCTTACACATTCATTCATCAAATATTAGTTCAGTTATTTCTATATTCCAGGGTGTTTTTAGTAGACTTTGAGAAGGTAGAAATTAATAATAGGCAAAGAAATAGAAAGAAGATCAAGAATTTTGATTGTTTGTCTTTAGTGGGCTTATGATAGTACTAAGGTAAAATTAACAAATTCCTGGACACCTAGCATGATGTATCCACTTTATGCATTTCCCATTAGAGCTAGGTAATTTGTATCTATGTGTATGTTTATACACATATATACACATTGGTAAGCTCCTATTAATCATTTAAAGCTGAATAATATTCCATTGTGTACACATACCACATTTTCTTTATTCATTCATCTTTTGAAGGGCATCTAGTTTGGTTCTCCAGTTTAGCTATTGTGAATTGAACTGCTATGAACATTGATGTGGTTTTATCACTATAGTATGCTGCTTTTAAGTCCTTTGGGTATAGAATAAGGAGTTGGATAGCTGGGTCAAATGGGCTCCATTTGTGTACAATGAAACGAAATGCATTCTGCTGTCGTGAATAACTAATTAGAACAACAACATAAAAAAAAATTAAAAACCTGCCTTGGAGTTACTCACAATGTTTCCCTGAAGATAAAGTATATTAAGTACTATAGTAAAACTTTTGCACACAATACTCTGTGAAAACTAAAGCAAAACTAGACCCAGCCTGATGAGAAGGTTAACAGGAGTTTGCTGTGCCTAAACTAAGTTTTGAAGAACAAGTTGATTTCCAAATGGAGAGGAATTGAATGTCATTTCAGTTCACTAAGTGATAAGAAGCAAGGCAAGAAACAAAGTACAGCCAATAATACAGACATGTTAAACCACAGAAACCAGTTATACAGAGATCTTAAACCACATCAGAAATAAGAAAGAGGTCCATACCCAGAGCTCCTTAATAACAAAAGTGGACCTAAGGGGTCTTTTAAAGATCAATAGCTATGTCATATTTCCCAAGCATGTTTATGCATCCAAAGTTATATATTTAAAGACTAATTTTAAAAGTAATTTTGATGTGCAGTCAGATTTGGACAGTTTGCACCTAAATACAAGTCCCCGCCTCTCTTTTCAAGGCAAGATGACCACAAGGACTTTTACATTCTCAGTCTACAGTCTAACCAGAAATGTATAAATAGGTGTGGTGTCTTTAAAAATCTAATCCAAAATGTATGTTGACAATTAGCTATGACAATTAGATTCTCTGATTATATAACTATGAGATGCAATAGTATTAAACATTCTTTAATTAATTTATGGGCAGATGGGTTTAATCTATATCCATATACATTCAGGAAAAAAGTTAAAAATTTACAAAAAACAATGCAAGTTACAAAATATGCTCAAATTTATCTAATCCTACAAAATACTATATATATATATATATATATATATATATATATATATATATATATATATATATATAATTTGCATGCTCTTTTAATACATTTTGTGTTATTTGTATTGTCTGTTTGTATTGCTTGGACATTAATTGCTTTTTTGTTCATAATTTGTATTGTTATTTCTATATCTTTATTATTATATTATAAATTCATCTTAACATAATTACCATTTGATTAATCTTTTCATTCTTCACTACATAGTATATACTCAGTATATGTTAATGGTTAAATAATTGTTTTTACCAATAGGGAACATCTAACTATATGACCCAATGATGTATATGAATGCCCCAATTAATGATGCATAAAGAATATAAAATAGAACTAAAAAAAAGAAATAAGGAAACATGAGGGTGTAAGAGTTATAGACTGGTGTCAGTGCTTCAGATTCTGATTCTAAAACTCCATCATTGATATCATGACTAGCTCATTTACAAAAGTAGAAAAACTTGGAACAAATAAGACATGAGATGAATATTGTAGGTTCTGACAAATGTAGGACATGGGCCATTCTGTGGTGGGAAAATGTAGGCAAGAGATAGCAGGAGGACACTGGGAGCCTGAGCAGAAAGCAAGGGTCAAGAGAAATCTCTCAATGAATGAAAATGCACCAAAGATATAATGTCCTGAGTTGGCAGGTTTGACTGCAGCTGACCTAAACCAGAAAACTAAAATGAGAGGGATCAGGAAAAAAAAAAAAAAAAGTGATCCTACCTTGTCTTTATATGCCTGTGACAAAGTAACAAAGTAACATCTGGGCCAAACTGCTGGCCTGGCCTGGGATAAGACATGTGCTTTGGCAAAGGCATATTCAGGGCTTTGCTAATTAGAAGTCTGCTTCCCCACACTTCCACAATTAGCACTGAACGATATTGTGAACATCTTTAATTGTGCTAACCTTGGCCATGAATATTTTATACATTTGGACCATACTCAAAAATTAACATACTTAAGAAAGTATAATATGTTATATTATGTTAATGAGACAAACCTCTCCAAGGAAGAGATTGTGCTATGGATCCACAGTACAAACTATTTACCAAGATAATGAGGACATTTTATCTCTTCTTTTTTGTCCTGCTTACCCAGAACTTGCATTTAAAAAAAAAAAAACAGTATTTATGAATAAAACAGCCTAAGAACATTGTTG
Organism: Marmota flaviventris; assembly: GCF_047511675.1. Classification (NCBI taxonomy): domain Eukaryota; kingdom Metazoa; phylum Chordata; class Mammalia; order Rodentia; family Sciuridae; genus Marmota; species Marmota flaviventris. The sequence continues at coordinate 24,743,853 of NC_092506.1, read as the reverse complement.
AAGTTAATTATTTTGCTTACAGAGGATTTGTGGGATACACAACAAACATCCTGGTGGTTTGAGATAACCTCATCTGCTCTCATATCCCACATATGAGAAGTTGGTGATCCCTTTCAAACAAAACAAAACAAAAAGCACAGAGAATTATGAGGATGGGTTATTTAAGAGAGATAATCAGACTTCAACTTTCAAATTTCTGGCTCAGGGTTCTGGTGATATTTGCAGAGTGCTAATATGAAAAGAGAAGCACTGTCCTAAATCCTTCATGTTATGAGACCACAGGCTCCTATAAATCTGGCATGCCCTACCTGCCACTACCTCACCTCTTGATGGTCTCTTGTGTTCAGCCATGTGGCTTTCTTAAGCTTCTTGAACATTCCTAAATCCTTTCTGTTCTAGGAGCTTGCACTTGCTAATCATCTACCCAAAACACAATTGCCTTTCTTTCCTATGTCAACTCTTACTCATTTTCCAGGTATCAAATTAATTGCCATGTACTGGGAAAACATCATCTGATTATATCCACCTCAAATTACATAAAGTCTTCTGTCCGCTTGTGTGTTTTCTCTTCATAGTATTTAATACCATAAAACATATATCTATAGTAATGGGATTTGCTTGACCACACGGGCTAGGACCAAGCATGCTTCATTACTACTGTGTTTCTAACGAAGTACCTGGCACGCTGCAGCTACTTCATAAATAACTGAAATTGAATGGTTCAACACTCTTTTAAGAAAAGGCATTAGAACATTCCAGTACTGCAGTGTGAAAGGGTTGAGGTTTGTTAAAAATATAAAAATAACGGGGTTGGGATCATGGCTCAGTGCTAGAGAGCTTGCTTCACATGTGTGAGGCACTGGGTTCAGTTCTCAGCACCACATGTAAATAAATGAATAAAATAAAGGTTCATCTGCAGTTAAAATTTATATATATATATATATATATATATATATATATATATATATATATAATATTATATTTATATATATGAAATTATATATATATATATAAAATGATGAGACTTATGCCCTTAAATAAGGCAAACTTTTTTTTTTTGGTACTGGGGATTGAACTCAGGGGCACTCTACCACCGAGTCACATCCCCAGCCCTATTTTGTATTTTATTTAGAGACAGGGTCTCACTGAGTTGCTTAGTGCTTCACTGTGCTTTGAACTCATGATCCTCCTGTCTAAAAGCCTCCTGAGCTGTTGGGATTATAGGCATGTGCCACCCAGGCTAATGGCAAACATTTTGAGAAAGATTTAAAGAGATAAATAGAACATCATGGGTTCTACAAACTTTTGCATGGGACTTGGTAAATCCTTAAATCAACGAATCGAACTTTGAAGTTCTTGAGAATACTTCATAAAATTTATTAAATGCAACATTTCTCTGCCTCACCCCCTCCATCGCTGTTAACAGACTTAGTAAATCTGAGGTGGAGGCTGGGAATCTGAATATAATATAATCTCAAAAATATAATAAAATATTTTACTAAAATATGTAATTCTACAAATATCTATTGAGCACCTAATATATGCCAAGCACCACGTGAGGTGATGGAGGCATGGCTGTGCCCAAGTTGGAGAACCATGGCAATAAATGTAACCTGTGGTTTTCTGTCTCTTCTAATACCATAATTATTATTTGTTTATTTAAATATTTATTGATGATCTCTAAAACCTAAGGAACTCTTTTAGTCTCAAAAGTGATAGTCATTCTCTTTACCTCAACTAAACACACATTCAAATGTTTATTATTTGCCAAACATCAAATACTGATAAGCATTTTCAAATGTTCTAAAATAGGTATGTTTATGAATTTTCTCACCAATACTATTTTAGTCATTACTGAAAGCCTTGTGATTAGTATGTTACTTTATTACTTCATTAACTTACCATTGGAATTTTATGAAGCAAGTATCATTATTATGTTTAAGCAACTTGCTCTGGTTCACTGGACCAGCAGGTAGAATAAAAAAGAAAAATTAATGTATACAAATAGCTTCAATGAGTCGGTCAGTGTTAAGTGCCCAAGGGAAAAACAGAAAAACAAAGCAGGAGAAAACCATTCGAGAGGAAAAATTTCAAAAGCAAGTGTGGGCACTCCAATATGTTTGTTATTGAATTTATGATGAGACAGTTTCATCTATGACCTTATTTTTCTTAGAAGAGGACTTTCAAAGGGACAGTAGCTACTTAAGCTTCTATTTCACTTTTGTACAAAAGCCACATCATGAATTTTCTTGTCAAGATGTTTTCCCATTTTTGCATCACAAATGTCAATCTACATCAGCTGTTCTTGAGCAAGTGTTCAACCTGAGCTTATTCCCCCAGCCATTCAATACAGACAATCTTCCATTGAACTCAAGAGTGCACACAGGAAAACTAACTTTTGTCGAGAGCCATTCATGGGCAATGTGCGGATACACCACAGCATTGTGAATAGGAGAATCTGTTGTCTGGGAACTTACAGTGGAAATTTCCTCTGGCCAAGATTACCAAGATTCATTGTGAGCCCTATTCAAGCTCTGCCTGGTCCCACACAGCACCGGAGATGGGGTGAACTGCTGTAGCCACACAGCCTCTCAGAGATGGGTGTGAGCTGCTAACATGCCAATTAACCTGCCCAAGACATCACAAAGCAAGACTTCACTCCTGAAACTTTATCCCTGCCTTTGATGTACCCTCCTAAATAAATCACAGGAGCCATTTTTTAATTGTTCACCTCCAGTTCCTGTGTGGGCTGGACCTATCAGGTGCTCCAAGCTCCCTTTAAACTATAATCCTGACTTCATCCTATTTCTTCACTAATTATTTTTGACTTATCTTCTCAGGTGGCTTATACCCACTGGGTCAGGAAAAAGGAGCCCCGGTAAAGTGCTGGCAGCCTCTCCATAAACTTTGGTATTGGGCAATTTGCAAAGAGGAACTGCAACCCTCCAAATGTTTTTCACAAATAATTTTCCATTAGCCAGACTTCTTTTTACATCAAAATTGGGGTTGCTTATTAGGCTTATGGGAGCTATCTGTGAGAAGAAGCAAAATATGTTGCCAAAGGATATCTCCATAGATATTGAGACCATTCAGTGAATTCATACAACAAAGAGACCCTCTTACTTTGAGGTTAGCAAAAAAAAAAAAGTGTGCTATAGATATTATTATAAATACATTTTTCAAAAGTATCTTTAAGGTGTTGTTGTAGACTAGTTGATGCACTATGCATCAATGAAAAAGAGGTAATTGTGTGTGTGCGCGCGTGCATGTGTGTGTGTGTGTGGTGTGTGTGTGTGTGTGTGTGTGTGTGTGTGAGAGAGAGAGAGAGAGAGAGAGAGAGAGAGAGAGTATGTGGGGGGATGGGAGACATGAATCTCTGTCTTTCAGACCTCATCTCTTTCCAAGAATAGACTGTCACTTATTCCAGAGTGAGCACACTTTTGCAACCTGTAACAATGACAAATTTTAAAACATTAAAGTGCTCAAGGAAAGTTTCAGCACAGATTCCATCTACCTTATGGGTTGTTACACTTTGCAGTTAGAGGCAATGAACTTGAAGGGAAATATTGAGGACTTGCCAAAATCTGTGTAAATGAGTCTGCCACATTTTACTTTATGCCACCACAGAGTATCCTGCCACATTTTGTATTCAAGAAATACGGCATCACACATTTATAAAAGCAACAGGGAATGTTTTCAATAGTATTAGTACTTCTAGCATATGCAAGTGAATTCCATAACATCCCTTCCCTTGAATATATTTACTCCTCACCAACTAGTCTACACACTTTTTATTAGGATGTCTTTAATCCAGTGATCATTTTTAAAAAGAGTAATTCTTTTAAGTCTAGAAATTAGCCAATAAGCTTCATCATTCCTCAGATTCCTTTGTCAAAAATATATGAAGGTGCTACTGAGAGTATAAAGAGGAAAGACGCTAGGTTCTAAGTCTCAGGTTTTGTCCATGTGAATTTGGGGATTTGGTTCATGCAAAATCTGTGTTTCCTTATCTATAAAGTGGAATTCGTAATGCTGACCACCGCGGGGTGGAATGAGAGGGCGTTGAATTTACAATCATCTTCTGTTTCCATAGTGGAAGTGAAATTTTCAGTCTATTTTCAGAAGGGAAGACAATGGAAGAGACACATCCAGCTTCTCTATACCTTCATTCACTTCACTACTGAAGAAGGGTTCATTTAATTGGTGAATTTAAAAAGAACTGAGCATGGCTTTACTTCCTGCAGCTCTCTTTTCATGTCTGCCTCCTGGCAGAGAGGGCTTGAGGTAGGATATGTTCTGATCATCTCATCAGAAAGGGCCTGAAGCTGGCTAGCTGTCTGAGCTCTCAATGATGTGTCTTTCCACTTCATAAGGATGTCTGAAGAGGCAGGCTGGCTACTGAGCCAAGCTGTTCTCTCCCATCAGCTCATCAGAAGTAAAGTAGGAGAAAACAAGGATCATTCCGTTTTTGTAAAATCAACCTCTAGTCACCTCATGAGAACTGAATGAGAGAATGAATGTAAAATATTTAACAAGAGTGCCAAGTATGTGCTCACCTCTCATCAACCATTGACTATTATTAGGATGATCATATTTTGTATTGATTTTACTATCACTCTCATTGTTACTGCTGCTATTAATATTATTTAATTAATTTATTCATTTTTGCTTTTATACTTTTATAAAAAGTATACAGCCAAACAGAACTGTGGCTCCTTATTGTCAAACTGTTTGCATAAGAGTAAGCAAATCTTCAAATAGTCCCTTTGTGTTCAGTTGGTTAAAGAAGAAAAAGGAGAGGTAAATAAAATGAAGATGATACTGTGGTATAGGCACCCAACTGGCAAACCATTTTATGTTCATGTTGACCTTGTTGGAGGTTTCTCCATTTCTGCTGAAAGTGGAGGGCAGCCAGACTCTGAGGGGGACTGCAGGCACCGTACTACCATTTGACTTCAGTAAAGGTTTGCTTATTTCAATGCTCAGGGGACAGATTCTTGGTTAAAATAGCATTTTCCTCATGCAGCAAATAGCAAATAATTGAATGTCTTTTGACCAGCATGTAAGGGTAGAAAAGAAAGGAGCACTTATTTGTGAACAATATGAACACTCCTGGTAGAGTGCTAAAAGGCTTCTTAGGATAAAGCAGGTGCTTTGTCTAAACCTGAGTCATGTCCCTGCAGATGTGAGCAATAAGCCATCAAAATGTGGATAAGGAAATGCTGTGTTTCTTCATTCATACTCAGTAAATAGTGAGGTCTGGAGACATTGGAGTCACATAAGAATTAAACTTCAGGCAATTGAACAGCAGCCGTGGCAACAGAGAGTGGGCTTGGACCATCACTATAATATATTAGTGTACCATAAGTGAGTAATCAAACAATAATACATAAGAAACCACTAGTGCCTTGAATTATATAGGCTCAAACCAATACTCACTCACCTCACAAAACTTTTTTCTTCAACTTAGTAATTATTAATACCCATCCTTTGAAGAATTCCAAGAAATTCCTCAGTTTCAAATAAAAACTTGAAGTAAGAATAAAACTAAGGTCCTCTTGCTTTAGTTCATTTCTCTTCCAAAATCCCAACCCCTGTCTCATTTTCTGTATCTTCCAACACATCCATTAAATAGCATTCTTCTAAACAAAAATCAATATTTTTTTGTTGTTGTTTGGTTTTTTGTTTTGTTTTGTTTTTAGATTTTAGGGAATAGAGTAGTTAGCTTTTCTTTGTTTCTTTCCCTTCAGGAACAGTCTAGATCTTAGCTTATAATTAAGAAAAGATTCAAAGAGATAAATTTTTAAAAAGAAATAAAGTAATAATTAGTTAGAAAAGCAGAGAGGAGAAAATAATAGTAGTGACTAGAACATCCTAAGAAGGAATTTGTGCCATTTTAAGAAAAAAGATAAAGCTCCATTTCTGTGTTAATTGTAGCAAAATAAAACAAAATCAACCTTAGAATAAATTCTTGATGATAGCCTGACTAATCCTCCCTGCTGAATTAAAACATAGCTTCCAAAATGTAATTTTGAGATTTGATGACTCAATCCTTGATCTGTATTTCAGGTCTTTTTGTTCATTTTCTCTTAGGGTTTTGTCTTTACACTCTCATCATTGCATATAATTTGGCAAGTGTTCCTCAAATTATATTAGTTCACTTAGAATAAATTACTAATAAAAAAATAATAAATTACTAATGATAACAATAGATAGCATGTGTAATTTTATGTAGGGATAGTTTCAAGCAGTTCGTATATGTTAGTGCACTAGATTCTCTCATTAACCCAATGAAGATATAAATAATATATGTTTTTTAAAAAGAACTAAAGTAAAAAAAAGAGAGTAAATAAGCTGTTAGGATCGCAGGGATAGATAGTAAGACTAGATGCAAACCCAACCTGACTCATTCCAGAACTCAAAATCAACCACTGTGCTGAGCTGCTCTGAACATACACAAACGTGAACAAAACTTAACTGAATAACCTAACAAAATTATAAAATTTAACTAACTCCTTAAAATTTTTTAACGATCTCAAAGTGTGTGTGTTCCAGAGCTCTTATAAAACTGAGGCTATCTTTTAATAGTATTGGATATACTTTTATCTCTAGTTGGATACAGAAGGACCATGATATTTCCATGATAGGGTAGAGGTTCAAACCAGTACAGAAAATTGACACTTATTATATAATTTTCATGTTTTACTTTTAGTTCATTCTCCCTTTAGTCTAAGATTTCAGTTATTGGCATGTCTTAGAGAAGGACCTGGATCTCTGCTTTGGATCTCTGGTGTTGTATCAGCCTAATGCCTTTATACCTCTTCCTTCTATTCTCCATTACCACATTATGCTTACAGAAGACACACTTTTGATATGTGGGGCTGAAAAACTCCTGAGTATGTGGGGCTGTCTCATGCTATTCAGGACCATTGCAATTACTGTCTGAAGACACCATGCGCCAAGTGACCACCACAAATGCCCTCCTCTCCGACTTTTCCAAATGCCCCTGGCATGACATTATACTTATTTAAGGATACTTGGCCCAATCCTCAAAGTCTACCCAGTAACATGGTTCACACACTTTTCATTTTTATTTACTCACATTGTTATGCTTTAGAGTCTGTGAAGATAGTTTCATCTACAAGTAGGCAACTGTAGTGTACATCCAATAACGTAGACTCTAGTCTGTAAAGTCCTTTTGGTCTAAACCTGAGCGCCTTCTTCAGATATGATTTCTGTCTCTTCATTCTCATCAGTTTACTTAGTGGGTTATTCTAAGAGCGGCCATCCCAGAATGCACTCCAACATTCCATTTTTGTCCTAGTAGATTGTTTATTGGTGCTGGGTATTGTAGCTCTACCACTGAGCTACATCCTTGGCCCTTTATTATTTTATTTTGAGACAGGTTCCTGCTAAGTTGCCTCAGGCAGACCTTGAACTTTTGATCCTCCTGCCTCGGGCTTTAGAGTCCCAGGGATTGGAGATGTACACCCCTGCACTTGGTTTAGGAAAGCATATGTTAATGGCTTCCCCTTTAATAGGGAAGACAAACCATTGCATGTCAAAACTATGCTACAGACTATGTAAATGAACTTCTCAGTTGAATCATTCCTCACTTCTCTTTTTTTGGTAGTAATGATGCCCTTTTAGAATACACAAAAACTGAGACTTAAAGATACTAAATAACTTACCAAGCAACCATTAGTGAATATGATAATTGTATTTACAATAAGAATAATAACAAAAGTGCACAGACCTAATTTCACTATGGTAATCATTAAGAATATTTTTAAACTCACAGACATTTTATAATACACATAGTTCACATGTACATGAGAGACATCCAAAGAATGAGCAGTTCTCAAAGAGGTGGCTTTGAGTTCCAGCTTATAATAACATTGTCAACAAGGAAGAGTAAATTTTTAGAGAAGTGAGGAGATAAGGGAGTCTCACAGGAAACAACTTTGGGGGAGTAAGGTAATAGGGAGATAAAGGAGAGTTAGCAAAATTATTAATATAGATTTCCTTTGGTATCATCTCCAGGCCAATAAGGTTCTAAAATTGTCTTTTAGTAGTTAAGCTATTTTCCCTGGTAGAAACTGGGAGGGTAAAATAGTGGGGCTCAATTTTGACAAAATCATACATGCATGGAATATAATTAAACACTCACTTCTTAATCTGAAATGATTGAATTTCTAAGAGTAATGTTTGGAGTATTACTATAGTTCTATAGGAGACTATGTAGAAGACTATTGAAACCTGTCCCAAAATATCAGCTGCTTTGCTTATTTATCTTGTAAGACTTGACCACAATCAAATGATTCTTGTCTAGTCAAGGGCAGAGCTTGAAGATCTCTGGATTAAAGCCTTTTATCTGGAAAATAAGATACACAATAGACATTTCATCATGTTCTAGAAGGAAATGACCAATGTATCTGAAAGATGCAAATCAAACTGCCATCACATTTTGTTTCCTTATGGATTGGACTTCCGTCTCCTTATTCATAAATCAAGGCAGCCAGATCAGTAGTGCTAATATTCTTCACAGAGACTGAGCTTTAGGTTTGATGGAATTTATTTAAGAAATTTTTTTATCCAGATATTGCCTGGCTTTAGTCCCTTAATTTCATAAAATGCTCCTGAACATTTTTTTTTAACATATCAAAGTGGGGGAAATGTTAACTTTCTCAGAAGCCTATTCATTCTTTGGACTGGCTGGTGGGGGGAATGGTTTGCTTGGAAGGTGAACATACTGTATGTGGGAGGGTGCTTTGCAATGAGGGCACAAAATTACAGTACAAAAGATCAAAAAGAAAAATTGCTTTTGGAGTGACAAGCTCTCCTTCAAGGAGAAGAAAACACCAATAATTTATGCCTTGGAAGCACTGTAGAACTCATATTTTAGCCTGCAGAATTCCTCAGGATTGCTATAACTGGGCCTCTTGAAGGGAGGAACTATTAATCCTTTGCATGTTTTGTCATTAATATTGTTTATTAGGCCAGAAGAAGAGGACATAAACCTTAATGTCAGTTTTTCACACTAAGGATTTTTTTTTCCCTTAAAAATCCAATGGTATCTGCCAATTTGATATGGCACTTTAAGGAGATTAGAGAAGCAGATGGCTGATTCTTAATGACTAATTTTTTTTTTGTATCAACCAAAGATTTGTTATCTGATGCAAACTGTGCAGAATAACAATGTTTCTTTTTAATAGAGTTGGGCTATGTTATTGAAAGGGTAAAGAAAGAGTTTTTACTGACAAATATTTTAAAAATTAGATTCAGAAGGTTCTGGAATATGAACAGAGTGCTAGGAAATACCTCACCCAAAAGTAAAACTCTGGAGGACAAGGAGTTACTGAAGAAGAACCCAATACTTGATACATGCTCAATGTCAATCTTGAGAAATTACAATAAACAAACAAACACCTCATGTAGGAATTACAAAAAGCTCAGAGATTAAGCAATGAGGCAATCTCACCTTGGTTCAAAATCTTAGGACAACCATTACTTTTTACAATTTAAGACTCTTACCTAGACATAGTTTCAGTAAAAGTAAAATGTGGATGAGAATAAATCCCTTGAGAAATAGTTTTAAGTGATGAAGGGCACATATAATGTATTGAACTCAGTGTCTGACACTAAGTAAACACTCATTTGTTAAATGTCTGATACAAGGACTCACCAGGCTCTTATTTTCCCCTCAGCTGTTTTTTTTTTCCTTCTTCTCATATTCCCTGATAAATCAAAATGCTTCCAACTCTCTTAATTGATGTTCTGCCATATCCAGAACACAGTTTTTGAGAATCATTTTTCATGGTCCTCTTCTTGTATTCATCTCCAATTCCAAGAATGGGAATGTTGGGAATTCTATGACTCTCAGGACAAAAAGAATTCAGGAAAATGTAAAGGTAAGGAGCAGAAGTGGGAGCCAAGGATAAATTATTGCCTCTGTTGGGGTTGATTTTGGTCTCATCATTTATTGAGATAGCTGGGCATCATTTTGAGAGATACCCAGGAAGAAAGTCAAATACTGGGGATAGAATCAAGGCAGAAATGGCAGAAATACAGCAGTTCCATTGTGCTGAGGTGTGAAAAGAAGAAAGAGAAGAAAGAAAGAAAGAAAGAAAGAAAGAAAGAAAGAAAGAAAGAAAGAAAGAAAGAAAGAAAGAAAGAAAGAAAGAAAGAAAGAAAGAAAGGGATTTTGTGTATCTTTTAAAGGCAATCTAAAGTAGCAAAAAAAGGGGAATATTATATAAGGTTGTGCTATTTGGTAATGTAGACACTAGTCACACATAGCTCTTTACATTTGAATGAAAATTAACAATCACTTAAATTTCAGCTTCTTATTCACACTAGGCACCTTTCAAGTGCTCAACAGCCACACATGACTTGTTACTGCTATATATTATAGACAACAACCATTGTTGTAGAAAATTCTGTTGGACAGTTCTTTGTCAAGAAAAATAGGAAACATTTTCTACCTATTTACCATTTATCCAGTGATCATCTCTGGTACCATTTTCCTCATCATGTTAAGTTTACCAGGATGATTAAAGCAAAGCCCTGACTCTACAAGAGTTCCAAGTCTAATTGGGAAAACTGACAAAATCAAGCAAACAGCAACAGTACAACAGGCACAAGATGATAATAAATACTGATTAACTGGGAAGGGGCCTGGTTATAAAGCACTGTTGAACAACTTAGGAATTTTGAACAGGTTATTCTAGATCTTAGATCTTCACTCACTTGTTGTCTCATTTTTTATTCCTGTTTTTTTTTTTTTTCTTTTAAATGAATATTCCTTGAGTGTCTTTTATGAGCTATGCAGGGTTGGTGCTATTTGGAGCAATCAGGTCTGGCTAAAATATAGCTCATTTCATCCATCACATTTTTCTCTAAAGGAATGTCATTGCTCTTTCTCATTTATTTCATGTTGATTACATCCTAAGAGACTTTCTTCTTGTTATTAGAACTGCCTCATTTATTCATGATTCACACAATAATTTGACAGACATTATTGAACACTCGCTATGTAATAGGCACCACATTAAAAACATATAAATGAAAATGTCATGCATTTTGTCCTGAAAAATCTAGTGGGAGAGACAAAGACACAAATATAGTACAATACAATGTGATGGAGGTGTGAACAACAGGGTCTATGGGATAAAATGGAAAAGAGCCCTAACAAGCATTCAAAGAAGATTCTTCATTCCATTATTCATCCATGGAATAATGCATTTAATTGATTGGCTGACTTCAAACAATGATAAAGCTCTTGCACACTACATAAAGCCAGGCTTAATTATAATCCATCAAATGGCAATCAATCCTTCATCAACAAATGGGAAGCTTTTAGGGAAGGAGAATTCATAGTCAATTGCGTTAAGGTTTCTAGATGTATGGTTGATCAGAATCCACTAGACCACTTTATCCATAGGTCAATGATTCTATCTGTTGATGAAAAGATATTTCTTTCAGTTGCCACTAATAGTACTAGTATTTTGTTAAGGGCTATAAGAGATTCAGAAATGTTTATGGCATGTCGTCTGCCCTCAGTGTACTTCTAATCTTCATAAATATATTTTTAAAGATTAGTTTGAAGGGCTGTGGTTGTGGCTCAGTGGTAGAGTGCTCACCTAGCACGCATGAGATACTGGGTTAAATTCTCAGTACCACATAAAAATAAATAAATAAAATAAAGCTATTGTGTCCATCTACAACTAAAAAATAATAAAAATCAATTTGAAACTAGAGGGAAGAACTGTCAATGTAATTCAGGAAACCAAAGGAGAGAAATCAGTATTCTTCCTATATTAGAATTTCTGGTGGAAATTATTATAGGACTCATACGTAAAAAAAAAAAAAAATGGAGAAGGAGGAGGCAACAGGGCAAATTCAAAAAAAATAAAAAGGTTCAAAAGGGAAGTTTAAGTAGCAGCTGGTACTTCACTAGTCAGGAGCCATGAACCTGATACTGAGCTACGTATGTTAAACATAATTATTTATTTCACTTTTTCAATAAGACCATGATGCAAGTATTATCATACCATTTTAAATATGAAGAATCTGGAGCTCTCAGAATTTAAAACAGCTAACTTATCTGAAGTCACAAAACTAATACATGTTCAAGCTAAGATTCAAACTCAAAACTGTCATAAGAAAATTTTTATTTTTCTAAAATCCAACAGTAAAGACATCATTTGTTCAAGGAATATTGACGGCCTCACTATGGGGAATGCTGAAGAATATGATTCTAGGTTTACTTAAGCCAGAAAAATTGAGAGGCTACAAGCATGCACTTAAAAACAAACAAAAAAGCTTGATCCATTAAATCCCTCCCACCCCCCAAAAAAATTTCTAAAGCAATTAAACACAGAGTAATTTGTGTATCATCCTTACTTCACAAGCTAAAGTCAGGATATTCAGAATATTAAAATAGTTACTTAATTGATTATGCCTCCAAAGAAGGCAGAAGAAGAAACAACAACAACAACACAACAACAACAAAAAAAAAATTGCAGAATTCAAATTCAGATGTGGATAACACACGCGCACGCATACACACACACACACACAACCAAAATATACACATATATTTTTAAGTGGAAATGTCATGTTCTATTATTGCCACAGTGAAACCACAGGCTTAATTCTTAGGGCAAAGAAGCTTTTATGAAATTCAGGTGTTGTGTTATGATAGCAAGAGTGCCACAATGGGTCCCAACAAAAGGATATAAATATGTGATAACCACACAAGCTGTTGTGCCAGGCAGAGACAAACAGCTGATTAAGACCAAATTGGCCAGCATAGGATGCCGACCCAAACTTGGCTCCTTTCTGAGGGCACCGTTGCCAGGACATATTATTGTATTTTTACAACATGGAAATGAACAGGTTGCATGAAGGTTGATTTTTGTCTTCTCCCCTGCTCCTGCTCCTTTGAGAACAGTGTCACTGTCACTCACTGATGATTGGATTTTTATTCTCTTCGTTATCTGCTTAGTTCACATAAAATTGAGACATGCAAGAGACATGTGAGAAGTATTCATTCTGTGTCCTTATCATGGAACTTGTTTTTTTAAAAAAGAGCAAGAACCCTTCCCCCAATGCACAGACACACAAGACATATACACATTGGCAGTAACCCTGCAGCAGGAATAAAAGCTCCCTTATACAGACTGAAATGATGAATGGAAGAGTTGAGAGGTAAATCGCCAAAGGTATCAGAAGATGTGTTTTGGTGACACCAGCAAAGGCAGAGTCATTAATTTCAATATCTGACAACCAGAAAGTTAAAAGGAACCCACCCCTGTCATCACTTAGACTGCTGATTGATTGATGCCAATGACTCTTTCCTTCCCTGGCATCCCATCTCTTCCATCCCTCTCTGACAAGATCCCCACATTTCCTCAAGCTGAGTCTGTCTGTGCCTAAGGCAAGAGCTTCTTACCAATTGAACTGAATGGATTAGAGATCTATAAAGGGCATGCTTGCCTTCTAATAAGCTGTCACCCAAACTGAGTACCTTTCAGATGTCACTAATTATCAGGTTGGTGGAGATGTCCTGAGTCTCCCTCAAGCTGGTCCAGGCAGCATTGGAGAACATCTCTGATAAACCTCAGAGATGTGCATAATGAGCTCTCAGGACATTCTGATACAAGTGTTATGTGTAGACACATACATAAGACACATTTGAAACTGAATGAGGACCTACATTTCACAGGGACAAGGATGTGGTTTAAACTGTACTATTTCCACAGTCCAGCCACCATCTGAATAACTCTGCTAGGAAGGGAAATACATGTGGTTTTCACATTTAATTTAGTCATAGAGCCTCAGAATGTTCCATACCACCAAGTAGGGGCAAAGCACATACAAACCATCCAATATGCAAGTAAACGACCATAATTCAAGAAAGCAAATATGAAACTGGCATGTTCACTAGTGTCTGAAATATTAGGAGGACATACTTATTGTCACAGGTAAACACCATTCAGAATTTAGGACCCATATTCCTTCACCTAGAATAGGCTTCAAACATGTCACAATTTTCATGTGATATTTAAATCTCAACTGTTTCAGTGTCTCCACAATAATAACATGGGTCCAGCAACATCTGCTTTCCTATTACCTAAAATATTGATAAATAAATGAAAGAAAATATATATATATATATGTGAGAGAACTCTTTGGAAACATTTAGAGGTTTTTAAAGGAAATAAGCTCACAATTGAATAAGCACATAATAATTGTTTTCAGGGCTCCAAATGCAGGAAAGTATCATTTAAAATGTCATATCATTGCTGAAAGCCTTGATAGAAACATAATATTTATTTCAAATATATATAGCATATTAATGAAATAATAATAAATTGCACACGAACTGAAGTAATCCTTCCCATCTAATTTCCTTGTTCAAACATTGTTCAGAAAGTTTCTTCTCTGTGTCACAGCACAAAATTTTTTTTAAATATTAAGGGACACAAAATTTATAAATAGATTATTACTATTGAATCTCTCCAGCTTACTAAATCAATTTCCTTGGACTGTGCTGAGGCTGATGTAAAGTAAAAGTAAACAAAATATCACATATAACTCAAATAGTGCCTGAACTACTTCAATCGTTGATAGAAAAGAAGAAGAAATGAAAGAACGTGACAGAGAAGTGTACCTTCTTCTGTTGGAAAAAGCTAATCTAGAGTGGTGTTTTATGTCTTCATTATGTGCCCTGACTTTGATATATTTTGAATCATAGTCAAGGACAGGAGCAAGGAAAAGGAAGAATCCATCATTTAGGACCAAAAAAAGAAAAAGAAAAGAAAAGGAAAAAATAAATTGTTTTAAAGTAACAAGGGCAAGGAATAGGGAGGATGCTTTATCATAATATACTTACTTAGTTAATATTTACCTAACAACTACTATGCTTCTATCTCTTCAAGAGACTGAGAACATAAAAATGAATCGGGATCCTGTCTTGAGTGAAGGAGAGAAAAATATAAAAGGAACAGTAAGGACACATGCTCTCCTGTTGTTTTAAGCATACAAAGATACTGCCTCTCATTCATAGGACAGCTGTCCCCCAACTCAGGATGCCTAAGTGTCTTTCTGGTAGTTTCTACCCTGATGTAGAAAAGTTGTATATAATCTAAAGAGGGGTAACAAAATTGTTAAAGGAGGCAGAGAGACAGACTTCCAAGTTAAGATTAAAGAAGCTACCCAGGTTCAGTCTTCCTACATGACAACACCCTAATTACTTATAAATATTCTGGTGATGTAAATACCAAAGGGAAAACATAGGAGAGAGAAGCAGAATTAGAAAAGTAAAAGGTTTGCTATAAATTAGAAGAAATGCAATGGCACATACAATGGCACATACAACATAAAGAAATAGCTTCTTGGGAAGGAGAAGAATTTTATCTCTTCAGTCATTTGATTCAGTTCTTTTTTTCTTTCTCTCAGCTTGCTTTAATTGAGAAAGTATATAAAAATTTCATTTTCAATCTACATCTTCATATATTGTTTGAGTGTATCCTATGTGCTAGGTGCTAAGATAAGTGTTGGATAGGGATGAGACAGAGGTTCTTGCATTAGGGGAATTTACAACCTGAAGGATTCTATGTCCTTCCAATCTCTCTCTATATATATAATTCACTGCTTACTGATGCTTTCCTCAGGCTGCAAGAAACTCAGTCATCTCTTGGTTTTTCTGGGACTCTATTAACCATATCTTCCACAAAACTTATAAAGATATTCCTCTCTCCTCACTCTCCTGCCTTAATTACACACACACACACACACACACACACACATAAACACACACTTGCACACACAGATATGCACATGTACACTTGCATATTTATCTAAAAAATCATCTCAGGCACTAAGTATAGTAGTACCTAGATTTGATGTTATTGAATGTAGTATCCTTGATCTTTATCATAAAAATGGAAGATAGAAAATCTGAGAAAAACCATCCTGATCATTTTGAATTCAAATGTAATTGGTCATTTCAAATGTTACTTTTTTTGGTCCCATGTGAAAAACATTTTTAAGGAAGAAAAATTATTTAGGAAAGGGTAAATAAAATTTTTATAATCACAGTATGGAACTTCCAGATATTAGTGCTTTCCTAATGTCTGTCAAGGACATGAGTATGAGTTTGTATATATGTGTGTGTTTGTGTGTGTGTGATGTTTGTGTGGGTTTGTAGCACATGTCTGAATAGACTTAAATGTAAAGTTGAAAGGTCCTGGCCTTCTATGAATCAAGAAACAGACTTTTCTTTCATTCTCACCATCAGCGGGATTGCCAGGTCACCTTATCTGTTGACAAATAAGTTAAATGAAGCTCAAAGAACAGTAGCAACTGGTTTTAAAAATCTCTCCAGTTTTCTGTTGTGGAGTTAGATTTAAGACCATTTCTATTTAATTTTAAATCACTTCTTAAACTACAAAATACTCCATCCATAAAGAAAACACACTACATATAACAAGTTCATATATCTCCCGTGCATGGTGATACTTACTAGCTGTCCCTGTGGTGAGATTGTAGTTGATGCCAAGAATATTCCTGCAGGGTTTTTAATATGGTTCTTATTTCAAATACTGTGTTTCCTTGAGGGAGGATATGTCTCAAATTTATGTTTGAAAAAGATGGTGTGTCTTTTATGTTATGCTTCATTAATGCACCTGTCTAAATGGTACAAGATACCCCATCAACTCAACTTGGAATATTGGTAACTATACTTACTAACAGAGTGCCATATTTGGAAAAGCCTATGAGTTACTTCCATTTATCACACATGTACCTTAGTCTCTGATGAGAGCCCAGAACAGTCTTTACACTCTTTTATACCAACACAACATCTGAGATCTAAATTTCTGTTACCCTACCTAAGCCACTCCTCAGAAGGACACAATTTACAATATTAAAAATGAAAACACTGATAACTAAATTCATTCTGCTTATGTGCCAAAATGCCAAAATGTTTACTAGACACTTTGCATCATTTAGTTCTCATAAAAATTCCATAGAAAATGTATTGTTGTCAGATGAACAATTGGAATCTCACACAGATTAAGAGACTCAATTTTCAGCAAAATTAGAAAGAGCCAACATGCAACCACAGGGCTGTCTGCCTGCAGAGGCTTCTACTGTCCCCCACTGTGAAGCTTTCTTCTGCAGCCTGGATACCTATGATCACAGGGGGCTTCAAGATAATTAAAATCAATGCAGCACCCTATAGAGAACCTGAACAGCAACTAGCATTATGTCATTCAGGCTTCAGGTCAACAGAAAGAATTGCAGGCATGGCCAGCACTACTCTCTTGACCTGTCTTTGGGTCAGAGATCTCAGCTCCTTCCTCTATACTTGCTCACTTCCTAGGAGACATTCAGGGGCACCCTCTTAATGCTGTGGAATTCACACTGTGTTTCCAATGAATGCAACTGCTGGGTCATTGTATTTTTTTCTTTAAAGTCTGCAAAACATCTGTGATACCAACTAACTTGTGGCTTACACTTGTCAGATAACTGCAAAACATAAACCCGACCAAATTACAAACTATTTAATTCTTTGAAAAGTTGTTTTTCTAATTGAAGGAAAAATTAATTAGAATAAATGATATACAAAAGTGGGAAATGTGTATTGAGTGCTTATTTGGTGAAAGGAAGACTACCAAGGGGATTGTATGTATTATTTCATTGAATCCTCATGAAATCACCTGATTTAATCCCTGAAATAACAGAAGGCATTCACCATTGAGATTCCCATTTTTCCAATAAATAAAACAGAGAAAATATGGAGAGAGTAAACTATTTTTGAAGGGTTGAAAAGCTAAGTGGCAGAAAGGCCATTAGTTTTTAACTACTAGGCTTTAAATGAGAGTAAGATTAGAGGCTAAAATTCAGAGACACCAAGTAACAGAAGTACTCAATAACAATAGAAAGAAAAAAGAATTCAAGATTGCAACACTTTTCTGATGGCCTGTATAATTAATATTTTTCTCATCAAATTGACAAGATATATGTCAGTGAAAAGTGATTTTGGTATATATAACTGTGACCAGTTTGTGAAAATTGAGAAAAAAATTAACTGAATTTTCCTACAGATGAGACCCCTAGATCAAGCCACACTGCTCCCTTTACATGTTACTTTGAAAAAAATCACTGCATTTTAATCTCTCTATTGCTCTAATGATTAAGATTGGTATATTTGCACTGTTTAAGAAAATAGTCTCCATAGGATACTCAGAAGACATAATCAAAGATGTATATTTTTTTTTCCAGCACAGTTTTTTAAAATTTGAAATTGAAGTATTTTAACCTCAAATGTCATCACATCCACAGTGTTTCACAGCCCCTATTCACTATTTCTGCACCTGCCTGGTCCTTGTTCACCCTGGAGATGGGATCTAATCTAAGCTGGCATAAGCATATTACTATGAATTGGTGTATTAGGATTCTTGCTCAGATCTCAGGGCAGATATATGCGTAGACTTGAACAAATCATCACATTTCTTCTGAAAACATTTGAGTACCAAGTTTTCCTTGTCAGTAAAAATAAGCAGAAGTATATATCCCTTAGTGATATTCAGTTCTTTATACACACACACACACACACACACACACACACACACACACACACACACACATATATATATATATATATATATATATATATATATATATATATTCTTAGAGCAAAAGTTGTTCTTTAGGAATAATATTAGTTAATCAGTGCTATCAGATTGATAAATGATTCTCATTTTCTAACTTAAGTAAGAGATCTAGACAATGATCCTTTATTTGGACAATGATTACATAAAATCCATTAGGTAAATGGCTGCTGGCAACCTTTTTTTTAACACAGGGACATACCTGAAGTCCATCTGAATCAACTGATCAATCTAATGTCCCAAAGGAGAGCCATCACCTGATGCTCCTTGTTAGAAGTATAGACCATTAGTTTTCTGCCACTTGTGAAAAAGGGATTTTAATAACATGGTTTGTCCATTGCAAGTCTTTTTGTTTCTTTATAGGTCAGAAACATTTGATGTGTCCTTCATTGGATAAAACAGGTAGGTGGATGACAAAACCAGTGGAGATGAAGAAAATAATTATAAAAAGAGAAAAGCTGGACTGAAAATTAAACCCAAGTGACAACAAGATTTCATTTTAATTCCATATTTGCATGAATTTTTTTAATGAGATTCGAGTTCATTAGTACACCATGTTATTGAAATTATCTGCCACCCTAAAATTGAAAAAAAAACTCAGTCTGTATATCAGGAAACCTAAACTTCTGTGATGACACAAAATTCAACAGAGACTCAGAGAAAAAAACATCTGAACATGAGAAAGTAGGTCAGGCCACTAACCTAAAGAGAGATGAGAGTCTTTGCAGATCTGCACAATCAGCTTCCAATAGCCCTCTTTCGTCCTTGTTATGGTTTGAATATGAGGTATTCCCCCCCAAAGAGTTCATGTGTCAATGAGGGAATATTCAGAGCAAAAATTATAAGATTATGAGTTCTATAACCTGATCAGTGGGTTAATCCACTTGATGTCCTGGTGGTTTGAAAGCACAATTGTACAGGGTGACAACTATAGGCAGGTAGAGTGTAGCTACAGAAAGTAGGTTTGTGTTCTATCCCTGGAGCTCTGCTCTCTATACTTCCTTACTGCCCTGAGCCGACAGCTCATGCTCTTCTGCCATGATGTTCTGCCTCACTTCAGGCCCAAAGCAATGGAGCTACTGATCCTGAACTGAACTTCTGAACCTGTGAAGCCTGAATAAACTTTTCCTCCCCTAAGTTATTCTTGTTGGGTATTTTTTTCATCAGGGTGACATAAAGATGACAAATAATCTACTTTTCCCCTAGTCCCCCCTTCTGTTAATTTCATTCTTCAAATTCTGTTATTGCTTTTTTCTGTTCCAATTTTCTTTTCTTTTTCTTCCTTCCTTCCTTCTTTCCCTTCTCGTTTCTTTGTTCATTTCTTCCTTTCTTTTTAAAACTTACATTGCTCTTTAGTTTTACCAGATTCATTAGGAATGGAAAGGGTACAGGTGTACAAAATGAGGGCTGTTGATTTCCTCAGGGCCTCAAATCAACATAGAGCTGTTTATAAGGACATGAAACAAAATTCTTAGCATCCTCCAAAGGATTTTTCCTTCTATAAATAAAATAATGTTTCAGAATCCATTCGACATTTAGACTTAGTTTTCTTCCCATTCATTGAAACCACTGTGCGGTTTTACATTTTTATGAAAAACATTAAAGATGATACCAACTAGAGGAGTTGTTGTGAAAAAATTCATTAATTCATAAAGAGTACTCAGAAGAGTACATTTAAAATGTTTGTTCATTGTTACCTATTTATTATTGTTGTGATAATATTTTTGAAAAACATATTCAAAATAACGTATTATTATTTATAAAAAATATTGCCCCCAAAAGCAACATAACCAGACATCACTCTAATAAAAACCTCAGAAGAATCTGAGTTTTAAAAGCAATTTAATCAATAATTCAGATAATTTGTCCACTAATGTTTCAGCCACTCAGTCCTCAAACAATTGGGTTTATTGTTCATTTGGCAATATGACTTATACAAAACTTTGTTTTCTATAACGGACATTGCCACAAAAATAAACACATTTTGGCATAACAGTAAAGTACAGCTCAGAGCACTAATCTCCAGGATATATAAAGAACTCAAAGAAATTAACAGCAAAATAAATAAATAATGCAATCAATAAGTGGGTGAAGGAACTGAAGAGACACTTCACAGAAGAAGAAATGCCACTGATCAACAAACAGAAGAATATGTTCAACATCTCTAAAAATTAGAGAAATGCAAATAAAAACTACTCTATAATTTTCTATCACTACAGTCAGAATGGCAATTATCAAGAATAAAAGCAACAATAAATGTTGCTAGAATATAGAGTAATAATTTATATAATAATAATAATAATAATAATAATAATGTGGGGAAAAAGATACATTGCTGGTGGGACTGCAAATTGGTGCAACCACTATGGAAAGCAGTTTGAAGATTCCTCAGAAAACATGGAATGCAACCACCATTCGACTCAGCTATCACACTCCTCAGTTTATTGACAAAGGACTTAAAACCAGCATACTACAGTGATGCAGCCACATCAGTGTTTATAGCAACTCAATTCACAATAGCTAAACTATGGAACCAACCTAGATGCCCTCCAACAGATGAAGTGATAAAGAAAATGTGGTATATCTACACAATGGAATATTACTCAACCTTAAAGAAGAATGAAATGGCATTTGCCTGTAAATGAATGGAGTTGGAGAATATCATGCTAAGCGAAGCAAGCCACCCCCCCCCCAAAAAAAAAAAAGTCCAAATGTTTTCTCTGATAAGTAGATGCTGATCTATAATGGGTGGGGGTAGGGAAGAATGGGGGAACTTCGGATTTGCAGAGGGGAGAGAGGGCAGGGTAGAGGGAATGGGGATAGGAAGGATGGTGGAACAAGATGGACATTATTACCCTATATAGATGTATGATTACACTACCAGTGTGACTCTGCACCATGTACAGCCAGAGGAAGGAGAAGTTGTGCTCCCTTTATATACAATATGTCAAAATACATTCTACTGTCATGTGTAACTAATTAGAACAAATTACAAACAAAAAGTAATGTACAGGATTGTACTGAAATCCTTGATAAAGCATTGATAAAGATGCACAGCAGAGAAATAAATGATGTCTGAGTTAAAATTGAGGCTTTGCCACTTATTATATGTGTGAAATGAACAGTTGCTTGTGTCTCTGTGCTTTTTCCCTAAACAAAGATTTATGAGAAACTTCAAACATCACCATAAAGTGAGTTTGATAATTTAATGAGATATCCAGCTTAAAGCCTCTTAGCAACACCTACAACATGTTCAGAGCTTGTTTTCCAAGAAGCTGGCTTTAGTGCCCTGCAGTCAGACACATCTGGGTTCCAATCCTGGCTCTTTTACTTCCTCCCTGTGTGATTTAGGCAATGGCCCATCTTCTCTGACTTACTACATTCTCACCTACAAAAACAGCCTGAGTTTGTTGTGAAAACGGGAAGAAATGTATGAATAATGCCAAGCCTATTGCTTGGAATCTAGAAAACTCTCAATACACAGCAGCTATTGATAAGAATGTTACTTCCGACATTGCTGAGTTCAAACGGCTACCTTATTTTGGGGAGAAAGAAGGAAGATTTCTCCTCCCACCCCATACATATGGTATTCTTTCATCTAATTTGGATATCAAGAAACTTTTTTCTGAAAGTTGTACTTGTTTGTTGTTGCTGTATCACAGATGAGGAAAGAAAACTCTTTTGGAAGTAGAAGAAGAAAGTCTGGTATCACAAGAAAGAAAATACCTTCTCAAGAGTGGGTCTTCACAAACCTCCAACCAGTTCTGATACCCCAGCTTCTTCCTCTTTCCTTGGCTGTTGCAAGGATGAAACTAAAAGAAAACAATTGTGCATTCCTTTCCCGTCTTTCACTGAAGGGCTAAAGTGCTTTCTGGAGATTCCCCCAAAGCCCTGGTTCTTTAAGAGGCTCACAAAAGAACATCTCACTACAGAGAAAGGCCTCTGGAAAGGGCGGTCTTCAGCTCTTAAGAAGAGAAAATCCTAGAGAGAGAAGTAAAGGTCTGATTCATCCTCAGCTCTAGAAAGATACAAGGAAAACTGAATTAAACAAAAATAAATTGTGCCATATGTCATTTGTCTCCCAACTTTTCTTGTGCTTGAACAATGGTACTCAAAAACAAAACCAAAAAAAAAAAAAAAAAAAAAAGAAGAAGAAGAAATTCTCCCTGGCAATTTGATTATTAGGTCATTTCAAGAGAGGCAATTTTTTAAAAACCAGCAAATGCCATAGAGAGAACTAAAATAATAACAAGCAACACTAATAGAGCACCTTTCTTCTTCAAAGCCCTTTACAAACATGAAGTAATTAGGCCAATTAAAACTTGAAAAAGTAGCCTATTTAGACACAATCTTCTATCCACATACAGTGCGTCTGTTAAAAAGGATTCTTCAGCCCGTTCAATGCAAAGGATGCTCATAGGAAAAGAAGATGCCCATAAATAATCAGCAGGACTCATTCAGAAGAAAATGGGTCTGGAAGCATTTAGGCATTTACATCAAAAGTGAATTTTCCACACCTTGATTTTTTTCTGACATACCAACAACAAACTCTATCTAGGTAACTAAATACTTCCCACGAGAGCCAGGCAGGTATGAATGGATGATAGTAGCAGAAAACAATGCTGCTTAGTCCAGGGAATGAATGGGCAGAAGGTCTTAGTTTTGCCTTTTTAGCATAAACTAATTTTCAAGAAGAGTCCCTAAATGACTGTGCAGGGAAACAGTGTATTGAACTCTAAAGCCTAATGAATAAAGAGAAAGGAGATTTAGTCCTTATTCAAGTTTAACCATTAATTCATTATGAGCCTTGGAAAAATGATTTAATCTGTTTAGGGCTTCAGTCTCTTAAATGTGAAATGAGCTATTTGGTTTAGATCCATGGTTTCCCAAGAATATTCTGAGGGTACTGGGTGTCCTGAATGTGGACAGATAAAAGCTCTGTATTTTTCTTGTGGTTCAAAGTGCAGCCATATTTTATTTCATTTTAGAAGCTGGATTTTTATGAGATGTTGTAAATAATTCCATGTCTAATAGAGAAAAAAAAAGTCACTGAAATGGATGATCGCTAAATTCTCTTACAGCTCTGCTCTTATGTGGTTTTATGAATGTTTCCAAACCTCATAATGTAAAGGACATGTTTCAACAAAAACTGACATTACAATGTGTTAAACTTCTCTTATCAGAGGAAGAAGGAAAGATAAGGCAATAGTTCCGAAGCTGTCTCTGTGCACTGAAGATCCAGCAGTTAGGAAGGTTCTTTCTTTTTAACTTGTCCAATCTCAGCTGCAGGAGATAGTAGACATCTCTTCTTTCTGTTCAACCTTCCCTGCATGATTCTGGGTGGCTGATTCTGATCATGTGAGCCTCAAAGTAAAGTTTGGTGGAGGGAAACAGGAGGCTCCATCATATTCCCTGATGTGTCATTTTTCAGACAGCCTGCTAATTTGTCTCATTTCTCTAAGTAAGCATTTTCTATGAATCAAACACTTGGATCAAAAGGGGAATAAGTGGAAGGATTGGGGAGTATAATTCCACCCTTCCCTGCTAACCATGGCCACTGTTTTACCTAGAACCTAGGCTCTTTTCAAAATCCTCCCTGACAGTGAACTCCCTTGAACTGGTCCAAACTACATTATTAATCTTAATTTGACAGACAGAAACTGAGGTCAAAGGGTAAATATACCAAGCCCTAATGCCTGTTTGGCCAGAAATAGAACACTAGGCTATTTTAACCTCAAGACCTAGGTTTTGCCCATCGCTAAACTGCTTGTCTTTTAACATTGTGTAAAACAAGCACTAGTAATTCACACAAAGAAAGACTAGTCTGGCTTCCTGTACCTGATACCATTGAATTTTGCCAACTTTTCTCTTTAGATTTTCATGGTTGGGGGAGAGCATACCAAGGGAGGGACCATGGTTTGAAGTCAGGGCACCAGGTTCTAAAATTAACATAATACATGACCTCACTAAAGTTACACTCATAACCATGATATATTTAGCTGGTTTCCTTACCTCGAAGAATGTGAATACCTAATCACCTTACAGCACTATTATAAGATTTCAATCTTATAATAACAAAAACACATCCAATTTTTTTAAAAAAATGCTTTGCATAACCCCTGGTGGCATTTAAGATGTTTTAGTTTCTGATGTTTTCCATCTCTTGCAGCACAACTGATTAATGAGCCAAACCAAAGAGATTCTTAGGAGCACAGATTTCCCCAACAAAAATAAAGGATTCCTAATTCCAGATGGAAGGCATTTTGGCATTTCCTTAGAGAATATCAGTAGTGAATTGAAATAGAAATAGATGTTCCTTACTGAGTAAAAGTCTAGCAACTCATTTATAGACTTATCTACACTTTAATTAAAATAGGACAATTATCAGGGAAATTGTGAGGAAAAGCCATCAATACTATTGACTGTTTTTGCAACCTTGACAATCACAGGGAATAGTCAGTGACAACACTCAATGTCCATATACAGGATATAAAAGAAAAACAGTGAGTTATGGATGCAGGATTATAGAGAAATTCCCAACAGTGGCTAGGGAAAAAAAAAGTGACCAAGTATCAGACATAAGATCCATAGAGCAACCAAAAGAGTTATTTTAAATTAAGTGGCCTGAGCAAAAGTCAAATACTATGGTAAAACAAACAAAAAGCACTCCTTTTATATTATTTTATAAACCTTATCAGGGGTAGGAAGATGCTTGAGTACTGTGTATATCAATGTGTCCCATGTCTCAAATGACATGTGGTGACTCTAGAAAGAACAATTTTCATACTAAAAAACCGCATGCAAGAGTTTGGCGTAGCTCTAAGCTTGTTTTCTCAGTCAAGACTTGTAATCATGCAAATCTGCGGATCAGCAAATGAGCACAGGCCTTCAGGACTACAATTTGAAACTAATAAACCCAACTCTTAAAGATTCCAGCTTCTAGCAAATGAAGTACACTGTTTGAGCTTTACCACACTCAGTTTCCTTAATCCCCAATTATCTAGCTGTACTACCAAACACCAAGCACACTGGGCAAGTTTGTACCAGATTTTAACATCTTAGTATCTACCTAAAATAGAAGAAGGTACTCTGAATGTCCATTTTTTATACATTATATACAGTTTTCCATTTCTACTGCTGTTGCCATTCTAATATTTCCTTTCTTAACAATCACATTATGTCTTTGCTGGACCACAGCTCTTATATCCTATTAGAAAAATCACCTGTCTAGTTTAAATGCTCTTTTCTATTTGATTTCTGTCAATAAAGGCTGAAAAGTCTAATGCTACCATCTTCAAAAACATACTTTTCCCAAGTATTGCCAGATTTAGATAGGCATATCTGGAATTTGATATGTGCACCCCTTAGACACAGACATTAACTTCTTCAGAAATGTGAAGGAACACATCACCTTTTCAGGTCTATCATTGAGCAAAATAATACAAAAATACAGGCTACTGTCTTTTATACTTGAATCTATAATATTAAACAGATGGCATAAATTATAATATTGTCTGTGACAAAAAGATAGAAAGTTAAATGACATGGTGCATGAAAAAATAAATGTCCAAAGAGACATTGACAGCTAGAAGAGTGGCCTAAACATCAACAACATGAACTATCACTATCACAGATATATGAGATTACAGAGATCCAAACATGAGCTCTGAAACAAAACAAACATATCTTTTGGGATTTGGTGATAACAGAACATGCTTCCCTACTTAGTACTTATTTGAGTACATCTAAATTTCTTTCTCTTGCTCAGTTTTCTCATATGCTAAATGGAATGAATAAATTCTATCTTATGAGATCACTAGAAAAATTAAGTTATATAGCATAAATTAAGGTCATACTCCAGAGTCTAGAATTAAATTACTGTGACAATTTAGATGTAAAAAAAGTGTATCAGTTTTAAACATTACCTTCACAAATGAAAGTAGAGGATATTTGATAAATATTTATTCATTCATTTTAAAAAAATGTTTGGTAAAAACTTAATACATGTTTAATTTCCCATTATGCCCAGTGTTATGCTTCAGAAGACACAAAGGTGAAGTAGTCTGGGCACAAAGGTAGAGTTGAGAAGTTGCAAGAACTAAATAAAAAGTAAAGACAGAACATCTCTTTAAGCAAATAGCATTACCACAAATTCCCTGTTCCCAATTTTTGTTCTTTTGCTTAATTTTCTTTGCACCAGATATGTTATGCCTCAGGGCTTCTCCTTCTGAAGAATGCCTGACCCGTGGATCCTCAATTGAATGAGTTGGTCTAAATAATCTAACCCATGTTGCATTCAGGTGGACAAAGTATTGATACCAGATCCACAATTCTTGTCACCACCAAGCCTCTGACCAAGGCACATACCCTTCCTCAAGAGCGTGAGTGCAATCAGCAGATTTTCTCTCTTAAGAATTTGTACCAGGACATATGAAAGACTGCAGCAACTGGAAAAGGAAACTGGAAACGGAAAAATGCAGTGGGTAGTTCTGAGACTGTGAGGGGCCATGTCTATGCTGAAATTCTGGGACACCAAAGAAAGGGTGAAACATAATACACAGGGAAAATCTGAAATGTCATGAGGGTGAGACCTGGAGATTGTAACATATGCCAAGAGTTTCTAGTTCCTAATCAAAATAGTAAATGCTAAAGCTAGCTCTTCACTGAGTAGTTAGTCTGTTCTAATTACTCTTTCAGTATGTTATATGTACTAACTTCTATAATCATCATAAAACTCCTCATAAGTTAGTTATTGCTATTTTTCATTTAACACACGCTGAAAATTAAAACAGGAAAAGATAAAGTAACATGTGAAGGTTTCAAGACTATTGTTTATTGTGGCTCGTGTCCAAGTGGAAGCCATATGAAGCCCAAGCTCCTGTCTTCCTGCCTTACCCTACTACAGCCCCAGATGTTTGGCACCCTTATAATAAAACACTTTACCTTTGGAAGGCCTCAGAGTGTCTCTCCTTCACTCAATGAGAAAAGTCCAAACCACAGTAGCACCTTTGTTCCTAACAAGAATCTGAGGCTGCAGGAGAATCGCTTTCTCCTCTCAGGGAACATCCTGCTTTGTGTACAGAGCAGTACTGAGTTTCTGAAGAGCAGCCTTTGATAGCTTGTGCAGTAGCATTTTGGGATAATAGAACCTTGAAATAATAATGAAGCAACTTTTCTTCAAACCTTCCAAGTCCTCCCCAGGAACCCTCTTTTAAACGTCTACAACATTTCTCCAAAGAGATGAGGGGAGGGAGACAGCCTTCCCTGCCACACCATGCCACAAAGACAGGCAAAACAAGACTCAAAAGCAGTTCAAAGGAAGACCTCCCAGGGAATAATAGATGCTGCTGCACTCCGTACCCCTCTATTGTAAGTTGTGTGATTCCATGACTATTTTTCTCCACCTCAAATGAAAGCCTTTTATGGAAGAAAGAATATGGCATTTTTACCTTTCCACACACACTGTGCCCTGGAAAAGGCTGCACATGGAAAATGACTCCAAAAATGACTTTCTATGACTGAATGAGTGAATGAAAAGGGAAGAAAAAAAAAAAAAAACATGCATTCTATTAACATCCTTGCCTTTCCCAAACCAGAGGAAGGATGCTTTTTAATTGGTCAGTGCTTTTGTCTTTTCAAAAAATTCAACTACAAGCAGTGTTTTTATTACAGTTATCCTGTGAGATGGCAGCACTAAAATCCAGGTGTCATTCAGATTTGTTGGATTTGATTCTTAGCCCTACTAAATGATATGGTAGTTACTCAGCATGTGTCTTCCTCAGTTTCCTAGATTGAGACTCTTGAAAGATTTAAGAATCTTGCCTACCCCACAGGCTCTCTGGGAGGTTTAATCAAGACAACAATATGCCCATAATAGTGCCTAGCACACGGTAAGCATTCAATAAATATTAGGCTTTTTGTTATAGCACTTCCTTGGAGGAGGAAGCCTAGGCATGGCCCTGCCCACAGAAACACTATAAAGTATACAAACATGTGGGTATATAAGAAGACAATATAATGTAATAGCTATGAGTGATGTTATGGAATTTCTATTTCAGAGTTCATATCTTAGTACAACTTCATCCAAGCATCTTTACCTCTGTATACCTCGGCAAAGTAGACCTAATAATAGTCCCTGGTCCATCGGACTGGAATTATGAATCAAGTTTCTACATGGAAAGCTTGCAGAACCATGCCGTGGTTCATAGTAAATACAACTGGTTATGGTTACTAAACCTAATGACATTCACATATAAAATCGCTCTCAGGCACTGTGCCTTCTATATTTGGAAGTATCTCTGCAGTCCATGTGATGTGCCCCTTTGACATATACTACTACACACCTATCTGCCACAGGAAGTGTTGGTGGCTTTGTTACAAATCCACAGTTCAGATTTAGTGGGAGTTTGTCAGGGAAACACCAACTCGGCAGGAAAACAGAAAAAGCAAGGTTACTTGCTTGGGGGGTATTTTGCCCAAGTCTTCTGATAACATTTTTTTTCCTTAAATCTGCCCAGAGTAATTATGGCTCTTAACAATTGTTATAGCTCAGTAGCAAATGCTGGGTGACTCCTGCAAACAGTTTTATCAAACTGACATTCTAACAAATGTCCCTTGCTAAATGTCAAGTGAGATTTCTGGAGGGGAAAGTAAAATGCCTCTTTTCTTCTTCCTCATCCCAAGTTTATGTAGATCAAAAAGACACTGCAGGACTGCCATTGTTTCAGCAAATCAGACATCTGCAATAATACCCCAAGAATCCTTAATCAGGCAAGCCTCCATTCTTAACTCTGGGGAGAATTAATTATGAATGTGAAATCAGCATCCTTGTGGATCCAGGAAGCTTAAGTGACTTGCAAGGGTGCTGTCCTCCTGCAGCTGTAATTAAGCAGAAAGGAGTTGAAGAGTGCAGGACAGATGTACAGTGAGGATGATCACTGGCCCACTGTGCAGGAGATCCTTGTCCATCTCTGCATCCCCATTTGCATATTATTCATGAAACAAATATTCTACAAGATATGACCTCCTAAGTACATTTAGGGGAAGATAATGAAATCAACAGTGGTTAAATGTAGCAGGTCACTGAAAAAAGAAAACTGCCTTCAGGAAAAAATGGAGTATTCTCTTCTCTTGCTGGGGATGATTAGAGAAATAATCAAAACTTTGGAGGAAGAGGTCATGATTGGTTGCTGCCTATTGCCTCTATTCGGCTTCTTCTACACAGACAGAATTCTGATTTTGTCCCAGTATCTGATGGACACTATCATTGAAGGAGGCTAATCTTCTCAGCCTCACCAGCTAGTCAAGATGGGCCTCATTCCATAATCCACTCCTCTTGTCAGAGATTGGTTTACAAAAGGTCTTGTGACATTGTTGTTTTCCATAACACCTGCAGGGAGATCTGCCAGGGACATGTCTAGTAAAGGCTCTCTCATTTTCCAAATAAGATGTATATGAGGAAATAATTGTGTGCTAAGGTAATGCATAGAATGACTGCAAACATCTGGAGGTCATGAGAAGACACATTTTAAGTTAACTGTCAGAATGCTGACCTTGTGCAGCCAATTTGGAAAGCAGTATGGAGATTTCTTGGAAAGCTGGGAATGGAACCACCATTTGACCCAGCTATTCCCCTTCTCGGTCTATTCCCTAAAGACCTAAAAAGAGCATGCTACAGGGACACTGCTACATCGATGTTCATAGCAGCACAATTCACAATAGCAAGACTGTGGAACCAACCTAGATGCCCTTCAATAGACAAATGGATTAAAAAAATGTGGCATTTATACACAATGGAGTATTACTCTGCATTAAAAAATGACAAAATCATAGAATTTGCAGGGAAATGGATGACATTAGAGCAGATTATGCTAAGTGAAGCTAGCCAATCCCTAAAAAACAAATGCCAAATGTCTTCTTTGATATAAGGAGAGTAACTAAGAACAGAGTAGGGACGAAGAGCAGGAGAAGAAGATTAACATTAAACAGGAATGAGAGGTGGGAGGGAAAGGGAGAGAGAAGGGAAATTGCATGGAAATGGAAGGAGACCCTCAGGGTTATACAAAATTACATACAAGAGGAAGTGAGGGGAAAGGGGAAAATAATACAAGGGGGAGAAATGAATGACAGTAGAGGGGGTAGAGAGAGAAGAGGGGAGGGGAGAGGAGGGGAAGGGGGATAGTAGAGGATAGGAAAGGCAGCAGAATACAACAGACACTAGTATGGCAACATGTAAATCAATGGATGTGTAACTGATATGATTCTGTAATCTGTATATGGGGTAAAAATGGGAGTTCATAACCCACTTGAATCAAAGTGTGAAATATGATATATCAAGAACTATGTAATGTTTTGAACAACCAACAATAAAAAATAAAAAAAAAAAGAATGCTGACCTTGGCCATGCAAAAGGATAGAGACCCAAGGATTTGATGGTGCTTTGATTCACTGAATCACTGAACCCTAGAACCCAGCCCACTCCTGAACAACTAACTGATGATATAATAATTTCTCATTGTTAAAACAAATTTAATCATGTTTCTTTCAATCAAAGCTAAAACATCCTAACCAATATTCTTAATACAAAAAAAAAAATCATAGCCTCATTTTTATTTATATTTACAACAGGTAAATCCTTCTTAAAAGTGGAAATAAAATAAATTACTTGTCAGCAATGAACCATCAAATCAGTAGCATAGCTGTAATGAATGCCTTTTGGAAAAAAAGTCATGAAATTCATCTGGTGAGGGATTTTAAGAATAGTATTCTATACACTATGCCATGCCCCTTGCTTCCTTACGGGAAATATGTTCATTTCTACTTAATACGACTTAGCAGCTCTTAGATGCCAACAATATACAAAATGATAGGGATGAGAATGTCATAAAAATAATGATAGTCCCTGGCAGAGTTGGTAAAACACATGTCTATTAAGAGTTACAATGCAGGGGAACGATATGGAGTTATGGTGACATTGGAGCATCAGATAGCAATGTCTCAGATAGATTTGGAAAAACGAATAAAAAGATTCTATGGAATTTTGGCTCCATTGATGGAGAACAAGAAATCTGTGTAGAGGAAATGAACTATCTGAAGATTCACCAGTTATTAGCTACCACTGTATACCAGGGGTGGGATAGTTAGAAGCTAATTCAGAGAGGAAGCGAAAGTCCAGACAATAGCTGCTCGGAGAACTTGAACTTTATTCTGTGGATCACTAGTTTTTAAACTTTTCTTTATCCTTAACCTTTTCCTTCAAACAAAACCATATCTAAAAGTGTTAAAGCAGATAAAAGAAGAGTTTTCTGGTTGAACCCGTAAAGCACATTTGAAAAGCCACTCTTTGTGGATGATGGGGTGTCCACCTAATGGTTTTAACTATAAAAGTGACATAAAATAATGATGTCTGAGAAAGATTATTCTGGAGACATGATAGAAGACAGATGGCTAGGGAAAGAAATAAGGTAGTGACTTCAGTTAAGAAAAGGGAAATGGATACTGGGTAGCAAAAAAGCTGCCAAAACTTTCACAACTCTCCATGAGGAAATGTTAAATCCTCAAACCAAGACAGTGGCAGTGAGTCAACATATGCTTTGCTACTCAAGTCTCATGTCCCATCCTTAATGGTATTAGTATATCACAAAGGAAGAACAGGCAGTGGGGTTGTCAAGTCCACTTAGAAATGCCAACGTCAGCTTCAAGTAGTTTCTGACCATCTCATGCCAATAGCCATTTTCATCCCATTAGCAATGGTGATTAGTTTGAAAATAATTGTATGATACCACTGGAATCACAGAAAACATAGTTTATAAAAGATTTTTTTGGGGAGGGAAAGAAATTTTTCCTTATTTTGTTGAGAGCTTCTAGAACAAATGGTGTTCTTTCTGCAGAAACCAATATGGAACCATGAAGTCACAGATGCTATAAGAGGACAGACAGCCTGAAAATGAAAGAGTACTATGGAAGAGGAAACCACAGTCATAAATATACTGTCATTTGAAAATCACAGAACCACTGTATCATATCTCACACAGGACTCTCACAACCTTCAGATATTTTATTTATTTGAACCACAACGTTTCCATTTTCTCTCAAAATACTTCAGGTTGAGACTTCTGGTTTTTACAACTGAAAGTTCTCCAAGTAATACAGAACAGTAAAGAATTTTTACAAAGAGAAAGAATGGATTTAAAATAAGGTGAAATGGTGAATCAAGGGTAAGGACAGAGCTCAGAATGACTCCCAAATGATGACTTTTTGGAGCAATGACTAGGTACCAAGGTGAAGTATGTAGACGAAACAAAAGCAAATAGGGAAACTGAAAGATGATACCAATTTGGGTTTAGAATGTATTTAATTTACATGAGTGTAGAATAACCATTTGGTACTATAGTGAGCATTCTTTTTAATTGACATATAGCCCAAAAGTGAGGTCAAAATCCATCTTAAAGAGTCCTTCCAAAGTGAAACATTTAAGGTTGTGTTTCTCCATGTAGAATGTGGATACTCTAAGTAAGTTTGATATTTACAAAGACATTAGCTAAATATATAATGGGTATCCTAAGACCCGTAGCTGAGGTTAGAAATGGAAGAAATTATGTGATTTGACCAATAGATAATATTAAAGTATAATTTTATATTACACTAATGGAGAGTAGAGAAAAATCAAAATGTACATGAATTTTTAAAGAGATTAAAGTCTAGACTTCACATACATTTCTCAATTCTCATTGGCTGCTTTTGGTTATGACCCAGAACTGAATCTCTTCTGCTCTAAGGGTACTTTGTAGTCTTTGAAAGAATACTCTGCCCAGGTGTCATCGGGATTAATTTTATGAAGGAGCTCAGTGTATCAATTAATCTTCAGCTGTGACACAGAGCTGTCCATAACTTTTAGCAAAACTGAGACACCTGGAACCAAAGTAGCAGGAGTTTCCAAAGTGGCACAAGGTCAAGGAAAAAGTTAATATCAAATTTGATCAGGTTCCCAGTGGTACCTGAACATGGCTTTGGTCTTTATTTGATTTTCTGCTGAGGGACTATTATAGACAAGTATAAGGAAGAGTCAGGTTATGGGCTTTGTTTGTTTCCAATGGGTTGAGGAGAAGGATAATCTGAGACTGTTTGTTGCAAATCTTTGGTACAAAAGAGTTCAAGCTGGCAAGCCCTCCAACTAACTTTGACAACAAAAGTCTTATAGGGAAGGCCCATAAGGCATTTTACGCATCAAACAGTTCTTACTGAACGATGTTTTGATGAAATAATTACAAATGAATCAGAAGAAGTAAATTACCCTTGAAATAATAACAATACTTAGCATTTTCATTTTCTAAGTGTTTAACAAATTGCTAATTATTTAATTTACAGTCTAGCATCATGATGAAGGGATTTCTACTTCAGTTATATAAATGAGAGAGCTGAGCTATCAGGAGGGGTGATGTGCTCATGTCAAGAAGGCCAATCCAGATAGAATGGTAACTGGGTTTCAAGGAGTTGTTACCATGAGTGGAGTCAAAAGTGAGGAGAGGGGTTAGAGGGGTACTTTCAGGTAGAGGTCAATTTCCTTCTATTCTCCAGCTTGTGAAGCCTTCAGAGAATATAACCACATTTTTGAAAAAAAAGCTTCTAAATTAAAAATGCTATTCTAAAACTGAATGTTATTTTAAGACAGAACTTGATAGATTCGTGAATTTAGAATTTGAGAAATTGGGGCCACCTTTTGAAAAAATATTTACACATTAAGAGACAAAATCTAGATTTTTCCTTTGGATCGTTATGGGGGATCTTGCAATGAAGAGATCACTATGTGGAATATAGTCAGAACACACTAGTGACTTCTTCCCGGATGTCTGTTACTTAACTATTTTGGCTTCTGTTATAGTTTATATGTGGTATCCCCCAAAAGCTCACATGTGAGACAAATGCAAGAAGGTTTGGAGGAGAAATGACTGGGTTAGAGCCTTAGCCTAATCAGCGAATCAATCCCTGATGGGATTAACTGAAGTGGGAGGGTGTGGCTGACGTCAATAGGAATTGGGGGTGTG
The DNA here is from genome assembly GCF_047511675.1 of Marmota flaviventris. Classification (NCBI taxonomy): domain Eukaryota; kingdom Metazoa; phylum Chordata; class Mammalia; order Rodentia; family Sciuridae; genus Marmota; species Marmota flaviventris. The sequence goes on along the minus strand of NC_092506.1, from coordinate 24,709,127 downwards.
GTTTGGGGGTATATATTTGCATCTGGTTAGTGGTGTTTCTCTCTGCTTCCAGATCCCTGTGATGTGAGCTACTTCTCTCTGCCACTCTCTCCTGCCATAATGTTCAGCCTCACCTCAAGCCCTAAGGAATGGATCTGGATTTCTATGAACTGAGACCTCTGAAACTGTGAGCCCTGAAATAAACTTTCCTCCTCTGCAATTGTTCTGGTCAGATCCTTTAGTCACCGCATCAAAAAAGCTAACTAAAACAACTTTCTTTTCTACTTTCTTAGCTTCTGATTTGAACTATAGGTTCTGATGTCTCATGTCCTCTGTTGACTTCTCAGGCTGCTTCCATAAGTTGGCATCCAGAACTCAAACTGAGATCTGCAGTCCTTACCTCCTAGCTGAGTGGCACAGTCCACACCTGGAATTCCTTCTGCCAGCTCAGCTCTGTACTGAAGCATCACCATGCAAATGGTCCCCAAAGTAGTCTTATATTTCAGGACAGCAACAGTAAACTGACAGCAATGCATTACCTGTGCTCATGTTTCATCTGGCTGCCTGCGCTGCCATGTTGAGTTTGCAGGGGCATTGCGATTAGGCAAGAGTTATATGCCTCTAAAACCAAGCAGGTTCACTGCTTATATTCCAAACCTCTTCCTGTCCCGTGTTTTCACATTAGCTATATGTTACAGTTATCTATTGCTGCATTGAGATTTAGTGGCTTAAAACAACAATGATTTTCCAAAGTTTTTGTTTGTTTGTTTGTTTGTTTGTTTATGTCTAGACTCATCTTGCCAATTCTTTGTTCCACATTATATTGACTGAAATTATTCACAAAACTAGAGTCTACTGGGGATGGAATATCCAGGATAGCTTATCATCTTCCAAGTTCTCTCTTCTCAGGTGTTATAGTCTAGCATAATCTTTATAAGCATGGTTACTGGTAATCCCAAGAAAGAGGTAGAAGCTCTGAGACTTCTTCAAGACTAGACTTCAGGGATGTGGGTTTAGCTCAGTGGTAGAGTGCTTGCCTAGTATGCACAAGGCCTTGGATTTAATACTCAGCACTGAAAAAAAAAAAAAAAAAAAAAAAACAGACTAGGCTTTCAAGGCCCAAAATATCAATTCTACTGTATTTGTTTGGTCAAAGCAAATGTCCTGTCAGCTTGATATTTCAAGAAGAGGAATACATATTTTGAATGGAGGAATGGTATAGATATACAGTGAGGAAAGGAATTGATAGCACATATATATGTATACACTATAAACATTTGAAATTAGAAATATATTTTCACCCAGGTTTGGTGGCAAAAGGTGTTTTAATATTCCCAAAGTAAAATAATCTGTTCAATAATAGACACTTTCTTTAATTTTTTTATTTGTTGGTTTATTTCTTGAGCATTTATTCTTTGACATTCTTTAGGACATAGGAACCCAACAATAAATAAGAAATTGAATACCTCCTCCTAAGGATATTAGGTTCTATCACCAATAGATAGACAATAAACACATTAATAAATGGATGGAACTATAGATTATCATGCTATGTGAACTAAGCCAGTTCCAAAAAGTCACAGGTAGAATGTATTCTCTGATATGCAGAAGTTAATCCAAAGTAAGAGGGGATATATAAAAAAGGATAAAAGAAAATTCAGCAAAATAAACAAAGGGGAATCAGGGGAATCGAGGAGGAACAGGATAGGGAAAGACAATGGATTGAATCTGACCTAAGTTTATCCATCAATATACCACAGAAAATCTCACCATCACGTACATCCATAAGACACTAATTAAGACAAATAAAACTATAAGTAAACCACAGGAAGATCAGTAGACCCTGAGGGAAGGGAACAGGGGAGAGGAGGAGCGGAGGACAAGTAGAAATACTGGGAACTGAATTAAAGCAAATTATATTCCATGCTTTTATAATTATATGAACATGAATCCCAGTGTCATGTATAACTTAAAAGAACCAATTTTTAAAAAAGAAACAACAAAAGATCTGATGGTAACGTGTGCTTTGCACTATGATATAGAGCATGATTAGTTCTCCACTGCCCAATAAAAAGCTGAGCTAGGAACTCCAAAGAGGAGATATTTACGTTGAGAGCTGAGTGACAGGAAGGGCAATAACCAGGGTGGAGGCTCAAGGCAATGACAAAGTTGGCACCTTTTAGGAATAGCAGAAGCTGGATGCTGTTGGAACCCATGAACAGAGAGAGAAAGTGGTGGAAAAGAAGAGCTGAAGGGTAGCCAAGCCCTGCTTCTGGAGAGACCTGGAGGCAGTTTTCAAAAGTTGGGTATCACTTCCAACTCTGGCAGAAACTCTCTGAGATTTTGAAATTGTTTCCAATTTGTATTTTGATGCCAAATCTGAGTACCAGCTAATGATGTGGATGTGGGAGGTGAGAAAAAGAGTAATTAAGGTTAACACTTAGACTCTTATTTGAGTAACCACAAAAATAGGGTACTATTTACTGCTTTTGAGTAAATTGCAGACAGAATAAGCAGATAGACAAAGAGAAAGATATCTCTTTTTGTCATGTAAGTTTCAGAGGTTTAGCAGGACCCTTGTGGAGTTTCAGCTTAGTCTTTTTGTTGTTGTTGTTGTTGTTACCAGGGATTGAACTCAGGAGCACATCCCCAGCCCTATTTTGTATTTTATTTAGAGACAGGGTCTCACCGAATTGCTTATTGCCTCATTTTTGCAAAGGCTGGCTTTGAACTTGCAATTCTCCTGCCTCAGCCTCCTGAGCCACTGGGATTATAAGTGTGTACTACTGCACCTGGCTGAGTTTCAGCTTTCTGACTAATCATAGTAAAATTCCCACTGAGGCACAGAAGTAGTTGCTGTTATTATAAATTTATTTTAAAAAATAATTGTGGAGTTGCATAAAAAGTTACATAAAGGGTTGAATGGCTTCTTGTGGGTGTCTGAATGGTAGGAGTTGTCACCCTTGTCGATGATATTCTTTCCTGAGAAAGAAATAATTCCCGGGACGGTACAAAAGAACACTCTTTCTTTTGCTTCATTTTTCCTTCTTTTCCCCTTCTTTCTCTTCACAATTCCTGTTATATACCAGATATTGACCTAGCCTTGAGTACCCTAGATTCCATGTAGTCAGTAAGCCAATGTAACTCAACAGTCCCCAAAAGCCCACAAAATTGAGATTTATGTGGCTGCTTCCCATGGTCTAGAAGTCCCTGGGGAGAAGGTGATCCAGCCATGCAGAGAACAGCCTCTTTGGAGGAAAGCCATGATGTCTTCCACGTTTAAAAACAAGAGAAGAAATACATGTATCAGTGGGAAACTGTCCACTAGAGGAGGAGGAATTGGGACAAGGTTTGGTGAAGAAGACTGGCATTGCTACAGCCTATAGCTAAGTCTAGAAACCCTTGAACACCTGCTTTGTAGGAACAATGGCTGAGCATGTGCATGTGAACCACATGGCCTGTTACATTGGCGTTCACACCTGGGACATTGCCCTTGCTCCTCAGGAGAAGAACAAGACTTCGAACACAGGAGTGAATATGCAGAAAACTCTGAGAGACCAATTATGCAGAATTTCAGGACAATCACCGTGGTGCTTTAAGAAGACTATCACTCTCTAGTTGACTGGTGTCTGAAACTCAGCAGATCTTGGGAATAAATTAAATCTCTAGGAGGTATGGTGGGAGAGAAGAGGCTTGAAGGAGAGTTTAGTGTTATTCTCACTAAGCTGTGATGATGATGGGAAAAGATCTGTCACACCAACTAAAGCAACCACAGCAACAGTTAGAAACTTTTCTAAGACACGAATGTTGCATGGGTCATAACGCTAAACTATCTGGGTTCAAATCAGATTTCTATAGATACTAATAAGTGTTTAACCTTTATCTTTCCAAGAATAGTAATAGGGTTGGGTTTAAAGAGTCAGTGATGTACTTATTGCAAAGATCAAAGAACTGCAGCTGGTATATAAAAGGCACTCAATAAATGCCAGCTATTGTTTTTCAGTTAAATTGCCTTATAATTTACAACTCACAGTAAAATTGGTAATTCTTGGTCATTATATGCATTTTTATCTATCCAAAATTAAAAACACCAACATTTTTCATCCTTTGTTTTAATGCTAAGGAGGAAAATATAATAATGTGTTTAATAGAAAATCTGGTTACTTTCAGATAGTTAAAAAAGTGAACTCAGACTGCTGTGTGCCACTTCCCAAACAACTACTATGCTTGCCCTCAGGAAACAGATGTATTTCAGGAATTCAAAGGAGACCACGGTGACATACTGGGCTACTGACCAAATGCATGGGGATGGCTCATATAAAAGACTCTGGATACACAGGAGAGGTTTCTCTCCTCACCCCATGTGAATCTGTCATTGTGAGCTGAATGGGAACAGAGCTCAAAACTGTTTTCATGTTATTTTGTAGAAAAGGACTTGTTCATAAATAGCTATCTGAAAGAATATAATTATAATAAGGACGACGTGCCACCTTAATTTAAAACAGTAAAATTCTCAAAAACTTTGTGCACAGCTACATTTGCATATAAATCATCATGTACTCCTGACCGTGGGTTATTAAGGGGATTTGTTTGCTAGTTATCCCACCAACTACTACAACTTATCCCGCCAACTACTACAACTTATCCCGCCAACTATTGCAATAAATGGAACTCATATGAGGAATACATTTTTGTCTTTTGAAGTTTAATGAATTATATGACATTTCTCTCAACTAATCAGAGCATATATTTTCAGACAAATCTGAAGTTTTTCAAAAAATTTAAAAGCAAAACTCATGTTTTTTTTTTCACATTAAAATATTTATTTATATGTAATTCTCTCTATATTGAATCAAGCATTCACACCAATTGTATACTAACCCACATTTTCACACTTCTAATGTATAAAGAGATTACCCTCACCATCCAGTCCCAATTTCAAAGCATTTATTGAGAATCTACTACGAGGGGTACTAGTTAAGCACCAGCATTAACTAAAAATTAACCAAGATCCCAGAAAAAAAAATCTGTAATTAACTTACAATTGCCAATATAATATCAAATGGGAAAAAAAGGACAACAGCCTCACAACCTTGATATTTCCTGAGATAAAATTAATTGTGAAAGAGAAGAGACATATGGAAGAGGAAAGGAAGAAAAATTGGAAGCGGGGGCATAAGGCTGAGGCTGACCGAAACAGCAACAAAGGCATAATGTGGTGGGTGGCTATGTCCAGAGATCTCAGGACCATTTCCTCCTTGGTCACTATGTTTTAATTTTAAAACTAATCTGATTACCCAAATATTATTAAGCATATGACTGCATGGCTTTGGATTGATTATTCTGTATCTTCATCTAACTACATAAAATAAGATTTGTGTGTGTGTGGTTGGGGGAGGGAACACAACACACATGCCCAGTTTAGACATGGGACTTTTCTACCCACATCTTCTCTTCAGGATTGATGGGAACAACCTGATTATATTCAGCTACATAAACACCCATAGATAACCAAGGAGCTCATTATTTAGAGGCACTCCCTGAAGTTTATTTCAGAAGATCCTACTTGAATGACAGCAGGTATTTGGAATTTGGGGGTATTTGGAAGTGGGAGGTGCACCTTTGCTTCTGTGGTGGGACAGGCTCTGTGATTTGGTCCACCATGTAATTACAGAGACATCTAGTGGTCAGGTCCAGGAGTACATCACCTAAAAAAACAGCAAAAGTGAACTTTTTTCCCAAACAGAGGGTCCTGTCCCTGTGCCAGGAACAGGGGTGACCAGTGAGAATAGTTGGGCTGAAATGGTCCATCATGCTTAACTGGTAATAATTTCCTGGTTTGTAAATTTGGAAAACTTTGGAATAAATATAAAGGAAACAATAAATTAAATAAAAAGAAAATAACAAAGAAGATTAATTAGGCAATGGGCATGATTTCAGAGTTCCTGCTTTCCTACCTCACAAATTCTGTCATCATAGAAATAATATATTTGGAAGTAGAAATTCTAGCATAAGGCTTTATTTATCATCAAAACACTAGTTTCCCTGGAAGAAGTAATGCAATGTCTTGTATCAATCATTAACACTTTAGTGTGAATCAGTTGGCAAAAATCTAGGGGAAGCAAAAGTAGTTGACCAGTCTAGGATGGAAGAATTAAAGCTATACTTTTCTGAGCCTGGTGGTGTACACCTATACTGCCAGCTTCTCAGGAGGCGGAGGCAATAGGATCAGTTGAGCCCAGGAATTTCGGGTCAGTAATTCACATTTATTGTATATTAACACAAATTTTCATATTTCTACTGTATAAACAGATTGTTCTCACCATCCATTCACATTAATTGTGTATTAACCCACTGAAATTGTATATTAATAGCACAGCAAGACTCCATCTCTTGGAAAAAAGAAGAAGAAAGAAAAGCAATACCTATCTGGATAGGAGAAGGGGTGCTGTTGTCATGGGATTACAATAACATCAGACACGACCTGATTTTAATTCATAAAAAGAATTGTCTTGTCGTACATATCAAAGTCCTAAAAAAGAGGTACTCTATCATTTTGAACGTGGAGAAACTAATGGAAAAGAAATAAAAACTAAGGAAAGAAGTGGAAGGAAATATAAAATAAATGCACACACACGTACACACACACACACGCATAGAGCTTCCTTGTAATCCTTTTGTAATACTAGCTTCATTGCCAATGTTGTGGAGGAGTTTTAAAATAAAGTCATTTCACTTCATTAAAATTGAAATGCAAGGTGATGTCACATTTTTTTCTGCAATGGGGAGGGGGGACATATTATAATGAGGTCCTAATATTTGCATAAACATCGAAAGTATTCTCTAGCTGGAAAGAAGTTCTGTGATGTTATGCAATATTCTGACATATAAGATAAGTGATAATGGTGGGGTACTAATTGCTTTAAAGACTCTGCATAGAGAGGAAGGTTTGTGGGGAGGAAGGATTCTACAGAAGGTAACTGCATCTTCATCTCTCAAGGTCCCACTGAAATTTGATATCTCTAAACCATGGCCCAATAACTCAGAGGAAAGAATTAAGAAATTTTCAGGGAATTCTAGAATATGGAAGCTGAGAGTTTATGAAATTATTTAGTTCTGAAGTTCTATGTCCTGGTATTTTTTGATCTTAATCAGTAGAAGTTTTAGCCTTTAAATTCTAGAGAAAAAGTACCACTACCAAAGAACAAATCACACTTCTTCTACCCTCCATAATTTTAATCATTTCCTGCCACTCTTGATTTCTCTGCAATTTTAATGATACGTTTTAATGAAAACCAGTGATTCTGAATGAAGGAAAATAACATGAATTCTAAATTAGGCTTCTATAGTTGTTATTTTCTTTTCTGAAAGTAGAACCTACTTACCCATATTCTACATTTCTAATATCCTTTCAAACTAAAAAAACATGTAAGATCCAAGTGTTATTCCAGTTACTGAGCTTAGTACATCATTGGCAGATGGAGGATGTCTAACATACTTTCCCTGTATGTGTGGATCCAGGTTTTTCTTCATCAGAATCACTTAGATCTCCTTACTCAGATAATGGAGCATAGGCCTGCAACATAGCAACTGTCATCTGGTCATCTGGGCTCTTCCTACATTCTAACACTCTCTGCTCTTCACCAGGTCCCAGAGGCATCTGTGAGCACTTTAAAAACCAGAATGTAAGCCAGAGTATGGGGGTTCACTCCTGTAATCTCAGTGGCTCTAGAGACTGAGGCAGGAGGGTTTTTTTTGTTTTTGTTTTTTTATGCAAGTTCAAAGCCAGTCTCAGTAATAGCGAGGTGCTGATCAACTCAGTGAGACCCTGTCTCTAAATAAAAAATAAAAAGGGCTGAGGATGTGGATTGGGGATTAAATGCCTCTGGGTTTAAACCCTGGTGCAAAAAAAAAAAAAAAAAAAATGCTGCAGCATACTGTATAAACCTCTGCGTCTCTGGTTTCTTCTCACCTGAAACCTCCAGAATCTCCACCTTTGGCTGGGGCTGGAAGAGAAGGGGAAGTTAGGAAATCTTTTTAACAGACTTCCCAGATCATTTTTTTTCCAAAGAAAGCAATAACATTTGAAGACTTTCTTCACTTCCATCTATTTGTTTATCTGGGACAACTTCTGCCTTTGAGTCTGATGATAATTGATTAAACCTTTGGTCAAGTCACTTTGCCTTCCCTAATGCTCACTTTGTATCTACAAATTAATCTTCATAGTGTCCTTTAAGCCCCAGCTGATACAATGCACTGAGAAAGACTCAAATTCTACAGAGAAGAATGCATTACAATTCTGATATGCCTAAGAATCTTCCTACCACCCGTGGCCTAGTAGTTTCTGCTGCATGAAGACTGGAAAGTAGAGCTACCCTTCTCTTACAGTGTCAGCTTGGGGAGGAAAGACTTCCTGCTCAGGAAGTACACAGGGAATTTCTCCCGTCAGTATTAAAAAGATGATGTGGGGCAGCTTGAAGTCTGCAGATCTGCTCAGCTGCGGCTCAGTGAGCAGCTGGTAATGCAGCATTCATATCATGCTGGCTCAGCTAAGAATACCCTTTCTATTCTTGCCTGCTTTTTGTTTTGTTTTGTTTTGTTTTCAGGCTGAGGTGTTAGGGAAAGAAGCAGTATCTGAATGCATTTCACAGTTACCCTGCATTTTATAAATCAGTGAATCCTCTCAGCCAACCTCAGCAATGGAGAGAGGTTGGCCCCATCTGCCAGAGAAGCAGCCAACATCTGAAAGACTGAGTGGAAATTAAAAGTCCACAAGGTCCCAGCCCCTGGATTTTCGCTTAGACCTCTCTATTGACACTGCCCTATTGCAATCACAATCGTTAAAAGTAATAAAAAGGTCATGTGACTAAAGATAATGCTGCAATTCTAAAAAGATATTATTGCACACAATTGTTTGTCCATGCAAGACAAAATTCCATATTAGAACAATATTAAAATGTTGTTCTAGTACTGGTTTATGGAGATACACTACTGTTACTACGTAAAGCATTAGCAATTAAAGAGAATTGACACATAGATATCCCAGAGTACAATTCTCTCAGGCTTGGAGAAAAATTTTTAGACTCCAGCAGGTCTCTTATTCCATTACTAAAGAGAAATAGTTGATCTATACTGATATAATAAGATATGGGTTTCTCAGGATGAATTTGCTGAATTTAATAGAGGTTAACACTCAAGTATCTTCCAAGAATCAAGCATTCAGTGGTTTATGTGTATTACTTATATATTATTTTAAATGGGTAGATACCTAAAGCACATATTCCTGAGAAACTTATGTCATAAGATAATATTTTATCCTTGTATATTCGCCTAAGAGCCACATGTATATTTGTCAATAAATACATTTCCATTCATAGTAGAATTATTATGTAGGTCACAGTTTCCCAAATGAGTTTCATAGGGCACTATTAATTTGCTAAATGTTAACAGATGTTCCATGAAAACAACATTCCATTGTCAAATAAATTTGGGAAAACTGCATTAAATTAAATTAAACATGATTGTTCAATACAAGACTTCTTGAATTCTTCAAATACTAATTTTTATATATTGCTATAAAAGAAAAAATAGCATGGGACATTTCCCAAAGATATGACATAAGACATTTCTTCTCTGAATACAAATATATTTTGTTTTTTTGAAAATATGTTAGATACATTTTGTAGCAATTTGGTTAGATGGACAGACCCTTGAAAAGATGCCTGAAATTGCACCATGTTATTTATTCCTGTATCATTATTATTTGTTCAGTTTCTCTAGTTTTCCCATCATTTTGATAGACATTCAGAAATAAAATTGGAATTTCTGGGAAGGCTGAGGAGGAACAAGGAAGAAAACTGATGTCAAAGAGGCAAGAGTCCCAGAGTTTAGGCTGCACCCCTGAGAATCCATGCCAGACCTTGATATCTGCTGTGAAGGACAGCCAAAATTCTGAAGCAAACCTCAAGTAATGCTACTCATTTTTGAAAATAGTCCTCTGACGCCCAAACAATACACACATCTTATCATGTTTGGTTCTTGTGCAACGTGTCTAAATATCACACTGTCAGATCTTGTTTGTGAAGAGGTAGATCCATCCACAGAGAAGCTGTTTGAATAAACAAATTCTTGTTAAAATCCCAGAATGGCCATAACAACTATGAACTTAGTTAGAAAAAGCAGAGGATCTTTTACAGAAATGAGTCACTAGCTTCTACTGCTTGATGTGCAGAAATTTTATGTATCCATAATCATCATAGAGAGACTATTTTACAACACTAGCTTCTACTTCTGAAGCTAAGCCAGATGAATTCAGGGCATAAAATTTGACTTCTCCAAATCATCTTTCCTTGCAGACCACTATATAGCTCCAAATGACTCATACCAATGTTTCCTATAAGCTGAATGGAAAACTATGCTCTCCCTTCAAGACTCCCTAAAACTCATACCTTTAACCTTTGAAATGAGATTTCAATGGCATCTAAGCAAGCAAAAGATACAATCACCAATACTTTTCGTGTGAAGGGCTTCAATTTGATAATCCGATAAATCCGATAATTCCCCAAATCTGATATGAACAGATGCAAGGAACCATGCCATCTGCAAGTCTTTTCAGTTAGTCTCTCCATTCTGACCTAAAATATTCAACCCATTTCCATTTTTGACAGAAAAGACGTTGTAAGTAAATGCAACACACTAGCAAATAAAAGTACCTGGGCTTCTGAAAATAAATGCCATTAGAGATTGGATTTGGGGGGATCTAACAACAAACTCTCTCACCCCCATGCTATTTCAGCATCCTGAAGTCAACTCATCTCTGCAGGTATAATAAAATTATTCAAAGGTCAATTACTGCAGAAAAGATGAGATACAAACTAATTAATTATACAGGCTAGGCTCTCTGAAATCTTGGTGTCCTTTACCTTTTCCAATATTATATCCAAAGTTTTGCTATCTTCCTTCTCTATAACACACATGCATAAGAACATGACCATCCAATTCAGGATCTGTACTCTGAACCCAGGATTCGATAGAGACTGAGGAGCAAAATAAGAAAGCACAGTTTGTGCCTCCTCAGAGCTTTTAAGCCATTTGTCAGTCACCTCTATGGCCCTTTATTGACTTTTCTAACTCTTGATCCCTAGAAGGGTTTTGTCCTATGCAATGCCTGTTTGTTAAGATTATCCTCATCCATTCATTAATTGTATTTGCTTAATGACAAAATCCCCTGATTTTTGGTGCGAGAGCTTATGCTGGACCTGGGGATGAAAGAGCATTACAGTAGGATATACAGTACTGGTCTTGGAGGAGCTCACAACCTGTAAGATATAATAGAGGAACTGGGTGAGAAAAGAAAAAAAGATTACATGCAGATAACATGTAGAAGGTGCTTTGCTTGAAGCTTATATTCATTTTACCTTTTGATCTAAATAGCAATGTAACTTACTTATTAAACAATGAAACAGGTATGGAGAGTAGATCCATTATATTTCAGGCACTGACTAAACACCAGATGAAATGATCTCTGCTCCTATTGATCTTAACATCTAATAATGTAGACAGAGCAATACAAGACAATTAGCAGATACATAAAATACTACAAATTTTCAAAAGGAACCCAACAAAGAGCTGAGATGAAGGACAGATATGGTCTCCTTGCCAAGAAGACGGCAACAATTTAGCAACAATTTTGCTAGGCTGTATGCACCAAAAGACCATCTGCTTTAAATTTAACAAATGAAGTCCTTAGGTACAAAGTGTGAAGGAATTCTGAGGCCACAAAACTAAAGGTAAAATGATGTTATGTTGAATATCTTATTTAAAAACCCATTATCCAGGAGAAATAGAGAAAATAGAGTAGGAGATTAGGCCACTGGCCTTAAATTATGTCAAAGGTCTGGATATGAAAGACATTATTTTCAACATAAAGGATCCTATGATGTGACTGTATGTCAGGTAGACTGTAAGTGTTTTTGAAACAGGACCTGTACCTTCTCAAATCCTAGCTCTAACAGTTATTAGCTATATTGGTTTTGACAATTTGCTTACACTCTCTTGGCCTCAGTTTCTTAATCTGCAAACTAGACATTATACTATATTAAGAATCAAGTAAGAGTTATTTGCATTCTTGTCATTACCATAGAATACATATTTAAAAGTAGAAATAAATATGTGGCTCAGCAATTGTCTGATTTCCAATTATAAATTTGAATATTTATTTTGAAGCTATTAAAGCTGCATAAATAATAAGCCATACTTAATTATTTGAAATGTATATGGTTCTTTAAGTCCTAAAAATATGAGATTTTAGAATCTCATGGAAGTTGGGAAATAATTTACCTTTATTTTTGTCTTTAAACTAAGTTCATTGGGAGAATTTGGGGAAAAGGCACACTGCCTCCTGAGAATATGTGTAAAAAAACTTCTAAGAGCAAGTTTGTAGATAAAAGTACTGTAACTGACAAGATCCCAAGGTGATTATACCTATTGATGTGCTTGTGATGGCAGGGCAACCCTCAAAGAAAATAATAAAATTTAATTAAAATGATCATCACAAAGTGGCACACAATAATATTGCAACACTGACATAAAAATATGATTAGTGGAAACATAAAATAGTATGCTTAGAATCACAAAAAAAAATGAACTTTATTCATTACAGTCTCTTGTAAGAAAAAAAACTGAACAATCTGTGTGTGTGTGTGGTGTGTGTGTGTGTTTGTGTGCACATCATACAAATATTAGTGTATTTCATGTTATGTAGCAACTTCACTTATAGGGGTATGTGCATGAGTGTGTGTGCATGTGAATGTGTGTTTGCTAACATCCTCTAGGTGTACTTGAAGTTTTATCTTTCCTTTATATCAGCTGGCTTGCTTAATAATCTTTTTTTTTTCTCTAGGTTGCCCCTTCGCTAATTGGGCAAATGTGATAATTTGTAATGGGTCTCCAACTCATTAGTGTAATTTAGTCAGGTTCTACTGTGTTTCACCAGGCACACAAACCAGGCTGCTGCACACATCTGTTTTTAGAGCTCTATTTCATAAGCATCCACAATATTTCTGCTTTAAAATTGAGAAATGATTGCCCCTTAATCAGCTATTTGTTAAACTGGGATACATAAATATATGAGCTATCATCCATAAATAATTTTAGCATAGAAAATAACAAAAATTAACATTTGAATGGAACTTTAAAGTTTACATAGTTTTTTCTTGCATATCCATACAAAAGCCTGTGTATTCCCTTGTGAAGAAAGGAATTGCCTATTTTTAAGGACTTACAAGACATTTTATACTATTTCCAAACACAGGTTCTTGACTTATTCAGACATATTTTATGTTATCTTGGCCATTTATTTAACCTCTGAGTTTAAATCTGCCATGCTTTAAATTTTGTATTAATATCTACTTCATAGTTTTTCTAGAGGAAAGGATGAAGTTTTTGATAATGAATATAAAGTACAAGACACATTTTTTCCTTGCTATCCTGATTCTGATGTAGCAGATAGGAATTCTTTTTTAAAAGTTGCCTACATCTAATGACAGAGAATTGAGACAGTCTTCAAATATATAACTGGTGTTTGCAGACTGGGAAGACTTGGAGTTCATTATGCAAAGACGGTATGTATTCCTCCCTTCCAGCAAGAAGGCAAGAAGCCACCTTTGGAAACAGAATGCATCTAATCTGGAGCTCTCAGCTACTTAAAACTGAGCAAGCAGAACTGAGACCAGAGCCACGTATGATATTTGAAGTGGTTCAAAAATGTCGAAAGAGAAGGGAAGAGGGCCTGAGGTAGATGAGGGAAAAGTTGGAGCTGGGGTAGCAAACTAAAAGTATAAGATGTCCTAACAGGTCAGCTGATCCTAGAGTAGTCTGAGTAAATGTCAGACAGGAGGTGTTGGTGCAGATATTGATATTTTTTGCACATTCTGTGGCTTCCACTCTGTAAGGGGGTTTAGGAAAAGATGATGAAAGCAGTTTCTTCATATTTGGCTGCTCAAATCACTAACCACCATGGGAAGTAATAGGAATAGGAAGAATCGACCCTTTATTTGTTTCTGAACCTCATATGTCAGCTCTCAACAAGGAGGAGGGTCAAAGTGTTATTTAACAGAATCCTGACAAGTGATTTCTGCACTGGACTCACAGAGAGAGATCGCAAGGACCAAAAATTCCATCTGAGTCATTTCTTCTTGGGGGACAAAAAATTCCTTTGCCTCATCAAGTATGTGGCATGGTCAAAATTAGAGCTGATTAATTTTAAAATGCCTTTCCACTCTTTTCCTGAATGCTTAGCTTAGTTCCAGACCTTAAATCTAGTGGGGGGAGGGGAATCTAGGGAAAAAAATCACCCTATGAAACTACGTAGTAAATTTCCTAAATTTATTTTTGTGGATCTGTCATCCTTCTAACTTGGGAGAAACAGAAGCTGGCATCCACTTGAAGCAGAAAAGGGGTCTCTCACCTTTCTTAGAACTCAAAACTGAATGCTTAAAAGTCAGAGAATAACCTTTCTATCTATTCTTCAAGGTTGAGTGAAGTGCCATTTCATTCTGAGCCATCAGTTCTTAGACACATTTACCTCTAGGACACATCATTAGAGATGTTGGGATCATCTGTTTCTTCAATAGACCATCAGGTCATGACACTTGTGCCCCTTCCAGAATATAGGAAAGGGGCATGCTAGAAGCTTAAAGAGGAAGAGGAACGAAGGTCACTAGAGAGATGAGTTTTTGCTTCTTGGCTTCCAAGGTCTACAATAATTGGTAGAAGAGAAAAGAAATCCAGAAAAATTATTTTAGAAAAATAGACATAGCAATGCAGAAGACAATTTTACCTGTGAAATCATAGAAAAATGTAAAAAGCAACAGATAAAAAATAGAGAATACAATGAATGACTTTAAATCTTGGGCAGGTTGAAGTTTCAAACTGGAGGAATCAGAGCACCTGGTCTCTGTAGACAGATGCAACCAAGCAGATGTTCTGTACTTCTAGTAGTGATGCAGTACCTTGAGCAAATCACAAGTCACATGCAGTTCAGTTTCCTCATCTGAATCCTAAGAAAGTGACACCTGCTTTATACATATGTGATATGCCTTTTTTTTTTTTTTTTTTTTTTTTGTGTGTGTGTGTGTGTGGTGCTGGGGAATGAAGTCAGGGCCTTATTCATACAAGGCAAGCACTTTACCAACTGAGCTATATTCCCAACCCCACATCTGTGACATTCTTATCTCCTCAACTGGAATATCAGAGCACGATACACGTGCTTACTTTTAAATTTTTTTTTCCAAGACACTCTACAAGACCCCAACCCATATCTTCACTTTTACCCTTCATCTATTTTTTGATGTATTTCATTATTCTATTCACACTGATATATGCATATTTCTGATTTTGTTTCCTTGTTAGAGATATTATTACTTTGAATTATATATTTAGGACCAACTCCAAGTTGTCCTGCCTTCCTTAAACTTCCCAACTATACACTTCTCATGATAACTTCCTTCTCTGGATTTCCTGTATGGACTCCATTATGGTTTGGTCTGAAAAATCCTGGGCTGCCTCAGTTGGTAAGCAAGTTAATTTTTCCTTATCAATATAATGACAACAATAATGTATTAATGTATTTGAGGGGAAAATAATACTGCTTATATATTTGTGTTCTATACCATAACTGTAGCATAATTTTGAACCCACAATGTTCTTAATAATCATACATTGAATAAATGCATCTATGAAATGATCACAGAAAAAAAAATGTACTATTCGCCACCAGAACATTCATTGAGAATTCTGATTTGCCTATATAAAAATGATCTTGACCTAGATCTGTAGCATAGTTCTGAGATTCAGGGCTAGGAATGGAGTTTGTGTTTGTTTAGTTTAAAATACATCAAGTGAGTCTTGGAAGAAAGGTACGTACCACGGAGAGAGAACAGAAATCTATGTAAACAAAGCTTGGGGGAGAAATGCAATCATGCCTATAGTGATGGAAGAAATGGAAATCAAACTTGAAGTAGCAAAGACACATCCAGGAGAGTCATGCAGTAAGGCAGAAAGGGTCAAGGAAAAAAAGATTATAGGAGTGAGTGTCAACCAGAGGGGAGCACAGGAAAAACTCAGCCATTCCTGAAATGGATAGCCCCTCCCTCATAAAAGTGTTGGCAGCCAGCAGCACACTCAAAATTTTAAAACTATTTTTGTATATGCTCTTATCTTATGCACTATAATCAGAACAGGCTGATGGATAAGATGCCTCATGCTTAATAATATTACAGGTCCCTTGGTAAATGAAATATCCTGACCAAAAGTCACATGTGACTTTTCTTTAGATGAAAGTTGAGTATTTTCCTGTGTTTATATATATATTCAGAAAGTTCATTATCACTATGCACAACAAACATCTCCAACAGTCAAAAGTTAGCAAACTTGTCTACTGTGTAACTAATCATTTGCTTGTTGTTTTTTTTTTTTTTTGTTTTGTTTTGTTTTGTTTTGTTTTGTTTAGGTTTTCAGGAAAGAGTTTGCCTTTATTAGAATGATCCAAAATGTCATGTATTTTTTTTACCTTGTTATTCAAACATTTTCTCAATAGATGTAGAAAAATCTTTCTTATTAAAACACTTCTATATCAAATACCTACTAGGTTATAGGTATGTGTGGTCACAGGTTTAAATTCCAAACATATTGTTGAAAACTACTCTCTACACCTTTGTGTTTACTTGGTCCTTGTTTCTGTAACTTGTCACCTAAAACTGAAGTATACAAGTAAAAAAAAAAAAAAAAAGATTTGAAATCCCTCATCATTGAATAGTTTACCAACAAATATTTAAAATGCTCTATTGGTTGCACCCTCACTACCACATACACACAAAGAAAAAGCTAAATTATCCATAAGAGTAAAAATATAAATGAGTGTCTATGGATATACAAATGCTAGATAACTTTTTCTGGGATGAGAAAAAGGGTAAAATTAAAATTTTCTTTGACAGTATTAAGGCAAAGGTAGATTGACAGATCTTCTTTTTATCAAGAAAGCTTTCAATGTGACCTTTTCTCCTGTTTGTGACAAAGCAATGAGTTACATTTCCAGACTCCCAACATTTTAGGCCCTGATTTTAGAAAGCATGCCTCAGCTCATGAAATTCTGAACCAGTTCTCTTTCTCAGTCTCCTTGCATGCTCTGCACCAAATCACTCTTTTTCCATCAACATATTCCCCACTGACATCAATATTGCTAGAAGATAATTTTCTTCCTCTCTTTCATATTTTTATGACTGGACAGATAAAAACATTCACTTTTCTGTTCATTCATATGATATAATGATGTTTATCACCTCCAAAGGAATAGAACATTAACTGAGATTATGATTATTATCATAATTAATATTACTAATCATTACAAATAAACATAATTTTCATTATAATGAGGTAACTTTTATTGCACACCAGCATTATAACCTCTATTGTAAGTATTTTGTGAGTGTTCTTTTTCTTAATCTTTTAACAACAACCCCGTAAGGTAAGATATGAAAATAGCAGTATAAAATTAACTGGCCCAAGTTATATAATGAAAGAATAGAGATGCATATTAAGGGTTACTACCCATAAAGTGTATTCTACAAATGCTCCCCACTGCCACCTGCTAATTAATGTTACAAAGATCTTTATGTCCTTACTTTGTTCTGAGCCTTGTAACTGCAGTACAATATCCTACTTGGCATCAAATATTTCAATAAGATTTTGTTAATCATCAAATTGAAATAGAGATCTGCCCAAGCTATGGATTCTGCTAAAGACTATACAAATGTGGCATTGATGATGTACTAGATTAGGGACCAGTTGATTCAGGGAGGAACACTTCACAGACCCCTTGGGGACACTATGATTGCACATCTCCCCTGATAAAGTGGGGTCTCTTATGACAACAAGATTATTTGATTGGCATTTAGAGAAGGCTTGCTCAGGACTGTGTACATTTAGGAACCTGTTTGAAGAAACATTGGGTTTGCTACCTAAAAAAAGAAAGAAAAAACAGAAGAAGGAAAGAAACAATAGTATAAAAGAATAGACTTGAGCTTTAGGGTGAGCCAGAATTTGTGGCAAAGAAATAAATCTCTTTTTTGCCTCATTTATAATATGGAAACAATAATTCACCTTACTAATTTTTTATGAATAATAAAAGTAAATAACCTAAGCTACCTAGCACAGTGCCTGGCATATATAATACATTTGTTGACTAAGATAATTATGATTTATTACATTACCTCCATGTATGATAGCAATTTAATCTATAGGATGATACAAAGAGAATTTCCTTAATTCCATGCAGAGCCACCAACCACAAATTCTGATGCTCAAGGCTATGGTAGAACCAATGGACTTGTTTCTGTTATTTTGGTTAATGGACATCTTTCTTCCCTTTCTTACTATCCTGGGATTGGATTTTATAGAATGGGGCTTTAAAATGCAGTGAGTGTGAATCTGGTCTTCCTTCCCAGCCAGTCATGAAGTAGACTTCATCCATTCATTATAAAGATAGGAAGAATCCACAATCTGAAGGACACAATCCTGCTCCTGCTCCTGCTCCCTTCATGCACAGGGAAAGGCTGACTCTGCAGAACAGAAATACCTGGGTCAAGTGGTACCAGCCGTGCAGAGTTAGCAGAGCAGAATTGGCCTCATCACCAACAGCTCAGCTCAGCTACATTAATAGGAACAAGGCTTTTTACATCTTTTGCAATATGTTCTTGAACTAAATAAAGGTCACACAAATGACACAGCCCCCACATGGGTCAGATTCTGGCTGAGGATTCTTAATTCTGTATAACTATCACGTCAAAATTCCAGGGGGGCAGCCTTGGAGATTGCAGAATGCCCAGTCCAAATTTCAGAAATTGTGGCAAAGAGACATGAGCAGGAAGAATCTTTCTATACTTCCCACAGCAATGTCACAGCATCTGTACCTGGTAGATGTTTAATAAATAGGCATCTTTCATTGTCTGTGAACAAAACGAGATGTTAGATAAAGAGCAATGTTAACACCACTTGCTGACATTTGAATTGTGTTTCTGCAACCACATATGGATGGATGCACATTATTCTCGTTACTTATATTCAGTATCATTTAGAAAGTTGTAAGCATAAGTACAGTGACATCTGGAAAGCCTGCTTAGGCTGCTCTGAGAAAGGGTCTGATAAAACCCAGTTACACAAAGAGAGCTAACTCATAGAACCAGAGCTTTCTGTCTCCAGTTTAATTAGCTCTCAGATTATGCTTGGGGATTTTGCCTACCTGCATAAAGATATAAATACACTGAATTACACAGGTCTTTCTAATTATGAAACCAGATTAAGAGGGGTGAAAGAGTAGACATGGACTACCTATAGAGTTCCAATGGTACGCAAACGATTTACCAAGCAGATTATGCACAATCTTTTATTAATTTATCACAGAAGCTCTTATGAGTGACTGCTGCTGTTTTACAGATTAGATTACTGAGACTCTAAGAGATTATGTGGTTCCAAGTACGTCTACCTCCAAAACCAGTGTTCCTTACCACATTCTCCTGCTATTACCATCTTCAATTCACCCTACTAACTCTGGTTTGTTTCCTGAATTCGTCTCAGAATAATTGTCATTACAACTTGTGTCATTATTATAAATAAATATCATATTTATACAATTTCCAACTTTAACTTAAGTTCTAATCAACAGCTTCATTGTGGACTAAAGTTTTTGTATCTCATAGAAAAAGACAGGTGAGAGGCAGGTTTCTTATCTTTTCCCTGTCCTTTCTACACTGCCAGTGACAATGGATTCAAGTCATTACACATGTTTCATTCCTCAAGAATCTGAAGTTATACCTCGTAGAGACTGGCCAATTACTTACATATGCACATTTCCCCATATGATCATATATTTCATATAAACATGCATACACACAGCTTACTAAGAATGCACATTGAAATTACTAAGAAGAGGCATAGTCAATATACTTGGGAAAACAGCCAAACTCCCACAATAAAAATACTCATCACTGATCATGAAGAAAAGACCAAGTCTATTTAATGAATTTAATTTGAAGTCATATCAGAGAAATCACTTTATATTGTATTGAAGTATATGTGAAGTCAGCATTACTATAACACTTTACATTCCTAAGGCAGTGTATAATTACTGATCATTTCATTCTACAACATTTTTTCATAACCCGCATGACAACATTATGAGTTAAGAATGTTTACTTCCAAAGTATATTGGAGAAAGTCAGGGTTCAGAGTCTTTAAGTGACTTGATAATCTCTAAGTAGCACTGTCAGTACTTGACTGACATCTGGTTCTCAATCCAGTTTTCCTTCTCCGGATTATAACCCAAACTCCACCATTCTCCCACCTTAGCTGTGACAGCTTAGTGGTCCCAAATTGCATTGCAGATGATTGAATGAGTTGAATTATTCTATTGCAAAGCCCTGCCCTATTCATATATAAATTAATCATCCTTTCTTTTGTGACTTATTGGAGGAACCCAAGAATTTGTTTTAAGTGACAGACCAACACCAAGACCACACAAAGCATCTGTCCTCAGAGTGCATATTTCCTTCATCCCTAGTATATGCACTTTCTGCTGTAGACAGTTTATTTCAGCCTGTTAATCCTCACCCCAATGCCAGCACTAGCTCAATTCTTCATGGAGCTAATACACACCACTAGGCTGTTGAAATGACTCAGCAATCAAAACTTCAAGTTAAGTCCACCTGATCCTCACCTACCTCCAGGGCCAGAGCTCCCAGAGCCCCTTTCTGCTCTTGAACTTACTAAGCAAACTTTCTGGCTTCTTTTAAAGGTTCTCAGTAGCTGACTTTCCAGCTGTCAGCCCTGTTTGTTATAGAGGGAAAGAGCTATTCATGTGTTAAGTGCCCTGGGTCTTAAAAACATAGAAACACACTGGAGAATGTTGGGACTGGTTGGTTGACTTGAGCACAAACCCAGAGAAAGGCTTGCCAACTGACTGGAACTAAATAGAAAAGAAATTAGAATTTCCTTTATTCTCCACAATAAACTCAAAGCAACCTTGTACCAATTTATTCCTTTAAAAATATAACCTGGCATGTATTTGTTCTGGGGAACTTCAACTTCTTCATCAGCACATCTAACATGTCGTCTCAACTAAAACGGAAGTTCTCTACTACCACTTGGACCTTTCTTTTCTGAATTTCTTTTAAGCAAGAAAACCAACCCCAGTGAACTTCAAAACACTCTTTACCACCAAACAGAGCTCAAAAAAGACAAAAGAAAGATAGCCATGGATCTGGGACCAGGTCTGATCAAAAGCTATTTACCATTGCTCTGAACTGAGCTGCAAATAAAGATGCAAAGTTACAGTTGTGCAAACACCATCAGAAACCTTGAGATACAGGGGAGTTGCTTTGCACATTGCATGAACTATAATCAGAAAATCCCAAGTTGGCTTGTACTCCGATTCTATTATTAGCCTGAAATAAGTGATAAAGAGTTGCTGTTGCTAGAAGGTTCACTCATTACAATTATTAAATCTCAAATACACAAAAGCCAACGTTATCTTTTTTTTTTTTTTTTTTTTTTTGAGATGGTGTTGAGAATAATCTTTGCAATTAATTTTTGCCAACACCACAAGTCTAAATATACTCCTACTGGGTGAGAATGTGAAGGGGTGGGGGGGGGGAGGAACAGTCAAAATTCAATAGCCTCAATGAAAAGAGGTACTAATTTGCCAACTTTCAGAATGGCATTTTCAAAGGGCTTCTTTTTATTCAGAGCAGATCTGAGACAAAATAGATGACCTAAAATACTGTCCTCTACGTGGGGCTAGTTATCAAAAACTGCAGAGAAAAAAATAAAGAGCTGACCAATTTAAGGAATGACAATTGCCCCACAACATCTAGGGGTTTCAGATACCCTGACATGACCCATCAGCACATGGAGCATTAGGGGCTTTTCTTTCCTTATACAGTAAACTTTGTTTCCTATTTATGTAATTAGCATCACCTTCTGGCTTCATGTATCATGGCTGTTTTCTCCACAAAGAAAATCATAATTTATTTGTGTTTTCTTTAATGTTCAATCTACTTAAAAGTGAAACAAGCAAGTAAACAAAATCCCTACTTTCTTAATAAGAGAAATGTAAATAGAATTTATGAGAAATAACCCAGATTAAAATATCTTAATCAGAAATATTTCATAAGACCTCAGAGAGAGAGAGAGAGAGTCCCACCTCCCCCCGCATTTTTTTTTTTTTTTTGGTTAGTTAAATCAGGAGAACTGTAGGGAGTAAGAGTCAGTCATAGGGCTGAGTTGGGGTGGGATGTCTTTTTAGCAGTTGCCATTCTTTAGTTGCTTTCCTAATATCATTAGGCAAAGATCATTAGATTAAAGGAAGGATAGCCCATGTTAATTCCAGAGTATAATCTCATCTAAGTTGTTTTTCCTTTTTTATTTTTTTTTTCTTGTTTTGGTAATTCCCTTGTTTTGAGTATGTTATCTGTCATCTCTCAACTTGGATGATCTCATAAATCTTTAAACCATTCAATCATCTCTGAATAAATTTCTCATATTACAATTTTCACCTTCTTCCTATCTAAATATAGATGTCAACACTTGGAAAGAATCACCTAGGAATGCCCTCCTCTACCTAGTTAACATACCTGTCATCGTCTCCATGAATATGTTCACAAGAACAGTTGGAGTGGGCTATCATTCCATGAAATATCGCCATTTCTCTTAGGACAAACCATTCATATGCCCTGACTGAGGAAGACTAAGGTTCCATTGCTTCCACTTGGGGTTTGAGTATTTTAGAAAGCTATTTATAAGTTATTCTCACTTCTTGGGAGAAGCTAAGTGATTCCAATGCAGAGATAAGGAAAGGGAAAAAAAAACACACAGACACAAGAACACAGATGTTATCACAATGAAATGGTATTTTGCTTTAATTAAATAATCTCAGAATCATGACAGGCAAAACATCATCTGCATTTCAACTTGAAGGAAATGGGAAAAGAATGAAGTCCCGGCTAACCACCAGGAAACACCAAAGAGACCGAGTTAGGCAAGCCATTTGACTAAAGTCACCTGAATTTCTGATACCACTTGCTTTTACAGCCCAGAATAGACAATTAAGAACAATTTGCAACCACACTTCCTTCTCTAAGGACAGCGTAGGGTGAGAGGATGTTCCAAATCGACAGACACTAGTCTTAATCAAGGGACACTGCATTCAGAAAGGTTAATGAGATGCAATAGCAAGAGAATCAGTGCAAAAAAGTGAGGTTCAAAATACTAAACAATTTCCACTTTGTTCTCATTTGCTCCAATTAAGATCTGTTGAAGCCGCTTTTCTGTATTCTACACATTCACTACTCTCCAGAGCAGATAAAACTATTCAAGGGAAAAAAAAAAAGGAGCCACAGGGGGTGTACTATTAAGTTATCATAAAAGTCCGGATAACACCCCCACACCCCACCCCCACAGGATTTCTGAGCACTCACTTTTGCTTCTACCTCAGAAGCTCTGCCAGCAGCAATTTTGATTGATTTTTTTCCCCTCAAATTTAGAGATTTATTTCAAGGAAGAAGAAGGTTGGACTTATTATTTTCCCCCAGATTTTATACATTCAGAATTTACTGTGAAAATGTCCAATAAATGAGAGAGGGATAAACATGATAAAAGGTGTGTGTGTGTGGGGGGGGGTCATACAAATGGAAATAATCTCCTTGGCATGAGAATAACCCCAAAATGCCACACACTGAGTTCTTCTGAGCATTGTAATCTCTAGAAATGCACTTAAAAACTGCATAGGGGTTTCCAAAAACAAACAGGAAAGCACAAACATCACAGAAAAGAAGGACTAAGATCTAAAGAGTCTCGTGACTTACCTTCTTGATGAATCCTCAAAGTTCACCCAGGAAAATTTAAAATCCTCTAGCTCGTCGTGCGCTACTCTATTTTCTTTTCCTCCTCCTCCTCCTCCTCCTCCTCTTCTTTTTTTTTAAGTCACATAGGAGAAAAATAATCAGTTTTCAAAGATTCCATTTATCTGATCTTCCAGCACCAGCAAAAACGTGTCCAAGAGACTCCGCCAAAAAGTAAGCCAAAAACTCATCAAAGGCAAAAAGAGAAGGGGGAGTGAGGAAGGGAGGGGTGGTGGAAGGTGGGGGGGGGCTACAACTGAGAGCCCAAGTGCCCAGAGATTATTTTCACGCTGTTGAAATCTCCTACTGCACAATATACCTGCTTTGGTTTTCACGCAAACACACACACACACACACACACACACCACGGACACTCACATATTCTCTTTCACGCAAAAGCAGGCACCCACACTCACAAGCACATACACACACACACACACACATACACACACACACACACTCAAACAAGCCAGTGTAATGAAAACTGTCAGTAGTAACCTCCAAGAGCTGCTGTGTGCTGCAGATGGTGTGGCTCGCTGTTACCTTCCCAGGTCTGTGGAGGATCAAAAGAACATCCAGATTCAAGGGGGGGCCAGGACTAGATGGATTCCGGATCCCTCTCCCCCAAGCAGATGCATCAAGCCAGGAGCGGGTCAATCAGCAGAGGTGTCTGCTTGCAGGGTGCCCCGGATTATGGCAAGGTTATTAATCTTGATGTGCTGCATCCCCCACCCCCAACATTCAGCAGCCTGCATTGAGATGATTGCCAGAGCTGTGTCGGTCCCTGTTCTACTGCATTTTGCTCAGCCCTCTGATGCTGCAAGTGAGACACAGTGGAGGCAAGAATACTAATAAGGTGGTTAGCTACAGTTTCTTCAAGTCAGTCGGCATGCAGTACAGTAAATGTGTACTTCTCGGTGCTCTGTGTGTGTGCCTGCGTGTCTGTAGGGAGGGCAGTGAATCCATCTCCGGCCAGAAGGCGAGATGGTTTGCATGCTGCCCGGGAGGACTATATTGTCGGGAATCATTGCTGTCCTGCCACGGCGTTGTCTATGACAGTATTTTGCTTGAGATAAAGGAGGGGGCTTAAAGGGTTAGAAGCCTAGAGCTGGCATTTGAAAGAAAGAGAGGGGGGAAAAAATGTCCAGGGAGACAAATTAGCTTTATAAATAGGCTCCAAGGAGACCAAGGCAAATTTTTAACATGCTGCTGCCCTGGCTGTTAAATGGAAATACAAAGCAATTTCAAAAACCAGCTCCAGCCTATAAATCTTAGAGTTGGCAACAAGTATCTGAATTTGACTGATGGGACTGTGGATAAATGGATTCCTGGTAATATAAAAAGTTTGCTCATGCATTCTGCTTCATAACCATGGACCCCATGTGTGCAGAGATCTACGTATAGTTCATTCATTTTTAATATGGATTTAGACTGTACCCGTGCACAGTTTCACTTTAATGTACCGATTTTATCACATTACTATCAAATTGTAGAAAATATTTGAGTGACACAGTGTCACTGAGGGTTTATTTGGCACTCATCAACAGTAAGCATTATCATACATAATACTCTCACATGGAGTGAGTTTCCGGTTTTCAGGAAAAAAAGGAAGTATTATCTCTCTTTTAGCACAATGAAAAAAATATATATATACATAACATGATAAATGTAAATTCCTCAGCCTCTGGAGTGCTAATTTTCCTCTTCCATGATTAGCTCTCATGTCATAACATCTCTTCTTAGGTGAAAGATCTCTCTGAGCTCCTTAAGTTAAGTTGGTATTATCTGGAAAAGAATTGGACAGTTGGAGGTGGTGAATTATGGAGTACGGTAATACCAGATATTGCCAGCAGATGTCACAGAAGAGGATACAGGCAAAAAAAAAAAAAAAATTCTACCAAAAACTGCAAACATTTAATCTGATTTAATAAACACAGTTTTTAATCAAATGGATGGCATTAACCTGAATTGCTAAATTTTTATCAAGTTTATAGGTGCAAATATGGAATTAGAAAACAGTTGACATTTTATATTTTTCCAAATGCCCCTCTCAAAAATTCACTTTTTTTTTTTAACACAACATATTGGAAAAAAACTATTATACTACTAAATAAAATTGAATTTTAATCTCTGATATTTTTACTGTATGAAGGATCAATATCTAATTTGTAATATCAATACAAGATTAAACTACAAAACTACAAGATTATCCCACACAATGGGATAAAGTAAATTGGTGAATAAAATTAGTACATAAAATACTTGTGTAAAGATCCCCTTTTAAAGCAATAATTCTGTTTCATCTTGATCTATAAAAATCAACTTGAACAAATTATTCATGTTCAGATATAAAACATTTTTAATAAGTAGTAGCACATAGGCAAGATGTTCACAAGTGTTTGGTTGATTCTTATTAACTCTACTTGATCTTTTTGTTGCTGCTTAAGATTGAATCCATGGCTACCTGCACACTAAGCATGCACTCTACCAGTAAGCTAGCGCTCCTGCTCTTCACTTAACCTGGGAAATCTTTAAAAATATTTAGGATATCATCTTTCCCTCTATTAATCTAAATTAACTCAAGAGCATACACCAGCTCTAATTGGCCCAAATATCAATAGAATATAATGTCAAACACTTGAGATTTGGAATTTAGACAGATCTGGTTCACTGTTGCCTTATATCAACTTGTTAGTCTCTACAAGTCGTCTTTATCTCCTTATTTGAGGAGAGTTGACTTTGTTAACTCTTTGCCCACTTTCCTATTAAATACCTAAATTGAATTATTCTGAGGACTGGAATAAATTGATATTTATTAAGTATCTAAAATGTTCCTTGACACAAAGTCAGAGATCTATTTCTATTACACGTTTTATAAATAAAGTAGATGTTGACTCCTACTATGTTAAGCTTTGTCTTTACAACCACAAGATGAGACAGCTGGAATCAATCAGTTAAACCTTTTGGTGTTGAGAGATGTGTTTTTAAATTTATTCATAAAATAATTCCTTTGATCTTGCTTTTGTAGGCCTGAAGCTGTGTAATACTTGGCTATTCTTTAAACATTTATTATATATATGCATGCATACATACTTCCATTTATCCGTGTGCTCCAAAACTCACAGAAAAAAAAAATCACTTTTGTGATTGTGATCTGGACTCAAAGTGGATATGAACTTGAGAAAGATAATTAAATAGTAACTTTCTGCTTCTTCATCAACTCTCTTTCGGATACCAATAGTAGTTACCAGCACCAAAGACACAGCAGCATGAAATATGTGCCCTGGATGTCTACATCGCCCTAATTCACATGTTGAAACCCTAATCTCTGGTGGGATGAATTTGGAGCTGGGGTGAGGAGATTCAGGACATAGATATGGCACCTTGGCATTTGAGAAATTACAGAAGCAAAAAGGTCATTCTCAATTTCTTCTTGCCCTTTCTCCCCTGAGACTGGCCATAAAAGCTAGCTCATCTTACCTGAAGTAGGATGTGATTTCTGAGGTGCCTGCCCTTTCTTCCTAAGGAAATGATCCTTCTTGTCTTTGAAGACCCAGAGACAACAAGAACAATCTGAACAACAGAGCTTGCCAAATCCCTCTCCACCACCAGTTTATTAGATCTTATTCTCTCTATTCAACTTTACTTTTACACACCTGTTTCTTCTTCACAAATTTAAGCATCAAAATATATAGATCCCTGTCTAATTGCTTTTTATCTCTAAAATGCCCATGTCACATAGAAGTTATATTTTAAATTAATTTTGTATTATTTTCTCAAACTAATCTTTTTGGGTTTTTTGTTGTTATTATTATTGTTGTTGTTATTGTTATGGGACATCAGATGGGAATTTGTGATGGCTGAAGAAAAAATATTATATTTTCTTTCAAACATGGTTATTTAAGAAGTTAGCCCTCGTAAGTATGATTAATGCCCCTATAGAATGAAGAATTAGAGAGATGGTACACTCCTCTCACATCTCTGTCATGGGAGGATATAGATAGAGTCCATCCACAAATTCAAAATTGTCAAGTGACACCTTGATTTTGAACTTCTAGCCTCCAGAACAGTGAGAAATGCATTTCTGTCATTTAGCCATCCACTGTATAGCACTTTTATGTAGTGACTCAAGCTGAGAAACAAGATTAAAAAAATAGTCCAGGAAATGGGTTATCAACTTATCAAATGGGTTATCAAATTATCAACTCATGACAGCCCACAGCAGACCACCTTTGCCACTTGGACTATCATTTTAAATGCCTGAATATCATGTTTCTTTAATTTTTTTAAAGTTTTATAGTTGAAAATAATACTTTTATTTTATTTATTTATTTTTATGTGGTGCTGAGGATTGAACCCAGCACCTCGCACATCCTAGGCAAGCACTCTACCACTGAGCCACAAGCCCTGCACCCTCATGTTTCTTTAATTTTTTTTTTTTTTTTTTTACTTGTTGATGAACCTTTATTTTATTCCTTTATCTATATTCAGTGCTGAGAATTGAACCCATGCAAGGCAAGCACTCCACCAATGAGCCACAACCCCAGCCCTGGATATCAAGTTTCTTGACTACTGATCGTTGCACAATTATTATCTAGCCAATAAATTATTTGACAAGGAAAAGGAATAGCCAAAAAGTACCGGTTACTTATAAGTCACTTCTGGGTATCTTGAAGATATTTATTTGTCAGATCAAAATGTGTGAGCTGTAATATTAAACAGCTCAAGAGTGTATGTGCTGTTCTTCATCCAGCATCCTCTAAATCTAGGACAGGGTAAATATTTGTATGCTAAACAAAGTTTCTTTGAAGTCAAGTTACTATGTAAGATTAAATATATCTTCTGTCTCATTCTGAGAAATCCTAGCATCGTAACAGCCACCTAGTCCTGAACTAAAACATAGTTTATTACCAAGAACAGAGAATTCCAGGAGAAAAGAGCTCCCATGAGCCTTTCTCCTTCATCTAAATGGAAGAAAAGACTTCTCAACTAGAAAATGTTAGTGTTAGAAAAACTCTACTTTTAAAAAGTGTTCGGCTGATCTGGGACTTTTGAATGTATATAAGAATTAAGGATGAAGAAATCCACCTACATCCACATTATTGGAAAACTCTAAATTTTCCTGGGAAAAATGATTCCTCAGCTAGTATGAACAATAGGTGAACATATGATGTCAATATGTCTTATTTCAGAAAGTCAATGTCAATATGAGCGATTCCTCAGAATTCTTATGTGAAAATTTCAGTTTCAGAGAGTCCTTCAATTTACTGACAGCATGTCAGCACACTTTTGTTTGCTCCCTATATCATATGACAAGAAAGAAGCTTATGAACACAAAAGTGGTTTAGAATTTGTTTTCCCCTTGGCTAATTGTAAAATTAATTTGCCTGCAACCCAAGTGATTTCATGATAAATGTTGAGCTACTTCGGTCAATTTCTTCATGAATTCAACCTGGACCTTATAATCATCTCATCTCATCAACCTAAAAAACATTTCTTTATTCATCATCATTTAACATTTGTTACTAAACATTTAAAAATGATATGGATCTTTTAAGGATCTCTTTTAATTTTTTTTTGTCCCAGAGGACATAACAAAACTTCCTCAAAATATCAAGAAGTATGCAATTTTTGTTGTTGTTACGTTTGAAAGTGTGCTACACATAACTTGATTTAGGCATTTAAAGTAGCTTGTCATGGATCACATTCCTCTTTCCAACTTTAACCTCTAGATAGACTAACAAAAACACATGTGCAGATTGCCCGGTAATTATGGTACAGTAAAACTATCATCTCATTAATTAATTACTAATTCAGAAAAATTCTTATTATTTTTTTACTACCTATAGAATCTCTAGTGATATCCCTTTCTCATTCCTAATATTGAAAATACTGACATTCTACTTTGGCTTTATCAGTTTGGTTTATCAATTTTATTGATCTACTCAGAGCACCAGGTTTCTGTTCAATTGATTTTTCTCTTTTTCTAATTCCACTGATTTCATCTGTCTTATTATTTTCTTCTCTTTGCTTTGAGTTTTATTTCCTCTTGTTTTCTATTTCTTAAAATGAAAGTTTTGGTTATATATTTGAGACCATTCCTTTCTAAGGTAAACTTTTCCAGCAATCAGTTTGCCTCTCAAAGTTCTGCATTTCACAGAGTCTAATATGTTCTATTTTCATGTTCATTCAATTTAAAAATAGATTTTAAAATTTTTGTTTTGATTTTTTTCTTTAATCATAGTTTTAAGTATATTATTTAGTTTTCAATGTCTGGAGATTTTCCAAATAGCTTTTTGTTATGGATTTCACATGTAAATTCACTATGGTCACAAAACATTCTTCATAGGATTTGATTTTTCTTATAACCCCTATTGAGGTTTATTTTATGGTTTAAAATATGGCCTAATTTGGTAAATGTTCTGTGTGCCCTTAGAAGTAATAAGTATTATGTTGTTGTTGGTTAGAGTGTTCTAAAATGTCAATTAGGACAATTTGGTTGATAATGCAGTTGAGTTTGCCTTTGCTATTACCGATTTTTGGTTTATTTATTCAATTTTCAAAATCCTTCCCTATAATGACAGATTTATTAATCAAATTAACTTACTTTTTTTGGTACATGTTGAAGCGCTATCATTAGACATATACATGTTGAACATTAAATACATCCCTTATAAATTGACACTTTCTCATTATAAAATGACTCTGTTACTGCTAAAATTCTTTCTTATAATGTTCATTTTACCTGGTATTAACATAACTGTTTCAATTTTCTTTGGATTAGTGTTAGCGACCTATCTCTTTTTTGCATCCTAAAGTCAACCTATTTTAAGTAGGCTTCTTCCAATTTTTTGTTTTTTTATATAATCTGACAAAGCCTAATCTGTGATCAGGAATAGTTCAGCCATTTCTATTTATTGTGATTAGTGGTAAAATGGGGTTAGAATCTATTGTC
Source organism: Marmota flaviventris (assembly GCF_047511675.1). Lineage (NCBI taxonomy): Eukaryota > Metazoa > Chordata > Mammalia > Rodentia > Sciuridae > Marmota > Marmota flaviventris. The sequence goes on along the minus strand of NC_092506.1, from coordinate 24,678,242 downwards.
TTGCCACTTTGATTTATGTGTTTTATCTGTTCTTTGCTTCAATTTACTTATTTTTATACTTTCTTTAGGATTGAATTTTTTGAAAGACAGGTGGCACAAACATGTAATCCCAGCAATTTGGGAAAGGAGGACCACAAATTTGAGGCCAGCTTCACCAAATTAAAGAGAGCCTGTTTCAAAGTGAAAAACAAAAATGGCTGGGAATATAGCTCAATGGTACAGCATCCCTGGGTTCACACACACACACATACACACATTCACACACACACAGAGGGGTGGGGAGAAAGATCTCACTATATCATCCAGGCCATCCAGGCTCGCCCTGAACTCTTGGACTCAAGCAGTTGTCCTTTTTCTCCGGAGTCACTGGACTTTGGGCATGTGCCACCTTGTCCTAGGATTGAGTATTTTTATTTTGATTCCTTTTTTTGTCTCACTTGCTTTATTTGGCATGTTTCTTTGATTTATTTTCTCTCTTTCTGTGGGGAAAGGTTTCGTTAGGGTTAATACCACATACCTTTAGGCTACCACTGTCTACTCTCTAGAAATATTCCATCTCTTCCCCTAGCAGAGGTGTGCAATAGCACATATCCATTCCCCCTCTCCTGAACTTTATGCTGCTATTATCATACATTTTAGTTTCACATTTGTTATAAACAGTCAAATATTCATATTATTTTTTAACTAACCAACTGATCTTTTTAAATGATGCTTTGCTTTTTTGTGTGTTACTGGGGATTAACCCCAGGGCATTGCAAGTGCTCCACCACTGAGAAACCTCCTCAACCCTCATTATTTTTTTGGGGGACGGGGTACCCAGGATTGAACTCAGGGGCACTCAACCACTGAGCCACATCTCCAGCTCTATTTTGTGTTTTCTTTAGAGACAGGGTCTCACTGAATTGCTTAGCATCTCACTTTTGCTGAGGCTGACTTTGAACTGACAATCCTCTTGAGTGCCTCTGAGCCACTGGGATTACAGGCGTGAGCCACCACACCTGGACCTTAACTCTCATTTTAAGTTTTATCTTGAGACAGTGTGGTCCTGAGTTTCCTGGGTGGAAACTTGCGATCCTCCTGCCTCAGCTTCCTGAGTCTTTGGAATTACAGGCATGGAACACTGTTCCTGGCTTAGATTACTTCAAAGTAAAATATATATATCATATATGTCATTATTACCATTCACCAAGCTTGTTATTCATATGTACTTATCCATATTTCCATCTGTTAACATTTTCCTTTTACCTAAAGAACTTCCTTTAACATAATTTGAAACTTCTCCTGATCAAATCTTTTAGCTTTTGTGTGTCTGAAAAAGCATTTGGTCCATCACATTCTTGCTTACATTGTTTCCCAAAAGTAAATCAATAAATAATAAGTTTGTTGTTAATGTTCCTCTGTAATAATACACATATATTTGTTTACACTGCCTACTTTTAGATTATTTTTTTTCCTTTGTTATTATTTTAAATTATTAGGATATGCTTTACTTCGGTTTTCTTGTGTTGTTTACGGTTCACAGAATTTCTTAATCTAGGAGTTCATGATTTTCATCAAAACTATAAAATTCCCAGGCTTCATTTTTAAATATTTTTCTTTTATACCCATCTCCTCTTTTTAGTCACCTCAATTTGCATTAGGTGGCTTGCCACTTGATATTGTCCCACATCTTATTGGTAGTCTTTTTTTTTCTTTCAGTTTTTTCTCTTTGTGTTCTATTTCCTATAATTCCCAGTATGAAATCTTCAAGTATACCAATCTTCTCTTTCATAATATCAAATATGCTACTAATTCCAAATGTTGTTTTTTTTAACTCTCAGATATTGTAGTTTTCATTTATAGAAGTACATTTTGGCATCCTAACATTTTATGTTGCTCTGCTCAATATGTTAATTTTTTATCTGCTTTGTCAAAAATCTGAAATATAATATATACTTTAATTCTCTTATCTAATAAATCTTTTACCTGCATTATTTCTAGATTGATTTCTACTGATGTATTTCTTCCCTTCACTTTTGGTTGTAAATTAGCATTTTCATGTATGTCAGGTAATTTTTATTGAATGTCATGAATTCTTCATTTTTTTTTTTCTTATTGGATGGTGATTTATTTGAATTATTGTTGGGAATTGTTCTGTAACATGGTTATTTGGAGGAAGTTTGAGCTTTCCTAATGTTGTTTTTGAACTTTGTTAGGAAACCTTGAAGAGCCTAAAATTTTGATGCTGATTTGCTTCCACTATTGAAGTAATGTAATTTTGTACATTATGTTTAGTGCTCTATTATAAGATCTTTTCCACTCAGATTGAAGGGCACATAAAGTATGCCTGGCCCTCTGTGAGCTTTTGGGATTTTTCCCTTTGTTCTCTTAGGTGGTTATTTTCTTGGTAGTAGTTTCCTCTGCAGAGGATCTTCTGCAGATTTCAGAGGTTTTCTGGGTTTTGTTTGTTTGTCTGTTTGTTTGTTTTTATCTTTGTAATGCTCTCTTTTATGTACTCTGCTCTGGAAATTCCAGTTCTAGTTGACCTCAGCAACTCCAGAATCTCTATTGCTTTGACTCAAGAAGACCCTCTGGAAGGGCTCTCCCTCCCTACTGTATGGCCTAGAAACTGTCTCCAAGCAGAAAATGTGGGCAGTAATAGGGCTAACATCATTTATTTTCGTGCACTCAGGTACTGCTGCTCAATGCTGTCCATTCTCCAATGAAACTGTCCTTTAAAATACTTTGGCCACCATGTTACAGTTGGTTGAAGTATTTTGGTCATATATGTTCCCTGGTTGGAAGTAAAAGTTTCTGATTATCCATGCAATTAATATAATAATTATGTCAACATATTTTATAATAGTCACTATTCTTTATACTCCTTTGAAGCACACATAGACCATAATTTTACAATCATAGAGGCTATATACTTGTGAGCTCTTACAGTCAATTAATCAGTAAACAAATATACACAGGTATACCTTAGGTGGTTTAAGAGATGTGAAGAAAATGAGAAATGCTACATAATAGATATGGTGAGTTAGGGGACTCTTTTAGATAGGGTGATCAAATCTACTTTGATGGCAGAGGCTGTATGAATTAATATCTGATGATGAATAACTAGTTATGGAAAGATCTAGGGCAAGTGTGTTCCAGGAAGAAGGAAAAGAAAACACAAAGATTTATTCTATTAACACAGAGGAGTTTACATTAGCTAGGTTGTCTTTTATAAATTTTCATTTTTATTGTGTGGCATGGATGCATACTATCTGAAAAGTCACTAATTTGGTTTATTGTTGATCATGAATAAATGCATATTTTAGTGAGTTTTCATGACTGTGACCAAAATATCTGACAAGAACAAATTAGCAGAGGAAAAGTTTGCTTTTGGCTCACAGTTTCAGACGTCTGAATTCACAGTCAGCTGACTCCATCACTCTGATTTTGGAGTGAGGCAGAATATCATGATGGAAGGATAGTAGAAAAGAAGGTTGATCAGCTCATGGCAGTTGAGAAAAGTAAGAGAGAGAAACCAGGAACAAGATATAGTGCCCTTGGGCAGGTCCCCAGTGACCTCTCTCCTCCAGCCATGTCCAATTTTTAATTCATCAAGTGGATTAATCCACTAAGGAGGTTACAACTCTCATAATTTCATCAAACATGAAATTTTCAGGAGACATTTTTAAATCCAAACCATAAAAATGCCCAAAGAAACTCTTTACACTATTGAGATTGCTTTCAATAATTTTACCTATTTAACATGATGTTGAGTAACTGAAGAAGAGTTTTTACATCCTTCTCTATTATAATCCATCATGATAAACCCAGTTCTGTTGTGGAAACAACAATGCCAAAAACATGCAACAAAAACAATTTATTGTTCACACAGTGCATACTACAAGTGTTGGCAGATAGTCTGAATTCATTATCTTCACTTATGTTACAAGGCTAACAAAAGTATCACCTGGACAGAGACTTTCATAACCTCCTTCACATTGCCAAGAAATGATAGAAGTTAGCAGACTGTCTTTGAAAGTCTCCACCATATTGCTTGTGCTCATATTCTGCTTGTAAAGACAAATTATAGTGCCACACATAATTTGGAAGACAGAAAAGCACAATTCTACCATGATTGTGGAGAGCAGAGGGCTTGAGATATTCGGTTATATCATCAAAGAATCAATATACTCTACCTCCAGAGAAATTAGAAATTGCCCTTCATGAAGTTCTGCTTGAGAGCATTACTCCCTGAGTAAAAGATCAAGTATTAAACACATAATCAAGCATATTCTGAATATGTACAAATTCTAATCATTAAAGTGGTCTACTGGTTTTCTTCCTGTAAGAAAGAAAATTTAAAGGTAATGCCCTACTCTATGAAAAGTTCCAGCAACTTTGAGAATAAATTTCTACGTTTAAATGCTATTTCTAACTTTGGGAGGCAATCTTTACAAGGCAGCAGTATTAAAATATTTTAGGACTTTATCATAAATGGAACTGCTTCCATGAGAATAAATACCTAAGACCAAAGACACATTGGATCTGGAGAATAATTAAGCATTAAGGAGACAAAAATGTCTTTCTTTTTCCCTGGTACTTCCGCTAACTACAGGAATCCAAGGTGCCCTTACATTTGCTTCTCTTCAAGATAGAAAGAGAAAACTCTAAGCAACCCAAGCCAGGAAATGAGCTATGATGATAGGAGCTGTTGTGTGAGTAGGGATTTTTTTTTCTGTTTTTTTTTTTTTTTTTCTCTCTTAACTCTGTAGCATAATTTGATACAGATGAAGTGGGTAGGCAAGTTTTTGAACACTTTTTGTCATAAATATTTCTATATATTGCCATTTAAGATATTAGTTACAACTTAACACTATTTCTGACTTTTTTCTTAATCATCCAAATAACTTCATTCTGTTGGCCAGTTGAAATATAGATGCCAATACTTAATATCAGAATTTAGGAAGAACTACGTTTTCATTCACACACACACCTATATAAGTATGGATTCATTCTCCTGGTATACAGGAATGACCATACTTGGAAACGGTCTTCATTACATTGGTCCCATGTATTTAATCATCCCTCTTCAAAAGCAGTTTCCAAAAGAATAGGAGTATTGTATAGTTTTCTCTATCCCCTTTAGCTTAAAAACTAGTGTTTGTGACTAGACTGAGATAGTTTGAATGATTCAAGGTCTGTACTTGGTCTACACAAAAGAAGCATACTCTAGTTATAGAGAAGAATAACCCTTCTCTTCGTGGCTTCCTTGCTGATCTTGTGGTGCAGCTATGAAAAAGAACTGAGAACACCTTTCATATGCCTTTCTTTGTGCAGGCAGTTAGCTAGACAACTGTTTGTTCTGAGCTTATTCCAAAAGTTCCATCTAAACCCTAACCCAACAAAGCTGATTGTTGCCCAGATCTTTTCTTCCAATGTTACTTTTTGGTGCTATGGTTACCAACTTCCCATAATTCTTAAGTGTTGCAAAGTTAGATTTTTATCATCCAAATTTGATCAATAATTTCTAATAGAAGAGATAATTTAAGTCATTTAGAATTTTCTGTGATGGAGTAGACCAAGAAATTCTAAATGCATCATTGTTTCTGGGGAACATTTCAAATTGAAGAGGAATTAGGAAAAATGTCACAGAATAGAATATGTGATTTTTTGTACAGTTTTCATTTGAATTTTTAGAAGATCAGACAGACAACCCACCATCCCATCCCAACAGATATAGATAGCAAAGTGCCTCTGATTGTTATAAATAACTTTATCAAAGTCATGGTATATTTTTATACTGGAATGATTCCCAGCTAGTTTGTCATTTTTTTTTTTTTTAGTTTTTTATAAGTATGAGTATAAGCCAACTGGGTCACTACATTAATATGATCATTGAACCAGGAGTCAAGTCTCTAAGGCTTAGTATCTGTGAGACATTAGACAAATTTTGCTTTCTTTCATTTTTCTCATCAAAAGCTATATGCTTATAATGAACTATTTATATCACAGGCTTATGGAAGGAATCAGATACAATGATGCATATAAAAGCTTTATAATTATCAATATAAACACTCCCGAGTACCATTATAAATACTACTATTAATGTTATGACAAGGAATAAAATGCAAATTAGTCATCCCTTGGTATCTGTGGAGGATTGGTTCCAGGACACCCTGTGGATACCAAAATCTGCAGATGCTTAAATCCTTCATACAAATGGCAGAGTGTGTGCAGATAAGTTATGCACAGTTTCCCATACTTTAAATCATCATATCATCTTTATACTATTTATAATAACTTATACAGTATATAAGCTGTATAAATAGCTATCACACTATATTATTCAAGGGACAATGATGAAGAAAAATAGTCTGTACATATGCATTACACATATAATTTTTTCCTGAATATTTTTGATCAGCATTTCTATTGAATCCAGAGATGTAGGACCTTTCTCTAAGAACCATCTTCATGTTGAAGTAAGCTATAAGAATAACCCTAAAACATGTCTAAATCAATTGGAAATCTAAGAGAAATATCTAATAGCTACCATAGTGTGTAACCAGGGCATCAAGGTTAGAAATAAGTAGGCCATTTGACTTTATCAGAAATATCTAAAAATAGTTATTTAAACAGTGAGTGGTGGCCAGGCACAGTGGTGCACACCTGTCATATTAGGTACTTGGGAGGTTGAGGCAGGAGGATTTCAAGTTTGAGGCCAGTGTCAGCAATTTAGTGAGCCTCTCAGCAACTGTCTCAAAATTAAAAAAAAAAAAAAAATAGTACTAGAGATGGCACTCAGTGTTAAAGTGTTCCTAGGTTCAATTCTAAATATCAAAACAAAACAAAAAAGTGAGGGTTTTTTTTTTTTTTCTCTAACTAGTGTGATAACACTAAAGAGTAAGCCAAAGTTTAAATAATTCTGTTTTGGGTACTCTGTTTTGCTTTTCAAAATCTTAACTGAATTTTTTTCTCTGGGCTCTGTTCTAATTCAATGTATAAAAATCTGTCTATATATGAATAGCTGAGATCAACAGTATCTAAATATTGCATTAGCTCTATTCAGCTCAATTTCCTTATTTGTGCATGAGTCTGTGGGCCATGTGGGTTATAATATACTCTAAAGCATAAACCCTGAGCCCATACTGAAAAGTAATTGCAAATTGTATTGGAGAAGTTATAACAAATACACGACTTTGCCAGAGGGTATTTTGTTTGTACTTTGACCACATCAACTGGAATTAATTCTTATTTTTCTGTTATTTCAAAAGGGAGGGATTCAGAATGTTTAAGTTTTCTTGTCTGATTTCATTGGATATCTACTATATCCATCAGGTACTAAGCAGAATGATGAAGGTTCAGAAATGGATGACACAATTTCTGCCCTCAAGGGGCAGCAGCAAGAAGCAAGAAGAAGCAGTCACATTGAATAATTATTGACAGGGAGATAAGGAATTAAACTTGCAAGTTGGTCAGTGCTTGAACTGTTTTATTAGCAACAATATCAGATTTTTTACATTCTCAACCTTCAGAGGTAATTAATGTTTATTTTTAAATAATTGACATTTTTTCCTATGAGTGTGTTGACAATTTGAAATCAAATGGTCTGAGTGAGGTCATTTTCTCTTGTGTTTAGAGAAGGCAGAGATAATATATACACCCAGGAGTAGAAAACAGGAGAAATTTAATTCATCTCTTTTTTCTATCTCTATGAATTTATTTTTCTGCCTCTCTCCTCCTTTTTTCACGATGACACTCTGTCTCCTTTCATTTATTCATCCATCAGATATCTATTGAGAACTATTCTATGGGAAAATAGTTATGGACTAGGTAACATAGGCCTTTAACCTTGTGGAAGACTCTATTTACATCCAACTGTAGGAGCTTGTGATGATGGACAGTGTAAGTTCTCATGCTTAGACCTCAAGAATTTGATTCCCCTTGTTACTTTCTAGCACTTACATGAATCTGGGCAATTTAGTTATCTTCTTTATGCCCTAGTTTCTTCAAACAGAATATGGGGATTATAATAGTATCTACTTGTGTTAGTCAGCTTTTTGTCTGTGACCAAAATACCTAACAAGAACAACTTAGTGAAGAAAAGGATTATTTTAAGCTCCTGAATTCAGAGGATTTAGTCCACGTTTGGTTAGCTTTATTTCTCTTGTCCAGAGGTGAGGCAGAACATCATGGCAGAAAGGTGTGACTGCGGAAAACTGCTCAGCTCATGAAAGCCAGGAAACACAAAGAGAGAAAAGCCAGGGACAAGATATAGTTTCCCAAGTCATGCCCCCAGTGACCTACTTCCTTCAGCCATGCCCTCCTTCCTATAGTTACCAGCCAGTAGTCCATTCAAATGATGAATCCATCAAGTGCATTAATTCACTGATGAGGGAATAGCTCTCACCATTGCCTATAAGTGCCACCTCTGAACTTTGCTGCATTTGGGACCTTGCTTTCAACACCTAAACTTCTAGGAATATATCCTAGACCTAAACCATAACACGACATAACAGTGGTGATTTTTTTTTTTTCATTCTAAATCTATTTACATGTAGAATACAAATCTTTCTGATGGGAATATGCCCACTACATATACCAGGTGATAATCACATACCAATTTATAAATGACAATGTAAGAATACACAAAAATTCCAAAATTATATCCAGGTATTTCCAATAATATTTCCAATGTTACTTTTAAACATTTTACTTTTTAGAAAAGTTAACAGGGCCAATCGATTTTTAGCAATATAAGTTCTCTAGATAAAATCTGAAAGAATAATAAAGTGATACCTTATTAAGAACTCACAAACACAATTTTTCCCCAATTCCTTGTGTAATCTCTAGAGACCTGACAGTCAGTCATTGAGAAGCAGTGACCCTACTCAACTACTAAGAATTGACCGGATCACAGCTCAAGATGGTATCCTTTAGAAACATGGTACTCTTTTTTTTTTCTTTTCTTTTCTAACTATTCTTAGTACAAATGTTTCAGTGAAATTCTCTAAGTTTCCACATCTTTCCTTGAAAGTTTTTAATGTTCTGTATGATTTTGAAGAATGGATTGCATAGACAGGCAGTGATCTTTAACTGAGTCCTGTGCCCTGGACAGTCATACAGGGTAAGAAGCACCCCCCCCCCCCCCACATTCTTTTATGTTCTGAGGCAGGATTAATCTTAAAGGACTATGCCTTCCAAAATCTGAGACTGGATTTTCTCTCTACCAGCCTTTCATAAGACTTTTTTTTTTTTCTTCATCTGACTGGTTTGTTCATCTCTATAAAGGGAATTAATGATTTACAGAGATCTTGTCTGTGTTGAGTGATAAAGGACAGAGACTCTAGCTTATTGGTCTTTTCTGTTAGCCATGTTGAGCTAAAGTAAATTAAGATTTCATTGAGAAGAAAGCACCTCTTTGATATGGATCCATGTATTTTGTATTTGTGTTATGTATGCCAGAAATGTGTGACTGAAATTTTAGAGCAGAGACTCTACACTATCTGTATCTGTGTCTATGTATTTATGTGTCTGTAATTCAGAGAAGTCTTTTCCTTTATCACATAAATGTACTATGTTTCCTATACCTGGAACTGATTAATTAGATTTTTAAATTCTTTACTGGAAAGAATCTCTATTGTGATTGCTAGGAGATAAGAAGGTATCTATATACTCTCAGAAATTAAGGAAATTGCATCTCAATAATTTCCATGGGAAAAGAAAAGGACTCTCATAAAAACTAATTCAGGAACATTTAAAAATTCATATTTTCATAATTTAGGTAAAACTTCAGCACATAAAACCAGCTTAAAATTCTGTTTGAATATAAAGAACTATGTTTTCTATGAATTATCATATTTATAAGCATAATACAAATACATATTTTAATTCTACTTGGCATGTTCTCTCTGAATTTATAAGTTTACTAATAAAATAGACTACTCACTTATTGTTTAATATTTTGGAATTTTATTTTGGATGTAACCATCTTGAATAATTATTCTAAAAGACTCAATTGAAATGGTAACTATGTTTTCTGTATATAAGTTTGAATATAATCTTCAGGCAATTTAAAATTTCAGACTATTGCTAAATTGAGCCAATTAAAGGGTATTCATTAGGTTGTATCTAAGTAATATAAAACAGTAGGCCTTACTTTTTATAAGCATAATTTAAAGCTTATCTATTTTATGCCTCTTATGGTAAAGAGATGCTATCTCTGCATATTTTGTGTGTATTAATGAATGAGTTCATTTTTGCCTTTTTGAGAAATTATACTATAAGACACATGCTTTTGTTAATGGAAAAACAGACTATAGCTTCGCAAGTGAAATAACTGATAGTTCTAGAATGAAAAATAAGAAAGTTGAAGAAAAGACCTAAATGAACATAGAAAGTTGCAGGAATATTATAAAGTTTTCTCTGTTTTGGTCAATGCTGGCCAAAGTTTATAGCAAAGATTTTCAAAAAGAATTTGCATTTACATTTCTTCCTACCATTACTAATATCCCCTAACCCTACTTTATCTCCATGGTATTTATTATCACCTCTCTTATTTATTTATTTTTTGCTTATTCTTGGTCTTTGTCCATTGGAACATAAATCTTTTAGTGGAGGGACTAGAGTCCCCACTATGTTAGAATGAAGACTGGAAAATAATATTGGTTGAATAAATAAAATATTGGTTGAATAATCAGATTTATTAAATATCCACTGAAGGACACCGTGCTAGAAGACTGTAAAAGTTTACTGAACATGACTCTGGGTCTTGAATGAAGAAGTAGACCAGAGAAAGAAATATGGTTCAGGGCATAGAGTACTTTTATAGTTTGGATATAAGGTGTTTGTAAGGGCTGAAATGATTAGCTTATGGAGAGTTGTGATCTAATCAGTGGGTTAAATCCATTTGATACATTAATAATTTGAGTAGACTGACTGGGTGGTAAGTGTGGGCAGGTAGGGTGTGACTGGGCAATGTAAGCCACTAATGGGTGTGCCCTTGGGGTTTACATTTTGTCCCTGGCACCTTGCTCACTCTTTCTGAAACCAGGCTACCATCAGCTGAGCAATGTTTCTCTGGTTTGTCTTCCAAATTCTTTGCCATGATGTTCTGCCTTGGGCCCTGAATGATCGAGTCAGCCTGCCATGGTGTATACTACTCAAACCCTGAGCCAAAAAATTTTTTTATCCTCTATGTTGTTCTTGTCAGATATTTTGGTCACAGCAATAAAAACTTGTCAACACAAGGAGAGATCTGAAGAAGTAAAAAACAAACACACAAACAAACAAACAAACAAAAAAACGTTTCACAGAAATACCTGTGCATGAATGTAGGAACATCAAGAATGTAACCAAATAAGAGGGAAGTTCTGGGGCATCATATTGAATTGCCAAAGAACAGTGTACATAAAGTGCATCAAGTATAATGCAGAAAAGAAGCCTGGATATTGTTTCACATCTTTACTGAATATTTACTTTATACCCCCCCCCCCCCAACACACACACAGTGCTAAGCTTAGTAGGGCTACCCTCGATGACACAGAATAGTAGGAGAAATAGACAAAAAGGTAGATGTTTACAAGTTAGTAAAAGTGTGCAGTTAATGGTGGCAAAGCCTAACTATTACTATCATAACACCTTAACAACTCTATTCCCTCCTGGGAAGAACCTGACCTTGGGAAGTTGTCCTGATAAGTTGCTCAAGGTAGAAGAAAGGATACTAAAGACTCAGGTACCAGTAGGAACTAAGAAACTGAAGTTGATGGTGAGGCTGCCTTTTATGAAAGAAGGGTAGAAAATAGTTCTTTTCCTGAGAAAGGAATGAAAGGAGAGAAAAGATGATGAGAGAAAAGATGAAGAAATAGAAACTGGGTTATTTGTGGGCAATTGCTAGTTACCTCCAATGTGAGCCAAAGGAAATAAAAAATTAAGTATGCAGATGACTAATATCCAATTTGAAAGTGTGAATATTTTTTTTTTCTTCCCACAAATCTTAAGCAACATACATTTGATTTAGTGATGATTCATGTGAATGGATTTTGCAATGAAACAAAGGAGTCAAACCGGGAAGGGACTCAGCACAGTTCAAAAACAGCCCTGGTGACAGCAGGAGGGCCGTGAACACAAAAATAAAAGCCCTTGGGAAATGCCAAGGTTTTAGAGTTTCAGGAACTTGAAATCAGCATGAACAAAGAGCTTCTTGAATAATTTTGAAGGGACAGATACCACCCATTGCTTTCCTGGTTATAGGAAATGTTCATTTCTTATGGCTGCTAGTGTAGAGACCCAGAAAGACAGGGTTCAGGTGCAGAGCAAGGCAAAAAGCATCAACTATGGCACACTAAGGATGTCCTAATGAGATGAGTTTATCAAATTGCCAGGGCTGGAAGTAGGGAAGAGGGAAAAGAATTCTAAAGAAAAAAAAAGTGTAAATGTTTAAAAGTAGCAAACAAAATAGTAAAAGTTAGATGGCTTTTAGGATGAAGAACTCAGGAAGAGCCTGATACTGATTGCACACCAAACACCTGCCGTGCAAAATATCATGTACACTTTCTGCTTTATTTTTTGCATTGTTTACTTGCATACCATAAAAATTCACTACTTTCCACATATAGTTTTATAAATTTTGCAAATGAATATGGTAACCACCACCAATATTGAGAGGTGCAACTTTTGAGAACCTCAAATTTATTTTTTTATTTTTTTTATTTATTTTTTTTTTTTAGTTTTTGTTTTTTTTCGACGGACACAACATCTTTGTTTGTATGTGGTGCTGAGGATCGAACCCGGGCCGCACGCATGCCAGGGGAGCGCGCTACCGCTTGAGCCACATCCCCAGCCCCCTCAAATTTATTTTGTGCTCCTTCATAATCTCCCCCTTCCAACAACCCCCACCATTAGCAACACTGACTTGTTATTTCTATACTTTTGTGTTTCTAGCATGTCATAATAATAGTTATATGGTGCACTGTCTTCTGCATTTGTCTTCTTTCACTTAGTAGAATGTATTTGAATATCACCTATGTTGTTGTGCATAGCAACTATTATTATTATTATTATTATTATTATTATTATTATTATTATTATTTGTACTGGGGATTGAACTCAGGTGTGCTTAACCCCAGAGCCCCATCTCCTACTCTTTTTTATAATTTATTTAGAGACAGAGTCATGCTGATTTGCTTATGGCCTTGCTAATTTGCTGAGGCTGGCTTTGAACTTGTGATCCTCCTTCATCAGCCTCTGGAGCTGCTGGGATTAATAAGTGGAATAATTACTTTTTATTGCTGAATAATGTTCTATTATATGAATGTACATAGTTGTTTATTCTGGTGAGAAGGACATCTGGGTTGTTTCTACTTTGGGACAATTAAAAGAAAATCGCCATAGGAATTGCTGTGTGAACATAAATGTTCATTTCTCTTGGATAAATTTTTACTTCTCTTGGAATAAGAGATGTTGATTTTGTGGTAACTATGTTCCACTATATGAAATTTTCTTAAACTTTTTTTTTCCTTTTTTTTTTTTTCCTCCTGTGCTGGGGATGGAACTCAAGACCCTGTACATATATAAGAAGTACTAACCGAAACACACTCCCAGCCCTATCTTTTATATCTTGATCCCTGACTTCTAATGCAGAATTACAAAAGAATCAATTTGTTGTTTAAGCCACAGAGTTTGTGGCAATTTGTTATGGCAGTCCTAGGAAACTGATGCTGTTATTAATGATGCTGAGCATCTTCCCATATGTTTGTCTGCCATCTCAACATCTTCTTCATGGTGAAGTCTCTAAAGAGTTCATCTATGTTAATTAAGGTTGTATGTTGTTGTTGTTTTTGTCTTTTTAATATAGATGTCTAATTTTTCTAATACCTTTTGTTGAAATTATACTTTTTTATACTTTGATTTTTTATAGCAACTTTGTCAAAAATCACATTTCCATATTTGGAAATATAGATGTACTTCGTTGTTCTGTCTGGACCCTGACAATTACTATAGCTTTAGATTAAACTTTGAAATCGGTCCTATAGAATTTTTTTTTTAATTTTCACAATTGTTCAGCCATGTTATTTCCTTTTACTTAACAAATACATTTTTAAGACTCAGCTTTTATTCTGAAAAATAATTCTACTGGAATTCTGTTGAGAATTGCATTGAATCTATATCAACGTAGGGAGAACTACCATTTTCATAACATTGAGTCATTAAATCTACCTTTGAGTTATCCTCCTAGCATCCAGGATGCTGTCTTCTATTCCTCATTTTCTGAGACTTCTCATCACAGATATTACACTTTTCATCTATCTTGTCTAAACTTAATTTTTACACACCTACTGTCTTTCTGCCTATATTTCAGTGTATTACTTTTATCTGGTTGCTCTAGAGACTAAACTTTATGGATACAGCTACCCATTTATACCCATGCAAAGTTAATATTTTACTACTTTCAATAAAATTTTTTTTTAAAATTGTGAACATTAGGTTCTATATTCTTCCTCCTTCATAGTTTGGGGTGTGTGTGTGTGTGTGTGTGCGCGCGCGTGCGTGTGTGTGTGTGTGTGTGTGTGTGTGTGTGTATTCAATAGCAGTGTATACACAGACACACACATACAAACTTTGACCACTTTTCTTGTCACTGCAATTTATTTTCTGTATTTTAAAGCATTTGGAAGGAGAAAAAAAAGTTTTTACATTAGCCCTCATAATTACTGTTTTTCTGGTTCTACTTCTTTATTTCTGTACTTTTAGGGTTTTTTGTTGTTGTTATTATTTATTTATTTATATTTCCCCTTGGCTTGAAGATATTTCTTTAGCTTTTCTTCGGAGGCAGATTGGTTAGTGACAAATTCTTAATTTTCCTTCCTCTGCAAATGTTTCTATTTCATATTCTTTCCTGAAGTTTGTTTTCAATGTAGTTGAAGGTCTTTGTTGACCAATCTTTTCTTTTAGCACTTTAAATTTGTTGTTCCCTGTCTCATTGCCTACATGGTTTTGATTTTAAAAAAAAAAAATAGGAAGTAATTTTAATTTGATCGTCCCATATTCAATATATCAGCTTTCTCCAGCGGTTTTTAAAGTTTTTTTCTTTATCTTTGGTTTTGTTCAGTCTTATTGTGATGTGTCTGGGTGGTTTTTACATTCTAATTTATTTCATTTGGGGTTTTCACCAGTTTTTGAATATATAGATATATAATTTTCACAAATATTAAAGGTTTACAGCCACCATTTCTTCATTTTTAAAAAATTTCTGCACTAATATCTCTCTCTCTCTCTCTTTTCCCTCCTTATGAGACCCCATTGATTTGGCTATTTGGCTATTTTCCAACAGGTCTCTGGAATCCTATTCATTTTATAATATTTTTTCTTTCTTCATTTTCTGTCTTCAGGTCTTTTTCTTCTCATTGTCATTCTCCTATCAAGCCATTTAAGTGAAATTTTTATTTAAGATACAGAATGTTTAATTCTGGAATTTTTACCTCTTTATTTTTTATGGTTTCTTTTTTTTTCTGAAAATTTCTATGTTCTAATTTATTTCAACTGTGTTTTCCTTTATATCACAACATAGTTATAGTAACTGTTGAACGTTCTAACAAGTACCTCTAACATCTGGGTCATTCCATGGAAGTCATCTGATGCTGTTCTTTTCCCTTGAGAACCTTTTGCATTTCTCTGATTCTTTGCTGATTAAGTTACTTTGAATTGCATCCTAGATACTTAGAAATTATTTTGTATAGATTCTAGTTCTTGCCAAAGTCCTCTGTGGAATGATTATTTTTGTTGTTCAGGTAGAATCAACATATTTAGTTCAAACTTCAGTTTCTGTCTTCCCCACACGGTACTTCTTACAGTATCAGTTTAGCTTTATTCTTTTCTTTGCTGGACTACATCACATGATGCTCTGTGCTGTGTTCAGAACATGTACCAGTTTATACACAGCATTACCAGATCCCACCATCCAGATGCCCTGTCTGTGCTATTTATCCCTAATCTTCAGGTTTTAGGGACTCCTTTTCCCAAGTTTTAGACAAATGGGTGAAAAAAGGATTCTCTCAAAGTTTCGCTGTTTTTTTTTTTTTTCCCCACTATCACCACAGATCAATGGTGGCCCCTTAAGAAAAAAAAAATAATAATATGTATATAAAAATGAGAAAAGCAATTGGTAGCTCATTTTTTCAGGGTGCTTGTTCAATGTCCAACTCCTCTCCCCAAAGTGCCATTTCTGGTTTTATTTTTCAGTAACTTTATCTTGGGTTAGAAATTCGGGTTGTAATCAGTAAGAAAGAATGTCTATCGTCAGCTTACTCTATCTTGGTAAGATATTTTATTTTTTATCTTACTCATTTGTTTTTATTTTTGTTCAGGGAATAACTAAATCTACTTCCAAGATAATGCTGAGTGCTCGTGAAGGGGCACTGTTGCAAAGGTCACTCAGCACAGCTGACATGTGCAACCAAGACACTGGAACTCTATGTAATAGGTTACAGACAACTGTGGAGGCATTTTCATTCAAATTCCTCAGGTGGTGGCAACCCTCAAAAATGGTCTTGCTGCTGTCGGTTTTTTTCTTTCTTTCTTTCTTTTCTTTTTTTTTTAAACATTCTGAAATAGAAGTGAAATAATTTCAAGTCTGCTTCCATATTCTCGTCCTGGCACCAATCTTATTTCCCCAGAAGGCGTTTCTATTACTGAAAGTGGCATTCAGGCACTGACGACCACACATTCCTTTATTATACATTGCATAACAACAGAAAAAGACCAATAATATAACCAGTCCTATTTCTTGTGAACCAACAGCATTTGGGGCAGAGCCGACTTTATGCTCCTTACATGTATCTCTTGTATAAAAGTGACTCTGTTTTAATTGATAAAGAATTATGCACAGATAGGCATGGATAGAAATCAATGGATGATACATTTGCATAAAAAAAGGCAAAGACTACATTTCCTCTTTTACTTAATTGACTCTGTGGAACAATCCATGCCATTAAAATAGGTGCTTCTCATAGGAAACTGTACTATCACATATTTAATTAATACCTCTTTGGGTACCTGTCTTTGGTTAGGTTTGTTTGCCAGAAACAGACTGAGACATAAATGGGTACCAGGAAGATGGTCTGAAGCATGCTCTTGATCAAGACCCATCATGAATGATGGAAACAGGATTGGTTAGGAGGAGGAACTATATAGCACTGTGATCAAAATCGTGCATCACCAAATTCTGAGGGAATTCTGGAGGCTTTCCCAGATTCTCTACACTGAGGCAGAGGTGGGCAGGTATATTCCTACCAGCCAGTGAGCAGATTGAGTGGAACCTGGGGCAAGGAGGTTTTCCTTGGCAGAGGTTTCCCCAGTGAGACTGGAGCTGTGAGCTTTGGGAAGCAGGATTTCAGACAGTTACGGAGATGAGGGATGTGAGAGGTCCCCTACAGCATTCATCTCGGGGCTGTGGATCAACATGAGCTTTCTGGTCTGTAAAATGAAGATTATAACCTAACATTGTAGAAGGTATATGTTCGTCAGTTTTCTACCACTATAAATAAATACCCGAAATGATGAACTTACAAAGAGAAAAGGTTTGGGAGGTTTCAGTTCATGACTGTTGAGTTGAGCCTGGAGGAAGTGTATGGTGGAGCAAAACCACTCACCTTGTGGCCAGGGAACACAACAGAAGATAAAGTGACCAGGGTCCAACAACTCCCTTCAAAACACTCACTCAATGACCTAAAACCCTCCTCCAAGGCCCCACCTCTTAAAGATCCCACAAACTCCAGTAGTGCCACCCTGGAGACCAAGACTTGATCACTGGAACCTTTGGGGGACATTTACAATTCAAACTATAGCAGGTGGCATGGGAATATATTAATATCTTTGAGGGGGTGCATCCCCCAAAGACACCATCCAATGTGTGCACGCGCAACTCTAAGCATATTTTACACAAAAGTAAGTTCTTGCCAGGTATGGAGATGCCTGCCCATAATTCCAGTGACTCAGAAGACTGAGGCAGGCAGATTGCAAGTTCTAGGACAGCCTCAGCCATTTAATGAGACCCCGGGTAAGTTAGCATCACCCTGTCTCAAAATCAAATATTAAAAGGGTTGGGAATAAGCTCAGTGGTAAAGCACTCCTGGGCTCAAATCCCTGGTACCAAAAGGGGAAAAAATAATTCTTAATAATAATCAGCTACTTTTCTTGTTTTTCACACATATGTATGGGTATAAGTATTATACCTAGGCAAGAAGTTTCTCCCAGATTCCCACTTTGTCCTTGCTATGATTCCTTTGTGTGCTTAATTATTTTCTGTTGGTTTCTCCTACAAGGTGGCCTTTGCCCTTTTTGAAGACCAGGTTTGTATAGTTCCTATTCTGTAAGGGGCAGGGGGAGGATACATGTTCTGGCAAGTCCTTTTAAATTAAAGAGAGAGTGTTTAAAATAGAAAATGTAATTTTAACACATGCAGAATCCACATGCTGGGAAGAAAATTCTATTGTATTTTTCAAACATCGAAAAAAAAAAAAAAGACTGAAAAACATATTAGAATAAACACAAGCAGGCACAAGCTGACCCAGACATTCCTGCCAGTGTGTGGCAGAGCACAAAGGGTCTGCTTTTGCTGCATATCATGAATCATGGAGACCTCTAAATATGTTATTTTAAATCCCAATGAGTAATACTGCAATTTTTCTTTCACAAGTGAGTCAATACAATCTGACATATACAATTAAGCTGGAATTTTGGAGGTGTTTTTATTTCTGTTCAATGAAAGCTGGTACATTTATTTTTGTTTCATCATTTTCAGGTAAATGATGATTTGGCCCATGTGTGTGTGTGTGTGTGTGTGTAGGAGATATTAAAATAGAAAAATAAATAGCTGCTTTCATATCCTTTCTTTGGACAGCAGAGATTGGGGTTACAATTTCTTCTATTTACATCTTAGCTCATTTCTAACAGAATTCTATTAATTAATTATTGCCACAATTATCATAGCAACAATATTTTCTGTGTAGCACAAAGATTTCCAAACTGAGCTATTTTTTTTTAAAAGGTCTGATTTCTAGGCTAACAAAAGTCAAGCATCATCTCCTGGTGGCTGCAATAGGATTAGGGATAAATACCCCTCTAACAATAAATGTGTTCTAGAAAATGTTATTTTACCTAGACTTGGTTTTATGGATGTCAAACAACCTGTCCACCTAGATTCATTCATCCATTTGCTTAGGAAAGAGTAAAAGTGTGGACATTTAATGTCCTTGCATGTTCAAAGCAGATCTCCTTTTTCTGGAAAAAACATTCTGTTATCTCTGTAGTAGACCACTCCTCCTCATCTAAGTCCTACAGCTAACCCTTGTTTTAACCAAAATTGCAGTGGATTTACATGATCAAGTCTAGGAAGGAGAAGGAGAAGAGAGAAGGAGGAGAAGGAGGAAGGGGAGGAGACATACACACACAAACATTATTTTACTTCACAGACCTAAATACTTGAATGACACTCAACCTCCAGTCTTTGCTAGTCTATGCTAGAATGGTTTAGAAAGTCAAGTCAGCACTCTTTCCATAGGTATAACTGGTATTTGAGAGAGTTGCCAATGCTGATTTCCTTCTTGCTACCTTAGCACAGGAAGGAAAGAGCCTGCCTGGGACTGAAATGGAGACGAAGGAAAGTTGAGGTGAAGAGGGACCAAGGACTATGGTGTTTAACCCGGATCCACTCAACCACACTCAAAGACAATTCCATGCTTCTCAGTTGTGTGAGCTAATAAGTTTTATTCTTTTTTTAAGGCAAAGTAGGATTTCTTATTTTTTTTTATTTCCTCATCTCCTTCAAGATGAAAAAAAATCCTGATGAAATACGGTTATATTCGTATATTTGACATACGTGTGTGTGTGTGTGTGTATAATTTGTTATTTATTTAAAAATACTTAGATTTTGGAGCAGATCCATTTTCATAAAACCCCTGGCCTTTCTTGCCTTCTTACTAACCATTGCCCCACCTGCCCCATGGAAGAGAGAGAGCAACTTAATATGGTTGATGGTTTTGGAAGGAGATCAGAGCTGTGTACCTTCTCCTTTTTAAAAAAATGAATGCTCCAAACTTTAGTCATTTTTGATTGTGGAACACTTACTCTAACAAATTTTCTTACTGCTAGAGATAATAATGGGATGATGATCTATGTCTTAATGTTTGTTTACAACTCTGATTTCTTTAGGATAATTCCAAGAAGTAGAACTGGCAGATCAAATGACATTTTTAAGGAATTTTGAAAGGAAATTTGAGGACTTTTTTTCAACTATGTTGAGGTCTATAAATATAAAAATAAATAAAGAAATACATACATACATACATACATACATACACACACACACACATATATATATTTTAGCTATACAAGGTGATGTTTTGATATGTGTATAAATTATAAAATGATTACCACAATCAAGTTAATTAACATATATTACTTCACCTAGTTATAATTTTTTTTTTGTTTGTATATGGTCAGGAACATTTGAGATCTACTCTTGTAGCAAATTATATTAGTCACCATTCTATACAGTAGGTCTCCAGAACTTAGTTACTCTATAACCACAAATTTGTACCATTTGACTAACATCTTCTCTGGTTAAGAGTCTCTTAATATGAGTTCAACTGTTACATACATAGTAAGGTTTCCCTGTGTTTGGTTATCTGGTGTTCTGTTCTTTATCTGGATTATACAGCAAACTCAGTAGGAAACTTTTTCTCCAGCCAGCCCCTATGGTTGGGCTGCAATTTTGCAGTGCTGATTTTGACTAAAAGACAGCATAGCAATGTCTGTTCTTGGATCTAGGATTACCTACCGGTCTAAAAGTTTAAGCTGCATCCTCAGATATAATTATTATCAGTATTAAGGTGACATTTTGATTTCTACCTATCTTATTTCACTATATTCTTAAATTAACTTAGAACCTATACTAGTAGGAGAAGTATTGTTCTATTGATTCTTTACCTCCCAGTAACTCTCACCAAGATGATATGTATAAAGTTACTTAAATGAGCAAAGCCATTTCATTATTAGGGAACACCAAAGAGCTTACTGTATCTAGAAAACAAGATACCAAAGGAACAGTGGAAAATTTGATACTAAATATATAGGAAGGGATCAATTATAAAGGGATTTTTCTGAGATATTAAGAAGGATAGAATTCCATTGTGTGTGTAATGTTGAACCACTGTAGAATTTTAAATAAGAGACAGACATTTTCCAGAGAACATAAACTGTTATGAGTTTAAAAAAAATGAAATGGAGGAGGTGACAAAGAAAACAGTGTAGTGAGTTGGTGCCCTTACGTCTAGATAGTAATTATCATGAAGAAAAGAATAACACCACTATAGACAAAGCTTTTAGTCCAATGCCCAAGATTCAGCTATTCAACTGGCCTCATTGTGCCTGCGTCTGTGTGTCTGTGTGTGTGTGTGTGTGTGTGTGTGTGTGTGTATGAGACAGAGAGAGAGAGAGAGAGAGAGAGAGAGAGAGAGAGAGAGAGAGAGAGATCCATAAGAAAACATGGAGAAAGGGAAAAAAAAGTACAGTAGTCAAAATCATAGTTATATTTAAATGTGAACCTCCTAAGCCTGAGAGTTCCAGATTCAATGTGGGTAGTTCATGAATTATTTGTTGAAGCCCCAAGCACTGGGTAGATTTCATGAGGATAAATTACTAGACTGTATTTATTGAGATTATTCCATGTGCCAAGTTCCATTTCGTAGGTGGACTTTGTCTACAGAGCTGGGTCACAGACTTTCTATCTTTGGCAATACAAGGAAGAGTGGGGGAGCACATAACAATGATGATGCTAGAGTGACTGAAAATAAGGTCTGGAGAACTGAAACCTGAAAGAATGTGTCAAAAGAGCCTGGCTCAGTGGCACATGCCTATAATCCCAGCAGCTCAGAAGGCTGAGGCAGGAGGATCTCCAGTTCTAAGCCAGCATCAGCAATAGTGAAAAGGCACTAAGCAACTCAGTGAGACCCTGTCTTTAAATAAAATACTAAAAAGGACTGGGGATGTGTCCCAGTGGTTAAATACCCCTGGGTTCAATCCCCAGTACAAAAAAAAAAAAAAAAGTCAGATATCATAAAGGGACTGGTATTTGAGCTAATAAAGTTACTTTTAGATAGGGCAGGGAGTCCATGATGTTCTTATTAAAGTAGCAGATTTATGAAAAAGAAAGATAAGGGGAATGTGGATGAAGGTATGAAAGTGTGTTAGCTAAAAAGTAAGACTTTAAAAAAGGATGAATTTCTTGCAAGACTTGTTTCAACACGAATTCATTTGGCAAAATGAGGGAGAAAGTGATCTGAGCCCAAAATAGGTATTTCCAGGTCAGGAAAAAATTGCTTCGCCATTTAGGTACTAGAAAGGTGACCACATGGGTTGAATGTACAAACCAAGAGTTGGATAGATCCATCTGCCTACCTAGAAAGTGGCTGAGAAATGCTGGAACCAGAAGTGTTTTTTCTATGCCTCAGTTTCCTTACCTGTATACTGGGAAGCTAGTAGCTCCTACCCCACAGGTGAGTGTTTAGAACAGTGCCCAGGTAAGCATCCAATATGTGCTGGTTGGTATTATTGTCTTTTAGTTTACACCCAGAATCTCTCCTGGGCACTTGCAAACAAGAATAATATTTCTAGAGTAATTGACTATATTGTTTATATTCTACTTGCCCATGTAACAAAAGATAGCAAGCATAAATCTTATAAAAACCAAGGTACCATGACATATCACTCTTGCCATTTTTGAAAATGTAATTACATCTGAAAATGACATTAATAACTGTATGTGTGTCTTTTCATTCTTAGTATGTAGGGCAATTTCAAGTTCTAAAGCAAAAATGCAGATTTATATAATAATCTAGAATTCATATAATTGATATAGGGGCTTTTATACTGTACCCTAAGCGCTGTGGATTTCAACTGTGAAAGCTGTAATTTTCCCATTTGCATTTCATTAATTTAGGAAAAGACAGGTTGTGGAGGTAGAATGTGTAATGGGTTCTGACACGAATCTAATTGACATGTGTTGTTATTTGGAGGAATAAAAAATAAAGAACCTAAATTATTTTAAATTATTTCTGTTGGCAGTCTATTCTAGCTGGCAAGCTTTATCTCTGCAACCAAGTAGCTTTGTGACCTTGAGAAAATTACATGACTTCTCTGGATTTAATAAGAAATTTGAAACATTATTGGGTCATCAACCCATCAAATCCCTTCCAGGATGCCATATGAGAGTGTATGGGATATGGTAGTAAATAACCTGGCTGCACAGCATATAAAACAAACAAAAAATAATTAAACAGAAAAAATTATTCTAGAAGCAGGTGCTCTTTACAAGTCCTCTGACAACCTAACAACCCTAACCACTTTTTGTCAGAAGAACAGGAACAAAATTATACTAGGTGGCATCTTATCTAATTAAACTATACACAGTAGCTTGGTAAGTACTTATTATTGGACATTTCAGTAATATTGAAACCTTTTGACACCTCCTCTGTCTTTTGAAAGCTGACCTTGCCTTAATTTTATCCTTACTGAGAGCACAGTGTATGAATAATGAATCTTAGAGATCATCCCTTAACCTTGAGCTGCATATTCTGCCTTTGGCAGTGTGCATGAACACACATGGCTGTAACATCATGTAAATACAACCACTTGACAACCCTGGTGAAACCACAAAAACATAGTGCCCGGGACTTGAGAGGCTCTCCATAAATGTATGCTAAAATAATGAATAAATCTAGATGTGGAATAATATGTGTAACAGGAAGATCATAGAGTTTGAAGCTATTTGAACCTCAGATCAATTATCATCTGTAAGCAGGTGGTCTTGGGAAAATTGCTTGGACTCTCTGAACCTGTATCCCCATCTATAAAATGGGAATGATAATACCAACTTTTGGATTTATCATGAGGATGAGAGGACATGTTTCAATGGACACATATATATATGAATATTAGATATGAATGTATATATTTTATTATACCCTCTATTAGCCAACATTCTTGATTCTTTCAAAACCCTGTTCTAGGTAGTTTAAATAAAGAGAGGATAGTCATGGGATTTCCCTGAAGTTATGTCTTAAGTAAAGACAGATATTGAGGGGCAGGGAATGTCAAGACTCTGATCTCTTTTCTCTGAACCTACTTCATAATCAACCCTCCTTTTCTGAGATTGACAATTTTAGAGTTTGTATGCTATTCTTCCAGGCATCTCCAGAGAATTATTAGCAATCCAAGTCTTAACTTCATTTTCAAATTCATGTGAGAGAGAATTTAAATGTCCCAGTCTCAATAAGCTGCCCATCTTGGCCAAATCTTCAGGGAACAGAAGGCAGGTAGTGTATTTTTACAAAAGCAACTGCTGAGGAGATTTCAGATGAGCTGGGGATAGCCTTTCCAGAAGAGGAATCATTGCAAACTGAGAATATGCACCGTAAGCTTTTTGTCTATCTCTTAAGATTTTTTCCAAAAAGCATTCAATATAGAAATATGTTATGTAAAGCACTTGGCAAAATGCCTGGCAAGTAAGTAGCAAGCCTTAGATAAGAGGCCATAATTATTTGAAAGATGACATATAAAGATAACACTCATCTGTGCCTTCATTGAACCAGCATTCTCTGAGGCTCAGATTTCAATTTAAACATTGGACTTGTCCTGGAAATAGTGAGGGGACTCTGCTGGTTACAGGAAAGAGGAGGAATATGTCTTGTTCATCTCTCCTTAACTCCACCAAACATTGTCCTTTATAAAAAGTTTGCTCTCTCCCAGACATGATAACTTTTGTTATATTTCATAACTCTAAAGAGACTTTCTTTCTATGTTGTTCTTACATGGATTAACCTTTTCAGGCTGGTGAGCATCCTGATTAGAAGCAATTTCATGCTGATGGATCATTCTGTAAAAATTTCCCAAAGTTCTCTAAAAGAGGATGTTAGTGCTGTGGGTTTTCATTCTACAACCGGAAAGGGAATGAAGGAGGAAACCAAATTAATTGTTCACATGGACAAAAGAGAACCAGTTGGCTGATACCACTTGTCCCTTTCTACCTAATAGAAATTTCCTATGATAAATCCCAAAGTAACTCCAAATTCTCATATCATGAGGGTAAAACATCTGTTAGCCATAATATATATATATATATATATATATATATATATATATATATATATATATATATATATAAACAAATTGCCCATATCATGCTGTCCAATTGTTATAGTAAAATACAAATATTCAAGATAAAATAGAAAAAAAAATTACTGGTCTTACAATATTATATGATTCTGGGGCAGGATGTCTTGTCTTCTACATATGTGACCTTGAAAAAGCCATTGTGTTCTAGTGTCTCCTCCACTTTCTTAAAGAAAAAAGAAAGGGATCTTAGTTTTAGGTTTCATACTGCTTTCAATTCCAAATCAGATATTGTATACATCATCCATAGAATACGATAGAGGACGTCATGCCCTGATTTTTTAAAATAACAAATTATTATACATGTATTGTGGAGATGTTAGAAAACACAAATGTATAAATATATTATAAAAAATAAATCAAATTCTTCCTACCAGCCTCTCCCTAATCTAATACTACCATTTGGGTTTTATTTTTCAGTGTCTTTATTATTATTCTGCATGCATATGTCATCTGCTTTGAAGAATTGAGCCTGATAACTTGTACAAAGCAATAAGTTTTCGATAAAAATGTCATTTTTGAGACCGCGTGGTCAAAGGGCAAATGTACTTTCAGGCTTTGACTTGTGACCTGACAATAGACCCCAGGAAAAGTGGCACGTGATACCCTCAACCAGTGTGAACTTCACATCATTGAAGTCAGGATACTCTGTGCTTTCTTCAACAACTGCAGTAACTTATCTTGAGCACTGGGAGAAATGCTGGAGTTGAGTGTGAGTAAACATTCCCATATCTGCAAGTAACCAAAACCTGGAGATCCCTTTTTCTCCCAGGGAGCCAGCCTGACATCCTCTTGTAGGAGCTCTGTCTCCCTTCCTCAATGGAAGCCCCAACAAAAGCCTTGTCTGCATATTCACTTGCCTGACTCACTTTCATTTCCATCTTCATTGGGTCAAAAGATTGCAGTATCCAGCATCAATCTGGGGGAGGGGCAATAAAATATGCCATCATACACATGAAGTAAAATGCATTTAACTGTTAACTTTGCAACCTTCCTGGACTGTATTTTGGAAAGCGGTGTTAATCTTCTAATATTTTTCCCCAATAAGCAATCATGTCAATGGTATTACTTAAGAATGCTTCTTTCTCCTGAATTTATATTGTGTTTGTCAGGGCCTACAATTCTTTTCTCAGTTTTATGTCTTATTCCATTATGCTATTTGTAGATTTTGGAGTCAATATGGTCCTTTTTAAAAATTAATATTTTAATCTGATACATACAAATGCAATAATTATTTACTTTTAAGCATTATATTCTTTTAATGTGCTTTAATACTTGGTGAGAAAAATTTCCTCATAATTCCTCTTTGTTCAAATCAAATAGGCTATTTGCACTGGCTTATTTTTATGAATAATAATGTGTTTTAATGACTAAGTAAGATATCTTGCCATGAAAGCACTTCGTCTTTTGTGGGTTTGAGCAAATTTGGAACAATACAAATTCTAGACAATAATAATTCAGGACTGGATGAATAATAATAGTCTGGATTATGACTCTTTGAAGTCACAGTGCTTTATACAATTGAAGATGTAAATGGAAAAACCACAGTGTCATCAGGCATACTTTGCTGTTTTCATCCTAAATTATTTGTTCCTCTTGTCTCAGTGCCAACTGGGCTTCCCCTCTAAACTTCTTTTTATTCTATTTGGCTAATCCTTCCCTACTGCAGGAAGCATGGAGATGTGGAAGACCTCCTTTAGCAAGTTGATCTCTGCTGACTGTGAACAAATTACTCTGGTCACAGCAAGTCATCTTCTGGCTCCCTATATATTTACCAGAACAAATTTCTATTTGGAGGCTGCATTCTAAATAGGAAAGCTTTGGTCATGTCAAACCATTTCTGGCTGGGTGTGGGATTATGCAGATAACCTTTTAGAGGGTAGCTCAATCTGCATTGTACTTGAAAAATCAAAAGGAGTTCCCCCATCCCCCATCATTGTCACTCTGCCTGAATTGTCTTACCTTAGAAAATTATACTTGGTCCTGATTTCAATCCTCAGCACCCCAGAGTGGGGGAAAGGGGCTTTTATTTGTTTTTTTGAAGGCTGGTAAAAATGAGTTAAAATCCAATACAATCTCTAATAGAGTTGGGACTTTTAGCCCCAGGCTTTTTCTATAATCAAACTTTTACATGACAGGTTCTATTTTAAACACTGATTAATTATCTAGGCTTTCTAATGACCTCAGATTTTATTCTTTGCAATAATTTGTGGTCCTGTTTAAATTATTTATTTAACAGTTATGAGATTTAGAATTTGCACTTGAAGAAGAGGATCCAATAAAATGATAGACTGAGATAGCCAATTAAAAGAAAATTATTGAAAAATATCTCAAAGATTTCTGAAAATTCTCATCTTCATACAAAATATTATCCTTGTATTCTCCTCATCTAGAACTTGAAAAATGGTAAACTCTGGGGTTCATTAATAATAAAATGAAAACAATGACTATGTAGTTTGTACATATACTTGAATTTCTTGTGGAAGCCAGAAGAGGGCAGAAGATGCCATATTTGCATAAAAGAATGTTGTTTTAATTGAAATCCAAAATCCTATTTCAGAAGGAAAAAAAAAAAAAAAAGCAAAGACACTTTTGCTGTACTAATTGTTGTTGTTGCTTTTGTTTTCTCATGGTGCTCAGTATTAAACCCAGGCTTCATACATGCTAGGCTACTACAGAGCTGCACCCCCAGCTGGTGTGCTAATTTTAAGAGAGCATGACTCAGTCAGAATGGAGCACATTATAAAATGGTGCTAGTGTGTTTTCTACTCACCTCAGCAAACGCTTTATAATTTTTCTAACATTTTAATAAAATCAAGAAGTGTCAACCTTCATTCAGTCATGATATCTGCTACTTTGTTAGTTGTCTTATTTAAATTTGCATAGGTGATATTTTTACTGCCCCCAATTTGCAGATGGACAAAGTGAGCTACAAGAAGTTAAGTCATGGGCAGTGTCAACATAGTTGAGAATCATAGCACCTGATTTTAAACATAAGCAGGTAGACTCCAAAGCTTATACCCTCACCCTATGCAATTCTCCTTGCAGCACAATAAATGATCACTCCAATACCACCAGGTAAAATGACCTACTTTTTAAGGCCTCGGTTCTAATCTTACAAATAAATTGCTTTTTTTTTCTGCTTACCATGAGTATTTTAAAACATTGTATTAAAAGAAACCAAAAAACTCGACTTAAAGTCAACCCTGGACTTGGAGCTTACTGGGGTTCACTGTGAAGTCTGCCATTTCACTGGAGAGTCCCTCCCTTCTCCTACTTCATCTTGCCTGGAACACTTCAGCTCCAGTTCTTACCAGCAGCATGGGGGTTTCCTGCCCACTCACCTCCCCTTTGTAATAGAAAGAACCTCAACTAACTTGTCAGTTTGCCTGGGACTGATATGTTAATTCTCAGCTTTAGATGTCATTCATCCATGGCATATTTGCATTGGAAGTAAGACCACTCTTTTCTGATAGCAGAACCTTTGTTGGAATGACAGGAATGGGTGGAAAAGAGAGGAGTTTCCTGGTATGGGTGAATAATATTCTGAACCTTGAAAACCTGATACTGATGGAAAAATATGTCCACATCACAGCCAATGTTCTTACATCTTTAGAAAAGAGACAGATATCTTTGCTAAAGGGTTTGGGAGATTTGGGACCTAGAGGTGAAAACCATCTGTTTACTATCAGGTGCCTGTAAAAAAGATTAATTCTGACCTGGTTATAACAGGTTGGAAAAAAGTCAAAGCTGTTCATAAAACTGCCAAATTGGACTCTGTGATTTTGCTATGCCCTTTAAATATACCCTCTCATTTTCAGTGTATGTCTCACACTCTCAGCATCAGTTAGTTGATCTTATGCTTTGTGACAGGGATTATGTGATCACCTGTTGGGTGATGGCTAAGGCAATGATGATATTTTTAAAATCAGCCAGCAAAGAAAGCAGTAGTAAGAGGGACAACTAGGAAGAGAAATAGAAGAGAGGGAGAGAGGCGGAAGGGGGAGAGAGAGATATCTCTGTGCCCTTACTAATACTGCAGAAACTGAAGGTCAAAAGCATTTAAATGAGTCACTGAATTCCTTTTATTTTAAATTATTTTTTATTCTTTCATCATAACTATTCTATGCAACTGCATATTACTTTTATCTGAATGATGAAGGGGTAGGTGGAGAAAAAGAAGATAGGATGGAAAGAAAGGTGAGGAGATAAGAGAGGGAGAGAACTGAAGAGAAGGAGGAAGAAGGGGAGAAAGAAGTGAACAAAGAAGCACCAAGGAGAGTCAAGTCTTTCAAAATTATAAAATAGGATAACCTGGATTGAAAAGTGAGCTCATGTGCTTGGGTTTTCTCATCTCTAAAATGGAAACTGTAATGCACCTTACCCTCCCTGAGTGAGTGGAAGTACTATATGAGAAAATGTACACGAGGAAATTACACAGAAAAAATAGAATAATTCATGGCACATAGCAAGCAGTGGATAAATGGTAGCGATTATTATTATTATTAGCTTCTGGCTCCTATAACCCTTAATAATAGTCAAAACTCTATAGAAATCTATTTTCCCTTGTACCACAAAAGAAAAACCAAGTCATTTTGCTGAACTGTAAATGCATCAAATTAAATGTCTAGGCACAAGAATTAGCATAAGCAATATCTCCTTAGAATTGGCACTCAATATCTCTCAGCACATAATCTTTACCATCAAAGGAATGAGCTACCTAAAATAAGCACATTAGTCAGCTAACCAGAGACACGCAATGTTAATATCTATAGTGAGCTACAAATTATGCAATAACTACAACACATGTTTTTAGGGGAAACTATCAGAGTAAAGAAAAATCAGACTTCATTGCTGCATGTCTGGAGGTATAATCACCTTCCAGTGATTGCTTACAAAAAATCAAAACTCAAAAAACTATGAGAAAGGAGCTAGGGAGGAGGGAGAAGTATTTTATTTTCTTCTTTAAAAAAAAATATTTAGTTGTTGGTAGACCTTTATTTTATTTATTTATATGTGGTGCTGAGAATCAAACCCAGTGCCTCGCATATGCCAATCAAGTGTGCTAAAACTGAGCCCCAGTCCAATCCCCTGGAGAAATATTTTCTTATTCCTATCTGTAATTGTATGCAAAATGGCACTTTAAGTTTACTTAATGAAACTTAATACATTTAACAAAGTTTAAGTCTGGTATTTTTCAGGTCTTGTTTCCATCTTAATAAAAATGTAAAGTATGATTCAATATGTTTTAGGATCAAATAATTCTCAGTCTTTAGCCATTACTACTCATCCACCTTCTTAATGAGGGAAAGGGACTTATTAGAAACTGTATGATTTTTTTTAAACTTGGAAGAAGAAAGCCAAAATTATATATATATATATATATATATATATATATATATATATATATATATATATATATATATAATTTTTTTAATTTATTTATTTATTTTTTCATTTTGAATCTAGGAAACCTGGTTAAAGACTTCCCAACATAATAGTTCCACTTAGTAGCAAAATTGTAATTAGAACTAACATCTACTGTCAATGGTCACTGCTTAAATTCTTTAATTCTGGTTTCCTTTTGTCACTAATGGGCTTTGTTCACACAGCACATGATCTGGTACACTCTTAATTTCTTCTTGCTTGACTACTTCAATACTGTTCTATCTTGGCTCCCTAAACCCCACAGGTCCTTCTCTAGTTTCCACCCATCAGTCCAAGTACTTTCCCTCAACAACATACCTAATTTTGGCCCTTGGGCTCTTGGAAACACTTAAATGACTCAATGTTAGTCAAAACTGTTTAACCTGATATTTAAGGCCTTATGCCTTATATATCCTGGTAATTTCTTCCTCCATCTCCTGCCCTGCAGTCTTCCTGAGCAGTAAGCAGTTTTCCCACAAGCCAGACCTCTTGCTCCTCAGCCTGCTTACCAGGGAGACTCTTACCAGCTCTTTCTGCCTGAGTGTTTCTTTCCCATTAACTAGAGTTTATACCTTCAAGGTCCTAAGTCCCTTCCTCCTCACCCTTTGAATGACTTAAGGTCCCTCCTTTGTGGTTCTATGTATTTCCTTTATAGCATTAATCAGATCTGAATATAAAAGCCTCTTTGATTTTCTTCTTTCCCTCTAGATTATTAGATCCTTGATGGCAGGAATTCGGTTTTCTGTCATTATATTCCCTGATACCTAAAACAAAGCCTGACACAGAGTGCAAGTTCAATACTATTTAACATAGAATGTTGTTTTTAACTCCCAGGCTGCGATATTCTGGTATTCCAACATATCTCCCTCACACTTAATTACCTACTATTTGCTTCACATGGATTAGTCACAGCTCATCAATTATATGATAAGCAACTTGAGGGCAGATAGTGTTTAATTCATCTCTCTTATCTCCTTTAGGGCCAATCCTATAATAGCTTGCTATTGCCTACATTTACAAAAAAAAATTAATCTAAGAAATAGTTTCTTTGTATAGAAGATTAGGGAAAAAGAAGAGAAAGAGGAGCGAATTCTGCTTTAAATGGGGGTGGTGGTGTCTGTGGATCCCCAGCCTTCTCCTTATTGCACCTGAGGCTGTATCTCCAAAACCATGTTTCTCAAATTGTGTGTCATGGTCCACTAGGGGAGAGTACCATTAATCTATTAAGTTGACAAAATTCAAAGGAAAAGATTATGTTTTATTATGTGTAGTAAAGATAAGTACTGCCACCAGAAATTATTATTCTACTATTATCGAGTAATAATTTACTTCTCTTTAAAGCCAGAAAAACATTTGTAATCCATTATTTCAAAGTGCTCCGTAAACACGGGTCAAATACACACACACACACACACACACACAGCCCTGATATAATGCAGTTGTTCTAAACTTCACTTAATATCAAGTATGCCTGAGGTTTGATGAAAGCAGTGTAAGATCTCACTGCTGTAGATTCTTCATTAGGTTTATGTTCAGCCTAGGTGTCTCTATTTTTATTCAGCTTATTAAGGCATTGTGAATCACATGTACACTTGAAAACACTGGGGTGGTGGAAAAGACACACATAAAACTAGAGTCCTAGAGCTGGAACCTAGACTGTCACCCCTTGATGTCTGAGTATGCACCCTCCCTTTGGACACTCTCCTGCTTTAGGAGAGTTCAGTGCATTCTAAGGCTTCCCCTTCTGTTTCTGTGTAGCTTCTGCCTTGTCCCTTGATTCTTGTGACCTTAGAGCATACATTTAATTTTCAGTCCTGGTAATAGCTGTTTATTTATTGCACACCTAGCCTGGATTTTCTGATCTCTTGGAGTAGTTAAAAGAGGTTCACAGAGGATCATGGTCAAATGTACATGCATAGACGTTGTAAAATGTAAGGTATCATGTTGAGAGTAGTTCATTTATTGTTATAATTAGGAGCTCAGTACTTTTTTTCTTACTGCCATAGTGCTTACTACAGTATCTGTCACTAAATACATGTGTAGATGGAATTAATCTACACACAGAAACAAAATTCCTCCAAGAGTGAAACTGTGTCTCTAAAGAATCCTATCCCACATCCTGCCCTCTCCCCACCTTTTCAGTCTCTCTTATTCCCATGATCAATCCTATAGTCTTGAACTGCAAACACTCTCCTCAATTGATGCACATATTTTGGGGGAGATAAATGCAAATGGGTAGAGCTCTAAATAAGGTTTCAAAAGCCCCCAACTTCCCAGTAATCTTGAAGGGCATTTGCAGAAAAGACATGAAATGACTCTCTTATTTGCCATAATTTAAACAGTTCTAAAATAAAGTAAGTGGCCCAGCTAAAAAGTGGGGCAAGCAAAGGCACTTTTGTTTATATGCTTTTCTCAATCACTGGTAAAACGTGGATGCTCCAGGCCTGAATTTATTGCTTGCTTTCTTCCCCTTGCCAAAAGAACAGCTTTACTTGAACAGTCAGTAGAAGAAATTTCAATTCTGTGGCCTTATGTTGATTTTCTTCTGAACTTGTTGAAAAGTTGTAGAAATAATTCTGTAGAAAATCTATTTTGTTTGTATGTTAGTACATTTTATTGATTGTAATGCAAGTATGAGTATGTAAAAAAGGTAAAATGTCATACTTCTATTTTGTTTTTTTTCCTACTTTACCAAGAGTTACTCTATTTGAACATCTTGGTCAAGACCTGGATGTTGGACTGATTCTTGAGCCATTTTTCTAGACTATACTTATACATCCATACATCCATGCAGTGTCGTAATTGAAGCCTTGCTCCTGGCAAAAATAGACATACAAAACTATGGAAAAAACAAAAACACTCAAAGTCCTGATGATTAAGTTGCTCCCTCAGTGAAACCTAGAGAATCATTAAAGAATAGAAAGTTGGGGAGGCAAGTCACAGTATTTGAAAAGCAGAAGCTACAGCATTCTGTATTTCTCCAAGAGTTCTTTTAATCCCTCCCAACTCTTTGCCAACTTTGCCTTAAATTTGTTGAGAGTCCTATCTAGGCTACAGTGGTTTTCAGACAGCTTTGTTTCACTTGCAACTTTGTATAAAAATAGATGTTGGGGAGATACTGATTACCTAATATCATACAAAGTGGTAGATTCTTTATCTTTGATAAATCAATCATTTAACATCCCCAGAACATGTATATTGCCATAAAATCATTTAACAAATAAATCAACTTTGGCTAAGAGAATTTAAGCAACGTTGCCAAGATTTGACAGCTTCATCACCCAGTTGAGAATCATTCCACTAGCAAACAAAGTCAATGTTATATGTGCACAGGGTGTGCACAGACATGTGTATTATTATGTAATAAAGCATATGTCAGAGTTACTGTATTTCTAGCTTGGGACTGCTGTATGCTCTCTATCAAATTCTATTGAAATAGGTACATAGGGTATAGGAACAGTTAGACAGTTTAATGAGATCTAGTGAAAAAGGGAAATAGGAGGCTGCTTATTTAAAAAAGTATATTAAGAATTTCAAGGTAGTGACAAAAGAGCATTAAACCAAGTACTGTGACATGTAAGACTTCACAAGTCACAGATACAATGAGCCAGTCCTGATTTTCTAACAGATTTGGTCTGAGGTACTTAGGGATTACAGAAGACTATGAATATTGAATTTTATATTGATCCGTTCTGCTATGCCAGCAGATCATTGCAGAATCATGGAAAACAGTCATTTCTCACTCTTTCGACAGTAAATCAGCAGTGCATTACCTGGGCTTGGGTTCAAGTCTGCTCTCTGTCTTCCATTGTGGAAAAAGCTGCATCTACCTGTCTTCCTGGTCTCCCCCTGAATATAGCAAGAGTTGTAGAACAAATCATTCAAGTTCATTTAAAGCTCTGCTAAGTTACATCTGTTCACATTCAGTGGCCAAATGAAATCACAAAGCCAAGCTCAAGGCTAGTAGGGTGAGAACAGAATACACTTTCTGTGGAGGTGGCTCTGCCGTAGGGGAGAGACATTGCTTTACTGAGAAACTAATTACTAAATAATCTACAACAGTGTTTGGAGAGGATTGTTTGTTCATGTGAGTCTCATATGTGCCGCAAGTGCTAAATACATAAGGTTGGTTTCTTGTCCTTTTCTAAGACTAATTAGAAAAAGAGGGACAGAAGTTAGAAAAAACAAATAGCCTTGAAAGGGGGTGTCCAACCCAAGCAGGAAATTCAACTGGCCTCCCCTCTCTCTGAGATGATAAAAGGAGGGCTTTATGAGATAAATGAGGAGAGCTGGGTAAATCTTAGAAGAGGAAAACCATTCACTCAAACAATGTCCATCAAGACGAGAGTCTGTGGACCTTACACACAAGACTACAGCAGAGAAAAGAGCATGAGAAGAACCAAATGCTGTGGTTTGAATCTGGAAGGTCCCTCCAATGGCTTGGCCACCAGCCTATGGCACTACTGGTAGAGTCTTTAGGAGACAGGGCCTATAGGGAGAAAGTTAGCTCCCTGGGTACCTGTTCTTGAAGGGACTATTGGGACCCCAGCCCCTTCTTGTCTCTCTCCAAACCCAGATGCCATGAGCTTAGCAGTTGTCTCTGTCATGTGCTCCACATACCCAGAAGCAATGGCACCAACTAACCATGGATTGAAATCTCTGAAACTATGAGACAAAATAAAACTTTCCTCCTCATAAGTTGCTTATCTCAGATATCTTGTCATGGTGATGAAAAGCCACCTAACACAGTGGACTAAGAAAGAGAGTTTGAAAGAAGCAGCCTCCTTTTCCATTTGGCATGATAAGTTACCAAATCTTCAGCCAGCTGGTGTTTGCACTACATTGCCCACGCCACTCCCCAAAGGAGCATTTTTTAATTTTTTTTAACTAGGATACTGCAAAAACAAGAGGTTTGAGGACTCACCAACTAAGATACAAACTAGGAAAAGTAGGAAGGAGGAAGCTGAGTCCTAGTCAGATGTTTCATACCAAGGGACTCAATAAGAAGCAACCACCAGAGTTGTAAAAAGGAGTTTACCCAACCCCAACATCTCGAAAAAAGAGCCAGTAGTGAGCACTTTTTTAAACAAAGCCAAAATAAAATAGCCAGTCATGTTACTGTGGTATCCATAGACCTCATCGAGCAAATAGAAGCTATAGAAAAGTGAAAATCAGTTCCTCCTGGCAGAAAAGGAGACTGCTGACCTGCCATCAGGTAATTCCATTTTGACTCTCTATCTCTTCCTTATTTTCACATCAGAATAGTACACACAGAAAAGAGAGTGAAGCCATGGAGGGTAGAAAAAAGAAATTACATAACTTTTCTTGATGGCTAGCCCTGAGCTGGAACCATAGGTGGAATCTATACCTGGAGGAATAGGAGAAATTACAGAACCTATGAGGAGATAATTTTAAGATGGGCAGGACTAAGTCAACTAGGGTAGTTGAAATGAGTCTATTTGAATAACTGAAAGTACCTACAAATTGTAGTATGGGAGTGTGATAACATGAAGAGACATTCTGTGCAACAGGGAAGGGGATGTTTGACAGAGCATTGAGCAGCAGTTTAACATTCTTTCTTTAAAAAAAAATCCCATGAATTTGGGCTGAGGTTGTGTCTCAGTGGTAGAGCTCGCTCCTTGCATGTGTGAGAAACTGAGTTCGATTCTCAGCACTGCATATTAATAAATAAATAAAATAAAGGTCCATCAACAACCAAAAAAATATTTTTTAAAACTCCAATGAATTATGAGGTAATAAAGAAAAGTATTTCAACGGTGAAAATAAGTGTGTTTTATATTAAATATAGATGGGCAGAAGTTAAATAATGTTTTATTTTTTGAAGACTACAAAGGGAAGGACATGAGGAGAGGGAAAGATGAAAGGATTTTAAATCATTGAGCATTGACTGTATGCAAAAAAAATAGTATGCAATTTAATGTTTAAGACAATTTCAATTTCTGTAGTAGAACAAAACAGATTTATAGGGAGTAAGAAAGGAATAGCAGGGGAATTAACGCAAGATTGGGGTTTGGAGTGGAAAACAGTTTACCATAGTGAGACAGTTCCAGTCATAACTGGCAGTTTGGCAGGTCAGTAATAAAATGCTAGTATTTATGATCCACTGTTTTTATAAATTCTAAAGGATATTCAATAATGTCTCTGTAAACACATCACTCTTGCTTTTGTATCTATATCAATATGCTATCGTGAGTTAGAGAGAAAATGTTGGTAGAGTTACAGCGTACTTGCCAAAAATTGTTATGGAGACTTGTAGGAGTGTGCCATTCAAGAAAACATCCAACATCATTAATTTCTCCACAACAGACAGTGGAGATCTGCAATAGAGAGCCAGCCCTCACTGTACCCCACACTGTATCTCTGTTTAGTCCCTTATTCTTCAACATCCAGCAGTTAGAAACATTAGAACAGAGAGGAATGTGTTCATGCAGAGGCCCTACACAAGGCATTTTCCTCCCAGTTAGTTGGTTTGGTAATGGCTTTTCAAACAAGATCAAGAGTAATATAAGAGTCAGCTATTCAATTATACCACAGAACAAATTACCCCAAACCTCAGTAGTTCAGAATAACAAGTATTCCATTTTCTTTCCCAAAAGACCATAAGTTGATTTTGGTGGCTTTTCTTTTGTCTGCAAGACAGTTTGTGCTGAATGACACTCTCCTCTTGATCACATAAAGCTCAGAGATTTGGTAACAGACTGTATTACATGACTTTAGAGAAAAACCTAAAGTAACTTGACATAGATGAAGTAAATTAATCAGGAGCAAAACAGGTAAAATGGAGTTTATATTATGCCTAGGAAATTGAAATAAATT
Source organism: Marmota flaviventris (assembly GCF_047511675.1). Taxonomy (NCBI): domain Eukaryota; kingdom Metazoa; phylum Chordata; class Mammalia; order Rodentia; family Sciuridae; genus Marmota; species Marmota flaviventris. The sequence continues at coordinate 24,640,772 of NC_092506.1, read as the reverse complement.
ATTTTTACTTAAAATAGGAGTAACTTCCACTGTACCACCCAAATAAAACAAGAGTGGTCTATGAAGTATTAAGCACTTAGTTTTTTTATTAAATTATTGGATCCATAATTAAAAACTGTACATGTGTAAGCCAAGTAATATAGGGAAAAACATGAATATCATTGAAGGATGTGATTATTATGATGCTGTGAATGTTATAATATTACATAAATATTATGTATGTGTCTATTCCTATTGGTGGTCACAAGACTGAAAAATTGACAATGAAGTTGGACAGAAGAAGTTAAATCTGGGGCTTAAGATTTTCTAGAAGGCTAGGATATAGCTCAGTGATATAGCACTTGCCTAGCATTTGCAAGGTGTGGGTATGATCCCCAGCACTGTAAAAAAAAAAAAAAAATATATATATATATATATATATATATATATATATATATATATATATATATATAAAATAAAAGACTTACTATAAAGGTGACCTGGGGAAAGATATTTAACAACATTTTCTCTCACTTCATATAGAGACACTGTTAAAAATTGGGGAAGCTAAGGGATAAGAAAGTACTATTTTCTTCCCCATCCAACATTTAGGATCGAAGAATAGAATGTCGAATTTGGAAGGTAAAGGTGAATATTTTGCTTTGTTGCTGATAAAGCAGGCTGGATAGGATAATTTAAATAAAAAGCTGTAATTGACTTGTTAATATTTCTCCCCTGCATGGGACAGATATGCCAGCTAGGTAATGGAGAACAACTTTTGCCGCAGTCTGGCTGGGCACAAATCACGAGCCACTCAAGCAGGAACAAACTTTATTTCCGAACTCCCCCCACGCAGCCCTTTCAGGGACCACCACACACCAACCGGAACTCCCTCCACCGGCCCTTCACCAACCAACTCGAATTCCCCAGGAATCCCCTGGAGAACTCCAAAGTAGCAGGCAGCTGAGGCAGACAGCAGGGGTCTATATACAATTGAATACACAGCTTAACTTAACCACCATCATCTCAATGGCTCACTGGTGTCACCTCTCAACCACTCCCTTCTCAATATCTCCCCCCTTCTATTTAATTAAACAATAAGCATGTGGCTTAGGGACCGTGCCTGTCTTAGGTTGTCCAATACTACATATGGTCCTTACCCGTCATTGGATGAGCTGACCTCAAGGAGTCAGCCTCCTATCTTAGGTTGGTACCATTGCAATTGGATCTTACCTGTCATTGACTACTGGTCCAGCATACAGCCATACTTGTGGATAGGCCTTTGCACCAGTGAGGGGGTGAGGTTCTTTGCCTCACCTCTGTTGGCCCCCAAATTTGGTCTTTGCACCAGTTGGGGGGGTGAGGTTCTTTGCCTCACTTCTGTTGGCCCCAAAATGTTAGCTGAACAACCATCACAAGCAGAAGGGAGGAGGATACAGAAATGCCAAGACACCAAGCCAATTAATGGCTTCTTTGGAAAAATTGTACTATTGATGACACCATCAGCAAAGATACTCCAGAACTACCATAATTCGCTGCACCAACAGATAGTTCACAATGCATACAAGTGATACATAGTCCAGGCAAGTTCTGCAAGCAGTTCAAAGCAGAGGAATCTATTAATATGTTAATTTCCTCCCAAAGTAAATTGACTCCTTGATTGAGCATCACTTGTTGAGTTACATTATTCATTGAAGCATCAGTTTACACAGTTTGTTGTGATAGCTATCGCAGAAGCTGTAGTTTGGTTTTATCTTTGTTTTCACCGGCACTGAGATGAAGATAAGAATTCTGGCAATGATGGCTAAAAAAAAAAAAAAAAAAAAGTGTAACATTCCAGCAGGCACTAAGAAAACAATTTTCTGAATAATTTACATTATCCTGAACAGAATTATTAAATATAATGAAAAGAATGGTGAAAGTAAACAAACAGATCTGTTAACCTCCATTTTTGTACACATTTTAAAACAATCCTCAACAGCTGTTTACCCAATTTAAATTCTATTTAAATTACGTGAATAATAAAAATATTTGGACCCATTTTTTCATGAGCGCTCTTCATATATGATATATGGACATATGCACATACAGACATACAACACAAAACACAAGTGTGCACACATAATATACAACACATAAGACAATAGTAAAGGCCTTGTAGCTTTCCACAGGTGAAATCTCCATTGTAATGTTTAAAAACTCCACAGTCAAAAAATAGAACTGATGAGAAAAACATTAACCTAGGTCTGTATGAGCTCAAAAAATAAAATAGAACTTCATGATGTGGGAAAGGGCAATAATAAAATAGATATTGAAAAAAGGCATCCTAGTTACCACCTAGGTTTGACTCTTCTTTTGATATTCCATCCTTCTTCCTGTAACTTGCATAATGGGTCTGAAGGTATTCCCACAAGCAAGCCCCAAGTTTTTTACATTTGAAAAAGGCTTTAATGGTGTTCATTATTCATTAGCCTCCAGGTGTGGGAGAACCACTGTTGCAGATGTAAGGATATCAGCTGTTTGGATTTGAGCCAAGTCATCTTTTTTTTGGTCTGTAGAAATTGTTTTAGTTAATCTCTCTGAAATCCAAATCCGCTGCTGTTCTCCCTGTGGAAACAAACAAACAGACCTCCGACTCCAGACAATCACTGGGTTAGGACCTTTCCATTGTCCTGTTAAAATATCCTTCCAAAGTACCTTGGGCTTATGTACATTTTTTTGACACATATGTCTTTCCGCAGCACTAAGCCCTGATGAATCCAAACTTAAAAAGTGTAGAGTAAAAAGGGTTACTTTAAGGTTATATTTGGGGGATATAAGCCGCTTCCCAATTCCCTCTTTTTGCTTTAATAAGTACATTTTAATAGTTTGATGAGCTTATCCCTGTGGATTGTATGGGATTCCTGTTATATGAGTAATGCCAAATGATGAGCAAAATTGTTTAAAAGAGGTAGAAGTATAACCAGGGCCATTATCTGTTTTTAACTGTTTTGGAACACCCACAGTTGCAAAATTTTGTAAGCAATGAGCTATAATATCTTTAGTTTTTTCTCCAGCATGAAGGGAGCCCATCAAAAATCCAGAAGAAGTATCAACTATAACATGCAAATATTTTAATTTTCCAAATTCTGGCAAGTGTGTGATGTCCATTTGCCAAATATGGTTAGGTATCAGTCCTCTAGGATTGACTCCAAGATTAACTTGTGGTAAAAAGGTCACACAATTTTGACATTGTTTTATTATTTGTCTAGCTTGTTCCTTAGTTATTTTAAAACACTTTTGTAAAGTATTAGCATTGACATGGAACCTTTTATGAAAATTTGTAGCTTCCTCTAATGTAGAGAAAATATGTATGTCATGTGTAGTTTTATCTGCTAAATCATTGCCCAAACTAAGGGCTCCAGGCAATCCTGTATGTGCCCTGATATGTCCTATAAAGAATGAATCTTTTCTCTCCCAGATTAGACTTTGTATAGTGGAATGCAAAGAGAAAACAGTAGAGGAAGGGGAAATCCTACCAGTATCTTCAAGGGATACTATAGCATTAACTATATACTGACTATCAGAAAATAAATTAAATACAGAATCTTTAAACATCACAAAAGCTTGTAATACTGCATTAAGCTCTATGTTTTGAGCTGATTGTTTGGGTACTAAAAATGTAAAAGTTTGATCAGGGGTAACTACTGCTGCTGTACCATTATTTGACCCATCAGTGAATACTTTTGGAGCATTCATGATAGGTGTTTTTCTTGTCATTTTTGGAAAAACTACAGGATACGAAGATCAAAAAGAAAACAAAGGGTTAGATGGTAAGTGGTTATCAAATGAAACATTAGATTTACACATGATTATTGCCCAAGTATTTAACTCATTAGATAACTCATCAATTTGATCCGTTGTATATGGAGTAATAATTTTATTGGTAGAAATTCCAAACACTCCCTTTGCTGCTTTTATTCCTTTGAGTATTAATTGTCCTACAGCCTCAGGATACCTAGTAAGAATAGTGTTAGGAGAATAAGATAAATGTATCCACAATAATGGAAATTCTTGCCAAAATACTCCTGTAGGAAAATTTTTTGTTGGTATTACAATAAATAATAAAGGCAAACTTATATCAATTCTATCCAAATGCATATTTTCCATATATGTTTCAATGATTTTTAATGCCTTTCTTGCTTCAGGCAAGGTGAATTTAACATGAGGGGTGAATTTGGATCTGATGGGCCTTTTAGGATATCAAATAAAGGTCCCAAGTCTCCTGTTGGTATGCCTAGATAAGGCCTTATCCAACTTATATCTCCTAATAACTTTTGAAAGTCGTTAAGTGATTTGAGTTGATCTACTTGTATTTGAATTTTTGGTGGTCTGACCATGGTTGAGGATAATAGAACTCCTAAATAATTAATCGGAAAATTTAATTGTACTTTATCTATTGCTATCTCTAGATTATAATTTTTTTAATAAATTTGTAAGTGTGGCATAACATTCTAGCAATGTGTTTTTATCTTTGTGTGCTAATAATACATCATCCATATAGTGAAATATTTGTAGTTCAGGATTTTGATTTCTAAGTGGCTGGATTGCTTTGTTAACATAAATTTGACACATAGTTGGACTGTTAGCCATCCCTTGAGGGAGTACTTTCCATTCATATCTCTGATTGGGACCTTCATGATTCAGTGCAGGGATAGTAAATGCAAAACATGGACTATCCTCAGGATGAATTGGAATTGAAAAAAAAAATCTTTAATATCTATAGCTAAAACATACCAAGTTTTTGGCAAAGCAGACAATTGGGGAATCCCCGATTGAGCAGGTCCCATAATAACCATCTCATTATTAATGGCTCGTAAATCTTGCAATAATCTCCATTTACCAGATTTCTTTTTAATGACAAAAATGGGAGCATTATGGGGAGATACCGAAGGTTATATATGTCCCTCTGCTAATTGTTGTTTGACCAGGTCATGGGCTGCTCGTATCTTTTCTTTAGTCAGGGGCCACTGAGGAACCCATACTGGTCTTTCTGATTTCCAAGTAATTTTTATTGTCTCAGTGACCCCTCCTGAAAACCCAATCCATGTCTGTCTGTTCCTTGATCTTTTTGTTTTCGTGCTTCTATTCCTTGTTCTTGTTCTCCTAATCATTTTCCTTTCCTAAAACCTTGTCTAGCCATAATAGTGGGTGCATTTGGATTGATGTTATTTGTTAATGTCAAACTAATTGATCTAGGACATCTCGTGCCTTTCTCCAAGATATCGTGGGTAAACACCTGGTCCTTGTCTGTTTTTTGATAACAGAGTACCCTCTATGGTGGTTTGAGAATGGCATTCATTAGCCCAATGTCTCCCTCTATGGCATCGTGGGCAAATACCCGGTATTCTACCCCTTTGATACCTAGTTTTGTTAAACCCTCCTCCTATGGGGCAATTACTTTTAAAATGTCCTGTTTGTTCACAACTGTAGCATGTTTTTGGCTGGCATCTAAAGTCTGTTGTACTGCAGCTGCCAAGACTTGCCCTTGTTCATTAATGTCTCTACATAGTTTAATATATGTGTTTAAATCTTCATGTTTCCATGGTCTAATGGCCTCCTTGCACCATCTGTTTGCTTGCTCAAAGGCTAGCTGTTTAATTAATGGCATTGCTTGCTCTGTATCCCCCAAACTCTGATAGCTATTTGAATAAGCCTATTTACAAATTCAGCGTAAGATTCATTAGCTCCTTGTATTACCTTAGATAATTGACCTTGTAAGTCTCCATGTCCTTGTAAAGTCTTCCATGCCCTAACCACATCTGCAGCAATTTGTGAGTGTATAGCAGGATCATATGCAATTTGTTGCAGCTGACCCTCATAAGGTCCTTTTCCTAACAACATATCTAGATTTCTCTGAGGATAACTGGCTGCTGCATTTCGCCTAGCTGTCTCTGTGCAAATTTCCTCATTGGCAACCTTCCATAACAGGTATATTCCTCCATTTAGCACAGCTTTACACATACTAGTCCAATCTGCTGGCGTCATGTTCAAGTTGGTAATGGATTCGACCATGCTTACAGTGAAGGGTGCTTGAGGACCATAGGTTGTTACAGCCTCTTTTAGCTGCTTCACTATTTTGAAATCTAAAACATGGTAATTTCGCTGCCCTCCTGCCCCTTCAAATACAGGGCATGCTAATCTTTGAGGTCCTGTCTCAGGATCCCATCTATCAACTACGGTGGTTGGGGGTCCCCCAACATATGTTGTCTCCATAGGTGGAGCTGTTGGTTGGACACTTACGCCCTCTGGTGATAGAAGGGTGTTAGTAGCAACCTCCCATTGTAACTTTTCCCCTGATAGCCCTTCCTCCTCTAAACTTTTTTCCTTTGTCTAACTAACTCGAGAGACTTCCTCTTTTACTTGATGTAAGATGTCTTCTCCTAGACTAAGCAAACAAGATTGTACCAACGTCCATAATGGTAATGTGCCAACTGGCAGAGTTCTTGGGCTTTCCTTTTGTCTCTTTTTTAAATCTTCACCATGATGGTTCCATTGTGATATATTTAACAACCCCTCTTTAATGAACCATGGGCTACACCTTTGTATTGTCTTAACGTATACCCTAACTGTTCTTGATTTTACTGAGATGCCTCCTTCCTCTAGCACTTTACTTAACGCCCTTTCGGTTTGGTTCTTATTAATTTTTAATTCCATGACGAAGATACCCCTCACTAAGATAATGCAAAACAAAACTGAGACAAAATGAAACAAAAAAGGAACAAAAATTCATTATATCAGCCTTTCTATCCTCCTGAAATGTCCATCCGTCCTTTCTCCCTATCTGTTCCTCAGACGCAAATAGTTTTCCCTCAGATGTGAAGGGTTTTTCTTCTGTCCCACCCATCTCCAGGGACTGACAACTTAAAACAAAAGCGAAACAAAAAGAAAGAAAAATCTTTAAATGGTTACCCATTCTCTCGCCTTCCCTTAGGGGATAGCAATTTCACTTACCTCCAAGCTTCAGGCATTCCCCGCATGGGCCACCAAATGCCACTCTGGCTGGGCACAAATCACGAGCCAGAGCCACTCAAGCAGGAACAAACTTTATTTCCGAACTCCCCAGAACGCCACCCACGTGGCCCTTCCAGGGACCACCACACACCAACCAGAACTCCCTCCACAGGCCCTTCACCAACCAACACCGAACTCCCCAGGAATCCTTGCTAGAACTAGAAAGCAGTGGGCCGGACAACAGGGCTCTATATACAATTGAATACACAGCTTAACTTAACCATCATCATCTCAATGGCTCACTGGTGTCACCTCTCAACCACTCCCTTCTGGCGAAATGCCATGCATCACTCAGCTGTGGCCCTCAATAAACTTTAGGTAATCCCTAATACCAAAGTCTGATCCTCAGGCAATTCTCCTGGTATCATCAATGGGCAGGAGTTTACACTCCTACTACCATCAGAAAGTTTAGAAATATTTCAGAACAGCATATGACTTACCCACAGACCTTGCTCTGCCTCTGACTGAAACTAACACTTGCGTCCATTTATCATCTCAAAATATTCAGTTTGTACAACGCATCTGACCAAACTGTAGATAATAAGTTTAAGTGATAATGTAAATAAACTCAAGAAACACCATGTATGCAAAATAAATTCCCTAAAATTGAATATAATCTCTCTACCCTTATCAAATTTCCACAGATTTTAGGAAATCATAAGGTAAGTTCCAAGTAAATTAAATCCCCCATGTTTTATAGCTTTGCCCAATTTCTATTTTTCCCTGTCCCAAGATTCTTATATGATTTTCTGGATAGAAGAATATTCCTTCCAAAGAAGACACCTGGGCTTTTTTTTTTTTTTTTTAACTGCAAGGATACAAGTCCCTTAATACCTCTAAAACTAAGAGAATTAGACTCCAAGTCTCTTAGGTACTATGTGGTGTTTAACTTTCTATTTTTAAAGAATTGAAGAGCTATAAGAAGGTTTCAAAGGTGGCAGAGAGGAATGCCAGAAGTTTGTATATAATGCTGCCTGAAAATTCCATTAAATTGAGTTTCATATAGACAATGAAAAATTGTTTTAGTATAAATACTGTCTAGATTTTTCAAACAAAATAAAGGATGTCCCAATAAACTTAAATTTTAGATAAATGACAAATTTTTAACATCAATAGATACAGTGCAATATTTGAGACATGTCTATAATTAAAATGTTACTTATCAAAAATTCAAATTTAACATTTAATATTAATATTTAATTTAATAGACATTTAATATTTCTATTTGCAAAATCTGGTGTTTTATTTACCTTTACATCACCATGATCAACATACCAAGACATGAACAACATAGAGAAGGAAGTGTTTATTGTGGCTCAGAATTTCAGAGATTCAGTCCATGACTGGCCTGCTCCATACCTCTGGGTTAAAGATGAGGTAGAATATCATGGAAGAAGGTTCCAGCAGAGGAAAGCAGCTTAGAGCAGCCAGGAAGGAGAGAGAGGGAGAGGGAGAGGGGGAGAGAGGGAGAGGGAGAGGGAGGGGGAGGGAGGGAGGGAAAGAGAGACTGGGGGGGGGGAATATCTGTATGTCTGTTTACCTGGAACAAAATATAAACCCCAAAGTCATGCCCCCAGGAACCTACTTCCTATCTATAGTTACCACCCAGTTAATCCATATCAGTGGATTAATCCACTGGTTAGGTTATAATCCTCATAATCTAATCTTTTCACCTCTGAACACTCTTTCATTGTCTTCCACATGAACTTTTTGGGGGACACCTCATCCTTAAGCCACAATGTCTCACAATACTATATATATACTCTCTACTTGGATTCCCATGATGTTGCTATTTTACCATTCTTTAAAAGTATAAGTTAAAAACATCATGTCTCCTTACTTCTACAGAAAGGACATTCTCCTATATAAAACCAGTACAATGTTTACAAATGGGAAATTGATATTGTCACAATGATGTTCTATCTCTAACCTAAGGGCCTTACCCAGACTTCATCTACACTATACCAATATCCTTTTCCTGTAGGATTGAAATCGGTGTATTTCTCTAGTCTCCTTCATTTTGGTAATTTCTTTATTTTTATTTTTTTTTATCTTGGAAATTTAAAAGATTATAGGCCAGTGACTTTGTAAATCTCCCTCAATTTGGTTTTGTCTCATGTTTCCTCATCATCAGATTCAGATTACACATGTTTGGCAACAATCCTACAAAAATGATGTTCTCTTTCTGTGTGCATCATACCAGGGTACTTTTTGTCAGAGTATAAAATAATAATAGGAAACACAAGTTCATCCCAGCACCAGCCTAAATGTACCATATTTAGAAACATAAGCAAATACTCATGATTTGATAGAGCTCTCCAAAGAACATGACATCATCACAACTGAGATGTTTACATAATCCAAGCCCACTTTTTATCAAAGAGCAAGCAGAGATTTGTTTCTACCCGAGGCAAGTTGGGTAAATGAAGCACAAGTAAACCTGGTTTTTATCTTTTTTTTTCTTCTGGATGCCAATCATTCTGTGGCGCTTGTTCCTGCCATGTGAGTTGAAACTTAAATTGCAGAAATTTCTATTCATATTAATTGCATTTCTACATGTGTTGTCTAAGGAAACAGATATACAAAGCACTAGTCTCTACATGCCCACTGCCCACTGTCTTCTTGCACATTTACAGATGAACTGGTGAGATGCCAGCTTACACCTTTTCATTTTCCCTTTTCCCTGTAAATCTTAAGTTTCTGGCACTGTAGTGTTGAACAGAGGGTGGACTCTCTACTGGCAGTCTCTACTCTGACTTGAAGGCAGTCATTTTGTCTCCTACTAGATGAGAACTACCACTCTCTGCTGCTACAGTATTGCCTGACCTCACAAACCTTCCCTCACAGGAGAAGTTTCCCTTTCATTCTCACATGACCTTGTACAGAAGAATCCCCCTGAACAGACTCTGCTGATAGTTCTGATGATTACATCCCCAGTGGCATCATAAGCCTGGGTACCTTTGCTATGTTTTCTTTTCTGGTACCTGGCTTTTCCCACCTTTAAAATTTGCTGGCCTTGAATAAATAATAATACTTCAATGGCTGCTAAAATACATTCTATATTTTTATTTCCAATGCTGGGATATGAACGTCTCTTGGATTCTCTTTCCCTTTGAAAATTTTCCATCACTTTCTAGAAACTTTAGGGGAGATTCTCACATTTTATCCTTCCTCCTTCCTTCTTTCTCACCTGCAGGGCTAGTGGTAATTGCTTGATTTGAGGAGCTTTGTCCTTTCTTACTGTTTGGATTTGTTTTGTGCGGCTAGATCATAATACCCGAGACTGGGTAATTGATAAATAACAGAAGGTTATTTGACTCTTGGCTCAGAGGCTTGGTGCTGGTATTTGGTTAGGGCTTTCCTGTCATGCTAGCACATGGTGGAGAGCAAGAGGGTCAAAGAACCAGAAAGAGGGATGGGGATAAACTCACTTTTATAACAGCCCACTCTTGTGATGACTAGTTGGTTCCCACATTATGACATCAACCCCATCACCTTTTACTAGGCCCACCTGTTGCACTGGAGATTAAGGCTCTAACAGGTGACATTTAAACAACATATTTGAAACCATAACAATAACTTTCATATTGCTTTCTGGTCTCCATTAAAGAAAAATCACATTTAATTTTTAGTGTCTTCTCTTGATTGTGTTCTATTTCATACTCCATTTCCTAAAGATGAAACGTTGGTAATTTTGACTCTGTCAAAAGAATTCAGTGCTTACACAAATTCCACCCAATCTCAACCCTCTGAGCAGAGTAAAATCAGGTTGGAAATTCAAAGCAACAACCAGGCTTTGGCATGGTCCATTCTTGTGCGGCCCATCTTCGGTGTCTGTCTCCCTTGTGCATTTCCAGGTACTTCTAACTCCATGCAGTTCATATGTTGGTTCCCTCAGGACACAGAAAACCTGTGTCTTTTCTTAGGGTAATAATGTCAACTTGATGTTCATATCAGAGAGCTTAACATCTCTTATACTGACCATCAAGTTTTTCAATCTCAAATCCCTCAATTTCTCTTTTTCTTCTTTTCCCTTTTTAAAACTGTTCTTCAAATATAGTTCCAATTGCTCTTGACATAGGCTCTGTTCATTAATAATAACTGGATACTACTGAATCATTTATCTGGAACTGTTGGGGGAGCTGTTTGCCGTTTCTGTCTCTGACATATTTTCTCTCCTTTGCTGTTTGATTTATGTGGTCATATTCATCGTTCTTTTCTCATGACTATTAAAATACCTGCCTTTTTCGAGTCCTCCTCTTACAAGCAGCTCAACCTGGGCACATCTCTTTGGCTCTTCTAATGCATCTATCCTGGCTTCCAATATCTGACTTTCTGTGTATATGTATCCATCTAGTCTAGTTAGCAGTTTCTCTTTTAATGAAATATTTCTCTTTTTTTAGCTGAATTATATAATGTCTTTGCATTTTTCTTTCATCATCATATTGTTCTGATTCTGGTATTTAAAGTGAAAATTTTATTTTTAGTAATACAATTTCTCCTTAATTATCTGAGTAAAATCAATTTGGAGACTGTTCTAACTATAGGTCTTTTTGATCTTATTTATCGGCTTATTAGTCAGCACACTGTTTTTTCAAGCTAAAAAAAAAAAAAAAAGTGTGAATAGCCTATCTAGGACTCTGATTTTTTGGAGGGGGTGGTAAATACAAGATGTCTTATTATAATTTAAACCATTTAAACAATCACAGACAGTATAAAATAATAACAACAAGAATATGTGGATATGCAGTAGCCAAACAATGCTGGGTAACGAAAGAGAACTTTCGAGGATTTTAAAGGCTTAGTATAACTATACTAATAAGGTAAAATGATTTTACCTTATAAGTATAAGAGATACCAATGGAATGGAATCAATGGTAGGACTTTGATATTTTAAATTAAATTCAAAGACTATGTAATTAACTTCTTTGGAGTCAATTTGACACTATTTGGTAAGGATTTAAGCCTTGAGCCCTGACAAACCCCATCAGTTTAGACTCTCTCTAGTCCTTTCCATTGGCTGTAAATGTTGTTCAAAATAACATAGAAAGGAACAGCACTTGGCATATGGGATCTAGTTTGGCCTAATACACCTGGCAGAGGCAGCAACATACTGGTGCTTAGTGGAAACCAGCTGTCTTTGTGGTGTCAGAATCCAGCCTGAAGACAAGCCTTGAATCAAATACTGTTCAGTCTCCCCATACTAACAGGACAAGCCAGGATGTCTATACTTTAAAATTTTGTCAGTTTGAAATGTTTTTGGACAAATAACAAGAGCCTTGCTCTTCCCTTCATTCTAACTTTGAGCTTCATTTGTACAGATAAAATCTATATCTGCTCAGGCTGATCAGTCCCCTGCAGCAACTCAATCTGCAAAGATTTCTTGCTTCTTATTGAGGCCTCAGAAGCCTGTGTTCTCACTTCGACTATCTCTGCATCTATAAAAACAATTAAAACACCATCAGCCGCTCTTACCTGTGAAGGCAGGTGGTCTTGTGCCATCCATGCCTAAGGCCTAAGACTAAAGCTACCAATCTGTGCCAGTTCAACAGCTTTGAAACTGATCCCTGAATGATGGTTTTTCAAATGTGTAGACCAAGGTCTAAGTTGGGGAATAAGCAATGCCCCCCGATTCCCTCTGGAGTTAGGATTGATTGATTGGCATTTAGGGTAGTTTGAATGATACTAAAATGCTCAGGGCATTTTAGTTACTGATAAAGCTGAGTGGAGATACACTTAGAGATGTAGTCACAAAGGACTTTTCCACAAATTGTTGAGTCCCCCCAATCTGTGCTTAGCCCCATAGCACAGTTCTTGTCCACCCCAAAAGTTTAGACCCTACGCTGGTATGTTCACTGTCAAATTACCTGAAGGAAGCCACATGCAAAGGAAAGAGCCACAGGAAATAAATTAAGCTTGCTTACCTCTCAAATTCATCAAATCAGATAAATCATCTCTCCCTCTTTGGGAAAAAAGTGGGGATTAAGACAGGATAGCAAGGGACCAGAAGTATTCTAACCATTTTCTCTCCCAGTTCTTGGGGTGAAAAATTTCTCCCATGTATGGAAATGAGGCTCTGGGAAATATCAATTTTCACCTCTAACTCTTGATATCATGATAGAGAAATGTTAGCAGGGAAAACTTTCCCCCTTGTAACAGTTCTTTCATATTCTAGACTTGCTTTCCAGGTGAGAGGTTTCCGTTACAATAAAACCAAAGGTTTCTTCTATTAATCTTTCCTCTCTAGAGGGTGGTCACTCTTCTGATGGCTGAGTTTGTGAGAAGCAGCTGGGTTTAGAAGGCTCAGCTTCCTTCCCTTTTCACTTTTCCTCTGATTGAAATTCTGCATTCCCATTCAGCTTTCCTCCAAAGAATGGGCTCTCAGGTTGCAAGGAACTCCATTTACATGAAGTGATTTTGCAAGTACAGCGGGCTGCATCTAAATGACATTCTTCAACAGCTTGATACCATCACAAAGCTCACGATGATTTCTTCTCCATCCTTCTGTCTCATGCGCCGGTTTCTCCATTGCTTCCTAACTCAGGTTCAGAAAAGAGGGCATTTTGTTGATCAGGCCCCTTCAGCTCCAACAGTCAAGTAGAGAAAAATGTGCAATAGTGCCTGACAGGGGGCAGGCAGTTAATAAATTAAGTTCTCTTACATTTTAAGCCAAAATATCGATCATATAGACTCAAAGGCCATTTTTCTTCCAGATCTTTGCTTATGATTTAAAGATGACTCAACTGATGGAAAAATCAAGCTCTTTTCCATTCCTTCTATTATATTTCATTTCATCTGGCTAAAATAAAACCACAGTTATCTTGTTGCAAACTCCTTCTGTGTTCCATTTTCATCTCCCTGTCTATCTAGATAGTCTGGGCCCAAGTGGGAATATGCTTTTTGTCCACCTTCTTGCACTCCAAACAGGACTTGATGAAAGAGAGTGAGGAATAATTGGACAATATGGTGTAGTTAATTTTTGCCAGCTCAAAGACAGCTAATTGGACCACAGAAGCACCAAGGGGAGTGGGGTTTTTGTTGTAAAATGGGTCAAATTTGTTTTCCATTATGAGTCTGCATTGTGCAAGGTGGTGCTATTGTGCTCCTGTATTCTGTACAGAAAGCTCCTCTCCTTCCTGCTGTGATGAAACAGGAATGTGTGTTTTCCCTGAAAACAGATGAATCTCTCAGCCTGGAGATACAATACAATGTACATCCCAATTGCAGTTGTCCCAATTTGCAGGCTCCATTCCTCCCTGGACAATCCCCAGGCCCATTCTTTAATAACAGCCTTCACATATAAGAAGAGTCATTGTATGGAAAAGGTACCTCTGAATAGGACTGAACAAGAGGAAATGGCTCTGAATTACACCAAATCTATGCAGGTTATACATTAGTAAGAACTCTCAAATAATAAAACTCTTATTGAACATTCAATAAGAGGTTTCAATAGTGTAACATTACCCAGGTTATCCTTAGGACTAGATTTGCAGAACTTCACTGTACAGAAAAATTCAACTCGAATAAGGGAACTATTTGGCCAAGGAGTCACCATTTCCCAGCTTTCTAATCATGACAGATATCACTAATTGATCTTGAAACTTCTGTTGAACTCACACACAGCCATATTTCAATCAGATATTCCCAATAGATCAGAGTAGGCACATAAGGTAAAAACTTTGCCATTGGTATTCCAGACCTGCAAAGAAGTCTCTGAAGGCTCAGATACAGATATTGAAATTGAGGATTTCATTGTCAAATATGCTTTTACATTTATGAAACCTCATTATCATTTATAATTATCAGTATGATGCTTTTCATGAAAACTGAACTATCAATAATAAACTTTCTGAAGAGGTTGAATCCAAGATTCTCTAGGATAATCCTGCTACACATTATATCCTACAGGACACACACACACACACACACACACACACACAATAATCATGGATATTTGAAGAAAAAGTGGATACTGTAAATAGATGGAAAATAAAGATCATTATATAATGCATCAAAATATTCATAACCTGTTGTCCTTTTAAATATTTAGCAGAAAGAAAGTGAATCCCCTTTTAAAAGTTGTTTTTGGGGGGTGGGGGTCGGGGGAAGGATTGAACTCAGGGGCATCCAACCATTGAGCCACATCCCTAACCCTATTTTGTATTTTATTAGAGACAGGGTCTCACTGAGTTGCTTAGCACCTTACCTAATTGCTGAGGCTGGCTTTAAACTCATGATTCTCCTGCTCTGCTGAGCGAGCCACTGGGATTACAGACATGTGCCGCCTCACCTGGGGTTTTAGAGTTAAATGCAAGCCAAAATATAAAAGAACAGAAGATTTCAAGCAGATGTCTAGCAATCATTAATTATCATGACCAGGAATGGGTCAGAACTTAAAAACCAGAAAAAATACAAAATCCACGAAAAAAAAATTTTGGAGGTGTCCTAGTTTGTATAGAAAATACTCTCAAAAGGGATATTGACATGGTTATGTTTTAAGACACACCATTTCTCTTCCCTTCCAAAGTAATCATAAACTAAGCAGAATTCATGGTATAAAGTAGCCAAGCAATAGCCACAATTTAGCTCACTTTCATCCCTGACAAGTTCCTATGAAATTAAGACAGGAATACAGCGTTTCTATGTAAAGAATGTAGAAATGTAAAGTTAAGGATTTTCATACATGGAATGCATGGGGCAAGAAGCCACAAGGCAAAGTGACCATCCCTCATGCTGTCATTATCTGGCAGCTTCAATACTGAAGCACTTATAAAAAAGTGGTGAACCTAGAAAAATGCTGGTGTGCAGTTGTGGTGTAGGTTAGTAAAACAGACCCAGAGACTGCCCACATTTCAGTTATATAAAGCTTGGCCTTACATTCTTTCACGTTTTGCCCTGTTTTAATGTCTATTACACAAATATATACTCATCCACATTCACATCTACGTAGTTCTTTATAACTTTCAACTAACAGCATCATATATTGTCATTCACACAGGCTTAGAACCGGAAAGACAGGGCTTTGAGTCCCAGTTCTGTCATTTATTCAGTGTGACTTTGGGCCAAGTTAATTAAGCTTTATGTATCTTATTTCCAAGTCTTTTATGACAGTTCTATTCAACACTCTTATAAAGATGTTTAGCAGACTGTCTGACCTGAAGTGGTGAGTTAGCACAATAATTTTCACTGCTGTATTATAAAAAATAAATGAACAAATGCGAATCAAATACATGGACTTAATTTCATTTGTAGTTCCTTTTGCTTAAAATCTTAGGAATCACTGAACCTGTGAGATGCTATCTAAAAAGATTTCACTGGGTGACAGCCACTGGAAATTAAGATCTCCCTTCAAAAACAAACAAAAAAAAGCACTCTGATGTCTTTCAGACTGATCTTTGGTGTGGCAGTAGGAAATTACCTACCAATATCTGCTTATGGCACATGTAGGGTAAATGAGAGAAGAGAGTTCAAAGACAGAGAGCCTGAGGTCAAATCTCATCTCTACCTCTTACTGGATGCACAACTTTGAACAAGTTATTGCTCTGTGCCACAGTTTTCACATCTGTTAAACGGAAGCAATTACAAGTTTTTACCTTGAATATTGTTCTGAGGATTAAATAATTCAACAACTGAAGGTCACTGAGGGCATCGGCTGACATGAAGTCAATAGCATATCAATGTTAGCTACTAATGTTATATGTACCAAACTTGCTTATCTGATACACTCAATATTCATTCAGGGGTAATACATCACTTTCCTTACAATTGAGTTTATACTGTATTAATTCCTAGAAATGGATTTATCCAACAGATTATATGTGCAAAGTGTGAAGTTCTCTCACATTTATTTGCCTATGGATAAGAGTGACTAGATTCAAGTAGACCTAACCCTTTTTTCCTCCCCAAAGAAGAGCCAAGATTTTGTGTTGTGGAAAAAAAAAGTTGAAAAGAAAAAAAGAAAAAGATTGAGAAAATAATTTGTCAGATGAACCTGGACTGAGAGTCCCTAGCTCCTACTTAATGGGATCACTCATAGATATGCAGGTGTGACCTCGCATCCCCCTTTCCTGACCAAACAGTCTCAGCCTCTCATTCGCTTTCTGCCTCTTCATTCGAGTTATGGATAGCATGGTTTGTGGTAGCCTTATATGTAACAGGAATTTCATTCTGATCAAATATTGAGCATTGAAGTAGTCAAGCCTATGTGCAAACAGCAGAGGGCTGAGAGTAGGAAATCTCAGCAAAAAGGGATGGTCCCTAGGAGGCTATCCATTCTGAAAAGGTGACAGAGACATTTATAAAATTGCCTGAAGACTGTAGATCAAATCAAGAACCCAAGGAAATTACGGCCTGTTTTGTATACAAATGGATATAATCACATATACGCCACGGTGATTCAGATCATTGAAGGATTTGGAAAGGTAAGTTTCCGGCATAAATAATTCTGAGTGCCTCAGATTTTCTTTTGCCAGGAAACAGGAGGAAAGGTAGCTCTCACTGCTCATTGGTCAAAAAAGCATAAAATAAATGACCAGAAACTGAAGATTTCAGGTGTTCGGTTTTGCAAAACGATGACTCGTGGCTAAGTGGCATTGTGCCTTCCCTCCCCCAAGTACCAGGCAAACCTGACCTACAAATCTCTCTAATTGCCCCTACAAGGCAGATTGTGGCATTATCCCATTTTATGGATAAGGACTCTATAAAATGTAGGCTTGTGAATCTGCCTAAGGCTAGTGGAAAATTTGTTTCGGAGCTCTTTATAGGGTTTAAGCAGATTCATGCTGCAGTTGAAAGAAAGGTGAACTTAGAGCCTGTTTAGGTTTTGAACTTGGTTAAATCTCTTAATTCCATTTTAGTTTCACTTTTTTAAATGAAAAACGTATTTTTTGTATTTTAATTATTTCTCTAAGGGAACACTTTACCATGGAGAACAGAGTAGCCATATAATTGATGGACCACTTTTAAAACTGCTGCAACTTTTACCCATACTAATTTCAGTTCTTCTACATTGGGTACTCTGTACCCATATCCTTTATTAACCACTCTGGATCATGCCCCAGATTTCAGAGATCTATCTATGCATAATTTTTCCATTAGTCCATTGTTTTTTCTGCCCACAAGCCTTTGGTGACTCACAGAACCAATATAAACTTTGGATAAGAACATTATATTCTCAGCTGTGTAGCAAAGAAAAGTTATAGCTCCAAAATAAACATGGGTTTATTGATTGGTCCTTTCATTCACTCAAGCAACAGTCATTTCTGTGCCAGTCACTTCATGGACAGTGGGGATACAACAGTGAACAAGTTATATAAAACTTGACCTTATATACAAAAGTCCCTGCCTGCATGGAGATAGAGTCTAGTTAGGGTAGACAAATAATATGCAAGATAAAAAAGGAAAATATACAGGATGTGAGGTATATAGAATGAGAGGAGGAGAAGGAAAAATATGAATAAGGAAAGGAGATATGAGGTCATGGAAAGGCTTAATCTATTAGAAAAGTTAGCTACAGGTGACTTCAAGGAGAAGGTGGCATAAGACTGAGTAGCTCATTTATACCATGAACTTTAAATTCAAAACAACCCTGTGAAGGACTGGGGTTGTAGCTCAGTGGTACAGGGCTTGCCTAGCATGTGTGAGGCACTAGGTTCAATCCTCAGCTCACATAAAAAACAAATAAATAAAGATATTGTGTCCAACTACAACTAAAACAAATATTAAAAAAAAAACAACCCCGTGAAGACAATATTATTTCTCTGTGTTGGAGTCGAGGAAGCTGAGTCAAGTCTAACGTTGCCAGATTTATCAAGTAGTTAATAAGATTCTAAGTTAAATTTGAATTTAAGGTAACTATATCTCTTATTGTAATAGATATATTTTTAAGAAGGTATTTACTTGAAATTCAAAATTAGCCAAGAGTTCTTTATTTTACCTAGCTATCTTAGTTAAGTCTAATAATACAATTTTCTATTTTGTACAGCTTGTCACATACAAGATTATTAGCTAAGTGTTAACTCTAAAAAAATATGCTTCATGGTCCAAGCTCTTACAAAACTTATAATTAATTGAGAAGCACAGGATACTCACAGAAAGATGAATTTTCGAATGGGCAGAAACTCATTGCAGACCCTGGAATGTGGCATGATGCAGGAAGGAGGGCATTCTCTGAAATAATTTCTCAGAGGACATAGAATCTGCATCCACAAGTAGCATTTTGACATTGTCTTAGTGGGTAAACAGACTTGGTAAGAAAGATGATTCCTTACTTTTGAGGAAATTGAACTGATAATATTCTTTAACTGTGGTGGTTGGATCAATTTTCATGGAATTATGGGTGGATCAATTTTCATGGAATTATGGGTTTCCCCATTTGTGATGAAGATGGGAGAAGAAAAAAAATAAATTTCCTGAATACTCAAAAGAGAAATATTCTAATCCTCCACTTCACAAGGCAGGAAGCTGCCAGGGTAGGCTGCACTGTATTCTGTAGAAACTAGAAAATAATTCTGTCCTGGATCTACCTTGAAAAAGAGACCTTGAATTCTCCCAGTTTCTGGGGCCAGTAACTGACTGAATTAGCAGCATTGAAGAGATTCTCAGGACTATGAATACAAATAATACTAAACACTATATAGTACTTGCTGTATGCTGCACACTCTGTAGTAACTCTAGTATTCATAAACTATCTCAGGAGCAGGTACTATTACTGTTCCCACTTTACAAATCACAAAACAAAGTCATAGAGTGACCTGTGATTCTGAATTCAGGAACTCAACTTAGAACTGGGGGTGGAAATTGTCAGTTTGCTAATGGTCAAATACCAATTATAGAATACTGTTTTAGATAGAATTTTAATTCTATTTTGTTTTCATTGTCTCTTGTTATATATTAGCTTATGTACCATCTAAATATCTGATTTGTGTTTTATATTATTCTGTGAATTATTTGAGAAGCTGTCATTGTTAGGTTATTTTATTTTTGGATTAATATATCCCTTTTCTATTCTTCCCATGATAATATGTATTTCTAGATGAAAATTAAGACAAAAGTTCTGATATTTTACAAGAAAGATATTCATTG
Organism: Marmota flaviventris; assembly: GCF_047511675.1. Lineage (NCBI taxonomy): Eukaryota > Metazoa > Chordata > Mammalia > Rodentia > Sciuridae > Marmota > Marmota flaviventris. The sequence continues at coordinate 24,620,657 of NC_092506.1, read as the reverse complement.
ACATAAACTTGGGGTGGAATTTAGATCCCTTTTTTTATAATCTGAACTGACTTTCCTGTGCATAAGTATCTCAGGGTAGGAAAAACATCCCTTGATCTATTATAACAACAGGTATTTAGGCAATGAAAGAAGAAAAGAGTATTCTTAATTTTTTGGACCTGACTCTAATCCTACTCAATTTAGGATTTAGCTAAGTATTTGTAGGATATAAAAATCTATGTATTCAATTACTATCTTAGTTGATAATGGAATATAAAAGAAGAATGTGCAGGATTTTTTCCCAGTATTCACAGACTCTTGGGCACTGGGGATGCTACTGAGAAGATAGAGGCCAAATGTACACAGGTGTAGATATAAATGTCCCAGTGTGTTCAGACATAGGCAGCACAGAGAAATGCAGTTTTAGCAGACATTTAAAAAGCAGGATGGGCTGAAGGTCTAGTTTTTGAATGTTCCAATAGAGAGGATGGTTTTTACCCAGTGGGCAAATTATAATCACCAAAGATTTTAAGGAAGAAAATTTGCTACCTTTTAAAAATCTTTGATATGGAATAATACCTGACTCATGTGCACTAAGAGTAGAATAAGTAAAACAGGTCACAAAGACTCTTTCAGTGTTTATTTTTCTTCCTTGTAAGATAAGGAAAACCAGCATAGCCTTCTCTTAGGGTTCTATTTTTTCTTTTAATGAAGATTCATGCTCTCCTTTAGATGTCCAGTATTCACCTTTGCATTTACAAAAATGAACTTTAATATAATTAACCCTTCAAACAGCTTCCTTCCTAGAGAGTCATAGAAATGAAGCAATAGTCCTGTGTGATTAAGCACATTTTGCCAGCTGTGTTACTCCATGTCTTCCCTTAATGGAATCTAAAATAAAAGGAAAACCCAATTGGAAGATTTGACACAACCTATCCATCTTTCTCCATCAAGAAAAAGTAAGCAACCCTCGAAATAGACTTAAACAATAGCAAAGAACATTCCTTTTTTCATCAGGGACATTTTGAAATTCATACTACATTTGTAAGACTCTCACTGAGGTACTAAATTAAAAAGGGAGCTTTAATTTCCCAGGTGATTCATTTTGGGGAATACCTTCCTTTTTGTGAATTGTACTAGTGCTCTCTTGGCACTGAACAGAGTCTGATTCATTATATAACTTTCAAAATGTCATGTTGAGTATTCTAGACAGTGAGTGTAAGAAGAACTCTCAAGTAGATAGAGTGACATTTTGGGTTGGTGTCCAACGTAACTAAAATCAAATGGATCTGGGTTCCAGGTGACATAATAATGTGATGTGTAAATTTCTGAAAGCCCCATTTGAAACAAGTCATCTGATTACAGAATGGGCTAAAGAACATGAAGAGATATTTCATGAGGAAGATGTCCAGACACTAAATAAACACATTAAAAAATGTTTGATAGTGGAACAAATCTGACCGAGTTTTTTGTATGTGCATGCATAGATGTGACATAGTGGGTCCCAGTATCAGGTGCATACACAGGACACTTCTTTAAATTGAAAAAAAAAAAAAGAAAAAGAAAAAGAAAAAGAAAGAAGGTGTAAATGGATGGAATGGAGGAAAGGGAGTGAGTATGGGGGGCAGGGTGGAAGTGGTGGGGGTTGAATTGGAGTGGGTTTGTTTTCCATGATTTTTTCATAATGTGAGGGTATATCCTGGTGTTCTACATAAATAAAAAAGAATAAATAAGTGAAAATGTTCAACAACATTAGCTGTGAGAAGAATACAAACACAACCAAAATGAGACATCTGTCACATTGACTAAATTTAAAATGAAAAAGTGATACCACCAAATGCTGTCAAGAGGATGGATAAACTGAATCACACATATATTGTTGATTGGAATGTGAAATGGTGCAGCCACTCGAGGAAGTAGACAGACACGTTCTTATGATGCAACAATCAGACTCCTGGGAATTTATCCCCTGAACTTGAAAAATTAAGTTTACCAAAAACTTATGCACAAGTGTTCACGTAAGTTTTATATGTCATAGCCCCAAACTAGAAAAATCCCAAATATCTTTCTACATTTAAATCATCAACTGGTTAAACAAACTATACTCATGGTTTAAAAACAAACAAACAAAAAACTGTGGTAAACTGGGTACAGTGGCACACACCTGTAATCTCAGTGGCTCCGCAGGCTGAGGCAGAGGATTACGAGTTTGAAGCCAGCCTCAGCAAAAAGCAAGGTGCTAAGCAACTTAGTGAGACCCTGTCTCTAAAAAACAAATGCAAACGGGGCTGAGGAGATAGCTCAGTGGTTGAGTGCCCTTGAGTTTAATCCCCAGTACCAAAAAAATAAAACCAACCAACCAACCAAATAAACAAAAATGATGGTAAATCCATACCATGGAATACTACTCTGCAGTAAAAATGAAATAACTATTGATATACCCAACAATCTACATGAATCTCCAGATAATTATTAAGGAGAAAAAGGAGATAGCATGTACTGAGCACCTGCTATATACCAGGCACAAGATTAAAGGATTTTGCATGAGTCATGCAAAATCAATCTTGCTCATCAGTCATCTGAGCAACATGTATTTCTCTCCTTTGTATGGATAAGTTTTCTGCCATTACATTACAATTCTTCCAAAGACCCAGATTCGAGTCCAGTTATGCCAGACCTTCTTCTGAATATAACTTCCTCCTCTTCTTAAGCTCTAACACTAATGTTTCATGACTAGCACTTAAGGTGTTCAACCAAATGGAAGAGAACTGGAAGTCATGAAGTTAGTGTCACCACCTCTTACATGACACAGTAGGAAATGAAGCATGAGTGGAATATGAAAACCCTGGATTAGATTTCTGGGGAAAATGGAACTGGGCCCAACTTCCATGTGACATTAGACAAGACACAGCAAACTGTTACCAGTTTCCTTGCCTAAAACTGGTGAAAAAAATGATTCAAAAGATGCCCTCCTACTGTGACATATGATGACTCCATGAATGAACAGGTTTGTTAATAACTATTTTTTATCTCCTGTTCTTTGCAACCAATAATTTTTAACAAAGTGACTTTGCCAAATGAAGAAAGTAAATTTCTAGAAATATCTGCCAAATTCAATTTCATTCACAATTTGTTTTCACAACTTAGCGTGATCCAAACCTTGAGTGGTTTCTTGGTTTATCTGATTTTTAAAAAAAATCCTTGCCAGGTCTTTTACTCTTTTCAACTGCTCTGTGACTTAGGAATTCAGAAAAGAGAAACCCTATAAGACATGCTGTTTCTGTTGGAAATGCTACCAGAGTTTTTTTCATTTGGCCCATATTCCATGTTGAAGGTTTTACCCATCCAGTCTGAATGAACACTCTTCTTCATTTCTGTCCATGCCATTCCACTCCAAAAAGCAAGTCTCTTCACTATTTGTGTTCTTGGTAGTATGGCAACCTACTTGAAAGAAAGAGAATTCATGTGCTATGTAGGAGTATTTTGTGTTTACCTTTAGAAAGGTTGTACTTGGGCTGTCAGAGAGAAGAAACCCAATCTTATTTTCATTTAATACATATAGCCGAAACATTATTCTGATATGAACCAGAGTTTGAAAATAGAGTAGGAATTGTTGGAGCTAATCAGACACAAATATCACACAGAAACAATTGCTTTTTTTTCCTGTGCAAACAATGTGCTTACCCATTAGAGTCAGGTATACTATTGACAATCTGATCAGACATTCTTTTTAGCCCCCTTTATCTCAGAAATGTTGGGGTCTGTTACAAAAGTAACACAATTACTAACTACTTCTCTTTGAAGCAAGCAGAAGTAGTAAAATGAAAGTGGCTACTAAGTACAAAGCACACAGTAATTGTCAGCATTTATTGAGTGCTCACTATGTTCCTGGGACTATAATAAATGCTTGATTCATTTCAATTCATTTTTCTCCTTCAAAATAAATCTAAGAAGTATATATTGTTATGCCAATTTTATTGATAAGGGGAAATATATGTTCATATTATTAATAAATATCAGCAGACTATCTCAAATCCATTCCTTTTGTATACAGAAGACTATATTATCTCTGTAGATATCTTTAGTTGAGAACAAAGCTAAGAACAGCTAATCCATCATGTTTTCAATTATCCATCATTTTTTTTTTTTTTTTTTTTTTTTTTTTTGGTACTAGGGATTGAACTCAGGGGCACTTAACCACTGAGACACATCCTTAGCCATATTTTGTCTTTTGTTTAGAGACAGGGTCACCCTGAGTTGCTTAGTACCTCACTTTTGCTGAGGCTGGCTTTGAACTCACGATTCTCCTGCCTCAGCCTCTCGAGTCACTGGGATTATAGGTGTGTGCCACTGTGCCAGGCCATCCATTTATTCTATAGCTATTTATTGAGCTTTCATGATCTAAACACCATTCTGAGAAATTGAGAACTATGACCAAAGAAAATATTCTGCCCTTACAATTCCTGCATTATAGAGAAGGACATAAGGAGCAAATTATACACATCCATATAATTTTAAAAGTAAAATATATCACATATGAAAAATAATGAGTATGTGGGGGATGGGAAGAGCAGAGGAAGAGGATGCTGTGAGGGTGGGGGTGGGTGTTAGGGTCTGTAAACAAGTCTGGATGGCGCCTGGCATTTTGCCAGAGGGAGTGGTTTGTGAAGTAATGCCAGAGAGCCATTAAGTGTAGAGATTCCTTATTGGTTGACTGCTGTATCTAGTTTATGTTAATTAAGATAAGCTGTGTGGAATGTATAAATACCTCTCCTGTCCTACAATAAACGGCTCCCACTCCTGCTGTATCAATCTACACAAGTTGTTTGTCACCCCCCGGTTAGTTTGCTGCAGCCAGACTGCGGCAGGTCAGGACTGGACATCATTGTAAATGGGTACTCAATAGCCTCACTGTGAAGGTGATGTTTAAGCGAATGTTTTTAAAAGGCAAGTGAATTTGATAGGTGTAAACTTAAAGGAAGAGCACACATAAGAAGAGTAAGAGCTCACATAAAAGTCAATAAGGCAGGGAAGGTGGTATGAGAACAACAGTGTTTTAGTCAGCTTTTTTGCCACTGTGACCAATAGACCTGACAAGAACAATTTTAGAGAAGGAAAAGTTTATTTGGTGCTCACAGTTTCAGAGGTCTCCTTCCACAGATGGCCGACTCCATTTCTCTGGGTCTTAGGTGAGGCAGAACCTCATGGCAGAAGAGTGGGGGGGAGGAAAACAGCTCAGGACATGGCAGTCAGGAAGCAGACAGAGTACTGCTTACTACAGACATATTATAAACTCCAAAGCACAGCCCTATGACCCACCTCCTCCAGCCATGCCCTACCTGCCTGTAGTTACCTCCAGTTAAACCATTCGGGTGGATTAGTGCAATGATTAGGTTAAGGCTCTCATAACGTTGTTTCACCTCTGAACTTTCTTGCATTGTCTTACACATGAGCTGTTGGGAGCATATTGCATCTAAACCATAACAAATAGCAAAAAGGCAGATTTTTTTTTTCCTGGAGAAGAATGAATAGTTAAGCTCAGAAATGTACAAACGTTTTAGGGTAAAGAAAGCCATTCGAGTTCTAAACTGCATGAGATGGGAGACAGTGGAAGGTATAGGACCAAGAAGTAACATTTACTGACTTATTGTTAGAATAACTCTGCTATAGAGTACAGGAGATCAAGTTGGAAATAGGGTGACCCGTGAGAAGGCTCACACAGGGGATATAACATGGTAAAATTCTGGATGAATTATGAAGATAGAGCAAATAGAATTACCATTTCAATCAGATGTTAGAGATTGAAAAGAGTAAAATATAAGACAATCCAAGGTTTTTAGTCCCAGAATGTAGAAGAACAGAACTTTTATAACTGAGCTGGTGATATCTACAGATAGTTGGGTAGAATTTAGAAGGCAGGTCAGAAACGGGACATGCTAAGTTTGAGATTTCTATGATGCATCCCATCAGTGATGCTGAGCAAACACTTCTATTTATCAGTCTGTGCTTGAGACGATCATCTTTTGGGGAGGTATTCATCAGAAGAGTGAAAATACATGGAGACCAGGCAAGACCAGTAAGGAAATAAGTGCAGATGGAGAAAACAACAGGACCAAAGACTCATCTCTGAGGCAGGAGCACTAAAAATGTCAAGGAAGAAGCCAGGCACAGTTGTGCATGCCAGTAATCCCAGTGACTTCAGAGGCTGAGGCAGGAGGATTGCAAGTTCCAGGCTAGCCTCCACAGCTTACAGAGGCACTAGGCAACTTAGCAAGACCCTGTCTTAAAATATAAAAAGGGTTAGGGATGTGGGTCAGTGGTTAGCTCTTCTGGTACCACCCCGCACTCCCCGCCCCAAAAAAGTCATTAAATGAAGAGCCAGTAAAGAGGGGTTGGGAAATGACATTTGAAACATGAAGCAAGCCAAGGCAATTATGATCTTAAAGCCAGATGTTTAGAGTGCATCAGGAGGAGGTAGTAACTACCCTGTGTCAATAGTTACTGTGAGTCAAATACGATGAAGACAGAGTCCAGTTTCCTTTAATATAGCATGACCTTGACAAGAAAATGCTTCCATTGAAGGTGAAAGAAGCCTGAAGTAGTAAGTTTAAAAAGGAATAGTAAAACAGGGATGAGAAGCAGATAGGACATATTGTAAAGACATAGCTGTAAAGGGAATTAGAGACATGATACAAAGATGGCCAGAGAAATGATATAATTTTTTTTTCTTCAAAATAAAAAAAAAAAATAGTAGCATCTTTGATTACTAATGGGAATTGTGCCAGTAGAGAGAAAAAGCACTTAAACTGTGAGAGACAGAGACAGTGAAGGGAGAGACTTTCTCCTAATAAGACTTTTTTCTCCTAATAAGATTTTTGAGTAGGCAAGAATAGGTAGGATTTAGTGCACAAATACAGGAATTATATTTTAGTTAGACGTGAATATAGCTCAAATATAATAACAAGAGTCACACTATGTCTGAGAATATGTGTAGTTGATGTGAGTAGAAGTTTTTCGCCAATTGCTTCAGTTTTCTTTGTCTAATCAGAAACTGGATCATCATCTGAGTGTTGACTTAAAGTAGCAAGACAGTGGATTGGCCAACACCATGTAGTGTGATTACTAAGCACACTTCAGGGCCTATATTTTGGTTTCAAATTGTCATCAGTTTAAATGGAACTACTAGTGGCACACCTCTTATCCCAGCAACTCAAGAGACTATGGCAGAGAATCAGAAGTTCAAGGCTAGCCTCAGCAATTCAGCAAGGGCTTTTGCCAAAATGAAAAGAGCCTGGGAATGTGGCTCTGTTGTAAAGTGCTGTGGGTTCAATCCCTAGTACTGCAAAATAGATTAGTTAGTTAAATTCAATAAAGGAGACCTACCAGTATGATTAAGTTTTTGTTCCTGGTACAGTAAACTTCATGATTATACACACTAGGTGGGTGAGGATTTGAATTGAACCAACCTGTGTTTTGGGAAAGAATAATGACTCAAAAGCAAGAGAAGAAAATTATTATAATGACTGATCTTTGAATTAACATGGAATAAAAAAGAACGAATATAAGCGGTTTCTCTTAAAAGGCAGTACAAATTTGATAGAATCAAAGAATTGAAGTCTTAGCAGGATCTGATGATTAGTGAAATCTCAGTAATAGAGGGATTTATATGGAAGAGAAGGGTAATGATTATCAGGTGATAGTTCACCATATCTGAAGTGGAAGGAGAGTCACAGTTGATTTAGGGTATGAGTTAAGGTAGCATTAGAGATACAGATCCTTAAAAGCCAGGAGCCCAAGGAACTGAGGCCAAAAATCATTGGAAAGATTCATTCCATATACACTGAAATTTCTGGGAATTAAGTCATCTTAGACACAGTATCATTGAAGCAAGATCTGAAATCACTTATACATTAAGGGAAGCAACTCGAAGACTAGTAAATATGAACATCAGTGAAGAGTGGCAAGTGGATGCCATAATATGATGACATGAAATTATAAACTGTGGCTTTTAAGAAAAATGCTGGAAGCTTGGGAGGGAAAAGAAAGATGGCTGCCTTCTTTCCAGGACTGGTGGTTTGAGAGGCTCACAGGGGAAGCAACATTGTCAGGAAGATAAAGACAACATTTAGAGAACAACCTGAGGATATCTGGATTTTTGCTAATGATGGGCACAATGGTTTCAAAATTGGAAATCAGGAGATAATAAAGAATGTGTAAAGTTTATGGAGATTTAAAGTATGGGAGACAAAAGAATGAGTCTGGGGCTTCAGCCTTGTTTTTATGAGAGCTCAGAACCTCTTGCCTCTTTATATGGTGGTGTTGTGGTGTGGGTCACCTATTTATGCTATTTAAAATGGGCTAGGTCTTGTAATTCTAAGGAAAACCTACCTTATCCACACTCTCTCTGGTTCTAACACATTTAAGTTTGGAGTGTACTTAAGCACCCCACCCCAAAACTTTGTTTTATCTCATTTTGAGTCCAGGTTCCTGAGAGATTAAAATCCCTAGGACTGGAAATCCAGCCTCCGGAAATAGGAGGGTAACTATAGGTGTCTGTGTGAATAAGAAAATCTGGGATTTTCTTAATGGCAGAGAGGGAGAGAGAGAGGAGAGAGAGAGAGAGAGAGAGAGAGAGAGAGAGAGAGAGAGAGAACTTGTGGTACGTGTGTGTGTGGTGATGGTGGAACATTTATGAGTAGATTCAATCAGAATAGAAACCAGGAAATATATTCCCAAAAGATTACTATTCTGTTCCTGAGGTGATGAGGGCTTGAGTGAAGGGAGACACTTTCTCCTAATAAGACTAAAAGCTAATGGTTTTTGGCCTTGTAGCCAAATATAGCTCAATAATGAATCTCCTCTGAAGACTTATTCTTGCCTTCTGTACTCCACAGGCCTCCTGGGATGCACAGAATGCAGACAGCCAGGGCTGATGTTCTAGGAAGCCCCTTTCATCTTCCTTCTTGCTTAGAAAGTTTGTGTCCGAATCACTTTCCAGCGTGGTTAGGATTATTTTCTTCTCGGCTAGAACTTCACTCCTTACCAAATCATTAGTCAGTTCTAGATAATAACACATTAACATTTCTAATTCTAAATTGCATTACGTTGGAGTCTCTCACCATAGATATTTGCTTTCTTTATAGGCTCTAATTAATATATAGATTACACTTAATCCATGACCAAGTGTTTTTGTTTGTTTGTTTTTGGCCGGACACCAAGTACTTCCTTCTTATTAGCCATTCCCTGTTCATTTTCACTGTATTTTTTCTCCCTTTCAAAAAATCATTTTTAGACCTACAATCCTTTTCCATCCCTTGTTTCTCACTAGATTATCTTTGTAACCTCTTCTGTAATTTGAAATTTCCATATCACAATCTCAGGAAGTGAACCTGAAGGGCCTGAATTCTCTTGTTTAGACATCCTGGAAGCTGATGATAATGCATGAGATATCACTAATGTTTCTAGAATGTAGGCCTCTTAAACACCTGAAGCCAATGGTTGGTATCACAGCTCACAGTATTATTGCAATACAGAAAGTAGTCTTTTTGAAATCCCATGATATGGATATAAAACTAATTTCTTTAAGTTAAAAACAGACAATCATATGTAAGAAGCTCTATACAAACTATAACATGTCCTAGAAAAGTTACTTTTGAGTTAGGATCTGACATCTATAGGGAATCAGCCCACTTACCTCCTACAACTTTTACCCAGCTACCTCTACTGAAGCTCCTCTTGTCCTCCCTTCCCTATATCTTTTGCCATTTACCCAGGTAAGAATTGACCTGGAACTATGTCCAGCATGGTTTTCAAAGACACCTGCTGCACATGGAGGGTGTCTGTTGTCATATGTCTGAAGGTCATGAAACAGAATAAATTCCATTAAGCTAGGAAAGAAGACCCAGAACATAAGACTCAGTATGAGTAGAGAAGGTAAAAAAAATAACAATTCTTTTAAGTATAGGGCTGGACCTACAGAATAGGCCTTGACGAAACAGACAATGAAGAAATTCCCATAAGTAGTTGGATACAAGATTATCAATAAGATTAAGGTAAGAGAGACACTAAGTTTATTCAATCAGGAAAGAGAAAGCCACAGCATTCTGCATCTCGTTATAGAAAGATGTCAGATCCACCTAGATGTATGCCAGCCACTGCAGGTCCTAAAGGATAATCATCACAAGTGTAGAAACACTCGATCCTCTTGACGACTGGCAGGGAATAAAAAGCCTACCTTCCTAGCCATAGGAGTGAAACAAAATGATCTTTTCCCATCATTTGCAATAATGTGAAAACTGACTTAAAAGGTTTTCACTCGTGTGACATAAATACATATGGTGTTTCATGGCACAGTCAACATGTGGAATAGCCGTGTAGAAATTGCTCAATTCCTGAAATGTACTTTGCACAGAGCTTTCACTCATGTGGCTGCATCAGTCCTTTATCTGTTGCCAACAACACAACACTGAGGCTTAGGGGAGCCATTAAGAGTGGAGGTCGATTTTGGCTCCTGGTTCTGGAAGTCCAAGACTGAAGGGCTGCATCTGGTAATGGCTTCCTGATGGTGCTGAGCATTGTATGCTGAGAGACAAGGAGCACATGCATGTATCTGTCACTCTCCTGGTCTTTCTCTCTCTTTGTATAAAGCCACCAGGATTCAATCCTGGGGTCCTACCCTCATGACCTTATCTAACCTAACCACCTCCCAAAGACCCTACCTCCACACCATGGACAGATTAAGTGTTCACACTCTGAGTAAATATCAAGACATGAAAACTTAGGAGAGACAATCAAACCACATCTATATCCAAACCACAGCAATGACAAAGGAAAATGGGTGGTGATTTCCTAAGCAGAACTCACGGTGGGTATTCCTGTGCCATCGGTCTCCTTGTGCCATCTACTCCTCAGTGGTTTAGCAAAACCCAAAGGAAGTGACAGAAGCAGAAGCATCCAGTGAGGGTGATTTAATGTATCTTATTCCTCTAGCCCAGATTTGTGCCTTTGCACCAAGAACAAAGTCCTGTAAAGAGACTTTTTCCCTCAGTTCTTCAGGGATTAAGGCAGCCAGCGACTAGGGCAACCTCATCTGTTTTTTTCTCTGTGCCTGACAAATATTGCCATATTTTATATGTGTTGTGCCATGAAAGATGATGTAGACACAGAATTAATTTCTAAGGGAGAATCTGGAATATGTATCCACTTAGGGAAAAGAAGTAGATAACACAACACTGTAGAAAGTATGCAAAAACCACAGCTGTTTACATCTGGATTTACACCCAGAGTTCTACTAGCTAAGGGAAGTTTTATCTATCTGATCCATCTGAGCTCTATTTTCTCATAAGAATGGAGAAAGCAACCCCATGTTTATGATACTGTTAAAAGATAATTTCTTGGCCTAGAACCCAGTGCACAGTGAACACTCCTGGCCCCAGTGCTCACTGACCAGGGCCACATGTGAATACTAGTTCCTCAATTAGAAACTGAAAAACCCTTCAAATAAGATAAAAGTCTTCTATACCTTTCATATTAAGAAAGATCGTTTTAAATAGTACCTATGTCTTTGCTTACAATGCCAAATACTACTTCCTTCTATTTAAATAGAATTCAGTTACTCCCCTTTGATATATTCCTCCTTTCCAGCCTCAACCTTTGGTGAATTTTTCTTTCTCCTACAATCCATTGTATTTTCTTGTGTATATTTTGTTTCTGACTCCACCTTTTTCTGTATCAGTTATTTCCAAGTCTGTCTTGTTAGGAGATTCCACATTTCCTTAAATGGTCCTTTCTGATTGGCTCCACTTGCACCTTATTCTATGCCTGATAACAATGACCTGTACTTATTGATCAAAGCCACTGCATTCTAGGAAGTGTTCTTAAGTGCTTTACTTAAATATATTTTTTAATCTTCACAATGACTCAAAGAGATGAGTACTATAAAGGGTCATCCTGATTTTACCGATGAGGAAATTGAACCTATTCATCAATTGCCCAAGGCCCTGATGCTAAACCTTTGTGAAGTCAGCATGCAATTTTAGGCAGTCTGCTTCCAGAAGCCAAGCTCTGAACCACTGTGCTAGCTATACAGCATATTGATTTGGTACATAGGCCCTTTCTTCCCTGCTCTGTCGGACTGCAGTTGAGTGAGAGTCAACAGATAATATGGCAGCACAGGACACACAAGAACATGCTGCAGAGAATGTGCCTTTAGCACTTAGCACATCAGCAGAGGCATTTAAATTAAATTCACATTCATCTCCAGTATCTGAGTCACCCTTTGGAGGTAACAGCAGGAGACTCATGCAACACTAATTTCAATGGCAGTTCCCAACCTGAATCTAGATATCAACATAATTCATGGTCCATGCTGGGAGACAAATGATGTCAAAATTCTGCTGAACAAAACATCTACTGCTTGTAAAAGGCCAAACTTGCAGACAAACATAGGCACAGACAATCCACTTATCTTGGTGGAGGAGCCTTTTATGAGTCTTTCAAGGATTCTTCATGGTAGCAATGAAGTTCTTCAGACACCAGCCAAGACATAATCTAGGCAAGGTGAGTGAGATACACAGAGAAGGAAGGGCCAAAGTGCTGGCAGAAGGATGAGAGACTTGGACTTGGGATACTGAGGCAGAAGGATGGCACGTTCAAAGCCAGCCTTAGCACATAGTGAGGCCCTAAGCAACTGAGCAAGACCCTGTCTCAAAATTTAAAAAAAAAAAAAAAAATACAAAGGGCTGGGGATGTGGCTCAGTGGCATCTTTGAGTGCTAAAAAAAAAAAAAAAAAGAAATCACTGGTACTAAAAAAAAAAAAAGAAAAACCAGAAGGGAGGGTTGAAAGGGTGGGGCCAAAAATGTGCATAATAATTATGCATAATAGTGAATTTTACTGTGGTGTATTTGCATAGGCATATGACATATTTTAATCATTTTCACTACCCAGCATTACTCTCCCCTCCCCTAATTCTTTTCCTCTCCAATAATGGGCTCCCTTCTATATTCATGCCAACATTTTTGTTTTTTTTTATATTTCACATATGAAGGAAAATGTGATACTTGTCTTTTTGAGTTTGACTTATTTTGCTTAAAATGATGATCTCTAATTCCATCCATTTTTTTTCTGATTTCATTCTTTTGGGCTCAATAATAATCCATTATGCATATATGGTATATTTTCTTTACCAGTTCATCGGATTATAGGCATCTAGACTGTTTTCATAACTTGGCTATTATGAATTGTGCAACAACAAATACAGAAATGCAAGTATCTCTACAGTAGGATGACTTTAATTCTTTTGGATATATACTGAGGAGTAGTATAGCTGGATTGTATAGTTTTTTCTTTAGTTTTATGAGGACCTCCATATTGATTTGATTTTTCTATAGTGGCTGTACTAATTTACCTTCCCACCAACAATGCATAAGGGTTCCTTCCCCCCACATCCTTCCCAGTATTTCTTGCCATTATTGGGGGGGGGGGGTACTGGGGATTGAACCAAACAATTGCTTACCACTAAGCTTCGTCCCCCAGAACTTTTTAATTTTTTTTAAATTTTGAGACAGAGTTTTGCTAAGTTGCTGAAGGTCTTACTAAATTTCTGAAGCTGGCCTTGAACTTGCAGTCTTCCTGCCTCATCCTCCCCAAGTTGCTGGGATTACAGGTGTGCACCACCATTCTAGGTGCTATTTGTATTCCTGATGCTTGCCATTCTAACTGGACTGAGATGGAATCTCGATGTAGTATTGATTTGCATTTCCCTGCTGGCTTAAGATGTTGAATTCTTTTCCACGTATAATTATTGGCCGTTTGTACTTCTTTTGAGAAGTGTTTTTTCATCTCATTTGACCATTTATTAACTGCGTTGGCTGTGTGTGTGTGTGTGCGTGTGTGTGTGTGTGCGTGTGTGTGATGTTAATTTTTTTGGTTCTTTATTGACTTTCAGAGGCCACATACTATGAGAAAAGTTTTATATACATAATTCTTGCTTCTTTGTTTCTCTCATGCATTCTCTAACTTACAGCGTGGTTGCAAAATACTGTGAGTTGAAAATACATTTAATATACCTAACCTATGGAACTTAAGGCCTGGCAACCCAGTATACTAGAGAGCAACAGCTGGTCATTCTTGTGGTCATGGTGCTGACAGGGAGCTGTGGCTCTCTGCTGCTGCCCACCATCATGAGACAGTATCCTACTATCAAGTATTGGCCAGAAAAACATAGAAATTCAAAATTCAATGTAGAGTTCCCACTGAAAGCACATAGTTTTCACACCATCATGAAGTCAACAGATATTATAAGGTGAACCATAGTAAATCAAGCACTATTGTGTGTGTGTGTGTGTTGTGTGTCATACATTTACAAGTTAGCTAACTTGCCAAATTTAAGGTGAAAAGAACCAGAATAATACTCAGACTCAAGTTTTTCTTTGCACTATCACTTATTCTCACCCCCTCCTCACTCCATTCTCAAGTCACAGTACTCATAAAGCTTTATATGTTCATTCATTTGTTGGACAAAAAAGTTAAATTGTGTTCCTATATGTGCCAAGCACTGCCCTAAGAACTGGGGATTCTACAGAATATAAAAAAAGACCTGTGCGTATCCTTATGGGGTTGATGCAAAACAAAGCCAACATACAAAGTTGATGTGCAATTTGTCATTTGATTTGTAATTTGTCAGGTGGTGTTACTGACCATGAATTAAAGAGAGAGCAATGTGTGGCCTCTAGAGAGTGGTGGGGCTTGCTATTTTAAATAAAGTTGCCATGGAAGGCCTCTAGTGGATGACAAGGCATCAGGTAGAGGGTGACAAGGCGTGTCTGTAAGCCATGGCCATAGAAGCAGGATAACAATTTGTGCAGAAGAAAAAGAATGTACAAAGTACCTAAGAGGGAGCCATTTTGAAATGTTTGAGTCTGCTCAGTTCTCGGAGGAACCAAGTGACCATTAAACCTGGCAGAGCATCATGAGAGAAGGAGAAGGAGCAAAAATGAAGACTAAGAGACACATGGGATAAAGTTAACTTCAGCCTTATGTTCCATATTCAGGGGCTATTCTCAGTGATGGGAGGTCACTGGTTTTGAGACAGAAATGACAATGTGACTTGTGTTTGCTCCTGTGGTATAGACCATGAGCTGTGGGAGATCAAGAGTGGAAACAGAGACAGTGATTATAAGAGATCCACAATAATCTAGGTAAGAGAAGGTGGCACAATGGTCCAAAGCTGTGGTAGTGGAGGTGCTCATAAAAGCTTAAATTCAGGGTACATAAGAGAGTGTTCAGATTTATGGACAGATTATGCATGTGGTTTAAGAGAAAGAGAGGAGTTAAGTTGTCTCCAATAGTTTTGGGAGGCAACTAGATAAAAAGGATTCTCCATTACTAAACAAACAAACAAACAAACAAAAAACCTGAAAGAATAACAGTAACATGGAGAGGTGGGAATCAGGAATTTAGTTATGTCTGAGATGAATATTAAACTTTTAAATCATGTTGCATATAATGGTCTAGAGCTTATACTGAGATACAAAAACTTTGTGAACATAGATAAATCTATTCACATATGGTTTTCATCTTTTTCTGACCTTTATCTCAATTCTTCTCATACCAGGACTGCTGGTATTTAGTAGTGTGATTTTATTAGGTTCTTTTGGAGAGCCATCAAACAAGTATAGTCCATATTTTCTGGGAAAGATCTTCCCTCAAAATCAAGCAAATTGGAATGCGAGAGGTTTGTCGCACGGAGGGTAACACTGCTTATTCAGCAAATCGCTCCCCGGCTAGAGTCTGCAGCGCGCGCTGGGAAACGAGGAGATAGCGACGCAGGGATACAGCGCTGCAGTTTCTGCCAGCTGTGCAAGCACCGTACTCAGGGCTGAATTCTGGGTTCGAGACAGGGGAAGGAAGCGGTCCATCTCGGTTCTCCACACCGGTCAGACCACAGAGGAGGCCAGCGGCGACCATGTTGGAAAGCTGACGTCACCATCCCTGTTTTCGACTGACCGCAGCTCATTCAGCCATAGAACAGGTAATTTCAGGCTGCCATTCGCCTGTGGCTTGCAGACAGATTGCTTGGGCTCAGTGCCTGGGTGCTTCCTAGTGCCTGCTCTTATAGGAGCGAGCACCGAGCGCGGGGCGGCCGAGTTCTGGCTCCCGGAACCGCCCTGGCCCAGGGCTGGGGAGCCTGCGGAGGCTGCTTCTTGGAGTCTGCTCTTATCAGAGCATACACCGAGCACTGAGCGGCCGAATTCCGGCTCCCGGAACTGCCCTGGCCCAGGGCTAGGAGCCCGCGGAAACTGCTTCACGGTCCGGGTCCTGCTGAGGGCCGGTCAGGACTCACCCATTGCTTTGGTTGCTCGGCAAGGGGAACGAAATGCTGCCATTCGCATAGGATACCAACATGGCAGAGATCTGATGTCATCAGAAAGCGGCGGAGGAGAGAACTTCATCAATACCAGCGGCGACAGAAACAGTTGGTCTCCTGGTAGGGGGGGTGAGGCACAGACACCCGAGTCTCTCTCGATTTGTCGTCGAGCCAGAGGGGAGGAGCCGGGCCGCTGCCAGCGCCCTGAGCAGGCCCAGCGGCTCGCCGGCGTGGTAACCGCGTGACCCCAATTGGAGAGGGGGCGGAGCGGAGCCGCCACCCGCGCCCGCAAGGTGGGCAGACCCGCGACCCAGTGGTACACGGGCGTGGTAGGAAGGGCAGGGCAGAGCCACCGCCCGCACTTGCAAGGTAAGCAGACCTGTGACAGACTGGCGGGTTAGGCCCAGCGGCCTGCCAGCGTGGTACACACGTCACCCCAAGTGGAGTAGGGGCAGAGCAGATCCTTCGCCCACGCCCGGATCAGGCCCTGCCGGTGTGGTGGTTACGTGACCCCAATTGGAGTGGGGGCAGAGCGAAACCGCCACCCGAGCCCGCAGGGTGAGCAGACCTGTGACCAACCTGCAGATCAGGCACAGCGGTCCGCAGGCGTGGTAGGAGGGGCAGGGCAGAGCCGCCGCCCGCGCCTGCAAGGTAGGCAGACCTGCGACAGAAAATAACAATGAAAACCAACAGTGGGAGGTAGGACAGTAAAGGGGGGGAAAATAATCAAAGAGGAAAACAAACCATGTTTAGTAACAGAAATAAACAAATATGGCTGGAAGAACAACCCATATCTCAATAATAACCCTAAATGTTAATGGCTTAAACTCACCAATTAAGAGACACAGGCTAGTAGAATGGATCACAAAACAAGACCCAACAATATGCTGCCTACAGGAGATGCATTTGATAGGAAAAGACATACATAGACTGAAAGTGAAAGGTTGGGAAAAATCATCACTCATATGGACTTCAGAAACAAGCAGGAGTGTCCATACTCATATCAAATAAAATAGATTTCAAGCCAAAGTTAATCAAAAGGGATAAAGAGGAACACTACATACTGCTTAAGGGAACCATACACCAACAAGACATAACAATCATAAATATTTATGCCCCAAACAATGGTGCAGCTATGTTCATCAAACAAACTCTTCTCAAGTTCAAGAGTCTAATAGACCACCATACAATAATCATGGGAGACTTCAACACACCTCTCTCGCCACTGGACAGATCTTCCAAACAAAAGTTGAATAAGGAAACTATAGAACTCAATAACACAATTAATAACCTAGACCTAATTGACATATATAGAATATACCACCCAACATCAAGCAGTTACACTTTTTTCTCAGCAGCACATGGATCCTTCTCAAAAATAGATCATATATTATGTCACAGGGAAACTCTTAGACAATATAAAGGAGTAGAGATAATACCATGCATCTTATCTGATCATAATGGAATGAAACTGAAAATCAACGATAAAAGAAGGAAGGAATAAGCATACATCACTTGGAGAATGAACAATAGGTTACTGAATGATCAATGGGTTATAGAAGACATCAAGGAGGAAATTAAAAAATTCTTAGAGATAAATGAAAACACAGACACAACATATCGGAATCTATGGGACACATTGAAAGCAGTTCTAAGAGGAAAATTCATTGCTTGGAGTTCATTCCTTAAAAAAAGAAAAAAAACAACAAATAAATGATCTCACACTTCATCTCAAAATCCTTGAAAAAGAAGAGCAAAACAACAGCAAAAGAAGTAGAAGGCAAGAAATAATGAAAATCAGAACTGAAATTAATGAAATCGAAACAAAAGAAACAATTGAAAAAATTGACAAAACTAAAAGTTGGTTCTTTGAAAAAATAAACAAAATCGACAGACCCTTAGCCATGCTAGTGAAGAGAAGAAGAGAGAGAACTCAAATTACTAGCATACGGGATGAAAAAGGCAATATCACAACAGACACTTCAGAAATACAGAAGATAATCAAAAACTATTTTGAATCCTTATACTCCAATAAATTAGAAGATAGTGAAGGCATAGATAAATTTATTAAGTCATATGATCTGCCCAGATTGAGTCAGGAGGATATAGACAACCTAAACAGACCAATATCAATTGAGGAAATAGAAGAAACCATCAAAAGACTACCAACTAAGAAAAGCCCAGGACCGGATGGGTATACAGCAGAGTTTTACAAAACCTATAAAGAAGAACTAATACCAATACTTTTCAAGCTACTTCAGGAAATGGAAAAAGAGGGAGAACTTCCAAATTCATTCTATGAGGCCAACATCACCCTGATACCTAAACCAGACAAAGACACTTCAAAGAAAGAAAACTTCAGACCAATATCTCTAATGAACCTAGATGCAAAAATCCTCAATAAAATTCTGGCGAATCGGATACAAAAACATATCAAAAAAATTGTGCACCATGATCAAGTAGGATTCATCCCTGGGATGCAAGGCTGGTTCAATATACAGAAATCAATAAATGTGATTCACCACATCAATAGACTTAAAAATAAGAACCATATGATCATCTCGATAGATGCGGAAAAAGCATTCGACAAAGTATAGCATCCCTTTATGTTCAAAACTCTAGAAAAACTAGGGATAACAGGAACATACCTCAATATTGTAAAAGCAATCTATGCTAAGCCTCAGGCTAGCATCATTCTGAATGGAGAAAAACTGAAGGCATTCCCTCTAAAATCTGGAACAAGACAGGGATGCCCTCTCTCTCCACTTCTGTTCAACATAGTTCTCGAAACACTGGCCAGAGCAATTAGACAGACGAAAGAAATTAAAGGCATCAAAATAGGAAAAGAAGAACTTAAATTATCACTATTTGCAGATGATATGATTCTATACCTAGCAGACCCAAAAGGGTCTACAAAGAAACTATTGGAGCTAATAAATGAATTCAGCAAAGTGGCAGGATATAAAATCAACACGCATAAATCAAAGGCATTCCTGTATATCAGCGACAAATCCTCTGAAATGGAAATGAGGACAACCACTCCATTCACAATATCTTCAAAAAAAATAAAATAAAATACTTGGGAATCAACCTAACAAAAGAGGTGAAAGACTTATACAGTGAAAACTACAGAACCCTAAAGAGAGAAATAGAAGAAGATCTTAGAAGATGGAAAAATATACCCTGTTCATGGATAGGCAGAACCAACATCATCAAAATGGCGATATTACCAAAAGTTCTCTATAGGTTTAATGCAATGCCAATCAAAATCCCAACGGCATTTCTTGTAGAAATAGAGAAAGCAATCATGAAATTCATATGGAAAAATAAAAGACCCAGAATAACAAAAACAATGTAAGCAGGAAGTGTGAATCAGGCGGTATAGCGATACCAGACTTCAAACTATACTACAGAGCAATAGTAACAAAAACAGCATGGTTCTGGTACCAAAACAGGCGGGTGGACCAATGGTACAGAATAGAGGACACAGAAACCAATCCACAAAACTACAACTATCTTATATTTGATAAAGGGGCTAAAAGCATGCAATGGAGGAAGGATAGCATCTTCAACAAATGGTGCTGGGAAAACTGGAAATCCATATGCAACAAAATGAAACTGAATCCCTTTCTCTCGCCATGCACAAAAGTGAATTCAAAATGGATCAAGGAGCTTGATATCAAATCAGAGACACGCCGTCTGATAGAAGAAAAAGTTGGCTACGATCTACATTCGGTGGGGTCGGGCTCCAAATTCCTCAATAGGACACCCATAGCACAAAAGTTAATAACTAGAATCAACAAATGGGACTTACTCAAACTAAAAAGTTTTTTATCAGCAAAAGAAACAATAAGAGAGGTAAATAGGGAGCCTACACCCTGGGAACAAATCTTTACTCCTCACACTTCAGATAGAGCGCTAATATCCAGAGTATACAAAGAACTCAAAAAATTAGACAATAAGAGAACAAACAACCCAATCAACAAATGGGCCAAGGACCTGAACAGACACTTCTCAGAGGAGGACATACAGTCAATCAACAAGTACATGAAAAAATGCTCACCATCTCTAGCAGTCAGAGAAATGCAAATCAAAACCACCCTAAGATACCATCTCACTCCAGTTAGATTGGCAGCCATTATGAAGTCAAACAACAACAAGTGCTGGCGAGGATGTGGGGAAAAGTGTACACTTGTACATTGCTAGTGGGACTGCAAATTGGTGCAGCCAATTTGGAAAGCAGTATGGAGATTTCTTGGAAAGCTGGGAATGGAGCCACCATTTGACCCAGCTATTCCCCTTCTTGGTCTATTCCCTAAAGACCTAAAAAGAGCATGCTACAGGGACAGTGCTACATCGATGTTCATAGCAGCACAATTCACAATAGCAAGACTGTGGAACCAACCTAGATGCCCTTCAATAGACGAATGGATAAAAAAAATGTGGCATTTATACACAATGGAGTATTACTCTGCATTAAAAAATGACAAAATCATAGAATTTGCAGGGAAATGGATGGCATTAGAGCAGATTATGCTAAGTGAAGCTAGCCAATCCCTAAAAAACAAATGCCAAATGTCTTCTTTGATATAAGGAGAGTAACTAAGAACAGAGTAGGGACGAAGAGCATGAGAAGAAGATTAACATTTAACAGGGATGAGAGGTGGGAAGGAAAGGGAGAGAGAAGGGAAATTACTTGGAAATGGAAGGAGACCCTCAGGGTTATACTGTGGAGGGGGTAGAGAGAGAGGAGGGGAGGGGAGGGGAGAGGTGGGGAGGGGGGATGGTGGAGGATGGGAAAGGCAGCGGAGCACAACAGACACTAGTATGGCAATATGCAAATCAATGGATGTGTAACTGATGTGATTCTGCAATCTGTGTATGGGGTGAAGGTCGGAGTTCATAACCCACTTGAATCAAAGTGTGGAATATGATATGTCAAGAAATTTGTAATGTTTTGAACAACCAACAGTAAAAAATTAAAAAAAAAATCAAGCAAATTGAAGAATCTTTCTTAATCATAGAAGAAGATATAGAAATATTAAACTTGGTAGTTTAGTTGGAGTGAGTAAAGTGACATTATGTTAATTAGAGGAGACTCAGGAAGATCTATGAAGTAAGAAGAGTAGACTTTCTATTGGAAGAGAGAAATATTGCTATAGAAGATGAATGATCATCCACATTGAATGCTCTCTTGAAATTTATTCATCCTGAAAGATGCCCAGTTTGACATGCTCTGCAGTACTGTGATGATATTATACTTCTGGAAAGAAAGCAGAATACTTCATCAATGACTTTTAGTAGCAGAAGAAAGAATGATAACCAAATCTGATACCTCTGCAGAGGGAATACAAGTGGCCGTTCCACGCCCTGAATAACTGAGAGATGGACAAGTAAACCTGGGATAGGATTTGGTTTTAGTTCTTAGGCATACCTGAGGCCTCAAGGTTGGCACCAGCAAGGAATTGGGCTAGGGAAGGAAGGAAAAGAGGAAAGGAGAATGGGGAAAGAGGTCACTTACTGGCAAGGCCATTGTGAATATCATGTTGAGAGAATCCAATTGACTTATAAATATTCATTCTAACTCTGTGTAGAAGAATGAAATGGTTGCCTTCAAAAATATCACATCTTATTCTGCAGAACCTGGGACTGTGACCTTATGTGGTAAAGTTTTACAGATATAATTAAATGAAGGATTATGAAGTAAAAAGACTGTCCTGAAATATTTGGGTTGGTCATAAATGTCATATACATATACACATATGTATATGCATACGTGTGCATGCGCACGTGTGCACACACGTATATATATGCATGCGTATGCACACGTGTACATACACACATACACATGCATAAACATACAAAGATGTACACATATACATACACACATGCACATACACATGCATATGCATATACATGTATGTACACACATGCACATACATACACACATGCATGCATATACATGCATATTCATGTGTATGTGTGCATACAGATACACACATGTGCATGTGTGAATATACATACATGCATATGTATGCATGCATATACATGTATAAACACATGTGTACTCTATACGTGCATACCCATATACACACATGCATATGCATGCATACATACACATACACACAATATACATCCATACACATACATGCATACACACATGCATTTAAATACAGGCATGCATGTACATGCAACACACATATGTATACCCATACACATACATGAGAGCACATATACATGCATACACACATACATATATGCATACCAGTGGGTTCATATACATGCATACACACATGCACACAAACATACCTAAACAAAGGCACACATATACACACACGCACACACATATGCCTATAGACATGCACACACAAACATTTGCATGCGTACATATACTCCTATACAGATATGCACATGCACACATACATATGCCTATACATATGCACACACACAAGCATACATATATGCCTATACACACGCACATGAACACACACACATATATGCCTATACATATGCGCACACACACACACTTATACACCTATACACACATAATCTATACATATACACACATACACAGTCTATACACACACATACATCTGTACATGCATGCACACAAAAGTCTATAGGTACACATATATAGCCTATGCATATATGCACATACACACATACACATATATATCTATACATACATGTACATACACACATGTCTATACATACACACATCTATACGTACATACACATACATCTATATACATCTATATACATGCACACACATATACAGCCTATGCATACACACACACAAATACCTCTAAACACACACACATATACATCTATACACACGCATACGTCTGTACATGCATGCACAGACACAAAAGTCTATAGATACACATATATAGCCTATGCATATATGCACATACACACATACACATATGTCTATAGATACATGTACATACACACATGTCTATACATACACACATCTATATGTCATGCACATACACATACATCTATATACATCTATATACATGCACACACATATACAACCTATGCATACACACTTGCACACATACAAATACCTCTAAACATGCACACGTATACATCTATACACACATATATACATACATATCTATACATACACCTGCTTACACATACGTATATACATACATGCATACACCACAGGTGTATACATACATGCACATGCACACGTGCATGTCTATACATACATGCACATACACACCCACACATGCGCCTCTATAAGCACACACATATGCATCTATACATTCATGCACACACAAGTCTATACTTACATGCACACATACACACATATGTCTATACATACAAGCACATACATACAACTATACATACAGGCACATAAACATATGCTTATACATACAGACACATACACATATATGTTTATACAGACACACATAGGCACATACATCCATATATGTATATATATATGCATACATACACATGTATCTATATATACACACATATGTATACGTATGACACATACACATATATACACATATACTCCCATCTATATAGGCAAACACACATACATGTATACATTTATATACACACATGTATACATACATGCATGCATTCACACATATGTACATGTATACACATACACACCCATATACACACATACACACCCATATACACATACATATACACACAAACACACATGGAAACATGTATACATATGTATACAAACATACATGAACGTAAACACACCCACACATACCCACACACCTACTTATACACAGGAACACATTTTTAC
This sequence comes from Marmota flaviventris, assembly GCF_047511675.1. Taxonomy (NCBI): domain Eukaryota; kingdom Metazoa; phylum Chordata; class Mammalia; order Rodentia; family Sciuridae; genus Marmota; species Marmota flaviventris. The sequence continues at coordinate 24,596,530 of NC_092506.1, read as the reverse complement.
ACATATATACCTACATACACACATATACATACACACATACACCCACATACACACATCCATAACGTGTATATACATATGCACAAACATACACACGTATATATACATACACACATACATATAGACATACACAGGTACACATACACATACACATGCATGTGTACACATATACACACGTATGTATGCACATATACATACACATGCATGTATGCACTTATACAAATAATATACACACATGCACACACATGCATACACATATACACATACACACATACATACATACTTATATATGCACACACATACACATAAGTACTTATACATGCACATGCACAAACACAGACTTTTATATGCACATATACATATACATACATACTTGTATGTACACATGCACATACACATACTTATATATGCACATACATACGTATATATGCACATACACATATACGTTCATAGACACACATAAACGTTCATAGACACACATATTTATACATACATATACATATATACATATCTCCATCCTATGAAGAAGAAGGCAGAGGGTGCTAGACACACACATTACACACATGCATGCAGGGAGAGAGAGGAGAATGTGATGTGAAGATGCAGAAGAGATGCAGCCAAAAGTAAGGGAATGCCAAAGACACCAGAACTCAGAACAAGGAGTGGATTCACCCTGGGGCATCCAGAGGAATGCAGCCCTCCCTACATCCCCATTTTGGATTTTTGACTCCAGAACTGTAAGGGAATAATTTTATGTTGTTTTAAGCTACCTAGTTTCTTGTATTTGTCACAAAAGACACATGAAACTAATACATTCTCATTCCCAAAGTTTGGAAGAAAAATACAGTTATATATAAGTATGTGTTTTCTAGCTAAAGATGAAGCAACAGCAATCAAATCCCATTTACTCTTCGTATTTTCTGTATTTTCCTATACATATTATCTTAATTAAAAATGGCCCTTACTCCAATTACCAGTAGATGTTACAAAGGGAATAGATTTAACAGAATGAAGAAGCCAAGGAGTTGGTAATTATGTAATCAGGGAGATTGCAGGAGGTATTTAAAACCACATTGCTTTCTCAATTTCCTCTCAAAGTATATAGTGCAAATGGAGAGGAAGTCCTCCTTAGGCAACTATTAATCAGACTCCTAAAGTCTTTAAGTAAGTCAATCAATGCTCTGCAACAGTGTAGAAATCGAAATTAAATATATCAAGAAGAAATTGGAAGGATAGGGAAGGTACATATACTTCAAATACGTGTTAATTTATTTATTCTTGCAACAAATATGATTAAAATCCCTACTACATTGAATGAATATTTTGGTACAGGGAATATAGCTATAAAAAAATCTAGGAAGTCTCTGCCTTTATTAAGCATTCTACTTCCCTCTAGGGGAAAGGTACAGTATGTGTAAATTTAGTCTAAGTAAAATAATCTCAGTAGTAGTGAGATAGAATATAAAATCAGATAAATCAGTCAGAAAATGCTTGGTTCCGGTAGAGGAGGAAATAGTGGTGGGAAAGATATTTGCATTGAGACCCGAGTAATTAGAAAATTCTAGTCACGTGTTGATCAACTGATAAAATAGACAATAAGAACATCAAATATATAATTTGTAAAAGAACAGGAGCCCTTGAGTAGTTCATATCAAAAGAAAACTATGCCAACTTTGAGAATTCTAGCTACAGCAAGACGACAGGGTAACCAGAGTGAGCAGAGAGAGCTAGGTGGACATCATGTAGGCTGGGACTCTGGATCTGGTGTGAAGAAGAACTTCTTTGGTCAATTCTCACAGCATTTGTTTCCTCAATTATTCTCATTCTATCTCATGGAGAATAGAGACAAGGTTTAGATAGAGCTTTCACCAAGTCCACTGTTATTTTACGTAAGGGAGAAGACTTGGTAAATAGATTTAAGAGACAATGAAATTAACTGCTGCCACTAAGTGGTACTTTGCAAATTACCTTGGAATTTAAAATTTTATGTTTAATGCTCTGCTACACTACACTCGTGAGACAATATTGTGTATGTGTTCTCGAATGTACTTGAATTTATTCTTACAACTTTTTAAATTTCTTGGAAATGAAGAAACAGTTGGATATGTGATGCATATGGTGCCATATTTGGGGCCAGTTATGAAGAAATATTTACTGAAGTTTTTCAAATCCATGAAAATTCTATCAACACGTTATGGAGTTTGCATTACCTCATGAAAATTTAGCAGATTTGAAAGAGGATTCTCTTAAAAAAATGAAATCAGAAGGTTGGGACTTGGCTTTACCCTTAATTGTATGGATTTAAAAATGCATTGAATCTGATTCTCCATTTCCTCACTCTAAAACAAAAAGTAAAATGGGCTAACACCTCAAAAGCTCTTTCTTCTTCTAAAATTTCATGAAAATATTATTTGTTCTCCACAAACCCTGATCCTACACTGTCTATTTTATTAAGCATACTCTGTAACTCCCTTTTCATTAGAAGGAACTATTGAATTTTGAATGGCTTCTTTAAAGTGAATAAATAAAATCAATTCAAATCACAAGATTATGGTCTTCAGAATGTCCTTCTCTCTGATAAGTTGAATGTATTGCTCCCCCCCCCCCTCATATTTAAAAATCCTTTTCTGTTCCATGGTTTCTCAAGCATTTAAAACAACATTCATTCAAAGTGTGACTGTTTTGGTTTGTCTCATATTACCACAAATATACAGCTATTGTAGAAGGCTTTGATTTCATTTGCAGATATGCTCTACAAAACTCAAGAACATGTTTTCCTTGGAGAATATTTAGAGTATGAATGTAAAGACCAATGTCTTTCATAAAGATTCATTTCTCTCAGATTATTTTCCTCTTGGGAGTAGTAGCATAATTCTCATAGTTAAAATCCCATCCTTCAATGTAATTTTACTCTTTCTCATGCACTATATATACCCAATTAATTGTTATATGTATTTAAAAATGATGGTAGAATTCTGATCTCAGAGCCAAAATACATGCTCTTATTTAATTATGTATTTCATGTGTTAATTGGATAAAATTAAGCATTGGTTTAAATGTTCATTTATCTTTCACTGAAGAGTTTTTAAAAAGAAAAATACAGCACCAAGTTTTGTTGTTGTTGTTTTTCTAACCACAATGCAGTGCAGGCATTGTGCCAAGTCCATTATGTATACCATCTAATTGAATCTATATAATAACACCATACAAGTATCCTCTTTCTAAAACTGAAGAATCCAAAGTTCAGAAAAGTCATAGGCTCATGGTAACACAAATAGTAAGGGGTAAAGCAGGGAACTGAACTGTAAAATCCATGTCTTGACCTCACTGTGTAATAAACAATACTGATTTCTATTGTCACAGAGTAGAAATAACATGCTAACGTAAAAGAAGTTGCCTTAAGGACTATTATATCTGATGCAGATATGAAAGATATATATGATGAAGATATAGATGAAAATTTTGGTGCTATAGAGGAGTCAACTTCACAATTAAATTAAAAGGGAAAACATGGTGGGTTGACAGAACTTAGTCATCT